>NC_135888.1:81144503-82344503 GCF_964194155.1 Cetorhinus maximus | reverse complement strand
GAAAAGCAGAAAGCGAAAGTGGAAGGCAAAGGAAACTAGGGCTAGCAGCAAAACAGGCAATAGTACAAGAAAATGCATAAAAATGTTAAAAAGACAAGACTAAAGGCACTGTATCTGAATGCACAGAACATTTGCAATAAGGTAGATGAATTAACAGCGTAAATAGATGTAAACGGGTACGATATAATTGCGATTATGGAGACACAGCTGCAGGGTGACCAAGGCTGCAAGATGCAAAATGCAAATACACTGAAGATGCAGTATAATGTGGATAAATGTGAAGTTATCCACTTTGGTAGGAAAAACAGAATGGCAGAGTGTTATTTAAATGGTGATAGATTGGGAATATCCAAGGGTACTTGATATTTAGGAAGGACAGGCAAAAAGGAAAAAGGGGTGACATAGCGTTCTTAGTTAAAGATGAAATCAGTGCGATGGTGAGAGAGGATATTGGTTCACAAAATCTAGATGTAGACTCCGTCTGGGTGGAGCTAAGAAGCAACAAGGAGTAGAAACATTAGTGGGAGTTGTCTCTAAACCTCCAAACAGTAGTGATAAGGTAGGGGACAGCTTTAAACAGGAAATTAGAGATGCATATAACAAGGGTGCTATAGTAATCATGGGTGACTTTAATCTCCATTTAGACTGGGCAAACCAAATTAGCAATAATACTGCAGTGGATGAATTCCTGGAATGTGTACGAGATGGTTTTTTAGACCAGTATGTTGAGGAACCGACTAGGGGACAGGCTATCCTAGATTTGGTATTGTGCAACGAGAAGGGATTAATTAGTAATCTTGTTGTGTGGAGTCCTTGAGGGAATAGTGACCATAACATGCTGGAATTCTTCATTAGGATGGAAAGTGAAGTAGTCCAATCTGAAACTAGGGTCCTAAATCTAAACAAAGGGAATAACAAAGTAATGAGGCATGAGTTGCCTAAGATAGATTGGGAAACTTCATGAAAAGGCATGATGGTGGATTTGCAATGGTTAATATTTAAGGAAGGGATGTATGCATTGCAACAGCTATACATTCCTTTCTGGCACAAAAACACAACAGGAAAAGCGGCCCAACCATAGCTAACAAAATAAATTAAGGATAGTATTAAATCCAAAGAGAAGTCATATAAAGTTGCTAGAAAAAGGATTGGGAGCAGTTTAGAATTCAGCAAAGGAGAACCAAGAAATTGATTAAGAGAGGAAAAATAGAGTATGACAGTAAGCTTGCAAGGAACACAAGCAGACTGTAAAAACTTCCATATGTATGTAAAAAGAAAAAAAATAGTGAAGACAAATGTAGGTCCCTAACAGTCTGAAACAGGAGAATTTATAATGGAAAACAAGGAAATGGCAGAGCAATTAAACAACTACTTTAGTTCTCTCTTCAAGGAGAAAGATACAAATAACTTCCCAGGAATACTAGGAACCAAGGGTCTAGTGAGAAGGAGGAACTGAAGGAAATTAGTATTACTAGTAGTGCTGGAGAAATTAATGGGACTGAAAGTCAATAAGCCCCCAGGGCCTAATAATCTACATCCTAGGGTACGAAAAGCAGTGGCCATGAAAATAGTGGATAAGTTGGTTGTCATCTTCCCAAATTCTGTAGATTCTGGAACAGTCTCGGCAGATTGGAGGGTGGCAAATGTAACCCCACTGTTTAAAAAAGGAGGGAGAGAGAAAATAGGGAATTACAGACCGTTTAGCCTAACATCAGTAGTAGGGAAAATGTTAGTCTTTCCTAAAAGATGTGAGAACAGGACACTTAGAAAATATCAATGGGATTAGACCGAGTTAACATGGATTTATGAAAGGGAAATCATGTTTGACAAATCTACTGGAGTTTTTTTGAGGATGTAACTAGCAGAATAGATATGGGAGAACCAGTGGATGTGGTGTATTTGGATTTTCAGAAAGCTTGTGATAAAGTCTTACATAAGAGGTTAGTGTGTAAAATTAAAACACATGGGATTGAGGGTAATATATTGGCATGGGTTGAGAATTAGTTAGTAGACAGGAAACAGAGAGTAGAAATAAATGGGTCTTATTTGGAGTGGCAGGTGGTGACTAGTAGGGCATCGCAGGGATCAGTGCTTGGGCCCCAGCTATTCACAATATATAATATGATTTGGGTGAGGGAGCCAAATGTAATATTTCCAAGTTTGCTGATGACACAAAACTTGGTGGGAATGTGAGAGTTGAGGAGGGTGTTAAGAGGCTTCAAGGCAATTTAGACAGATCGAGTTAGTGGGCAAATACATGGCAGATGCAGTATAATGTGGATAAATATGAAGTTATCCACTTTGGTAGGAAAAACAGGATGGCAGAGTGTTATTTAAATGGTGATAGATTGGGAAATGTTGAAATACAAAGGGACCTAGGTGTCCTTGTACACCAATCACTGAAAGGAAGCATGCAGGTGCAGTTAGCAGTTAGGAAGGCAAATGACATGTTGACCTTCATTGCGAGAGGACTTGAATACAGGAGCAAGGATGTCTTACTGTAGCTGCACAAGGCCTTGGTGAGACTGCACCTAGAGAATTGCGT
The DNA here is from genome assembly GCF_964194155.1 of Cetorhinus maximus. Classification (NCBI taxonomy): domain Eukaryota; kingdom Metazoa; phylum Chordata; class Chondrichthyes; order Lamniformes; family Cetorhinidae; genus Cetorhinus; species Cetorhinus maximus. The sequence goes on along the minus strand of NC_135888.1, from coordinate 82,341,958 downwards.
GCAGTTTTGGTCTCCTAACCTAAGAAAGGGTAGAGGGAGTGCAGAGAAAGTTCACTGATTCCTGGGATGACAGGATTGTCATATGAGGAGAGATTGGGCTGACTAGGCCTGTATTCACTGGAGTTTAGGAGAATGAGAAGAGGTCTTATTGAAACATATAAAATTCTGACAGGGTTGGACAGACTGGATGCAACTTGTCTACAATAAGCGGTCTCAGTCTCAGGATACAGGGCAGGTCATTTAGGACTGAGATGAACCTGTGGAATTCTCTACCACAGAAGGCTGTGGAGGCCAAGTCACTACATATATTTAAGAATGAAATAGATAGATTTCTAGATACTCAAGGCATCAAGGGGTATGGGGAGAGAGCAGGAGTATGGCGTTGAGAAAGAGGATCAGCTATGATTATATTGAATGGCGGAGCAGGCTTGAAAGGCCAAATGAACTACTCCTGCTCCTATTTTCTATGTTTCTATAATTTGCATTTATGTAGTACTTTTCATGAGCTTATAGTTCCCCAAGGTGCTTTAGTCAATGAAGTATTTTTGAAGTGTAGTCACTGTTACAACAAAACATGACAACCAATTAGCACACAGTCAGATCCCACAAACAGCAATGAGATAAATGGCCAGATAATCTTTTATTTTAAGTGTTGTTGGGTAAGGAATAAGTGTTACACAGGACATGAAAACTCTTTTGTTCTTACTCAAAGAGCATGATAGCATTTTACTTATAAAAAAAAATCTGTCCAGAGAGGACAGATAGGGCTTCATTTTTAATATTTCCCTGGAAGACAGTGCCTCCAACAGTGCAGTATTCTCTCAGTAATGCACTGAAGTGTCAGCTGAGGTCATTTATCAAGTTTCTGGACTGAGGCTGGAACTCACGACCCTCTACCTCATGGGTGACATGCTATTGCCTAGCCAAGGCTGACAGAAAATTCAAATTTTAAAAAATAAAATTCGCTTGTAGCTAATTTGATCCACAAATACAAAATATTCCATGTGTCAGTTATGGCTAATTTACTAAAATGACGGAATTGTTGGTGCAGGATGCAGCACCAACATTCAATTGGAAAAATGTCCTCAAAGTCAACTATGTAAATGCAGTTGAAATCTTGTGAAAAATGTGAAAAAAGGAAAACACCATCTATGTCCCAAACATCTCAATTATTTCCAGATTGTCCAATAGCTGTAAGTTCAAAAAGTCTACCTGCTTTACCAATTTCTAAAAGAAAAATTTTTGTACCTTAATAGCATCTAGTAGTGTACAGAAGACAATCCACTTGGAGAGGAAAAAAAAGATTAAATAAGCCATAAAATCTAATTATGTACAGAAAAGTACTGTATTTCTGTATCTTGGTACTGCATACAGTTTACCATACTGTATTGCACTCTCAATTTCATGGGTTTTCTATCATCTATCACAGCTGCAATCGAGTGACAGAGTTCTGATGAAACAAACTGAGACTACGGCCAATCAGTTATATTGTAATCAACACTGCCATCTCAGCCATATTTTATGGTATATAAAATGCTCGTTTGTTGATTAACAGCCGCAAGTGTGATTTATGACTGAAAACACTGGGAAACAGCAGCTTTTACCTCATCATTCAGGGATTTGGTAGCTTTCTATCAATATTACTGATAGTCATTTCTTTGTCTACTGAGGTGAAGCAGTATTGTGTTACTAATGTAGAACTGCAGGACTGTTTTACACATAAACTACAGGGAGGAAAAGATTATGGATAGTTGTATCACTACTGGAGCTCGGAGTCCAACTGAATTAACCTCTATATATAAAAAAAAGAAAGTGCTCCTTATAAATTCTCATCTTTGTGTTCAAATTGTTCCATGGCATCACTCCTCCCTACGGCTGTAACCTCCTCCAGCCTTAATCACTCAAATATCTGTGTGCCTTTGATTCCGGCCTTTGTGTACCCCCCACTCCTTTTGCTCTACCATTGGTGGCTGTACTATCAGCTGCATTAGTCCTAACCTCCAAAATTCCCTCCCTAAACCTTTCTATCTCCTCCTTTTGGGATGTGCCTTAACCTTCTCCTTGAGATATTCCATATCTTTTTGACCAAGCTTTTGGTCATCTGTTGCTAGAAATTAGGAGTGTGCATAGAATCATAGATGATATTTAATTTGGAATGAAGTACAGGGTTCGAATAATGCTGTAAGTTGCGATATACTAGAAACAAGTATTTTGATATATGACAATTGCCCAGGTGCAGGGGAACCAAAAACACAGCAGCTGTGCATGGCAGAAAATGCCTCTGTAAAATGGAAAATAACTGGGTAGATTTCTAAATAAACAGCCATATTATAAAGTTGTGTTTCAATTGTCTTCCTGAAGCCAGGGTAAGGGACATCATGAAGAGGGTTCAGAGCATCCTCTGGCAGGAAGTGAAAGAGCCAGAATTCATGGTCCAAATCAGAATGAACAATATAAGGAGGAAGTAGGTTGACATCATGCGGTCAGAGCTTAAGGAGCTGGGGAGGAAGTTGAAAAGCAGGACCTCAAAAGTTTGTAATCTCTGGATTACTCACAATACTACGTGCAAGTGAGTGTACAAATAGGAAGATATGTAGATTAATACATGACTAAAATTATGGAGCATGAGGGAGAGCTTCAGAAATCCAGGGACATTGGAACCAGTTCTGTGTCAGGAGGAATCTGTTCAAAATGGATGGGTTGCGCCTGAACAGAGCTGGACCCGATACCCTTGCGGGGAGGTTAACTAGTGCTGCGAAATAGAGTTTAAACTAAGTGGACAGGGGAAGGGTACCTAGATGTAATATTAGAAAGTAGTAATAAAAGGTGTACAGAAGACTGGGACAGATAGTTAAAAATTAGAAATAATACCAAATTAGATGGGATTATAGAAAATACAAAGAGGTCTAAATTAGGTTTGGAGTGTACTTGTATAAATGCATGAAGGATGATTATTAAGATTGGCGAGCTGCAGACATAAGTAGGCAAGTGGGAATATATACAGTGTCAATAACTGGGACCTGAATCAAAAAAAGGGGAGAATGGGATGCTTAATATTCCTGATATTATGATCATAGGCCAAACTCTCAAGTTTCTAATAAGATCTGGTTAGGCACTAATAAGGTTTTGTTTAAAGTAGACAAAGTTTGAGGTTCAAGACACTTCTTCAGTGAAGAAGTCTACAAGATTGAATGGATTTTGAACAAACAAAAAAATAAACTTTACTATACAAGGCCAGAAAGTTAAAACAATTTACAATAGCTATCTTATACTCTAACATTTAGGGTAAGTATTCAAGAGAAGCCCTGAAGATCCAAGGCAGCTGAAGGTTGGCGATCCCGTGCTATGGGCCAATTGGGCAAAGATACCCCTTTGGAGCAATAGTGTTCTGCTTGGCGCAGCTGAAGTTGTGTTTGCGAGTTGGTACTTGGTGAGTGCTCAGGAACCCAGGGGAACATCCAAAAGAGTGCACCTCTGATAGTGCCGCACTCCCTCAGTACAGCACTGCGGAATCAGCTTGATTTTTGTGCTTAAGCCCTGCAGTGGGATTTGAACCCACAATCTTGAGGTTGTTGGGATATGGGATGAGGTAAAAATAAAGGAGGTACTAGAAAGGCTAATGGTACTTAAAGTGGATAGGTCACTCAGTCTTGATTGGATGCACCTTAGGTTTTTGAGGGAAGTAAGGGGAGAAATTGCAGAGGTGCTGGCCACAATCTTCCAATCCTCTTTAGATACAGGGATGGTGTCAGAGAGCTGATGGGATTGCAGATGTTACAGCCTTGTTCAAAAAAGCAGAAATAAATAAACCGGGTAATTACAGAGCAGTCAGTTTAACATCAGTGGTGGGAATGCTTTTAGAAACATTAATTCAGAAGAAAATTAACAGCCACTTCAACTAGTATCCACAAATAAAGGAGAACATGGTTTTCTGAAAGGGAAATCATGTTTAACCAATTTATTGGAGTTCTTTGAAGAAGTAACTGGTGCTATGGATAAAGGTGGATGTACTGTACTTAGATTTTTAGAAGGCATTTGATAAGGTGCCTCATCAAAGGCTACTGCAGAAAATAAAAGCTCATAGTGCAGGGGTATATTGGCATGGCAGACTGGCTAGCTAACAGAAAACAGAGTAGGCATAAATGGGTCTCTTTCTGGTTGGCAGGATGTGACGAGCAGTGTGCAACAAGGATCAGTGTTGGGACCTCAACTCTTTACAATTTATATGAATGATTTGGATGAAGAGACCAATGGTATGGTTGCTAAATTTGCTGATGAGACAATGATTAGAAAGTAGGTTGTGAAGAGGATATAAGAAGGCTACAAAAGGATAAAGATAGATTTGGTCAGTGAGAAAAGATCTGGCAAATGGAGCATATTGTGGGAAAACGTGAGGTTATCCATTTTGGCAGAACAAATAAAATAGAGGCATATTATCTAAACAGTGAGAGATTATAGAGCTCTGAGATGCAGAGAGATCTGGGTGTCCTAGTGCAAGAATCGCAAAAGTTTAGTATGCAGGTGCAGCAAGTAATTAGCAAAGCTAATAGAATGTTATCATTTATTACAAGGGGAATTGAATACAAGAGTAGGGAGGTTATGCTTCAGTTATATAGGGTATTGGTGAGACCACATCTAGAATACCATGTACAGTATTGGTCTCTTTATTTAAAGAAAGATGTAAACGCATTAGAAGCAGTTCAGAGAAGGTTTACTAGATTAATACCTGGAATGGGCAGGTTGTCTTATGAGGAAAGGCTGGGCAGGGGTCATAAGGGGCAGTAACAAAGAGGTAGTTGTGGTGAATCACTGTTTTTCAAACAGTAGGGAGATACACAGCAGCATTCCCCAGGGTTTAGTATTAGGATCACTGATGATTTTTACTTGGACTTCAGGATATAAAATTTGCAGATTACATGAAACTTGGAAGTTTAGTATTCAAAGAACAATGCAGTAATAGAATTCAAGAACAATAGACAGGCTGATGGAATGGGCAGTTGTGTGGTGATACATTTTGGTAGGAAGAATGAGGAGGAGCCATACATATTAAATGGTACAATTTTAAAGGGGATGCAAGGATGCAGGTAATTGATCGCAAATCTTTGAAGGTGGCAGAACAAATTAACAAAGCAGTTAATATAGGATCATGAGCTTTATAGAATAGGAGGCATACGGTATAAAAACCAGAAAGTTATTCTAAATTTATATAAGCACTATTTTGACCGCAGCTGGAGTACTCAATCTAATTCTGAGCAGCACACTTTAGGAAGGATGTGAAGGCATGACAAGAGGCAAAGATTAGAATTGTGAGGGATTACAGTTATGTGAATAGGATGGAGAATCTGAGGTTGCTCTCCTTAAATCAGAGATGACAAAGAGGAGAGTTGATAGAAGTGCTCAATATCATGAAGGGTTTAGTTTGAATAAAGAGAAACTTTTTCCAGTGGCTGAAGGGTCGATAAGATTTAAGGAGAAAGAACTAGATGCAACATGAGGAAAAACCTTTCTTTATGCAGCAAGTGGTTAGGATTTGGAATGTACTGCCTGATAGGGTGATGGCCATCAATTAAGTGGTAGCTTTAAAAAGGAAATTGGATAAACATTTGAAGGAGGAAAAAATTGCATTGGAGGGATATGAGGAACGAGCAATAGAGTGGGACTAACTAATGGACTGCTTTTTAAAAGAGCCAGTACAGACTTGTAAGGCCAAATGGCCTCTTTCTGTGCTGTACTGTTCTATGATTCTAGGTGCATTATCCACTTTCCAGAGGCTGCTTGATTATTACTTTTAAGGATCGTCTGTACATTTTAAGAGTCTTGATGTAGCAAATCAATTCACCTGGGTAGAGATAGGGAGGCCACTGCATTCATCGCTGCATCATTGTGGTTCCCTACAATCCAAAAGGTGTAGCGATTTCCCCCGAGTGCTGATCTGGAAGGGGCCAGATCAGCTGGCTGGAGGTGTGCTACATTGTTTTTTTTAAATCACCTCAATGTTTCTCCCATGGCTTAAAGGCCAAAGAACACACTACCTTGTGCAATATTGAATCATAAAAACATGGATGGTTCTGGGTTAATTCCTTATTTGCTGATCTTAAGAGCACGATAGCTGGCTGGTTAAGGAGGACTAAGGAGGAAGGGGACTAAAAGCAGCCAGGGTTCCCAATCTTGATCAGGGTCTAACAACATCTGCAGTAAAGTACACCAGTTTAGATATCTGGCAAGATTGGGATCAGACTCAAATGTGATGTGCCCATATTCAAAAAGGCTGCCAGCTCTGAGATTACACACAAAAAAAGGCTTTCTGAGTGAAGTATCAGTAGCTGATTCTTATGGAATTATAACCCAATCATAAAATAGTGCCTCAAAAAAGGAAATTGAATGGATTAAAAAGTATCCTCCAGAAAAACAGAACACCCTTTATTATTTCTTTTTGGCAAATATAGTAATTCCCATTGGCCAACCTGGGCTGCATCTTTGTGGGGAGCAGTGATCAGAGAAGCCAGAAAGCCAGTTGCCTGTGATGTTCTTGGCCACAGATAGTACATGATGCCAGGATATTGGAAGAATGGAGAAATTTAACACCCTGACAAAATAAGGACTGTGCTATCTCAAGCTGTTTTCACATTGGCCTGAGGTGGTGTGTCTTTTTCAACCAGCAGCAATCCTAATGTAAACTTGTCAGATTTGTGGAGATTGGCTAAGCTTCTTTAGTTTTCCTCCTATTTTCTGTGGCTCAGCTGCAGCCAGGAACCAGAGCACATGGTGAGATGGAAAGAATTTGTAGAGCTTCCTCAAACTAAAATACATAAACAGCATGGAAAATGTACCAGAACTCCCGCTTGTAGACAACTGATTACGTGAAGGTTCACTCAAAGGGTAACCAGTCATCTTTTTTTAACAATATGATAAGAAAGTAATCTGGTTTGGAGGAGTATTCAAGACAGCAGGATTGCTCAACATATGACATGATGTAAGTCAGACCCTGGGTCGATTTAAGGTTTAAAATGTTTTGTTTTATAAGTAGGGTTGTCAGCTCTGTTTGGTTTGATCGCATGACACTCTGACGACCAACATCTGCAAATGAGTGTGCACTGCTTCCTGAAATTGCATTTGGAACCCATATAGTTGAGCATCTTTGTTTGTGGTTTCATGCCAACAGTTATCGTTCAAGAATGTCCAAGAATCAGGAGGCCATTCATAAGCAGGTGAAGAAGCAAAGCCCAGAGTGGCGAAAAGGGGTAACCAGAGGTGGTGGTGAAATTCCTAGATAGAAACCAGAGGCCATTGCACTGATGACCAATAGTAATATTGGTAACACTCATCCCAAACTCAGAAACAAAGACATTCTGAAGGTCAATCTCAGAGCCTGCGAGTTGGATCCGAATACATGGGGAAAAAACAACCTGGGACAGATCCGCATGGTGAAGTCTCTGTCATCAAACAATCTTAACATTTGAGAACAGAGTAAGGTCCCTACAGGACAAACTAGCACACCACAAAGCCAGTGCCTTCACTCATCCTTCCAGTGACTTCTTATGTTATATTTGCAATTGGATCTGCAAATCAAGATTTGGTTTAACATCACATATGAGACAACACCAAACAAGACAGCGAATAATTGGTTTCCTTGCCGAACACTCATCTGAAGCAATGGGAGAATCCATGAATCTATATAAATAATTAAATCTATACATCTATTACTAGGTATATGTAATGCCCCAATTTCCTACTGGTAACTAGTAGTAATACTATAACTCTGTCTGATATTTATCCTGAAACTACAGCCAGAATCATCCTTAATTGCACAAGGCTCGCTGAGTCTCCCCAGTCAATGCCATTTCTAATAAGCCTAATCCCTCTCCCTATCTCCTTGAACTGAAGTTTGATCTCAGTTCAGAGTTGCCATTTTCACAACAGAACCTGGGAGTCCCAGTCAGAGTCAATCAGTTATTGGACTTCCTGAGTCAAAACTAGCTGGCACCTGAACCAAAGGGACAGAGGAGCAAGCTCAGTGTTTGAGGCATTTCTCACAGGGCACATCAAAGTCAGCTGAGCACCAGTATTTCTAAATCACTCCCTGGGCTTGGAATCAATAGTGCAGAGTTTTCATAGAATAATGGAACTCCACCATAGCAGGGGGCTTTTCAGCCACCAGTGCCTGTGCTCTCTCCTAGTATTCCCTCTCCCTTGCTCCTCCCATAGCTCCATTTCGGTCAGATCCTTTCATATTCCTATGTTTCAATATTTATTCCATTTCCACTCAGAAGGTGATCTAGTCTCTACCTAATAGTCCTGAGTTTCAGAACCACTCTTCACCCTTTTCCTTTGGTTCTGCCAGTGAGAAACCTTGCTTACTATTGGAATGCAGCAACAGTTGTAAACGCAGTCGTCAAACTGTGTCAGCAACATCCCACAAATTGCAATGATATGAATGACTAGTTAATCTGTTTCTTTTTGATGGTTTGAGGGGGAGAGATGTTGGCCAGGACGATAGGAGAGATTCGCAGATCCTGATCTTTGTTCTAATGAACTGGAAGACAGGGCTTTGGTTTTATGTCTCCTCCAAAAGGCGGCCCAGCTCTGTTTGAGTTCTTCCTCACCCTACTGCGGTGAGGCACAGAAAAAGCACCAGCAGTCAAAAAAGTGAGCAGAGATATGCCAAAAATGACTCCAGCAGAGAGAGAGAGAGAGAGAGAAAGAGGATCGAAAATAAAAATCTCAGGGTCAGTAGGAACATAAGACAAAAAGAACCTGAAAGGCACAAAATAAACTGTAATGAGTTAGAAACAGTGAAAGAAAAGATAAGAAGTCCCTAAATTGTGTTTCCCCAGTAATAATATTTCCAGAGACAGGAATAAAAACACAGCCAGAGAGACTGACACAAGAGGCAATCAAAGGAAAGTTATATAAAAATAACAGATACAAATATTACTGCTCCTAAATACCAAGGGATCAATGTTTCTACAGTTACTCTGCCGTTGTAAATCATGGGATAACGCATAATAAAAGAGGCAGACAGCTAGATCGCCGGTTCGCTGCTACTTTCATGCATCTCGTGCATTTCTGTGGGTTGAGGTTGAAGAAGCTCCCACACTTAACAGGCATACTTCCCTGTAACATACAAAGACATAAATGCTGCATTAGCATGACACCTATTTGTGTCAGTTTTCAATGTTCAGGGCTGTTAGACCGCAAACACTATATCAACACAGGTTTAAAACTGCAGTATGAAAATTTATTCAGCATTTACTCAGTTATGACCTGTTTTGTTTTTCTTTTGGTTTTGCTCCTCCTAATTCTTGTTGTGCTAACAGTTCAGATTTCTTTGCCCTCAGCATCATTACCACATCAACAGGTTTTCCCTATTTGAGGTGCTTAGAAGGGGGAAGAAGATCGCGAAAAGACTCCAGCCAAGTCAAGCTGCAGTGCCCATACACTCCACACCTGGGCACAAGTAAATGCACCTTGCTTTGGCAGATAGATATTGAACTGTGGGTTGGATTTTTCCAAAAGCCAGGTAGTCACACACTGGGACCAAAAGAGGCTCCCAAGCGCGCACAGATGGGACAGCGGAACCCCAGGCAAGGTTTTACCAACAGCAGCCTAATAAGAGGCTACCAGAGGGACCACCATCCAGCTGAGGGCGGTGACCTGCCTTTGACAGCTGACAGCCTAATCAGAGGGCAGACAACTCAGCAGAAACACCGATTGAAGTGGCCGCTGCTGAGGCTGCAGAAAGAGCAAAAGGGGCCATGTATTTGTTGTGCCACCCCTGAAGGTCAGCTAAGTTTTTTTCCCCACTGTATTGGGGCGAGATGAGCAAGCCCCAGCAATCAAAGGCGTATACTCTCGCGTAATGGCAGGAACGGTCATTGCTGTTCAAGGCCCCTGCATGGACCATGGAAAGGCCATAAAGGAAGAGCAACGCACAACCCCCAAACTCCACTCAGGGTTTTCTGTGGAAGGTTGAAACAGTTTACCCTGTGGTCTCCCCACACGACAGGGGCCTATCCTGGTGCCAGTAAAATGCCAAGGGGGGCAGGAAGTGGCCATTAACTGGTCAATTAATTGCTTTAATTGGCTGCCCACCACTGCTAGTAGGCAGCTGCATCACAGACTTTGCCACTGTTGAGAACATTGTGATGTAATCTGTGGCTGCAAAGCTTGTTTTTTTTTTCAGATGGACCCTAACCTGAAAAGGGAAACCAAAAATATAGACAAAGAAAGGAAACTGACCTTCCCAGTTTTTAAGGAAGCTAAAACTGAAACTGCAATTGGAAACCAAAACATCTAGGGAAACTGAAACCTGTTGAAACATAGGAAAGGACACAGAACTCTCCAAGTTTAGTAATACATGAAGATTCCAGTGGTGCAGTACAGGCAGGTTAAAGAAGATGAAGGCTAGATCTAGAAGCTGAGAATAGGCAAATATACACTTGCTGTTTCTGTTCCATGAAGAGAGCATTGATGGATCCAGACTGAGTTGAAGGAGGTTCTGCAGACATGAGTCCTTTTTGGTGAAGACTGTACCCTTGAAACTCGAGTTGGTTGTGTACTACTGTTGGCTGGGCATCAGGCTACATCCTGAATGAAGAGGAGCTGAAATTCTTCATAAGGAAGACAATGTTTTGAAGGACCTTTTGACCGAGTTTGATGACTAATATGCTGAGTGGACTGCTGAGCCAATTCGTAAGATCTGTCTTAGTTGTACCTGCCATTTAATGTGTAATTTATAGTTTATAATGGACATAATTTGCCTGTTAATTCGTGTTTAAATAATGTTGATCTTTTTGTTATGAAGTATGGGTGATTAACTAATGTTTGATTTAGTGTTTGCTTTGTTTGACTCTTGGATAGTAAAATATTTTCCTGTTTTGAATCATGGAATCTTGTGGCTTCATTCTTTTAGTACATAACTGAAATTTCAGATTTCTTCTACTTTTAAAAGAAAATTTATTGGTCTCGACCGAGATCATAATAATATCCCCTGGCGGCAGGAAGACAGCGGGCCCCCGCCCGATGCCTTCCACCACCAATTTATGAGACCCTCCGCCTCCCAATCTGTCTCCAGAGGGCTGGTAAAATTCAGCCCTGTAACTCTGAAGGTCGATTTCAAGGGTAAGAGCAAAGGCACAAATGTGTCAAGGCCTAATGGGCTGTTAATGCTGATTTGTTGTTCAGGAGCATTGCCAAATACAATACATCTTGCTCTCCATGGGACCTACTTCTGCTCCTGTGTCCTATGTTTTGCATGAATAAAGTACTTCAGCAAAGCGAGAGTGGCACAGCAGTCAAGAGGTCCCTCACCATATTGACTAGAGTATTGTGTCTACCACTCAGCAGCTATGCAAATTGTTTCCTCACAATATTTCAATCAGCACATCACAAATATATGGTGCTATTACTAATAAGCATTATAGAGTTGGGAAATCTAGTGGCACACTTGTCTGTTACAGTCTCAAGTTTACCCCTACATCCAAACTGTAATATGCGCTTATTGGGATTGTGCTGTGCATTGGTACAGAGAGAAACAGCCTTTTCAAACACCTCAAGCATCAACACCTCCAACTTCAGGAACTCTTCAATAGGTGGTTAGGTGCTATGCTACCCTGTCACTTTCCTGCAGCTCACTTCTGCAGGTAGGGTTTCCTTTATATTTGCTTATCTTAAGCTAATGCGTCTTCAGCCTGGGTAAAGGTTGTTCATAGGCTGAGATAGCGCTTGAACATTTTTAAAAGACTTTCAGAATTTTTGTTGCCCGATTGCAACACTCTCTCTTATTTGTCCCCATATTTCTAACTTTCATTTTACACACACATTTCCAATCTCACTCTAGTCTTCTCCCTACATCGGCCATTTCTACATTTGATCTGTGAACAATAATGTTAATAGTTGACCCATTAGCACCATTTAGTACTGAAAATGAACAGGAAATATTGGGGGGTGGGGGGGGTGTTAGTAAAGTGCAACATACAGCATAAGTCCTCCTCCTGATCACAGATACGGTTATTTTGAACTATGGGTTAAATAAACACAGACTGAGGTGAGCAGTCCATAGGTTAATAAAAGGTGAGTAAACTGGTTGAACAATATAAGGGAGCTGTGTTTTACCAGTATTGAGGACTGGATTTACCTTACTGCAAACTGGTGTATCATCAGTCTACACGTTAAATCATTAATCAAACATGTCCCAGTATCAATGAAATTCTAGACTATGCTGTTGCCAGAGTAAGTTTTATTCTTAATCAATACATTCCACTGACAGCCGTTAGACATACTGATCACAAAACCCTGAACTGGGTTGAACTGTTATCACTTCTAATACAGTCAACTGTGGAATGCTGTTGTCAGTTTCACTGATAACCTCTAGAAGTTGTTATTAAACTGTATGAACATTCGGGCGAGGTTTAAACATTATCCAATTCACAAGCTTTAATGCAAACACTGTCAAGACTGGATAAATATAAATACTTACATACATCAAAAAGAAAGCAAAGCAGATAATAGCAGAGAATGCAACTCTTAAAGAGTTCGATACATGTTGCCAGTAGGTCAACGTACAGCCTAGAGTGATGTTGGGTTGTGAGTGAGTAGTCAGTCACAGAATCGTATATGAAATTCTCCACTGGCTTTCGAGTTGTTCAGGTGGGCAGCCTTGGCAGCATGTTGGTCGAAGTCTCCATTTTCAGAAGTAGGCTTCCAGAGAACATGAGTGTGTTTTCAGTGAGTGTTTTCTCAGTGTCCTGAAGTTCTTTAGCCTGGAAAGGCAGAGCCAAGTCATCAGCATATGCAGAGAGCCATGACTTTGTGGGAGAGAGGTCACTGGTATGTGTTGAAGAGGGCCAGTATGCAGACTGACCCCTGTGAGAGCCCATATATGTGGGCAGCTGATTTCAACTCCAAGTTTCACATAAAAGTGTTCCTTGCTGACTATGGGGTTGGTTAGTTATAAGGTTTTTATGCAGCAGCTAATTTTGGGGTGTTTTAGCAGCATGCCTGAGTGCCACACCATCATTGGCACAGGATAAGTCATCTTCAGGCCTTTCTGTAAACAGGCCTCAACGTATGAGGTCAGTGTCAGGACCTGCTCGGGGCAGCTGCAGCCTGTGCAGAGCCTGCCTGTTGAGGAGGGTTATTGTTGATTTCAGGATGGAACTCAGTCTGTTTAGCAGGAAGCGATCTAAAACTTTATATATTATTGACAGCAAGGCAATGGGGCAATAGCTACATAGGTCCTTGAGTGGTTCCCCTGCCTTAGCAATGGCCACGATCTTGGATAGGCACCAGATGTTTGGGATGGCAGTTGTGCGGTGAATGTTGAAAAACAGCTTTGCTAGCCACTTCCCTGTGAACCAATGTTCTTCAGGAATTCTGGGTAAATCCAATCAGCTCCAGCTGCTTTGCCTGACTTGGGTGCTGCCAAGGCTATCCACTTCCTCATGCATAAGGGCTTGAGAGGTCTGTCCCCTCTGGGACAGTCTTGAGGACTGCATCAGCACTGCTTTTTGCTGTCTGTTTATCTTCCCTGCTGGCTGACACCTTTGAGTTTATAAGGAGTTGTGAAGCGACTACATCAACATTGGTTCTAGGCCACTGGTCTGGTTGTTGCTTGGCTGTTTTCTGGAGGCATAGGACTTTCCACACCTTTCAGCTCGGATGCGTGAAGTCAATGTTCTCTGCTGTTTCCTGACATCTTATGAGGTGTCCTTCTTCAAGCGACTCAGAGTGCTGTTGCCACATCAGGGTCTTCATTTCTCTGTATTCTCCCAGGAGCAATTCACTTTCCTGGGTCCAACAGGGCATGAAAGCTTTTCTGAAACCCCGGGAAACCAATTTGGTGGCTGCCAGTTTGAGGGGTCAAATGAAACAGCTGTAGTTTTCAGGAAGGAGTGGGATTTATTTAGTGATCAAAACAAAAATGGATCTTATGCAGAAATTGTCTGGTACCACTTTGGACAATAGAGCCAAAACACTACGGACTGCTTCACTTGCCCTGGTCTACCCAACAGCAGAGTATTGCTCTTCAACCTGGCTCAGGAGCTACCATTCAAACGTGATAGATATCCACCTCCAGGAAGTTATGAGGGTTATTTCTGGAACATTGAGACCCAACACAGCTTTAGTGGCTTCCTGTGCTAGCACACACTGAACCTCCTGATGTCTGCAGGGAAAACATCTTCAAAAAATCAGCTGACAGCTAACAATGCACTCCCATTAAAATAGGGCTTCAAAAGAAAATCCAGGCACCGTTCTGAAGTCCTGTGCCCTGACGGGAACGCACTCCACAACCTACAAACTAACGACAGCCCCATCCCTCAATGGCAAACCTCCTGGTTGACTGCAAACATTAACAACTGGAGTCCCAGGTTTCAACCTTCCATGGAAAATCTGGACAATCCTCAACCACTTGAGGACAGGGTAGGGAAGATGTGGCCACTTGCTCCACAAGTGGAAAATGAGGAAAAGCACAAGTTGTGACTGTGACCATCCAAGTCAGAGCATCGCCCACATACTGAACTACTGCCCTGAGAGATCAATTCCTGATGGCATCACAACTATTCACACTGCGTTAGCTGAAGTCGCTGAATGGATTGATAACCTCAACATTGATCTATAACTCCTTCCCCAGCCAGATGAACATATACCTCTTAAAGGTGGCTGCATTCACTGAACTTCAATACTAATTTCAATTGTGTGCATGTTGCAGTTGGAAGATACCTGGAAGGTGGGAAAAAGAATCACATCCAGATTTTCATCCCAGCTCCAGAATTCATCATGCAAGAATGATATGGATGCAAACCCTGCAAACTCTATGGCAGAGTCTACTGTACAATCACATACATTTTAATTCTGCACGTAACAGCCAGTCAGATAACCAAAAAGAAAACAAAAGCTAAATTAAGCTTTACATTTGTCCTTACTATAAGCTTTTCTTTTCACAAGACATCACCACTATTGTCAATACATCAGTAATTACATTGTTGTTGGACCTTGACAATCTTCTTATTGACTGGCAATTACATTGTATAGCAATTACTTTGTTAAGACAACTGCTTGTTAAAATAGGTGATGGGCATTGGTTCACCTATCAAAATAGTATAAATGGGCACAGCTGTAACATCTCAGTGCGAAAGGGTCTAGGGGAGTTTGCTTCACTGTTTTTGGGAATGAATCAGCTTGAACTCATTCTTCCACAACAAACACTTAGTGTGAGTAACAACTATACTGGGAAATTTACAATACGCATGTTGGAACTTTAAGCCACTAAGCTTTGGGCAAGCCAGAAATGTGTGGCAATGGTGCCCCTCTTCAGAAGCTGTGCATTTTAACCGAGGTCAGAACAAAACCTGTGTTTCAGATGTTTAGCTGTAAATGGAAGTCTAACAAAGCTCTTCTTTTTAACTTTCCGAACAATGGTGCTGCAGATCCTGTAAGTCTCAAACTTCCCTTTTAGGCACAAAAAGTGAAATGCGGCCATAGGCAGAGGAAATGGAGAATAAAATTCAAAATAAGAGGATCGAAATTGTGGAGCTACAAATGAGATGGTTAAAGTGCTAAGTAGGTAGAGAGTCTGAAAGATGAAGTTTCAAATAAGGATCTTCACAGAATAAACAATTCTTTGTTTCTCTCCATTTCAGCATTATCACATTCCTGGTTCTGAAACAGAAACAACAAGGTCGAAGCATCAATCAATTCCAGTCCTATCATATCACATACTATGTCAAAGCACTGAACAGATCTCAGGCTCTTGGACATATGATCCCATGGCTAGAATTCCTCCACATACACTGTATCAAACATTAGACCACACTCAGAAGCTTACTACACGATTGCTGTGCTGCTGACTCCATTTCGCAATCACAATTGCATTTTACAGAATCAGCAGGGAAATTTCAACTGCGGTAATCAAACAGCTGTTCAATCTGGAAAATAAAACCTCCTTACACGTACGTTATTTATGCCACCAGTAAATATAACCTTGTAGTCAAACTCAGCAATCAACTATTACAGGGGAAGGACTTTCTGATAGATTACTGCTCAATCCAGAAAGTAAAATATTAGTGCACTTATCAAACATTGCACTTTTGGCTTTGCCAGAAAGTTACTATTTAGACTATTGCTGAAAAAAGAGACACGTCAAAGCTTTAGGCCCAGCTCTCACAAACATCTTTGTTGGATTCCATGAGGAACTTGTCTTCAATGGAAGGACAACTAACCTCTTAACCCTTGTACATTTCCGACAATGTGGATGATATGTTTGCTATATTTAAATCTGTAGCTGCATGTAATAATTTCCTCACATGTCTTAATGGGCTCCATCCTGCACTCAAATTCATCTTTGAAAAGCAGCAGTCAAATGAACTCCCCTTCCTGGAAGTACTAGTTGAGAAATCTGCCGGGGGTTCTCTACTATGGTCTACTGCAAGCCTACCTTCACTGGTCAATATACGTGTTGGGATTCTTACAGTTCCACACACTATAAGATTGGTCTTATTGGCAACCTTGTAAATAGGGCCCAGTCTATTTGCTCACCATGCAAGCTTGATGCTGAAATAGGGCGCATCAAAGGCATCCTGCAGGATAATGACTACCATAATCAGATCATTTCACACTGTATATCACACCAACTCATGAACAGGCTGAAGGCCACCACTTTCGGCCCTGAAAAGCGACCAGTCTACCTCAGATTACCCTGGAAGGGCAAGAGATCTCAAAAATTTGAGCAACAGGTGAGCAACAGCTGTTTCACACTGCTACCATACAATAACAACATGAGTGATATTCAACATTATCAGGATGCTGCCATCAAGCCAAAAAGACGTTCTGACTTTCACACAAGTGAGTAATGTGATGTATTAATTTCAGTGCCAGTGTGAATCTAGGTATGTAGGGCATATGTCCCAAAGATTGGCGGATGGTGTCAAACAACATATCCCAGCTGCCGTTCACAGCGGGCAGGGTACAGACCGTACCCAACCAGCCAGTGCTTGCAAAACTCAAAACCCTGTGTCCAATATTAGATGTGATTCTGCGATTGGACAACATTTTCTAAATAATCCTCAATGTGTTAAGAATTACACTGACAACTAATTTAAGATTATCAGTTGATTTTGCAGTGTGGTGCATTTGCATGTACTGGAAGCTACATATATTAATACACAGGGCCCTGTTCTTTGCAGACAGAAAGAACATGCACACACATTGTGCCTGTTTCAGCTAAACAAAATAAGTGACTGTCATTGGCTGACTCATTCCTCAGGGCAATGCCTCGACCAATCAGGGTCAAGCTACCTGGTGTAATTTTCAAACAATGGTTGGCAGTTAACTATCAGTCATCATCACTGGTGCATTCTCCATGGCAACGCATCTATCAATCAGAGTCCACTTGTCAACCATTGTTTGGAGTCATACTGAGCACAAAGGAAGATGATTATGGTTATTGGAGGCCAATCATCTCAACTCCAGGACATTGCTGCAGGAGTTCCTCAGCGTAGTGTCCGAGGCCCAACCATCTTCAAGCTGCTTCACCAATGATCACCCCTCTCTCATGGTCAGGTGGGGGTGTGAATTGTGAATTGGGCCCTGGGCTAGGAAAAGTGGATTGTTTTTTTTTAATTTTTCAGCTGGCCAAGCTTATGTCACCTGATTGCCATCGTAATGTGTAATGCCTCCTGCCTTCATGGTAAAAAAGCCACCTTCATCTATGAATGTTGGCCATTTGGACCAGGCACTTTGAAATGTATCCCAACAGGATGCTGTGATTTCAGGAAGGGTAGGGGGTTGGGGTGGTACAGGGAGAGGATGGTGAAGATTAGGGTGGCACCTCTAAAACTACAGATTAATTACAATGTAGAACTTGCTACCATGTGGGGTAATTGAAGCGAATGGCATCGATACCTTTGAGGGGAAAGAACTTGAGGGTAAATGAATAGAAAGATAGGCTGAGGGTTTAATGAAATAGGGTAGGAGAAGGTTCGTATGGAGCATGGACCCGTTGGGCTGAATGACCTCTTTCAGTGCTGTTATTTCTGCGTACTATGTTTTCTGATGATTGCACAATGTTCAGTACCATTCTCAACTCCTTAGAAACCTCTGTGCCTGCATGGAACAAGACCTGGATAACATGCAGGCTTGGACTGATAAGTGCCAAGTAACATTCACACTACACAGTGCCAAATAATGATTGTCTCCAATAAAGGAAAGTCTAATCACCTCTCCTTGACATTCAATGGCATTACCATTGTCAAATTCCCCACTGTCAACATCCTCGGACTCACCATTGACCAGAAACTCAACTGGATCAGCCATAGACAAACAGTGGATATTAGAACAGGTAAGTAGTTGGCTATTCTGTGCCTCACCTCCGGACTCTCCAAAGCCCGTCCACCATCGACAAGGCACTAGTTAGGTGTGTGATGGAATTCTCCACTTGCCTGGATGAGTGCAGCTCCAACAACACTCAGGAAGGCTAACACCATCTAGGACAAAGCAGCGCATTGGTTCAGCACCCTGTCCACCATCTTCAGCATTAACTCCCTCAGCCACGGCTGCAATGTGTACCATCTGCAAGATGCACTGCAGCACCTCCCCAAGGCTTCTTCGAAAGCACCTTCCAAACTGGCGACCTAAGGACGAGGGCAGCAGGCATATGACAGCACAAGCACCTGCAAGCACTTGCAAGCTCGCCTCCAAGTCACATACCATACTGACATGAAAATATGTCACTGTTCCTTCATTGTCGCTGGATCAAAATCCTGGAACTTCCACTCTAACAACATTGCAAGATTGCCTTCCCAAAACACACTACAGCAGTTCAGGAAGACTGCTCACCACCACTATCTCCAGGGCAATTATGGATGGATAATAAATGCTGAATTTGCCAGCGACACCCCTATCCAGTGAATGAATAAGAAAAGACCTGTCAGCATCTATCATAGCCACAAAGTAAATTGAAAACAATCTGCTAGTTCTGGCTTTAGGACCTAAAAAATGTGGACCTTTTGGGAGTAAGACTAGGAAAGGAAACTAACAGTATGTGTTACTGTACCTGGCAGAAAAGGGATATATCGCTGTTTGGGATCCTTCTGGCCTCCTTCCACTGGGAATGTATCCAACAGCTGCATCTGAGAGAGACAGTGAGTAAAATTAGAGAAAGTACTGTCAAACAATAAAATCTCAAAACGTTTTTAATGAATAGGAAATCAATTTACTTAAAATGTTTAAAGACTGAAAGCTTTTCTACGAGAACCACATGAATTTGCTTGCAATGCAACATGAGCAGATGTGCTGTTTTAACTCATTCTCTTTGCTGTAACTAGAAGTTTCAATGGATCTGGCTATGATATAATTTATCTTACAATCTACAGCATTAATATATTGCACATTGTGACATCAATCCATACTTTCATTCAACCAAAACGTCACGTACAGAATTCTTTCAATATAAACTGAGGTTTTAATTGATTATTTTTAAACAAATCACAGAGAACCAAATATTTGGTAATTATAAAGAAATCCATAAAGCTTTTACTACATAAAAGTCAGTTCCACACCCAGAGTTACATCGAAGAAAGTTACTGCGTGAAAATCATTCAGAAGCAGGAGGACAGCTAAGAAAAAATAATTAAGCCAAAGAAAGGAACGTAAAATGTTCATTTCCACTTCCTGGTGGAAACGAAATAGAATGGGACTTAAAAATAAAGTAGCTTTATTTGCCACTCAGTTCCTGCCCCACCGCTAGTTTAACCCTGCTTGTTTTTGCCAGCAGCTGAGGTATCCACCTGACTCAGACAGGAAGGAGTCTTATATGTGAATCAGAGCCCTGTAATATAGCATGGACCCGGATGGCATTTTCAAATTACACTGAGCGAGGTGTCTGCTGTGTGTACTCCATTCTGTAAAATCTGTCCAGAACAAAGCAGTGGTATTAAGAAGTAAGTTCTCACCGTCTTCCTGGGAAAACAAGGCTTTCCCTTGGGCCACACCTGAAAATCTGGCCCACTGCTGCCCCAGGCTCTGTTGAATCCCTACCCCGCAATTTACAAAGTGCTGGTGGTCGGCCTCAGGGCACCTGAGCTTCAACCGGCAGTTGGCCAGCTGCCAGCCAAATGGCTGTAATTGAGGACATCCAGTTAATATCAGTTAGGCCTGCCAGAGGTTCCTGGGTGGTTGGCTGTGATTCCACTGGCTTCTAGCCCAGCAGTTGAAATCTCTCTTGCGCATAAGAAGAAAAAAGGAAGAAAAATGAAGAAAGTGGGAGAGTATGAAGAAAGGAAGAAACAAAATAAAACCTGGAAAGATAAAAGAACAAAAAATTGAAAAGCAAAATGAAAGAAAAATAATAAACAGCTTACATTAACTGGTGTCATTAAAAGGAGCGCAGTCTTCACTGTGCTGGGGTTATTCATACAGGCCTTTCTTTTTTGCCTTTATTCCTGAGCATAATGACCTCCTATAAATGAAGTATATGCAGCTTCAACAAAATTAGACTTTTATTTCAACAGAGTAATTTTAACGGGCTTATTGGGTATAAGAAATTAGGAGAAAGATTAAAATCTGCCCACTACAACTTATACACTTAGCTTCACACTTAACTCTTCCACTTTGAATGATATGCTTCAAAGAGTACCTTGAAATTGGACAGAAACTATGCGATAGGCCTAGCCAAGCAGTTTGCAGACAAAATAGGGTGAATTTTGGCTTATGAAAATTGTGATGGGACTCCTAAAAATGGGTTTGGATGCCAGACGCCAGGATTGCTCAGCCACCATAATCTCCGCACACTTGCCATGCATGAGTAACAAAAGTTGCCTTCATTTGAGGAAAGAACAATCCCAGGACTGTTCACGATTGCTCCAAAATATGCTACCGTATCCTTTAAGATGTAAATGAATCATTAGAACTGAATGCTACTTTTTTAACATTATCACAAATAGTCTCCATTGAAACAAGAGGATAATTGTATGGATCCGTTATTCCGTTACATGACCACACAGTAAATGGATCTACTTCCAAAAAGCCTGCAGCGACAAAATAACAAGAGGCCAACACTGAAAAACCCATTCCGAATAAAATAAGAGCATCTGCTTAAAGTACTGCTGGTGTTTCTAATTAACAATTGCATGGACACGTGTTTAGTGTTGATGGACAATTCGGAGCAGTGTTCGACAGCTGATGTCTGGCTCATAGCGAAGACCTTCATATATTTACTCTCCAGACACAGATTTGAATATCTGGCAAAGATTTGGAACTTTACACAAACACTGTCTCACAAACCTGGAAGAGCAATTACATACATCATTTTTAATAATGATATGCAACAGCCTTATTGGCAAAAAAAACTGGTCAATTGTACACCTGTTTAATATTGCAAATTTAAAGAATCTATCAAAAATAAAACCCAACCTTCTGCCGAGTTCCACTTATTCTGATTTAACTTCTTTAACTGCAGTGTACCCACAACTCAGACACAAATGGGCTCAAGGTCTAGATCGTCTACCTCTTGTTGGTCAAAGTATATGGGAACTGGGAAGCATTATCAAGAACTTGCAGTGTTGGCACATATGATGTTGTTCGTTTTCATTTTAAGTTCGTTTTTAAAACATTGCAGAAATAATCATGCAAAATAATATTATTTCCCTTTCCTGTTGTATGAATAGTATAAGCTTCACCATCAGAACTGCGTCTGAGAATCAATCACAAAGAATTAATTAATAAATCAATTATATCATTAATTTCAAATTTCTTTTGGCTTTTTTGCTGATTTTTCGTTTATTATTATCTGATCTTTGAATTTTAACTGGGTAACCACTCAGGAGAAATTACCATGCCCGACAGTACAGATCAATAAAGTAAAATAGACTGGTGAAATAATACCATTACTGTTACACTTATCCAGATGACCATTTCTACTGATATTCATTCAGCTTGTTTAAACCATCAGGTTTTACATCCTCCCAGTCTAAACCCAGGGGTGCTATCACTCAAATCAACCTACACTAGGATCATTCATAATATATTTTTTTAACATTTGTTTTCAAAGGAGGAATTAATGACAAGACTCCCTTTGAAAGTTATCAAAACACACATGCAAAAATTACATATATCCTAATACCAGCCTAACCATTTTAATTTTGTGCAAAAAAATGATAGCTCTGCAAACAAATGTAACAGATGGTATGCTACTGGACTGTACAGAACAGGAAAGTCCAGGTTCAATCCCCATTCTTTGTTGAGTTTTCTCAGTTTGGGCAGCTGAATGCTTGTCTTCTTTGATTTCAGTGCTTTCGTCAAGGCACTTAATATCCATAATCCACTAATTGCTAATGCCTTACTGAAGAACTAGCATAATCTGCCCACAAACAAATGGAGATACCCGTGCATCCTGCGCACTTTAAAATATACAAAATAAACTACCCTCATACACACTAGTGAGTTTTCTCATACAGCAGAGCAATTTATATACCAGTATGCCTCATCGTAACACAAAACTTTCTAATGAAATTTTTTACTAATCTGATTGATCACTTCCTCAAAGAATCTAATGTACTAGATGATAGCAGTGTTGCAGATGTTATTTACTTTGATTTAAAGAAAGCCTTCAGTAAAATGTTGCATGAAAAGCTACTGTGTAAGATCTCATCACGTGGGTTTCCTGATCAGCTTGTATATGAGACAGGAAACTGATCATAATCTTGTAGGTACAGTCAGAACCTCAATAGAAGCATGTCTGCAAGAGGCCAAGTCTTAAGAGGTGTTAGGATCATTGCTATCCTTCACTTCAACAAATTATATTGATGGCGACATTAATGGAACTATTCACAAGTTTACAGATGACATAAACATATGCACAAGAATTGGGAATGTATGTAAATGAACAACATGTGGGTCAATTTAGACAGAGGGCTGTTTTAGGCCTTTGTGCACAACACATGCCCTTTGTTGTGAATAACTGCAGTGTTACCTATTGGGATCTGTGAAAGTATAGACACGTGCATACAATGCAGATGTCTCCATTAGCAGTCACAGACTATGAACCAGTCCTGGGCCCTTAAAAAAATTGACACACTTTCAAGGTGTCGCTCCCCTTGTAAAAAGGTGGGGGGTGGTTGGAATCTTTTAGTCATAATTATTCCCACATGCTTCTAAAGTTCCGGCCAGGGACTGTCCTTCACCTCAATAATCCCCATTGTGGCAGCCCCCTAAGATGCACCCATAAAGCCAGTTTTAAGTAGAAGAATAAACCTCTCGCAACTCCAGATAATGTAGTGGCATCAGTGACAAAGGCTCTCAGCCGAAGATTCCAGTACTTACAATGGAATCAAAGGTCTAAATTGTGGGGTAGCTTGGAATATTGACACTTCTAAGTTTCTGTTGGAGTTTGTGTTTATTTTAGAAGGTCAGACTTGGAATTTCCCAAAATTACCCATGAATTAGTTGCATCTTTTCTGCCTCTCGCAAAGAGGCTGGTCATTGGAATGTGTGGCATTAGGTTTGTGCACCAGATAGTGTTTCTTGCACCGTCTTCCTGTACATTCATAGAAGGGCAGCTATTTATGAGGGTGTAATATACATTAAATATAAATTTTGCCCTGGATATAATGGTACATGTCAATACTTCTCTAACGCACTCTATCATTTCCCAGACATTATATGCCTGTGGACTTCTGCTAGATCCTACAAAGCAACAATCCCAAGTCTTTGGAGATGTGCTTATATGGTCAAATGGTCATTGGAATTAGAATTTTAATCTTAGAAATCATGGGTTCTGGTGTAATCTCAATATAGAGAACATAGAAATAATGCACCCTCAGTGAAACACTTGGATGTCTTATAAATGATGCCTTTATAAAAAGCATTGCACTTACACCATTAATAAGTATACTGCAATATAACAGCTAAAACACATGGCAAAGCAAATCAATGTAATCATCACATATAAAAATGGATGCCCTTGAAGGAGCCAGTGGTGTAAAAATTGAGCGCCGCAGTCACTTTCACAGCCACTGGTAGTGGATGCCCTCCATGTCCCCATGGTGTCAAATCCGCAGCAGGTGGCATATGTGACCGACCACTTCCCTAGACCTGCACAATCTTCGTTGACACTGGCTCTCCATCATCTGCAGGACTGACAGGCGTCATCTATAGACCCTGGGCCTAGCGAGGCGCCTACAAGCGACAGCTTGCTGTGGAATTTGCTGCCACTTCATCTTGAGGGAAGGGCTCCTCCCTTTGCCAAGCAGAAAAAGTTACATTTCCTTTTGAGGGATCAAACTAAATAGTTGTCATGGTTGCATCACTGTATCACACTTTACATATAAACACTTTTGGGTATCATACGATTTTTTTCTTTAATTTCCTTTATTCTCTAGCCTCATTTCTTGCTATACATCTTTTTTTTGAGAAAGGAATAGAAATTAACAAAGGCAATAGGTACCTTACTTAAGTAGCTTGTCACAGGCAAGATACTCCATTCCCCCTTGGGGTAACATTACTGTACTGCACAAACTACCGTAAAGAACCCAAAGACAAATGAAATACAAAGCATTTGCTTTCCTTACTTCAATGATATCAGATGCTCAGAGGCTTTAATAAATGACATCATGATGACACATCAATTCATATCAGCAACTGTATTATTATTCACTATGCAGTGTAAAGCTGAAAAGAATGACAAATAGTGTGCCAAGGGAGTCTGCACACACTGCATGAAATCAATTTCCAGGGATGGGATTAAGCCAGGACAAAGCAACAGGAGAGCAAAAAGTAACACTAATTTCCTGTTCCTTTGGGAGTAAATCTCTGCCTATTCTCTGCCCAATCTCAAGGCCTTACCTATAACAATAACTTCACTACAATTACACTAAAAGCCCTTTTTAACTCTTCACCGGAAGGCAGAAGATTATTGTACTGTTTTATGGGTAATAATGATCAATTGTATTGAACAAATTTGAATGATCAGTGTTTCTAAGCTGTTCAATGATTGTTTACTGCTTGTAAACCAAATCAAGTTTAGTCCTAACCTCATCAAATGACGACAAAGTAAACACATGTTCCAGCAGAGGTCACCGGGATTAAAATGATTATCAATTTTTCCTCTAACTGAAGATGGTCAGGTCGGTTTTAGCAGCTCTGTGCTGCCCTGACAGTGATCCTCCTGACTGGTACAGGTCAATTGCAGATGGAAACTGCCAAATGATAAATGGTAATTTTTTTTTTATTCATTCATGGGATGTGGACTTCGCTGGCTGGGCCAGCATTTATTGTCCATTCCCTGTTGTCCTTGAGAAGGTGGTGGTGAGCTGCCTTCGTGGACCACTGCAGTCAATAATTCATTACCTACTGTCTTGCAGAAAAATCTTTACTGGATTCTTAATAAAATGACATAACATTGTGCCTTTGAATTCCTTATAATTGATGTCAATAGCTTGTATGGAATCCAGTCAGTCACCATAAATTATACTCCATCGGTCTATGACAAATCTAATCAGCACTCAATGAAAGGTTCAGAGTGCTGGGGTCAGGTAGATGCAAATTCAATTCTGTTGCTTTTACTTGAAGGATTGTTAGCTTCAAATTGTGTCTGCACAATGGGAATCTCAATTTAAACTACTCTTGTAATTTATTTTGCCCCATTATACTCAATACATACATTGGCAACTGCATCCTATTAAGTGGACACTTGCATTAGGATGAATAACAAAGTTTGAAAACAGTTATAATTTAAACATAACAAGCTGCTCACAGGATATTTTTAATAGATATTAATACAAAAGGCTAAGATACTAAAATTATGAAAATCTGATGGGGTAAAAGGCTGAATAAGTACTGCTGCAGTGATATACAGCATTGCATGTGATAGGCATTTGTTTCATTTCACATTAGAAGATATAGTACAGTACAAAGCAACATTGTACTATGGAAGATACCAGGTTAATGGATTATTCTGAGCTTACACAGGCACAACTGATTTATGGTACATGCCATAGACTAAATTGGATCAACCAAATAATGAAAATTATCTAATAAAACTGGAATGTCAAACAAGGGGAGAAATCAACCTCTATACTTATACATCTCAGAATATTTAGCAGAGGTCCATTTTCATTAAGCCAATTTCCTGTCAGACACACATTGTACACTATGCATTACAGTCCATGATTGTTGACCTGAGAATGAAGTCAAAGCTTTTATCTTTGAAGAACATACACATTTCTGTCCATTTTGAAAGGTGAGATGGGACTGTTTTTATAATGTCATCATTTCTCACTAATACTGTTAGAAGTACATACTATATCCATAGAATTATATTCTGAAATGATCTGATAGAAATACTAAAAGGGTTTGATCACTAGGAAAGACTAGATTTGGGTACAACTATAATATCAGATTGAAACTGTTGCCAGAAAGATCAAATGGTATAATAGTACAAATATTTAAAAGCTGTAATAAATAGAAGCTTTAAGAGCTTTGATGCTAACAACCATGCTTCAAATGATATCCTAAACAGCACTAATAAAAGAACTGCAGCACAGATAATGCCAACTGTTTCATTGTTCAGAGCAGACAATTAAATAGTGTTATTAATTTTCAGCCTTCAATAGCTTACTGCCTTGTCTAGTCAAATTTCTTCAAGCAGGAGGGTCTGAGCAGGAGCAAGCAGCATTCTCACTAGGAAGGATAGTGAGGAGGCTAAGGGAAAATGCTCAATATTTTTCCCTATTTTAGTATAAAACAAAATCTGTATACAAATTCATTTTTCTTGGCAATAGGGAGGAAGGTTTTTTACCTGTGTTGTATTACACAACGACAAATTTCAACTCCAGGCCAGTTTCCTGCTGTCAATGAGCAATGTGAGTTAGAAACTCATCTACCTGCTCCACAAATGTGACCCAGGGTATTTTACTACCTAGGCCTCATTGAAAACCAGCTGTCTGACTTCCCAGCAGCTTTACCTGGATGTTGCCAGGAAATGGTGGGGAACTAGAAGTCTGCTGAGACCAGGTAGATGGCGGGATTGGCTGTTGGGCTGCCCACAGGAGGGCAGGGGAGTCTCGGAATCAAGGAGGAGGCTGAGCTCACAGCAAGAGTCAGCCAACACTATCATTTGGTGTCAACACAAGAACTTCTGCTCCTCCTCACCCTGCAAGTAAAGTAAGCTTTTTTTTAAATTACCACTTTGGGCCTCTTCTGGCCACAATTCTGTTTGCTGCTTTATTCACCTGGTGGAAAACTCACCGTAGCTTCCAAACAACGATCCCCTAGGTTTCATTTGATGTGCACAGCCTGTTTATTATGATGCATGCTATTTTTTTTTTGCATGGTCACAACATGTGTGATCAGCCGGTGCATTATCTTCCCAATTGCTGTGCAGCAATGCATACACACAGCTTGGAGGGGACATTGCTGCCAAGTTAAAATTGCAACCAGATGCCAGTGACATTCTTGGCACCCAAGATGCATATGTGAAAAAGGAACTCACTTGCTTTGGGTGGTGTACGTCTGGCCTGCTCAGCTCAGCAGATTCAAATGGGGAACTGTAAGCTCCTGATATCTCCAGGGCGGCTACGTAACGTGGGTGTTTATAACTGCCCATCATCCATCTACCAGAATGGCAGGCCAGTAGAATCACCCACCATGGAGGAGTATTAAGGATTTAGCTCACGACACAAGTTGTTTTCTCCCACCCAGATATATTTTCAGTATTGGCACTGAGCCTGAGTGTAATCATAAAAATAGAATACAATAGCCCAGAACAAAATTTCAAAAGAAATACTAGATTTGTCACGTTAATTTAATGTGAATTAATGGCTGTTTCTGTTCAATGAGTTATAACAAATTATAGAAGGCATTGGATAAAGTACCATAAAATAGACCGGTCAACGAAATTGAAGTCCATGGGATAAATGGGGCAGTAGCAGTATGGATACAAAATTGACTGAGGTATAGAAAACAGAGTTGTGGTGAAGAATTTTGGACTGGAGAGAGGTGTGTCTCCATGTTTCGGTGCTAGGACCACTGCTGTCTCTGAGTAACAGTAATGAATTGGACTTGGGGGTTACATGGAACAATCTCAACATTTTCTGTTGACTCAAAACTTGGAAATGTAGGGAAGAAGATAGTAATAAACTTCAAAAGAGCAAAGTTAGGCTGGTGGAATAGGCGAACATATGAAAGATAAAATGTAAGTGTAAGGTGATATATTTTGGTAGGAAGAATGAGGAAAGACAAGGAAAGCTAAATGGTACATAGTAGTAGTAAGAACAGAGAGGCCGGGAAATGTTTGTGCACAAATCTTTGAAGGTGGCAGGGCAGGTTAACCAAGTAGTTCATAAAGCATCTGGAGCCTAGGGTCTGTAAATAGAGGCAGAGAGTTTAAACGCCTGGCTGTTATCCTGAATTTAAATGAAAGACTAGTTTAGTCCCAGCAGCAGTACTGTGCCCAATTCTGGGCACTACACTTCAGAAGGAAACAAAGACTTCGAAGAAAATAGAGAAGGGATTTTACTAAAATAGTTTCAGGGATGAGTGATTACAGTTCCATGAATGGAATGGAGAAGCTCGGGTTGTTCTCCTGAGAGCAGAGAATTATTTGACAGAAATGATTAAAAATATGAATTGCTTAGATAGAGTAAATAAAGAGAAACGTTTCTAATGATGGAAAGATCAGTAATGAGAAACCATAGATTTAAGGTGAATGGCAAAAGAATGAGAGGCAACATAAGGAAAAGCTTTACACAACAGGTTCTTACGATTTGCAATGCACTGCCTGATGGATGGTGGAAACAGTTTCAATAGTAATTTTCAAAATAGAATTGGATAAATAGTTGAAGGAGAAAAATATTGCAGTGATATGAAGAAAGGGCCGAGGAATGGGACTGACTTGGCTCAATGAACTGAACAGCATTTTTCTGTGCCGTACTATTCTATGATTCTATAACAATATTTTGATATTAAGCTACTTAGTTTTTAAAATGCCTATGTTCAAAGATATTGGCATAAAATAGGGAAAAGGGCAATAGGGAATAGGGAAAAGGTCTGAATATATGATGACATACCATTTAAGGAAAATTATTCAATTGGCAACTATTTTATTGGCCAATCAGTTTTCATAATGCTGCATTGAGAAAATAAAATCTCTTTCCCTACTTGTAGTAAGCCAAGCATCTGGAAAGCAATTAAATATATGACTAACACCTTGCTTTCCTTTCACAATGTGAACGCATATAATCTTTATACTTTGGTGGAAACAAAAGTATCATATTAACTGTTTGTACACGTCAAAGTTCAGATGTAATCAGAAACAAAGGAACTAAGGTTTAGCACAAAATCTAGTTGACGTACTCATCCACCGAAGTGCCAACATAATTCAACATACTCTGTGTACAGTTTTAATTTACTATGAACTGTTTCTGTGATCAGAAAGTTGGATTGTGCGGAAAGATCAAGTAGAGTGGATCTGTATTCTCTGATGTTTCGAAGATTGAAAGGTGACCTCATTGAACTATATAAAATTCTGAGAGGGCTTTGCAGGGTAGATGCTGAGAGGCTGTTTCCCCTGGATGGAGATTCTAGAACTAGAAGTCATGGTTTCAGAATAAGGGGCCAGACACTTTGGACAGGGATGGAGAGAAATCTCTTCACTCAGAAGGTTGTGTATCTTAGGAATTCTCTACCCCAGAGAGCTGTTTGAGAGAGAGAGTTTGCAAATACTATTTGCAATCCACCCAAAGTAGTTAAATTTTCCTTGCTAAATGTATTTCTTTCTGTACTGGTAGTTTCAGTATCATCAGACCATCACTTAGGAACAAGATATTGTTTTCCTGGCCACATGCTCTAATCCGCTCAGTGGTAGATGATCAGAAGTAAGCGACCAATATATTAACACTCAGGTCACTGAGGCCTGGCCCAATGGGTAAATATTCAGCACCAATCAATATGGCACACATAAACTCTGTAACTTATTGAACTTGTGTGTGTAGAGAAATGGGTGCACAAAACTACCTTCTACAAAAAGTTATAGAATCATACAGCACAGAGGACTGTCATTCGGTCCATCGCCCCTGGAGACAGGCTCTTTGAATGGAGACTTTCCAATCAATCCCCCTCCCTGTTCTTTCCCCCATAACCCTGGAAATTTCTTTTTAAATATCTAACCAATTCACTTTTGAAAGTTATTATTGAATCTTTTCCATCACCTACTTAGGCAGTGCATTCCAGGTCATAACAACTCGATGTGGAAAAACTTATCTTCTCGTCTCCCCTCTGGTTCTTTTATCAGTTGTCAATAGTATTGTTGTTGACAATTTTGATGAAAGGTGTAATTTCAAAAATAAAGATGTATCCATTGCGACTTGCTATCTGACTGGCAACTGCAGTTGGATTTAACTATTTAATCTGAAATAAAGATCAAGATATGAACTTGCTTCCAATCTTCCATATTGACTATGAGAGAAGATAAATGAGCCTTTTAAAATTAGACCAAGAATTTTTCAACTAACATCACTAACAGCCTATTACAAACTGGTGCCCCTCACTTCCCCTCCCACGACAGTTGGATTAACTGAAGTTTCACAAATTATTCTTTTCCTGATTCCCTAAATTAGCATCAGTATAACAGTGATGTTATCACAAAGCTGATCCAAGATAGCTGGGGGCATAAATCAAATACAAAAGACGACCTCCATTTTGTTTCCAACTATAATTTTTTTTTAAGGTTCCATCTTTCAGACAAGAAGTAAACCAGGGCCCCATCTGCTTCTTGGGTGTATGAAAATGCTCCCATTGCATTTTTCAAAGAGGAGCAGGCGAGTTCTCATTAGGCAATGGCCAAAATTTGTCCCTCAACCAACATCAACAATATTGAATATCTGGTCATTTATCTTATTTCTGCTTATAGGGCCAGGGTGTATGTAAATTGACTGCCGTGCTTCCCTGTTATACAATAATAATTATACTTCAAAATTGGCTGAAGTCATTAAAGGTGTTATATAAATGAAAGTTATGTCTTTCTTGTTGGTTTTTTACTGCACTGCAGAAACAGAATAGTTAAGCATTTCAGAAACGCTCCAAATCATTAAAATCACTCTCCAAGCATGTCAAGCTGCATTAACGTCTCCAGAGTCTAACGTGATTTGACATCCAGTCTGTTGCCAGTTCTAAACACGAAAGCTCAGGTTTTTGCCAGATGAAAATGGATAGCCCAACTTTTACTCTGAATGCTGAAAACAATGGCTATAATACTCCAGGGCAGTACAGTGTCTAAGGCAGAGCCAGCTAGACTCGCTGTATGGAGCTTGGGAGAGGAAAATCCTTCCTGCTATGAATGAGCTGTCGGCATAATACAAGGCTAGACATCAATCAGTCAATCAGTCAGTAAGTAGATCCCAAAGATTCTGGCTTTTGAGCAGAATGATTTCCATTTTCAGCACAAGCATCTTCAGTTGGGGTGCTATAGGTTCTCCACCACAGACTTCGACTAATTTAAAGCACAACCACAGTGCTCAACCGATAAATAAACACCAAAAATGTATTAGAGTGTTTGCCATTTACAATTTTAGCACGAAAAGTCTTGGTCATTCTGTACAAAAGAGTTCTCCTGTCATGAATCGTCCAAGAAATTTCGCAAATTTACTGTTAAGTAGAACACTTGATTAAAACAAGCAATACTTCCAGAAAAGAAATTGTTTGTTCATTTGAAAATATATTCTTCATCAGGCAGTTTCCAAATAGCCATAAAAATATATGGGCCAAAACCACTACATGGAAGCTTTTGAGACAGCTGGTGTGAATACGAGTCTGTAAATTGTGTCTGCATGACCATTTACTGGCCAGCGTCTGAATGTAGTTATTTCAGTTCCTTCTGTGATTTTTAGTCGACTCAAAGTGCAAGCAAATTAGCAGTTCATTCATATCCCAAGAAACACTTCATTTATCAATATAAACATGCAATGTCGACATCCTTTCAGAGCACTAATCAGGCTGTAGATGTTTCAAGTTTAATTTGCACTGACACATGAAGACATCATCCATTCAGCCATCTTATTAACTTTTTTTCAATTAATGAAGTATCTCTTACTTACATGATGGACTAGCTTCATGAATCAGAAAGGATGGAGGAGTGTACAAGCACAATACAAAGAAAAACTTGATTCATCGTTTCATTTCCACCTTTAATTTAGATGCCAATCTTAAGTTAACTGAAAACCTGTTTCACAGGCGAATGAGCTGACTACAGGCAGATGGGACTAGCAATAAATCAGTTATGGTTTGTTGGAATGCTGCATTTAGCCATTGTGTTTGCTCCCAATTTATACTGGCCTGGCTCCACAAAGCTCAGAGATGCCTCAGTTTTGACACTAGCTACTGATTTACATACAGCTCAGGAGATATCGCAATGGTTTCACGGATAATGGTATTGTGTGGTGCAACAGTAGTGAGCCGCACAGAACAAAAAGGTCTCAGCGACTAAATTAGTCAAACGCAGTCAAGGCTATGGTGAGGATACAAAAAATTGCCTCAGTGTCACAGGATAGAGCTGGGGTCTAAAGAAAACAGTCAAATTTCATTCTCAATCCTTAATAGAAGTGTGCATATGTGACGATTGGTTATGAATAGAATGGGGCACTGATTGAAGCCCTGAACTGTCAAATAACCGACATCCAAAGTTCAAGCTCTCAGTAGAATAATGAACCCTGGACATCAGGGAGCTGCTGGTACCCATGGAGCCGTACCCCAGTATGAGTCATCACCTCCAGAACAAAGGAGAAAAACAGAAGGAAAATTGGAGGCAGCAAATAAAAATATAGTTGACGGGTGCTTTATAGATCCAACTGTCATTTGCAATAAGAAGCAGTCTGAATTGCACAAGCTTATGGAAGACTGACAAGTTGGCACTTGAACCTGCAAACAGGCTGCTGGAATATTAAACAGCCTGGTGGAACCTTCCTGCGTAATCAAAGATTATGCAAGACCATTAGCAGAAAAAAAATCAATCAAATTTTAGCATATGCAGTCATAGTCTTTGTCTTCCAGTGAACTGAGGTTCTACTTTATCCAGC
Organism: Cetorhinus maximus; assembly: GCF_964194155.1. Lineage (NCBI taxonomy): Eukaryota > Metazoa > Chordata > Chondrichthyes > Lamniformes > Cetorhinidae > Cetorhinus > Cetorhinus maximus. The sequence goes on along the minus strand of NC_135888.1, from coordinate 82,308,896 downwards.
ACTATTTAAAATTGGCAATTACATAATAAAGCAAGCCATAAAGCAAGTCAGTCGTTTTATGTTTGCTGTGGGATGGATTCCAAATACAAAATGTGCACAGAATTCCCACAAGGCACTTCAGCCATCAACTGAGTTGTCAAGGTTTTCTTTTTGAAAAATTTACCGCAAATATTTTTACTCCTCCATTGACTATTTTTCAGAGTAGCAGTTGGAACCTGTGTGCTATGCTAATGAATCCCTTATTTACCACCTCCTTTGCAAGGAGCCACAAACTAAATGTGCAACATGGGCAAGGATGCCAAAACATTACCAAAAGTTTGCAACACAGGCAAAATAAAATTATATTGCCAAGTGCAAAGCAAGGCCACCTGTGATGGCCATTTGAAATGTTCTGTCATGTTGTTTTAGATATTTTATGACTGAATCTTTTCTTTTGGCAAAAACATACATGGCCACCTGTGCCATTACAGTCATTTAGTAGGACAAAGTGCAATAATGTTCCAGCAAATATTTCTCAGAAAATAAGTTTGCACAAACTTAACTTATTGTCAATCAGCATCTGAAATATGAAATGACAATAGGCTCTGAGATTTTAGCTCATGTATTTTGCCTGCAACCTATTCAACATAATTCCTGAAGAATTTAAACAAATAAATTGTACTCTAGAAACTATTCAAAAATGTCATTATTGAAAACATCAGAAAACAACCATAGCCACACTGGATGCTATTGAACGAAGCACATCTTTAAAAATCAAAGGGTATTATTCTTAACTTCTAGTGATGGTGGAATGAGTGACATCTGATTGGCCGCCAGTTGTGCATTTCAATGGGAAAATTAATTGAGAGAAATAAAGATTTGCATTTATATAACATCTTTCACAACCTCTGAACAGCCCAAAGCAATTTACAGAAAATTAAAACTTTTAAAGTGTATTCATCATTGTAGCTTAGGAAACCTAGCAGCCTATTTTGTACACTGCATACGGCAATGAAAAGAATGACCAGATCATCCATTCTGATGTTGGTTGAGGGTTAAATGTTGGTCAGGACACCAGGAGAACTCCCCTGCTCTTCTTTGAAATATTGCCTTGGGATCTTTTACATTCATCAGAGAGCTCATCAGAAGGACAGTGCCTCAGACAGTCTCCATTAGAATTACACAGAAGTCCCAGGCTAGATTATGCGCTCAAGTTTATGGAGTGCAGCTTGAACCCATGGGCTTCTGACGGAGGTGAGAGTGCCACCAATGAGCCAAGGCAAGAGGGATGTACAACAGGTGGTTGATCAGATATCACCTGTTTAAGGCTGTCACCAAAACCTATAGTAGTTTTGGCAATTTGGGCCAAAGATTCCTACAATGTCACCAGTGCTTTGAATGCTCTTAGAAAGGCTTTTTTCCTCACTCAGGTCGGTGAGAAACAAAATGGAAAAAATGAAATTACAGCTTGATTGAAGGAAGTGTAAAGGAGAAGAAAGGTCCAGTATCCACAGGGGGCAAGTAGGCCCTCCAGAGGCAAGGTCAAAAGGCAGTGGGATCAGATAGCATGGAAGTCAATGTCAGGAGTCAAGCTCCAAGGATCTGGATGTAAAGCCATAAGGTGTTCAGTGATAGCACATGAATGGTGTCAAGGTCAGTGAATACATCTTCAATTACACCAATTAAGGAGATGATAGCGTAGCAGTAATCTCCCAAATCTCTGGAGACATGGGTTCAAGTCCTACCACAGCAGATGGTGGAATTTAAATTCAATTAATGAAATCTGGAAGTAAAAGCTAGTCTCAGTAATGGTGACCACAGAACTATCATCGATTGTCATAAAACCCATCTGGTTCACTAATGTCCTTTAAGGGGAAGGAAATCTCCCATCCTTACCTGGTCTGGCTTACATGTGACTCCAGACTCACAACAACATGGCTGACTATAACTTCCCTCTGAAATGGCCTAGCAATCCACTTCAAGAGCAATTAGGGATGGGCAACAAATGCTGGCCTTGTCAACGACACCCACATCTCGTGAAAGAATAAGGAAAATCGAACTGCAGCATGAGCCTCGGTAACTGCTCAATTCACCACAGTCCCATAACCCATTAATAATCTTTATCAATCAGGACTCATACATAACATTCACTGCAAAAAGACAGCAGGTATGAAAAATGCATAAATTCAAACAGAATTAGTGGGGAGTAATCGTTTTCCCCCTTTATCCTTTTCTGTGATGTACGCATTGCTGAAAAGGCCAGCATTTGTTGCCCATCCCTAATTGCCCTTGAACTGAACACTTCAGGAGGCTAGTTAAGAGTCAGCCACATTGCTGTGGGTTGTGGTGTGACATGTAGGCCAGACTGGACAAGGGCGGCAGATTTCCTTCCCTATATGACGTTAATGAACCAGATGGGTCTTTACGACAATCGATGATAGGTGTCGTGGTCACCATTACTGAGTCTAGCTATTCAGGCCCGGTTTAAGGTACGCTCAGCTTTGACTTGGCTCACTGACAGTACTCTCACCTCTGAGTTAGAAGGCTATGAGTTCAAGTCCCACAGCAGAATTTGAGCATATACTTAAAACATTAATACAAATGAGAGCAGCATTGTCAGATGAAATATTAAAGCAAAGCCTTGTCTGCCTGTTCAGATGAACATGTAAGAACCCATGGCACTTGTTTTTAAATAAGAGCCTGGAGTTCTCCATGCTTCCTGAGCAAAATTAACTCCTCAACTAACAGTACCAAAACATCAAGAGGACATTCATCTCATTTACTTTTGAGGGGCAGTCCTCTGCCGAAATGTTTGGCAGTGTTTGCCTGCATAAGAGTAATCACTGCACTTCAAAAAGTAGTTCATTCATTGGCCGTGTAGTGCTTAGGATGTGAGAAGTACATAAATGCAAATTCATCCTTTCTACCTGGCCTTACTATATCTGATCACGAATCATCGAATGATTACAGCACAAAAGGAGGCCATTCAGCCTGTCATGTACATGTTGGTTCTCTGCAAGAGCAACTCAGCTAGTCCCACTTGCCTTTCCTTTCCCCGTAGTCCTGCAATTGTCTCTCATTTGGTGCTTATCCAATTGCCTTTTGAGAGCCATGATTGAATCTGCCTCCATCCCACAGACACAGACAGTGCATTCAAGATCCTAACCACTCACTCTGTAAAAAGGCTTTTTCTTATGTTGCCATTGATTCATTTACCAATCACCTTAAATCAGTGTCCTCTGGTTGTCGACCAATTCCGCCAATTGGAAGATTTTTCCTCTCTATCTACTCTGTCAAACACTTCTATCATCTCCACTCAACCTTTGCTTCTCTGAGGAGCGCAACCCAAACTTTCCAAACTATCCAGGTAACTGAAGTTCCTCATCTCTGATCCATGCTTTGGAGTGCTTAATGCCTAAATTCAAACCCAAACAGAGTGAGAGATACCAAGCTCGGTATATTTCAGACTCAGTGGGCAGAATATTGCCGTCGGCGTGTGGGGGGCGGGCCCGACACGCCGACGCATAAAATGACGCACAAGGACATCGGGTGTGCGACCTGATGTCATTGCGCATCATTTCAATATTTCGTTCAGCGAGTGCGCGGCGGAGGTGGCTGCTCGCTGCCCACCGAACTGTCAACAGCCTGTTAAGGCCATTAGAAAAACAATTAAAGTTGTTGACAAGGCTGCCCATCCAACCTTAAGGTTGGCGGGCAGGTGAAGAGCCCAAGCGGCCTTCGCGTTTTTCAGGAAACCTCATCCACAGGCGGGATGAGATTTCCTGAAGCTGGTATAAAATAAATAAATAAATTTTCGTGGCTTCACAAATATGTCCCAGCTCATGTGACACTGTCACATGAGGGGACATTTTTAAATATTTTTTTGTTTTATTATTTGAAAACTTTTATTATCTACTTAATCTCCCTGAGGCAGCTCTGTGCCTCAGGAAGATTGCTGTGCTCTTTCGCATGCATGCGCAAAAGAGCACAGGCCCTAACTCTCCCTTCTCCCCCCACCCACACAGGTAGCGCTGAGTGTTACGGAGCGCATATTACGCTGGGTGGGCCTTAATTGGCCCACCCGCATAAAATGATGGCGCGCAGCCGATCGCGGGCGGCAATCGGCTCCACCCTCGCCCCTGCCCACTCCTGCCCAGCCCACCCGACATAGGTAAGATTCAGCCCTATGTGTTTTAAGAGTAGGAGGTCTCTCTAGTGTCCTGGCTGATATTCATCCTTCAACCACAATCTTTTTTTTTGTAAAAATATACTTTATTCATAAAATATCTTCAATCACATTCAAAACCATTTCAAAAACAACATTACAAGGGTACAATCCAGGTTAAACTTTTACAAAATGTATCACCAGGTGCATCAGTACAAACAATATTACAATCATTTACAGCCTTTCATTTTGATCTGTACAGCCACAATCACTAAAACAGATTACCTGCTCATTATCATATTGCTGTTTGTGGGACCATGCTATGCACAAATTAGCTGCCATACTTCCTACATTACACAGCAAGTACCCTTCAAAAGCAATTTACTGTAAAGCAGGTTGGGATGCTCAGAGATTGTGAAAGGTACCTTAAATGCAGGTTCTTTCTGGTATAAATTTTAAACCACAAGATGTTAACTTGCAGATTTAGGTAAAAAAAAACTTAAATTTGGAAAGTACTGCATTCCAAATCTATCATCTCAGTATGTTAAATCCCTCTGAATATGCATATATTAGGGAATTTCAACTGACATTCCTAGAGGTTCCTGACAAAGCAGCTGGTCCCACTTGCACACAGGAATGCAATCCTTTACTTCAGAATTTCCTGACTGCAGATGTATTGAGACCTTCCCCGACTAAAAAGTCTAGCCCTTCAGCAAGTGGATATCCCAATCAACCTCAATCAAGATTTTAAGGGTTGTGAAAATATGTGCACTAGAGAATATACAATACAATGTACTTTCCCTAGTGAAGTATGCATTTTTAAGTATGCATTTTTAAGCATTAACTGGATTTGCAGCATCATAACTTAAGAAATCAATTAGAACTGTAAAATAAGCAAAAGCACTGCAGCAAGTTCCCTGGAGTTACTCCCACAGATGAGAGTGGGAAATCCATCAGAAGCCACTTCGCTAGTTCCCTGTTGTCACTTCCAAGATATTCTTCCAGGAGTGAAAGGGAGGGCTTATTCATAGGTAATGCAAGAAACAGCAATACATCATTTGACAGATAATTTCTGTCATACATGTCCGAGCAACACTGGCAGAACTCAATGACAGACTTCATTCGGAAAACTGGTGAAGGAGTGTACGAAAGATCATCAAGGAGGAGAAAGGCTGAAATAGAAACTTGGTAGTGGAATGAAAGCAACAAGTACAGTAAAGAAGGAACTTTTAAAGAAGTGGAAACAGGGCTCAAAGAAAATAAGGAACAGTAAAAAGAGGCAAAAAACAATACAAAGTAAGTAATTGCAAGAGAAAGATCCCTGGCCATGGAAGTAATATATGAAAGTCTGGATACCAAAGAAGAAAAAGGTATCTTCAGAATAGCAGCTGCTAGAGATAGGTTAAGAGATGTGGGAAATATCCACACAATCAAGGATTCAGGTGGAGTAATCTTAGAGAGAGAGAGAGAGCATAAAATCAAAAAGGGGTGGAGCCAATACTTTAACTGGCTTATGAATGAGGAAAACCCGAGAACAAAAAGAGAAGAGGTATCTGCAAGTCAAAGAATGATAATTAACATCAATCTGGAAGAAATCAGAGCAGCACTGAAAGGAACGTGAAACAGCAAAAGCAGTGGGGCCAGATGAGATACAGACAGAAGTATAGATCTGCCTAGGTGAATGAGGTCCAGGTCCTGAACAAGCTACTCAATGCGTTATGATGAGAGAGAAAGTCCCGAGGGCATTGAGGTAAAGCATTTTGATACCTATATTCAGAGGAAAGGGAGACATCCAAGATTGCGAATACCACTGAGGAATTAAACTCCTACCACATACCTTCAAGATAAGGAAGAGTGTCATGAACCAGACACTGAGTAAAATAGTGGAAACCCATGAAGATCAGTGTGGATTCATGCCCAGAAGAAGCAGCACTGCTGCCATTCTTGTTTTGAGACAAGTGATGGAGAAATATCGGAAAAGCCAATGCAACATGAAGATTATATTCATAAATCTAGAGAAGGTTTATGATTGGGTGCCCTGGGGGGGGGGGGGAAGTCTGGAAATGTGCTAGAATCATGGAGCCCATGGGAAGTATGTATAACTATTATAGGACATATAAGGACAAGCAGTATGGGGAAGAGTGAAGCAAAAGTTGGATTACACCAGGGATTGGCATTGAGCCTCTTCCTCTTCCTGTTTGTCGTGGATGTTCTAAGTGAGCAGGTGAAATGGGAAGTGCCATGGTCAATGATGTCTGTAGATGACACTGAGCTGTGTGGTGGTGATGATGAGAACATGCCCGAGTATCTGGAGAACTGGAAAAATGCATTGAAAGACAGGGGTATGCACATCAGAAGACCCAAGACCCAATTTATGGATAGTCAGTTTGAGCATAAGGGAGAGAATCAGGGTGAAGGTGTAAAGATTATTTGTGAAGACTTGGAGAAATAGAGTAGTTTCAAGTACCTGAGTGGCAGAAGATGGGTGTTTGTAAATGGAAATTAAGCAACGGATTAGCTCTGGTTGGAGTAATTGGAAGAAGTACAGTGGCGTGTTCTATGATAGGAAAGTATCACTAAAACTGAAAGGAAGAATATGCAAGACAGTTGTAAGACCGGCCTTGTTATATAGTGCAGAAACTTGGGCAACACCAAGAAGAACAGCGACTGGATACTAATGAGATGCAGATGCTGAAATGGATGTGTGGAGAAAGGACAAAATCAGGAACCAGCATATCAGGGGGTCAGTGAAGATTGTGGGAGCATCGAAGAAAGTAGCTGAGAGGAGATTGAAATGATATGGTCATCTGTTGTGGAGAGAGAGAGGAAACATGGTGAGGTGAGTGATGGAGATGGGACTATTAGGAAGAAGGAAAAGAGGAAGACCAGATGGAAAGATGTGATGGTGAGAGATTTAAACACAGCAGGATTAGAAGAGGAATGGGTGACTGAGAGGAAGTGATGAAGAAGAGTGATCACCCAGCTTGTGGCGACCTCAAGTAAACTTGATATTAACAGAGTATTGACAGGATGGTGGAATGGGCTAGAAAGTGGTGAATAACATTTATTATCAGTAAGTGTGAGGTGGTACATTTTGGTTAAAAAAAAATGATTATACTTGAATAAGATTAGGTGATACAGAAGAGCAGAAAAAATTGGGGTTCTGATTCACAATACATGAAAAAGCAACACCTCAATTGAATAAGGCCATACCAAAAAAAATGAATTACTGTGGTTATAGCAAGAAGAATAGAATATAAAAGTTGAAACGTAATATTAAATGTATTTAAAAACCTGAGTAAGACCACTGTTGAGGATTTAATATACAGTTTTGGTCTCCACACTGTAGTAAGGATATTGGAGCAATAGAGAGGGTATAATGCAGACTCACTAGTGTGCTGCCTGGTATGAGAAATACAAAGACTTGAAAATTGGGCCTATTTTCATTAGAACAAAGGAGGTTACAGGGTGGTTTGATAGAGACATATAAAGTTATCAAGGGGTGGAACACAGTAGTTAGCAACAGACTAGTCAGAAGGGACAAGGATACAAAATTATGTTAGACATTTGGAATAGAGAACAGGAGAAACACTTCTTGTTTTACACGGACAGTTGAAAATCTATAGCATTCACTGCCTGTTAGTGGCAGTAGACCACATCAACTTAACTTAGGTTAGATAGATGGTTGAAAGAAAGAGGGTACATTTTAATCACACTCCGGACAACCTGTCATTGTCCATTTATTGCAATTTAACCTAGTCACAAATGACTTTATTTATAAAGAGAAACTGTAATGCAAATATTGAGAAATATAAAAATTATAACAATGAGGAACTCCAAACAACACTGCCGCATGCAAATTTGAATTAATTCAAGAAAGTAGTCAATGTATCAGGAAGATGTTTGTGACTTGTAATAATAATTTCCCCTTATAGATATCTGTACATATAATGAAAAAAAGATTTCTCTGGAAGACACTTCGGGAATAAGCAAGGTTTCAGGAGAACAATACGGCAGTGAAAAACTGCATCGAATAATAGCAAACAATCAACTACAGGCAAACTCTTAAAAACATTTTACTTTATATCTAAGAAAAACTAAAACCTGCTCTCTTTAACAACTCAGAATTTACCCAATGAAGAACTGAATCAAAACTGTTCCAGGTTCAATATTCAGACTGTGCTTAGTTAATTAATTTTAACCCAGCCAATAGGTGTAATGTTACTTCTTCTCTTAGGCAATCCCTCGAGATCAAAATTGACTTGCTTCCACTCCGGTTCAATGTGTTCTGAGATGGCTAATAAATGTGCAATCTGCTGACTCTGCCACATGTGGAGCAGCTGGTGCTTGAAAGATCCGGCAGATGAAGTGTTGAGGTTTGTACACTCTCTCCGACTCCCCAGCTTCACCTCTGTGTGCTTCTGACAAGAGTCTCTCAATCTCTTCAGTTCCTTCCTGATTGAAATTCTCCATTTTGGTTGATCACAAGCCAGGAACCCCCATGAATCAGCGGGGATATGGTGTTACAATCGGCATCGTTGTCTCGGAGTTAGAAAAGGGGGAAGTCATTTAGTGTTTCTGCCCCTGATTGATAAGCAGTGATCTGATGGAAATGCATATTTATTAATGTTGTATGGAGTTCAGTTTTGATGGGCCCTGCAATAGAATAGCAAATTGACACAATCAAGGGAGGTGCTGGAATCCTTGGAACCATACCTCAGTGAGGAATCAACTTGTTCAGGATAGGATGAAGATAAAAAAAAATGGAAAAACAAAGTTTGGGGAAGCAATCATCAATGGTTGGATTCCACAAATCAGCCCCATGTTTGCAGCTGTTTTTGTCTCGTCAAAAGGTAATATCAGCTCTTCATTAAGAAAATAATATTTTGAAATTTTAGTTACGTAGTCTTGAGTCTCACTGTAATGTTAGATTTCATGTTTAGTGCATTCTTCTGCTTCGCTTACCCAAAAATGGATATCTGTTGTTAATGAACATGTCAAGCTACATGGCGCTGAACAAAAGCTCATTTTTCAGCTGCTATACACAAAGCTTCTGCATGGGAGTACTCTGGCACTTTATAAATATTAATATGCCACGACATTCTGAGACTATCAGCAACAGAAGCTACTTATGGAGGATGATATCTGAAGAATACACTAGGCCTGGCTAGCTAGGAATTTAATCATCCAGTTAAAGCCAAGCAACCATTATACCCCAATGAGCTCAGTTACATAGTAATTGCCTTCCTCATTGGAAAACTGGGCACTTATCCTCATCTGCTGGGAATATCTCTATGTGGTTGGTTATATGCCAAAAAGTCTGCATGATCATCCAAAGAGCTAACCGCATTGAAAGGCTTAGACCTTATGTTATGTCTTCTGGTTCCGATAGGTTAATAATCACGGTTCAGACTCAAAATGCTGGAGCTTCGTCAAGTATATTTATCTCTACTCTCCATGTGGTTGGTGGACTGAACAGATTGAAACATTGTCACTTGGCACATGACAGCAATGTAGCAGTAAAATGTGGGATCCTGGGATATATATATTCACATAACAATATGACAGCTTGGTTGCTGACCAAAGCAAGTTAAATGCTACACCCTTAGTAACTGGACATATAGACCACTGCTCTTTGTTCTCATCGAGAGCTGTGCTAACATCAAATCTCGGGTACATATCTATATACACATCATATACAAAAGAGTTACATGTGAGAGGTGGAGGATAGAGTTGCATTGAGCATTGGCTCACTTGTATATTTTTCTTACCTAAATGGTCATTTGATATGCAAGCCTATACAGAGAAGTTGACTTGTGGAGGAATTTCAATGACTGCTCACCTTATCCTGACTCAAAATTCACATGCATTCCAGAGGATAGTAACCAAAAGCAGGAATTCTAGTTGATTGTTTTACCCCTCTGTAGTCTAGGGTGACATTACCATGCCTGGTACTTCACTGTTGCTCATCTGGAGATCAGTTGGCTCAGCACAGGAACCCACTGAAGGTCAAACTAAGGATTTTTTCTGGTCTGTACATCTCAGTTCCACACCGATAGCGCATTTACCACCCAGGCTATTAGACCTGATGGACAAGAGTTGGAAAATCTGGTAGGTTTGCAGTATTAAATATTTACAAGTATTATTCAGCTTATGGTCACAGACTAAAACCCTGTAATGACAGACTCCTTGCCAGCTTATTGAAATTAGGATTGCACATTAGCTTCACAAATACCCAGATCACAAGAAACCTGAACACTATTTATTTCTAACATTTATTCATTTTTAATCTTTCACAGGATGTCATTGGCTAGACCATCAATTGTTGCCCATCCCTAACTGCCCTTGAGAAAGTGGTGGTGAGCCACTCTCTTGAACCACTGCAGCCCATGTGGTGTAGGTACACCCACAGTACTGTTAGGAAGGGAGTTCCAGGATTTTGACCCAGTGACAGTGAAGGAATGCGATATAGTTCCAAGTCAGGGTGGTGTGTGGTTTGGAGGAGAACTTGCAGGTGGTGGTGTCCCCATGCATCTGCTGCGTTCCAGGTGGTAAAGACTGCAGGTTGGGAAGGTACTGTCAATGCAGCCTTGGTGAATTACTCAAGTGCATCTTGTAAATGGTACACACTGCCATCACTGTGCATTGGTGGCAGTGGAGGGAGTAAATGTTTAAGGTGGTAGCTGGGGTGCCAATCAAGTGGGCTGCTTTGTCCTGGATGGTGTCGAATTTCTTGAGTGTTGCTGGAGTTGCACTCATCCAGGCACATTTGAGAGTATTCCATCGCATGCCTGACTTGTGTCTTGTAGATGGTAGACAGGCTTTGGGGATTCAGGAAGGGAGTTACTCGCCGCAGTCACAAATGGTGCTGAACATTGTGTAATCATCAGCGAACATCCCCACTTCTGACCTTATGGAAGGAAGGTCTTTGATGAACCAGCCGAAGGTGGTTGGGCCTAGGACTTGGGACTGAGATGACTGACCTCCCAACAACCACAATCATCTTCCTTTGTGCTCAGTGTGACTCCAACCAGTGGTATGTTTTGACCCCAATTCTCATTGACTCTAGTTTTGCTAGGGCTCCTTGATGAACACTCGGTCAAACATTGACTTGATGTCAACAGCTGTCACTCTCACCTCACCTTGTGAATTCAGTTCTTTTGTGCATGCTTGGACCAAGGCAGTAATGAGGTCAGGAGCTATGTGGCCCTGGCAGAACCCAAACTGAATGTCAGTGAGCAGGTTATTACTGAGTAAGTGTGCTTGATAGCACTGTCTATGACCCCCTTCCATCACTTTGCTGATGATCGAGAGTCAACTGCTGTGACAGTAATTGGGTGGGTTAAATTTGTCCTGCTTTTTGTGGACAGGACATACCTGGGAAATTTTCCACATTACCAGGTAGCTGCAGCGTTGTACTGGAACAGCTTGGTTAGGGGTGCAGCAAACTCTGAAACACAAATTTTCAGTAATATTGTCAGAATGTTGTCAGGGCCCATAGCCTTTGCAGTATCCAGTGCCTCCGGCCATTTCTTAATTTCACGTGGAGTGAATCGAAATGGCTGAAGACTGGCATCTCTGATGTTGGGGACCTCTGGAGGAGGCAGAGATGTATCAGCCACTTGGCACTTCTGGCTGAAGGTGGTCGCAAATGCTTCAGCCTTGTTTTTTTGCAATGATGTACTGGGCTCCTCCATCATTGAGAATGTATTTGTGGAGTCTCCTCCTCTGGTTAGTTGTTTAACTGTCCACCACCATTCACGACTGGATGTGGAAGGACTGCAGAGCTTAAATCAACTATCAAAATCAACCACAATTTCTATCCACCATAGACAGTTTGATAATGTAACTTGGCACACTGAAACTTAGACTGTGCCAACTAACAGCAGCACATCATCTTGTATTTACAGTAATGGAAACTTCTCACCTGTATACTTACAACTAGGCCATGTCTAAATGGTAGATTCATTGCTATTAATTAAATGCCACGATGGGCAGGTGAAGGAATTGCATTCCATTGAAAAGAATGAACCTTTAATCTGCAGTAAATTAAACATGGAGAAAAGTTGAAACCCTGCAAAAAGAATCATGAAGGTCAATATGTATATTGTACAATGTATAATATCTATTAAAAAAAGAGGCAGAATTGATTATTGGAATTATAATAACATTGAAAGGGAATATTTATTTAAATCTGAACATTATCAAAGGAATCAGGAACCATTAGTTGCAACAGAATGGCCGCTGTAACTGATGGGGCTAATTACGGCGTATGTTTATTGAAGTGAATTCACCTTAAAATAGAAAAGCTGCCAAAAGTAAGTCACCATAATCCAAGACGAAGATCAATCTTAAAGCTAGTGTTTTCAATAAAGAATGAAGGGCTGCCAAGTATCTGATTTTTTTTCCCCTCCTGCAGTCCATCAATTCCATTCCTTTTGTGACCTTTTCATCTCATGCTGACACCACACCAACACTTGCATATGCAGCAAGTTTAACCATTCAAATACTTGGGATGAGATGGAGCACTGTCATTTTACAAATGCTTCCACCGGCAACTAAGGTAGTAAGTGATGAAATTGGTCAGTTTATTTGTTAGGAACAGAAGCAACAGCTTTTATTAATAGGGTATTCAATGTTCCTCCAAAATGAGACCTAAACCACCTTCAACCATCACACTTTCCCATTTACATGTCCTCCATGTGTGCCGTAGCTGCTTTTTGTGCATACTTGGATATCATAGAATTGTTACAGCACAGGAGGAGACCATACAGCCCATTGTGTCAGTACTGGCTCTCCAGATGAGCAATTTACCTAGATTCTTGATAAGCAAGGGGGTAAAAGGTTATCAGGGGTAGGCAGGAATATGGAGCTGAGGGAACAATCAGAAAAGCCATGATCTTATTGAATGTTGGAGCAGGCTCGAGGGGCTGAGTCGCCTATTTCTGCTTCTAATTTGTATGTTAATATGCCATTCCCCCACCTTCTCCCTGTAGCCCTGCACACTCTTCCTTTTCAGTTAACAGTCTAATTCCCTTTTGAATGCCCCCAATGAACCTGCCCCCAACATACTCTCAGGCAGTGCATTCCAGGCCCTTACCACTCGCTGTGAGAAACGGTTTTTCCTCATGTCTCCATTGCTTCTTTTGCCAATTACCTTAAATCTGTGTCCTCTCAATCTCGATCCTTTTATGAGTGGGAACTGTTTCTCCCTGTCTACTCTGTCCAGACCCCTGATGCTTTTGAATACCTCTATCAAAGCAAAAGTCACTACATTTCAAACAATGTTTTTGCATTTTATGCTTCTGTAGTTTGAACCTCAGGACAATGACACTGTGCACCTGCTCTGCTGTATTTATATTGTGAACATAGATTAGTTCATTCCAATTGCACAAGAATGTGGGTCTATGCTTATGCAATTGATATAAGAGATTTGGTGAACGAACCTACAACATCACTAAATAGAAGTGTCTAATATAAATTCATTTTGTGAAGTGCTTTGAGATATTTTTTAATTATAAGGCATTAACAAAGTGTATTATTTTAATTCACTGCTTTCTACAATGAATAATCAGCTTAACAGGTACAAGGAAGTAGAGAAAAACATTCTGGTCCATATTTACTTGTTCAGCCTCACTGGAAAGAGAGAGAGAGTTGGAAAAGTTGACCTCGACAAGGTGGAACTATCTGACCAATAATTCACAGGGGCGTTACAGCCTTCTAACTTGGCTCTATTGATTTTCAAACAGTTTAAAACTAACGTAACTTTGACTCAAGTATGTGGAATGCTCCATAAGAACCACAGTCCATCTACCTACCACAAATATTTTATCAAGTTTGCATTTCAACACATGGTGAATCTATCATCACAAACAAGTGAGGTGAAGCTTTAATAAGACCATACTTCAAAACGAGAGAGAGGTTGGAACTGAATATTTGCTATAGGGTAGCCACTTGGACAAAAAGGAAGAGGCAAACCACTTAAGATTGATACACTTGGAAGTATCCCCTTATTATACATTGGGTACAAGCTCCCAAGTTACTGGCACTCAATGAATTATATATGCACCAGTGACATTTCTTGTTCAAGTAAATATCAAAAGTATTTTGCAGTCCTCCCAACACCTACATCATACCAGAGAAGTCACTATGTAAGAAAACAAGCTGCGTATGGATGATCTAGTTTCCTAGGTCATAGTAATCATCTCCGTCCCCTTTACATAGCATACGAGTTTCCTGGATGAAATATGAAACTATTTTGCATGCCCTGTCAGATTTTATATAGAGTTCATATTATATATGAACTAAAGATCAAGGACAGGATTCTACCAGTGGGTTTCAGGACCCTGCTGTCAGGCTCAAATGGGGGTCATGCCCCTGCACTATGTGGGGAACAGTCACTCATTTGTGATTTTCTCGAGTTGGCCAATTAATGGCCAAGAGGGCGGGTTTGCCATCAAATTAAGACTGACAGGCAGGCTCTCAAAGCTGGAGGGCCAAGAAGCTGGTCTTTCAAGGGAAGTGAGAGAAAGGGCATCCCAAGATGGAGGCACCTTCTCACCAACCTTTTGAATTTAAAATTTTTTTTAAAGCCCTCAGCATCCAGGCCACCCTAGTGGGTGGGGAGCCACAAGGCAGCCTGCAGCTACAGCTAAAGCCAGCCAGGCAGGGAGAGAGGCCTGTCTGGGGCGCTGGCCCCATCATACTGCTGCCAGGAGGCTGCCTCCAGATCGCGACACAGTTCCCAGCACCTCAGGGGGCCCAATGGCTAATTGGAAAATTCCAGTCAGCCTTTGACAACAGGCTTTAACAAAGTCAATTATCTACTCGTTGCATGTGGGTGGGTAGCCCTGCCACCGACCCATCACTACCACCCCCTGCCTACTGAAGCTGCCTCCAGGAAAATGGACTTGGGCAGGATGGAGCCAGAGAATCAGCATGCCAGCCCATGGTGTTAAATACCACAACTGTCCACCTCCAATGGGTCTTAAAATCTGCCAATTCTTTTCAAAATTTATACAATATAAGTGCCCTCATTAGGGTATTTCAATATAACAGAAATCTTTTGCCCTTTAGTGAATACTGCATTTTGATGTTTCATCCACAACATCAACCATTCAGATTTACATTCTGATGAATCTCCAGAAAGCCTCTGTTTAATATTAATCACAGTTATGAAACAGATTAAAGCTGCAAAGTTTCATGAATACGCATTCTCTCTCAACTTGGCCATGCTATTTAGTCAGCAGATTTACTTCACAATGTTCCAATAAAGAATTCAGGAAAAACATCTTTACCCAGACAGTGGTTAGAACATGGAACTTGAGACAAATTGCATCAATGCATTTAAGGGAATCTAGATAAACACGAGGGAGGAAGGAATAGAAGGATATGCTGATAGGGTTAGATAAGGTGGGCTGGGAGAGGGCTCGTGTGGATCATTAAAACTGGTATAGACCAGTTTGGACAAATGACCTATTTCTGTGCTGTAAATTCTATGTAATATCAAAGATGTTCATTTTGTTTTCATTTGTCAATATATTAGTCAATTTTCTAACTTTATTATTTCACAATTCCTCGCTCTGTGATAGAATACAACAGCTGTGGGTCACTGTGACCTTATTATATCATTATTATTCACTCTGCCAGAAAAATTAAACAAATTTAAACTGAAATTTGTTTAACTTGCACCACCACGGAATGATACTCATAGCCTAATGTTTAAAAATCTTGGTGTTGTAAATCTGTCCAAGTTCCACTGTTTGTTTAAATATTTCTAGCTGACCCACCAATTCCAATGGTTAAGAAACTTTACCTCCAATATAATGACATGGCTAAAGTTTAGGGCCCAGACAATCAATGAATCAGTGTCACTACTCTGTCTATTTATTGTGAAGTATTACCAATGGTACAGCACTCAGCAATTTTTCTCTCTAGCGTATAATGCACTTTTCAAACTGCAAGCTTCAAATGATCTTATAATCTTACGTGAAATAGATGATTGTGGAGGAATAATAGAAGACAATGCTGTCACAATAACAACAGTTTTTTAAATGTGATAGATCAATGCTGTTAGGTACAACACAAAAAGTGCAGTTTCCTCCAATTAAGTATGTACCTCTTGTAACATATACCGGTTCAACTGCAAACATTTTCTCCATTCATTTCCATTTAAGTGTGTTCTCTCACATCCCATGACCACAGTACCATGAATGGAAGCCCCAGCTTTGGCACTAAAAGACAGTGGTGCCACAGAACTGCAGCCTTTCCCATCGACAATACAAATCTCACCACTACAGCCACTATATTTTGCCTATTGGTGAGAAGCTCAGCTACCTCTACAGCCTGTCTTGTGCTTGCTGACCTGCATGAAGCCATCCAATCATTGGAAAAGGGTTGTTGACTTCAAAGTAGTTATTTGTGCACATTCTATTCATTTTAAGTGAACACAGCACCAGGGCCGTGAGCAATATTATAAAATCAGTTGTTTAAGCTGTTCTGCAATATCTGTATGTCATTTTAAGTATATAATACTGAAAATATAATTTATGCTTAGTCAGTGAATATTACAGATCTTCCTCAGGAGCTCTGGCTCTTTAGGGGCATCTCCCTGCCTCCTGTCTTTGTCAGTCAAGGAATGGGACAAACAGGCTGTCAATGCTACTCTGACTTGGCCACAAGCACATCAAAAAGTGTGTGACTTGTCTGCTGTCTTTCTCTCATTGGGAAGTATTTACTCTGCTTCATGGTCTTCATACTGATTTGTATTTGGTTGGTACTAGGGTGAGACCAAATCCAATCCATCTACTCGTGATAGAACTGATCAGGTGATCACAGTTTCAAAGCTGGTACAGACTAAGTGCAGTGCAAAATATTTCTTGTGTTTTCATGGCTAAGGTGTTTGACAGTTTATGATACAGTTTACATCAGACTTTGACTGTATTGGTAGCAATTAAGGCTAGGATAACTGCAAAAATTAGAAAAAGCTTTGGACTGCTGTTTGTGCACATCCAGTCCTAAAATCCTATTTTAGCTGAGATGTGATCTGTTTATTCTTCATCTAATTGGTTTAACACCTCATTATTATTGTGACTAGCAAGTGTCTAGACAGTGCTAATAGCATAAAACTACACTGTAGGGATGAGCATGAAATGGGAACTTATTTCAAAATCCAAATGTAGTCATTGCAAGTCATGGAAATTGCTAACTATTAGTGTCTAGACAGTGTTAGAACACTTCCAGGTCCAAAAAAAGTTCATTTTAACATCGATAAATTCTTCGCTGAGGTCAGAACACAAACTCTTTGTCTATGCAGCAAAATCAAGTTATTTTCCTTTCAATGTACATTATGGTAAAAAGCATGAAAGTGGTTAAAGAAAAGCAAATTTTGTCAAGCCAGATTCAATTAAGATATGTTGTTTACATATCAGGCTGAGCATATTACCACTTGGTGAGCAAGAAGGTGAGCAGAAATTTCAGTGGTATATCTTAAAAGGTTTTGAAATTGGAGGCACTGTGCACAAATGCCTCAAGTAACATTTGCAGAAAGCCTGATCGGATCCGTATCAAAGGCTTAAAGCCTACCCAACTTTCATCCCTCTTGTCTCATTACACCACATAATTTTCTACAGATTCATATTAGATTTCTGCTACACCAAACTTTTCATGCATTCCTGTCAGAGGTATTCCGCAGATTTAGGTATGAAAAAATAATGGATCATAGCTTTGCAGAAAGACAAGCAAGGATTATTAATACTTTGCCAAACCCAGGAGTGCTTCACTCCACACACAAAAAAAGAAATCCTTAAACTTTGATTTACTCAAACCTCTGAAGTGCTGCTTTCAGTCTTGAAATCCCAGTCAATGCAGTGCACGAGCCTAGTCCCAATTGGGATTTTGATTTTTCTGAGCATGAAACTGAATTTTATCATTATTACATTCGTAAATATTTTGTTCTTCTATTTTTGTCTGTAGCTTTTTGGTTTTCAGCAGTCTGAATTGAATGACAAGATGTTTTTGGTACATTTATCTGCATTGCCCATTTCTGCCTTAGTCCAATGGGTTTTCTGAGGAAACCCCTGATCACTGTCTAAAGAAGCTCTCCCAAGAAGCCCTTCAGAATCAGACCTTTAGCTTAAATTTTCAATTCCAGAGTCAGGAGTCTCAGGATAAGGGGTGACCCACTTAAGGCTGAGATTTGGGGGGAGAATCTTTAGCTCAGTGGGCGTGCGCGTGCCTGACCCAACCGACCATAAAATGACGTGCGATCAACCTTACGGTTGGCGGGCAGGCAAAAAGGCCAAGCGGCCTTTGCATTTTTTAGGAAACCTCAACCACTGGCGGGACGAGGTTTCCAACGGCAAATAAAAATAAAATCAGAATTTCAAAATTTAATTAATAACATGTGACAGAGTCACATGAGCAGGGACATGTTTTATAACATTTTAAAATCTTTATTTTTAATATTTGAAAAATGTTCATCTCCCTGAGGCAGCTCTCCATTTCCAAGCGCGCACTTGCGCGCATGCGCGAAGTTCATGCTTGCCCTCCCCCAACACAGGCAATGCCGCCGCTCGCGTTTCACACTGGGCGGGACTTAATTGGCTCGCCAGCGTGAAATCGCAGTCTGGACCTGATCGCGGGCGGCGGTCAGCTTCCCGACCGCCTCCGCTGAGCCCGCCCGACGAGGGAAAAATCCTCCCCGAGGAGAAATCCTTCGCTCAATTGGCGAATCTTTAGGATTCAGCACACCAGAGGGCGATGCTGCTCAGTCCAGGAGTACATTCAAGACGAAGGTCGATAGCTTTTTGGGCACTAAAGTAATGAGAGAGATAGGGATAGGGCAGGAAAGTGCAGTTGAGGTAGAAGTTCAGCCATGATCTTACTGAATGGCGAAGTAGGCTTGAGGGGCCATATGACCTCTAGTACTTCTACTTCTTATGCTCTTTAGTCCAAGTGCATGTTGCAGAGATCTGGCTTATACTGATGAAGAGCAATTTAATAATATAACCTGCCATAAAGATAATGTTCAATCCAAGAGGCACATTTTATAAAGGTATTGTGATTGGCTACTGATTTTTATCTAATTCATTATAGTCAGCATATTTATGACAGGTTTTCTATAACTGTTACAAATTTAATTAGACCAGCATTAATGAGTGTTCTTCTATCAGCATATGTAGATAGGTCAGCAATAATAAGCTTGATATAGAATCTGGCCTCCTTTTTTTTCTCCTTTCACCAATTTATAGGGGAGTTATTCTATAGAGTGGCAGATACTTGTCAATCTCTAGCTCCTCCCCAAGGTCAGAGGAAACCAGGAGGCACTACGTAGGAACGTTTGCAAGTGCAAGGTGCCATGTTGCCTCCAGCACTGATGGGTTCACCGTGATTTCACTTCATATCACTTTGTATATATCATAACTAAGCACATTGTTTAAAAAAAATCACTACTGCCAAAAATGTTTTGGCCTGCTTTTGTACACCAATCCCCTCAATGAGAATATTAACAGAATGAAGGCACAGGGTGGTGTTTTCCACTGGCTCATTCACAGCCTTTAATAGATATGTGAAGAGTCCAGGTTATGAAAGACTTCTCAAGGCGCAGAATTTTCTGGCTGGCAGGGGCGGGGTGGGGGGGTGCAGAGCGGGAGCGGGTGCTCACAGAGCTGATTGCCGCCCGCGATCGGGTCCGTGCCGCTATTTTACGCGGGTGGGCCAATTAAGGCCTGCCCAGCGTGAATCGCGGCTCCCGAGGACAGCGGGAGTGGGCGGGCAGCGGCGGGACTGTAATGATCACCGGCTCCAGTGGCGACCCGGCGGCCTGTTTTAAAAGGTTGCTGCAGCCTTTCAAAGGCTGCGAGTCATGGCCAGTGGAAGGGCTCCCCAGAGCGCTTTGCTGAGCAGGCCAGGCAGGAGGGTAGGACAGGGGGGCACTTGCCCCTCGTTTTTCCGATGATTGCTTTGCTGCCCTCCTCAAGGAGGTGGCAGCACGGCGGGAGGTCCTGGTACCCTAGGACAGGAGAAGGAGGAGCAGAGGCCCCCACTCACACCTGAGGGCCCTGAAGTCTCACCAGCATCACACCATCACTGTGAGGCAGGCACTGGCCCAGATACTAGCACCTCGGTAGGAATTAGAACATTGGCTAGTGTCCCAGGGCACAGCGGCAAGGGCACTTCACAGTCGCTGGAGAAGCTGGCAGAGACAGCCCATGGCCCACGGTGCCAGCAACTGGAGGACTGGAGGGACCAGGCACATGCCCAGCCGGTGCCTGATGATGTGCCTCAGGAGTCGTCCACGACCCAGCAAGTGGAGGAAATGCAGCCGGGTGTGCGGGAGCATCTGGGGGAGATACATGAGGCTATGCTTGGCTTGGTGTCCATGGTGGTGGAGTCTACACGGACGATCGCCAAAGCATTGAGCCCCATGTCTGAGCGCCATGTGTCCTCCATGAAATCTCGTGGACAGGCTCCTCCAGGAGACCCATCGGGGCTTCCAGGGGATGCGCTCGGACCAGCAAGTCCTCACATCAGCATTGATGTCAGTGCCAGTGTGGGAGATGTTCTGGGCACCAAGTTGCCCAGCTCGGTGCCCATCCACCCACGGTGAGCAGGTAGGTCCGAAGCGACCTCACATCGGTGCAGCAGCTGCCTGGCGTCTCTGCGGGCTCCTCTCAGGGCACTCTGGATGCGGTCGGCGGCTCCTCCAACCCTCTCGCACTAACTTTTGCATTCGATGAGGCTGCGACGACTGGGGAGATGCCAGCTGTGGAACTGGCAGCTCCCTCCCAGGCGGGGCCAGCACTGGCTCCACAGGCCAGAGGACGACAGCCAAGGTCATCGAGGCCAACAGGACAGCAGAGTCAGCAGGCTGTCTCAGATGACACTCCCAGCAAGAGGGCAGCACCAAGACGTAGCACCTGGAAAGGTAAACATAAGGCACCTTAGGCACACCACGGATTTATCACTGGTGCTTTTGTGTTGGCCCGAGATGAGATCTTTATGACTTGCTTTGATTTTGAACACCATTGTCATTTTGTTTCCTATAGTTTATTTGCTTGTGATATTAACTTCAAACATATAACCATGACTGAGGGTGCCTCTTTTCTTCTGCAGGTGGATGGTTTCCAAAAATGTTATGAGTGCTTTGTGGGACATTCAGCTTTATTAATGAGGCCCTTAGTGACTGTTCCTAACCTGGCAGATTTTGCACTTAGGTATCCAACATGGAGTCTACAGCCCAGGCTTCTCCTGGGAGGTCCATAAGTGGTGTGCTAGCTGAAAGTTCATTGGAATAATGCCTCCCGGGTGTCCCTGCCTCCCTGGAGTATGACCAGGTCAACGTCTGCACCCTCAGCATTTCCCTGTGTGTACTCATCCTCGGACTCACTGCTGGACTGATCGTGTGCAGCCGCAGCCACTGCATCAACGTCTTCATTGTCCACAGCTTCCCCCTTTCCAACGAAAGATTGTGGAGAGCGCAGCATGCATCCACTATCACCGACACACGATCTGGGGGGTACTGGAGTGCGCCCCCTGAGTGGTCTAGGCATCGGAAGCACATCTTGAGAAGACCGATGGTTCTCTCCGTCAAAGGCGTGGCTCCTATTGTAATGCTGCTCAGCTTCTGTTCTTAGATGGTAGAGAAGCGTCATGAGCCACCTTCTGAGGGGATAGCCCTTGTCACCCAGCAGCCATCCATCAAGCCGGGCTGGAGCACTGGAGAAACTCCGACACCTGGGAGTGTCTGAGGATGTAGGCGTTGTGGGAGCTGCCTGGGTACCTTGCACAGACTTGTAGAATCTGCATCCTGTGGTCACACACTATCTGCACGTTCATGGAGTGGAAGCCCTGCCTGTTGACGAAGGCACCGGACTCATCTGCTGGCGCCTTGATGGCCACATGTGTGCAGTCTATTGCACCCTGGACGCGGGGAAAGCCAGCAATGGCCACGAAGCCTCTGGCTTGCCTGGCCCCAACGGAAGTGGATGAAAGTCAATGCACGCCTGAACAGAGCATCTGTAACCTGCTTGACACAAGTGTGGACAGCTGATTCAGAGACACCGCAAAGATCACCCACCGACCCCTGGAAGGAGCCAGAGGCATAGAAGTTGAGGGCAGTTGTGACCTTCAGAGCCACTGGCATGGGGTGTCCACCCACACAGTTAGCGGAGATCTCAGGGCCTATCATCTGACAGATATAGTTGACTGTCTCCCTTGAGAGACAGAGCCTCCTTCGGCACTGCACCTCAGACATATTGAGGTAGCTGCTTCGCTGCCTGTATACCCTGGCAGCAGGATAGTGGCATCTTCTGCGGCCCCTTCTACCTTGGACTACCTCTTGGCCCTGCACCCCTTGTGGCTGCGCCTCTCCTCCCAAAGGTGGCTCCCCGGAGGCTGAATGTGCACTCCTGGCCCCCTCCCCCTTCTAGCCCTCTCTTCCTCCTCAGAGGAGCTGCCTCCAGTGGAGAGTTCAGCTCCCATTCCCAGGCTATGGGAAGGCTTCCTAAAACCTGCAGACCCAAAAAACATTCCTCACTGCAGAATGCTGACCTGAAGGTTGTGAGTCCAGACCAAGCAGCTGGTATGCGTTTTAAAGTATTGCAGATCACACAGGCAAGTTTCAGTGACTTTGAAAACACATTATTTGACAGAGCACACTCGCGACCCCACTGAGCCCTTTTATCCCGCCCGTGGACAAGGTTTATACAAATGTGTCCTACTTGCTGCCCGTTGCGCCCATGCACCGACCTGAAGATTGCATGGGTGCTGAAAAATCACGGTTGATAAGTGGCCTGTTAATTAGTGGCGGGCGCATGTCATATATCATCGCACGCCCGCCCAATGAAATATCGTGATGGCGTGTGGTGAAGTCGGGACGCTCGGCCGACGTCACCGCGCGTGGGTGTGGGGTCCACCCCCGCACGCCAACGGGAAAATTCTGCCCAAGATGTTGCAAACTATGTTGAAGCCAAGGGTTATGAAGGTCATGGTTTCAGCCATGTTGATGGTACTGACTTTCAGTATGTGCTGTTGGTTTTCTCTGTTGGGGAGTAGCATTACCCTGAGGAATGTGGGTCCCATGTTAAAGGTTTATTATGTGGAAGCAACCAGGGACTAGCCGATATAAATGGTGACATTTATATGTCCAGAACCAGGCAGACTTGGGCTGTTTGCCCTATACTTATCCTGGCTTTTACAAGGATTAACTTAGAGCTTTTCATAGCAGGTAAAAAACCAGCATAGATCTAAGCAAATTAGCTGCAATGTCAAAGCACTCCAGCATCCCCACCCATGTTCATCAACCCCCTCACTCCCACCTTCTGCCAATGCTCACCCTCCTTGGTATTGTTCACCCACTCCTGGGCATTATTCACCTTCTCCTGCATCCTGCTCTCCTGACTCACCTCGGAAATCCCTGGCTTCTGTTCGGCCGACGTCGGAGGAGTTGGCATTGTTCGAGGGTTGGGGTTAGCACCGTCATTGAGGAGAAGTTTAGCAGTGCAGGGATCGACAGCTCCATTTAAAACAGTGCAAGTCAGTGAACCGAAGACAGAACTCAACGGGCATTTCTTCAATTTATGATGAGAAAAGGGGGCACAGCTGTGCTGGAATTGTGCTCGGCAATTGGCCTCCCAACTGGTTGTCCCTGGCACCCCTGCTGGAGCTGGCATTGGAAGGGGCAAGAGGCTCTAGCGTAAAATGCTAAGTGGACAGATTAAATTGCAGTCAGCGTGGGATGCCCCATCTCGGATGCTGGACAATAAACACCACTTCAGATATATCATCAGGACCACCAGGTTTAATAATTACTATTAAATGCCAATCTTGGATTATTACTGTGATTTGGATTGTATTCCATAACTCAATCATTCTCAGTGAGATCTGTAATTTACAATGTCCTGTTATATATAATACAAAGATAATTTGATTCCAGAACTGTTCATTATTTAAAGCAAAATCATGCATACTCTTATTTATTGGAAATTCTTAAACTGAGTTTGAACAGTTCCCTTCATGTCTATTCCTCCATGTTAGCTTCATCTAAGGGATCATTTTAACCTCACCCACCCAGCACAAAACTAATTGGATTGGTTTGGATGCCCGTTCTATTCCTGCCAATTTCTTGCCAGGCGGATTAGGTTAAAATTATTCCTTAACATTGTGTGTGGTATAGGGTGCAGTAAAGAATCTCCCCAAAAGCATTTTAAACTGTACAATGAAACATGTACTCCCCTCTCTAATGGTGGAAGAAATCCCAATGGTATAAGGGTAGCAGGACGGAACTTCTGCCCACCATTTTAAGTCTGCAATCGCCCTGCCCCAAATCCTGTGAATGGCGCCATCACTACATTAGGAGCAGATATCCAAGGGGGTACCAGCTCAGAGGTACTCCCCAGCCAAGGAAGTAAAATGTTGATGTGGCACCCTGCTGCCCAATTGAGAGCCAGGTGAGACACTTTGTTTACAAGATGTTAGGCCTCTGAATAAAATGACTATTTTTCCTGCAGGGAGCCACTGCAGTGATTGTGGAGCGCAGATGTAGACCAGAGTGGCATCTGCACCTACTCTCTTTGGCCATAGGTACCATTGAGCCTTCCAGTGGTATATCAGGTGGTATTTTTGGGTTACCTGAGTACACAGGTCATGCTCTCCATTTCACCCAAAATTGGAAATGGAGGCAGGCAGAAGCAGCTTCCATCCCCTTAGGATTTTCCATTAATACCTAGCCCTGAGGGGACTTGATAGAGTGGATGCTACGATGATGTTTCACCCTGTGGGAGAGGCAGAACTAGGGGATGCAGTTTAAAAAATAAGGGGTCTCTTATTTAAGATGGAGATGAGGAGAATTTTTTTTTTTCTCTCAGAGGGTCATAAGTTTGTGGAACTTAATTCCCCAGACAGCGGTAAAGGCAGGGTCATCACTGAATATATTTTTAGGGCAGAGGCAGGTAGATTCTTGACTAACAAAGGGTATAGCGGGTAGGCAGGAAAGTGGCATTGAGGCCACAATCAGATCAGCCATGATTTTATTGAATGGCAGAGCAGGCTCAAGGGGCCGAATGGCCTACTCCTGCTCAAATTTGTATGTTCATACGTCCTTCTGCTGAACCTGGGCCCAAATGTCGCCTCAGAGAAGAGCAGTCTTTCTGGACTTGTGCATTCTGCTATATTGATAACATTTACCAGAGCCACAAAATTAAGCAGCCAATGAAATGAAGGAAGCGTACCTCATTTTTCTTCAGCTTTATTTCATTATCTAACTGGACCACAAGTTGAACTAGTTATATATTGTACTGCATTTGGTATTTTGCTAAGTTGACAGAAACATAGCCAGGAAAAGATATGCCAAGTTCTAGCCTTAAACTGGAACAGCTGGAGCAATTTGGGAAGTTAGGGAGGCAGTAAGCTACTTAAGATAGAATTATCTATCTTATGTCTATGTTATCCTGAGGTTAAGGATGTACATTTCCAATTAAAGAATTCTAAGCTTTAAACATTCAGCAATGAATTGCTATTGCGACTCAAATCAGAGCTAATCATATATTTTCCAAGTAAATTAAGTGTGATTTGAACAACTTCAACACAAAGTTTAAGTACTGGAGACTGTCAAAAATATAAAACACTAGAAATGAAATGGCCATTCAGCTAGGTCCAGTATATGTCTTCCAGTATATATTGTACAGAAACATTTAACCATTAGAGCAACTTTCTGTCAATAAGTTGGGGGGCTGGGGTTTGAGAGGCCATGGGATGGGGGGTGGAATCCCTCCCCTGCCCACACCAGCCTACTCAGGGAAACATGCCAGCTGGCCACTTGGCATGGGCCTCTCCTACTGCCAGTTAAATCTTGGCGGTGGTGGGATAGGGCCCTTAACTGGACATCAAGTGCCCATTTAAGGGCTTCAATTAGCCCAATGGTGGGCATGCCACAAAATGTCATCCCCGTCGCTGGTAACATTGCGGTGGTGGCAGGGGTGGGCAGGCAGGCTGTCTGTTAGGCTAAACAAGCCGCCCCACCCCCCGTCCCCCCTCCCCCACTTTTAAACCTGCTGGTGAAAGGGTGTAAAATCTAGTCCCATGACTGGACCATTCATTCTGTGGACAGCACATTACGGAGTGGGGGTGGGGAGGGGGAGGGGGGGCGGACAGCTTCCGCCACCATCATCCCCTGGAAGCAAAGTTGACATGGAGCCATTTTGCTCCATGCCAGCCCGCCCCGCAGGTGAGCTAAACTGGTGCAGTAGTCCCACCCTCAGGAGTTGCAGGTCAATCTGATTGGCTGGCAGCTCCAGCAGTCCCGACAGCACCAAGAGCGCATTAGTGGGCGCTGCTGGGACTGCAACCAGGCCCGAGAAGGTGGCCCATGGATCCCGGAGCGAGGTAAATCTGGAGTCTTGGGCAGGGGGATGGGGGTGGGGGTGGTATGTTTTATAAAGCAGGTGGGTAGGAAAAAAAGGGTGGGTACTATCTTTGGGGGGGCTGCCCCCTGCCCCTTGAGGCACAAGTGGCATCCCCTGAAGACAATACACACCTTCCCTAGTTTTTTTCAAAAATGGCCTGCCCACTCCCACCCAACTGCCCACGGCAATCGTATTTTAGCATGGACAGCATATTATCGGGGTCAGTTGGCTTGTTAGCAAGCTCAGTTGGCCCTTGATTATTTATTTAAACATGGCGGGTGGGCTGCTGATTTCAGTGCCTGACCACATGCCCCATCCGCACCTACCCATCCCCCCCCCCAATATTATGGGGGCGAGCGGGAAGGTGGTGGGGTTAGCACCTGTCCTATTTTACGTGCCCTTTGCCAAAAATATGCCCAGCGGGGACACTTAAGATCCAGCCCTGTGTCTAGGGCCAGAATCTTCCGTTTGGCATGCAGGGGTGGGCCCCACACGCCGACGCATAAAATGATGCGCGGTGAGGTCGGGTATGCGTCCCGATGTCTCCACTCGTCGTTCCGATCTTCCTTTCCGCGGGCGAGCGCCGGAGTCGGCTGCACATCCACCGAATGTCAAAAGCCTGTTAATAATCTAATTAAGCTGATTGTCTGGGCTTCGCTTTTCTCATGAAACCTCATCCATGAGCGGGATGAGGTTTCACGAAGGGTTCATAAATTAAATAAAAATTTTTATTAAAATACATAAACATGTCCCAGCTTATGTGACAATGTCACATGAGGGGACATGTCTGAGTAATTTTATTTTTCTTTCTTTCAATTTTTCAGAATGAAATTAATCTCCGAGGCAGCTCCATACCTCAGGGAGATTTCTGCGCTATTTTGCGCGCATGCGCGAAAGAGCGTAGGCCCCAACTCTCGCTCTCTTCCCCCACCCCACCCTGCCCACACAGGTAGAGCTGAGCACTCCCGGGCACGTGTCATGCTGGGCGAGCCTTAACTGGCCCGCCCAAGTAAAATGGCAGCGCACAGCCAATCGCGGGCGGCGATCGGCTCTGTGCCCGCCCACGCCCGCTCAACAGGGAGAAAATTCTCCCCTAGCTTATGGAAAGAATTTGTGACCAATATGTCAAATTGCTCTTTCTTGCTCAATGTTTTTATGTAGTTATGTGCCATGTGAAATCTACCCAAACCTTTATATAAATTTCACTGCATCCATTCCATCATTCTTAAGGCAGAATGATCTGAGAACAGAATTCTCCATGGATATTGTATTATGCATACAAGAGAGTCCAAGTGTAGGCCTACAATGATGATGTGAGAGGCACTTATATAAAATGCTGACATAAAAAGTGACTCAAAGAAATAAAAAATATACAGGTGTCAACATGGACAGAAATTACATATACACAAGAACACAGGCACACCTTTGAAGGTGAAAACTTTGTTCCTGTGATACTCTTCAAGATGAAGCCTAATTAAATTAACCTATTGACATTATTTCAGCTCATACTTGCTTAAGTACAATAGTATGAAAAGAGATATATAGTGTACTTAAATTAAGATTTAACTTCTATAAAACATATATTCTATCTGATATAGCCCAAGCTAGTGCTAGTGAACATTACGAAGTAATAGTTGCTAAAAGATTGGACGTATGAAAAAATGCCTCGAATACGTATCTATATTCTTGCATATGGCGCATAACGTCTGTCCATATTACCTTTACTTCTTGTACCAATTTTTTGAGTCACACTTTTTATGTCAGCATTTTTTTTAAAGAAGTGTTCCTCACATCATCTCGGCAGGCCTCTAAGCTTTAGTGCACAAGCCATCCAATTCTGAATACCATTTTGTTTCCAATCCTTAAACCTGCATTTCAGATTTAGTCAAAATTAGTGACATTACACAAGTATATGTATTAAATTTTATAACAGCTCATTTCTACCTCATTAACCTTAAGCAGACTTTTAGCTGGAAAAAAAAAACACCTTTCAAATCAATGCAGGTGCAACAAAATGTGCTGTGGTGGATCATCTACAATGCATCATTTCATACAAGATCCTGAGAACAGGAAAATATTGCATCCTCCAACTAATTGTATTGCAACTCCACAGGAAATCTGTATATCCACATGAAAACCTTATGCTGAAACCCAAGTGCTTCCTTGGAAAACGATAATGTTGCTGAGAGAAAACCTAGAGCCACTGGGAGCCTTGATCCAGAATTAATCACATTATGGGTTCTTTGAAGACGTCTTTATCTGCTAATTCAGAGATCAGATATAATTGAAGGGATTATGTGAAATCAATAAGGCAAATAACTTGGTTTCAGAAAGTCAATTAAGCTGGTTACTTTGATGGTTGGGGAACAGGCCTAAAGATGTGAATGTGCACAGTTTGAAATAAGACGGGGTAGGTTTCTTTGGTTCCCTTATGGCTAGTCCATTAGGAAACTCACTGTAATGTGCGTTTTAGGTTTAGCATCAGAGAAGGCACCAGTGTTGCTTTGATGGATATTCCAATCAAAGCTGATCTCCTTCAACAGTTTTGTTTCTGGAAAGGATGTTGCCTCGGGTCTCTCTTGTGGTCTCCAATTTATTATATTCTGCGCCAAAGGCCATAGGAACTGTGTAAAAATTCCATCTGTTGTAACTTACCATCCACAAACTTTAGTTTCAAGAATTCACTAAGAGATGCTGTAAACAGATGGAACTACCGGTTATTTTGTTTTTTTACTCTCATTTTGTATGTAATATGGAAATTTAGTTATTCTACTTTATTTGCATCTTGCATTTTTCTTTGTTTCAGTATATCATTTTGCCTGTAAATATAAATGAAATAGGTTAGCCTATATGCAGTGGCCTGGTGTTTATCATTTTTCCATCTCCTGAGACAGGAGAACACAGTGGACATCTCACATACTTCCAATAATTGATTTAATACAGTTTGAAGTTAATTGTTAAACCTGAACTATGCCAATCTATTTCAAGTTAAAACTGAAGACATGGGTTTCTGGCCATAAGAGACTCTGTCTGCTTATAGAAACTGTAGAGGAGCTGGAAACTTGAGGAGCGTGCAGCAAAAAACCCAAACTGCAACTAAAAGATCCTCTGAATTTCTTGCGCAGAAGAACTTTACGAACATACGAACAAGGAGCAGGAGTAGGCCATTCAGCCCCTCGAGCCTGCTCTGCCATTTAATAAGATCATGGCTTAACTGATAGTAACCGGAAATCTGCATCCCACCTACTGCCGATAACCTATCGTCCCCTTACCTTAAAAATACTCAAAGGCTCTGCTTCCAATGCCTTTTCAGGAAGAGAGTTCCAAAGACTCAACCCACGGAGTGAAAAAATTTCGCCTCATCTCTGTTTTAAATGGGTAATCCCTTATTTTTAAACACTGACTCCTAGTTCTAGATTCTCCCACAAGAGGAATCATCCTCTCCACATCCACCCTGTCAAGACCCCTCAGGATCTTTGGAGGAAACAATATTAGTATACTTCTCTTAATCTAAATCAACCCATTCTATTCACCCATCCAAAACGAACCTGTTGCAACCAGACAATCACACAGTACAATCTCAAATTCCTGTAGTTCAGTGAGATTTAAATCTATGGCTATCTTAGGCAAAATCCTTTTAGCAATTTTTTTATGATTTGACTTACATAAATCAGAGAAGTTGCTTGTTTATTTGCGTGACAAAATTTGTACCTCACATAATAAATTAAATGGAGTTTGGGAAATACCTGTACAGACAAGAATCTGACGAAAGTGCAGAAAGACAATGTACATTGAAGTGTTTCTCTTTCATAGTTAAACACAAACAGACTTGCATGTGTGCACATGTACCAATTTTCTCCACATAACCATAAATGACTCACAAAAACATGTATTTTTTCTTGCCAATGTAAATGTAATTCAATGATAGAACAATCTTGCCCAACAAGTACTGTCCCAGAGTAACCCTTCACAACAAAACATGCAGCTGTTATTCTCAGATACTGGGCAGAATATTACGGGAGGTTAGGCGATGGCTGGGGGGTGGGGGAGGGATGGTTTGGCTCCTGGCCCGGAAGCAAAGTCGTTAATGACCAACCCGCTTTACGCCAGCCCGTCCCACAGCCAGAACACACAACACACTGCTGGTGGGATAAAAGGGTCAGTGTGGGACCTCTGCCCCTAACTGGGGAGGAAGTCCACCCTCGGAAGCTGCCAGCCAATCCGACTGGCTGACAGCTCCATCAATCCCAGCAGCACCAAGTGCACAATAGTGGGTGCTGCCAGGGCTCCAACCAGGAAGAAGAAGGGTGCCCATGGATCCTGGGGCCAGGTAAGCCCAGGATCTTGGGCAGGGAGAGTTCGGGCAGGCTAGGGAGGGGTGTGGGGGTGGTGTGTTTAATGGAGCAGGCAGGTAGGAAGAAAGGGGGGGATTCTATCTTACGGGGGCCTGCTCCCTGATTCGCAAAGGTCAGCCCCCAAAGATAGTACCCCCGCTGCTTTCCCGCCCTTTGAAAATTTTTTTAAAAAGCAGCCTGCCCACCCCCGCCCGACTGCCCACACTAAGCATATGATGGCGTGGACAGCGTATTATCAGGGTCAATTGGCTTGGTAACAAGCCCAATCGGCCTTTGATTATTTATTTAAGTGTGGCCGGCAGGCTGCCGATTTCAGCTGACTATGGGGTGAGCTTGGGTGGGAAGGTGGCGGGGTGGGCCCTATTTTACGTGCCCCCCCAACGAAAACACGCCCGGCAGGGGCACATAAAATCAAACTCATTATGTTCTAATGTGCTCTTGGTGCTGCTGGGATTGATGGAGCTGTCAGCCAATCGGATTGGTTGATAATGATAATGTCTAGTCACAGGAAGACAAGAGCTTTGATACAGAACCTAAGCTTCGCCATTGTATTTCAAACGTCCAATGTTTTCCCCAAGGCTTCATTTTCCTACAAAGTCTTAACTTGGTTCCCAGTATGTCTAAAACAGCTGTAATATCCCATCCATATGGATGATGTTCCTTAAGGCATTAGACAATTCCAAAAATCATTTTGGCATTAAATGTGTATGCTCCAGCATCACAAATTAAGGCAAATGGAAAATGAACCTTTCTCAAGTTTAATTGTTATAATTTTGCAAAGGAATGCACACATTCAACTTATCTACTTGCGGCTATATTTGTGCCACCCAGATCACTGCTGTTTATTGCTAAGGTAACTTGCTTCTTGTGATAAAAAGGCTGTGATAAACTTAACAGTTTCACCACAAATTTCTGAATAGTGGGATGGTTCACATCCTCTCGCACCAAATATACTTTCGTGTTTTCTATTCTATTTTTTTCCCTCATGTTCTTGCCAAATTCTTTTAATAGAATTTGTTTAACAGTAACGTAGTTTCCAGATCACATCAATCTTCACTGCCCTTCAGAATTTTTATTTCTTTATGTCTTGAATCCCAGGAAATACTGAGTTGCCAATCCCAGTCATTTTCATTAAAACACTTGTCAGATAAATGTTGTTCTTGTACAAAACTAATTTTCAAAAAGGCTAGCCTTTAAGACAAATGCCTGAGCTGCCAAGGTTTCATAGTATCTCTCAGCACCATTAGGCCTTCAAAGCATCAAACAATGGTCACAGCCTTTCAGCATTCTATTGCTGTAACAATGTGGATTGCTTGAAGTTTTCAAACTGCCTCAAACTCAAACATCCAAACAATGGACTGAAATAAAAAACAATGCCTAGGAATTAGGTCCAGCAGATGAAAGCTTAACATGGCCACATGATATTTCTCTGCCCATACCTGTTTTCTTTAAACAGTGGATAGAGCATTATCATACAAAATGTGTATGAACGTGAGGAATGTTAGGTTTATTGATCAGAATGCTTGTTTAGCTTGCACACCTGATAGCATTAATTGCTCCCAAGATTATTATGGCACAATCTACAGCACAAAACAATATGTCAAGCTTACTTAATCGACCAAAGTTTTTTTTATTATTCATTCATGGGATGTGGGCGTCACTAGCTAAGCCAGCATTTAGTGCCCATCCCTAATTGCCCATGAGAAGGTAGTAGTGAGCTGCCTTCTTGAACTGCTGCAGTCCATGTGGTGTAGGTACAGCCACAGTGCTGTTAGGGAGGCAGTTCCAGGATTTTGACCCAGTGAAGTGACAGTGAATACATTTCCAAGTCAGGATGGTGTGTGGCTTGGAAGGGCACTTCCAGGTTGTGGTGTTCCCATGTTCCCTTGTCCTTCTAGATGCTGGAGGTTGTGGGTTTGGAAGGTGCTGCCTAAGGAGCCTTGGTGACCTTCTGCAGTGCATTTTGTAGATGGTACACACTGCCGCTCCTGTGCATCGGCGGTGGAGGGAGTGAATGTTTGTGGGTGGAGTGCCAATCAAGTGGGCTGCTTTGTCCTGGATGGTGTCAAGCTTCTTGAGTGCTGTGGGAGCTGCACTCATCCAGGCAAGTAGAGCGTATTCCATCACACCCCTGACTTGTGCCTTGTAGTTGGTGGACAGGCTTTGGGAAGTCAGGAGGTGAGTTACTCACCAAAGGATTCCCAGTCTCTGACCTGCTTCAATCATATATTTCAATTTACCATGAGCAACGCCATGGAATTTCCATTAGTGTTATGAATGTATGCCAACATCATTCTGATTTATGGGCAGTTTTGTATTATGAATCTGTACCTAATGGGATGAGAAATAAATGATTAACCCCATTTCACTCAGCATTAATAGAGCTGGTGCAGAGAGAAGATTAATACCTGTGCAAACTATCTTAAAATCCTTGCTCTTGAGGTTAAAGAGGCAAACGCTGGCTCAGTGCACCAGTCAGAATTTTTTTCTTTTGCTTAATTATTTTCCAGATTGTTCCATGTCACTACTTTTTGAAATAATGTCAATACCATTGGTTTGTATTTATTTCACTGTTTCGTCCACTCCTCCTGAAGAAATTCACCCCATGTTGTGGTCCGGTTCCATGGAATATCCTACTAGTGTCCTTCCCCTCATCTTAGTGGCTACTGTTCATGCACTAAGCTTGGACAAGCAATTGAAGAAACTGTCACACAGAGGTAATTTATTTTCTCACACAATAGCCACAAAAAATACATTTCCATCAATTCATTGGATAGGACTTAGGACTGAGCACCCTGGCTGCTACCCAGGCACTGAGACCACCTGAAACTGTCCCTCAAGATCACACCTGCGACCCTTCTGATCTGTATGCTTCAGCAACGCAGGATGTAAATCTTCTAAACTATTTCTGGACCAGGCTCCTCTGGTATATCAAATTATTAGCTGAACTCACAGACCCTGACATGCACTCTAAGCTTAGGAGGTGAATTGTCTTCATCAAGGAACAGAAATTATGGCAGGTTTTGGCGTTCAGGCTAAGCCCACACTACATATTCAAACTTTTGTTGGAAAAGAGTAGTATTAGGAACCTGAGAGTATGGGCTGAATTTTACGTTGCGGGGCGGGTATGCGCCCAACCGGCTCGGGCGTAAAATCGCGCGACAAGACATCAGGCGAGCGTCCTGACGCGCTCAGCAGGTGCACATAAAAGTCAGAAGTGTGCCCGCTGACAATTAAGAGGGCATTTAAGCCCATTAACGGCGCAATTGTCTCCGATTTTTCGTGGCCCGTCCAACATTATAGTTGGCAGACAGGCAAATCGGCCAGGCAGCCTTTACATTTTTCACAAAACCTCATCCAAGGGTGGGATGAGATTTCCGTTGTGAAATTTAAAAAATGCAAATCTGTGGACAGCGTTTTTATCAGGTATATTTTCAGGTGCCTGATTGTGATGCATGGACATATTTTTTTCGGTTTTAAAGAACTTTATTATAAGATTTTCAGGTCTTCAGCTCCCTGAGGCAGCTGTCTGCCTTCAGGGAGCTTTCTTGCAGTGTTCACCCGCGCCCATGGAAACATCATCGCCCGCCCTCTACCCGCTTCCACCCTGGTCGCGCTGAGCATTTCAGTGTGCATTTCACGCTGGCTGGCTGTTAATTGGGGGCTGATCGCGGTCGGATGTCTGTTTCCCGACCGCTCCCGGGCCTGGCGATCGCGCACGCCCACCAAGGGTAAAATTCAGGCCTATGTTGCTGACTTGCATTAATATTTTAGACTGATGTGTTGCTGCTGAACTCAAATAACCTAAAAAGAGTTCCTTGTTGCATTCTAAAATTTGTACTCAAAACAATTGTTGCAGATATTCTAAGAGGAGCACATTAAGTGTAGTCCAAAGTCACGAGCTCCGAGGCTATAAGTGTTAGCGCATTCTAACTCACCTCTGCAGGCGTCACATGAAAATTCATTAGACCATCCAATGTCGGAGCAGGGTTTAGTTTTTTTTGAATTGCAGCCTAAATCTGCTAAGATATGGCCAAATTCCTACTCAAATTGTTAACCTCATTGAGTGATGTGTCCAAAATAGAACTCTTGAGTTCACTGATTATATTTTCACACTATGCAACATGACAAGGAAAGTCCTCCCGTTTGTTTCATTCAATAAAAATGCTCACTCATCCAGGACATTTCAGTTCAAAAGAAAGCAATGAAACATACAACTTGGAACCAATGTACTGGGCCAGATGCCACTGGCTGCTACATTCAACCTTGCGCGAGCAGGCATCCAAATTTCACCTCAACAGGTTTTACATGCCGGTACTTTGTTACTTATATCAGAAAGTATGTTGCATGAAGCTTATCCATTGTTGTTATAAGGGAAGAACAACAAACACGAATCAACAATTTGAGGTAAGTCATCAATTTGTGCACTTTCATTCCTCAGGTTAATGGGTCCCTCATTAAAATGGTGAGGACTTTAGAATGCTGAATCTAGACATTATCTACAGATCACATTAATCGCCAATTCAAATTTATACCATTTCCTTTCCATTTGAAACATTCCACTGGGTGATATAATGAGCTGAACAGATGGTGCAGAGATAAGTAAATCAGACTGTGGTTAATTTATGCTATCAATTGAACAATGAATTGAGAACTGGAAAAAATGAATTCAAATTTGGCAATTAAATTGAAGCAGCTTGAGTGGTCAAGCATTATAAATTTAAGGCGTCCTTCTGTACATAGTTTTACAAGAACACTTTTAAGGTTAAGTGAGTTAAGTAAGCAGGGCACAAAACCACAACTGTCTAACATTTTTTTTAAATACACAAGAACATTGCATTTAAAAACAATCAGTAATTGTGTTCAATGCCTCTCAAGTGACTATTTGTTTGGCATCTTTAAAAAGTCCCAAGTAGTATAATTTTCCAATCATATAGCATGTTCCAATCAGATTGGCCAGCAGCTCTCTGAGGCGGGACTCCCCCCCCACCTCCAAGTGAGGGGTGGCAGTCCCATCTCCACTCAATTAACACTTGTTGGAGCGTTAAATGGCTTCAAGGCAGCCAGTATCGGCAGCGATGCATTCGCCACTATCCTCAGATAGTGGGGAAGGGAAACCCTGCCATCCTAAAAATCCTGGCCATAGTTTTAATTAAGTTGAAAGGCTTTATTTAAAATTGCTCCATGTCCTAGCACAGTGAGTAAAATCTATTGTATTATTGCTGCCAATTTGCCAGTTTCTTCGGGAGAATATTCAAGCATCTTGTGCCAATGAATGCTTTAAAAAAATCAGCTTTCCAGAAACTGTTGCTGTATTTTGGTGGCTATATATTGTTTTAGGTAGCAATGAAAAGGGCCATTACCAAAGGTATCCTGACTATTACAGATGGTGGAGGAGAGATAAGCTGAAACTCCCAATTCTCTTCCCTTCTGTCTGAAATCAGTGTGGTTTATTTTTCTGTGTTTCGAAACCCCTATTAGTGTGTGGTCAATTTTAAAAGCACCAGCAGCAGACTTTCATGGGTTTAAACAAAGAGGCTTATTTATTCTCACACTCACCCCAAAAGACCTACACTACGTCAGTCGCACGGCACACTGTCAAGAAAAATACAATTAAAGAAGATAGTACACTTCAAGTATGAGCCAAAAGAATAGTTAACAGTTCATTTGTCTTTGTGAATCCAGTGAAGGAGGAAGTTTTTCTCCCTCTTGAATTGCAGTTCAGCTAAGTTCGGGTGGATGGGGGTTGGATATCAGGATTACTTTGAAGAGAAGAATGCTCAGCAGGACATGAAGGCTGGCACTCTTAACTGTTGTATCAGGAGGTCCAATTTCTTTACAAATTAATTTGGAGTTTGGAATCAGGCTGGGAGGCTTTTTGAAGGACTCTTAAGCCTGTCTGTTCTTAAAAGGCAAAGGTGGCACAGTCTTTTTTTGCAGCTCTTGTCTTGTTGGTGTTATTCTGTGTCAATGTATAAATAATCACACTGCATGGCAATCATCTTGTTAAAGACAACTGCTAGTTAAACAGGTGATGGGCATTGATTATCCCATCTAAACAGAATAAAAATATACAACTGGAACACTTTGTGTGGAAGCCAGTAGCACTGAGGAGCTGTCTTGAAAATAAACCAGCTTGAACCAAAAGACCAGCCTGGATTAATTCTTCCACCACAACCTTTTATTGTGAGTAAAATTTTGCTGACCCAGGTGTCTTCTGAGTTTTGGGGTAAAGGGATTTCAGTATCAGAGAACCAGTTTCAATCACATGGTCAATAGCCATTGATATACAATAGAAGGTAGATGGTGGTCTTTCACACTTAACTTGTGGATAACTGGTCTCATCAGCTTTCCTTTATGTCTCCAGGTTTGCAATGTAACAGACTGTAAGACTCCACTGACTTTGTGTTTTGGAGTAAGCCATGAACATTGGAGGTATGAATTGCACAAAGGAGTGCTGTCTAGGCATGTCCATTCAAGGGAGACACCCCCCACCAAGTATGATTCAATTCAGAACTTTCAAGAAGCTTGAAAGTCTGGGTTGCAGTTGCAAATGTCACCTGGCCGCCTTGGCAGCCATCTTAACTGCTCATCCTTGTCCATTATTAATTAACTAAAAGGCAGTTCCAGAAGCTTCCATACAAGCACAAACATTTTTAAAGTTATGAATATGTTATGCCTTTTATTGTGAATGACAGTAACAATGTTACAGTCATTAGCATCCCAATTCTGCCCAGCGGACATTTTGTTTGTATCAGATATTTCACTTTGAAAGTCAGGCAAGCTTGATGATACTCAAGACTTGCACAAATAGCACAGAAAAGTAAAGTGTCCCCTACCATAAACTGTAGATCATCAAGAGTGGCTTTCAAGATTTCTTAGATCCCCCTTAATTTATGATTGATGCAAAACCAGCCAAGATAAATTAAACGAAGTCTGAAATTCACAGCACATTAGTGATTACTGCATCTATTTCACAAGCCTTCAAAGTGCATTCAACTGAGCTATGTGACTTTTTACATGATTGAAATGTTGCATTTACTTACTTACTTAGACTTACATTTCTCCTGTCCATGCATGACAATGGGCAGCAAGACAATGCCACTGGGCAGTCCATCGTATTCTCATTTTCTCCGACACAGTTGGTTTCCCGCTCTTGGAAGTCCTCCTTAAACATATTTTGCCAGGTCTTCTTTGGCTGGCCCCATCATTATCTTCTGGCTGGTGGTGTTCACATTTCTGCCACTCTGGCAGGGTGCACCTCTGGGTGGCAAAGTATGTGTCCGGCCAGAATCAGTAGTCTCGCCATTATGATGTCCCAGAGGCGCCTCTGATCAGTTCTCTGTAGCACTTCCTTGTTGTTGATGCTGTCCCTCCATGTGATGCCCAGGATCTTACATAGGCAGCGCTGGTGAAAGACATCCAACTCACATGGCACCTTTGCTGTTCTCTTCCATGTCTCACTGGCATAGATTGTGGTTGGTTCTACTATGGACATGTAGAGTTGCAGCTTTATGGTCATGTTGATGGTGTTGGATGCCCAGACAGTGTGGAGCTGCTGGAAAACTGATGCTGCTTTGCCGGTTCTAGTGTACATGTTGATCTCCACATCATCTTCCCTGGAGATGTTGCTTCCAAGGTAGGGGAAGTGCTCGACATCCTCAATATTCTTTTACCCAAAGGTGATTGGAGGATCTTTTCGTTCAGGAACATCATACAGCAGGGCAGCAATATCCTGGCGGTTACCATTGACCAGAAACTGAACTGGACTAGCCATATAAATACTGTGACAACAAGAGCAGATCCTGCGGTGAGAAACTCACGTCCTGACTTCCCCAGCTCCAGCAACACTCAAGAAACTCAACACTATCCAGGACAAAGCCGGAGTATGGCAAGGCTGCATACTCTCCTCATTCTTTTCCTCTTGGTCACTGATTTCATCATCAGGAAGGTGAGGGTGGGTGCAAAACTTAGCATTCCATGACAACACCACCAGATGACTATAGATTTCACAGATGACATTGCCCTGCTGGCTGACAAAATGTGTGTGCTCCAAGACATGCCCACTAGTCTTGAGAATAGGGCACCAAGGTTGGTCTACACATCAGCTGTGAGAAGACCAAGACAATGACAACTGGATTGGATTTAATAAAGTAGCATAAAATAGGCATATAATCTGTGTACAATATATATTCAGTGTTGTAGCATGATAGAAGGAAGTATGTAAATTTTGTAGAACTCTTTTCCACTGATAAAACAATTTCTCAGTCACAGGTTGCTTTCAGATAAATTGCAAGAGTAGGTCACTTTGCTAGGGAAGGAATAATGACAGTTAAGAGTTTATTTTAAAGCAATGATCCAATATTTAACTTAGTTCGGAGTGTAAAAAATGACTCAAATCTGCACAGAATTTGCCAAGTTCATCTGGAACAATACACATCAAGAACTGTGTCAGGAGCCTAACTTGACCTGATCCAGCTTTCTCCAAGATCAGAAGGAAGTCAGAGTATAGATCTCAAAGCTTCATACCCTATATCTCATACCAAAGAATTGACAGCAGAGTTTTTAAAAGTCGACAAAATCATTGGTTCATGGATTGTAGCACAAATCAAAAATATAAGTCTCACTGGGATCAAAAATAAAACGATTGTTACTGAAAGCAATTTGAACTTCCAGAAAGATGCAGGCCAAACATTGGCCCGGGCCCAATATCTTTTAACTGATCAGTAACTATACTATAAAGAAGTGTCAACTCAAAAGTTCAGAAATAAGACCCAACAGAATTCTAAACCACTGTCTAACAAAAGCAAAATTAAACATGTCTTCTCCCTTCAGCATTTGCACAAAATTATCCACCCATACCTTTAAATATATAGGTTTGGTGCTATGGATACAGATGGAGGTTTGCCAAACCCCATATTTTTGTTACTTATATCTTCGGAATGAATGGAATGTTTATTATCCACTAGTCGGTGTAGAGCATGCTCAAGCAGACAAAAATGTTGATAATTACTATACTTGCCAATGTAATTATTTTACATCATATTGGGGTAGATTTTGCCTTCGAGTGAGCATAAAATGGACAATAGTGAAACAGCAGCTAATTTTATATCTCAATGTCATTGGAAATAAGTAAAACTGGCTGCTGTTTCGCTATCGCCCATTTTACACTTTCTCTCAAAGACAAAATTTACCCCAACGTGACATAAAATAATTACATTGGCGAATATAGTAAATGTCAACATTCTTGTCTGCCGGAGCACATTCTCCATCAAGTACTGCTATGACCTATCTTACACAATCACACAAAGTCAAAAATCTAACCCATTGCTTTCAAAAGGGCTAGGTAATTCTGAAATAAAAATGCACCTTCTTTCCTTGCACTTATCTCCCCCCACCCCCCTCAATTTTTTCCGTTCACCTGAATGCACCAACTTCCCTCTAATGCCTCGTTGATGTGAATATGCTTTGAGAGCCTGGGCAGTAACTGTCCACATGAATTTGGAGGAAGAGGAGTAGGGCAGCTTTTTTTCTATGAAGTAGAATTCCATGGAGTAAAACATAACCTATGATAGTTACATTAGTGAATACAACTACTTTTGCTTTTTAATTTTATTTCTTTATTAAGTTGTTTTTAGTTTTTAATCTGAGCTATATCTGGCCACATGGTAATTTCCATAAGCTCATACCGATCTGCAGCACATTGTTTGTTAATGCTGACAATATTGTGCAGCACTGTCCACAGACAGGGGACCTGCTGCACTGAGCATAGAAAAGACACAAAGCTGCAATTCACCTCTGGAAGACTACTAACAAATATAATAGGGAAGCTGTTAGGTGCAATGTTTATCTGAGATTCCATCTAGAGAGAATTTTCAGCATTGCTCCAGGCAGTTCTCCTAACAGATGTTCTATAAATGTGGCTCTATTTGCTCTCGGGATATGGGCAGCACTGGCAAGACCACATTTATTGCCTATCCTGACTTGCCCTGAGAATGTAGTGGCGGACTTTCTCTTTCAACTAATTAGTCCTTATATTAATGTTGCTTTCACACTGGTATTAGGTATTGAATCCAGAATGCCAGTCTAGTGATGATAAAGGAACATGTTATATGTCACAAGTCAGGAGTTGTATTGGAAGGGAATTTGGAGGTGATGGTCTTCCTTTGACTTTGCTGGTCTTGTCATTCTGCTTGGTACAGTGGAGGAAAGTGCTGTCGAAATGCTTGGTGAGTTGCTGCAGTGTATCCTGCAGATCGTATATATTCTAGCCACAGTGCTTTGGTGATGGAGGGGATGAATCTTCATGCATTAAGTGAATTCCTCAGTCTTGGACGTTTTTTTGCATGTCCACGTAGAGCAAGTTCCTTGCGAGTGGAGCCGACGAGTTATCTCCTTCCCATGAGGAAGTCAATGACAGACAATCCTTTCTGGATCGTAAGAATCTGTATGTTATATTTTTATAAACACCTATATCTAGTATTTTAATTATTAAAAATATCTTCTATGACTCCCTTCTGAAAAATATCTGTTGCTTTTGTGAAGGGAAGGAGATGTAACCCATCTGGATTTGATATTGAAGTTTGAAAGTGAGAGGACTGGGAGGATGAAGAAAGAAGTCTCTTTTGTTTATGTCTTTTTTATTTATCAGGCCCAAATTATTTGCTGTGATACATTAACATGTGTGAGGCTGCCATTAGGAGAGAAGATGCTATTTCTTTCCCTAATTATTCAGCCACCAAAAGCAGGCTAGCCATGTGCACACTGTCAGAATAACCATCTCCTGGTTAAAGCAGACACCAGGTGACATTACCAAACAACATCATACATAACCCTTCTATTGGCATGGGGTTTTTCTGATTCTTGATAAGATTAATTTAGGTAAGAGGTGTATGACTCTGGCCAAATACTGAAACTTTCTTTCCTACATTGCAACAGTAACTACACTTCAAAAGTACTTCATAGGTTGCAGAGTGTATTGAGATATCCAGTAGTCGTGAAAAGTGCCATAAAAATACAAATCCATTCCTCCTTCCCTAGTTCTTTAGCTCAGTT
Source organism: Cetorhinus maximus (assembly GCF_964194155.1). NCBI lineage: Eukaryota > Metazoa > Chordata > Chondrichthyes > Lamniformes > Cetorhinidae > Cetorhinus > Cetorhinus maximus. Next base: position 82,266,939 of record NC_135888.1, on the reverse strand, counting down.
CTAACAGTTCCACTGCATGTCAGGTCACTACCATGAGGCAAAACCTGAGGCACAACAGTCAGCATTTATATTAAAAGCACAGATTGGTCGCTTCAGCCATTAGCAAAGATGCAGCACATTAAGCAACCCCATCCCCAACAGATTTGACTTGCTGTACGTTCATCATCTTACAATGATGTTATTTTAGTTCAAGAAACATATTTTTAAAGAAATATTAGAAGTCTATTAATGTGGTGCAACCTAGTCTGATCTATTTTTCTTTAAATACTATTTTATTTTTAATAAATTCATAACTTTTGATTAGAGCCATGTGTTTGGCTGAGTCGTATTCTCTATCAGCTTGGAGAGATCTGGGGCAAACGGTGGACAAAACTGTACTACTTGTATCACTAAAGGTTATGCCACAGGCTAGCAAGGCCATTTTGAAAAAGCAAACCAATCACTAGACTTTATTTCCAGAGGGACAGAATTGAATAGTAGGGAAGTTTTGCTAAACCTATATCAAATTTTGGGTGGGCCATACTAAGAGTACTCCATGCATTTCTGGTCACTGTTTTGAAAAGGATGTAAAATTATTATTAATTGAGAAAAACTCTACTGCCTTTGTGGGACACAGTTCCACATTTCTACCACTCTTTGTGTAAAGAAGTGGTTTCCCAACTTCCCACTTGAATGGCCTGACTTAACACTAAGGTTATGGCCCCTCATCCTAGAATCCCTTTCTACTCTATCAAGTCCTTTCAAAAATCCTCAATCAACTCAACCCCTTAGCTTTCAATATTCCAGGAAGTACAAGCCTAGATTAGGCCATCAATATAAGATAGTCATCAAGAAATCCAACAGGGAATTTAGAATCTTGACTTCTGTCTTCTTTCTTCACCATTATTCTGTGGTTGTGATCCAAATCTTACCTGCAGATTGAAGAACCTGCTATAGCGTCTGTAGATGACCTCTGTGGAACCATTGGACCATGTGACTTGAATGATGTAAACCTGAAAGCAAAAGAAGCTGATCAGGAAAGAATGGTATTACAGTAAGATCATGTGATTTGTTAGTACTCCAAGCACCACCATATCACCTAGGCAAATACCGAATCTGCTTCCTATGTGCCACAACACATACAATGTGAACTAAGTTACAAACACAACTGAAAACACTAGATATAAAATTAATTTTTATTTGCCACAGTGAAGTAGCCAGCTGACCTGCTCTAGGCCTTCGATAATGACATTTGCAGGATATCTCTAGGGGATTGGGGTATACTTCCCCACCTCCATGTAAAAGAGCATGCCGTTCACAGAATACCTCTCCTTAGTGGACCAAGACCTGGAACTCACAATGGGGCTGAGATTGCTCATGGGTTATGCCATCTCCCCACTGTACCCCAGGAGGCTAGCAGAACCCTTTGGAAAATACCAGAGACTTATTTACGACAAATCTCCACCATTTATTGGAGCTTCTGGCTTTGCCTTGTAAAATGTACAACCTTTACCCTCCACTTACAGGAGGCACAGAACCAGTGGCAGAAACTCCCTACACAAAATTTGACTCCACCCGCTCAGTTGGGTCCAGTATCTCTCTGCAGGCTGGTACACAGAATGAGTTGAGATTTATTGACCTTCTGATGTATTGAACTTCTGATGGATAAGCGTGAGGTGCAAACCAGAGAAGATAGACATCTCAGATCTGCGACTGCATCTCGAGCCTTGGACATCAGAGCCTTCCGGCTATCAACGGAGATCAGCAGCTAGAAGCTGTAGATTCCATGCAGAAAATCTGGGGGGTTGGTGGCGGCATTCCGTAAGGAAGGAAGGATTTAGAATGATGAACAGTCTTTAGGCTGCATTGGAACCACCACAGAGCCTCCAATCATGTCACGTTTTTTGGGCGCTGGAGCGGTCGATATTATTATCCAGGACCGACCCCTGAGTTTTTGGTACAATCCAGTTAGGAACCAATAACTTTCTGTTTAAAGTGGACAAAGTTTGAGATTCAAGAAACTTGCTGAGAGAATAAAACCACAAGATTCCACAGGTTTTGAACAAACAAAAATAAACTTTACTATAAAAGATCAGAAAGATAAAAGATTGTACAATATCTATCTTATACTCTAACATTCAGGGTTAATATGAGGTACATGTAAATTAACAGGCAAACTGTGGTCAAACACACCACACTGCACAATAAGCGGCAGATGCAACCAAGACAGATTCCATTGATTTCTCCGCAACCCACCCAGATGTCCGTAAACACTGAGTCAACCAATCTTGTTGAAATGCTCGTCTCTCTCATGAAGGATTCCAGTTTTCCTCTTCGAAGATCTCGCCTTGGAATTCTTTCCAAAAGCCGTTCCAACTTGGTCAGAGTCAATGATGGCCCACCTTGCAGAGTTTCAATCTCGTCTCCCGAGATTCCGTTACCCTAGATACCCAAGTCTGCATTCCAGCACAAATCACAAACATGACTTCAGCTCTTCACCCACGCTGAGCAGAACACCACTGCTCCAACCTCCTGCATCACACATTCACCAACCTTCTGGTGCCTTCTTCGATTGCCAGGACTTCTCTTGAGCCCTCTCCACTCAGAAACCGAAGCCCTTTTTCTTCTAGGAGCCTCTTTCTCTGCTCCGCTTTCTTCTTAACACTGGAACTTCAGCCTGTCCCCTGCCTGAGACTCTTCTCGACTATGGTGCTCTGCTACTAGGTCACATGACCCAGGTTTTCATGGCATTTTTTTTTTTGCACAGGTACTGCAGGCCCGTGATCTCTGCCAAAAGGACTTCAAATGCTGGATTGCGCATGCATCACCTGGTCACAGCCTGCACATGTGCAAAACTCCCAAGGCCTGTCGCAACTTGTTGTTCACGGCTCCCTCTCCATGAGGAGGTAAATCTGGATCTCATAACATCAACAAACACAAAAATGAAGTTGGAGGGCAGGAATGTCTCCCTGCTTAATTACCATAACTTCAGATAAGTCTGTGTCTACTCCCAGCACAGGCCAAGCACTGGCCCTAAAATAGCCTTAAAAATTATGTAAAAAGATCAGAGACCCAACAATTTAAACGTTCATCACTTTTCGTTGAGGTTTTCACCCAGAAAACTGAGCATTCCCCTGATGCAAAATATGGAACAATCTACCCTACATTGTTCCAATCACAACATCTACTTTGTGGATCTACATAACAGTTTAATCAGCAAGCTCTATATCTTATTCAATGACTATGGACCAGGTTAAGTCAGTTAAGTTCAATCGATCATCACAACACAATTACTTTAAAAGAAGTCTGAAGAGAAAGTTAGTACTGCAAAATTGTATGTTATTTATAGAGCAACCAATTATATTTATTCTGACAAATAGCAAAGCAGGCCAACTTTACCTCTGGCATGTGGATACATGACTGGGTTAAAAAGACACTTGCCTGAATTTTTCCAGCGTCGGGCGGGCTCGGTAGGAGTAGTCGGGAAGCCAACCGTCACCCACAATCAGCTCCACACTGCGATTTCACGTGGGTGGACCAATTAAGGCCCGCCTTCTTGCGTGGATTGCAAGTGGTAGCAGCGCTACCTGTGCGCGGGGGGGGGGGGGGGGGGGGGGGGAGGTGTGGTAGAGGAGGAAGAGTGGGCCTGGCACGCAGTTCATGCATGTGCCCGAAAGAGCACTTCAATTTCCCCGAGGCAGCTCCGTGCCACAGGGAGATGGAGGCGCTTTTTGGAAAAATTAATAAATACAATAAAAATTCAATGAAACATGTGTCACATGAGATGGGACATGTTTTTAATTTCAAAAGAAAGTTTTTATTTAATTTGTAATAGCTTTAGGAAACCTCACCCCGCTGGTGGATGAGGTTTCCTAAAAAATGTAAAGGCTGCCTGGCCTTTTCATCTGCCCGCCAACTATTAGGTTGGATGGGCAGTGTAAACTTCAACTTAATTACCTTGTTAATGGCCTTTATAGATCTTTCAATTATCAGCAGGCACGCAGCCGACTCTGGCACGTGCCCGCTGAATAAAATATCACGACGGTGCACAGTGACGTCGGGAAGCATGCCCAACGCCATCGCACGTCATTTTACGTTCCGGCATGTCGGGCGCGCACCCGCACGCCGAAGGTAAAATTCTGGCCATAATTCTGTGTTGAATTGATCATCCTTGAACACACATTTATCCCAAAACCAAGCATTTTGAGAAAGGATTCCACTAACTAAGAATGGGAACAATACTGGAAAATCATTGGCATGATTAGTACCAGAGGAAATACATAAACTCAAGAGTAAATACAGTAAACAGGTTCACTGACACACATGACTCCCATGTTTGACTACAAACATTCTGTTCCTGTACACTTACTTCCAGCTCTGGTACGTTTACAATATCAGCATTTCGTCATTCTTTCATTACTCTTATTAGGTGTCCTACACCATCTGTGACACACATGTTGTGAACTGCACACTGTTGAATACTTCGCCATACACCTCAGAGGGGAGCATTGTGAATTAAAGCACACTGTTGCATGGCAGAAGGGATTCAGAATTTCATTAGTCTACTAACATAATCTCAGAAAAGAGCTAAAACATCAATAATTAATTGTCTATATTAGTGAAATTCAATTCCCAGCTTTAATTACAAATCAAGCTCAATAACATCTGATGGATATCCTGTGTGTGGTGATTTTACCAATTTTCATGGAAACTGACAAAACAGGACTGTCTGAGTAAAAAGTCAGTCTCCCCCTCAGCAATCACAGGGTTGCTAAAACCAGAAAATATGAAGGAGTTTTAAAGCCACTACCACATCCTTTCAGCTTCCAGTGAAAGGAGGTAATGACCCCTGTGTTATAATTAAGTGGTCGTAAAAAAATGAACCCATGACAGACTCTGTCAATAGCTCAAACTGGGTAATGTGAGAGTAATGGAGAGTGTCTGCTAGCAAGCAACCAACTCGCCACAGTGACCAGATGACTATTTTAATGGCCGGGGGAGGTGGGGAGATAAAAAGGATAAGAGTTACACAAAAGAACATCCTGCCACACACAAAGACTGTTGACAAGGTGCAAAAACCAGTATGCCTATTCAGGAGTCTCTGTGTGAAAGAAGAAAATTAGAGTCATCCTGTAACCTCACTGAAAGTGCTGTATCACTTCCATTTTTAGATGAGGCATGTTAGCACTGGAAACTGGAATACTTTAGACTTGGGCACCAACCAAGCCGTTTCAGATCTAAGGCATGTGGCGAACACTGTGGTCCATTTGATAGCACTCTTGCCTCTCAGTCAGAAGGGTGTGGGTTAAGGTCCCATTCAAGGTTTCGAATACAAAATCAAGACAGACACTTCAGTGCATTGCATTCAGTAGTGCACTGTCAGAGGTGACATTACACCAAAGCCCCCTTTGTCTTCTCAGCTGGTATAAAAGATCTCCAATATTCTTCCCTTAATCAACATCACTACAAAATACAGAATCTGAAACACACTGCTGTTTTGGGGCCTTGCCATGTGTAAATTGACTGCCATGATTCCTACATAACAAGTGACTACACTTCAAAAGTTCTTCATTGACTGCAAAGTGCCTTCTATGTACCTAGATTGTGAAAAGGTGCTATATAAATGCAAATGCTTTCTATTCGAAAATTGAGGGCAGCAGGCTCAGTGTACTCTCACAAGATTCAATGTACCTCAGCATGCACAAGGACCCTCAAATTTACCCTCTAAAACATTAAGCATTCTCAAAGCAGGCACAACATAAAGCAGATTAAAGCTCCCTCTACCAACATCATGAAAATGTACTTTAAACCTAGTTGTGGAAAGTACCCTCCCAAAGCATCATCAATTCTTCACTATCGTACTTCAGGCACGTCCTAGCTTGATTAAAATGGCCACATCTACTAATATTTAGGCTTAAACGAGCCAAACGTATTTCACCTAAGAACCCTTCAGCCTACTGAGAGAAAGCCTTTCATCCAGAAGTGGTAGCTGGGTTAAACACAGACCTGGAACTCAAAGGACACCTTGCAACATTCACTTTGTCAATATTTACTTGAGTTTGGATACATTGCATGCTATCCAGATGCAGTCTAAATCTCATGATAGCCATTTGGCGAAAGGATCCTAGCAAACATAATAGCTGGTACCAAGTTGCTATGTATGGAACCAGGATGTAGAAATAGCTTCCACCTTGTCCACTTTTGAACTACTTTCATTATGGAATTGTTTCAATTAGGTGTAAGCGAACTTTACTCATGTTCCTTGGCATTATTCTTCAGATACCATTTGAACATAAATAGTTTAACTTCTTAATAGACCCCACACTATTGCTTTTACCAGCACTGGAAAAGCCAATCTATAAAAACACTGCACATTTATCTCTGATAAAGCACAGACTTATTAAAATAGGGGAGTTTTTTTGGCTTCTAAAGGTTGAACCCAAAAGTGAACACTTATTTACACCATTATTCATGAATAAATGTTACTGCAACTTCAGGCAAGAAGCAGAGGCATGGCTAAATGCAAATATCCAAAAGCTGCTGTTTGAATTGTGCCACTCTGTCATTAGCTTCAGGAAAACAATCTCACTGTTGAAATGCATGATGGCGAGAAGTGCTGTATTTGTGCAGTAAATACGAACTAAACTTGCTACAAAAAGTAAAGTCTTGTCATTACAAGTAGAAGTATCCTTTTAACATCATGATAATTGTTCATTACTGCCAATCAACCTCTCCGGCACTGAAAATTTCTTCCCTTTTATTTCTCTTTCTGTACCTGATTTAACACTGAATTCACCCAGTCTGATATATGTTGCCTTTTCAATCCTTGCAGTGTTTACTTCATAATCCTTCAATCAGATTGGTTAAGGAGATGAACAGTTGCTTATCTTTTTCATACAGATTTCAGATGTCCTGTTTTTCTCACTGCATTGTTATCAACTTGCACTTTCAGCAAAAAAATTTGGAATCCAAACATAAATAGACAAGCCTAAGTTACAACAGGTGGCATCAGATGCCCTGCTGCAGCTAAATCTGGGCCATTAGGTTTTCAGTCTTTTCAAACAACACATTATATTTATATAGCTCCTTTAATGTAATGAAATGTCCCAAGGTGACTTCACAGGAGCATCATAAAACAAAGTATGGCACCGAGCCATAGGAGGAGAATTAGGACAGATGACCAAAAGCTTGGTAAAAGAGGTCGGTTTTAAGGAATGCCATAAAAGGAGGAAAGTGAGGTAGAGAAGTGTAGGGAGGGCATTCCAGAGCTTGAGACCTAGGAGACTAAAGGCGCAGTCACCAATTGTAGAGCAATTAAAATTAAAAAACGGAGATCACAGAGCATTTGCAGATGAGCTACAGTGGATGTATGTGGCTGGCGGAGACAGTTGAGTGTGACATAACATGACAGCAGAGCTTCTGGTAGAAGTAGCTACAAGCAGCAACAAAATTGGGAATTTAGAGGAGGGCAGAATTAGCGCAGTATGGATATCTCGAAGGGTTGTGGGGCTGGAGAAGGTTACAGAGATAGGGCAAGGCCATGTGGGAATTTGAACAATACTTTACTTGACTGGAAGCCAATGTAGGTCAGCAAGCACATGAGGTGATAGGGGAATTGAACTTGCTGTGAGTTAAGACACGGGCACCAGAGTTTTGGATGACTTCAAGTCACAGAGGGTAGAATGTGGGTTTCAGCAGCTAATGAGCTGAGACAGGAGTTACAGAGGTGGAGGCATAGTGGTATTGTCACTGGACTAGTGTTCCAGAGACCCAGGGTAATGGTCTTGGACCTGGGTTCGAATCCCACCATGGCAGATGGTGAAATTTGAATTCAATAAGAATTTGGAATTAACAAAAGTCTGATCATGACCATGAAAACATTGCTGATTGTCATTAAAAGACATCTGGTTCTCCAATTCTTCTTTAGGGAAGGAAATTTGCCATCCTTACCTGGTCTGGTCTACATTTGACTCCAGACCCACAGCAACATGGTTGTCCTTTAAATGCCATCTGAACAAGGGTAATTACGGGTGGGCAATAAATGCTGGCCTAGCCAGTGATGCCCACATCCCATGAACAAATTTTTAAAAAGGCATTCTTAGTGATGGCACAAATTCAGAAAGGTTCAAGGCATTTCAATGATAATATCTTCAAAAAAAAAGTGTACCCAACAATAACTGGTAATTTAAGTGGTGAAATTAATTAATAGCGTTCATAGGATATTCAATTTCATCAAACTTACTCATATACAAATAAAATCCATATATTTCTCTATTTCAATAAAATCTTCAAATGCATTACCATCTCTGTGAACTTACTCCGGCTATTTTACATTTATCCGTGCAGCTTTCATATTTAGAGGCAGGATCCTTCGCAGTAGGCATTAAAAATGCCCAAGCTTTTGGAGAACAAAAAGTATCAATTTTTTCCTATAAATAACCCTCAATTTTCCTCTTAACATTCATTTGGTTTTAAACATGGTTGTTATCCAGTTATTATAAAGGCTATCTCAAACACCATACTTATTGCCTCAAGAATATTTTCAGAAAATTAACAACAGCAGAGGACAAAGAACCCCTTAATTTTAACTGATTGTGCTTCCTTGGCCTACCACCATCTTTGCCTTGGTGACCCCAGAAAGCACCAGAAATACTGTGGCTACATGAGCAAATTAGAGACTGAGAATTCTGTGGCGAATAACTCACCTCCTGACTCCCAAAGCCTGTCCACCAGCTACAAGTCACAAGTTAGGAGTGTAATGGAATACTCTCCACTTGCCTGGGTGAGTGTAGCTCCAACAACACTCAAGAAGCTTGACCCAATCCAGGGTAAAGCTGCCTGCTTGAGTGGCACCCCATCCACCACCCGAAACATTCACTCCCTCCACTACACAGTGGTAACAGTGTGTACCATCTATAAGATCCACTTCAGCAACTCACCAAGGCTCCTTCGACAGCACCTACCAAACCCCCTGTGGCCTCTACCACCTAGAAGGACAAGGACAGCAGACAAATGGGAACACCACCACCTTCAGGTTCCCCTCCAAGCCACTCACTACCTTGACTTGGAACTACATTGCCGTTCCTTCATTGTTGCTGGGTCAAAGTCCTGGAACTCCCTTTCTCACAGCGCTGTGGGAAAATCTACACCAGATGAACTGCGTTGGTTCAAGAAAGCAGCTCACAACCATCTTCTCAAGGGCAACACATGATGGCTTTGTTAGTGATGCTCATGTCCTATGAAAGACTAATAAATAACATAGGGTAATGAAAGGGATCCAGGCTTTGCCTCCATTTACATGCCGGGGTTGGCAGAGTGACAAATAAGATCAGACAGTAAAATAGCAGCAGGCATCAAACCTCCCCCCACCCACATCTTGTTTCCTTCTCCAAAGCAATCCCACCCTAATAGTAGGATGATGGAGAACTCCAATTTTCATTTTTATTCCAGGTGTGCAATGCCACTGGAGATCAACTAGCTATAACTAAACATAGTGACAATCCACTGACAAGTGGCAAGTAACATTCGCATCATACAAGTGCCAGGCAATGACCATCTCCAACAAAAGAGAATCTAATCACTGCCCCTTGACGTTCAATGGCACTGTCATTACTGAATTCCCCACTGTCAACATCCTGGGGGTTACCATTGACCAGAAACTGAATTGGACTAGCCATATAAATGCTGTGGCTACAAGGGCAGGTCAGAGGCTAGGAATCCTGCAGCAAGTAACTCACCTCCTGATGACCCAAAGCCTGCCCACCAGCTACAAGGCATAAGTCAGGAGTGTGATGGAATACCTTCCACTTGCCTGGATGAGTGCAGCTCCCACAACACTCAAGAAGCTTGACACTATCCAGGACAAAGCAACCCACTTCATTGGCACCACATCCACAAACATTGACTCCCTCCACCACTGACGCACAGCAGCAGCATTGTGTACCACCTCCAAGATACACTGCAGGAATTCACCAAGGCTCCTTCAACAGCACCTTCCAAACCCACAACCACTAGCACCTAGAAGGACAAGGGCAGCAGATAAATGGGAACACCACCACCTGGAAGTTCCCCTCCAAGTCACTCACTATTCTGATTTGGAAATATATCAGTGCTCCTTCACTGTCACTGGGTCAAAATCCTGGAACTCCCTTCCTAACTGCACTGTGGGTGTACCTACAGCACATGGACTGCAGTGGTTCAAGAAGGCAGCTCAGCACCACCTTCTCGAGGGCAGGTAGGGATGAGCAATAAATGCTGGCCCAGCCAGTGACGCCCACATCCCGTGAATGAATAAAAAAATGATAGCTAATTATGCTTATCCACCCAGCAGCTAAGCCATATAGGAAAGGAGAGTCACAATTTTGGTCCCTGTTCTGCATTAAAGCTGCCCTGAGCCAATGCTTTGGCAGAAAAACTACAAATTCTCCTTCCCCCACTAAAACAAAATGCATGAAATCCTCCACTTAGACTCACTTTTATTGGATCTTCCTGCTTGCCTTAATGAACCCCACAGGTTTGCAGTAAGTTTGCATGCAGCGGCACAACACTCATTTGTGAGGAGCTGTGGGCCATTGTATCCCAGCCTACCTAACATAAAAAGCAGCTTTAATTCCGTCAATTCAACTAAGATTTTCAATTTGAAATATAACAACAGTAACATTGGATAAAAGTTATCCAAATATCCTCAAATGGAGAGAAACCTTCCAATGCTTCAAGAACCATCAGCTATTTTCCACATAGTCAATCATTCTTTCCCACCCAGCAACTCATCACAGCACTGTCAGTCTCCAACTCCCCAATAAAATGAAGCTCCCTACAGCAATGGCTTTACTAAGTGCCTGCCAAGTTTTTCCTGGTGAGTTTGATCAAAAAAATCTGGAAATTTCACTGCTAAGAGGTAGAGAAAATACTTGCCTGGAGCCCTCAATAAATCTTTTATAAAAAAAATAACCAGTGTGATGCTCCAGTATAACAAATGGTTTTACTAGAGGTTTATACAATTACTGGACAAAACAGAAATAGTCATACTGTTTTTTCTCTTAACAATAGGAAGCCTGTAGGTTACCCATCTTCTAAAGAAAATAGTATAGCATACAATTCTATTACCCATTTTATATATACATAAAACTTACTTTCTATGTTACATATATGAATGATTTCAAACCATTAGCAATTTTCCAATAATCTACCAATTAACCATTTGGTGCTTTTTGAAGCATCCTGCAAATGAATCTCCCTTTTCCAAAATTCAAAAAATATATATAACTGTTACAAAGAGTGTTGTGAACAATTAATTCTCCTTTTCCCCAGCGGCTCAGTGAATATCACTTGAAGTGATACTGAGCGACGCAGCCCAGTTCTAATTGTTAGCCTATGCTGAAGTCACCAAACATCGCCTGAAGCCAATAGGCCATAGCTATCCAGCAATCTGGAAATTCATGAGGGGGTAGGGAAGGGTGTTCAAACGAGGGCAGGATCCGGCTAGCTCGCATAGTTGAGAACCTCTTGACTCTCAGTAGTCAGGCTCATAAATGAGGAGTGAATTACCTGAAACCTACCGACTGCTGTGGAATGATTATCCGTCATAAATTACTGCCGTCAGCATAAAAGGATTGCGAAGAGAAAGCCAGGGAGTACATAAGTACATATTTTAATGTAGGATATAGGATGATCATTCCCACGTGCGATTTATCTGTAGGGATACATCGTGCATTCTACATCAAGGTAAAACTCCCACGTCTCAATATACATTTCAAAGCTTCGTTTTTATGAACTAATTTTATTGTTTTAAGTCAGTTGTGTGACGTGGTGAAAAGCTGCTGTGACTATTTTATTTAAAAAAACCATTCTTCAGAAACGCAATTAGTAAAGTTTTCCTTGATTACCGGTTCCTACATTGACACTATAATTGAGCAGATGGCTCAGAGAACGCAGAAGCTGCTGGCGGTATTTCAGTGAAATTAAACAGTGGGACCCACCCAGGATCTCAAGACCTAAGTTTTACAGTGGAACATATATGTAACTCTATTTTAATATGGTCGAAGTTCGCAGTAGTTCCCTGTGAAAAACTGCCAAGTGGCACAGTGCTTTTCCATGTTGGTCGATGTTGCTGTAACATGACTGCAGGGCTGAGAGGAAACAATTCCATATCTGAAAGGATTTATTTGTTACTCCAATTCTCCGCCCCCCATCCATCCACGGTTACAGTTTGGAGTTTATGAAACCTACACTTTAAAATTGTGTGCCTTGAAAAATCCTCCCCGGTAGATTTATTTTCATTGTGTACACACGCTGGGCGATATAGCTCGGAGCTGAAGAGGAACCTAATCAGATCGTCATGATAATTACAAAATCGACAGGACCAATAACTCCTGTTGAATTAAAAGTTAAATCTGAATCGGCATCAGTGTAACAAGTACAGCTGAACCGGCAGTCAGCACGATGATATTTAAAACTATCTTAAGTTAAATCTTAAATCCATTGCCCAACACAAGTTGCATTCCCAAAACTAACCAGATGTTCCCCGAGTGCTCAACAACAATGTTCTCCTCGCTCTAAAGAAAAGCACCAGAGACAGTTCATTATTCTAAGTTAGTCCAGAAACTGCAGCCTCACATACATAATGCTTATTTGGGATCCGTCTTTTCTGTACGTCCTGCACCTTCACGTCTACAATAGATGACCGAGGCATGATCCGGCCCGATCCGATCCAAAACCTCGCAGTGAAAAATCAGATCCACAGCCGCCTGCGATTCTCCGCTGCGCTTCGGCGATTCCTCATCCGCCGGCCTCACTTACTGCCCCCCGATCCTCCTGCGCTCTCCAGCCTCTGGTGCCATCAGCCTGACTGTTTTGTCTCCACTTAGTCCGACTATAAGCTTTCCCAGAGAACCGCAGGCAACAGAAAAAGGCAGCAGAATCCGCCCAACTTCACGCCACTAACCCTGCCCATTTATACATTAAAGGGGCCCGTGTCATTTGGAGGCTGCCAACTGCGGCTTGCTTTAATCTGATTACGTCGGAACAAAAGGTCAATGACCTGAAACGTTAACTCTGTTTCTCTCTCCAAAGATACTGCCTGACTGAATATTTCCAGCTCCTTCTGCTTATATTTCAGATTATCAGTATCTTGCTTTCGTACCAAAGCAAGTTTACTGGATTTGAGATAAAAGCAGAATACTGCGGATGCTGGAAATCTGAAATAAAAACAGAAAATGCTGGAAAAACTCAGCAGATCTGGCAGCATCGGAAGAATCATACGTAACGTTGACTGTTTCCCTCTCCACAGATGCTGCCAGGCTTGAGTTTTTCCAGCATTTTCTGTTTTTATTGCAGAATTTGAGGTCGGAAAGACCCGTTTTCTTAACTGCTTTAACACATTGACATGTTCTCTTTATTGCCAGTGATTCGTGCAATGAGTAGTAGCTGTGGCACTAGATGCAATATAAAGCAGTTATCATTTGTACTGATGTTGGGGCCCTGGAGAATAAAGGGGTGCTTCATCTCCTCTAGACTTCACAGTCGGGATACTAAATGTGTAACTGGGCCACTCTGCCTCACAACAATGCAAAAATATGATTACTGATTTAGGCCTTTGAGTGCACTTAGCACGATATAAGAACTTAAGAAATAGGAGCAGGGACAGGCCATTTGGCTCCACCATTCAATTAAGATCATGGCTGATCTGATTGTGGCCTTAACTCCACTTCCCTGTCTGCCGCACTGCCCCCCCCACCCCCCCGCGCCCCTATAACCATTTGACTCCATTATAGATCAAAAATCTGTCTAACTCAGCCTTGAATATCTTCAATGACCCAGCCTACACTGCTCTCTGAGGAAGAGAATTCCAAACACTAAGGACCCTCGGAATAAATTCCTCCTCATCTTCATGTTAAATGTGAAACTCTGCCCCCTAGTTCTAGATTCCCCCATGAGGGAAAACATCTTTTTAGCATCTACCATGTCAAGCCGAATTTGATATGTTTCAATAAGATCACCTTTCATTCTTCTAAACTCCAATGAGTATAGGCCCAACCTGTTCAGCCTTCCCTCATATACCAAGCCCTTCTTCCCAGGAATCAACCTAGCAAATTTTCTGTGAATTGCCTCCAACCAAATATATTCCTCCTTAAATAAGGAGACCAAAACTGTGCACTGTACACCAGGTCTGGTCTCACCCATGCCGTTATAGCACAGTTGTAGTAAGACTTCCCTACTTATATATTCCATCCTCCTTGCAATAAAAACCTAACCTGAGTGCAATGCCAGACTCCTGGACATAAAATGAATACAGGCACCAAACTCACTTTTCCATTACTCTATATGACAGATCCTGATTAAAAGAAGCGAAAGAAAAAGCCACAAAGGTATCAGCCACAAGGTTATCAGTGCTAAGTAAAGTGGTGCCAAGACGCACGGCAGTGAATCAACTTGAGTCGTCACCCTTGATTGTTAATTCAGTGACCCCTGTTTCCAAGTATGTGTCAATGTCAGGGATAGGATTAGATACCATGACGTCCTCTCTCCCATCTTTGACTAACCTGGTAGTGCTCACTTTCTAGGATCGCGTTTGAAGAAAGATCATTTTGATAAGGTTGATTTTTTTAAAATTGGTGGCATGCGATCAATGATTGGAACACAGTACTATAATATAAACTAGAGAAGTCTATCTCCCAGTACCTGACTTCCTTAGGTCTCAAGAACAAGGGTCACAGAAAGTAAGCTTCTCAGACACTTTATCTTCCTCTCAGAGCAGTAGCATCAGAAACATATGGGTGTTTTATTTTATAGCACAGTAACTAACAGGAAATCACAGAAGCACAGAATTGTTATGGTGTAGAAGGAGGCCATTCGGCCCATCATATTTGCATCGGCTCTCTGAGCATTTTAACTTAGAACCAATCCCCTGCCTTTTCCCTCTAACCCTGCACATTGTTTCAATTTAAATAATCACCCAATGCCCTCTTGAATGCCTCAGTCAAACCTGCCTCCACCACACTTCCAGACAGTGCATTCCAAACCCTAACTACTCGTTGTGTGAAAAAGTTTTTTCTCACTTCACATTTGCTTCTTTTGCAAAACACTTAAAATGGTGCCCTCTGGTTCTCCATCCATTTACAAGTGGGAACAGTTTCTCCCTATCTATTCTGTCCAGACCCCTCATGATTTTGAAAACTGCTATCAAGTCTCTTCTTAGCCTTCTCCTCTCCAAGGAAAACAGTCCCAACTTCTCCAATCTTTCCTCATAACTGAAGTGTCTCATCCCTGGAAACATTCTCGTAAACCTCTTCTGCACTCTCTCCAGTGCGTTCACATCCTTCCTATAGTGTGGCACCCAGAACTGTACACA
The DNA here is from genome assembly GCF_964194155.1 of Cetorhinus maximus. Lineage (NCBI taxonomy): Eukaryota > Metazoa > Chordata > Chondrichthyes > Lamniformes > Cetorhinidae > Cetorhinus > Cetorhinus maximus. Next base: position 82,251,611 of record NC_135888.1, on the reverse strand, counting down.
ATACTCCAGCTGAGGTCTAACCAGTGCCCTATAAGTTCATCATAACCTCCCTGCTTTTGTACTTAATGCCCCTATTAATGAAGCCTAGAATACTGTATGCTTTAGAAACAGCTCTATCTGTCCTGCATGGGTCTGCCTCTTTTGACTGTGCTCCATAGTACAAATGTCCACAATCTGGCAACCAATGCCATCATAGAACCACTGAAGTTACGGATATACGAATAGGTCAAACATTCAGGGAGCTGATCACTTTATTCAGAGATTGCTCTCCAGAATACACAGAAGAACTCTTGTGATCAATGCCTGGCTTAAAATTAAGAGGCAAGAAGGAATGAACTAGGCAGTACAGTATAAAAGCACCTTAAAAGTGTCCAAATTGCAACGTGAGTCATTACTTTCAAGAGTGTTTTTTGGGGGTGGGGTAAAAGATAAGGCCAGCAACATGCATTTATATAGTGCTTTTAACGTAGAAAAACACTTCAGAGAGGCATAATAAAAATGACAACCCGAAGAAACAGATATTGGGGAGGTGACAAGAAACTTAGTCAAAGAGATGGGTTTTAAGGTGGGTCTTTTAGAGGAGGGTCTTATAGCGAGAAAGGAAAAGAAACAGAAGGATTTAGGTTAGGAATTGCAGAGCATAGGACTTAGGCAGGTAAAGGCATGCCTGTCAATTGTGGGGTTAAGTGAATGGTGGTGCATAAGATTCAACTGTGTTAATGAATGCTGAGTTGTTGGATAGTTATACACCTGGATTAAGTTGCAAAGGTGGGGGCCGGGAGGAATGAGGAGGAAAGGCTGAGGTCATGAAAGGATTTAAACACAAAGGATTAGAATTTTAAATTTAAGGCGTTGGGGTGCCAAGGGCCATTAAGATTTATCTAGCAAAATGTCACACATACAATGAGCTGACCATTCTCCTTCCATGCTATAAACCTCCACAGCTTTATTTTTCAATTCTGAAACCCTTGAAGGCAGTTTTAACATCTAAGTATGGGTTAAATAGAAAAATTAAATCGAAAAAATTAAACTAAAGAAAGAGGGGAAATAAGACCAGGTTCAGTATGATAGTGGGGGGCACCACACTGACCGGTGGTGGTGAAGTCAAAATGGTAATGCAACACGGCCCCATTTTTCTGAAGCCATTAACCTTTCCAAGCTACATGCTGAGCCAGAATTCAAAATCAAACACAGATCAATGTGTTTATTGCAAGTCCAAATATTGGTTGAAATAAACTATTTTAGGTCAATGTGCGATGAGTACCCATTTCTACAGCAAACCAATACTCTAAGACTGTGATTCAATACATTCTATAGAGAATATTTTTGAAAACCTAATTGACATAGATCAGAGACACTCCTAGAGGTATAAAATAATGCAAGCAACTAAAAAGAGATGAAGGTATTTCATGGTGAAACATTACACACATCAGGATGGTTTGTATTTGTAAACACAGTAATCTTCAAATCTAGAGTTACTGTACCTTTGTTGAGGTGGTAAATAAATCATTAATGATCACCATCTACAGGCTCAATGACTGATTGGCATCCTTCCATCTGAGAGAGATGATGGGAATGCAGCCTCAGAACTTCATTGAGATCAGATGACTTCATCTACACTTCCTTTGATGAATGAACAAGCTGATTTTGGAAAGGAAAATCCTGCCACAAATGCCACACATGAAGTTGTCCTTTGCCAATGGTGCCGGATAATCTCTGCTGATGACTTGATTGCAGGGCTGGCGTCTGCTTTGGAGCTTCTGAAACTACATGTCATCGTGGTGATGATATCACCATTTGTATTGATCATCAGCTATAGTTTCCCACCAGTTGTGATTGATATTGAGGGTTTTCATGTCTCTTTTTGGCAGCAAGCTTGAATCAGCATTGGGTGCCCTGCTGCAACACAAAAACAGAAACAGAAATACCTGGAACAACTCAGCAGGTCTGGCAACATCAGCGGAGGAGAGCACAGTTGACGTTTCGAGTCCTCATGACCCTTCAACAGAACTAAGTAAAAAGTAAAAATGCTGCCAGACCTGCTGAGTTTTCCAGGTATTTCTGTTTCTGTTTTTGTTTTGGATTTCCAGCATCCGCAGTTTTTTGCTTTTATCTCTGGGTGCCCTGCTGGTCTCTTGGCACAAGCCACCTCCCCATTTAATATATCCTTGGAGATGTGGGCATCTTCCAATCTGTGTACATGCCCAAGTCAGCGAAGCCTTCTTTGCTTGATTAGCACAAGCATGCTTGACATGGCTTATTGATGACTTTGTTTTTCTATGCCAAGAATGTGTTGTAGTCACCGGAGGTGCAAATTACTGAGGCTTTTTTCTTGGTAGGTGTAAGTTGTCCAAGCTTTGCTGCCATACAGCAATGTGCTGACGATTCAGCGCTTGTAAATAAGCATCTTGGTCCTGCGGATCAGTTTGTTGTTTTTCCATGCCTGTTTTGTTAATGTTAATGGCTGCCTTTCCAATGTGTGTGCTGAGCTCTTCGTCAAGAGGCAGGATGTCTGTCACCATAGATCCAAGGTAGCAGAATCTGCTGACTGCTTCCAGTGGAGATGAAACACCCTGTCCCATAACTACAGTTTTATTGACACTATAGCCATGTGCTGAGAAACAGCAATGGGGAAATATGTATCATTTTATGCTGCTTATTTTTGACCATATATTATTAAGCGGAAACATTAGCAAAATATTCCCAGCATGTTGTAAAAATAAGACTATTGAACCACACAGATCAGATTAAACTGTGATCTACACTAAAACGTGACCTTATCATTCCGGGGCGATCGAGATGTCAAAGGCTGTTGAATAATTCCAGATGCATTAGTAAACTTTAAGTTTTACTCATCACCTTATTGGTTACATCCACTAATCGAACTGTTTCGCTATTTCTAAATCAAATAAATGCCGGAAATAAAATAAAATGGAACAAAAACTACAAATATTTGCGATCTGAAATAAAAACAGAAAATGATGAAAATAATCAGCCCATGGGTTCATGCAGAACGCAGGTCAGCACTTGGATCAATCAGCAACATTGAACATCAAAGAGACTGCATGCAGCAATAAACTAGCTTGTTATGGACAAGGAGGAGGAGGCAGTTCTAAAAGATAAACTGCTTCTGTTCCGGAATTAGTCGGCAGGGAGAGCTATATGAGAGTTTAGGAGAGACCCGGGGAAAGGAGTCAGTTGGCCTTCTGCACGTCGTGGCAAAAGGAGGAGTCGGATGTAGGAGGATGTTTAAAAGCTAGGGGAAGGTCCGACAGTGGTGCCAGAGATATTTCGAGTTGGCAGAATGGGGAATTGCAACATGCGCTTGTTCAGTTAAGTTGGTCCCGCTATCGCATGAGAGTCGCTCCGGCAACAGTGTTCAGCGTCAGATTAGTTCCATTGCTTACCCAAGTGTTGCTCCGACCAGAAAAACAGACGGTCCCAGCCCCAGCAAATGTGGTAAACAATGGGTTGAAAGATTTTCGAAGTGCCATTTTTAATGTTTATAAAGGTCATTTGCACTATAATTACATTCTAGTTGAATCCTGCTTTGATATCACATTAAATCAATTAGCATGACACACAGGAGGCAATAGAATCGACATTATCACAAGGTGGACACTTCAACAAACCTGCACCTTATGTGGTCAAGTGATCTTACTCTAACATTCTGAACTACTGCCCAATTGTTCAAACAAAAAAATCAAATCAAAGTTAACACCAAGAGCACAAAAAACTAATTAAAATTGCTGAATAAAAAGCTATTGTGTGTACATTCTGATACGTTTCATTAAAAAAAACTTTAAAATGAATGGATAAAACTCCCTTTAATGTCCCCCCATGCTCGGAACTTGCATATTAATGTAGTTTCTTTCCTATCTCCCCTCCTGCCCTCTCTGAGACCCACATCCTGTTCCCTTAATCCTTTACCTATTGAACTGCTGACCACCAACTTTCTCCTCCAGGCCCCCATCTTAGCCGATATTGTAAACGATTCTGTCTCTTCAGCTGTTGTTCCTCTCTCCTTCAATCTGCCATTATCACCCCTCCTCAAAAAAGCAACCCCCAACACCTCCGTCCTTGCAAACTACTTTCCCATCTCTAAATTCCCTTTCCTTTTCAAAGTCCCAGAATGTGTTCTCACCTCCCTAATCCGTTCCCATCTTTCCCGGAACTCTATGATTGAAACCCTCCATTCAGGTTTCCGCCCCTGCCAAAGGTACTGAAATAACTGTTACCAAAGTCACAAATTACATCCTGTGTGACTGTCAAAAAGATAAACTTTCCCTCCTCGTCCTTCTACACCTGTCTGCAGCCTTTGACATGGCTGACTTCACCGTTTACTAGACTTTGTCTCCGGGTGTGATGTCCGGTAGAGGCAAAGCTGGTAAAGGTCCCGGTAAAAGGGGTGCTAAACAGCACCGGAAAGTCCTCCGAGATAATATCCAGGGAATCACTAAACCTGCCATTCGCCGCCTCACTCATCATGGAGGCGTTAAACGCATCTCTGGCCCCATTTACGAGGAAACTCGTGGGGTTCTCAAGGTTTTCTTGGAAAATATCATCCTCCTCCAACTCCTCTCCACTGTCATCCAGCTGTGTGGGACTGCACTCACCTCGATCCATTCTTATCTATCTAATTGAAGCCAGAGAATCTCTTGCGAGGACTTTACTTCCTGCACCCTTATCTCTGGCGTCTCTCAAGGATCAATCCTTAGCCCCTTCCTATTTCTCATCTACATGCTGACCCTTGATGATAACATCCAAAGGCACAGTTAGTTTTCACACGTATGCTGATGACACTCAGCTATACTTCACAACCATATCTTAATGACCCTCCAATCACTCACACTGACCCCCTCCAGGCAGCTCAAGAACCCCCTCACCAGACCACACTAACTACCCGACTACCCCTTGACCACCCAAATACTACCCAACATTCCAACTACCCCCCCCTTACCCTGCCCGACTACCTCCTTGCCCACCCGAGTACTCCCTAACCAGACCTAATTATCCCCCAACCCGACCTGATTACCCCCCAGGCCTGTTGACTACACCCCGGCAATCCGAAGATGATTCCTATCCTTGGAAGATCTGGGCCCTAGTTAGGAAATTGGTTGAGTAACAGGAGACAGAGTAGGGATAATGGGTAGATAGTCTAATTGCCAGAATGTGACTAGTGGTGTCCCCAAGATCTCTGTTGGGGCCTCAGATATTAAGTGTATTCATTAACAACTTAAACGATGGGATAGAAAGCCACATATCAAAATCTGCCAATGACAAAGATAAAGGGTAACACTGTAGATGAAAGAGTAAAATTACAAAGGTATTGATAGATTAAGTGAATGGATAAAACAGTGGTAAATGAATTTCAATGTAAGCAAATGCAAGGTCATCCACCTTCGACCTAAAGTATTGAAAAAGATATTTTCTAAATGGTGAAAAGCTAGAAGCAGTGGCAGTCCAAAGAGACTTGGGGGGTCCAGGTACGCAGATCATTAAATTGTCATGAACAGGTACAGAAGGGCTAAGGGAATTCTATTTTTGTGGACAGCTCATACTTGAGCAATTATCCACTTTGTCAGGTAGATGTCAGTGTTGTAGCTATACTGGAACAGCTCGGCTTGAGGCATGGCTAAGTCTGGAGCACTAGTATTCAGCACTACAGCCAGAATGCTGTCAGGTCCAATAGCACATATCCAGTATGCTCAGCTGTTTCTTGATATCACATGGAGTGAATCAAATTGGTTGAAGACTGTCATCTATGTTGGTGGAAGAGGATAAGATGGATCATCCACTGAGCAATTCTGACAAGGTGATTGTGAATGCTTCACCTTTGCTTTTTACACACATTGGGCTCTTACCTCATTGTGGATGGGGATGTTCATGGAGCCTCCTCCTCTGGTTGTTTAATTATCTCTCGCCGTTATCAACTGGAGTGGTTTTAATTAAGCTTTTAATAATTTCATCTATTACCTAAATCTAGCTCATTACTCATTACTAAATGCAGCATAGCCTGGCCTTTTGTTGGTTTTAGAATATGTTGCTTCAGAAATCTATCTTGAATGCAATCAGGAAATTCAATTCCTTTTGAGCTACTCTGCTTTTCCTCAAATGTATGAAACATTAAAATCTCCTTTTAAAAAAGAACTCTGCTTTTGCTTCAAGCCTCTGAATTAATACATTCTGCTACTTCATTACTGCTATTGGGAGGCCTGTGAACAACTCCCATTACTGTTTTAAGTCCCCTCTCATTCCTCAATGCAAACTAGATTCTCCACTGATTGGTTTCCTTGACCTATTATCCTCTCTTTCTTCAGTGAGAGAGCGGTACAACAGTTGGAGTGATGAAAATTGGAGATTCACTAGAGGCCAGGATTAAAGGAGCACAGAGATTTCTGGGGATTGTAAGGCTGAAGGAGGTTCTAGAGAGAGGGATGAGGTCACAGAGGGATTTGAACACAAGTATGAGAATTTAAAATCGAGGCAATGCCGACCAGGATCCAATGTAGATCAGAGACCACAGAGATGATGGGTGAGTGTCACTTGGTAGAAGTTAGGATATGGAAGGTAGAGTTCTGGGTGAGCTGAAGATTAGAGAGGGTGAATGGTAGGAAGCTGGCCAATATACCTTTGGTCCACTCCCTGCTGTGCCTCAACTTCTTCCCTCTGATATCGAATGATTGAATTCTCAAATGCTACACTTCCTTCATCCTTCAGAAGCCTCATTTAATGCAACATTCTCTTTCAAAATCTGGCATGCCCATTGCCCTGTTCTTGCTGATTTGCAGTAGCTCAGTATCCTCCAGGGTAAGTATTTAAAGGTCCTTGTTCTCATTTTCAAATTGTGTTGATCTATCATTCCATTCCAGGTACATGTCATTGCCTGTGCTCATCACTCCTCTAACTCAGAGGCCAGTCTTTCAGTCATGACGCCACAACTCTTTTAGAATCATTTCCCAAAACCAATTTCTGAAAGGAACATGGCAAATTTCTTTTTGAATTTGAGAAATTTAGGTGAAAATCCAATAGAGCAGGATACCACCAAGTTAAAGAGGAAAGAAGATCAAATGTGATAAACTAAAGAAACATGAAGGCAGGCTGGATAGTTAAATGGTATCAAGTTTGGACTATAAAAAGTTATACATTCCAGAAAGTCTAGGGGTGGCAGAGAGTTTCAAGTTTTGGGGTTGCGAGAATGCATTAAGCATGGGCGTGTTTTCAACATTGAGGATGGAGGAAGGAAGCAAAGGTGTGTAGGACAGTGTATGTGGAGCTTAGGACAAATAAATTAAAGTTGAAAGGAGTATCAGTCATCGCAGTTAACCATGGAATAGAAAAAAGAGAAAGGTTTTTATATAGATACTCCCACTTACCATACCAGTTTATTTTTTCTTGTAGCCTGACCAAGAGTTTAAGGTAATATTCAAACCCTGGTTGGACTTGAGCTTTTCAGAGAGTTAAGAGTTAGAAGTAATGGCTGGCACCAATAAGAAACAGATTCTTGGAGGTATTTACAAATTAGAGAGATGCAGCAGTTGAGTTGCCAGAGTTTGATGTGAAATAAATTTATAAATTGATAAATTTATTAAATCGAATGAATAATTCACATTTTTACAAACATGGTAAAATTAAGAACTCAGATATGAAATGCATTAAAACCAGTCCGCAAGACAGGACAGAAAAGCAATATTATGACAAAAGTGAACAAGGTAGATTGAATGTTTTCAGAAATAGTATTATCATTGGATTCAAGCAGACTCCAGCGCAGAAAACATCAAAACACCTACACATATACACAAAACCCACCTTCCCAGAACGTTATTATTACTAAAAGAATGTGTTGGTTACGAAGAGGAGAAATAAATAAAGCCTCCAATGGGACCAAAGCTAATGGGGATAGAGCTTCCACTTTTGGTACAATTGAGATATTGTATTGAAAATGTGGCCAAAATTTCACTGGTTGTGTCACAGTTTAAGTTTCAGATATAACTAATTTGGATAATTACAAACGTAAAACTTTTAATGAGCCACACAATCTGACCACCTAATAGAACATGATTGAATTTTCATTTAAAAAAATTTCTTGATGTATTTAAAAGGTGGCAGCCTTGGACGGTTTTATTAATACATCTGAAAATGGGTTTATCACCAAAAATGAGTGCTTTAATAAGTGTCCAGTCCTCTACCTGCAAATAATATAATTTAAAATCACTGAAAATGACTTAAAATACTATACAGGACCACTTCAAGGTTTCATTGTCAGTATCTTAGTAAATTGAATATTATTTTATATGAAAAATCATTCAAAAAGTACATAGGTGCTGAAAAAAATGAATGCAATTGAAAGAGCCTTCCCCAACCAGCTCAATCTGTGGAATCGATCTCAATTTCAGGAGATATCAGTTTTGTGGGTGGGGCCTGATCCCAGTGAAATAAATCTTAAACCAGTATGAAAGATCATGAGAAAAAGAACGTGAGCAGTTTTGGGTGTTCCTTAAGCTTAAAATTCCTGTACCTTTTGCATTGGTTCAGCTGATTTTCCACGGATTGCATTGACATTTCTACCATAAACAAGTGGACACTAGCCCATGAGCTGTATGGGCAAGAATTCTCAACTCCTAGCTTAATGTGGAACTGTAGCAGGATGAAATTAGTGCATGGAAATAACTGGACAGAAAAGTCTTGATACTTTCATAACCATTCTTTTCTACGTGCTCTCTGGGAACTGTAATGCTGAAGCACTAATTCTACTTCATTAAGTCTCAGTCTAGACTGTGATTCACAAAACTTTAAAATTTAATAGGTGAAAAATGTTTTTGTAACATCTCAGCAGTAGTAAAAGCTATGAATTTAAAATATTTCTGGATGGCATTTTTATATCCTTTGAAATTTAATTCGTAGGGAATCGTATATAAAAATATATTGTAACTGCCGCATACTGGTACATGGGGAGGAAGGATAGTGGGAGAAAAGACTTTGTTTTATTAAAAAACTTTGAACTATTGTTGCATTAATAACTTGTCATCACATCTCAATTGGATAATTGGAATGAGCCCATCATGCAGACATTAATGATCAACCCACCAGGAGCTACACTATCTTATATCCTTATTCTTATCATCCCAAGGCAAAAAATGACAATACTTTGATCTCCTGATTAGGAATTCAACATTCTAATGATATTTGGAGCAATTTAACTGAACACTGTATGGACAAATTTGACACAATGTGATATTTGACAATTCACAATATTTTAGTTAGAAACTACATAATTATTGCTGTCCATGTTCCATGTCGAGTGGCGTGAGCGACCATGTTCTTCCAAACTTTCTGATCATAGCAACAGTGGATGACCTTGTTTTTCAAGTTCTGATTAATGTAAGGTCAGAAGCTACCTCAGTTCATGGATAAAAGCAAAAAACTGCGGATGCTGGAAATCCAAAACAAAAATAAAAATACCTGGAAAAACTCAGCAGGTCGGGCAGCATCTGTGGAGAGGAACACAGTTAACGTCTCGAGCTCAAAACGTTAACTGTGTTCCTTTCCACAGATGCTTCCCGACCTGCTGAGTTTTTCCAGGTATTTTTATTTTTGTCTCAGTTCATGGATGTCTGCATCGAGCGAGATGTTGATGCAAGTGGTGTCGATCCCATTCATGCTGTTGTCCTATTAAGAATTATTTGTACTGATCGTATTTGACTATTGGAAAGGGAAACATGATGTGGTTTCTGTTGCCTTTTCCTCTCCTGTTTGAAGGGAATGCAAATCCTCTTTCCACAGAATCCTCCATCTGGCACCAGCCAGCCGTTGTCTTCTGAGGCCATAGCTACTCCACCTTCACTGCCGTAGAATCCATCAAATTCACCGTTGGCCAACCCTAGTAACCCCAAACTCAGGACCTTGCCAGGTGCTGCCAGCTGGGCTAGCGGGATATGGACCCCACAAAACAGCAGGGTCAACCACACCCTGGGGGTCATTCAATACCTCTGCTACCAAATAATAATATCTCCAATTTAAAATATTCAAAAATTTATAAATAAGTCTATTTGAATTTTAAATGTTATACAACTAAGAAAACCAAATTTCCATTTATAAACCACCTTTCATATAGGAAAACATCCCAAACGCTTCAGAAGTGTAAAAGAAAGGACACGGGTTCAAAAGAGGGGGCATCAGGAGAGATCGCCGAAAAAATAGTCCAAAAGGCGGATTTAAGGAGGTCTTACGAGAGGGGAGTTAGGGAAGCAGAGAGAATAGAAATATAGGGCTGCATTTTACGTGCCACCCCCATCACCTTCCCACCCACCCCGAGCTCACACTCATAGTATGGGAGGTGGGTGAGCACCAAAATCGGCAGCCCACCCACCATATTTAAATAGATAATCAAAGGTCAATTGAGCTTGTTAATAAGCCAACTGATGCTGATAATATGCTGCCCACGCCATAATACGGTTGGCATGGGCAGTTGGGCAGGAGTAGGCAGGCCTTTTTTAAAAAACCTTTTAAAAGGGTGGGAAGGAAGGGGTGTACCATCTTTGGGGGGTGCCTTTGAACGTTGGGGGTAGCCCCCTAAGATAGTACACCCCCTTTCTTCCTACCCGCCTACTCTATAAAGCTCCCTCAGCTGCCCAACCCTCCCGACCCAATACCCTGCACTTACCTTGCTCCAGGATCCATAGGCCTTCTTCTTGGGACTACTTGCAGTCCCAGCAGTGCCCACTAATGTGCTTTTGGCGCTACCAAGACTGCAGGATCTGCTGGCCAATCTGATTGGCTAGCAGCTCGAGAGGGCGGGATTCCCTCCCCAGTGAAGGAGTGAAAGTCTCACTGGCAGCCTATTTAACCTGCCTGCAGAGTGTAATGGCTGCGGGGTGGGCTGGCATGGAGCAAGTTGGTTCCACGCTGACTTTGCTTCCCGGGTATGGTGGGGAGGATGGGAAGCTGAATGATTGTGCCCTCCCCCGTATATGCCGCCATAGAAAATTTACAGAACAGGAGGCAGCCATTTGGCACATTGCATCTGTGCTGGCCTAAAAGAGCTACCAGGCTCATCTCACTTTGCTGCTCTTGGTTCCTAGACTTGCTGGAAGATCATATATCCAAGTACTTTTTAAATGCCTCTATCACCCTTTCCAGCAGGATGTTCCAGGCATCACCACTCCCTGGGTGAAGAAATTTCTCACAGACTCCCCTCTATTCCTTCCACCAATTATTTTAAATCTGTGTCCTTCTGGTTAATGACCTTTCTGCTAATGCAAATAGAATGGGTCAGAAGAACCTATCTAGGCCCCTCAATTTTATGCACCTCAATTATTTTCCCCTCAGCTTCCTCTGTTCTAAAGAAAACAATCCCAGCCTATTCAATCTTTCCTCATAGCTAAAAACCTTCAGTCCTGGCATCATCCTTGTTATCTCCTTTGTACCCAGGGTGAGCGACCATCCCAGATTTCATGGGACGGTCATCCCATGTCCTGGGTTGCCTGCTGCCGGGACGCTGTTTGTCCCTTATTTTTGACATTTGGTTTTCGCGCATGGTTTTCCAGGTTCACCAGCACACCCCCCACACCTAATCCCATGCAATTTTCCTAGAGAGCTGGTCACCCTGTCTGTACCCTCTCTAGCCTGATCACATCCTTTCTATATTGTAGTACTCTAGCTGTGGCCTAACTAGTGTGTATATGGTTCCAGCACAACCTCCCTTCTCTTATATTCTGCACACCGACTAATAAAGGAAAGCATCTTATGTGTCTTCTTCACTTATTTACCTGTCCTGCTACTTACAGGGATCCGTGGACATGCATTTCTTCTTTGCAGTATCTTATCATTTATTGTGTATTCCCTAGCCTTCTTTGCCCTGCTCAAATGCATGCCCCAAACTTCTCTGGATTGAATTGCATTTTCCACTTTTCTGCCCACTTGACAAGCCCATTAAAATCCTCATGCAGTCTGGAGCTTTCCTCCTCATTACCAGCTAGAGGCCAATTTTTGTACCATCTGCAAAATCCTTAATCCTGCTCCCCACATTTGATACATATATTGATATATATCAAAAGGAAGAACCCAATACTGAGTCCTATGGAACCCCACTGGCAAAGCCTTCCAGTCACAAAAAAACCTGGCATCTATTGCGCTTCACTCCCTGTGAATCAATTTTGGATCCAACTTGCCACTTTCCCTTGGATCCCATCAGCTTTTACTTTTCTGACCAAACTGCCATGCAAGACCTTGTCAAAATCCGTATGGACGATGTTAAATGCATTAGCTCATTGAACTCCTTGCTGCCTTCTCCAAAAAATTCAATTCAGGTCGTCCACCACAACCTTTTGTAGCTGGAAAGTTCTGTATCTGTACTGGAAGGCTATGGGTTTCAACAACACCCTTTACTAATGAAGACTTGTCCTCCAGAACCAGCTGCACCTCTAGCCAAGTAATTCCAGAACAGCTACAACTCTGCCATCTATCCAACAATTTGGAAAATTGGTCAGGTGTATGTCCACAAAAAGCTAGACAAATCCACTCCAGTCAATTACCACCAAATTAGTTTACTCTCAATCATTAGAAAAGTGAAGGAAGGTGTCATCAACAGTGTCATCAAGTGGCTGCTATTGGACCTCCTTTCTTGCCACTGGATTTGGAGGATCTTGTGAAGGCTGGTGGTACTTCTCCAGTGCTTCGAGATGTCTGCTGTAGGTTGTCCAAATGTCTAAAGAATATAAGAGCATGGGAGTTGCTGCTGCCCAGTAAACCATGACCTTCATCTCAGGTTTGAGATCCCGAGTTTGGTGGTTTGATTGAGGGGAGGGAGGGGGTAATGTCTTGTGCTGTGGGAACTGGTTCAAAGACGACCTTAGTTTTCTGGGTGTTTAATGAAAGGCCCATTTTCTCATATACTTCAGAGAAGGGGTAGACAATGACCTAGAGCTCAGCTTCTGAGAGAACGCACCCATAAGTATCAGCTGTGTATTGAGGTTGGAGTATATAATCTCAGGTTGCTAATTACTCAAAACCAGCTCCGCTGGGCAGGACATGCTATTTGTATGCCTGACACCAGACTCCCGAAGCAACTACTCCACTCGAAACTCGGTCGTGGTAGGACACTCCCAGGGGGACAGCAACAACACTTTAGGAATGTCCTGAAAGCATCCCTGAAGAGGTTGAACATCCCTGCCAACTCTCGGGAGTCCCTGGCCTATGATGAAACAAAATGGAGAAAGTTAATTCAGGAAGGCAGTGAACACAGAGGGGAGGTCAAAGTGTCAGAGAGACAGTGCACAAACCTCCGAACAACTCACCTACCCAGCCCTTCAAGCAATACCTACCCTCATGTGCCAGAGTCTGCAGATCACACATTAGACTTATCAGTCATCTCAGAACCCATCGAACCAGAGTTGAAGTAAGTCATCCTCGATCCCAAAGGACTACCTAAGAAGAAAAGATCATCAAGTGAAATTTACTCAGCATTAACTTGCTCAATGATGCTCAGTTTGGGTTTCACTAGGGCCATCCAGCCCCGGCCTTAGTGCAAATAGGGACAATAGAGCTGAACTCAAGAGGGGAGATGAGAGTGACTACCCTTGACATCAAGGCAGCGTTTGACCAAGTGTCATATCAAGGAGCCCTAGCAAAATTGAAGTTAATGGGAAGAGGAGAATGCTCCACACACCTAGCACAAAAGAGCATGGTTGTGGTTGTTGGAGGTCAATCATGTTAGTCCAAGGACGTCACTGCAGGAGTTCCTCAAGGGTCATGTCCTAAGCTCAACCATCTTCAGCTGCTTCGATGATCTTCCCTTCATCATAAGATCAGAGGTGGGGATCATCCATTGATGATTACACAATGTTCAGCACCATTCATGACCCCTCAAATACTGAGGCAGTCCGTGTCCATTTGCATCAAGACCTGGGCAACATTCAGCCTTGGGCTGATAAGTGGCAAGTCACATTTGTGCCACACAAATGTCAGGCAATGACCATCTCCAACAAGAGAGAATCTAACCGTCACCCTTTGCCATTCATTACCGTCACTGAATTTCAACCATCAACATCCTGGGGCTTACCATTGACCAGAAACTGAACTGAGCCAGTCTGTCCTCCATCCACAAGGCACATATCAGAATTGTGATGGAATATTCTCCAGTTGTCTGGATGAGTGCAGCTCCAACAACACTCAAGAGGCTCAATACAAGCCAGGACAAAACAGCCCACTTGATCAGCCCTTCATCCACCACCTTAAAAATTCTCCCCCACAAAGTGGCAGCAGCATCCACCATCTGTAAGATGCACTGAGCAGCTTGTCAAGGTTCCTTCAACAGCATTTTCCAAACCTGCAACCTCTACCACCTAGAAGAAGAGGGCCTGCAAACAGCGCTACTTGCAAGTTCCCTTCCAAGACACACATCATCCTGACTTGGAAATTATATTGCTATTCCTTCACAGTTGCTTGGTTAAAATCCTGGAACACCCTCCCTAACAGCATTGTGTGCACCACATGGACTGCAGCAGTTAAGCGCAGTGGACCAGACCAGCTAAAGAGCAATTAGGGATGGGCAATAAATACTCACCTTACCAGCGACACTCTCACCCCATGAGTGAATAAAAAAACACATCCCAGTTTAGTAAAATTGGCTTTTTTTCAATTTAATCTTCCATTCTTGGTCTACCTTTGTCCTTTTCCATAACCCCACTAAATCTAACTGAATGATGATCACAACCACCAAAATACTTTTCCACTGATACCCCTTTTACCTGCCCAGCTGTATGCCCTAAAACTAAGTCCAGAATTGCCCCTTCTCTTGTTGGGTTTGCTACATACTTGCTAAAACATACAGAGTACATTTAAATAATTTTGCTCCCTCTAAACATTTTACACTCACTCTGTCAGTTAATCGAGGGTGGTTGAAATTTCCCTTATAATTTCTGCACTGCTAAGCAATTTGTCTACATATTGGCTCTTCTCCCTCTCTCTGACTGCTTGGGGGGTCTATAGTATACTCCTAGCAATGTGATTGCCCCTTTTTTGTTCCCCATATGGCCTCAGCTAATGATTCTTCCAGAATATTGGATAAGCAGCTGAAGGGGAACAATTTATAGGCTAACGGGGGCAATGGTGGGGGAGTGAGTCTCGTTAAATTGCTCTTAAAGAGCTGGCATGGGCTTGACAGGCCGAACTGCCTCCTCCTGTACTGTAATCACTCAATAATTCTTTGATATCATCCCTCCTCACAGCTGTGTCTGTTTCTTTAACCAATATTGTGCCCCCACTCCTTTTTAATCGCCTTCTATATCCTGTCTGAAAACTTTGTACCAGTAATGTTGAGCTGTCATTCCTGCTGTTCTTTGAGCCATATTTCAATAGTATCTATGAAATTATATTTCCAAATCTCTATGTGCTCTCAACTCTTCACCACAACACTTCTCGCATTGAAATATGTGTCATCAATTACTGAACAACTCCTTTGTTGTCTATTTTCAAGCCCTTATTTTTTCTGCCTTCCACACTCACGTACTATTTTCTGCCTATTTCTAGTATTGCTTCTCTCCCTTCTGAATCTATGCTCAGGCGAAGCTAGTTTAAACCTTGTCCAGCACAGCACCAGCAAACCTCCCTGCCATGATATTGGTCCAGGCCCTGTCGAGGTGTAACTCGACTGGCTCATGCAGGTCCCCTCACTCCAGGAACTGGTTCCAATGGCCCAGGAATCTAAAGCCCTCCATACTGCCCCCATCTCTCAAGGACGCATTCATCTGCACTATCCTAATTCTGTACTCACTAGCACATGACACTGGGAGTAATCTTGAGATTACTCACCTTTGAGATCTTACTTATTCATTTTTTTCTTCCTAACTTCCTAAAATCTGCCCACAGGACCTCATCCGCACCTATATTACAGGGCACTGATAGGGACCAAGACCTCTGGTGGTTACCCTCTCCCCTCGACGTTCTGCAGCCGATCAATGGCATTCTTGACCCTGGCACTAGAACCGCAACATACCACTCTGGAGTCACATCTGCAGCTGCAGAAATTCCTGACTATTCCCGTAACAATTGAATCCCCTATTACTATTGCTTTCCTGACCTTCTGCCTTCCACCCTGCACATCTGAGTCAACCATGGTACCATGGCCTTGATCTGGCTGTATTCCCCAGAGGAACCATCACTGTCATGACTTGGCAGATGATGTGCGCCAGGCGGATCAAATCGACGAGGGAAACTTGATCACGCAGTCACAGCTGTTTTGCAAATTGTATTTTATTTCAAGATGTGTGCCTTGAATTCGGAAGTAATAAGACTACTGCAACCTCAAGAGGTTTTCAGAAAACTAAATTAAACATTTATTAACAAAAGAAAGGATTTCAAGCACATACATAAGTCTACAGATTATTATAACTCCTAAAACTGCTAATGAACCTGGCTCCCAGTTACACCTCCATTAAGGCAACAGTAAAAACAAATAGATTTAAACAGGCAAAGCCACGCAATACCCTGGACAGTCGCATTCAAAGTGAGTTTTCGGTTCCTGTAGACAGCAACTTAATGCACTGAGGCTGGAGGCTTTTCACACTTGTGTCAGGTCTTATGCATAGCCTCATCTCCTTTATAGTGCAAATTCCATTGTTCCAATATGTCTTTGCAACTTTACTTTTCTCATAACATAAATCTTTCATAGTGCTAATTTGATCGGTAACCTTTGGGAAAAATAAACACACTGTTTGGCTTGGCTTATTCTGGCCAGGTGTAACACCTCACCATCTTGTTGAAATTCAAACTAACCTAATTTATTTAAAAATGCAAATGTTCCTCACACCTCACATCCTAAAACTTCAGCCATGTTTACGTATTTAGCAATTCAAACCTAGCTTCTCTGTTGATACATCAAAGCACCCAGACCATCTGCCTCCAATTCAATTAAATCCCCCCCCCACACACACAGAAAAACTAATCCAAACCCCACTATTAACCCATTTTTACAACAGATCATAATAATATTATGAAAATTATTTTATTTTCATGACATCGCCCTCATCAGTATGCAGAACGTAATGCCAATTAAATTGTGAGATGCACTCAGGGGATTCCTGCAGTAACTGCCTGACCCTCCTTGTCTGTATGTCAGGCACCCATTTCCTCTCTGCCTGCACATTCTTAAGCTGAGGTAACCACCTCCTGAGACATGCTATCAACGTAGCTCTCAGCCTCACAGATGCAGTGACACCAGCTGTTCAAGCTCCAAAATCTAGAGCTCCTCCAGCTGACTACACATGATTGTCTGAGTCATAAGAAGCATCCTGGAGTTCCCATACTACACACAGGATGTGTATTCGACAGGACTGACTTGTTTTACTGTGCCTCTATTTATTAGGCCGCTATCCAAACTTACCAGAACTAAGAGTTAAGACTTACTTGCCCTTAAGCCTACTGAAAACTTACCAAACTTAAAACATATTTACTAACTAAATGTCTTTGTTAAACCCAATGCCCTGACGTAGAGAGGTAAAAAAGACAAAGAGTAATACTGTTAGTATTTTAAAATCAAGCAACCACTTACCCGCTCTCCATGATTTTCTTTGTGTTGTTTTTGGATGTGTTGCTCCTTTTATCCCTGGTGTGTTCTTGGGCCGATGCTGCTCTTTTCACCAGAAGGGTTTAAAGCAACAATTCTAGAGTATGAGGCCTGTGTGATTGAAGGTAAAGCCAATGGTGGGGTGAAGGGAGGGGAGTTGCATAAGAGGTTCATCAGACATTTGTGGGGGTGGTGGCAAGCATTTGTAGGTCCAAAGGTTACAGAGATAGAGAGGGATAAAGCCATGAGGAATTTAAAAATGATGATGAAAATTAAAAAGAAAATAATGGGATCGGGGGATCATGAGCCACTGTAGGTCAGTGGGGGCAGGGGAAACAGCTGAGTGTGACATTGTGCGGGATAATATGGAGTCTGCAGCAAAGGTGGAGTTTGTGAACATTGTACATATTCTCACTTTTTCTGCTGTATTGATGTATTAACTCATACTACAAAATGAATTTATATTCATTTATGTTAATCCACCAAAGCAATTGCCTGGACAGATAATATTTTTACAGTGTGGCAGCATTAACTTTGCTGAGCGTATTTATACTACGCAGTTAAAAACTGTGGAACACAAAGTAAATGAATACGTATTAATTTGAAAATACGCTCCTTAAGCAGTATCCACTGCTTACCCATTTATTATTGACGCGAGTAAATAATGAATGATAGGACTACCATCTAGTGGTCAGATAGATTATTTCACCATCGACACTAACAACATGGCCTATGAAAGAGGTCACTTATTTTGGTTAACATTCATTACAAGCTTTTTAAGACGTGCCCAATAAATTGTACAATTTGAATTTAAGCATTTTTTTTTACTTACCAGACAGACATATTTTGTCAGTACAATACATCTCCGTATGTGTGCTTAAGTAGCCAAAAATAGCTCTAGTTTTGAAGTGAAATTGTAAAATAATTATCGATGAGGAAAGTCATCAGCCCATCTGAACTTATTCATCCATAAAGAACCTAAATTAACCCCATTTCATCACCCAATTATTTCTCAAATTGCATTAATGTTTTCTTTTGACTCCATTGCCCTCTCTGGAATTTCACTCCATGCATTGATAGGTGTGTTAAGAATTTCCTTACATCAGCACTAAACTTATTTTTATACAACTTGGAACCAATGACCTTGTTCTGTTCTCGCAGTTAAAAGTAATATTCTGGATTTTACCATTTCCATTCTGTTCAATATTAGAAACCTCTAAGATATCTTGTCAGAGGAGTACAGGACCAATTACTGACCAAATTGGAAATCTATTGATAGAGACTCAAGGCATGGCTGAGGCACTTGCAACAGCATTTATCACAAATGAGGAATTTGCCAATACTACAGTAAACAAGGAGGCTCATCAGGATACTGGATGAAGAAAAATAAATAAACAGCTGATGCTAGAAAGGCTAGTGGTACCTAATGTAAATAAGTCACCTGGTCCAGATGGGATGCATCTTAATTGCTGAGGGAAGTAAGGGAAGAAATTGCAAAAGTACTGGTCGCAATCTTCCTTAGATACAGGGATGGTGCCAGAGGACTGAAGGATTGCACATGTTATACCTTTATCCAAAAAACTGAGGGAGGAAGATAAACCAGATAAATATAGGCCAGTCAGTTTGACATCAGTGCTGGAAAACCCTCAGAAACAATGTCTTTGGATGGTCACATCCCAGAGATACTCCAGAAGACACGCTGGGGGATCCTTTAGAAGTCCCCACGCACCGACTACACAGAAATTGCCTGCAAAGTTTCAACTTCCGTTAGGCAATTACTCTGCATCCGGAATCCTCCAAAACCCCGATTTGAAGTTGGAAACTTCAGATGGTTCTGACTCAGTTAGCAGAAAAGTTACCTAGGAAAAGTTAGAAGGATTAAAATCCATTGTAACTCCTGGGTAACTATGCTAGTGACACCCCAGATCCCCACTGGACCCTCCAATTAGCCCAACCCCTGACCCCCTGACAATCCCTCAAATCCCCGACCAACTCTCCCACTCCCCAAACAGCCTAGTGAATTCCTCCCACCCTCCAACTAGCCCTTCACATCCCACCATCCAACTACCCTCCTGACCCACCCACATCAATTACCCTCTCACCCCTTGACTATCCCCTTGACCCACCCACCCTGATGACCCCCTCACCCCCTGCAATCACCCCCCTCCACCATAAAAAAAGGGGCATGGCTTGGCCTCCCCTGACTCTCTTACATTATGAGGGAAGGACTCCAGAAGCAGGTACGCTCCACAATCTTCAAGAGGCTCAGTTCAGAAGTCCGGGTGAGCTCCGTACAAGGTAAACAAATAGGAGCGGAATGGCAACCTGACGGTGATTACCACTTCTCGGAATATTCGGTGCATAATTACAGGAGAAAATTAGCAGCCACTTGGACAAGCATGGAATAATCAAAGCAGATTTGTTTTGGTCAAATCATGTTTAACTAACAAAATTTGAGTTTTTTGATAAGGGAGCAGAAAGGATGATGAGGGCAGTGCAGTTGATGTTGTGTATATGGACTTTCAAAAGGCATTTGATGAAGAACCACATATTTGCCTTATTAGAAAAATTGAAGCCCATCTGTTAAAGCAGGCAATAGTGCCATGGAAATAAAATACGGCTTATAAAACAAGGGAGAATGGCTTTTCAGACTGGAGGGAAGTGTGCTGTGGAGTTCCCCTGGTTTCAGTATTAGGATTACTGCCATTTTTGATTTACATTAATGACTTCAGCACAATTTCGAAAATTGACAAATGACAGAAAGCCTGGAAGTGTATTAATCAATGAGGAAGAAAGAGGACAGACAGGTTGGCAGCATAGACACATGGCAGATCAATTTAAATGCAGAAAAATGAAGTGATATATTTTGTTAGGAAGAATGGGGAGACAATTCTAGCTGAAAGACAATTTTAAAAGAGCTGCAAGAACAAAGAGACCTGGTGCTGTTTGTGCACAAGTGTTTGGAGATGGCAGGACAGATTAACAAAAGTTACTAAAGCACATGGGGTTGTGGGCTTTAAAAATAGAGATATAAAATACAAAAGCCAGAAAGTTGTGCTAAATTGGCCACAGCTGCTGTAGTGTGTCCGGTTCTGCGATTCTGGGCGTCACATTTTAGGAAGGACATGAAGATTTTGCAGAGGATACAGAAGAAATTCACTAGAGTGGTTCCAGGAATGAGGAATTAAAATTATCTGGATAGAATGAAGAAGCTGGCATTGATCTCCATAGAGCAGAGAAGGCTAAGAGGAGATTTGACGGAGATGCTGAAAATCATAAAGGATTTAGATGGGAGTAAATAAAGAGAAACTGTTTCCAATGGCTTAAGAGCCAATAACCAGAAGGTACACAGTTAATTGACAAAATAAATTGTGGCAACGAGGAAAATTGTTTTGTACAACTAATGATTTAGATTTGGAATGCACTGCCTGATGGGGTATTGGAAACAGATTTAATAATAGTCTTCAATAGGGAATCCAATAAATACTTGAAGGAGATAAAAATGACAGGTATATGAGGAATGAGCTGGGGTGCGAGACTAACTGGATTATTTTTCAAAACAGCCAGCACAGACTCAATGGTTTGAATGGCCTCTTTCTATGCTGTACTATTCAAGGTTACCCTGTTAAGTACCTTTCAATCTGAAGAGCCCAAGTTTCTCCAATTCTCAGGCTTTGACACTAGGGCGGAAATCTTCTACATTTAGAAACTTTGAGCATCGGGACCTTTTTCCAAGCCTCGAACTGGCTCATTGAAACAATGCATCCACCAGTCAAATATTGCAGGAAGCGGCCAATTAACAGGCCATCCCAGAGTTCACTGTCAAATTAGGGATAGTGGACAGGTTCCAGAGGCGGAAATTTCGCATATCACGGACCATTGTTACAGTGGCTAGCAGCCTTCACCAGTGAGAGCACTGCTGAGGCCCAAATATCAGGAGTGGCTGGAACTCAATGGAGATAGTTATATTGTTATATTACTCAAAGAACTAACAGTTAATTGTTATGTGAGTGTACATCCAGGGTGTCACATTTACTACTGCATTGCAATCAAGTGCTGAGCACCAATGTATCAGTTCACCAGTCACATGAAGAGCAGCAAGAAATACACTCAGTGAAGCTCCAGCATTCCGAGGGCGATTATTTTGAACTTACGGGAACCAGAAAACATAACATGGTGGCAGCAGCTGTCTGTGAGTAGGGTGCAAACAGTTTAAGCAGATCTAATGTTGAATTAGATTAAGAAAAATCAACCCGAATTAGCACCAGAGAGAGAGAAAAACTATCTGAATCATGCAAAATAGTGACCACTATAGCAATGGATCTACAGCTACAGCCTATAATGAATTGGGAAGCTGATGATATCTTTAATGCATTTAAAAAATTGGAAAAAAAGTGCAGACTGGCATTCAATAGCTTCCTAAAAGGCACACTAGTGAAAAGGAAAGGGCCAGCTACATGCTTTTGTGGACAGGAGAGAAAGGGTTAAATGTGTTTACTAGCTGCCAGGTGAGTGAGGACAACACTAAAAACCCAGACACGTTTTTTGAAACTTTTAGCATACATCTTGAACTTCAAAATCTGAGGCAGGATCCAGGTGAGCCTGTTGACAATTTCTTAACAAGATTGAAAAATGGAGCCAGAAAATGTAAATTCAAGGAAACTGATAAAAAGGCTGATAGATCAACTGATATGGGGCTCTGCACACCCTGAAGTACAAAAAGGTTCGATTGGAAAGGACAAGCTCACAATATTGCAGGCTGTAGACATTGCAAGAGCACATGAAACCATGAATAGACAGATGAAGACGCTGACTATCCAAACAGCTAGTCTTCAGTTACGTCAAGAGAAAGGTAGCAGGGTTGAGGCAGTGAAGCAACAACAAAAGAATACACACCAGACAGAGAAAGATGTGCAAGAGCTGTGAACAAACATGAGTTCACAGACAGAAGGAAATGTCCTGCACATGGATCAAACTGCAGAAAGCTGAACCACTGGGAAAAGATGTGCATAGCAAAGAAAGAAGATGGTAAAGGAGCCAGAGGCAGAGCAACAGGGCAAATGAAAAGGAAAAGAAGCCAAAACATCCATAACCTTTAAAGATGAAGATGGAATGAGGACACAATAGACATAAGAACCATACAACTGCATGAAATGGGTGGATGCAACAGTTCCCAGGGAAAAGAAATTCACACAACCATTCAGATCAGGAAGTGGATGAGAAATAAGACCACAACCATAAATCTGAGGCTGAAGCTTGATACCAGAGCACAGAGTATCATCCTGTCAGACTAGACAAGAAGATATTTCCTGAAAATTTGAAGGAAAATGGTTACCCAAGATGCTCCAAATCGAGCAATGTCATGCTAACTGCATATGGGGGAAACCGAGAATCAACAGCTAGGAACAACCCAAATCAGAAGGATACACAAAGGAAAAGACATCAACTGTATGTTCTACTTCACGTCACTGAAATAGATGGTCCTAGTAGTTACAAAGAGCTGCAGCTTATCCTAGTAAACCATAAGCTGAAGGTGGTGACACTGAGGGTTGAAGGTAGTACACTCTTTAATCAGAAGGAAGGAAGTGATTGCCAAAGTCACAGCACCCACATACTGGGTAAATTCTATCGTTATGAGAGATAACATGCAAACCAAATGAATGGGTTACAGTCAGATATTGAAATTCTCAAGGTTAATATTGAAAGACAGGAAGAGCTCTTAACAGAGAAGGAAAGAGCTAATTTTGAAAGTTTAGGCAGCTAAAGAAGATGATTTCCATAAATGTAAAGCAATCCAAGATGAAAAGGTAGAACTAGAGAATAAAGTCACTGATCTGGAAAGACTGAAGGCTGAGCAGGGCATAACATGTCAAGCTAAAAAGGAACATATGGAAGAGAAGCTGCATGCTGTAAAGTTAGCAGAGGTGGCACCCAAGAGGGAGATCCTGAACCTCAGGTCAAAGCTTCATCAGCACGTGCTTCAAATAAAAGAACTTGGGGGGAAAAAGAATGACAGTGGTGAGTTTGGACTGCAAATTAATGAACTGCAGCTGCAGTTTAACTCTATATCACAGTTGGTGAATGATTTCCTGAGGACCTATGACAAACTGAGGCATTCTCGAATGTTTAAAAGATGTATGAAATGCAAGAAGCCAAGCAGACCGGGCTTAGCAGGAAGCTGAAAATTTTTTTTTCTCTTGTTAAATGTATTCATGGGATGTGGACATCGCTGACGAGGCCAACATTTATTGCCCATCCCTAATTGCCCTTCAGAAGGTGGTGGTGACCTGCAGTCCATGTGGTGCAGGTACACCCACAGTGCTGTTAGGGAGGGAGTTTCAGGATTTTGACCCAGCAACATTGAAGGAACGGTGATATATTTCCAAGTCAGGATAGTGAGTGGCTTGGATGGGAAATTCCAGATGGAATTCCCATGTATCTGCTGCCCTTGTCCTTCTAGATGGCAGAGGTCGTGGGTTTGGAAGGTGCTGTTGAAGGAGCCTTGGTGAATTCTGGTGGAAGGCAGCAACATAGGGCTGAATCTTCCAGTTGGCGTGCGGGGGCAGGCCCAACACGCCGATGCGTAAAATGATGTGCGATGACGTCTGGCATGCATCCCGATGTCATCGCGCGTCACCTTGCTATTTCGTTCGGTGGGCGCGCGGCGGAGGTGGCTGCGCACCTGCCAAAATACCAAAATATCAATGGCCTATTGAGGCCATTAAGAAAGTAATTAAACTAGTTGAGAATGCTGCCTGTACAATCTTAAGGTTGGTGGGCAGCCAAGAAGCCCAAGCGGCCTTCGCGTATTTCAGGAAACCTCATCCATGGGAGGGATGAGGTTTCCTGAAGCTTTTATATAATAAATAAATAATTTTTCCCAACTTTACAAACATGTCCCAAACCATGTGACACTCACATGAGGGGACATGTTTAAATATATTTTTACATCATTTATTAAAATGTTTTATTCTCCATTCAATCTCTGTGCCTCAGGGAGATTGCTGCTACTCTCCCTCCACCTCCCCCACACCCACACAGGTAGCACTGAGCGCTACCAGCCGTGCGTTACGCTAGGCAGGCCCTCGTAAAATGGTGGCGTGCAGCCGATTGCGGGCGGCAATCAGCTCCGCGCCTGCCCGCCATAGGAAAAATTCTCCCCATAGAGAGTGATTGGAAGAGCAACATATACTGCAGAATCGTGATGCAGAGCTTGAAAAGAAGTACTGCCAGGCCAAAGACCAACTACAGCTTGCTGTTTTAGCTCAACACTTATCTTTAGGCACAACACTTTACCACCTAAGCGAAGCCATGAATAGTGTTTTTTTTAAGGAAAGAAAACAAGCTATAGCAGACTCTAAATGTGGTCAGCTTAATTCTAAAAGTCAATTGTTAATCTTTAGTTTAGATATAATATAAAAATGTTAATGATTGGAACAGTCATTGATGTAGAGGCATTATTATTTTTAGAGGAATGTTATATTGTTACATAATTCGCAAAGCACTCGGAAGTAATTGTTATGAGAAATGTACATCCAGAATACATTTACTGCTGCACTGTATTCAGGTGCTGAGCAATAATGTATCAGTCCACCAGCCACCTGGAGAGCAGCCAGGAATACATCCGATGAGACTCAAAATGCTGGAGCTTCAAAGTATGATTATTTTGAACTAATGGGAACCAGAAGACATAACAGAGGTGCATCTTCACAGGGGAGTGGCAGCTACTGCATCAGTCCTAGCGCTGTCAGGCATCAGTCTCCAGGAGATCCTGGTGCAATGGCAACCCTTTGGCCTGGGAAGACAGCATACTTACCAATTTTTATAGGTGCACATTTAAATTCCTTCAAATTGACTGCATCACCAACCTCCTGGCCCACAGCTGCCTCCTCCAGATTGCCCAGGTGCTCTCTCAGCCCACGAGATACTCAGAAGACTGCATTGCTGTGTGCTAATTGAAAATCTTAATTGTATTCTCACCGATGCTGAGCAGGTGCCCATTACCGCTGCAAACCCGCTTCTGGGAATATCACCACAAGGTGAGAACATGCTAGGGAGCTGGCCCGACCTTTTACCTGATTTTCCTTACCAGCCCCCTCCAAAACCACCTCCACCCGCCTGGAAAAATTTTGCCCTAGGGCTCAGCCTCGTAGCTGCTCCTGCATTGTGTCCAGCATTTAAATTTTTCTTTTGTGTTTTGACAACCATAACCAGACGCACTGCTCAATGTGTGATTTTACCACAGAACAACTGTTTAGAAATTCCTCCGACTTGCATGCTACAATTTTGGATATTTTGCTTAATCTCCTACTGGTTTAGTTGTTTATTCCTTTGCTTTGGTTGGACATGAAGTCTACTTGAATTCCTGTCACTCAGAACACCATGCAAAGCCAGGTTATTCCAATGGATAAGGATCCGTTAAAAAGTCAAGCTGGTAAAGTAGGCTCTGTTTATTTTAGATTGGCACATACAAAGAATCACAATATGGTGTTGAGGTGAAAACATCAAGCTTTTAATGCAGCCACCAAACAGCAGCAGCATACAATGAGACAAGATGGCCGTGCCCACAAGAGAACCAGAACTCTCAACCACCAGAGGACAATAAGCTATAGTGGCTTGAGCTATTTCTTTCTCTCTATACATGTAAACAATGTACTTGCATCAAAATGCACCAAGCGAACATATGTGGCCAAAAAGCCAACATAAATGCAAGAAGCAAAAATGTCTTTAAGAAAAGCAATCCAAATACATGCATAAGATTGCAACAAATGGTGCGCAGAGTGGGCACATAAACACAGTTCACAGGGGTGGACTACCCTGTAGCCACTGGGTTTATTTCAGCACCAGAATACCAGCATCAATCCCAAAATATGAAATCTGCTAGATGGTCTGGGCAATGTCTCTGACGAATGGAGCATCTTAAAACAGGCATGGAGGATAAAGGGCTCTGGTACACATAAATGGCTGGCTAGTCATATTGTAAGCTGGTGCTATAGAATCAGAAGCCTGGGCTGGGGGCTGCAAGGCCCGGAGTAGGAGACAAAGACTGTAGTCCTGAATCGGATAGCAGTTTCTCCACATCGGGGGCAGCTCAGGGATTCGTCCTGAAGACGGTGAATGAGAAAGGATCACTGCAGGTGTTGGTGTGGTGGACCCTTCTGATACCACCGGAACTGTGAACAGCGTAGATAGCTCAGCCGGTAAGACAGGGTTTGCAGGAACAGGCTGGACAGGCGAGGAGTGTCCGCTATGGACGGTAGAACTATAGCCGGAAGTGCAGATCATAGAGCCTGTGCAGAAGGAAGGGACCTTGTAGTAGTCAGATTTTTTGACTCGATAAGTTGTGCTACGAAGCTGGGAACCGATGAATTTACGAATATTGGAGCAGTTGTCATTGATGGAGGTGATCAAGTAGCATTGGTGGGCCTGTGACTTGCTGCCTTGGGGATGCGGGGGTGAAGGTAGACCAGATCATCAACATCAACTGAGACAAGTATTGGCTGGACTTTTATGAGGGCCTTGGGCTTGTGATTGTGTGGGTGATTGACCTGACAGAGCCGATGTCAAGTCTCAATACCCATTTGTTGGACAGGGAAATCTGAACATTGGTGAGCTTGTCTCTGTGTCCATTAATCTCTAGCAGAAAGGCCCTGAGAATGAAGACGTGAGTTGAGTTGTGCAGTGGCGATAGACAGGGCCAAAGCTAAGACAGGGTCTCCTTATGGTTCGTGGTGTACGAACTCATCCTCCAATTCCCAAACTGCCTTCTCTGCTACCGGCTTCTTGTTGGAGTTCTTCACTTTCCTGAACTCAATAGCAATGTGGTGTTTTTGAGGAAGCTTGTCCATTAACAGGGCGGAAAACCTAAGGGCAGGATCAGTCTGTATGCTAGGGGACCATCCAGTGGATGAGGCCCAATGCATAACTAAAGGAGAGCATCCCTCAAAGTGTTGTGTCATTCATTGGCAATGATACCAGTGGTAGTGTAAGAAGTGACACTCTCTCGTACAGCAAAAATAAGTTGTAGTTCACATTTGATAACGTTAGCAGCAAATGGGACATTAGCCACCTTTGGAGTATCACTTGAAGATTGGGGGACAACTGCAGGATGGTCCAGAGGGCAATGCAAGTATAGTAACTAGCTGGAACCTGTTTAATGGAAGCATGCATGTCGACCACAGAAGTATCAGTGGGTGACCAATTTGAGCAGATGACATGATGGATGACCAGGATGTAGATGGAGAGCGGTGATGAAGCCTTCCAGAACATCATGCAAACGATAATACATTTCCTGGAGGGAGCAAGGGGCCCATCATGCTGAAAAACCTGCAAACCATCTCATGCAATGATAACACAAAGGTAGCGTTCGACACCACAAATGTTGGTAGGCTTCTTTGAAGGGCAGGTGCCTTGCAGAAGGTGGGCTCCTTGCAGAAGGTGGGCATGTGTGCAACGAAGGAGGGGGCATTCAGACTAGGATAGCTAGCTGTGCTGGCCTGCTGGTGAAAGGGAGTCTTAGGGAGCGTGACACAATATCTTCAATGGATATTCAATATACAGTGGAATCTGAGGACTGGTGTATGAAGGAACAGACTTGGCACATAGGGGCCTCACAGTCCAGTGCTTTACAGCTTCAAAATCTGAAGGGATCTTCACAGATCCAGCTCAGTGTCTAACAGAGGTGATGTAGCGGCTGACTGTGGAAAAGAACGTAGTGACACAGGCTGGAAGAAAATTCTCCCTGTAGTTTCTCAGAGGCCTGCACACAAGGTTTACACCTGTGAGGACATAAGGACGATGCTTCGACTGCACAATATATGGGCTGTAATGTTTGGTAGAAGCAACGATGAATAGAGCTTCAATCTTGCAAGGCAACCAGGTGATTTGATGAACATGAGTTTGGCACTGAAAAGAAACCAGCAAGCCAGAGTCTGTTGCCACCGGTCACATACGGGGTGGATGCAATATCTTGCTTCTTAATATGACTATGTCTATGACAACCCAGAGTTGATCATCTGGATGGTGAAGAGTAATCATTTTAGTGAGCGAGAGAGCAGATTGTGCCATTTGGAAACTTGTACGGAGATTACCTGTCCACTCAATCCTTTCGTTGGACTGATCACCAACGGTAACCACACTAAGAGGCACACTGAGGGAATACTCTTGAAAGCATCTTGAAGGCTCCGATGAAAGGTCTTAGGCCAGAAACCTTCTCTGGTGGAGAGCAGTTAGAGAGGTTGGTCATGCATTATGGGCAAGCTTGCAAGGTGCCCTGGGAGCAAATCCATCCCAGAGTAGTTGTAGTCTTAGGTCAGATGACCATTTCAGGGCAAGTCACATCATGACAGAGCATGTAGCACACATTGCCACTTGTGTAGTAGTACTTCAGGACTGTTGGCACCACAGTAGAGGTTATCTGTAGGTTCGACGACTATGTCCTCCACTGGAAGATCACCTAGGACATGGCATATCAATTCCTCAAGGGTGGTTTCAGATCCAGGTATGCCCATGGCAGATCAAGTGTATACATGAATACTTATGTAAGGTGTGACCACGCCACAGTATTTAATTGAAGATCGTGGTAATGGAGTCTGGTAAAAGGCATTGGTTAGATCCATTGCAATGATAGGGAATCTTGCGTAAGGTTGAGTCAACAAGTGGCATGAATGAAGGTTGCGGCTTACTATAGCACCCATCATTGGCGAATGCGGTGTCAAGTTGAAAACTCCTCTCCAACTTCTTCACGTGAAATGACGGGTTAAGGTACTCCACAACAATCTCAACATTTTCAGGCCAAGCAAAGACTCCAAGGCTTTCAATGTCATCACATTTTTGTTGCAACTCAATTTTGCCTCTAGCATTCTTGGGGAGGTGACCTTTTCGTTTTGGGGCTGGTACTGGTCCCCATGCTGACATTAGCCTTGAAGGACCCAACCTTGCCATTGTTAGCTGGGAGTGCTGGATTTAAGACATCATCATAATCCTGAAGGAGTGTGTGGAACTGAGAATGTGTGTGCTGAAGCAGGGTATGATCTGGAACCACAAGAACAGATTCTGAAAACAGCTTACATTTGCATCAATTGGTAAGTGGCTGTGTCATGTCATCTTGAGAAGGCTGAGAATCTTGGTTACTGGACGTGAAGACAGGTTCTATCTAAGCAAAATGTTAATTGCAAGACAGAGCTTGTGGTTCAAGGGAAAGGTTCGCGATGCAAATCTTGTCAGCAACACTGGTCAAAATATATTGTGGAGGCAAAGTTTTGGGTGCTTGTTGCACTTTGGCCCTGAAGGAAGAGAGAGGATGGTTCAACTGCAAATGTTGTGATGTCCATAAGATCATCAGGTAGGGTCAGCTCAATGAAATCCGCTGGCCAGATTGTTGTGGACATTGAGGGAGCCCAAGATAGGTGGGCTCGTCTCACTCTGCACAGGCTAGAAGAAAGATGTGATCCATAAACAGAGGTGGCCATAGGCACGGCCATCTCATCTCATTGCGTTTTATTGTTGTTTGATGGTTTGAGTTGAAAATGTTGTTTGTATTGTGATTTAGTGTATGTGCCAATCCGAAAGTAAACACAGCCTACTGGCGTGGTGGCAGTGGTGGGATCCATAAACAGTGATGGAGTCACCTGTTATGACCACAGCCAATGTTAATTGCTGCGCAAGCCAAATCCCAGAGAGAAACTTGGCTTATGGGCCATACCTTTTTTTATACTGATCTCAGCAGCAAGGAGTCCTGTAACACTTGGGATTTTAAAAAAGTAAAAATTTTATTAACAAGAAGGAAAGAAGCTTTAAGCTCACAAGGTTAGTTACACAGTTAAAAAGTTAGTCTTACAAAACATTCCTCCCAAAAAGACACTCTACTTGGTCAGATCCACAAGTAAACACATTCCAGGCAACAGTCCCATACAGATGTTTACCTATAAAAGTCCAGTAATATTACCCAAGGCAAACTGCTGTAGCTTTAATAAAGGCATGCCACATGACTTCTAACTCTCCTCCCCTCTGCTGTGGAAATCCAAGACTTCAGAACAAGACTGCTTGTTGCAGCCCAAGACTTTTCTGGCTTGATTGGATGGCTGATTCAAACTGCATCTTCTCCTAGTCTGGAGCTGTTTCCAGGAGATCTTTCTCACACAACCAATAGATAACAGTTCCAGCTCAGCGCCCACATCTACATCTCACACCCCTTTGAAATCCTTCCAAATATAAAATCTTTCATGTCTCTAATTTTTTCTTTGCTTTCAGGTCAACAAAATGTAATATAACCTCTTATGTTTACCTATGGGACTCCTGCAAGATGCAAACATGCTTCTTTCACCTCTGACTTCTCTGTGATATTCAAACAAACTCTCAACTTATCTAAAAATGCAAATGTTAGATCCAACCTATTCACTTGTACCTCAAACCTAACACCTCTGTCCTTTCATGTTTTAAACCCGCGGGACAATCTGTCTCCCAGTGACCTTTGCCCAGCTTTATTAAATCATTTACACGCACACACACACTTCTTTACAGTATAACACAATATTCCCCAAAAATATTAAAAATAACCTCCATTTCTCACACATCTACTAGCACTAGGCATCTGGCTGGTCGAATTGACATATCATTGCTTTCCATGAATGGAGTGCCTTCAAGTACCTCAACCTCAAGGTTCTCCATGACCAGGCCTTCAAAAGCAAGGTTGTGAAGGTCTCTGGACAGAGAAATGTGCTTCACCAATCACATGTAACGGCAATGAGCCATCAGCCTGGTGAACAGATTGGGATGAATTCTTGACTGGGAACTGAGTTTCATAGCTGCAGAAGCATGGATCATGTTGCTAGTGGTTTCGCTGTTGACGAGCGCCCTATTTGGGGAGCAAAGAAATGTGTCTAAGTAGGGTAACTGTACACAAAGTGCAGCTGATTCCAGTGAGACGTCAGCATGGGAGGGAGGCGGTGGCATAGTGGTATTGTCACCGACTAGTATTCCAGAGGCCCAGGGTAATGCTCTGGGAACCCGAGTTCGATTCCCATCACGGCAGATGGTGGAATTTGAATCCAATAAAACATCTGGAATTCAAAATCTGATGACAATGAAACCATTCCCGATTGTCATAAAAATCGATCTGGCTAATGCCCTTTAGGGAGCGAAATCTGCAATCCTTACCTGGTCTGGCCCACATGTGACTCCAGACCCACAACAATGTGGTTGCCTCAAATGCCCTCTGAGCAAGGTCAATTAAGGATGGGAAATGAATGCTGGTCTAGCCAGCAATGCCCACATCCTATGAACGAATAAAAAAGGTTCCTCGCCCCCGTCGTCTGAACGAACATCTGCAATGCTATCATTATCATGATCATCCAAGATAGCAGCTATCTTGCGAGCTTTGGACATGTATTGATCTGGCAGAAAACTGCATTTGCTGATAAAATGCTCATCAGGTCAGTTTGTTTTTATATCATGGACAAGACGCTTGGTGTGTAACGCAAGGGAGTCTGGTTCAGCGAAGGTGAACCAGTCCAGTGTCCCTGGAAGGAGGAAGGAGCAGCGGGAAGAGTCTTGGCATCAGCAGATGCATGAATCCAAGGCTTGGGAGATCTCTGGCTTGACAGATGCTAGGGTGTGTTACCTGAGCTCGGTGCCAAACCTCTACTCCACTACACGTGATAGACTAGGGCTTATAGCCAACATAGGACCACTGTGTTCCCCATTGAGGGTGAGATCTCCTCATCATCGTCAAGAGGTCAACCATGATAACTGAGCCCACCTTTCTGAAAGGGGTTATCCTCAAAGGCGGCCAAACATTGATACAGATATTCATGCCTTTCGTCTGATTGCAATCTGAAATCAGCCAGGTCAGGAGGTGGACATCAATGTCCTGGAAACCATAATGTAGATGGATGGTCTGCCATATCGAGGCGAGAGAAGTAGATGCTTTAACAATGGAGTTGTGTGATATAACGGGGCAAAATTTTCCATCTGCCCTAGCATCGGGTCCAATAAGTTCACTCTTTGCTGGGCGGTGAGACCCAAAGATGTCCTGTCACTGAATCCACGGATAACGTTATCCTTGATTCTCTTCTCCCATGTGAAACAGTCAACGAGGAAGGGAGCAAAGTTGGGATCAAGTGTCAAAACGCAAATTAGGTTCTGATGCCAATGCTCAAATGAATTGACTGTTTCAATCTTTCCTCAGCATCACTGCTTCGGTGGCTGATATGTGGCTGCCATAGTTTCCACTGTTATAGTATTGTAATATTGTGGACTAAATAAAGGTCAATATCCAAGTACAAGTGCCAAATAAACTCACCAATTTGCTTTGGAGAGGGGTGTGAAAATGTTTCAACACTGCCACCACACCAGTAAGTTGTGTTTACTTTTAGATTGGCATTTACACTGAATCACAATACAAATAGTGTTGAGGTGAAAACAGCAAACTTTTAATGCAACCACCAAATAGCAGTGTAAAACAATGAAGTACAAAATAATGAGACAAGATGGTTGTACCCAGGATGGAACCCGGGCTCCCAACCACAGAGGGCGATAACCTATATTGGCGCAACTGTTGAACACTGCTCTGAGAGACAAGGGATGCAGCTGAAAACCAATGCAATGGCTTAAAAACATTCTCCACTCTTCCCCTTCCCTGCACTGTCCTTATTTGTTGATGGTGTTATTCTGTCTCCTAGGTGAGATAACTCCACTCGTAATTGGCAAAACTCTTCCTCTGAGGGAATCTCTGAAATACCAATAAAGGCAAGCTTGTAACTAAGGGGCCTTCAGCTGCCAGTATAATACTCAAGCTGAGTTTAGGACTATTGTCAAAAGATTGAAGGGAAGTCTTCATTGCATCAGATTGTTCAAAAACCCATATCAACAAACAGGCAAGTCAAACAAACAGCAACCAATATGCTGTAGATTATAACTTTTATTGGCAGTTTTTTTTTTAATTACAGTAGTTTACTTGAACAGGATTTGTTTTCTCTTGAACCCAGTTCTTCATTAACTCATTAGGTATTAAGAATATTTAGTAAAAAATTCTTTGATAATATGAACTAAATAACATCTTTTTTTAAAAAAAAACTTGTTCTATAATTTTGCATTATCTTACTTGGTTAGCTAGTCATGTATAGACAAGGAAGCTCTGAAAAATAAGCAAAGAATTCAGAAGTAGACACAGAAAAGTATCTCTCAACTGAAGAATACTTATGTACATCTGCACGTGTACGTTTCTGCCATAGCAATGTCCTCTGATGAACACAATAACATCCAAAGGTTCATATTGTTCGTGATATCAGTAGTAAATACAGCATTTCTTCCCCTTTTAATTCAGAAAACATCAACAAATTTCAGTTTAGAAAATATAAATTAAAGACTTGTTCATATCTCTGTAATCCTGAGTTCTTAGAGAAGTAACGTAGTCCTGATCTTCCCTAGGATGATTCTGAAGTAAAGGGAAAAAATTTGGCAACCTTGTTTGGAGAACTTGGACTCTGACACTCTGCGTCTTCACTAATTTTAAAGAAGGCCTCCTGGTCCTTTTTCTTCTGGGTCAGTTCTTCTTCCAAAGCCTGAAGCAAACACATCGCTATTAAAACTGACAAAAACATTCAAATACCGAAATCAAAAGAGACTCTAGATCAATCAAATTGTACTAATCTTGAATACTAATCATGAGTAACCTTTTATAATACCATTATTATTTGATGGTGTTAATTAAGGTGAACTAAAATATGTGAAATCAGACTGTGTTTATTGAATTAAATGAGTAGCACACCTCTTGGTCCACTCGTCCATAGTTACAAATTGTTAACTTCAAATCAAACTTCTTGGCATCTGAATGTGATATTTCGATACATTTCAATTCTCATAAATGGAGCTAAATAAATGCAAATATTATAAAATCATGGAGTTCTAATCACCTATCTCTTACTATATACAAAATCAAGTGTTTCATAGCATAAGCGGTGCTGGGAACTTTCTTGAAGTCCCATTCACACTGCTGACATGTTTTTTATTAGGAGTTCAGTTCACATGCATAAGTGGGCTGACTGGGTTTCTGATAATGGACCAGTGGCGGAATGGGAGTGCCTCAATGAAATTCCTGGGGCCAGAAATGCATTTCACATTTCTACTCCTGATCAATACTTAAATCGCCACTCTACGAATTTAGTTACTTTTAAGCATTGAAACACTTAACATTATTATTCAGAATGAACAGGGTAAATCAAATACTAAAGGTACAGCATTAATTTCAGTAAAAGATAACAAAGTAAAAAGCCAAATGAGATTAGGTTGAAAAAAGTTGTCATTTTTACTCAATACTGATAATCAAAATTAAGGTTTGTATTTCAAAAATATTTGTGCCATGTCATCGGTCTTCAATTCACTGTTAGGTGTGAGGTCTTAATTCAAACCCTGACATAACTAGAACATAAGATTAAGGAGCTTTCATCAAAAAGGTCACACAGCTGAAATGTTAACTGTTTTTCTCTCCACAGATCCTGCTAGACCTGCTGAGCATTTCCAGCATTTACTGTTTTGCTTTCAGGTATCCAGAATCTGCAGTACTTTGCTGCTTTATTATCATAAGATTCTGAACTTGCAAGATCAGTGCACTTCAGAAAGAATTCTGAAGGCTATTTAAGTATTTGTTTTCTTCAAGCCATATCAAGAATTTGACCTGCTAAACACTGACAATGAAACAACATTCATGCCTTTTTCTTGTGCACATCTGGTAACACTGCTTTGCCTAGAATTCAAAAGAACAGCATCTAAATTGCAAGTTTCTCATTCAAAATGACAGAAACCTGTGTGCCCCCCACTTCTTCAGATGGTGGAAGAATAAGTACTATATTGTGTGGGTTTATATCTTGAGTATAATCTTCAATTTGTACTCCGTAAAAGTAAATGAATAAAAATATTGTTTTCACTAGGTTATCACAGTAAAGTTCACAGAAGAAAAGACTTCACATTGCACTGGCTATTCTAATAGAATGAACACCCGAAAGATTGACTACTCCATTGAGGTTTCCTCTTTGTATTGACAGAACAGGAACTGCCAAAAAGCTGCTGAATACATTTCGTCATCTCAACGAGAAAGTCCCAAACACTGTGGAGCACAACCTATGAGAATTGGGTCACTTGAATTCAGGTTTTCAAGCCATTAAGGTTGCCATGAAATAATCAAAAGATGCAATGGCATCTGATTGGCCTGACAGCATCTTAATAGCTGCTGGACACAAACCCATTTATAACTGGTTCCAAGTAACTATTTTTACTTGTATTGATTATTTTCAAAACAAAGCAAACGGGTGAGCAATGTGATTGAAACAGTAGAACATTAAAGAATATTGTCTCATTACATCAGGGGTTCCCAAACTGCAGGTCATGACCCCCAGTGGGGTTGCAGGATGAGCAACTGGGGCTGTGAGTTCACCCTCCTCTGGAGGCAGCAATGGTGACTGTGGAGAGGAGAATCTTTTGGGACAGCCCCGTGCTCAGCTCCAAGGCCCCATGACATGCACTCGCAGTTTTTTCTTGACGTGGGTCTGTGGGTGCGCATTAAAGAAATAAGCTCTGAAGTTGCATCTTCTAACGAGCCTGCAAAACGGTAGGGGAAAAAACTATCACCGCCCACCATCTGTTCAGCCAACCACCTACCTCCCACCCCATGCCCCCACCCCCCCCCCCCACCCAAAACAAAGCCTGCAACCTGCTCTGACAGCCACCCCGACTTTCAATCTGGGGTCACATCAATTTTCAAGTGTCAAAATGGGGTCACACAGAGAAGCAGCTTGGGAAGCAGTGTACTACAGCATTCTGTAGCTATTTCAAGAGCATGTGTTGGTTCAATTAAAGTGTAGCTTCCAGAACGAGTGTAGCATTTGTTCAACGCTACCCATTTGAAATTCAAGTGCTGTAGAGAAAGGAAGAAACATTCGATAATATTCTATTTTTGTCAAATGGGCTATTAGTAGACATTCAATACTTGGTGACGGCACAGATGCCAGAATCACAAGATCATATGACTTATCGAACACACAACTTAGGCTGACATTACTCGATGATACTATATTGTTGGAAGTACTACCAATTGGTTCAAACTTTAAACCGAGGCTCCATCTGCCTTTTCAGATGAGCAGGCAAAAAATAAAAAATTACAAGGCACATTTTGAAGAGGAGCAGGAGAGTTCTCCTGATGTCCTGGACAACATTCATCTCTCAACTAACTCAAAGCAAAACAGATTAAGTGATTATTTATCTCATTACTGCTTGAGGGATCTTGCTGTGCACATGTTGGTTTCTTTCTTTGCCTACATAATAGTTAACTATATTTCAAAAAGTAATTCATTGGCCATGAAGTGTTCTGGGACATCTGGAGGGTATTAAATATGTTATATAAATGAAAAGTCCCTATCTTTCTTTATTCTAGTGTGATGGCATCCTAGATCCTGCTAAAATACCATTGAAATGCTGTAACACGTGACTAAAAAGTGGAGGGAGCCCACCCACAATCCCGCTGGCTGCCCCACAGCAATTTAATGCTGGGACTGTTAACGCTGCGAGACTTCTGCGCCTTTCTCAGGAGTACATCTCGTCTTAGAGAGCTGCTGGTCATTCAGATGACTGGCAGCTCTGTAGTCCCAGCAGCGCCAGCTGGGAGTGGTGGCCATGACTGGGGGTACCGGCAGTCCCACCACGCCAAGGAGCCAAAGCAAGTCTGCATTCGGGAGAGGTCTCACCGAGGTGAATAAAGGCCAGGTTAAAAGGCCAGGGGGAGCATTAAAAAGGCGGGGGGGGGGGGGGTGCTGTGGTGAACAGGGGAGCGGGGAGGTGCCTCCGATAGGCCCAGGGAACCTGCAATGGATCTGCCTCCCCTTGCCCAACACCAGCCCGGCAAGGGCCTCTCCCCACAGTAGGATGAAGCCCTTAAGTGGCCATTTAAGGACCTCAACAGGCCCAAGAGCAGGCCATCTGACATATCCCCTGCCCTCCTGTATAATCTCAGACAGGTTGGGGGTGTGCGGGTCAGCAGTGGGAAGGCCATCCGCTGCAGTGTACGTGCCCCCACCCCACATCTTTAAAACCGCTAACAGGGAGCATCCAATCCAGCCCATCTCTGTTGACATAGTTCAGACTCTCTCTTTCACCACACCACACACATTCTGCAGGTAGGAAAGTGGGGATGATCTGCTCTATGTTTTTAAATTGCACTATTATAGATTAGTTATAAATTTTCCTTATTTTCAGTTATTAAAAATGGTAGAACCCGAAGCTATTAAGCAATCCACTGGTTTCACAGCATGTTTTGTTGACGTACTCATTATTTTCTAAGTCCTCTACTATTGCTCTCCTAAGAATGCTTGCCTACCATAGCTTAGGGTGTGAGCAGCCCTGTTCTCAGGTCTCTATTCAGAGAATTAACAGTGCACAAAAGCAGACCAGTAGCTGCTCTCCCTCAAATCCTCCTGCTTGACACTTGCTCAGCAATTTCCCACAGTATGGTGGCTGAACTCAAAACAAAATGTTAGTCTCTCATTTTAAATCCATATCCCATTCCCAAATGAAGTAATAAATAAACTAACTTCCCTTGGGGACCTCTCCCAATCCCAATAGACTTTGTCACTAGGTGCTAATGACCTAGGTAGATCCATTGTCTTCAACAGGAAGATAGATCACCCTTATTGGAATTCTCTCTATTGTTCATGAACTTGCCTGGGCTCAGCTGCAAAGGCTCCCATGGTTAAAGGCAGTATTTGCTGCCTGTTTAAGGCTTAAAGAGCAGCCACTTTGGAAACACAGCAGGTAGTTGCCAGCAACCTACAGAACTGTAACCTCCTGTCCCGCACCCCCCCACATCCACAGCCTTCATATTTGGATGGGAACTTGCTGAAGGAAGGTTTGGGGGAAAACACACGCCTAAGCAACCATAATCAGAAAACCACGTTTTCCTTAATACAATGCAATGCTTGATGAATGGAAACCACTTGATACAAACCTGTTTCGAAAAGGACAACATACACAGATGAACAGCTGGAGGTAGGAGCTGTTCCCAAATTTCTATTTTTAAAGGATAAATTATATGACAATCAACAAGGCTTTGGGCATGAGAAAACATTAAATTCTTCATTTTTCTCTCTTTGACTGTTCATAACCACTTACTTTCTTTCTTGGCCTCAGCTTCTCTTGCCATTCCTTGAGTTGCTGGTTATGGTTTTCATCAAGTGCTTTTAACTTTTCGGTCTCATGTTCAATTAGAAGATGGCACTTTTCATTCTGAAGAATTAGGGATAATTAAATTACTGCAGCTGATCATTTGCCACTTGCCTTTCTTAAATTGCTCTATTGCCTCAATACTATTAAGTATAAAAACTTAATTTTACATGTGATCTCACTTCCAGTTACTGACAGTCTACAGCTGGTAGTCAAACCAAATGTGGACAACATTTACACACATTCCAAATTTTTAGAATCCCCAGGGAAGGGATACAATTGTTTGCAAAAATAATTTTTCATTATGGATTCAAAAAGATACAAATGCAATAATGAAAAATAGTATTCCTTTTAACACATTAACTTCACAATGTTGGCTACATTTGTTTGTAGTTATATTAGAGGTGTTAATTACTGTGAGAATACTTGAGGAATTGCTGGCAAGTCCTATCAATGTTTGCACAAACTAGATCACTATTCATGATAACTCAACAGATTAGATTTCCTTCCAAACTTGTGTATTTCTAAAATATTTACATAAGGTGTAAAAATATTTAATTTGTGTTTCAAATGAGATTTTAACAGAGGCTTTCCGCAGGAATCTTTAAACAGCAACTGCAGCAGGTTCAGTTTGACTCATTACACACCATCTCCATCACAGTACACATTTCTTAGCCGTTTTAATTCATTTAGTTCCAATATTAGGTTCATTTGTTTAGATGGTTTAGACTGCCGTGACATTTTTCTAGAGAATGGGACAGTTTTTGTATCAAATTTATAAAGCTACCCAAAAAACCCACCAAGGAAGTGGGCTGACATTAAAACACATTAGCTTCATTTTTAAAGTTGTACCCCAAAAAAAAAGGCACATAATCAGAATTACTAATTAATTACTGTATAAAAATGATCCAGTGAACTTGTTGTCAGGATGCACAGGCAGCTTATAGGCACTGTGCAAAATCAACATCCCATTTTCCCTTGAAACAACATGAGGAAAACGTACCAGAGTTTTTGCAGCAACTACAACCTGGCCTGTACAAACAAGCTTGTGAAACTACATTTAAGTCTTTACTCCTGGATACTATCCACAAACAAAAATAACCAGGAGATTGATGAAAGGTCATCAACATGAAACATTAACTCTGATTTTCTCTCAATACTTGCTGCCAGACCTGCTGTGTATTTATTTCTACACTGTTTTATTTCAGATTGCAACCTGTTTTATAAAGAAAAACTGAGAAGTAAGCATGCAAAGATGTGTAGCAAATGCTAACTCGGTTACCTGTAGTTGCTGGAGCTCTTGGATATTATTGTCACATGTATGTTGCATGTCTCTCATTTGGGTTTCATGCTTTATTTGCTGATTTTGCTTTTCCATCTTTTGCCTTTTCTCTTCTTGCTGTCCAAACTATTTTTGTAAGTAACATCATGCCATAAGTTAGAGAAAAAGGAACTTTTGTGAATATGACCTATATTATAATTTTGAGTTACTTATGCACAGAACAGCACAATGTCCAGAAAATGGAACTAAATGTTGGTTTAGTTTTGTTGAGACACCTTAACTCTTTGAACAAAGGCATTCTCCATACACAACAGGCCCTGTTGGATTTCGTACATCATACATAACAGAATGAAAAAGAAAACATTGAGGGTCAGATTACTATGGTGTGTGGAGAATATTTAGTTTGAATGATTGCCCTAACTGTGACAATACATCAGATTGCATACTGTGTAATGAGTAGTCTGGATTCTCTTACCTTTCCACCCAAAGCTGGAAGAAAACTGTGTGCAAACACTAAAATTGGATTTTTTTTTATTCGTTCATGGGATGTGGGTGTCGCTGGCTGAGCCAGCATTTATTGCCCATCCCTAATTGCACTTGAGGTGGTGGTGGGTAGTTGCCTTCTTGAACTGCTGCAGTCCATGTGGTGTAGGTACACCCACAGTGCTGTTAGGGAGGGAGTTCCAGGCTTTTAACCCAGCAACAGTGAAGGAACGGCGATGTAGTTCCAAGTCAGGATGGTGTATGGAGGGGAACTTGCAGGTGGTGGTGTTTCCATGCATCTGCTGCCCTTGTTCTTCTAGGTGGCAGGTTTGAAAGGTGCTGTCAAAGGAGCCTTGGTGAGTTGTTGCAGTGCATCTTGTAGATGATACACATTGCTGCCATTGTGCATTAGTGGTGGAGAGTATGAATGTTTGAAGTGGTGGTTGGGGCCAATCATGTGGGCTGCTTTATCCTGGAAGGTGTCAAGCTTCTTGAGTGTTGTTGGAGCTGCCCTCATCCAGGCAAGTGGAGAGTATTCCAACACACTCCTAACTTGTGCCCTGTAGATGGTGGAGGCTTTGGGGAGTCAGGAGGCAAGTTACTCACTGCAGAATTCCCAGCCTCTGACTTGCTCTTGTAGCCAGTGTTTATAAGGCTGGTTCAGTTCAGTTTCTAGTCAATGGTAATCCCAGCACGCTGATAGTTGGGGATTCAGTGATGGTAATGCCACATAATATCAAGCGGAGGTGGTAAAATTCTCTCTTGTTGGAGGTGGTCTTTGCCTGGCGCTTGTGTGGCACGAATGTTATTGAAATTGCATATAATAGATAAAATTGAAGTGGGAGGCGGAATCTGGTTCACTAATGCCCTTTAGGGAAGGAAATCTGCCATCCTTAAGGGCTGGCCTACATGTGACTCCAGACCCACAGCAATGTGGTTGACTCTTAAATGCCCTCTGAAACGGCCTAACAAGCAACTCAGTTGTATCAAACTGCTAAAAACAAGTCAATAAGTAATGAAGCCGGACGGACCACCCAGCATTGACCTAGGCATTGGGGGAGGTGATGGCGTAGTGGCATGTTAACTGTCACTTGTAATCCAGAGACCCAGGGTAATGCTCTGGGGACTCGGGTTTGAATCCCACCACAGCAGATGGTGGAATTTGAATTCAATAAAAATCTGGAATTAAAATTAAAGATTTAAGAATCAAAAGTCTAATGATGACCATGAAACCATTGTCGATTGTTGTAAAAACCCATCTGGTTCACTAATGTCCTTTAGGGAAAGAAATCTGTCATCCTTACCTGGTCTGGTCCACACATGACTCCAGACCCACAGCAATGTGGTTGACTCTTAAAATGCTCTTTGAAATGGCCTAGTAAACCACTACAAAGACACAAAAAAGGAATGAAATTGGATGTACCACCCGGCATCAACCTAGGCACCGGAAACGACAATGGCAAACTCAGCCCTGTCGACCCTGCAAAGTCTTCCTTACTAATATCTGGCGGCTAGTGCCAAAACTGGGAGAGCTGTCTCACAGACTAGTCAAGAAATAGCCTGACATGTTCATCCTCACAGAATCATCCTTACAGATACTGTCCCAGGCACCACCATTACCATCCATGGGCATGTCCTGTCCCACCAATAGGACAGGCCCAGCAGGGGCGGCGGCACAGTGGTATACAATCGGGAGGGAGTTGCCCTGGGAGTCCTCAACATTGACTCAGAACCTCATGAAGTCTCATGGCATCAGGTCAAACATGGGCAAGGAAACCTCCTGCTGATTACCACGTAGCGCCCTCCCTCAGCTGATGAATCAGTGCTCCTCCATGTTGAACACCACTTGGAGGAAGCACAGAGGATGGCAAGGGCACAGAATGTGCTCTGGGTGGGGGACTTCAACGTCCATCACCAAGAATAGCACCACTACTGACCGAGCCCTAAATGACATAGCTGCTAGACTGGGTCTGCGGCAGGTGGTGAGGGAACCAACAAGAGTGGAAGACATGCTTGACCTCATCCTCGCCAACTTGTCTGCCGCAGATGCATCTGTCCGTGACTGTGCGGTGGTCACTCCTACCGATACTGTCATTGTGGAGAGAGAGTCCCGCCTTCACATTGAGGATACCCTCCATCGTGTTGTGTGGCACTACCACTGTGCTAAATAGGATAGGTTTCAAACAGATCTAGTAACTCAAGACTATGCATCCATGAGGCACTGTGGGCCATCAGCAGCAGCAGAATTGTACTCATACACAATCTGTAACCTCATGGCTTGGCATATACCCCACGCTACCATTACCACCAAGCCAGGGGATCAACCCTGGTTCAATGAAGAGTGCAGGAGGGCATGCCAGGAGCAGCACCAGGCACTCCTAAAAATGAGGTTACCTGGTGAAGCTATAACACAAGACTACTTGCATGTCAAACAGCATAAGCAGCAAGTGATAGACAGGGCTAAGCGATCCCACAACTAACGGATCAGATCTAAGCCCTGCAATCCTGCCACATCCAGTCGTGAATGGTGGTGGACAACTAAACAACTCACTGGAGGAAGCTCCACACAAACATTCCCATCCTCAATGATGGTGGCGTCCAGCACATAAATGCAAAAGATAAGGCTGAAGAATTTGCTACAATCTTCAGCCTGAAATGCCAAGTGGATGATCCAACTCAGCCTCCTCTGGAGGTTGCCAACATCACAGATGCCGGTCCTCAGCCAATTCAATTCACTCCACATGATATCAAGAAATGGCTGAAGGCACGAGATATTGCAAAAGCTATGGGCCCTGACAATATTCCAGCAATAGTACTGAAGACTTGTGCTCAAGAACTTGCTGCGCCCCTAGCTAAGCTGTTCCAGTACAGCTACAACACTGGCATCTACTCGGCTATGTGGAAAATTGCCCAGGATCCTGTACACAAAAAGCAGGACAAATCCAACCAGGCCAGTTACTGCCCCATCAATCCACTCTCCATCATCAGTAAAGTAATGGAAGGGGTCATCAATCGTGCTATCAAGCGGCACTTGCTTAGCAATAACCTGCTCATTGATGCCCAGTTTGGGCCCTGACCCCATTACAGTCTTGGTTCATACATGGACAAAAGAGCTGAACTCCCGAGGTGAGGTGAGTGTGACTGCCCTTGACATCAAGGCAATATTTGACAGAGTGTGGCATCAAGGAGCCCTAGCAGAGCTGGAGTCAATGGGAATCAGGGGGAAAACTCTCCACTGGATGGAGTCATACCTAGCACAAAGGAAGATGGTTGTGGTTGTTGTAGGTCAGTCATCTCAGCTCCAGGGCATCACCACAGCAGTTCCTCAGCGTAGTGTCCTCGGCCCAACCATCTTCAGCTGCTTCATAAATGACTTTCCTTCGATCATAAAGGTCAGAAATGGGGATGTTTGCTGATGATTGCACAATGTTCAGCACCATTCGTGACTCCTCAGATACTGAAGCAGTCCATGTCCAAATGAAGCAAGTCCTGGACAATATCCAGGCTTGGGCTGACAAGTGGCAAGTGACATTCGCACTATACAAGTGTCAGGCAATGACCATCTCCAGCGAGAGAGAAACTAATCATCGCCCCTTGATGTTCAGTGGCATTACCATCACTGAACCCCCCACTATCAACATCCTGAGGGTTACCATTGACCAGAAAGTGAACTGGACTAGCCAAATAAATACAAGAGCAGGTCAGAGGCTAGGAATTGTGCAACGAGTAACCCACCTCCTGCCTCCCCAAAGCATGTCTATCATCACAAGTCGGGAATGTGATGAAATACTCCCCACTTCCCACAACACTCAAGAAGCTTGACACCATCCAGGACAAAGCCTGTTTGATTGGCACCCCATCCACAAACATTCACTCCCTCCACCACCAATGCACAGTGGCAACAGCATATACCATATGCAAGTTATGCTGCAGGAACTCACTAAGGATCCTTTGACAACACCTTCCAAACCCACGACCAGTACCATCTAGATGGACAAGGGCAGCAAACACATAGGAATACCACCACTTGGAAGCTCCCCTCCGAGCCCCCACTCGCCATCCTAATTTGGAAATATATCGCAATTCCTTCACTGTTGCTGTGTCAAAAT
Source organism: Cetorhinus maximus (assembly GCF_964194155.1). Classification (NCBI taxonomy): domain Eukaryota; kingdom Metazoa; phylum Chordata; class Chondrichthyes; order Lamniformes; family Cetorhinidae; genus Cetorhinus; species Cetorhinus maximus. The sequence continues at coordinate 82,206,967 of NC_135888.1, read as the reverse complement.
CCTGGAAATCCTTCCCAACAGCACTGTGGGTGTACCTACACCATATGGACTGCAGCAGTTCAAAAAGGCAGCTCACCACCACCTTCTCAAGGGCAATTAGGGATGAGCAATATGTGCTGGCCTAGCCAGCGATGCCCACAACCCATGAATGAATCAAAAAAAATATACAACTCATCTGAAAATTCTGCTGGGAAGAAAAGAAATCCCCAGCTTGATAAATTTTCAGCTGATCAGTGAGCCAGCTTGGATTTGTAAAGTGCAAGTCATGCCTGACAACCCTGAATGAATTTTTTTTTTTTGAGGTGACGACTGAAATAGCAGACAGGGCCCTGTCCCTGCATATTTTTATATGGACTTACAGAGGAATCCAATAATCTTTCTTAACAGTCCCATAACAGCTAAATTAGCTAATCCATTAGTCAAGATGACTAATGGAATACTGGCCTTTACATCTAGAGGACGAGAATACAGTGGTTGGGGGAGTGAGAAGAGGAGGGGTGGTGGTAGAAGCTGCACAAAGTCCTACTTAGAGAACATTTGGAGTACGGTGAGCAATCCTGGCCACCACACCTTTGGAAGGAGATACTGGTGTTGGAGAAAGTGCAGTGTACATTTACTAGAATACCACCTGGACTCCAAGGGTAAAAGTTATGAGGAGAGATTAAACAAACTAGGGTTTTGTTCTCTGGAATTTAGAAGGTTCAGGAATGATTTGATTGAAGTTTTCAAGATATTAAGGGGAACAAGTAAGTAGATTGGGGAAAAAAATGGCTGGGAAGTCTAGAATTAGAGTTTGTATAAAAATTAGAGCCAGACCTTTCAGGAGTGAAGTTAGGAAGCACTTATTCACACCATGAGTGCTAGACCTCTCTTCCACAAACAATTGTTAACTGTACAACTGGGATAGATAGATTTTTGTTAGCCAAAGGTATTAAGTGACATGGGGCCAAGGCAGGTATATGGAGTTACGTCACTGATCAGCCATGATTTCAATGAATGGCACAAGATAGACTTGAGGGGCCGAATCACCCACTACTATTCCTATGTTATTCAGATTACATTCATCTTTTAAAAGGCTGTCCATAACATAAAAACATACTGCTTGGTTTCTGACCTGGCTCAGTGGTATTATTCTTGCATCAGAGTCAGGTCTTGGGATCAAGAGATTCAGGCATACTATTTGGCCATACTTCAGCACAGCACTGAGGTAATGCTACAGCTGTCTTTTGGATAAATGTTAAATATAATCACTCAGATGGACGTAAAATATATCGTGAAATTATTTGAAGAGGAGCAGAGGAATCCGCTTGGTGGGCTGGCTGAAATTTAACCCGTAGCCAGTTTCAAAAAACTGATTTTTTTTGGTCAATTATCTCACTATTGTTTGTGGAACCTTGTCACACACAAAATGCCTGTCATATTTTCCTATAACAACAGTGACTGCACCTCAAAAGGTACTTCATGGGCTGACGTATCCCAGGGCTTCCTTAATAGATGAAAGGAGCTATATAACTGCAAGTTCTTTAAAGTTTTAAAATAAAATTTTACAACCATCCCCAAATGTGAATAATTGAGAGAACTGTAGCAGGGTACTTCTTTTGGTGTGAAAAATGTTAAGGCAATGAGGCCACATCTCGATTATTGTGTGCAGTTTTGGTGTCCTTACCCAAGGAAGGATACACTTGCCATAGAGGCAGTGCAGCAAAGGTTCACCAGACTGATTCCTGGGATGGCAGGATTGTTGTATGAGGAGAGGTTGGGCTAAAAAGGCCTGTATTCACTGGAGTTTAGAAGAACGAGGGGGGATCTCATTGAAATGTATAAAATTCTGACAGGGCTGGACAGACTGGATGCAGGGATGATGTTTCCTCTGGCTGGGGGATCTATAAGGGGTCACAGTCTCAGGATATGGGGTAGGCCATTCAGAACTGAGGTGAGGAGAAACTTCTTCACTCAGAGGGTGCTGAACCTGTAGAATTCTCTACCACAGAAGGCTGTGGAAACCAAGTCACTGAATATATTTAAGAGGGGAAATAGATTAGACTCTAAAGGCATCAAGGAGTATGGGGAGAGAGCTGGAGTATGGCACTGAGAAAGAGGATCAGCCATGATCATATTGATTGGCAGAGCAAGCTCGAAGGGCCGAATGACCTACTCCTGCTTCTACTTTTCTATGGTTAGGAACGCTTCCCTCAAGCTCATCACTATCAAAAGGCCTCTGGGCTCAGGGATTGGGCCCCTCTTCCTCACCTGGAATCAGATCTACTCTGCCACGTGGCTTCCTCCGGAGCATTCCCCAGCTGAATGAAAGCCAGGTCAGGATCAATCAGGATGATATCAGTCAGGGCCAAGTCTCATACGCTTTGGAGTTAAAAGGTTTCCTAATCTCAAACTACATACCCTGCCTACTCAAGCTGCCTGATTACCCATTATTTCTGTAAATTATAACTCTCAAAGAAATCAATTTTGCTTATTTGTGAAGCTTGGGTGACGTCTTTTCCTTTTGCATATCTATAATAGCAACCTGGTGGAAGTCAGAAAGCAGCACTTATTGCCATTATGAAAATTGGGTCATACAAACTACCTGCTTGATTTTCTCTCTGTCTTCTGTGTGGCTCCCTGTGGAGTTAATACGCAGACTTTTCTTGTACATCACCATTCTTGTCTTTCCTTCGCTTCTTTGGATTTTGGGAAGTCTGTTCTTTTCCTGTTGCTGTCTGATCTTTAGCTGCTCAATCATTCGCTGATTATAACGTTGCATCTGCTCCAACTCCTTTGGTCATATAAAATAAATAAAGTGAAATAGTATGTAGGTGAAATGTAATTTTGTCAAACTTCGTTGCAGAAAGCTGAATATACCATTGATCATATAATTAAAGATGAACCAGGTTAACTACGTAATATTAAAAAAAGGTAAAGAACCTAAAGAAAAATCTATCAAAGTCAACTGAAGATTAATGAAACTCATGGATCATTGAGACAAACGGTTCTATCGCAGCAGACAAACAAAAAATATCCAGTCCTTATAGGTCATAAATGTGTGTGTTTTCCTATACTGAACCAGTTTTTTTTTTACCTTATCATGTTTCTTCAGTAACTGATGTCTTTGCAGAAAGTATTGATCCTTTAACTGCTGCTTGAGGAATTGATGTTTCTCCTGCAGATGGTGCTCTTCCAGTTCCCAGATGGCAGCCTCCCTTTCTGCAACAAGAAATAAAAGGAGGTTCAGGAAGCGTTAAACTACACAAGCTGATTTCAATGAGGGCTACTTGGTAGCATATATTTTCTATAAAACTGATATCAATAACCCATTATATACTGGTTCTAATGTAATTAAGATGGTACAAAAACATATTTATGTTGGTTGATTCGCTCCTTTGCCATTTTCTCTCCTAGTCTCCAATCTTGAAAGCATTGACTCAGTTCCACAGGCAGTGGGAGCCTTCCAGTACACTGATTAACTGGCCTTTATTCATGCAGTAGCATGGACAATGAGCACTTTTTTTTAAAGAAAAGATTTGTCTTGGCACGTGGCAGGCATTGCCAAAGGTACATTTATTGCTCATCCCTAGTTGGTCTGGCTTGCTAACCCATTTTACAGGGCATTTATTAAACAAATAAACCTCAATTTTAACTTTCGGGGTGCAGTGAAACAGGGGAGAGATGAGCATGTGGCTAATAAGGCAAATGGCAGGCTTGTCCAGACTCACCAGAGTGATACTGAAGTCATTTTTGTTAACTCCAATAATTGTATATAAGGGAAGAATGAGTCTGAAGCTGGTCTTTTACCTCAAGCAGGTTTATTCAGCCAGCTCAGAGTGACAGACTCCCAGTTCCTTTCCTCCCTGGAGTGTTACAGATATTTCAAAATGGTCAATACAGACAGTCAGACAGTGCAATAGAATTTAAGTTACACATGCAGAGGCAACCATGATCATGGTCTTTCCCCTGCCAGGTAAGTACCCATTTATGGATGAGCCAATGCCCATCATCTGTTGTAACAATTCAATTGTCTTAATGTAATTGCCAGTCAACATGATGATTGGTGTTGGACCTTGACAATGTAATTGCTGGTACACTGACGATTTTAACTCCTCCTTAACACAGTGCGGACCTGACTCCCAGGGGAAATATCACACAAGTGGGGAGAACACAACAAGAGGCTGCCTCTGGGGACCCACAGGAGTGTTTGCTGGTAGTTAGGTGAGTATGGGCTGTTGGTGTTGGTGAGGGTGGTGAGTATGGGCTGTTGGTGTTGGTGAGGGTGAGGGCAATGAATGAGATCAGTCAGAAAGGGAGAAAGATCAATGATGTATTATGGGGCTCAGAGGTCATTCCTACTCCTCTTGACTCACAAGGAAACAGTCAAGATATAATTTTTCTGGCCTTACCTGACACCTTATCAAGCCAGCTTCCCCAGGTGTGATTGGTATTTGCACACCAAGGTTATTAAGTTGAAGTCTGAATGGCATCATCAATATCCAGTTTGTGCAAGTCAATGAACCCTTGCTCATCTGCAGCAAGTGTTCTCTTACTGGCCAAAATGCACTCATTAAACTGGGGCATGGTGTGAGTGTGTTGGACAAGACAAGACAAGTACCATACGATCAATATTTTCAAAACCCTGCGATTACATTCTGGTCAGGTGTAGTGGATTAAAATTGGGCCCATAACGTTAGACTGAGTTATTTGATAATTCAATTTATTGAATTCAATTTCACAACCTGTGGTAGAATATGAACTCAATACTAGAAAAACAGTGAGAGTACTGTAAGTGTTGATGATCTATTTAACAAAAGGGGGCATTGCAGCCAACACCTAAATGGTAAATATCAGAGAATGAGGATTGAACTGGAGATGTTTCTGGTCTGTATGGTTTAGTCTGTTTGATAACTTCATTGAGTCACTGGTGCAGCTGGAATTATTATTTTCAATGTAAAACTCTGTAGACTCAGTGGATTTTTAGATCAGTTCAGCATTCCTAACTTTTACATACACTTATTGCCCAATAGGAAAATCTGAAGCATTTGTTATGGTGTATCTATGTTTTGTAAATCTGAAGTCATTCTTTCTCCAACTATACTACTTCCATTAACATATATTCCAAAACTCCAAACCCAAATCATAACTCCAAGAAAGCACCTTACCTCTCATCAGCTGCTGCTTCTTTGAAAGACACAACCTTTCCTGGTCAGAAATTTCCTTCTTGTTCTGTGCAATTATTTTTTTCAATGCAATATCCAGCTCTTGATGCTGTTTTGATTGAAAGTCCTGCTCCTAGACAGTTACATAAACGTTTTAGTGGATTTAAATAACCACCTTAATGAGCCATTGGTAACTTCATTAAGATGCCTTTCTTTCATGACGCTGATTATTAAGCAAATTGTTTTGCAGAGTAATTGGCAATGCATCATTTGAAGTTCCAATCACATAGTTTTAATTCTTCTACACAAGATGTATATTTACTATGCTATCAGCTTCCTGGCAACGACAAATCAACATATTGGAACAAAAGTAAAAAGGAGCAGCCGGTAACAAAATGACTTGAATAGTCACTTGGAATGAGCATTATCTGGAATGAGCATTATAGATAATTAAGGTCAAAGATGATACAAGAAAAAGTTCGACATCAGTTGCCCTGAAAAGCAATGGCGTTGCTTCAAAATCATCCCTTTCCAATCATTGCAGAATTATTTAACAAAAGGAATTTTTGGGCATTAAATTAAATCCAAGCAAATTATTTGAAACATTGCAATATTACTAGTATTGTATTAGTTAAGCAAAGTCACAGCTTTTTGCCTTTTGAACTTTGTGCAAGAAAACAATATTTTGACTGAAATGTTTATATACAATTAGGCAGTAGAGGGAAAAACAAATGGGCCACATCAAGGGTTTAAAACCTAATCTTGCATCCCGAAACCACTAAACATAAACACTTCAGCAATAAAAACTAAATAAAACTCGAACATTCAAGACAAAACAGATTCCTTGAATGTTAAAGAACCCACATATAACTGCTGCTGAATGATTTTTTTCCTGATGTATGATGGGAGGAATGCAGCTAGTGGAAATAATTTTTTTTTTTTACAGAAGGGTTACTATGACTTGGGCACGTCAAAAATTAAACAGGGAGCAGAAATTGGAAAATGAGTTGAGCATGATTCAAGTCTTTAAAATAATGATGAAGTACTATCAACTCTGAAAAAATTCTGGGCAAATGTGTTTAAGAATGGAACTAAGGTTGGGCTGGGAGAAGTTCACTGAATGACTGGCAGTGTTTCGGCAGATGCATCTTGGAAGCAACACAAACGGTCGAGAAAATTTGTGGTTAGTGATGTTTTGGTGTTAAACCATCAAAAATCAGTTGCGTGCAAACTTCCTTGATAGAAAGTGGCACAGTTCCACTCTCACGCTGTTGATATGCTGATAAGTTTCACGGAATTTCAGGAAAATATTCGTCTGACAATGTGGCAGAGAAAATAGCTTTCTTAACTGGAACTCTCCAGTGTTGGTTTTTGGTTAATCCTGATGTTAATACAAAAGCATTAACAATTGACACTTTTCAAAACAATTTGTTCCCTGAAGATATCTGATGGGGATATTCAGCTAGGGCGGTACAGCACACTTTACATAAAGTGAATATGCACACCTTTGAGAAAAACTGAGATCAGTTAGTTTATTAGCCACTTAGATCATGAGGTTGAACTGAAACGCTAGCAAAAATAAATTGTGTCAGCACCTTCACCCGTCAAAAAGATTTGTCAAATAGGTACAACCCTTGGGGTAGCGCTCCAATTAGTACACCAAAGATAAAGAATAGCATCCACCTGTGTCAGATATCTTACAATAATAGTAGTAGGGTGTATCCCTATTATGCAAAGACATCACGAACCATAACCACATAATCAGAAACTGAGATAGGAAAAGTTCTGAAGTTTGGAAACCATGAAAACCCGGTCAAGGAGATAAAAGTAAAAACTGGAAATGAAGAGGAAGCAAGATTTGGCAACACAGGCTGCACGGACCAAGAAGCTGGATTTCAAGCACATGACAATACATTTAAGAAAATAAACTGCTTTTGCTAGTTTCAGTGTATGACCATTATGCTAGTTGCAGTGTATGACCATTATCCTAAAAAATTAAAATGAACTATGCTCCTTGAAAGCAAAGCTGGCTCACATACTATTTCAGAAACTGCTGCAGCAACCTGCTGGGAGAAATATCTTATTTCACCTTAAAATAATATATTAAGTATCTTATAAAGGTAGCTGGGATTGCTTTAAAAGTATAATTGATGATAAGTTAAAAATGGGAAAAAAATTAATGAATGTAAATATTGAAACAAAAACTATTATTACCTACTCGTGGGATGTGGGCAATGTTGTTTGGTTGCTTTCTTCCTTCATAGTCATTGAAATGGTGAAATATGAAAACAGGGCATTGAGAGTCGACCACAATGTGGCACTGGGGCCTTGTGTACACTACTCTTATTGGGGCGACAGACTCCCTTCTTTCCAAGGCATTTGTGCATCAGTTGAGTTTTTAAATGACAATCTGGCAGTTTTCAGTCCTTTGCTCAGGTGTCAGCTCAAATGATTAGCTTTCTTTGATTGACCTTTGCAATTTACCAACAGCTACTGAGCTTGAGTTCTGGATCTCAGTATCAGCATCACTATCCTACCATGTGCAAATACTCTTTAAACAGGAATATGTTCAAGCTCTTTTTCAGCAGAGAATTAAAAATACGGGAGTTTACTTAGTGGAATAGTGGCAAATATTCATAATAAAAAATTCTAATTAAAAATTGCAAAAAAATCAGATTCCTGTTCCTAATTTAGTGATATCAATGCCAATATCTACAATTTATGCATCCCAATTAGGGCAGATATCTTTGCCACATTTCCAAGGCTTGGCATTGAAACAAGATGTGTTTCAAGTAGCCCTGGTACACAGAGTCCAATCTTAACACTCTCCGTCCCCCCGACCCCCCCCACCAGCCCTCCATGCCTCCAACATACTCTCAAAAAATGTGATTTTCACTGCCTTCAGAGCAAATATGATGCTTCAAAAGCTTTTCAGACCATCTTTAGATTCTTATTGTGAAATATGATTAAACGTACAAAAGTATCCTTGGCAATTGCATCAATCATTATTTTTAAACTCCAGTTCAGCCAGCATATTTCTCAATGAAGGGTACATGAAATTAAATGGATGGACGATGCGGGAGCCATATAAAGATTACTGCAAAACTTTTAAACATACCTCCAAACACAAGGCTGTCCATTGTAGAAATGTATCTGCAATACATCAGTTCTCCAAATACAATCAAACATTCAAGTGTACATAGATAAATGATCCCCAAAACAGACTTCTACAGGTCAGTTTGTCCAAAACCAATTGCGTTATCTGTTGTAAAATTGGCATGGTAGTCAAAGCACTTAAAAACACCCCACCCGCAGATGCCACCATTGCTGTTGTTAATGCAACAATACACATATACCACACGAAAAGCACAAATAAGGAGTTATGAAGAGCAGGATTCAAACTTGAGTCTTCAAGCCAAGAATCCAATATTTCAGTGTTATCATTAAGGGTTGCTTCTAATCTATTTTTAATTGCACTGAGTTCAGGTCTTCCACAGGACTAAACTAAAAGGCCGGTTTCTTCATTACAAGATCAAGACCTGAATCACAATTTCAAACTTATCCAAGCTTCAGCAGTGAAAGCTGGACCAGAACCAAACTCAACTTATAAAAAGGTAATTTTGGGTCTTTACATAAAACCAGGGCTTTTGAAGCATCAAGGCAGATAATTTTTTTCAAGGTTGTGACAACAGAACAATTTTTTTTGTGGTAGAGGAGGATTAAGTTAGGAAAGAATATCCAGGTCTGTATAGTGGGTTAGATTTGTAGCAGAGTTAGTCACCAGATGTAATTCTTTTTTAATAAGCGGCGTTAGGGAAAGCAAATGAAGAGTTTGTTTTTTAATCAGTAGTTGAGACAAAGAGATGGAAGAGTCCAATGGGTTTTGGCCAATTCAACTCGAGAATGGCTGGAAGCAGCTTACTTATTCAATTTTAGGCCCTTCTAATTCATTGTTACTATTTACTGCTGCTACCTGTGTTTGTTTCTTCTGTGCATATTCTCCCATTTTTTGTTTCATGTTGTCTCTGCGTTGGTTTCTGGGAAGTTTTTCAACTTCACTCTTTACCTAATGTACAACAAGAAAGTACATATTTTAACAGTTAATCTAATAATCTGCATCAAATGCAGAGATTTCAGGATCAAGAATAAGAGTGCCCAAGCTATGTATGAAGCAGATGTGTACTTAGCTTTTGCTATTCAGTTGTGGCTAAGTAAAATAAATTGTAAAATGTATTTTGATTTTCAATTGCTTTATAGATGATATTTGATTGTAGTTCAGAATCCGTTCACAGTGAACACTTAAATTACACTGCCTGGGTAGAAATGCACTCTTGCAGCCAGGAAGATAAGTTCAGTAAGGGCTCAGGAAGTCCAAAAGACCGCTGAGGTTTTTCTAACCTTTGTCTGACCACTCAATAGGCTTAAACCTCACATGCTGCAAAGTTGGGACAGTGCACATGGCACACCCCCACCCAAGAGCAATCACACGCCCATGTTCTGGAGTCGCATCAAACCCAAGTTTGTAGTGATGCACAAATGGCAGTAAAATGGAACGCATGATAACATACATAACGATACAGTAAAAAAGTGTTTTCTTTTTGTTTCTTTCTTGAAGGGATGTGGATCCTGCAGAGAAGTCATGCTTCAAAATAAAACTTGGTGGCCTCCTACAAAGGAAGCATTTCACCATCCCACGTTCCTCTTACAAAATATACTCTATAATGGATAGTTTCCTTCAATGTGTGTTCAATTGCAATTCATTTCAAAAATGTTTAATAGTACATTTCAGCCAATTAAAGAAAATGTTCTGCATGTTATTAAAGGTTGAAAAAAAAATTCCTGATAATTCTCCCCCCCCCCCACAGTGGTCCATTGATACTTGAACAGTTATCATATGGACATTTTTACAGGAAAAAAATCAGAAAGCTAAGTGAAGAGCCAAAGCCCATAGTGAATCATGGTTGAAGAGAATTGGAGATAAATCTAGTAGTAATTAGCCAAAGGCTATATCTAAATTATCAGAAGAACAGATTAAGGGAGGCCATGAAGTCCACAGTTTTGAAGTTGTTGAAATGAACGAAGCAGGAGACCGTGCGTCGAGTCTCGACTTCCACATAATAAGGATGAAGGGAGGAGGAAGTGTGTTTAGGACAGCATATTTGCAGCTCAAAAGTAACAAGTAATAAAGTCACATACAGCGACGGTCAAAGTGATATGATGAGAGAGAAAGACATGAGAAAAGCTGGAGGCAAGAGGTGAGTGAACAATCACAGAACAAACCAGCCTTTTCTTGCTTCCTGTCGGGAAGCACAAAATGGGTTAAAAGAGCCTCTTCAGGTGTGAGAATCTCCTCTGCTACAAGTATTTCTTTGTTCAAGAGTGGTCAAAATGCAAAATCTGCTGTCACAGATAGCATTAGAATATTTAAGGGAAGAGATGCATAGAAGGGAGAAGAGAATAAAGGAACATGAGCCAGAGTGAAGAGTTAATTACAGTGGGAGTAGACTTGTGTGGAGCATAAATGACTGCATAGACCTATTGTGCCAAATGACCTTTTTGTGCTGTACATTCTATGTATTCTATGTACATTCCTGGTGTAGGATTGAAGACAGCCAGAAGCAGGACATTTCTAAGGTTTGTGTGCGACTTGGAAGAAAGCTGCAATCTGAATAAATGGATTAGTTATTTTGCATTCAAAGAGGTACCCACCTTTCTACCATACCCTAGGTAGGATTTCTGTGCAGGCAATGATATTAAGTTCAGTATCAGGCAGTATATCATGGTGTACCACACTTACCATTACCCTTGTTTGAATGAGGTGCTCCGCAATGGCAAAGTATGGCATATTTTTACCAATGGGAGACTTTCCTTAAAAAATCTTGTATCTCCAGTCACGACTGGACTTCAGCTGATGTTCCCAGCATAGGAATTTATTATTATACCACGAGAGCTTCACGACCAGGGATACTGGCCACATTCACTGGGAGTGAACAAGTCTATAGTGCTGTATTATCAGTACTCTCTTCCCCCGACTCCGAGGATCCCTCAGAACCTTGCACCCTTTCATGGGAGCTATTGTTAACGATGAAATCTTTGCTGACATGGAATCAAGTATCTAAACTTTTGATCGGTATAGTTACAATTACTGCATTATTAAAGGTAGTTATAATAATTAGTTTGTATATCTCCTGTAAAATTTCCCAATTAAAAAGGATCTAAATAGTTATAAGCATAATGCATTTGCAGGAGGGTGTTGCGTTATCTTCACACTGATATCCCATAACCTACATGTTTAGGCATGCTATGACACAAATGGAGGTCAGGCAACCCAGGGAAGGATGGAAAATCATAGAAAGTGTCCCTTCCTCCCGTCAGCTGCTCTTGTACACATTAAAATAGCCCAGCTATGGTGAAACACTGCCAGAGGTACAGGGCAAATAGTTGGTCTACTCGTATGTCTTTGATACAGGGCATCCAAGCATCGAGAAAAATACAAGAATTGCAAACAGATTACAAGATACTAATTCTAGTCGCTGAAAGGTTAAGATGTGTTATGTGATCTGCAGCTCTAGGGTAACATTGTCATTAAACCAAGTAATCACGGTGTAAAAAGGAAATTACAACACTTTTCAGGTACAAAGATCAAACATACATGACCACGTACACATTAACAGGAAACCTTACATTCTGTACACTTTAACATTTTATTTGTTTTAACTGGGAGGTTAGAAAGAATGAAATCAGCAAAATATCAGAAACAAAGTTACCAAAAGATAAGTTATCTAGCAAAGAGTAGTTTCAGTACACAGTTCACTAAATTCTCAAACAATATCAGCAAGAATTTAAACCCGAAGTCCGTTGCTCATGAGTAATGCACACTGCCTGCACTTGGGAGTTTAAGTAACTTGCAGGCTTTGTTTAGTTTTTTTTTGATGTACTTAATTTATGAAAAAGAGAGCTTCAGAGGTCATGGACAGATTGGACTTTCTAGTTTAAACAACTGCTATAAATACTCATCTCAAATATACATGTTAGAAATGTAGCTCATTGCAATTACATTTCAAGTTTTAACACAATTTCCATGCAGGTTTGCTGGAAATCTTTCAACTTGACAAGGTACTTTATCATAATTTATTAATCTTTACCTCTTTCTTCTGAGTTTTCAACTGATCAATGAATTTGGAATATTCCTTTTCTTGCTCAGCTTTGATTCGTTTGGCCTCATCGCGTAAGCGGTTTGTGTGTTCCTGTTCCATTTTCTCAATCAGTTGCTTTTGCTGTCTTTCCAGATTTTCCAACTCCGTGTCAAAGAACTTCTTCTTTGCCTGCAGACAAATGCAGTTAACTGTTCAGACAACATTTATTATTGGAAATGAATAATTGAGAGAAACAGCCCGTTCAGGTTGCTGCAGTCCTGCAGGCTGCACCGCCAGCCTTCAAAATCGCTAATAAACTTTCCACTCGCTGCTGATACAATCCTAAAATCCCTCCACCTCCCAGCCTCTGCACCCAGGGAGGTTGGAGGATGAGGCGGGTGCAGTGGCTGAATCTGTTCCCGTGTCACCCCCATCATCATTTGTTAATGTGTTGGAAGCACTTGAGGCAAATGCAGGGAGGCTCTCCTCTTTAAAAGTGACCTGTAGGTTTATTTATCTCTTTTTTTTAAAAATAAAATGAAAGGTAGCATTTCAGAGTTTGTCTGATCACATTAAACGCTTGATTGATGGGGTAAGTAAGGGAATTTTCCCAAGTATGAAGTATTGGTGCAAAATTGTGTGAGAAAAAATAAGTTACCTTGTTTTTGTCGCCATTATTATTTAAAGTGCATTTGACGCAGATTTTACTAGAATCGGGGATGGTGAGGGAGGTGGGGGGCGGGGAATAAAGGGGCCGGGAAACAGGAGACGCAATAAAGGCCCATGGGGCAGAATCTTCGGCTCGACGAGTGGGGGCGGGGCCCACTCGCTGAGGCGTAAAATGATGTGCTGTAATGTCAGGCATGAGCCCCGACGTCACCGCGCGTCATACAGATTTTCAGTTCGGCGGGCGCACACCCAAGTCGGCTGCACACCCGAACTGTCAAAGGCCTATTAAGGCCAGTTAACTCTCAATTAAATCAATAAACTAAGCTGCCCGTCCAACCTTAAGGTTGGTGGGCAGGCAAAGAGGCCAGGCGGCCTTTGCATTTTCCATGGAACCTCATCCACGAGGTTTCATGAAGGTTTTTAAAGTGTTGTAAAATTTTTAAATAAAATTAACAGACATGTCCCAGCTCATGTGAGTTTCACACAAGGGGACATGTCTTAAAATTTTTTTTTTTTTTTCCATTATTAAATTTTTCTGCACTTAAACTAATCTCCCTGAGGCAGCTCTCTGCCTCAGGGAGATTTCTGCACTCTTTCGCGCGCATGCGCAAAAGAGTGCAGGCCCCGACTCAGGCAACCCCCCACCACCTGCAAGGGGAGTGCTCAGCGCTTCCGGGTGCACGTCACGCAGGGAGGGCCTTAATTGGCCTGCCCACATAAAATGGCGGCAAGCAGCCAATCGCAATCGGCATTCAGCTGCATCCGCTCCCGCCCAACCCCCACCCTCGACGGGGAGAAAATTCTCCCTATGATTTCTCTCCAGGGCTCGAGTGACAGGGCTAGTATTCCAATTGCTTTTGCCACTGTTCGTAGACCCTTGCCTAAAAAAAACTTTCAATGACCACCGTACACCTATTGCCCAACCCTCCCAAATCCATATTGAAAAGAATCTGTGAGGATGTTGTAAGCTAAGTGTGGGCTTCCATATTTGCATAGTAAACTCTTGGACAGATCATGAGAATGATCAACATAATCAGGTGGCTAGCTATCTCTTATGGAAAGTTGGTTTTGTTCACAAAGGCTATTACACAATCTTGAGTCTCATCATCCAAATGACAAAAGGCAAATGTTTGAAAGGAAAATGAGGCATTAGGACGAATCATACATTCATCTCCTGTTCAAAACGACGAAGCATTTGCTCTAACTGCTGTTGCGATTTGAAATTGAGTAGAGTTTGAGCCCGGTGTTCCTCCTTCTGAAGTAACCGTAACTCTCGCAGCTCCTGACGCCTGTAGATTTAAAAAGAAAATCAACGATTATACAAAGCTTTCACCTGATGTACTATAGATCAGGCAATTTTTGCATGAGCCTTATTTTCCCTAATTTCACTGCTCAATTTTGCCACAAGAATGCAACCATAGCTAATTTTTAAAATACTAAGAGATCATGTACAAAATTAAAACCATGCAATTTTTTTTTCTATTCAGCTTTTTCTTGCAAAATCTTTGCCAATGATCTATGATAATTTCTGCAGTTCCAATTATACTATGCAAAATCACAGATTTGCACAAGCAGATCAAAGGCAAAGCCTTTAATTGGAAATAAAATGTTCTAAGTAAGTTATTAGAAGCTATTCATTCAATAGCTATAAACGTTAGATGAAAAATGTTTTCACATGCCTTAGGAATCGCATTTCCTCAGTTTTCTTCTCATCCTCCCCAATAATTTTCGATGTAGTGACACTCACTTCCACTCCATCTACAACAAATTTTCTCGTTCTTTTCAGAGTCTTGTTGTTTGCCTTGTTGCCCTACACAAATACACACCAAAAATATTAGTTTTAAATTGCACAAAATGAAGCAGACTTGACTGGTTAATTCTCCAGTTAAACATGGAACATCTATTTTTATAGCACTTGAGGTTTTCATAATTTTGACATAATTTTGTAAACATAATACACCAAGTACGATTGTTCATATTTTATCATGAGAGATGTTTGTCCATGGGTTCATTTCTCTTACACTGCCTCTATAAGCATCAAGGCCAGAAGCCAGCACAATTGGAGTTATATATAGTTTAATATCTGTGGACAATTAACTCAATTTTATTGCCCAGTTGGCTTTGCTTACTGAAAACTATTGACTCAAATTACTGGACAACAGTGAAAACAGTTATCATTTGTTTTGCAAAGTCAGAAAAATTAACAGTAAATGTCTGAATTTCCAATGTGCACTGTCGGTGACCAAAGCTTCACAAAATTACTCTTCAAGCCCACCTTTGCATTAAAATGTTAGGCCTTTCATGAGAAATACATTTCTGCAAGCAAGCTGTCAATAGATTCTCTGTGCCTCATATAACCATTTGTCAGATCTTTTTTAGATGGTCTTTTGTCAGATGCATTTTACAACCATGAGACTGTATTGCACTGAAGAAAAGAGACTTGTGATGAAACATTG
Source organism: Cetorhinus maximus (assembly GCF_964194155.1). Lineage (NCBI taxonomy): Eukaryota > Metazoa > Chordata > Chondrichthyes > Lamniformes > Cetorhinidae > Cetorhinus > Cetorhinus maximus. The sequence goes on along the minus strand of NC_135888.1, from coordinate 82,191,562 downwards.
TGGACCAATTTGTAGGTCTTACATTTATCATTTAAAATTTATGGTAATCCTGTCATTTTTAAAATTTGACATGGCAGCTGAGACATTTCCTTTGGCTTAGTGCTCCCTGATCCAGGTATGCATTAGATTATGTAGTACAGGATACGAATTGCAGTCATACTAATCTTGGGGTGCTTAGATTGCAGGTAAGGCTATTTTTCTTTCTTGTCAGCATTCTATGCAGCTTACTTCATAAGATGATTTATTGTTTAACTATGTCACTGATCATTATTGATTGATATTTATCTGCAAAAGAACTCAAGGTATAAAACTTGAGAATCTTTCAGTTTTCAGCCATTCTGGCATTGTGGTCAATATACAATCAAATGAGTAGAACTCCACAAGCATTTAGGGGTCTTGGTTTCTACATGTGGCCCCTTAAAACTGCATTCTGTTTACCATGGGCAAGAACTCAAAGCAACTGTTTTATTTTAAGATATTGAAAGAAGCTGGCAGTTGCTTTGCTTGATCATTCATTGTCATTTGGAGAAAGGCTACAACTAGATAGGGATAACCCTTAGTACCCTACATCCAGATCTTACACGGGCTGAAATAAAAGTGGAAATAAACTTGATCGGTTACTATAGCTACATAAGTTCCGGTGTTCAATGCTTTCTGCCTTCCAGATTTATGGAAAATGTAATGACAACATTAGATCAATGCCAAAGTACAATATTATGCTAAATAACATATATTAACACTGGACTAAGAAACCCAAGAATTATATTCCCAGATCTCGAGTCTGGTTCACTAAAGGGGAGTCTGCTTGAATTAATGAAAAAAGTAAAAAAAAAACACAATTATGACATTTATTAGAAATTGCAGTTGCAAATATAATTTGTTGTTATTGATCTAATAGAAGGAAAATACTTTTCAAAATTAAAAGAATTATAAACATACATTGTTGTGTCAAGGCCAGTAATAGTGAATTTCTTAATAATACTAAACATTTTGTCGAGAACAAAATTTCTTACCCGTATTGATAAAGAACCACCTTCCTTGTTTAAAGAGAGATCAGCTGAAAGGGAAATGTTCAAATCAATGCTATCGGAAGCAGATACGCTACCCGAATCTGAATCTCTCCTCGACTGTATGTTGGCAGAATCTACTGCTCCATTGAGTGCCAATGAATCTGGAACCAGAGCGACCTGTTTATCAGATTTATTTTCTTTTGTTGTTTCAGTAAGCAATTCCTTCTCATTCTTTGAATCAGCAGGGTCCTCAGAAATTGGTATGTCTCTTGGCTGGAGAGTCCCAGAATTGTCTGTCAAATTTTGTGGCTGTTGTTCAGTGGAATTCTGTTCTGATACCTCGTTCACTTCTGAGGTTTGTGCAGAAGCATTTATGGCCTCATTTGATTTTCCATCATCAGTCTCCAAGTCCATTTTAGGCTTGTCCTTTGCACATGGGCTAATTTTACTGTCATCAGTTCCAGAGTCTGAGCTGATAGTCTTCACTGAGTTCTCGCTCTCTGCCTTGTCACTGTCACTGCTGCATATACCCTCATCCAATAGTCCTTCACTGGCCTTATCAGTCTGATCTTTTGTAACTTCAGAAGCAGCACTGTTGGTTTCTAAAGGCTCTAGGATTTTTGGAAGTTTATCTGCTTCCAGACTGATTTGGCTCAATTCAGAAAGACCACGTGTGTGACCTGGAAAGGGCTAAAGAACAACACTTGATTTTATTTAGGTAGGATTTCAACCAATTACTACTTCTAATTGTAGAAAGTCTGACAGTAGGTTTATTGCATTTTGTTTGCAAGATGAGAATAAAGTTTTGTTTACAATATACAGCATTTTTGTGCAACACAGTTTCTACTTCACATGATAGAATTACAACCCTAAATATAACCTTTTCAATGCAATATCTGCACATGGACTTTTAGTACTTTAGAAGTCATATTCACATTATAATACTGAATATAGTAAAACAGAATTAAGCATGCATGAGACTAAAGTCTCAGATGGAGCATTTATCTAGCTAAACTTGATTTGGTGGAAAATGACTGCACTGCAGACAAACAGGACATAAATTATAGAATGACGCAGCAATGAAATAGGCTATTTAGCCCATCTTTGAAAGAGCTATTTAATTGTCCTACTTCCCTGCAGCCCTGAAAGTTTTCCTTTTCAAGTATATATTGAATTTCCTTTTGAAAGCGACTATATCAAATCTGCTTCCACTACCTTTTCAGGCAGTACATTCCAGATCATCATAATTTGGTGCATTAAACAAAAACTTACTTCTTCTCTGGTTCTTTTGCCAATTATCTTTGCCAGTTATTGCCCCTGCTGCCAATGGAAAACAGTTTCTCCCTATCCAATGTATCATAATCCCTAACAATTCTGAATGCCTCTATTAATCTTCCCTAACCTCTCTACTCCGAGAACAATCTCTGGCCTCTCCACATAACTAATTATTTCATCCTTGATAGTCAAATCTCCTCTGTACCCCCTCCAAAGCCTCAACATTCTTCTTAAGCTGTGGTGCCCAGAATTCGACACAATATTCTAGCTGAGGCCTAACCAGAGTGATAAAAGGTTTAGCTCAACTTCTTTGCTTTTGCAAATTATTATAAACACTTTTTAAAATGGATTCTCTCAAATATATAAAGCAAAGTAAATTACACTGTCATTTCAGTTTTAAATAATAAAAACTGCTTTCAAACATACTCCGAAGATTGCCTTATACACACCCCTGTACAAGCATGCCAGACTACATCAATGCAGCTTTGTCTTACCCTGGCTCAGATTTAGAATTTAAACACAATTCTAAAAGTAAATGATATTTCAATTTGCACTTACTGATAATGGTTCTGATGAGTCATCATCTTCTGCTTCCTCTCTATTGTCTTCTATTTCCTCCATCACTTCAGCTTTTGCCTCTGCCACCAATTCCCTCAGTGGTTTATTACTGCTGACACTGCTCACAAAAGGGTGCTGTTAAAACAAAGATTATATTGACTATATTAATTCAGTTGCTACTACGCACAACTGCATCGCATGAACTTTTGGACTCCACTCGATTGCAATTTTCACACAGTTCTAGATTGTGTTCTGCTCAGTTTCTTTTTGTGAGGGATAGTTTTAAGAATAAAGTGAATAACAACAGGTTATTCCATCATTGAGCATCACAAAAATGAATACTTTCAAACTCTAATTAAGAGACTGCTGCAGGAACATCAACCTCCACGCCCCTCCGCCCATAAAATAAGGAGTAGATCAAAATCAAGAGTTGTGCTCCTGTTAAAAAGATGCAATGGCTTCATAAATTGCACATGTGAATGACTTTTTTTGATAATTCCGTAAAAACACATACACATCTACCCACATTCTCACTCTTCTAGTTGTGATTGTAGGTTAAAGACAAAAATAAACCACACAGGCACTTTAAGACTACATTAATAAGCAGTTAAACAGAACAATGCATAGTATTTACACAACTGTGGGAACAGACATTTGATGTCAGCATAATTCATTCTGTTCAAATTGACCAACATTATTCATCAAGGAGTTTCAATCTTGATGTCCAGTATGATTTAGAAGGTTCTCAATCCATACTGCTCCAACAACACATAGTTACACTGGATGACAGAGTGAGCCTTCAACTTACTGCTAGCATTTTTGCTTTTGAGGTGAGGTGCAGGGTACAAACTCCACTTAAGACAGTATTAGTGAGTAGAGACCGCAGATTCAGAAATCTGGGTTGGCATGCACAGATACTCGCATCAGTACGGGTGTCCAGCTCGCAGGAGCAGGTTTACAATATAACACACTGTGCCACGGCATGGGGCCCCCTCAAGCAACAGGGGAGCCCCAAAGTGATGAGTGAGTGAACTGTTGGAAGTACCATCTTTCAGCTGAGTCATTAAACTGTCTGCTCAGCTGTATACAAAAATATCTAGCAGTTTCCCACCCCCTCAAGACACTAAAACAAACCATTGCGGGAAGTTGAGGCAGAACTCGGGCACAAGTCTGCCAAGTCTTTGCAAGAGCATGACAGGATGGTGACCAAACTCACCACCCAAGAATCTCAGAACCACCAGTTATGGCAAAAGCTGTCCGGTCTGAACCGCTGACTTGAGAAGTTGCAGGAAGCCAACAAAAGTCTACAGAAAGCAGAGGAGTAACTTCAGGAATTGCAAGTTAACATTAGCCATGGGGAGTGTGGCAACTCCAGCCTCATGGCTGAGGTGGAAAACCTGTGGAAGCGAGTACTGGAGACGGAGGGTATGAATGAGGAGATAACAAGGAGGAAGATCAGGGTGGAGAACCGAAGAAAAGATTGAAAGAGGAAGAGCTGCAGAGTAGGAACTTGAAACTAGAAATGGAAAAGCTACGGAAAAGAACGGTTGATCTAGAAAAACTGGAAGGCATTTTTAATAAAAGCAAATCGGAATGTTCCCAACTGCTTGTTATTTTGGATAAAGAGAAGAATCTGACCAAAGACTTGATCAATGAGTTGGAATTAGAGAAAGGCCGAGTGAAAGAACTCAAATCGTCAGAAGTTAGACTGGGGAAAAGTGAATTCATCTTGAAAGATGACTTGACCAAGTTGAAAATCCCTTACCGTGATATTGTTGGACAAGAGGAGAGGTGTCATGAACAAATTAAATCAGGAAGAGCAGAAAGTTAATGACTTTAATAACAAGCTGAAGCAGGAACAAAGTAAAAAAACACAGGTAACAGAGAAACTGATTGAAGAAAGCAAGAAGCTTCTGAAATTGAAATTGGAGGTTGAGGAGAAAGTATCCACCCTTCTCAATGAAAGGGATGAACTGAAGGCGAAACTCAATGAAGAGCTAAAGTCAAATGATTTGAACTTTCGAGTTGGCTTGAAGAAGAAACTTGACTGCGTAGAGGAGGCGGAAAGAAACACACTCCAAAACAAAGCCAAGAAAGAACTGGAGAAACTTTCAGGAGACACTCGGCTGGACGATAACAAAATTAGGAGAGCTAATGCTGGAATCACAGCGATTGAAGTCTCGATTAAAGCAATTGGAGGTGGTTGAAGGTGATCTAAATGAAGACTGAGGATGAGTATGACCAGCTTGAGCAGAAGTTCAAGAGCGAACAAGACAAGGCAAGGCAAACCTCCTGAGCAGGAAGAAATCAAAAAGCAGATGACCAAAGGCAAGGCAATGGAGGAAAGTGAAACCCTGAACCAGACTGGGGCTTGGAATCAGTTAAGAGTTGAAGAGGCCAGAACTCGAGAGCTGGTGGCAGAGGTCCAAGCACCGAGGGAGAAAATTCATGAATTCATGAAGGAAAACCAGCTTTCCCAGCTGCTGGTTGATTTTTCGGTTCTAAAAATTCCAACAGGAACAGAACAAAAGCAAAGACATGAGTCAAGAGCTTGTGAGCTTGGTGAAGGAGCTGGAGCTGTCTAAACATATAGTCCAGCACTCAGGCCATGCATGAACGGTAGAAGAATGACAGATATCCCAGTGACATCCACTACTGTACAGACCGACGGTCCAACCAATGGCATGGGAGAGAAGACAATCCTACTCGATTTATATGGAAATCCGTACAAGAACAAACCCATCTGATGAGCAATTGCCGGAGAGGGGTCTTAAGTAGCCCCTGGAGTGACCCTCGGTGTTGGAGCGGTATCCACCAGCTGCAAACGAGTTAAATCTCAGGAGACCTTGGATTCCCTGGATGATGGAGGAAAACGGACAGCACAATGGGCCTGCCTGAGAAACCTGCCCAAGTGAATGGTAATCCCCAAGCTAGGGAGGTGATACTGTCACAGAAACGGGGACAACCACTGCATGTTCGGGTCACTCCTGACCACAGGAATAGCATGGCCACACAAAATCACCAGCCCATTTGCCAAAACCTTGTTCTCCAGACACAATTTGCAGCTTGATGCGGCTGGAGCGAAGGGGAGGGAGAGGAAAAGCTTGGGGGGGGGGGAGGAGGATTCACAGTCTGGTGGGGGAGCAGGTGGCCAAAAATTGAAGCTGAGCATAGGGCACAGCTAACTGTAAATCCACCACTGCCTACTCCCCTTCATCGCATGGGTTTTTGGAGCCAATAAAACAATACGTAGGGTGGAACAAACCACTTTAAATCAAATAATATGAGAATGGTTACACCAAGGAGGATTTACATTGTGGCCCATTAACCAACCTGCGAATCCTTCCATTACTTCATACTATTGTCCGAGGGACGAGTCTGAATGTGTGAAAACAAACGTATTGGATATTACCAACCATCATTACATACATTCCCCATTTCAAAGAAAAACTTCAGCTAAGTTTTATTTCCTTTTAAAAACATGCCAGACACTTCCATGTTAACCTAAGCTAAAAATGGAATTTACTGAGCAACTAATATCCTCTATTAACCCATCATGTAGCACAGAAAACTGTAATTTTTAAGCTTTTCCTTAGTTTATCATAAAAAAGAAATTTTCTTCCATTATTACTATACATTTCTGTGAAACCATTTCTATTGTAGTTTGCACATAGTCTGTGTAGGCACAAGGGTGAAGGAATCTCTCAATCCTCAAAGAGATTTCAGCAATTGGAAATTATTTAGTAATTTGTTGAAAATCTTTCATTTAAAGCCAAAAACTTTTTTAAAAAATTCTACACATTTAATAAATGGACCTGACGTTGACAAAAGTTTTGATAGCATACCTGTTTTAGAAGATTCGTAAGTGCTAAATAATTCCTCCTGAAGAATTTAATCCACAAGAATCAGAAAACAAAATATTCCTCAACTTCTCAACATGTGTCTATGTTAATAAACTGTGTGAAATTTAGATGTGGTAGTGTAATTACAATGCAGATGCTGGTTTAACAGAGATATAACCTTTATGTTGGATTCTCAAAATCAAAATTTCCATCTTGAAAACATTGGCAGCGGGTCAACCGCAGCCATGATGAAGCCAGTGGTACCAAATCTCAAACAAATGCCGTTTGGCTGCTTGCATTGCTGCAATGCCCAGACTGGATTACACTAAAATTATGTAGTATGATTACCCCAAAAACTTGAAGAGCCTCTTTGCAAAAAGGAACAACACAGAAACTTTAAATCACCGTCAACAGAGACAATTGGTAAGGGGAAAGGATGAGACTCCTGGCAGATCGTTTATTTTCAGTGGAGGAAGTGTGATGTAGATGAAAAGTTAAAGTGAAAGTTTAGTTAACAATTCTCCCATCGCACTGCTCATGCTAAGTTAGAGGGTACATTTTTATGTATATAAAAAGGGACAATAAAGTTTCACCTTTAATACAAAGTATTAATCCATTGCCAAAGTATAGATTACATAATGCAATTGTTCAGTTGAATTAGGACTGTTACTTGACTAGAGGAATGACCCAATAAGGTATAACAGAATAAATGTGGCTATGATCATGTGAGAGGCTATTTAAAAAAAGGTTACATAAAGTATGTAGTGGTGTGCTACACACAACTTTTAACAGAGGATTGATCTTGTACTGGTGCACACGAAATGCCAATATCAAGTAGATTCATCAGATGAAGGAGGGTAAGAGGAAAAGGGCATTTCAATAAGGTGTAGATGTAATTTGGCGCATATTTTAAAGTAATATTTGATTATTGCCGCGATAAATTCCTATGCTCACATTAATGATGGAAACTGCCTAGGTAAACTAGACAGTGCAGCACTCTATTGGGGATGCAGTTCATTGAAGCAGTTGGAGGGGAGGGTGGGAGGGGAATGATGTATATACATACGAACATACGAATTAGGAGGAGTAGGCCACTTGGCCCCTCGAGCCTGCTCCGCCATTCAATAAGATCATGACTGATCTGTCAATACATCATGAGAAGCTTATAAAGGAAGCATCCATTACAAATGTAAATATAAGAATCAATAATGGCAAGTCTTAACAGGAAGCCATAGAGACTTTCATTAATACATAAAATTAAAAATATTTATACTACAGAAGCAAAGATTCTTTTAGTACTATTAAGGTAACATCTTTGTGTGATAAAGAAAATAACATGCCATCAAAAACAACTATTTTTCCATGTACTTAGGCTACCAATCAGTCCATTATAAAGTTAAACATGTATATGCAGTCACATCTACCAGAATTAGGTGTTGCACAAGAATGCACAAGTTTAAGCTTTCAGCTTGGTGTGTAATGGTGATATAAAGCATTCCTTAAGTGAACTCCTGAGAACCGAAATAAGCTCAACAGGGCTTTGTGCATTTTTAACCAATCTGTTTTCCTTTGTGGGAAGGCAAACAATCATTTGATTGACTGACAACCATGTTTGCTTTACAGGAAAATATATTCTTATACATCGGAAAAGCTCAAGTTTTTCTTCTTTTATCTTGACATGCCAGCTAATACAAATCTGTCCTTGCGCAATTTTTGCCATCAGGTTATCACAGATATGTTGCCATTTGGAATATGGAAGAACCACACAGGAAGTATAAGCCTCCCTTCAAGAATCATTAATAAGCATTCATGAGTTGCTTAGTATAGGATATTCATTTTGGCAAATGTGGCTCCACCTGACCTAGCTACAAAAAAAACTGTTGAAACAGCCCTGATTTTTATGCTACGCTCATTTATTTTCGCAAAGTTAACAGGCTCCTTAACAGGATCTAACAATCTTTCCAAAATTAACTTTCAGGTTTTGTTCTTTTTGAAAATGTTACTCTGGAAATACTTGCCACAGGTGATCGGGGTGACAAAAACATCTGATGTGTTCAAAATAAGAGTTGGATGCAAAGGTGGGAAAGAAAGCTAGGACATCAGAGGAATGTTCTTGCATTGAAACATTGTTCCCATAAAAATTCTTTTAAAAATTCACACTTTTTCTTGAAGGAAAACAGTAACAAAACCAAAAAACGAACACCACCAGATTATTCACATTAAGGCATTGTTCTGATCCCCAACAAGTCAATCGAAAAACAAAAAACACGCTTGGCCAAGACAGATAAAAACCAGTCGCTATTATGGCAATTTTTGTTCAAGTTTGAAGTTGAAAGCCAAACGATCACGAAAATTGCCATTTCCATCTTCGTAACATTGCCCGATTTCACCCCAGCCTCAGCTAATCTGCGGCTGAAACTCTCATTAACGTCTTTATCATCTCCAGGTTTGACTACTCCAAAGCACTCCTGGCTGGTCTCCCACATTCTACCCTCCAAAAACTTGGGGTCATCTAAAACACTGCTGCCCTCATCTTAACTTGCACCAAATACTTTTCCTGCTGTGCTTGATGACTTATACTGGCTCCTGGTCAAACAACACTTTGATTTTAAAATTCTCACCCGTGTTTTCAAATCCCTCTGTGACTCCACCCTGCCCTGGGTAAGATTTGGCTGGCAACAATGTGTACAGCATGGCCGTGCGGGCAGAGGGTGAAGTGGGAAAAATATATTTTTTGGGGGCAACCAATTAACGAACGATTGGCAGAGAAGACGGCCAATTAAGGAAGCTAGGCAGGCCTTCCATGCTGCTGTCCCAATCAGAGGGCTAACAGCTCTGCAGCTTTTTTTTTGGGGGGGGGGGGACGACAGGACAGGAGGGCGCTTCCATTTTGAGGTACCCTTGAAGGGTGGAAGGGGTTTATTTTTTTTTTTTGCAGAGTCCAAGCAGGCAGGACCCAGTGATTGTAGGCGAAACCGTTCCAGCAGCGGCTCCCTCCTTGGGCTGTGGAGCCTTTGGGAAGCTGCCTCCATGCAGCTGGCAGATGACCACTCTGCCACTGGCCTGGGAAAACGGCCCTTAAATGGGCCTTTTAATTGTTCAAATATAGTAGCCCACCACCATTAGCATTGGCAGGGAACTTCCCCAGCAACATGACTGCATCAGGGAGCCATCCCAACCCGACCCCCTGACATTTTATTGGCCCCGCTGCAATCTATCCTGTCTCCCTGGGGCTGATAAAATTCCTGTATCTATCTCTGCAATCTTCTCCAGCCCCACAACCCTCAGATATCTGCACGTCTAATTCTGGCCTCTTCAGCATCTGCGATTTTAACTGCTCTAACACTTGATGGCCATGCCTTCAGCTGCCTAGGCACCAAGCTCTGAAATACTCTCCCTAAACCTCTGACTCTCCACCCCACTTTCTCTCTTTAAAACAATCCTTAAAAGCTACCTCATTGATCAAGCTTTTGGTAATCTGACCCAATATCTTGTGGCTTGGCACCTTTGTTTAAAATAATGCTCCTGTAAAAGGTATTTGGGTGTTTTATTAAATTAGAGGTGCTTCACAAACACAAGTTGTTGTTGTTCATTTCAGCTTTTCATGAAACTCTTCAGCTGTGCACAAAAACGTAAAAATTGTGCAAGTAAATACTAGGGCTCATTTGGCTTAGGTGCTTCCTGGTAAGTTTAAAATTGCATTCTAGGTATTTCGCTCTAGTACACCATAACAAGCCATTCCCAGCATTGGTTTCTTACTACTTAGGATCAGGAGTGTACTTTTACCTGTCCAACATTTGGATAATATGTAGTTAAGTGCACAGATTGAACACAAGACCTCTATAATACATTTTAACTAATGGCTAAACCCTGTACTCTCATCTGAGCTCAACGCAAGAGAGCAGAATAAATGATGCATGAGATCAAGACTTATGCTATAAATTACCGACTAAATTACTTAGTAGACAAATAAGATTTGATGGTTACAGAATCAGCTGTCCTTTCTCAGAAGATAGAAAATAAACAAGTTTTCCTTAGCTTTCCCCAATTTCCTGCTACCATTTAAGTTTCCCCTTGATTTCATGCCCAAGATATGATGAGCAATCAGGTGGCCTCCTGCAGAGATTTTGGAACCAATGCATCAAGACAAATGGGGACATTTTCTCTGAGTGAAATTGGTTTTTAAGTATGTAGAGTTACATAAACACCACGATTTATCATAAATATATTTTATTTGATACTAGCCCCAACAAATGTCTACTTTAACAAGATCCATTTTTGCTGTTATTCCATCTTTCCCAAATCTATTGGTTGTACTCACTCACTCTGCCATCACACAAGAATGAAAAATCAAATCAATAGCCATTACAGACTGGATAGCTGGTTGAAATTTAACCTCAGCATTCTTCTAACATTCAGACATCATGGCTACGGCATTTAATAAAAAAAATCAATCAAATGTCTCAGGTTTACATTAAGCCAGATTTTTGTAGGTAGTACTGAAAGGCAGTAGCTTACTTTTATCAATTTAAAATGGATAGAAATGTTACAAATAATCCCATGACATTAGAAAAAGTGTTATTTTAAGTAGTGTGAGACATAAAAATAGACAAATACCTAGAATTTGACAAAGGCACAATCCATGACACGAAACAGAATTATGTTTCTCAAGCTCTTACCTGCAATAGCTGAGCAGCACTAAGGCGGGTATCCGGATTCTTATCCAGTGCTTGCTTGAGGAAATCTTTAAAATCTTTAGACCTGAAGAGATGACAGTTCAATTATGTTTCAAATAATAATTTGATTTAATATCTGGTTCAAATCATATTTTTTTTTAATTAAGTGTTGAAAATTGTACCCAACCGTTTTAAATTCAACAGTGCTTTAAATTAAAAAGTTAGCATGTTGTAAACGCTTTCAAGATCCCTTCCATTATCCACACGGTTCAAATCAGGAGTAATACTCAACCCTCATCTGGGTAGGTGCAGCGCAGCTGCAACATACAAGAAGTTGGATATCATCCAGGACAAACAGCTTCATTCGATCAGCACCTGCCACTGGACTCAATTGCCACCCCCTCTACTACTCTCGCACTGTGGCTATAGATTGTAGTATCTATAGGATGTAGTGTAGCAACTCACCAAGGACTGCAGTGTTTCAAGGAGAGCTCCCAAAAGCACTCTCTTCGGGCAAGAAAATGAAGCTTTGTTAACATTACCCACGTCCCAAGATAATTTAAAAATAAACTCAAACAGGCCAAATTATTTCTTAAGCAAAACGTCACCTGTTAAAATTCAACTGCATTGATGAAAGTGCAGAGAGAGAGATATGGTCAATGCTCAAGTTTTATTTTGGTCAGTTAGGTGTATGGCATGCGAAGACATTTTTCACCACATTAGAGAGCCTCCAGACGAAGAAACTGAGAAATCCACATGGACAGAGTTTCTATGTGCCTGACAAAGTGGACATGATCCCCCTAATGAGACAACCACTTAGCCATGTTCAAAGAGCTTAAGTTCAGGTTTGCTTAGCTAAGGTTTAACAGATCAACTTTTCATAGGGATATTGCTGGTATTTAACCTGATAAAGTGGGCAGCCTAACATCAAACATCACTAGTATAAACTTCCCATTGCTCAACTGACCAGAATCACTCCACCTGTTAGAGAATTGGCCTGTGGGATTACCCAAAACAGACTGGGAAACCTCACTCCCAGTGACAATGGCATCCTACCAGGCCTCATTACTAAACCAGTCTGGCTGGTCAATCATTAGCAAAACTCTGCATTAGTTTTCACACCCAGTACTACCTCTTCCAGCAGCTGGCATCCCAAGTCTCCATTTTCTCATCAGCTACATTAGTGTGGTGCAAGTTCCTAAAGGGCAGCTTAACTATTCATTTTGATGTTCCTTATACACAATTGAATACCACTCACTCATACTAATCACAAGTGAGATGGTCCTAAGAACCTTTATTTAAAAAAAGTCCTTCCTGCCAAGTTACTGGGTGACGGGGTTAATGAGTTCCCCCTTCCTTTGACCATTTCCCCTCTTTGCAATAAATCCATGAACTGGACAAAAACTGTTCTGTTGCACGGCTAGAAGTCATAAACCAAGACAGACATGTATCACTGCCCATTGATCACTGACTGCTCATTACTTTTCCTGGAAAGCTTTGCCAGACTCAAGGAGACCAAGGGTTTTATTTTCCCTGGGAGGTGTGGAGATATGGGGCAGAATTTTCACCTCGGCAGGCAGGCACGCAATCAACCCACTAGAGTGTGAAATGACACGCGATGACATCAGGCGAACGTCCCGATGTCAACGCGCAGTCGCGCGATAGTACGGTCAGCAGCCATGCGCAGGAATCGGTAGAGGCCTGCCGACAATTAGGAGACCTTTTAGGGCCATTAATCTCCCTCCTCCCCTGCCCACACAGGCAGCGCTGAGCGCTGCCGCTCGCATTTCACGCTGGGAGGGCCTTAATTGGCCCGCCAGTGTGAAATACCGGCCCCAATCGCAGGCGACAGTAGGCCTCCTGACCATCCCCGTCCACCCCTGCCGAGGCCACCCAACAAGGGCAAAATTCTGCCCATGGAAAAAAAGCGAAAGGAGAAGTTTGAATTAATTGAGGTGAGGATGTCAGTAACTTAAAAAAAAATTTCCAGTCCTACTTTTCCAGCCAGTGCCAAATTAATCCTCATTAATCCAAATCAATCTGCACACTGCGGACACCCTTGTAGAATTGAATGAAAGGGAGCACTTCATGGACTGGGGAGTATAAGTAAAGATTTGTTCAATTACAACTGAACTGTCAAAGCTTTAAGCCATGGATTTCCATTAGGTTGAAGTGGATTAAGACTGTACAAGCACATTAGGTTTAGGAAAATACAATCTCTTTGCCCCATTTGAAACTCAAAAATATACTTTTTTTTAAGTGGTTTAACAGCCTGAACAAGTTTTTAATTCCTTACTGACAGATCCAAGGAGGGATTTCCCCACCCATCTTCAATGCTGCCCTGGGAAAAGCTGGAAGAAGGTGGGATCACGCCACATCAATTTCCGTGACTTGTCCACCCTCCTCGCTTCTGAACCTACTTCCAAAGGGTTGGGGAAATTCTGCCCTTTTTAGCAGCAGCTTTCAGTTACAATTCAATGATGTGATCTTTCAGACCTGTTCACATTGAACTGATCAAGCACCAAGGAGCTCAGGAAACCATTTGCTGAGAAAATTTATACCCCAGATTACATTCCAAAGAATCATTTTCTCTCCGGAGGTTAAGAGTCAACTTTTTCCTCAACATTTCCTGGCTCTCGAGTTTCTCAAGTTTGTCACCAAGTCAAACCATGGAATTGAAGTGTTGAAGACCAAGGGAACTGAAAAAACTCAAGAGTTCTGTCCACAGCTCCACTAACCAAAAGTGAACTCCTTGGCCGACGTCCCACCTGCTGTATAGATACTATGTTTAAGATTGGCCTGGTTCCCCTGACTGTAAATCCTGACATAGTGAAATTGGAAGAGTCAGCCCTAATCTCAGGCCCTTAGGTTCATCTGTTGTTTTTCATTCATTTAGGGACTTGGGCGTCACTGGCTAGGCCAACATTTATTGCCCATCCCTAGTTGCCCTTGAGAAGGTGGTGGCGAGCTGCCTTCTTGAACCGCTGCAGTCCATGTGATCCAAGTACACCCACAGTGCCGTTAGGGAGGGAGTTCCAGGAAGGAACAGGGATAGATTTCCAAGTCAGGATGGTGAGTCGCTTGGAAAGAACCTTCCAGGTGTTGCTGTTCCCATGTATCTGCTGCCCTTGTCCTGTTAGATGGCATCAGTCGTGGGTTTCAAAGGTGATGCCTAGGGAGCCTTGGTGAGTTTCTGCAGTGCATCTTGTAGATAGTACACACTGCTGGCACTGTTCCTCGGTGATGGAGGGAATAAATGTTCATGGGACGGGTGCCAATCAAGGGGGCTGCTTTGTCCTGAATGGTGTCAAGCTTCACTAGTTTTGTTGGAGCTGCACTCATCCAGGCAAGTGGACAGTATTCAATCACACTCCTGACTTGTGCCTTGTAGCTGATGGACAGGCTTTGGGGAGTCGGGAGGTGAGTTACTCACCGCAGGATTCCTAGCCTCTGACTTACTCTTGTAGCCACAGTACTAGGTAGCTAGTCCAGTTCAATTTCTGGTAAATGGTAATCCCCAGGATGTTGATAGTGGGGATTTCAGCGATGGTGATGCTATTGAATGTCAAGGGGCAACGGTTAAATTCTCCTTTGTTGGAGATGGTCATTGCCTGGCAATTGTATGGCACAAGTGTTACTTACCACTTGTCAGCCCAAGCCTGGATATTGTCCAGGTCTTGCTGCATTTTGGACATGGGCTGCTTCAGAATCCGATTCGTCACAAATGGTGTTGAGCATTGTGCATTCATCAGCAAACATCCCACTTTTAACCTTATTGATGAAGCAACTGAAGATGGTTGGGCCTAGAACACTGAGGAACTCCTGCAGTGATGTCCTGGAGCTGAGTTGATTGACCTCCAACCACAACCATCTTCCTTTGTGCTAGGTATGTCTCCAACCAGTGGACAGATTTCCCCCTGGTTCCCATTGACGCCAGTTTTGCTAGGGCTCCTTGATGCCACATTCGGTCAAATGCTGCCTTGAAGTCAAAGGCAGTCACCTCACCTCTGGAGTTCAGCTCTTTTGCCCATGTTTGAACTAAGGCTGTAATGAGGCCAGAAGCTGAGTGACCCTGGCAGAACTCAAACTGAGCATCAGTGAGCAGGTTATTGCTAAGCAAGTGTCACATGATAGCACTGTTGATGACTCCTTCCATCATTTTACTGATGATCAAGAGCAGACTGATGGGGTGGTAATTGACTGCGTTGGATTTGTCCTATTTTGTGTGTATAGGACATACAAGGGCAATTTCCCACAAAGACAGGTAGATGCCAGTGTTGTAGCTGTATTGGACAGCTTGGCTCAGGGTGCGGCAAGTTCTGGAGCACAAGTCTTCAGCACATTTGCCGGAATATTTTCAGGGCCCATATATCCAGTGGCTTCAACCATTTCTTGATATCACGTGGGAGTGAATCGAATTGGCTGAAGACTGGCATCTGAGATTCTGGCTGAAAATGTTGCAAATGCTTCAGCCTCATACTTTGTACTGATGTGCTGGGCTCCTCCATCATTGTGGAAGGAGATATTTGTGGAATAGCCTCCTCCAGTGAGTTGTTTAATTGTCCACCAGAATTCACAACTAGGTGTGGCAGGGCTGCACAGCTTAGATGGGATCTGTTGGTTGTGGAATCACTTAGCTCTCTATCACTAGCTGCTTATGCTGTTTGGTACACAAGTAGTCCTGTGTTGTAGCTTCACCAGGTTGACACCTCATTTTTAGGCTGCTCCTGGCATGCCTTCCTGCACTCTTCATTGAGCCAGGGTTGATCCCCTGGCTTGGTGGTCATGATAAAGCAGGCCATGATATGTCAGGCCATGAGGTTACAGATTGTGTTTAAGCACAATTCTACTGCTGCTGATGGCCCACGATGCCTCATGGTTGCCCAGTCTTCCACTGCTAGATCTGTTCAAAACCTATCCATTTAGCACGATGGTAGTGCCACACAACACGATGGAGGGTATCTTCAATGTTAAGACAGGACTTTGTTGCCACAAGCACTGTGCGGTGGTCAGTCCTACTGATACTGTCTTGAACCGATGCACCCACGGCAGACAGACTGGTGAGAATGAGGTCAAGTATGTTTTTCCGTCTTGTTGGTTCCCTCACCACCTGCCACAGACCTAGCCTAGCAGCTATGTCCTTTAGGACTCGGCCAGCTTGGTCTATGGTGGTGCTACCAAGCCACTCTTGGTGATGCACATTGAAATCCCCCACCCTGAGTATATTTTGTGTCCTTGCCACCTCAGTGCTTCCTCCAAGTGGTGTAAACATGGAGGAGTACTGATTCATCAGCTGAGAATGGTTGGAATGTGGTAATCAGCAGGAGGTTTCCTTGCCCATGTTTGACCTGATGCCATGAGACTTCATGGGGTCTGGAGATGATGTTGAGGACTCTCAGGGCAACTCCCTCCCGACTATACTACTGTGCCGCCACCTCTGCTGGGTCTGTCCTGCCACTAGGACAAAACATACCCAGGCATTGTGATGGTGGTGTCTGAGACATTATTTGTACAGTATGACTCCATGAGTATCATTATGTCAGGCTGTTGCTTGACTAGTCTATGAGACAGCTCTACCAATTTTGGCACAAGCCCCCAGTTGTTAATAAGGACTTTGCAAGGGTTTGTAGTTGTCGTTTCTGGTGCCTAGGTCGATGCTGGCTAGTCCGTCCATTTTAATTCCTTTTTATTGACTTCTTAGTAGTTTGATACAACTGATTGGCTTGCTGGGCCATTTCACAGGGCATTTAAGAGTCAACCACATTACTACAGATCTGGAGTCACATGTAGGCCAGACCAGGTCAGGGATTAGATTTCCTCCCCTGAAGGTCAATAGCAAACCAGATGGGTTTTTATGACAATTGGCAATGGTTTCATGGTCATCATTAGACTTTTAATTCCAGGTTTTTGTTGAATTCAAATTCCATCATCTGTCGTTGTGGGATTCGAACCTGGGTTTCCAGAACATTACCCTGGGTCTTTGGATTACTAGTCCAGTGACAATACCACTAGCAAGCCCAGATACATAAGAAACATAATGCTGCTCTCTCGGTGGCGTGCTTTTCCTCCAGAGTTCAACAAATGTAGTTTAATCTCAGGCACCATGAGGTGCCAGTAGCTCTACTACATTTGATACTAGTCTGTTCAGTGACACCTGACTGACATGGGCCTTTCTGAATGTGGCCAGCATATGCAACAATTTCTTATGGGTGCAACTCAAGAAACTAGAGAAATTCGACAAACCGGTGTGTCATGCTCTGGTCACAATCAGGAATGACAGCAACCAAAAAAATACCATTACGCTTAGAAATGTTTAGCTCCACAGCAGATACTGGTGCAGACATGTTAGCTGGAATTTTCCAGCTTCTCCCGCCGGCGGGGTCTTCTGGTCCTGTCGAAGTCAATGGACTTTTGATTTTCTGGTCCCACCCCCCGCCACTGCGACAGGGCTGGAAAATTCCGCCCGTTTATCCAGGCCCCAGTGCTCTATCTGGTATGTATGAGAATGGGGTACAACATGCAACATCACCCATTTTGGCTTCCAAGAATCTCTAAGTTATATTCTTATGCGTGTAAAGTTGAGCAAAGTGAATTAAAATTTGTTATAAAACAGTTTTTCCCCCCCCCCGCCCCCAATAATAGGTTTGGGTAAATAAAAACTTGTGTAACAATTTAGTCATTACCATTTTGATGGATTGTCCAGCGTTGGAGGATCACTTTTGGCAATTTTCAACAAAACTCTCATTGGGTTTAACTCATGATGAGGTGGCTCTATCTGAGCCATTTCAATCAATGTTATACCCAAGGACCAGATATCAGCTTTATAATCATATGGAGTATCTTTCATGGTCTCACACATCACCACTTCTGGGGCCATCCTAAAAGCAAACGAAGAAAGTAATGACTGAGAAAACAAAATCTAACAAGATTGAGAATTTCCTAACTAACAAAATTCTACAATGGTCAAATACATACATGTTTAAATATAATTCTGAATAAATTTATAGTATATAGTTTTATAGACACAGCATAGGCATACAATGCATATTTTCTGTTCTGATGAAAGGTCATTGACCTGAAATACAAACTCTGCTTCCCTCTCCATAGATGCTACCTAATCTGAGCGTTTCCAGCATTTTGTTTCTATTATACGTTTTCTTTGGTTGCACTGGCAAACATTTTGACAATTTGACCAATGCACATTTTAGCCAATAAGGCTTTTTGTTAAAGTGAAATCTTATCACAGGTTATCAGTATATGGAGCACTTAAAAGCTGAAAGAAAAACAAAGTGCTGGAAAAATTCAGCAAGTCTGGCAGCATCTGTGGAAAGAGAAACAGAGTTAACATTTTGAGTCTAATATGACTCTTCGTCAGAACTTAAAGGCTATTGGGTTTAATAATATGCTGATGTCACTTCATTTGATAATTTAAAGAATGTGGCTAGCTGATTCACTCTTAATGACACCTTTCTGAGCACAAAAGGGCAAGCTTTGCAACAAATTCTATATTAAAAGTACCTGAGCATATGCTCAAAGTTCGTTCCAAAAGTCAATCACTAGAGTTGTGCATGGCAGGGTGCAAAATGCTTCTTTATACACGTGTCTTGGGACCCAAGTTTCTCCACCCAACTGCTCCCTTCCTCATTATTCCGGGGAGGCTGAACATCAAGGGTTTTTTGCCTCTCCCAGGTGAGATTATACAGCTACAAAGGTGGGTGGAAGGGAAGAAAGTGTTTCGTCATTGTGGTCCAGCTAGTACGGTGTAAGGTTTGATGGAGTAGCTGGTCCTTTCCTGCCCATTAATTCTCTACGTACATATTTCAGAAGGTTGTCACATCCAAAGCAAAAGACAAGGCATAAAGGTTTACATCCGTGCATTATTGATATTATGGGCATGATTTCATGGAACGGCACAGTCCCCATGCCCGCAGCTAAAAGGTTGGGAGGGTGGGAGGGGGAACCTCTCCGTGATCTCAACAGCTGCCCCACAGCCGCAGCATTAATTGCTTTAAGGTCAGACTTCCACCTCTATCTCAGGAGGAAGTCCTGCCTTAGAGCACTGATGGTAATCTGATGGCTGACAGCTCTGCAAGTCCCAGCCACACCAGCTAGATGTGGTGGCCAATGCTAGGGTTACAGGCAGTCCCCATCATGCTGAGTAACCCAAGTAAGTCCAGGGTCGGGGGTCTCAGTGAGGGGATGAGATGGGAGGGGGTGGGGAGGCCAGATTCAGGAAGCTAAAGCTACTGGGCTTCCCACGTGGTGTGGGCCTCTCCCCACCCTGGGTCAAGTACCAGCAGTGGTGGGATGAGGCCCTTAATTGGCCACTTAAGGGCCTCAATAGGCCCAATTTCAGGCGGGCTGCCTGACACCTTCCCTGCCCCACAAATTTTCAGGCAGGTCAGGGCAGGCGGACAGGCCACCTGCTGGATTTTACAAGCAACCCCGCCTTCAAACCCACCAGTTTAGAGCATAAAATTCAGCCTCATGCTGCTGGAAATTAGGTGATCACAACAGTTTATGGGGTAATTAAATAAGTTGCTTTGCAGGATCACAGTTAACTTTATTTTGCACCCATTTAATTTAATATTATTTATTTGGGCTACTTGGCATGGTGGGGACTGCCTGTAGTCCCAGCAGTGGCCACTGTTGATATCTTGTGCTACTGAGACTTGCAGAGTTAGCAGCCATCACATTACCATCAGTTCTCTATCTCGGGAGGAAGCCCTGCCTTAGAGGCAGAAGTCTTAAAGCAATTAACACTGCTCTGTATTAAATTGCTGTGGGGCAGCTGTGGGATCATGAGGGAGGACACCCACCCCCTCGCCCGGCAACCTTTTAGCCGGGGGCATGGGGACTGCAGCATCCCATAAAATCATGCCCATAGTATCAACAGTCAATAATATTATAAACCAGTTCATTAACAGCAACGTGCATTTGTGTAGTCTTTTTAATACATTAATATTCCAGGGCACTTGGTATTAGAGATATTGGCCAAGCAGCAGGGCACTTAGAAGGCTTAGCCAAAGGCACAGTGGAATGTGGATCTTGGGAGTGGTTTTTAGGCGAGCAAAAACTAGGTACGTAAACAATGTTCAGGAAAATCTACCAATAAAACTGAGAATAAATGAAAAGAAACATCCCAAATATAGAAAGCACAAGAAAACATTCAAAGCAGAAGACAAGAGTTTACTCATTAAAAAAAAACTCCTCCACTCAGAGCAGCATGCACAGATCAAAAACCTTCTAATTCTCAGGGAGAAATGAAAAAGTTACATACAAAGTTAAATTAACCACAAGGTGCCTTCTTCTCACTGTACTGTCAGTCCAATGTTTGTACTCAGAAAAGGCCATCGCCATTTGCACTTACCAATAGGGCGTTCCAATGAAAGTTTCTCTCTTTTGCAGTGTTTTTGTGTTTTTTGCTGAAACACCAAAATCAGCTGTGAAGGAAAGAACATAATTACGGTTTTAATAATTCTTTATATGGGGAACTTGGCAATGATTTCTGTATTCCAATTAAACACCATATGGATTTAATACTACAAAGCTTTGTAACATTATCTCATTAGGAGCAGAGCTGTAACCAATCCCGTAAAAGCAACCCCATGTTTGCATAACCTTTAACAGTTTCTATCAATTGAACTGTCCTTAACAAAAAGCTGCGCAGTAAAGAGACTTGCATTTATTTAGCACCTTTCACAACTACTGGTCATCCCAAAGTGCTTTACAGCCAATTTGGTGGCAGCACAAAATCACAAACAAAGGTCCTCCATCATGGTAGGCTCAACAGCATGGAGATCCCCTCCACAAAATTTAACTTGAGATGGGCATGCATGGATGACTACAGAGTCCTCAAGCAGATCTTCTATGGGGAATTGTCTCAGGGCAAACTATATCTGGGTGGTCGGTGCAAATGATACAAAGACAACCTAAGAAAGGGCCTTACAAACATCTGCATTGCAGACCACCTATCTTGGGAAAACACTGCAGCTGACCAGCCCATGTACAGGCAAGCAATGAAATTTGGTTTATCATGTTTCAGGACCATCTACACCAAACTCGCAACATCCAATGTGCTGAGGGGGAAGGCCAGGGAGTGGCGCAGCTGCAGAAGATCCCCCCAAGCACCAACGTAAACTACCAGTTCTGTGGGCGTTAATGCCGATCCCACACCGACTCAGTTGGAAGACATTGAAATCTCATACAGCTAGGCAACGCTTGAATAACAAGTAGTCTATCACCACAGCCGGTCAAGTGCTTTTGAAGTGTTGCCACTGTTGTATTATTGGAAACCCAGCAGCCAATTTATGGCCAGCAAACTCTGACAAACAGAAGTGTGGTAATGACCAGATAGCCTGTTTTTGTGATATTGATTGAGGGATAACTCTCCCGCTCTTCTTCGAAATTGTGCCATGGGATCTTTTACATCCACCTGAGGGGGCAGACCAGGCCTTGGTTTAACGTCTCATCCAAAAGACAGCACCTCTGACAGTGCTGCACTGCCTCAGTACCACACTGGAGTGCCAGCCTAGATTTTGTGATCAAGTCCTGCAATGGGACTTCAACCCATTAGCCTTCTGACTCAGAGGCAGGAGTTACAACTGAAACAAGACACAAGAATAATAGTACAAGGGTCAAAGTTCATCATCAATATTTCGCATTTCCATTTGTAGTGTTTAAAACCATAATGAGAACCATTCAGATTAAATGGGCTACCTATATCTGCTGGGAAAATACAAGAACTAAGTCATTTGAGAAGAAAGACATTTGAAAAGAAAAATAAGTATTTAGTTGCTAAACCATGATCATTTATGGGCTGGGTATGAGAGCAGGAAGGATTTCAGCAACGTTTTAAAAGTGTTAGAGGCATTAAGTGCAGAATATCTTTAGTTTATCAACACCAAAGTCACTGTTTAAATTAATTGGGAGCTGAGGGAGTAATTCATTTTTTGCTGTTCATTAAATTAGAAAATTTTGTACTTTGTCATGTCATCATGCTTGTCAAATGTGAAAGGTTTTTGAATAACCGTTTCTGTTTTATATCTACAATGAAGTTTTAGCTGCTCATCGGTTCTCACACTATGTTACAAACTCTGATTATGAAACAGGAAACTCACAGGAAATCTTACAAGATGCAAATCTTTTTTTAAAAAGCAACAAAAAAAAGCTAATGATCCAGCACTTTAAAATATAACAAAGTTGCTAAAAACCAAACATATATAACACATTCATAGATCTTTCATATTCAATACAGATCAGCCAGTGATGTGGTTGTGTTTAAGCAGTGCTACAATTTCCTGCAATATCTTGGCATACAATTTTAACCTCTTGCACAACTTCAAGGTTTACTACAGGACAATTTTACAACAGGTCCATAAGTAGATACCATCTCAAGAATACAATAATCTGCCCCTTTCAGAGTTGCCTAACAGAAAAGGCCAACAACTAGGAGTTGTAATGATCTACTTAATGAAACAAAATCTTGTGCTACAGTTACGTACACACTAAAGACTAGCCAAAAGTAAGCAGAGTAGTAGTGTATTTATCTATAAATGAACAGAAGTGTTGAGTGCAGAACATTTGGCAAAATGAAGACAATTCAAAATAAATATCATAAGAAAGGTTTGTAATTAGCTAATTATGTTTTATCATAAGCTTTCAAAACAGAAAAGCTTGGGTACTGCATCCATATGCATGGAGACAACGTACCCAGGACTGCCTCTCTATATCCATCCACTGATGACCTCACTCACTGCAACCACACCCCCATCACCATTTTTAACCTTCTCCAGCCTTACAAACCACCCCAAACAAATCTCTGTTCCTCTCACTGCCCTTTTTTGTATCCCCCTTCCTTTTCCTCCACAATTGGTGGTTGTGCATTTAGACTCGAGTCGTATGATCTGGAACTCCCTACTTTAAGCTCTTCACCTTCCACTCCTCCTTTCAAAGGGCCTTCTTCAAATTCTGCTCTTTGAGCAAACTTTTGGTTACCTTCTTTGGCTCAGTGTCCATTTTCTGATTACATCTGTGTGCAATTACTTTGGGACATTTTTCTACATTGTATGCAAGTTGCTGGCAAGGTTCAACAGGTTCGTTTTTTTTATGCCACTTTTTATCAATAGGGAATTGAAAGCTTGCTTTTCATCTGATTTCACTCAAAGTTGTAAATCTATTGTAGTTTTTCCGATGCTGTACCTTCATTTTGAAGTTGAATTATCAGACAATTAATCAAGGAATACATTTGGTAAATACAAATAACTATGATTATATAAACATGGCAATGTGATGTTTGGAACAATTTACACCACCCCATCAAGAACATCAAATTTTACTTAGATTCACTTAAATCAGTATGTTATCTGACAATCACAGCCAATGAACATTTGTTTAACTCCCATGCAATGGCATTGACATATGCATTAGCAATTTAAGTCACATAATCTCTTTGGTCTAGGAACTGCCACCTTGGCTCAGTTGATAGCATTCTATCTTGTGTCAGAGGCCAAAGATTCAAACCCACTCCAGGCCTTGAATACAATCTAGGCTGATACTTCTGTGACTTAATTTGCGGGATCTTGCTGCATTCAATTGGTGGTCATGTTTAACTATTTACCAATGAAGCCCTTTAAAAGTAAAATTATGAAATACTTCAAGAGGTCCTTCTTTTTTTATTCATTCACAGGATGTGGGCTTCACTGACTGGACAAGCATTTATTGCCCATCCCTAGTTGCCCTTGAGAAGGTGGTGTTGAGCTGCTTTCTTGAACCACTGCAGCCTAGTGGTATAGGCATACCCACAGTGCTGTTAGGGAGGGAGTTCCAGGATTTTGACCCAACAACAGTGAAGAAATGGATGGTGAGTGACTTGGATGGGAACTTCCAGGTGGTGGTCTTCCCGTTTATCTGTTGCCCTTGTCGTTCTAGATGATTATGGGTTTGGAAGGTGCTGCCTAAGGAGTCTTGGTGAATTCCTGCAGTGCATTTTGTAGATGGTACACACTGCTGCTCCTGTGTATCGGTGGTGGAGGGAGTGAATGTTTGTCGATGTGGTGCCAATCAAGAGAGCTGCTCTGTCCTGGATGGTGTCAAGCTTGAGTGTTGTGGGAACTGCACTCAAGCAGGAAAATGGGGAGTATTCCATCACACTCCTGACTTGTGCTTTGTAGATGGTGGACAGGCTTTGGGGAGTCAGGAGGTGAGTTACTCGTCACAGGATTCCGAGCCTTTCACCTGCTCTTGTACGCATGGTATTTATATGGCTAGGCCAGTTCAGTTTCTGGTCAATGATAACGCCCAGGATATTGATAGTGGGGATACAGTGATGGTAATGCCATTGAATGTCAAGGGGCAATGGTTAAATTCTCCTTTGTTGGAGATGGTCATTGCCTGGCACTTGTATGGCACAAATGTTACTTACCACTTGTCAGCCCAAGCCTGGATATTGTCCAGGTCTTGCTGCATTTTGGACATGGGTTACTTCAGTATCTGAGTCATCACAAATGGTGCTAAGCATTGTGCATTCATCAGCAAACATCCCCACTTTTAACCTTATTGATGAAGCAACTGAAGATGGTTGGGCCTAGAACACTGAGGAACTCCTGCAGTGATGTCCCGGAGCTGAGTTAATTGACCTCCAACCACAACCATCTTCCTTTGTGCTAGGTATGTCTCCAACCAGTGGACAGATTTCCCCCTGGTTCCCATTGACGCCAGTTTTGCTAGGGCTCCTTGATGCCACATTCGGTCAAATGGTGCCTTGATGTCAAAGGCAGTCACCTCACCTCTGGAGTTCAGCTCTTTTGCCCATGTTTGAACTAAGGCTGTAATGAGGCCAGAAGCTGAGTGACCCTGGTGGAACCCAAACTGAGCGTCAGTGAGCAGGTTATTGCTAAGCAAGTGTCACTTGATAGCATTGTTGGTGACCTCTTCCATCACTTTACTGATGATCGGGAGTAGACTGATGGGGCAGTAATTGCCAGGTTGGATTTGTCCTGCTTTTTGTGTACAGGGCATACCTAGGTAATTTCCCACAAAGACGGGTAGATGCCAGTGTTGTAGCTGTACTGGGATAGCTTGGCTAGGGGCGCGGCAAGTTCTGGAGCACAAGTCTTCAGCGCTATTGTCGGAATATTGTCCGGTCCCATAGCCTTTGCAGTATCCAGTGCTTTCAGCCATTTCTTGATATTATGTGGAGTGAATCGAATTGGCTGAAGACTAGCATCTGTGATGTTGGGGATCTTTGGAGGAGGCCAAAATGAACATCCACTCGACACTTCTGGCTGAAGACTGTAGCAAATGCTTCAGCTTTATCTTTTGAACTGATGTGCTGGGCTCCCCCATCATTGAGGATGGGAATATTTGTGGAGCCTCCTCCTCCAGTGAATTGTTTAATTGTCCACCACCATTCACGAGTGGATGTTGCAGGACTGCAGAGCTTAGATCTTATCCGTTGGTTGTGGGATCGCTTAGTTCTGTCTATCACTTGCTGCTTAAGCTGTTTGGCATGTGAGTAGTTCTGTGAGATTGACACCTCATTTTTAGGTATGCCTGGTGCTGCTCCTGGCATGCTTTCCTGCACTCTTCATTGAACCAGAGTTGATCCCCTGGCCTGATGGTAATGGTAGAGTGGGGTATATGCCAGGCCATGAGGTTACAGATTGTATTCAAGTACAATTCTGCTGCTGCTAATGGCCCATAGCGCCTCATGGATGCCTAGTCTTGAGTTGCTAGATCGGTTCAAAATCTATCCCATTTAGCACGGTGGTAGTGCCACACAACACGATGGAGGATATCCTCAATGTGAAGGCAGGGCTTCGTCTCCACAACAACAGTGCGGTGGTCACTCCTACCGTTACGGTCATGGACAGATGCATCTGCGGCAGGCAGGTTGGTCAGGATGAGGTCAAGCATGTTCTCTTGTATGTCCTGAAGACATGAGGTGCTCTCGCAAAGCAAATTTTTCATTCTTGAACTATCAGCAGCCATTTACTTGGCCTGAATTGAAAATTAAAAGGTTCACACATCTGTAACAAAACCCAGATTCTGATCTGGCTCATAACTTAATAAAACGTCCCAAGGCACTACACAGGAGCATTATAAAATAAAATATGACACCAGGCCATATAAATATATATTAGATCAGATGACTAAAAGCTTGGCCAAAGAGGTAGGTTTCAAAGAGTGTCTTAAAGGAGGGGAGCATGGAAAGGAGGAATTCCGGAAATTGATGACTAGGCGACCGAAGGCTCAGCCACCAAAGGTGGAGCCATTCGGGAACGCTCAGTGGCCAGAATTATAGGGGTGCAGATATCTTTCAGGACTGTGGGGCTGGAGGAGATTACAAAGGTAGGTAGGGGGCTAGACCATGGAAGGTTCTGAAAACAAGCATGAGAATTTTATGATCAAGAAACATAATGGTCAAGGCACAAGCGGTTCTGGAAGTCCCCTAAATGTTACATGTGTGTGGGCTTAGCTTCACCTGTATGTAACTAACATGTAATTCTCATGAGAGTAAGCATTATACCTCGACACGTTAATCCTACACCAGTATTTTCCCTTTCAGTTTCATTAATTGGTCTTTAACTATGATGTTGTGTTACCAATTAATTCAAGTCCCCAACAGAAATTCTAGATGACAAACTTCAAAGAACATGGAACCAATCCTAATTATTAGACTTGGGACAATTTGTGTGCTATATCAGAACATTGCTGGTCATGTGCACTGCAAAGGTCAGCTGCAGAGTTCATGTCAGGGCCAGAGAGCTTGGGCGGTGCCGTTCTGCACCTCTGGTGCTTGTAAAAACCTTGTTATGTTATAAACTCAAACAGAAACAATAACATTCTATTAATATATTTAAAATTGGCAAATGTGTGCTAAATTGCAAAGCACTTGCAATGACTTAAATTTTTGTTATAACCCTTTGCTAAAGGTCAAGTTTTTAAAAATGCCTTACAGTATATTCCAAAGTTAGTGACCTAAAAGCATTCTCCTATATGCATTTTAAGTCAGTACTGTTAATTGAAATAGAATTGAACTGTATTTGCTGACTAACGGTAGTAAATTGCTATTCAGTACAAAACAGTTTCAGCCAAGCCTAATTCCATCTGTATCAAAGATCCACACATACTTCCAGCACAGATCACTGGATAGTGATAAGGACAAGGTACCCTGGGGGATTTTTCCTTCCAAACACAGCAAGCCTACTCTCTTGTACAAGTTTTGCTTTTGACAATTTTCCTTCTGACTCTGCGAATCATGTGTAAAATGTAAATAAATGTAATAAGAAGTTCAGCCTTCTCAAAGTGGTCTAGTGTATTTTTCCCGATTCTGGAAGTTCTCCAATAAGCAAATTACTGAGATAGAAATAAAGGAACAGACTATTCAGTCCCTCAGTTAGATCACAGCTGATCAGTACCTCAACTCATTTATCTGCCTTTGCTCTGTATGCCTAGAAAGTCTTAGCTAACAAAAATAAAATTGCCCTCAGTCTTGAAGATTTAAATTGATCCAGCATTCACAGCCTTTTGGAGGAAGAAAGTTCTAGAATTCCACTACTGTGTTTGAGAAAAAGTGCTTCCTAATCAAGGTGATTTGTTAGCTTTGCAAGGCAAATATTAAAAAGGTGCAGTTTCTAGTTTGTAAGAAATGCAGTCTGCTTACATAGCTGTAGTCAGGCCAATCACACAGGAAAAAAGGCGGCGCTGGACTAAGCCCTAAATGTAAAAGTAGGCTCCAAACCTAGAGATTAGGGTCACTAACGCAGCAATGTAAAGGGTGAAGGAACCACCTGCATTCTCAGCATCACCTCGACACATGCTACAATCGTGTAAAGCTCAACTTGACAGACACCGGTGCTCTTTCAGATCTGTCTCAGCCAAGAAGTGCCGCACTTTGAACTGGAAATCTGCTCCAGTGACTAAGCATTCCTTACACAAATAAGACGGGCAAAACAAGGCAGCCCCTTAACCATTGCCCTGCCACTTGGTGCCCCAGCAAAGTCGAAATTCAATAGGAGATATAACATTCAATAAGTTTTCAGACAATAACACCAAATCCCTTTTACATGTTTAACTGAAGACGACCACAGAAGAAAATTATGCCATTCATTTACAAAGCCCCTCAAAGCTTATTTAAGTGGTTATCGTTTAAGGACACACAGCAGTTTAGAACTAAGAAAAATAAAAGATTTGCATTTGTACAGAGTTTTCCACCACCTCAATGTCCCAAAATACTTTACAGCCAATTGGGTACATTTGAAGTTTTGTCACTGTTGTAATGTGGGAATTGGCATCAGCCAGTTTGCACACAGCAAGTTCCCACAAATAGCAATCTGATAACGATCAGAGAGCTGTTTTACTGAAGTATAAATATTCGTTAGTATGCAGATGATAACTCCTCTCTTCTTACAGCAAGTGCTGAAAAAATCAGCAGGTCTGGCAGCATCTGTGGAGAGAGAAACAGTTAACATTTCAAGTCCAATATGACTCTTCTTCAGATTATAACGGAGAGTCATATTGGATTTGAAATGTTAACTGTTTCCCTCTCCACAGATGCTGCCAGACTTGCTGAGTTTTTCTAGCACCTTCCATTTTTATTTCAGATCTCAAGCATTAGCAGTATTTTGCATTTACTTCCTTGTTCTTGTTGGAAATAGTGCCACAGAATCTTTCACATCAACCAAGAAAAAAGACAGAGCCTCAGTCTAGCATCTGATTAGAAAGACAACATCTCTCAGTCAGCAATAGAACTGGACAAAGTTCTTCTCTGGCCTTTGAGTTGTTCAGGTGAAAAGCTGAAATGACAGTCTTGGCAGAGTTTGGTCTAAGTCTCAATTTTCTGAAGTAGGCTTCCAGAGAACATGAGTGTGTTTTCAGTGAGTGTTTTCTTAATGTCCTGAAGCTCTTTAGCATGGGAGCCAAGGCCAAGTCATCAGCATTTGTGAAGAGCCGTGACTTTATGGGAGGGATTTCACTGGTATATATGTTAAAGAAAGCAAGTATGAAGCCTGATCCCTGTTGGAGCACATTGTTGGTTATGCGTCGGCAACTGATTTGATCTGCAAGGTGAACACACCTGTCGGTTGCTGAACATGGAGGAGTTGTAGGGTTTCACACAGCAGACGATTTTGGAGAGTTTCAACAGCATGCTAGTGCGCCACACTGTGTTATAGGCATAGAATAAGTCAACAAAAGCAGTTCCTGCCTTCTGGCCTTTCTGGAAACCTGTCTCAATATTTGAAGACCTGCTCTGGTGTGATGGCATCACTGCTTCCAGGTGGGACTCTGTTTAGGTGGTGTTGCAGGGCCTTAGGTATGTTATTGAGAGCAGCACTTTAGGATGGTAGTTGAGTGGGTCGTTGAGTAGTTTCCCTGGCTTAGCAATGGCCACTCACCCATGACCTAACACCAAAATACCTTGACATCACACTTGACCATACATTGAACTACCAGCAACACCTCCAGAACACTGGAGTCAAGGTCAAGGTGAGAGCGAATCGCATATGGAAACTGGCGGGAACCACCTGAGGCAACAGAGCCAACATATCTGGTGATGATGAGAAGGTGGGGCTGCCCTCCGCCAGTCTGCAGCCGCTCAGCATTACTGTGTCCTGTCTTCTACTGAAAAGGAGAGAGGAGCATTGATTAGCCCACCCTGTATCTGCATTGCCATTGCAGCCTTACCACCACCACCTGAGAGAAACCTTGCAGGGTTCATCCGATTCGTGACTCTGAAGCCACAATACTCTCACTCCAAGCAGCCAGGGCTGAACACCTTGCCTAGATGCTGCCTCCATCACATTTGCCACTCACACTGTAAGAACTTCCAAACCCACCTGGAAGAACAAGGGCAGCAGATAGATGGGAACACCACCACCTGGAAGTTCCCCTCCAAGTCACTCAGCATCCTGACTTGGAAATTTTTTGCCATTCCTGCAATGTCGCTAGGTCCAAATCCTGGAGTTCGCCCCCTAACAGCACTGTGGGTGTACCTGCGCCACATGCAGCGGTTCCAGAAGGCAGCTCACCACCGCCTCCTCACAGGCAACAAGGGAGAGGGCAATAAATGCTGGCCCAGCCAACAAAGCCTACATCCCATGAATGAATTAATACAAAAACAAAATTGTGAGGTAGGTGGGGGGGGCCTGATTGGCGGGGGGCAACCTAACTGCTGTGCTAAGTGACCCATGCCAACACGGTGCTCACCCTTCCTGATTGCGAGAGGTTATTAAACCGCTTGTGGCACTGCATCCAGGTGCGTCTCACCACATCGTGGGAGCTGACCCATAGTGCCACCTCCTCCCAGGCATGTTTTGTTATGTGGGGCTGCCTTCTCCTCCCATCTCTTGGTACCAAGATTTCGCGGCGTGCTGATACCTCCTCGAGGAGGCCAGCGAGGCACTCATGGGAGAACCTCAGGGCCAACTGCCCCGCCAACCTGCCCTCCCGCCTGGCCTGCTCTCTGGGGACGTTCTCCATCATGCTCCTGACCGAAATCAGTGGCAGCCTTAGGATGGCTGCCTGCGTCATTTTTGAATAGGCTGCCGGGTCGCTACTGGACCCAGCTGTCATTGGCCTCCTGTCGCTGCCTGCCACTTCCCGCTGTTCTCGGGAGCCACGATTTACGCTGGGTGGGCCTTAATTGGCCTGCCGGCGTAAAATGGCAGCGCGGAGCCGATCGCAGGCGGCGTTCGGTTCCGCACCCGCCCCCTCCCGGCGAAAAACCCTGCCCACATAAGATTCTTAAGGAGCTTGACAGGGTAGATGCTGAGAGGTTGTTTCCCCTTGTGGGAGAGTCTAGGACCAGAGGGCATAATCTCAGAGTAAGAGGTCACCCATTTAAGACAGAGATGAAGAGGAACTTCTTCTCTCAGAGGGTAGCGAATCTGTGGAATTATTTATCGCAGAGGGCTGTAGAGGCTGGGTCGTTAAGTATATTTAAAAGATGAGATAGACAGATTTTTAATCAGTGAGGTGGGGAAAATGCAGGAAAGTGGAATTGAGGATTATCAGATTAGCCGTGATCTCATTGAATGGCGGAGCAGACTCGATGGGCCGAACAGCCTATTTCTGCTCCTACGTCTTAATGTCTTCTGGTCTTATACCACGCACTGCTTCACTAACCCTGGTCTACTCTATGGCAGAGCACAGCTGCTCAACCTGGCTCAGGAACCGCCATACAAACATGGTAGATATCCAACTTCGAGAAGTCATGAGGATTATTTATGAAACATCGAGACCAACACAGTGAGAGCAGATTCCTGTGCTAGTACACATTGAACCTCCTGATGTTCACAGGGAAAACATTCTCCTCAAAGAACACCATTGACTGAAAGCTAACGAAGCACTCCCATTGACACAGGACCTCAAAATGAAAACCCATTCACTTGTCCGAAATCCCATAACTTTGACTGGAACACCCTCCACACCATACAAACTGATGACAGCTCCATCTCTCGCTGACACATCTCCTGGTTGACAGCTAACACCACCAACTGCAACCTAGTACCTGACCAGAGCGGTGAAGTCTCAGGTTTCAAACTTCAGTAAAAAATCTGAACCACTCTCAACTGCTTGAGGACAGGCCAAAAAGATGTGGTAAAAAAAGATACGGGAAAAAAAAAGGTAAAGCTGATGTGGCCACCTGCTCCACAAGTCAGATATGAGGAACAGGTCAAATTGTGACTGAGACCATCCAGGTCAGACTATCACACAGGTACTAAGCTTCTGCTCTCAGAGATTCATTCCTGGTGCATCACAACTATTCGCACTGTCAGCTGAAGCTACTGAATAGATTGTTAACCTCGAGATTAAACTATAACTGCTTCCCCAGCAATATGAATAAAAAAACCTCTGATAGTGAAGCACTCCCTCAATACTGCACTGGAGTGTCAACTGACATGTTACATTCCTGCTTGAGCATGCCACTGAGCTATGGTTAACACTTAATCGAAGTAGCTGACAAGTGTTAGAACAGTTGTACTCGTTACATGTGAAGTGACATCTCAGAAATTAGGCACAGAACATCTTATTCAAAGCATCTAATAAACAAACTTGATGTTTTCATAAAAGTAACTACTTGTTAAAAGAACAATGCTAGGCCAAATTGCCTCCTCCTGTGTTGCATCAATGATTCCAAAGCGGAAGAAATTGAGTGTTTTTTTTTGAAAAGTGAACCAAAATCTATTTTCCCTTATTAAGGTCTTGCCCGACCACGTGTTTCCTGTCGTAGGAGGCTGAGTTTAGGAGATCTACTTCAAGCACTTTAAATCTGTTGTATGAAGGCATTCAGTTCAAGTTCTGTTGAAGAGGAATCGCCCTGACTTGGGAAAAACATTTCCTCTCCCAACAGCAGTGCAGCAGAAACTGAGAAAGCAAACAAGCTTCTAATAATCGTGTCAGGTACTTTGAAGAATAGTTACTCCTGTGTATTTCAGTATTTTTACAGAGCCTCCCTATAAATCCCGTCACTGCTGAATACACAATCTATAATTACAAAAGGTTACTTCCTCTAGGGTTGCTTGAGCAAACTTCAGATGTTTGCTTTTGGTGCTCTGAAAACATGTATGCCTCTTTCACAGTTATATCCAAAAGGCCATGAATGACTACTCAGAATTTTTTTGGGGAATTCTTTCACAGGATGTGGGTGTCACTGGCTAGGTCAGCATTTATTGCCTATCCCTAATCGCCCAAGAGAAGGTTCTGGTGAGGCACCTTCTTGAACCACTGCAGTCCATTTTATGTAGGTTACACCCTTGGCGCTGTTAGGAAGAGAATTCTAGGATTTTGACCCAGTGGCAATGGAACAGCAGCAATATAATTCCAAGTCAGGATGGTGAGTGGCTTGGAGGGAAATTTGCAGGTGGTGGTGTTCCCATGCATCCACTGTCATTCTATATGGTAGAGGTCAGGGACTTGGAAGACGCTGTCGAAGGAGCTTTGGTGAGTTGCTGCAGTGCATCTTGTAGATGGTACACACTGCTGCTACTGTGTGTCGGTAATGGAGGGGGTGCCAATCAAGCGACTGCTTTGTCCTGGATGGTGTCAAGTTTCTTGGGTATTGTTGGTGCTGCACTCATCCAGGTAAGTGGGAAGTATTCCATCACACTCCTGACTTGTGCCTTGTAGATGATGGACAGGCTTTGGGGAGTCTGCTCTTGTAGCCACAGTATTTATGTGGCTGGTCCAGCTCAGTTTCTGGTCAATGGTAACCCCCAGGATGTTAACAGTGGGGGATTTAGTGATGATAATGTCATTGAATGTCAAGGGCAAATGGTTAGATTCTCTTGTTGAAAACAGTCATTGCCTGCCACATGTATGGTGCGAATATGACTTACCACTTATCAGCCCAAGCCTGAATTTCGGTCCAGGTCTTACTGCATTTGGACACAAACTGCTTCAGTGTCTGAGGAGTCCCAAATGGTGCCGGCCATTGTGTAATCATCAGCGATCATCCCCACTTCTAACTTTATGACGGAGGGAAAGTCATTGATGAAGCAGCTGAAGATGGTCGGGCCTAAGACACTACCCTGAGGAACTCCTGCAGTGATGTCCTGGGACTGAGATGATTGACCTCCAACAACGACAACCATCTTCCGTTGTGCTAGGTATGACTCTAACCAGTTAGAGAGTTTCCCTTGGACTTCAATTTTGTTAGCTTGATGTCCACATGTTACTGAAAATCTGAATGTTTTATTGTATTTTGCACTTAGTTTAAAAAGTTACATCATTTGCTTCCTTTAGACTTTACAAACACGCAGACTAGTTTTTCATGGAAAAGTATTTGAAACAACCAAATGCCTTACCAAGTTTAACATTGCCATCCTGGGAGAGTAGAACATTCCCTGCCTTTAAGTCCCGATGGATGATTTTCTGGCTGTGAAGATACTCTATGGCTTCTAGCATCTGACGTGCTACAACACGGATCTGTGGTTCAGTCAGTCCACGATCCAATTCTGTGGAAGAAAATGCCACACAACAAATGTGAATTCCAAATGGGAAATGGGTGCTCACGAGCAAGGTAGGCCGGAAAAAAAAAAGAGAATGGAGTTGGGGAAAGTGGGGTGGGGTGGAGATATGGGATTTGGCTCTTTGGGGCAATTCCTTTCAAGCAAACCATAAATTAAGACCAGGGGGACAAGAACAGAGTTGTGATGGTGTTTAGTTTCTTTCACAATTTTAAAAAGTTCATTCATGGGATATGCTCGTTGCTGGCTAGGCCCATCCCTAATTGTCCTGCAGAAGGTTCTGTGATGCACAAAACGTTAGTGTATGTGATCTGCAAAAAGTGACATCTTTAGCATCAAAAGCAGTTATCACAGCACCACCTGCAGTTACAATTGGTCCTGGATTATGGGAAGGGCTATCATGAAACTTTTGATAAAATGCATGCAACAAACAAAATATAGGCTATTTGTTTACTTTGAACTGGTAGCATATTTGGGAACAGTTTCCAGTATAAAATTACACTATGCAGGGGGTTTAGAAACAGAAAGGGAGAGGCAAGTCTCATTGGAGAGGTCCTAGAGCTCTTTGCTGGTCCCAGTTGAGGCCCTGTTATTCCACGGGGTCCACAAGGACTCCACAGAAAAAAACAACTTTTTTTTTCCAGGAATTACATAACCACCAAATTTTCAATGTAGCCAATGTTTCAAATATTGAATGTACAAAATAATAGCTTGTTATTTAAATATTTGATGCAGAAAGCCTACCCAACATTGTTGCATCCACTGCACCACCAGGACAGAACTCGATCATAATCTTTAAAAGGAGAAAAGAAACAAGTAAGCTGCATGAACATTTTGGATCAAAGTGAAGTTTCAGGCAAATATTTTATACAAAGTTATTGCACAAAGCCACATGTATTCCTATTGATGCTTATCCAACAAACTACATCGCCAACTGGCCACTTGGTGAGGATGTTATGCAAATTGAAAGCACCAGCTTCCTAATGATGCTTGACCAATTGATGGTTATGTGTAAGGAAGAGTCATGATGCAAACTCACTCATTTGGCCTCCGCTAGACTCTTGGAAAGGGCGAACCTCAGGTTCATGCATAACTGTGGTTTACACATCCCTCTCCATCCGAGTTAACTGGCACAAGTTAGTTTTGTGCCACAAAGAATACTTTCTCAATAACAACAATGGAGGGAGGGGCAGGAAAGAGGGAGGCTTTAAAAAGCTAACATTTAGAGAGCACACAGCATTGAGAAATTAAAGGAATTCCTAAGCAGGTGGTAAGACACGTTGAAGTGTAATGGTTGAATGAGCAGCCAACAATTTGCGGAGAGTTCTCTCAGGTAAACATAGAAAATAGGAGGACAAGGTCATTCGGCCCTTTGAGCCTGCTCTGCCATTCAACGTGACCATGGCTGATCCTCTATCTCAAATGCCATACTCCCGCTCTCTTCCCATATCCCTTAACGCCTTTAGAGTCTAGAAATCTATTTCCTTCTTAAATATATTCAGTGACTTGGCCTCCACAGCTTTCTGTGGTAGAGAATTCGACAGGTTCACCACCCCGAGTGAAGAAATTTCTCCTCCTCCTCAGTCCTGAATGGCCTACCCATATAATCAGACTGTGACCCCTTGTTCTAGAACCCCCAGCCAGAGGAAACATCATCCCTGCATCCAGTCTGTCTAGCTGTGTCAGGTTTTTATACGTTAAAATGAGATCCCCTCTCATTCTTCTAAACTCCAGTGAATATTGGCCTAGTCCATCCAATCTCTCCTCATACGATAATCCTGCCATCCCAGGAATCAGTCTGGTGAACCTTTGCTGCACTCCCTCTATGGCAAGTTGATCCTTTCTTAGGTAAGGAGACCAAGACTGTACACAGTACTCCAGGTGTGGTCTCACCAAGGCCCTGTACAGCTGCAGTAAGACATCCTTGCTCCTGTACTCAAGTCTTCTCGCAATGATGGCCAATGTGCCATTTGCCTTCTTAACTGCTTGTTGTACCTGCATACTTGCTTTCAGTGACTGATGTACAAGGACACCCAGATCCCTTTGTACATCAACATTTCCCAATCTGTCACCATTTAAATAACACACTGCCATTCTGTTTTTCCTACCAAAGTGCATAACTTCACACTCGCCCACATTAAACTGCATGTGCCATGTATTTGCCCACTCACTGGCCAGGATTTTCCCGTCGGCGATTCGGGAAAATGACGCGGGATGACCCCCCCCCCCAACCCGACGTCATCCCAGTCCCTTTAAATTTTCAGGAAGGCGGGTGGACAGTGAAATCAGCTGTCCGCCCGCCAACCTGTCAATGGCCAATTAAGGCTATTGACAGGCTAATTAAGATTGTTAAAGACCCTGCCCATCTAACCTTAAGGCTGGCAGGCAGGCCAGGAGCCCCAGTGGGCTCCTGATTATACATGAAACTTCATCTACTGGCAGGATGAGGTTTCATTTCCGTTTTTAAAAAGTTTCATAAAGTTTATGTGTTTCTTATTAACATGTCCCATCTCGTGTGACATTGTCACATGAGGGGGACATGTTAATAATTTTAATATTTTTCTATTTTTGGAGTTTTTTTTAACCTGTCAGTAATCTCCGCGACAGCACTTGGTCTCAGGGTGCAGTGCGCTCTTTCGTGCGCATGCGTGAAACAGCGCACTCAGACAGATGGGTCCGCCCACTCAAAATGGCAGGGGGCCCCGTTTCGGCAGCGTTCGGCTGCCCGCCCGCCACCGAGCTAGTGGGGTCCGCCCGCCCACCAAGGGCAAAATTCTGCCCACTCAATCTGTCTAAGTTGCCTTGAAGCCTCTTAACATCTTCCTCACCACTCACATTCCCACCAAGTTTATGTCGTCAGCAAACTGAAATGTTACATCTGGTTCCCTCATCCAAATCATTGATATACATTGTGAATAGCTGGGGCCCAAGCGCTGATCTCTGCAGTGCTCGACTCGTCACCGCCTGCCATTGCGAAAGAGACCTAATTATTCCTACTGTTTCCTGTCTGCTAACCAATTTTCAATCCATGCCAATATATTACCCCCAATTCCATGTGCTTTAATTTTGCACACTAACTTCTTATGTGGGACTTTATTAAAAGCTTTCTAAAAATCAAATACACTACATCCACTGGTTTTCCCGTATCTATTCTGTTAGTTACATCCTCAAAAAACTACAGTAGGATTATCAAACATGATTTCCCTTTCATAAATCCATGTTGATGTTGTCTAATCTCACTGCTCTTTTCTAAGTGTCCTGTTATCACGTCCTTTATAATAGATTCTAGCATTTTCCCTACTACTGATATTAGGTTAACCGGTCTGTAATTCGCTGTTTTCTCCCTCCCCACTTTTATAAATAGTGGAGTTACATTTGCCACCCTCCACTCTGCTGGGACTGTTCCAGAACTTGCAGAATTTTGGAAGATGACAACCAACACATCTGCCATTTCCATGGCTACCTTCTTTAGTACCCTGGGATGTAGATTATCAGGCCCTGGGGATTTATCAGCTTCCAGTCCCATTAATTTATCCAGCACTATATTTTTTAGTAATACTAATTTCCTTCAATTCTTGGAGTTCTTTAGCCTGGAAAGTAATGGCCAAGTCATCATCATATGCGAAGAGCTGTGTCTTTGTGGGAGGGGGGTCACTGGTATATATGTGTTGAAGAAAACCAGTGTGAGGACTGATCCCTGTGGGATCCCATTGTTCATCATGCGTGGGCAGCTGATTTGAATTCCAAGGTGCACGCAAAGAAGTGTTTTTTTACTGTTGATTAGTTGTAGGGTTTTGATACAGCAGATGATTTTGGAGAGTTTCATCAGCATTCCTGTGCGCCACACTGTGCACTGTACAAAGGATAAGTCAAAAAAGGCAGTTCCTATCTTCAGGCCTTTCTGGAAACCAGCCTCAATATGCAAGGTCAATTTAAAGAGTGTTTGTGGCCCGTGTGAAAACCTGCCTATCTGGGGTAGGGGGATGGTATTGCTGCTTTCAGGGTGTGACCCAGCTGGTTTATCTCATACAGAAAATAGTGGGTACCACCTGGGGCAGCAGAGCCAACATACTACACACTGTTTCACTTGCCCTGGTCTACCCAACAGCAGAGTACTGGCTCAGGAGCAGGCACACAAACATGGTAGATTTCCACCTCTGGGAAGTCATGAAGATTATTTCTGGTACATTGAGACCAACACGGCTCAAGTGCTTCCTGTACTAGCACACATTAAACCTGGAGTTCCACAGGAAAAACATCCTCCTCAAAGAACACCACTGGCTGACAGCTAACAAAACGCTCCCATTGGCACAGGGCCTCAAGATAAAACATGCACTCATCTGAAATCCTATATTTCCTGCTGGAACACTCTACACACCCATCAAATGGACGATAGCCCCACCTCTTGATGGCGCACCTCCTGGTTGACTGCAAACATCAACTGCAACCTGGTAACTGACCCGAGTGAAGTCTCAGGTTTCAACCTTCCACAGCAAATCCGGACAACCCTCAACAGCTTGAGGATAGGTTGGGGAAGATGTGTCCACCTGCTCCACAAGTGCGACATGAGGAACAGCTCAAGTTGTGACTGTGGCCACCCAAGTCAGACCATGACCCATGACCATGTGGTGGTCAAAAC
Organism: Cetorhinus maximus; assembly: GCF_964194155.1. Lineage (NCBI taxonomy): Eukaryota > Metazoa > Chordata > Chondrichthyes > Lamniformes > Cetorhinidae > Cetorhinus > Cetorhinus maximus. The sequence goes on along the minus strand of NC_135888.1, from coordinate 82,152,592 downwards.
ATTTTTCACCTAGAGGGTGGTTGGAGTCTGGAACAAACTTCTCAAAAGGGTAGTGGATAGAGGTTCAACTGAGGTGTTCAAAAGGAATTGGACTGCTACCTGAAAAGAGAGAATGTACAAGGTTACAGGGATAAGGCAGGGGAGTGGGACTAGGTGGAATGCTGCTTCAGAAAGCCAGTGCAGACTCAATGGACTGAATAGCCTCCTTCTACACTAAAGATTCTGTGATGCATACTGAACTTCTGCCCTGAGATAGCCATTCCTGGTGGCATCACAACCATTCACACTGCACCCAGCTGAAGCTGCTAAATGGATTGTTAACCTCAACGTCAAATTCTAACTGCTTGCCCAGCCAGATGAATGAAAAAAAATTGTGGAGTGGAGAGTGTTAGAGGGAAGGAGAAACTGGGTACTAGAAGAGTTGTGTGTGTGCTGGAAGAGATATTCATCGAAAACAATGGTGGGTTTTGAATTGACTTATTGGGACATGGGTGTTATAAAACTAACATTTTTTTCCATTATATTATTGTGTTTATTGTAAAGTAGGTTTATGGGTGTGAGTGTAGATGGTTCTGTCTGTGAGATTTAATTGAATTAGAGTCAGGTAGACTGCAAGCTTGAAATTATCAAAAGAAGCTAGGGGTAAAAGGCATTTGAAATGCTAATGAGTAAACAATGAGGGCTTAGCATGTACTTTGTGAAGGAAATTTGTATTTTTATGTAAATGAAGGGGTTGTTTAGGTTTCAAAGAGATGATAGGATGTTTACAACTAACAAGATAAGCAAGGCCAAGTGGTATGTTTCTTTTTTCCTAAAGGTACTGACTATATTGGCAACATGAAAGATTTTTTTATTATGGGAAAAGTAAATTTCCAAAGGCATTTAGAACAATGGAATTTACAGATTAAAGAGAGAAACATATCTAAAGAAGAATGGAAGGCAATGTTGGAGGGGCCATGTAATATCTAAAAGGACTGTGTAAAACAGCCTTGGGGAAGCCTTCAGCCACTTTTGCTGAGGTCTACTCTATCCAGTGATCAAAGGTGGAGGAAAACCTTTGGAATTCCACTGTCGAATGGGTGCTGTGGTAAACTTAAGCTTGCCTATTTAAATTTAAAATCTAATTTGGGACCATTGCCTTAAAGGGGGTGTAGTTGGGAGTCAGGTTAATTAGGGATTTTGGGATTTGTCATAGTATTAAGTAACTGTAATCTTATGTATGTGCTTGAAATCTTTTCTTCTGTTAATAAATGTTTTAAATTAGCTTTTAAAATCTCTAAAGGTGTTAGTGGACTCATTAGTTCTGAGTTCAGTGCACAAATCGTCTCATGATAAATACAAATTGCAAAGCCGTTGTGATAGCGTGGCCAAGTTTCCCTTGTGGATTTGATCCGCCTGGCAAACATCACTTGCCATGTCATAACATGGGGAGCCAGTAAAGCTTAGCGAGACAAGATGTAAGGCTTAGTGATGGATGAAGATTCAGACTACAGGGTATGGATGCGTTGAAGCCTGGAAGCAATCTAGAGAAATCAAACTGCAAGGTGATGGAGGCATGGAACAGAGGTCCATCATTAGAAGTTGATAAATAAGGGTGGCGGTAGGCAATGCTGGGAAGGAGAAGCAAGCAATTTTATTGCTGGGGTTGATAAAATCTCTCCAGTATTGAGAAAATACTCCAGTCTTTCTAGACATTGGCTTTAGTAAATCCAACACGTTCAGTGGGGTGGCTGTCAGGTACATGTGGCCCATAGTTTGTGAAGTAGAAATGCAAACAGGCAACATTATACAAATATAAAAGCATCTACTGATAATACTGGCAAAGAGAAAATAATGCAGAAAGTTTGAAAGAAAAATCAGAAAAAAACTACAAATACATGGGTATACACAAACATCTGTGGAGAGCATTGACAATTTATGTTTTAGGTGGCTTATTCTTCATGGATATGCACCCAAAAGATAAAACACCAGCTCTTCCCATTCATGCTGACTGACCTTCTAGGTTTCTAGCTTTCTGTTTTTTCTATTGTTGGGACTTCATCAATTTCAGACTAGGCTGTGAGATGTTCAGTGGCCCAGCTACTGTTTGAAAAAGTAAATTAGTTCAAAAACAGTCATTTCCCATGATAAGAGAACTTCCTCTTATCAAAGCCTGTGACTTTCCCCTCCCCAGCGGCAATGGTCAAGAACAGTGGTGTGATGATAGAAAAGGCCCTTTTCCTTTACTTGTGCTAACAGGACATGCCAAACATCCTGTTTTGTCAGTATACGCCATACTAGTTACTGAAAGTGAAAATAACATACTGTAGTCCTGAATCACGAACCCAAAAAAAAATCACAATTATTGCACACAAATCAACTATTTTCTGGCCAAAATAGCTAGTAAATGCAGACCATATTTCATGATCATTTGCATAATGCCATTTTAAAAATGCATCATAAATGATCGGATCACTATAATCAGGCTTTAGATGGTTTACACCTTGACATGTCACCACAAAGGCTTGGCCTGCTGCCTATAGACAAAGGTAATTAAAGGCTCATTACAGTGAGCAAGCTCCTATGTGGTGTACATCTAGTATTACACTATAACGAGTCCTTACACATCCATAGCTCAATATCAGGGTTCATACTGATTTTACTGTGGGACTGCTAAGTAAAACAGGAAAGGAATAATGATATTTTGAAGCCTGTAGTCAAGCTGTTTGCTAAATTCACTGAACTAGAAACTTTACAATTTAAAGCATTGCTCAGTATAAGCTGCAGCTGCTAGTAATCCAGTTCTTTCCTCAATTGTGGCATTCAATAGGCATACTGCCCATACATCTTGGCCTCCAACCACAACCCAACTCTGGATGCTGCTAGAATTATGATATCCAATTTTCTTTGTTTGGAAGCAAGAATATTTGAAATCAACATTGCGAGGTAGAGTACTTGAGTTCCAGGCTACAGATGTGCCACTGAGCTCTCTGGATGACAACATTCATCATTTTTCTAACTTGCATCTTAGCTAGGGTGAATAACGCATCCAAATAATAAACAAGCAAGATGTGTTTAACATGGTTGCATAACAGCAGATATTACTTCACTGGGAACACTCTGGAGAGGGTGCAGTAGCCTTCATATTTCAGTCAGCTGAAATACATACAAAACATACGATACACTTGTATATTGATTAGGAACAAAGGAACACAGGGGCAGGTGTAGGCCATTCAGCCCCTTGGGCCTGCTCCACCATTCAACTACATCATGGCTGATCGTCTACCTGAACGCCACGCTATCCCTACAACCCTTGATGTCATTAGTATCTAGAAATCTATCAATCTTTGTCTTGAGCATACTCAATGACTGACCTTCCACAGCCCTCTGGGGTAGAGAATTCCAAAGATTCACTGCACTGAGTGAAGAAATTTCCCCTGATCTCAGTCCTAAATGGCTTCCCCTTAACTCGGAGAATGCACCCCCTGGTTCTAGACCACTCTACCACCCCCACCCCACCAAGTCAGGGGAAATATCCTCTCTGCATCTACCATGTATAGTTTTGTAAGAATTTTGTAAGTTTCAATGAGATCACCTCTTAATCTTCTAAATTCTCGAAGATACAGACCCTGCAGTCTCCTCAATCTCTCCTCATAGGACAGTCGCACCATCCAAGGAATTAGTCTGGTGAACCTCCACTGCACGTTTTAGTTTGGGATGCAAGAGACTGGCATCTGTGGACCAGCTTCCTGTATTCACACTGCTGAAAGCAGCACCTTTTCCCTAACGATAGAATTATTCGAATAAGGGTCTGCAATTCTACCAGTGGGATAATGGGACCAATTGTAGCAATATAAATATAGCGAGCCAGCATACAGACACAGTTTCTCCACAATCCAAACTAAAAGGAAAGTAACCATCTAAAAGCCCTTGATGCATACTTTCAGATACTGGGGTAGGCAGCCCCCTCAGGGTTGCAGCCCCCTGCAAGAGCAGAAACTGGCCAGAATTGGCATGTGGTCAAGTTATGAATTCAATTGATCTTTGTGTCCCTCAGTGCTAAATTAGCAGTCTGTGAAGATTATAACATTTAAGGTGTAGGATGTTCCAATGCTTGTATGTAACAAGTATTGGAAAGAACCAATGTATGGTTCCTGCCTATTAATAAGGGTGGGAAGCTTTGGGAGCATTTTGATAGGTCACCAGATCAGTTCAAGGGTCAGTGAACGGCTCTTCTTGAGGAAGTCAGTTTGAGGCAGCCTGCCAGCCAACAAGTATCACAAAGACAAAAGGGACAGAAACGGGTCCAAGTTAAAAGAAAAGAGCAGAGAAACCAACTCCAACTTAAAGGGAGCAGACTTCAAGTAAAGAGGGCTGTTGGGGCAAAGGTACCCCTTTGGAGCATTGGTGTCCTGCATGGCACGGCTATAGGACTGAAAGTGTGTTTGTAAGCTGCTGTTTGAGTGTACTCGGGAATCCAGGGAAAAGAAATCTCGGAAGACAAGATTGAAACCCTGTGAGTTGGGCCATTGTTAAAGCTGTTCGAGTGGGAGCAGCGTTTGGAGAGAATTCCAAGGCAGGATCTTCAAAGGTGTAGATTGGAAACCCTCACGAGAAAGACGAAGTTTCAGTGAGATTGATTGGCTCACAACGTGACAGGCGTCTGGGTGGGGTGTTGAGAAATCCATTCAATCAAACTTCATACTCTAACATTCAGGGTAAGCATAAGAGAGATTTGTAAATTGTTTTATCTTTCAGAACTTGTATATTAAAGTTTGTTTTTGTTTGCCCAAAACCTGTTGAATCTTGTGGCTTTATTCCAAAAGCAGGTGCCTCGAATCTGAACCTTTATCTACTTTAAACAAAATGTCATTGGTCCCCAACCAGATCTCCCCCCATATCCTGGGGTCTGGCCAAGGATCGTAACAGTCATCAAAATATGAATTTGCTTCACTCAAAAGCCAAGCCTACAGCAAGGGAAAAACACAGCTATGACTCTTTGAAGAGCAACTTCCCTCCCTAGCTCTCCCCTTAGTTATCACCAGTGACAACTTTAGATTTTTTACATTTTGAGGTGAGCAAATGGCACACTATTAAAATATGATGCAGAAAACTCTCTTTATTTCATTTGGTCAGCTGCCTAAGGCCTATACACGAGAAACTGAACAGAAGGCAAAAAGCACCTTCAAATTTATTACCAGGGGTTCGTCATCTTAGCACCCCACTGAAAAATACCACAGTATTCCAAACCAGGCACTGTGGAAAGTTGAATATTGGTAATGATAGGAAATTGATCCTTCGGTTTATTGACAGCAAGTGGAGTTACAACAGAGGGAAAAGGGCTCAAGGCTGTGCCCTCAAGCATTAAGCAATCTTCCAGAAAGTTACTGGCAACAAAGAAGAAAATCAGCTGAATTCCTGGACATGAATGCAGACAGTATAGAATTGAGCACTGGAATTGGCCACAGAAGCAACAGCCCAGCTGTCTAGGTATCATGCACAAAATGTTTATAAATGTAAGCCAGCTGGTACGTGCTAACTTACGATGCTTATTAATAGAACTCCAATGTAGCAAAACTCAGCTAATCTTTCCAGATACTGTACTTACTTCTGTTGAAGGTGAATTATAATCTTTAGAGCAACATTAAGGTAACAAATAGGATTCAAAGCAATGTGAGGAGTTGAATGCTGTATATTTTAGGCAAATGTACACCAGCTATATATGCAAATAGGGCCTTCTTGTAAGTATTAGTAGCCTGCAAACTCGAGGACTTGACTTCCATACAAATATTACCTTATCCTTTGCTGCCTAACATATCCATTTTTATTGTACCCCATCACTTATTAAGAAAACAAAGAGTAAACTTCACCTACACATCCAAAAGTAATATTAAAAGCAAAACCAAAATTAGGACAATGGAGAAAACAGAGCAGCTCTATGACAACTTGGGAGCGCTGCATCACCAAAACTCTCATTAGATTCAGCTGTCAAGAAAATACTGGAGAAAGTATGCAAGTATTCCTTGCAGATGGTGTCCTGAAAACAGCTGCATGTTCACCCGTTAAGTGGCCTCTGCACAGATCGGCATTTATTTCCCCCTCAGGTTCCTGACACTCCAGGCAACACCACAGCAGAGAGGGAGGTTTATAATCACACTTTTACTATTACATGCATTATTCCCAAATTCCTTCTCCTCTAAAAGCAATGACTTTTTACTTCCCATCTCTTCAATACCATACATCCAAAACCAATTGAAAAGAGAGAACTACAATTAAGCTTTATATTCATAATTCATATTTGTGCATCCTTAAGAAATTTGAACGGGTTGGGGGGAGGTAAGCAGAGGAAATACATACTCTATTCATGAGTGTCTTACTCTTTTTCTACCATAAAACTCAAAAACAACAAATGTAGGAAGGGCCGTGTGTCCAAAATCATTACACAAAGTGCATGAAGGTGAGCAACCAAAACATTCACATGCAGTTTATCTATTACTTCTGCTTTAGGGAAGAGACTAATTACTAATACCTTCAACACAAAGATGTCATCTGATACAAGGATTAGCAATAGGACTGGTTGTGGGGGAACCATGCATTTTCATAATACACACAAGACCACTCATTCAACATTGCTTGGTTAATTCCAATCCAAGTGTCAGATTAGAATGATTCCAGCTAGAAACTAATATGCCCTACGTAAGCATTGATCGATATGGTATGACGGAACTACTAGATCAATTTTGTTCTTCTGGAGGTGAAACTTTAACAACATGTCAGCAAATCAGCAGAAAGGAACTACTTTCCTTAAGTTAGAAGTATGTAATAGGAAATTGTAAATAGTGTTCCAAATCTCCAATTTTATATAAAAAAATGTTTTCCATCAAGTTACTTTACAGTTAGCCTAAATTTGAAATGAGGCAGTTTTACAACCTGTGCAAAGATCAGTGATAAAACTCAACCACAAGGTCAACCACAATTACAATATTACATGCAGTTGTAGGCACCAAGCAAAATATTTTTTTTCAACCACTATATTCCTGCCCTCAAGAATTCTCTTCCACTTGGCCTTACTATTCTCAAACCTTCAAAAAATTCACAAATCTTAGCCCATCCTTTCACTTTCTGTTCACCATCCACTGCTCCCTTTGAAATCCCCAATTTTCTGTGCTCTAACAGTGGGTGGCCATACCTTTAACTGCTTGGACTCTAATCTCTGGAATTGTCTCCCTAAACCTCTCCACCTCATGTTCCTCCTTTGAATCACTCCATAAAATCGGCCACTTTGGCCAAGCTTCTGGTCACTTGTCCCAACATCTCTTTACATGGCTCTGTGCCAAATTCAGTCTGATAAAGCTCCTGTGAACTACCCTGGGATATGTTACTACATTACAACAACTTTAATTTAAAAAGCATTTTCTAAAGTGCTCTAAGGTGAAGCTCTTCATGCATTTGCCACTGTAAAGAATGCATCCTTTTATTTTCTTCTATTTCTGTTGGACTGTGGATTTAAAACTACACTGGCTACAGTGTGAAAGATATGTCTACTGGAACAAGATGAGAGATATATACAATGTTGCAGTCCTGGAACAGAGCGTGCCGTGAAAGACAGGATGGTGCCAGAAAGGAGTCCTGGACCAAGGGAGCCGCCTGACAACAGCATTTTAACTGGCTCCTGACCAGGTTTTGTGTGGTAGCAGTGCAGCAGAAAGCTCCTGGCCTGCAAAGAGAAAACACCTAAAATCTCTTTTCCTCACATCTCTATAAACTACTCTCTCTCTCTCTCTCTCTGAGGAAACCCCTGTAAAAAGGAAAAGGGGAAAACCACTGTCAGAGACTTTGAAAAGCAAGTTCTCAACCAGTGAACTAAAGACTGAAAATGTTGGAAGACCACTTCGTGTCATCGACAAGAGCTGAAAGGAATTTTGGAGGACATCAATCAAAATCAACCCATCAAATCCTGTAGTCTAGATTGGTGCTATTGAACTGTTTTAGCCCACTCTTAAAACCCATGTCATGTGTATATAGGGATTTAAGGGGATAGAGTTTAAGTTATAGTGTTAGAAGCTAGCAGTTCATATTTCTTTCTTTTGTCACTAGTTAAAGATAATTTGTTCAATAAACAGTTATTTACTTAAGTTTACAAACCTGGTGCTCGTATTCTGTTTGCCCTAATTCTACCCAACTGTTTAACGGAGGTTATCTGGTGGTGTGGTCAAACTTTTCACATTTATCGCAGCTCGGGGAATATTGGGGCTTGATATTACAGTGCACTATCCCTAGTGAGTCATGACACTACAAATAAATGTAAATTGTTGTTGCAAATGTTATGAAACATTTAAAGATTACGTAGAAAGTCGAGAATAATTTTCTACTTAAACGATATAAATAATAAATATTCCTCCTTCACTTTTGCCCAAAGCTAGGATGGTTTACATTGAATTTATATGGATATGGAAAGCATGTTACTGTCATACCAACTGGCAACAGTTTCAGTCTTCCAGGTTTGAGGGGAAGAACAGTTGCAATTATCTAGGTGTCTTTAATGCAGTAAATTGTCCCAAAGCCAGAGCATGATTCAATAAAATTTATCTAGAAGATATGGGGAGATGTAGCCAAAAGCTTGCTTAAAGTAGTAGGTTTTAAGGAGCACCTTAAAGTAGGAGGGAGACTGCGAGGCAGAGTTTTGGGTTAGAGCTTCAGATCCAGGAAACTAAAAATGATTAAAATTGCGACACACAAGAAGCCAGAATTAAAGAAGTGCAGATGTCTTGGAGGGTTGTAGGGCTGGAGGAAATTACAGAGATAGTGAGAGTAGAGGCCATGAAGGGGAATTGAAAACAAGGTTGAGACTTTTAAAGTCAAAGTGGTGCCGGATTGGGATCATATCCCCATTAGCAGCAGAGGGATGACGGGTGAATGGGAATTGGTGAGAGTTAGGTTACAGGGAGCAGAGTTTTGGATGACCTCAAGTTTACAGACAACGCAAGGTGAGATGATAGCCAGGAGGGCACTGGGATAATCAATTTTAGAGCTAATAAAAGCATAGATGAGGGTCTCAACAGCAGCTAAGCCAAGAGGAGCAAAGGGGAACAGGTATTATGGATCAGAAAGCCTTGGTGGAGGAGGATATTGGGTTGGAAGCTCAGTTCAGGGTCAAATACAATGCCAATGTCACAAAGGATCTGATTCAGCCAAAGAGTGTCATCAACTTAACTCATATCTCAGATATTTTACACACTGTTATTCACTAACATAACTTCAAGATTGCTTACAAGAGTAGAACTCCTTTACAGGTACACCATCTGTTACCAATTTCAAATTTAAATGTTATTTTGTTAATGTATATAGAACAAGAGATGGCATTGGCTGCTGCCTTTATTCCAAGATATTAAAAAATCTGAAAAAATGTATTATGAATGAGGAAAACATCTGTCTCAGATTTGGGTTTGCATGAAACGTAGGTGGTCAAAAGCATTAAACAGATTTAGGAAACAAAACAAGTTTGAGATCTAAAGCTATTCATTTTATGCAATGTACTGGTTTTCCTGTGGCCTGTTATGTTCTGTGACAAAATGTTTAAACATCAACTTGAAAAACCTCAAACATGCTTGAAAGAATGCATTTCTGCAACTGGGATAACTGGTGTCATCTGTTAGACACCCATCATAGCTCATAGTGAGGTGTATTGATTTGCAATGTGATATTCATTTTAAATAGACAAAATCCAGTATAGAAGCTAGGCCTGCAAGCGTACTTTAAAAACTGCAAATGTGGGAATGTAACTTGTACAGGATTTTACAGCACTTTAGAAAATAAGTCAAAAGAGGATGGACAGCTAAGGACACTGGGGGATTTCTATAGTGCCTGTCACAACCACCAGACAGCCCAAGGTGCTTTTACAGCCAACAAAGTTCTTTTTAAGTGTAGTCACAGTTGTAATACAGGGAACACAACAGTCAATCTGAGCACAGAAAGCTCCCGCAAATAACTCCCACTTACCAAGTACCACAATCTATCGACTGCGGTCATTGTGTACCTCCTGTGAAAATTCCCTGGTGAAAGACTACAGAGTACCAAGTACCAACAGCAATGTGATAATGGCCAGATAATCATTTTTTACGATACTGATTGAGAGATAAACATCAGACAGGGCATGGGATAACTCCCCTTTATCTTCTTCAAAATAGTGGCGTACAATGTTTTTAAGTTCACCTGAGGGGGCAGGCAGGACCTTAGTTAAATGTTTCATCTGATTGACAGCACCCACAAAGTGCAGCTCTCCTTCAGTACTGCACCTAAGCATCAGCCTTGATTTTTGTGTTCAAATTGTGGAGTGGGACTTAAACCACCAACCTTTTAACTCAGAGGTGACAGTGCTACCCACTCAGCCACAGTCAATAGACAAACAGAACAAGGGTAAGCACTCTGTGAAAGAGCAACATGGAACAAGTAACAGATGGCCATTTTGGGGGTGGGGTGGGGGGAGGGGGCGGTGGTTGGGGAAAAAGGATGGAAAAAGTGATTAAAAAAAGGGATAAAACAATGAACAAATGAATAAAAATTAAAATAAGTGGATAAAAGCTAAAAATGATTTTTTTTTTTAAAAAAGGGGATTAAAAAAGGGGTGAAGCTAGTGGAAACAGAGTTCATGGTTTGAAGTTGTTGAACTCAATGTTAAGTCCGGAAGGCTGTAAAATGCCTAATCGGAAGGTGAGATGCTGCTCCCCCAGTTTGCGTTGGGCATCGCTGAACATTGAACACCTTGACTACAGCTCCTCACATCCTGCATCCTGTAAGGACTCCATCCCATTCTCTCAGTCCCTTCGCCTCCGTCGCATCTGTTCCAAAGATGCCACTTTCCAAAATGGCACTTCTGACATGTCTTCCTTCTTCCTCAACTGAGGTTTCCCACACACTTGGTTGACGGGGCCCTCAACTGTGTCCGACCCATCTCCTGCGCCTCTGCCCTCAACTTCCCCTCCCTCCCAGAACAACGATAGGGTCCCTGTTGTCCTCACTTTTCACCCCACCAGCCTCCACATTCAAAGGATCATCCTCCGCCATTTCCACCAACTCCAGCATGATGCCACCAACAAACACATCTTCCCCTCACCCCCTATCAGCATTCCATAGGGGCCATTCCCTCCGGGGCACCCTGGTCCACCCCTCCATCACTCTCAACACCTCATCCCCTTCACATGCAATAGCAGGTGTAGCACCTGCCCCTTTATTTCCTCCCTCCTTGACGGTCAAAGGCAAAACACTCCTTTTATGTGAAGCAGTGCTACACTTGCACCTCCTTCAATTTAGTCTACTGTATTCGCTGTTCCCAATGCAGTCTCCTCTACATTGGGGAGACCAAACACAGACTGGGTGACCGCTTCGCAGAACACCTTCGATCTATCTGCATGACCCAGACCTCCCTGTCACTTGCCATTTCAACACACCATCCTGTTCCCACATGCCCATCCTTAGCCTGCTACAATGTTCCAGTGAAGCCCAATGCAAACTGGAGGAATAGCACATCTTCCGACTCGGCACTTTACAGCCTTCCGGACTTAACATCGAGTTCAACAGCTTCAGACCATGAACTCTTTCATCTATTCTCACCCCTTTCTTAATTTTTTTATTTTATTTTTTTATCCACTTATTTTCATTTTTATTCATTTATTCATTGTTTTATCCCCTTTTCCATCCTTTTTCCCCAACCACCGACCCCTCCCCCACCCCACCCCAAAACGACCATCTGTTATTTGTTCCAGGTTGCTCTTTCACAGAGTGCTTACCCTTGTTCTGTTATTAATACATTCTGCTTTCTTACCATTATGCCACTATCAGCACCTCCTTTAGCCCTTACCACTACCATTTACACTCCCATTGCCTTTTTGTCCATGACCTTTGTCAAACTCTCCTTAGCCCCCACCTATCGCTGGCCTTCTATCCAGCTTCACCTGCTCCACTCCCTTTAAACAGTATAAATTTCATCACCTTTCCACTTTTCTTTAGCTCTGAAGAAGGGTTGTACAGACTCAAAACATTAACTTTGCTTCTCTCTCCACAGATGCTGTCAGACCTGCTGAGTTTTTCCAGCATTTTCTGTTTTTATAACATCAATGCTACCTCTCAATTTTTCAATCCCAAATACTTGTTCTGTTTTCCATCTGTTCACTCCAATCTACCTAATTATGTTTTTTTTTTCAAATTTAAGACTCCTGGGAATCAGGCAGAAAATTTTCCACTGGCTGGAATCACACTTAACATAAAAGAAGATGGCTGTGGTTGTTGAAGCCATTCATCTCAGGCCAAGGACATCACTGCAGGAGTTTCTCAGGGTAGTGTCCTAGGCCCAACCATCTTCAGTTACTTTATCAATTACCTATGTTGGAGGGAAGGTCAAAGTGGGGATGTTCACAGTCAACAGCAGCATTCAATGCCATTTATAATTGCTAAGACACTAAAGCAGTCCATGCCCACATGCAGCAACATCTGGACAACATTCAGGCATGGGCTGAAAAGTGGCAAGTAACATTCATGCCACACAAATGCCAGGCAATGGCCATCTCCCCTTGTCATTCAACAGCTTTGCCATTGCTGAATTCCCAGCATCAATGTCCTGGGGTTACCATAACTCAGAAACTTAACTGAACCAGCCATTTAAATACTCTGAGAGCTCCTGCAAATTCCCCAAGTCACATACCACCCTGGCTTGGAACAATATTAACGTTCACTCTTTGTCGCTGGGTCAAAATTCTTGAACTCTCCTCTTAACAGCACTGCGGATGTAATTACACCTCATGAATGCAGTGGTTCAAGATGGCAGCTCACCACCACCTTCTCAAGGGCAATTAGGAATGAGCAATAAGTACTGATTAACAGATTAGCCGTGGTTGTTGTAATTGGAAGAAGTGCAGTGGAATGTTTTGTGATAGAAAAGTATCATTGAAACTGAAAGGAAGAATATGCAAGGCAGTTGTGACATTGGCCTTGTTATATAGTGCAGAAACTTGGGTAACATCAAGAAGAGAGGAACACTGAACGGATCCTAATGAGATGCAGGTGCTGAGATGGATGTGTAGAGTAACGAGAAAGGACAAAATCAGGAACCAACATATCAGGGGGGTCAGTGAAGATTATGGGAGCATTGAAGAAGCTGACCAAGAAGAGATCGAAATGGTCACCTGTTGGAGAAAGAGGGGAAATGTGATGAGGTGAGTGATGAAGATGTGACTGCCAGGAAGAAGGAGAAGAGGATGGCCTAAGACCAGATGGAAAGACATGGTCGTGAAAGATCTAAACACAGTGAGATTGCAAGAGGAATGACTAATTGACAGGAGGAGTCGAAGAAGGGTAATCAGTCAGCTTGTGGCGACCCCAAGTAAAATGGGAGGGTCCAAAAGAAGAATAATAATAAATACTGGCCTTGCCAGTAATGCTGACATGCCAAGAATAAAGAAGAAAAAAAAGTAACATTCATAAAAAAGCATGTTTTTTTTAAACTTAACAACAACAAATCAAAGTCATTATGTTTACTATGATACAACACACCATGAACAATATTTGGAGAATTTCCTACCATAGGAAGACATGGCAAATGCTGTGTCTCTCATTTGTAAACAGACCATTAGGCTGAATTTTACATTGGGGGTGGGGCCCATGTCTACCCTGGCTTTTGATTAAAGCTGCATAATGAGAATTATAATACGTTACCATCATACCAACCCAATTCAAACAAAAAATGGCAGGAAAGCCCACTAAATTTATGATCATGTTTTACCATTTCCATATTAGGTACATTTCTGAAATTTGGCAATCATTGTTCATACTTTTATTATTGCTTATTAGTTTCAACGTATGTGACTGCAGGTACTTTTTTTAAAGCTGGCTTTTTAACAGGAAATTATAAATAGTTTTTTGGCCTTAGGTTTTCTTTAAAAAATGCAATTACATGTCAATAGCTCCAAATCATGAAGTACCTATTATCAATTACTCAATTGTTAATTAGGAAATAAGATCTGAAGCAATTTAGAAAACACCTCTTTAAAGTTTGCATGGATACACAAGGTGTTCAACAGGTTAATTGTTTGATAACAAATACCAGGAAACACTCAAAGAACCAAAAATTAAGATTTACTGCACTTCAGTTTTCATTAAATTTAGTACAATGCAATAATAAAACTAACGGCTGTTATCTGTTTGAGTGGTCCCTTCAGAACAGTCCAAAAATGTTCACAAACAAGTATCTCCAGCATCCTAATGCGTGGTTTTAGCAGAAATAGAATGGAGTGAAAAGGAAGGAAGTTGGGTGTAACTGGGCAGTGCCATGTGTTCAACACTGGTTGTTCGCTTGGATTCAAATCAAGCCCAGGTCAAAAGTGAAAGCCTCCTCTATGGAGCAGTCCTTTCAGAAATGAGTTTGGGCACTGTGAATCTAGTTTGGTACATGACCTGAAAGTGCTTGATATCGAGATCAGATACCCCAAATGGATAACATTTCATAATGCTGCACCAATATCTCTTAGTGAGCAAAAATTCACAAAAATACACCGTCACATGCAGACATTTCAGCAGAAAGACACGAAAAAGGCCTTGTACTTGCAATGTAAAATTGAAGAAAAATATTATTTCCACAAAATACTGAAGTGGACAACAGCATAAAATTAGGCAAATCTTTGAAAAGACTGATATCCAGTTTTCATTGGTCTGATAGTCCGCATTATTATTCTCATCATTTGATTTAAGTATACCTCAAAGAATCTTGCATTGGAAGAGTTTAACCATACAGAAGCGCAGCGTTCTCCGAGTAGCAGCAAACTAATAATAACCTGCAAATGTTTGGGTATTAGCTACCAAATTGAGCCTGCAAACTTGCTTAGGAAGCCATTTATGCTCTTGGCCTTTTAAACTGCTTGTTGAGCTGGTCCTTGTAGGTCAGTGTGCGATCTAGAGTTAATAACTTTGGGTTATAGGACAATCCATTATGATGTCGAGACATCAGTAAGACATCAGTGACGAGGGCTAAAGATGATAGCTTTGGTCTTTCCAATATTTCACTGGACGAAATGGCGACCCATCTTAGATTGCATGTTTGACAGGTTGTTCAACAGCAGAGGCAGGAGAGAGATCAAGACAGAGAGGGGAGGACCCCATAGCTTAAGATGATTTCACTCTGGGGCAACAGTCAAGAGGAAGGAGTTTAGGATAGGAATGGTGCTGGGAAGCAAACCATTAATGGAGATAAAAGCAAAAAACTGCAGATGCTGGAAATCCAAAACAAAAACAAAAATACCTGGAAAAACTCAGCAGGTCTAGCATCATCTGTGGAGAGGAGCACAGTTAACGTTTCGAGTCTGCATGACTCTTCAACAGAACTAAAGAAAAACAGGAATTTTTCCTTAGTTCTGTTGAAGAGTCATGCGGACTCGAAACGTTAACTGTGCTCCTCTCCACAGATGCTGCCCGACCTGCTGAGTTTTTCCAGGTATTATTGTTTTTGTTCATTAATGGAGATACTCTGACTACAATAGCCTAGTGAGGTCTGGCCCACAGAGCTGGGCAATGGAGAAGAGTCATTGGAGGAAGATGGTGTACTGACCATGTCAAAGGCGAAGAGGTGGAGCTGAATATGGAGGTATAGTGCACTGTGGTCACAATAACAGAGGATGCCACTATGCTTTCGATTAGGCCATTAATGCTAAAAGGTTAGTTAAGGAAAAAGTGGGGCCTATAAGAGATGAAGATGGTAACTTGTGTGTAGATGCAGAGGCTCTGGGAAGGGTTTTCAATGAATATTTTGTCTCCGTGTTTACAAAGGAAAGGGAGGATGTAGATATAGTAGTCCAGGAAGAACACTGCGAGATATTGGACGGGATAGTCATAAAGAGAGAGGAAGTATTCAAAGGGTTGAAATCCTTGAAAGTTGATAAGTCACCAGGGCCAGACAGATTGTTTCCGAGGCTGCTGAAGGAAGTCAGGGAGGAGATAGCAGATGCTCTGAGGATGATTTTCCAATCTTCACTAGATACAGGGGAGGTACCGGAGGACTGGAGAAATGCAAACGTCGTTCCATTGCTTAAAAAGGGATCAAAGGAAATGGCAAACAATTATAGGCCAGTTAGTCTTACATCGGTGTTGAGCAAATTAGTAGAATCAATCCTGAGAGATAGGATTAACTGTCATGTGGAAAGGCATGGACTAGTCAGGGATGGTCAGCATGGATTTGTTAAAGAAAGCTCTTGCCTCACAATTTTGATTCAATTCTTTGAGGAAGTGACAAGAAGGGTTGATGAAAGTAGTGCAGTGGATGTTGTGTACATGGATTTTAACAAGGTATTTGACAAGGTCCCACATGGCAGATTGGTCAGTAAAGTAAAAGCCCTTGGGATTCAGGGTAATGTGGCAAACTGGATAAAAGGTTGGCTTTGTAACAGGAAACAAAGGGTAATGGTCGATCGATGCCCTTGCGAATGGGAAGTTGTCTCAAGTGGTGTTCCTCAGGGCTCGGTGTCGGGACCCTTGCTGTTTGTGTTATATATTAACGATTTGGATGTGAACGTGGAGGGCATGATTGGGAAATTTGCAGATGACACAAAGATTGGCCGAGTAGTGGATAGTGTAGAGGATAGCCATAATCTCCAAAATGATATAGATGGGTTGGTGGAGTGGGCGGTAAAGTGGCAGATGGATTTTAACATAGAGAAGTGTGAGGTCATACAATTTAGGGAGGTCTAACAGTTACAGGGATTACAAAATAAATGGGAATATACTAAGAGGGGTAGATGAAGTGAGAGATCTTGGTGTACAAGTGCACAGGTCCCTGAAGGCAGCAGTTCAAGTAGACAAGGTTGTAAAGAAGGCATATGGAATGTTCTCCTTCATTGGCAGAGGTATAGAATATAAAAGTAAGGATATAATGTTGGAATTGTATAAAACACTGGTGAGACCACAACTGGAGTATTGTGTGCAGTTCTGGTCTCCACATTACAGGAAGGACGTAATAGCTCTGGAGAGAGTGCAGAGGAGGTTTACAAGAATGTTGCCAGGGTTAGAAAAGTGTAGCTACAAGGAGAGATTGGATAAGTTGGGGCTATTTTCCTTAGAACAAAGAAAGCTGAGAGGTGACTTGATTGAGGTGTACAAAATTATGAGGGGAGTAGATGGAGTGGACAGGATAAAATTGTTTCCCTTGGTGGAGAATTCTAGAACCAGGGGACATAGATTCAAGATAAGTGGCAGAGGGTGTAGGGGGGACATAAGGAAGAACCTTTTTTTACGCAGAGGGTAGTGAGTGTCTGGAATTCACTGCCCAAGTTGGTGGTAGAGGCAGAAACTCTAAACTCTTTTAAAAAGTACCTGGATCTGCACCTTAAGTGCTGTAAGCTGCAGGGCTATGGGCCGGGTGCAGGAAGGTGGGATTAGAAAAGGCGCCTGGGTGTCCTCGGGCTGGCATGGGCAAGATGGGCAGAATGGCTTCCTTCTGTGCTGTAACTTTTCTATGGTTCTAAACATAATTGGAAATATTCAAACAGGCCTCCAACAAAGACGGGCATAGACTTGGGAAGCAGCAACATTTTCAAGTATTTCAGGAAAAGGGAATTGAAAATAGGATTGTAGTTTGCAATGACATAGGCAAAGGTGTTTTTTGTGGGGGGCTGGAGGGAGTGGGGGGCTTGGGAGAAAAGAGGTAATGATCACAATGTTGAAAGGAAGACGGCACTATTTACAATGTCAGCTAACATAGAGACTTTGTTTAGATCAAAGGTTGTGTCTCAAATTTATGATGAACTCAGAGGACACAAGGACAGATAAATAAGAAACTAAACAAGGTAGCTGGTTCACCCTTAAGCCAGGGGGATCCTGGGGGGAGGTTTGGCAGAGTCAGCTGAACAGATGCACTCAATCTCAATGACAATGAAGTTCATGAGCTCGAGATGAGAATGAAGAGGGCAAGGGAGATTGGTTGAAGATGAAGGTTGGTAGTGGAGATAGGAATGAAGTTTGCTTTTCAGGTAAATTGTGGAGTAATGGCAGGTGTCAGCTGAGAAGAGTGAGGTTCAATATCACAATGTGTTGCAGCTAGATTTGTGGTGAACAGCTTAGAACACTCAAATCTACACCCTTTGAAATTCAAAGAGTTAGGTCAGGGCCACAACAGAAGGAATATCAGGATGGGACAGAACAAAGGTTTTACTACAGGCAATGGCTTCAAAAGATGGGGTGGGGGAGAATGGAGTGATTGAGCCAATCAACAGAAATATTGTGGTAAATGGCGTGCCAAAGGCTAAGCAGTTAAGAGCTTGAAAATTTAGTTGTAGGCAACTGGGGGAGATTCTTTGCCCCCCACAAAAGGGGCAAACACAGAAGGAAATTTGGCTGGAATGGGATGGGAGATGTGAGTGGTGAGAGATAGAAGGACTTGACCAGAAATGGCCTTGTCTGTGATCTAGGCTACAGAAGAGAAGGCACACAAGGCAGCAAGGTTCAAGGAGTGAGCATGAATAAGGGTAGGAAAGCTTATATGGAGGATCAGGCTTAATGAGAATAGGGGAGCAGTGAAAGGCAAGTTGTTGAGATACAGATTGAAAGCACAAAGGCAAGCAAATCACTCCATGAAGTGGCTGAGGGAAGGGGAAAGTTGGAACAAGGTAAGGAGCTTGAAGGAACAGGAAGTGCCTAAGGAGTAGGGTAAATACATTTCTAAATGCTTGCCAAGAAGGCCTCTTACCACAAAGATAAATCTTTTGAATACAGAGTTGACATTGTCAACCATTATGCCAAGTTTTGAAAAAGTAAGAATTAAATTAGTAGAGAAAACTGCACCAGTTACCACCAGTGTTCAAGCATTACATGGCCAGGCACTGGTAAAACATTATTTGTGTTTCCAAATCTACTTCAAGAGAGGTACTAATAGAGGCTCTACAATAAATTCTGCACATCTACATTCTTGTAGATGTCTGCACGGGGGACAATTTAATTTGATTTAAAGATCTGATTGCTTGATCGGTTTTAATAACGTACTACTCCAGCCAGCGTTTGAACAATCGACATGCTGGAGTAGAGAGTTCAATGGATAAAAATTAACAATCATTTACTCAAAACATGGCCAATGCTGTGGAAAACAATTCAGGAAGGAAAAAGGTGCAGCAATACATTCAAGACAACTCCCACGCTTTTCTCTGCAGCTTTCATCAGAACATTGTCCGTGACTGACAGCAGGTTCCCCATCCACTCAGCAATGATTTATAAGCAGGGAGTCTCACTCTTCAGCAATATAAAAGGAAATAAGTTACGTTCCTTACCCATAACTTATTTTCATAAAAGAAAGCATCCAGCTGTTTAACAATGTAAACATGGTCACAAGAGGCCAGAATCTCAATTTCCACCATATAGTCTTCAAGTTCTTCTTCACTCTTCACCTCGATGACCTTTGCAGCAGCTAAGACTCCATTCTCTTTGTTTATGGCCTGTAATAAATAAAAATAAAGTATTTTAAAACATGGCAGAGTGTTGTATTGAAACATGGCAAACATAAAAATCTCTCAGCCCCAGTTCACCATTCCTAGGTTGAATTGGTAAAGGAGCTAACACCTATAACAGTGTGACACTGTGTGCCATTAATTTTATTATGTAGTTTCCAACAGAGCCTTAAAATCAGAGGAAATATGTAAGCAAACTGGGCCAGAACATACTGTCAATGGCAAACAAGCAGCACCTGCTTTGAACACATACTTTCCACGAGGTTTTGCACTGAAAGTTTCTGCAAGTTACATCCAGACAGCACTTCGCCATCTGGGGCCTAGGTGAATAGGGTAGACAACTGTGTGTCCTTAACCAGATTGGAGAATCATTAATGAACAAGGGCAACACCTGAAACAGGAAATGCCAGTTAGAAAAGTGAATTCAATGTCAAATGAGGCATTGAAAACCTGAGGGGGAAGGCAAGGGAAAAAAGGTTGGATTGAGAGGGAAAGAGAAAGAAAAAGTTAAAAAAAATTAATTCAAAGCTTAAGAAACGAGACTCCACACATGCAAAAGTTAATTTTCAATGACAGAGAGGTTGTTTGACAGTATTTAAGATGAAACATACCATTACAAAGGCTTCTGAGGCTGCAAAGGATAAACTCTAACTTTCTGTCACAAATTTAGTTCCTATCTACAGACTGCATATAGGAACTAAAGATGCCACAGAAAGTTAGGAGCTTCATGTCATTCAATGCATTTGAAAGGGGAGCTGGGCAGCAAGATGCCATTTTTACACAGCTGTTGGGGAAACAACAGCCAGCAATTTTACATTTTAACAGCTTATCTGCCCTTGCTGAAATTGCTAACAGATTTGCAAAACCTTCATGAAACACTGGTTAGTTCTCAGCTGCATTATTGTGCCAATTTTTGGTGCATGCTTCATTTCATGAAGGCCTTAGAGAGGGTGCAGGAGAGAGTTACTAGAATGGAACCAGGGATGAAAGACTTCCATAATGTGGAGAGACTGGGGAAGCTGGGAGTGCACTCCTTAAAGCAGACGGTTAAGGGGAGATTTGATAGGTGTGTTTAAAAATCTTGGAGGATTTTGATGAAGTACAAGAGGAAAAACTGTTCCAGTGGCAGGTCAGTAACCAGAGGACAGCCAGTGGGACAGATTTTCAGAGTTAGGTCAACTCTGGAGACCTATAAATAGACAGGCTGAAGACGATTTTGGGATCTCCGGCATCGGCAAATTTCACCAGCATGGGATAAGGGTGCAGGTAGCGAGCCCGCACCTGCATTTCCAACATGGTCAGATCCACTGCAGGGGTAGGCATCTCAGACCTACATCCCCCAGCCCCACAATTTTCATGGAGTCAGGCCAGCTTCTCAAGGACATGTGGTCCATTGCACCTCAGAAGTTATGAGCCGTAGTCTGGATTCAGGGCTCTGTGAAAGGTATGTTTAAAAAGTCTTGCCCTTACTCCTTCCATGCACCACCCCCAGATCCTTTCCATTTTCACTCATCCAGTATACACCAAAGAACCAATGAGCCATACAATAACAATGGCAAGTCGTGAAATGTACTTAAAAGAAAACAGTCATATAAAAATCCCCTTTTTTAAAAAAAAAACTGCTCTTAAAACCCTATCAAAGTGTCAGAAAAGCAGCCATTACAAAATGAATAATAGAAGCTTTACATCACTTCACACCTCTTACTCTGGTCCAAGTAAACCTACACACATTAAAAAATTTGAAGAAAAAAATAAATTAACCTCAAAAACGATGTCAATCAAAGTAAACACTCCACTTCAGCCTGTGAAAACAAATCCGTTGCTGAACTAATCCATTATTAGTCCTGGAGTTCAGCCAAGCATTCATAATGAGGCAATTTGGAGAAACAGATGTCTGGTCATCTGGGCCAGCCATATAAATACTGTGCCTAAAAGAGCTGGTAAGGGGCTGGGAATTCTGTGGCAAGTAGCTCACCTCCAGACTGCCCACCATCTACAAGGCACACGTCATGTGTGGTGGAATACTCTCCACTTGCCAGATGAATGCATCTCCAATAACACTCTAAGCTCAACACCATCCAGGGCATAAAAGCCCACCATCCACTGCCTTAAATATTCACTCCCTCCCACCACTGGTGCACAGTGGCAGCAGTGTGTATCATCTACAAGATGCGCTGCAGAAACTTACCAAGGCTCCTTCAACATTACCTTCCAAACTCACAACCTCTACCACCTAGAAGGACATGGGCAGTAGATGCATGGGAACATCATCACCTGCAACTACCCCTCCAAATCACATAGCATCCTCACTTGGAACTGTATCAGTAGCTGGGTCAAAATCCTGGACTCCATCCCTAACAGCACAATGGATGTACCTAAACCACATGGATTTCAGCAATTCAAGGCAGCAGCTCACTAGCACTTTCTCGGGGAAAATTAGGGATGGACAACAAATGCTGGCTTAGCCAGAGATGTCCACATTCTTTGAAAGAATTTTCTAAAAATGGTTTCATGGTGCATACTAAGTGAGTGGGCATGGAGGATGCAGGGAGGCCATGGAAGGGGCACCTTGCCCTTCTAGGTGGTAGAGGTCATGGGTTTGGAAGGTATTGTCGAAGGAGCCCAGGTGAGTTGCTGCAATGCATCTTATAGGTGGTACACACTGCTGCCACTGTGCATAGATGGTGCAGGGAGTGAATGCTTAAGTGTTGGATGGGGTGCCAATCAAGTAGATTGCCTTTCCTGGATGGTGTTGAGCATAGGGGCATGGAGGATGCATGGGGCATGGGGCTGGCATGGAGGGTGGGTGAGGGCGGAGTGTTAGCAGGCCTATTGGTTATAATACAACTGGGACAAAGTCCCAGAGAAACAAGGTGGGTCTTCTATCCAGCCCATCTGGGCACTCGCCTGTCTCCATAGCCACCACCAAACTGCTTCTGGGGTCGGTGGATCCAACTCGATCCCACCGCTGGCTCCCCTGAGCAAAAAAGGTGCGTGCAAGGGGCCTTTTATACAGAGAAGGGTCTACCAAGTCGGGAAATTTCTCGATGGCGAAGATCCAGGCTTTAGTGTTTGGCAAGAGAACCGAAAACAACATGCTGAAATGTGTTTTTAAAACACTGAGTTATGATCAGGAATGCACTGCCTGAAAGGGTAGTGGAAGCAGATGATAACTTTCAAAATGGAATTGGATATAATATTTGAAACAGAGAAATTTGCCAGTGTATGAGGAAAGAGCAGGGGAGTGCAACTAATTGGATAACTCTTTCTAAGAGCTGGCACTGCCAAATGGCTTCCTTCTGTGCAGTATTATTTTATGACTTCCTCCTAAAAAATGCTGAGTGCCATTGGCCTCAATTATTTTGACAGTAAAGTCTGTCCCATGGTCTTTGTCAACACTGCCACAGGCAGCAGCAACCTCTGCTCCATATCTAAAGGAAGTCTCCAGATAGACAGACTACAATTTGTTTTGTCTAACCAGAGGCATAGAACACAGCTCAACCATAAAAGCTGGTAACCTCAGTTTACAATCATTGTACAGACCTTTCCCAGTTTAAGAACACCCACCAGCCATAAAACTAAAGCCAGAAATTGAGACTTAAAAACTGAGTAAATAGTTTACGAAGGCACTAATGTCTTTTTATTGCTCCAATATTTAGCCACCACCTCTGATGATTCTGCAACTCAGTGCTTGATCTTCCTTCCCCCTTCTGCCTACTCACACCCATCCACTCTGTGAAGTATTGGGCATGTTGCTATATTAAACAAATGCAAGGATAAACTGCGCACAATCTAAGGTAATATTTCAAAGCAGAAGGGAAACTAGACCTCTCCTGCCCTGACCAACATTCCTCTCTCAGCTACCACAACCAAAAGATTAGCTGGTTAATCATTGTTTGTGGCTCCTTGCTGTGTTAAATTGACTAGCATGTTTGCATACATAACAAGGACAGCAATTCACTGGCTGCAAGGAGCTTTGGGATGTCTTGAAGACATAAAAATTATAAAAATGTACATTTGTTACCAAGACCTAGTCTTGAAGTGAAGGTGTAATTATGAGGAGGGCATTGAATTACAAGTCACTATTCCTGCAATTCGATGAGTGAGCAGAATAATTAAGACCATGTGAAACTGAAGTGCTATCTCACAGCTCTTCTCACTGCTGCAAAATTGAATCCTTTACCCTGTACGGCCAAATAGAAAACTTGTTTATTTGCGCGTTCTTTCTGCCTGACTGGTTTAATCAGCATTTGTAGAGATGTTCAAGCTCCAGTCACACCCTCCCATTGAAGGAGAACATGGCATGTGTGCAAAGAGTGGGAAGAGGGAGGTGAGGAATTAAAAAGGCAGGTAATACCTTGATGCTCTGGAATCACTTGGGTGGTACCGCTGACATTTTGGAAGGTAAACACCATCATTCTACATGCAACTTTCAGGAACAAAGTGAAGTTCACACCAAAATATTTAGAATGATGCTAGCACACATTTCACATGAAAGGTTTAAGTGCATTTAATCAACAACTTTCATTTACATAGTCCCTTCAATGTAGGAAAAACAACCCAAAGCGTTTCACAGAAGTCAAAAAGGTGATATTAAGTGGCATAACCAAAAAACTTTGTCAAAGAGGGTTGCAAAGGGAGGAGCTGCAGAGGGTTTTCCAAAAGGTAAGGACCGGGTGATTGAAGGCATGGCCTCATCAATGGTAGGGCAATTTTTGGGGCCAAAATCATAAGGGGGAGACCTGGAGGTTGGCAGGGGCAGGGTTATAAGGCTAGGGAAGATTGAAGGGTTAAGATGTGGTGACGGCTTTGAACATGAGGCATTGGGGGACAACGTAGGCTAACAAGGAAGGAGTGAAAACTAAGCTGTATCCCTTCTTACACCAAGTCCAAAGCCAGAATGAAAATGGAGCCCTACTTATCTGCTGCAAATAAATACTATTTTTGAATGATGAAACCCGGACTACAGAATGTGTGTGTGTATGTGTATATATATATATATATATATATACTCTCTCGAAGTACAGTTGAAAGAAACAAATTATCGTCTTTAAAAAAAAAACACAAACACACATGGATCAGGGTTAAAAAATAAGTGAAATGGTGCACTGACAACACTTGTACATATTACAACATCTGTATATATTACAGATGTGTAAGAATACAGGTTTTGAAAAGAAACTGAATCCAGACATTAAATAGCAATATGCGGAGTTACACCAAAAGTCATACTATTTCATGCCAAGTTCAATTACCAACTATAACCCGAGCTACAATATTTCAATAATTATGCCAGCCCCTTATTTTTTCCTTTCATTTTTAATATGTCCCAACTGGAAACTGTGGAATGCTACACTTGCAAAGACTTGTCATGGACTCTAAGGTGACAGAAGCTATTAGATTACGGCCTGTTTACCTGATAGAACTATAGAAAAGCTATGGCACAGAAAGAAGTCATTCAGCCCATCATGTCTGCGCTGGTCATAAAAGAGGAAAAAACTAGCCACTCATTTTTAGTCCCACTTTCCAGCACCTGGTTCACAGCCTTGTAGGTTACAGCACTTCAGGTGCATATCTAGGTGCCTTTTGAATGAGTTCTGCATTTCAGCCCCGACCACCAATTTAGGCAGTGAATTCCAGATGACCGCACACCTTCGGGGTGAAAAGGTTCTTCCTCCTGTACCCTCTAATCCTTCAACCAATCACCTTAAATCTATGCCCCCTGGGTAACTGAACCCCTCAGCTAGGGGAATCAGTCTTTCCTGTATACCCTATCTAGGCCCATCAATTTTGTACACCTCAATTAGGTCTCCCCCCACCCCCCCAGCCTCCCCTGACTAAGGAAAACAACCCGAGCATATCTAATCTTTCTTCATGGTATGATTTTCAGGCCCTAGCAACATTCTTGTAAATCCCCTCTGTACTCTCTCCAAAGCAATTATGTCCTTCCTATAATGTGGTGACCAGAACTGTACACAAAATTCCAGCTGTGGTCGAACCAGCGTTTTATACAGTTCCATCATTACATCCCTGCTTTGGTACTTAATACCTCATCCAATAAAGGAAATATGCTTTTTTTTAAAAACCACCTTATCCACCTGTCCTGCCACCTTCAGGGATTGTGGACATGCACTCCAAGGTCTCTTACTTCTTCAGCCCCTCTCAATACCCTCCCATTTACTGGGTATTCCCTTGCTTTGTTTGCCCTCTCCAAATGCATTACCTCACACTTCTCTGGATTGGATTCCATTTACCACTTATCCGCCCACTCAACCAAATCATTAATAATCATTCTGGAGACAAAGCTATCCTCTTCATTATCAACTACGCGGCCAATTTTTGTGTCATTTACAAATTTCACAATCATGCCTCCCACATTTAAGTCCAAATCGTTAACATATACGACAAACAGCAAGAGCCCCAACACTGAGCCCTATGGAACGCTTTCCACTCGCAAAAATATCCACCAACCATTACCGTTTGGGCAGAATTTTACGTTCCTCGGGCGGGGCACGTGCCTGACCCGATCAGGCATAAAATAGTGCACAATGAGCGCCCGACGTCATCGCGCACCACGTGATATTTCGGCCAGTGGGTGCGTGCGCGAGTCGGCAGCGTACCCGTCAACAATTAAGAGGCCTATTGAGACCATTAATGTATTAATTAAGTGCAAGTTTTAGCTGCCAAACCAACGTTACGGTTGGCGGGCGGGCAAATCGGCCAGGCAGCCTTTGGATTTTTGAGGAAACCTCATCCACGGGCAGGATGAAGTTTCCGATATTAATTTTTAAAAATAAAAATGCTTTGAAAGAATTTTTATAATCTATATGTTCATGTGAGGGAGTCTGATGTGTGGGCATTTTTTCCTGCATTTCCAAATCTCTATTTCATGGTTTAAAATTCTTTAGCTCCCTGAGGCAGCTCTCTGCCTTCAGGGAGCCTTCATTCTGCGCTTCCCCACACCCATGCAGACTTCAGCACTCGCTCTACTCCCTCCCCCACCCCGGCAGCACTGAGCCTTTCAGCGCTCGTTTCACTCTGGCTGGCCATGAAATTGCGGTTGGGGGCCAATCGCAGGCTGCAGCCCATTTCCTGGCCCGCCCACCGCACCCGCCTGACGACCCAAAAATCCTGCCCTTTGTTTCCTGTCACAGCCAATTTTGGATCCAACTCGCCACATTACCCTGTATCCCATGGGCTTGTACTTTTCTGACCAGCCTGCCATTTGGGACTTTGTCAAATGCCTCACTAAAATCCATGTAGACAGCATCCACTGTACTTCCCTAATCAATTCTCTGTTACTTCCTCAAAAAATTCTACTAAGTTAGTAAGACATGATATTCCCCTAACAAAACCATGCTGACTATCCCTGATCAATCAATCCATTCTTTTCTCAGTGAGAGATTATCCTGTTTCAGAATTGATTTCAATAATTGCCCACCACCGAAGTCAGAATGACCAGCCTATTATTTTACGGCCTATCCCTCGCACCCTTTTTAAATATTGGTGCAAGGTTCACAGATTTCCAATCCTCTGGTACCTTACCTGTATCTAGTGAGGATTGGAAAATGATCCTCAGAGCATCTGCTATTTCCTCCCTGGCTTCCTTTAACAACCTGGGATACAATCCATCCAGCCCTGGTGATTTATCCACCAACAAGGATGTTAGTCCCTTCAGTACTTCCTCTCTCACTATGCTTACTGTATCTAATATTTTACACTCTTACTCTTTAACTAGAATGTCTGCATCATCGCTCTCCTTAGTGAAGATAGAGACACAGTACTCACTGAGAACCCTGCCCACATGAGAACCCTGCCCACATCTTCATCGTCAACGCACACGTTACCATGCACTTCTCTGATAGGTCCTACCCTATCCTTAGTTATCCTCTTGCTCCGAATGAATTGCTAAAATATCCTTGGGTTAAAATGGATTAATTGGGTTAATACATGCCCATTTACTATCATGTAAATTTTTGGGCGGATACCTTCTCCAGTACCAGCAAGGCATGATTTAGAGTGTTGATCTGCATATAGCATAAACAACAGACACACAGAACAATAAGAGAGGAGTCAACAGAACTCTTAGTTCAAACATTGCTCAAGGTGTGGGCAAAGCAAAATATGGTCAAAATAAATGTATTTTCAGCTACCAGACCACTATTGGTCAGTGGCAGTGACCAGCTCTAAAATTAATCCTCATTACTCTGTAGAGGATATGGCTGGTTTACTGAAAGCACTGTCAATGTACAATTAAAAACAAATCTTGCGAAGCAGCAGCTTCGCATTGACACACATTCAAAGAAGGATGTTTAATGTGCACAAAATGAGCCTACATTGAGCACTGTACTTGTTCCGGATTTATTTCCAGGTTAAAGCTCCACCTGGATACTGCATTTAGACAAACATATGGGTATAATTAATAGAACTTTTTGCAATTTATTGGCAATTTGCATTCATGCAATCACTTTAGTAAAAAAAAAACAGTATATGTAACCATCATATATTGAGCAGGGTTTCTCAGCCAGGTGCCTGTGAGAAACTTTCTAGGAGTCCAACAGTTGGGTTTGTCCTCTCAGTAGTTGCCCTCGAGTGAATAATTGAACCGATGCAAAGACTCTGCATGTGCAAATCAATTCAGTCTTTTTACTGTTGGACACCATTTGCAATTGGTTAGGCAAGTCCCCTTGCAAGTCACTGACTTTTACAGCAGTATTTAAAGGATGTGAATACATTGGAGGCAGTTCAGAGGAGGCTTACTATATTGATACCAGGAAGAGCAGGTCGTCTCATGAGGAAAGATTAGGTAGACAGAGTTTGTTTCCGCTTGAGTTCAGAAGAGTGAGGGGTGGCTTGATTAAGTATATAAGATCCTGAGCAGTATTGACAAGGTTGACGTGGAAAGGATGTTTCCTCTTGTGTAGAATCAAGAACTAGGGGGGCACTGTTTCAAACTTGGGTTTGTTTTATTCATTTACGGGATGTGGGCATCACTGCCCAGGCCACCATTTACTGCCCATCCCTAATTGCCCTTGAGATGGTGGTGGTAAGCTGCCTTCTTGAACTGCTGCAGTCCATGTGGTGTAGGCAGATCCAGTGCTGTTAGGAAGGGAGTGCTAGGATTTTGACCCAGTGACAGTGAAGGGACGGCAATATATTTCCAAGGATGGTGAGTGACTTGCAGGGGAACTTCCAGGTGATGGTGTTCCCAACTATCTGCTGCCCTTGACCTTCTAGATGGTAATGATCACGGATTTGGAAGGTGCTGTCGAAGGAGCCTTGGTGAATTCCTGCAGTGTATCTTGTAGATGGTGCACACTACTGCAACTGTGTGTCAGTGGTGGAGGAAGTGAATGTTTGTGGGTGTGGTGCAATCAAGCAGGCTGATTTGTCCTGGATGGTGTCAAGCTCCTTAAGTGCTGTGGGAGCTGCACTCATCCAGGCAAGTGGGAAGTATTTCATCACACTCCTGACTTGTTCCTTGTAGATGGTGGACAGGCTTTGGGGAGTCAGGCTTACTCGTCGCACGATTCCTAGCCTCTGTCCTGCTCTTGTAGCCACAGTATTTGTACGGCTGGTCCAGTTCTGGTCAAGAGTAACCCCCAAGGATGTTGACAGTGGGGGAATCAGAGATGGTAATGCCATTGAATATCAAGGGGCAATGGTTGGATTCTCTCTTGTTGAAGATGGTCATTGCCTGGCACTTGTGTGGCACGAATATTACTTGCCACTTGTCAGCCCAAGCCTTGATATTGCTGCATTTGGACATGGACTACTTCAGTGCCCAAGAAGTCGCGAATAGTGCTGGACATTGTGCAATCATCAGCGAACATCCCCACTTCTGACTTTATGATGGAAGGAAGATCACTGATGAAGCAGCTGAAGATGGTTGGGCTGAGGACACTACCTTGAGGAACTCCTGCAGTGATGTCCAGGCGCTGAGATGCCTGTCCTCCAACAACCACAGCCATCTTACTTTGTGCTAGGTATGACTCCAATCAGTGGAGGGTTTTGCCCCCAATTCCCATTGACTCCAGTTTTGCTAGGGTTCCTTGATGCCACACTCGGTCAAATGCTACCTAGGTGTCAAGGGCAGTCACTCTCACCTCACCTCAGGAGTTCAGCTCTTTTGTCCATGTTTGAAACAAGGCTGTAATGAAGTCAGGAGTTGAGTGGCCCTGACAGCACCCAAACTGAGCGTCAGTGAGCAGGTTATTGCTCAGCATGTGCCACTTAATAGAACTGTTGATGACCCCTTCCATTACTTTACTGACGATCGAGAGTAGACTGATGGGGCGGTAATTGGCCGGGTTGGATTTGTCCTGCTTTTTGTGTACAGGACATACCTGGGCAATTTTCCATATAGAGGGGTGGATGCCAGTGTTGTAGCTGTACTGGAACAGCTTGGCTGGGGGCACAGCAAGTTCTGGAGCACAAGTCTTCAGTACTATTGCCGGAATATTGTCAGGGCCCATAGCCTTTGCACTATCCAGTGCTTTCAGCCATTTCTTGATATCATGTGGAGTGAATCAAATTGGCTGAAGACTGGCATCTGTAATGCTGGGATCTCGGAGGAGATGGATCATCCACTCAGCACCTCTGGCTGAAGATTGCAACAAATGCTTCAGCCTTATCTTTCGCATTGGTGTGCTGGGCTCCCCCATCATTGAGGATGGGGATATTTGTGGACACTCCTCCTCCAGTGAGTTTTTTTAAATTGTCCACCACCATTCATGATTGGATGTGGCAGGACTGCAGAGCTTAGATCTGATCAGTTGGTTGTGGGATCGCTTAGCTCCGTCTTCACTTGCTGTTTATGCTTTTTGGCACGCAAGTAGTCCTGTGTTATAACTTCACCAGGTTGACACATCATTTTTAGGCATGCCTGGTGTTGCTCCTGGCATGCCTTCCTGCACTCTTCATTGAACCAGAGTTGATCCCCTGGCCTGATGGTAATGGTAGAGTCAGGGACATTCTGGGCCATGAGGTTACAGATTGTGATTGAATGCAATTCTGCTGCTGCTGGCCCACAGCGCCTCATGGATGCCAAGTCTTGAGTTGCTAGATCTGTTCAAAATCTATCCCCTTTAGCACGGTGATAGTGCCACACAACACAATAGAAGGTATCCTCAATGTGAAGGCAGGACTTTGTCTCCACAACTGTGCGGCAGTCACACCTACCAATACTGTCATGGACAGATGCATCTGCAACAGGCAGGTTGGTGAGGATGAGGTCAAGTATGTTTTTCCCTCTTGTTGATTCCCTCACCACCTGCCACAGACCCAGTCTAGTAGCTATGTAATTTAGGACTCTGCCAGCTGAGTCAGTAGTGGTGTAACCGATCCACTTTTGGTGATGGACATTGAAGTCCCCCACCCAGAGTACACTTTGCACCCTTGCCACCCTCAGTGCTTCCTCCAAATGATGTTCAACATGGACGAGTACTGATTTATCAGCTGAAGGTGGGGTTCAGGGTACGTGGTAATCACCGGGACGTTTCGTTGCCCATGTTTGACCTGATGCCATGATACTTCATGGGCTCCAGAGTCAATGTTGTGACCTACCAGGACAACTCCCTCCTGACTGTATACCACTGTGCCGCCACCTCTGCTGGGTCTGTCCTGCTACTGGGACAGGACATACCCAGGGATGGTGATGGTGGGATCTGGGACGTGATCTGTAAGGTATGATTCCATGAGTATCACTATGTCAGGCTGTTGCTTGACTAGTCTGAGACAGCTCTACCAATTTTGGCACAAGTCCCCAGATGTTACTACAGCGAACTCTGCAGGGTCAACAGGGTTGGGTTTGCCATTGTCATTTCCGGTGCCCCTTTAGGACAGATATGAGAATTTTCTTCTTTGTATGCTGTGCGACTTTGGAACACTCTTCTTCAAAAGGCAGTGGAAGCAGGGTCATTGAATATTTTTAAGGCAGAGGTAGATTGATTCCCTTGCCTAACAAGAATCTACGGTTATTGGGCTAGGTGCACATGTGGAATTTGAAACACCAACAGATCAGCCATGATCTTAATGAATGGTGGAGCAAGCTCAAGCGGCTGAATGACCTACGTCTGCTCCTATTTCGTATGCTCGTATTCATCTCATTTGCTGGTCCAGCCCTATTTGCTTCAATGTTCACTAATCACTCACCGCTTTTAACTATTAAATAAAATAGTGGATTATAACTCCCCTTCTGAGGGATAAAACCTGGGTCTGTGGAGGGTGGGTGGGGGTGGAATCCACAAGTTAGACCAGCATTGAGTGCCAAGGCAGCACGGGCCTTTACTTTCAGGCAAAACCGCCGTGTGTCAGTTGGAAGTCGCTCAGGCATTTGAAAAAACATTTTTCCTGATTAACCTGAGACAGGGATGATCGTCATCAATGGAGAGAGTACATGTGTCACATGGCCTTGGAGTAGGGGTTGGGGGGCAAAAGAAAGATTTTCAAGTCTCTGGGCCTGCGGCAGTGCTGTACTAATCAGGCTCTGGGTCTCGCTCTTTCCTTTTATGCCTTCAGTCAGACTGAATAAAATAGCTAAAGGCATTTTGATTTTTCTCATATCGCAGGCTTGAGTTTTACACTCATGGTCATGTACTTCTCTGACTGAGCTCGTCTGGGCACTCTCAATATTTTGAGTCAATGCTGCCAACTGTGCGAGATGGGATTGGGAAGGAGAATGTTTGGAGTTGGCAGGGTGATGTCTTTGTCATGAAAGGATTTATACTGATGAGATTGGCTAGGCATAGTCATACAGAGCCCTGTTTATTTCCCTATTTCTCTAATGTGCCATCTGCCTGTGTCTTTGCTGGTGCTGTTAATTCTGCCACGTTGCAGTTTCTTATCAAAATAAGACGGAAGCTCAATTTCCAAAATGCAAGAGGTGGACTTGGAATTTTAGTCCAGTCCAACTGAATGAGCACAAAATGAGCCTGTAATGAGTACTGTACACTTCTTGTTCCTGATTCATTTCCTGCTAAGCAAACGGAAGAGGGGGTGAAACAGACCTTGGGCAGCAGGTTGGCATATAAATTAAATTTAGGGCTTATTAAATTCTCCTTAATGTAAGGTGTAGCAGAGCTATTTCAGTGGGAACAGGAACAATAATAATTACAAAGAATAGGAAAGATCATGGTAAACATAGACAATAGATAGCAAATATGGATAAATTTTTAATGCATCATCGGCTTCAAAACAACAAGACCCACTAAGTGATGGTACAGAACTTCCTTCATCAAGTTCACCATAAGATCTAAACAATGAGGTGGCAGAGGTATAAGCAAACAACATAAAGCCACCATTAACCCTGCAAAATTAAATAAATATGAAGACAGCTACGTAAATGCAACATTTTTTCCTGAGCAAAAGGCTAAGGAATCGGCTGGTACTAAAGCTGTAATGAAATCCACAACTGCTACATGGTAGCGCAGAAAATTGCTAAAGGAAAAGAATATATGCTATCCTGAGAGAAATGTTTGTAGGGCAGAGGGGCAAGGGACTACTAACGTCAAATGACACTATCAAACAAAGAATTAATTTTGCATTTCAGCAAAGGGGAAAAGGTAGGGAAGCTGAAGCCAGGGCTCCTTGAATGTGGAGCGAGATAGAGAATATTAGTAAACATAAAACTGGACGTACAATGCTTATCAGGTGAAAACTGATAGGGAGGCGGCACTGGAAAGGCTGGCTGAGCTTTGAGTGGATAAGTCGCCTGGTCCAGCTGGCTTGCATCCCAGGTTGCGAAAGGAAGTGTAAGTGAAGATAGCAGAAGGGCTTGCCATAAACTCCCAATCTTCCCTAGATACAGAGGAGGTGCCAAAGGATTGTAGAGTGGTAAATCTGGCACCCTTGTTCAAGAAAGGGTGTAAAGACTAGTAACTATAGCCCTGTCAGTCTAACACCAGCAGTCATTAAGGTCTCAGAAACAATAATCCCTGGAAAAAACATTACAGGCACCTAAGATAATTAAGGAGAGCCAGCACAGGTTTGTAAAAGGCAGATCATGATGAAGTAACAAGAGAAGGTTCAAGAAGAGAAAGCAATGGATGTTGTCTATATGGATTTTAAAAAGTGGTTGACAAAGTACCACATAAAAGGCTGGTTAACAAAATTGAGGCTCATGGACTAGGCAGGTCAGTGTCAGCTTGGATAAAAAAAACTGGCTTGAGGACTGAAAACAGCGAGGTGGGTACAAGAGAATTTATAGTAGAGAACAGGGAAATGGCAGAGAAACAGAAGATGATACAGAAAATCTCAGAAATGTTAGGCAACTAAGGGACTTGTAAAACTGAGGAACAAAAAGATTAGTCAAGAGGTAGGTACTTAAAAAGTTAACTGGATTGAAAGTTGATAAATCCCACGGACCTGATGAGCTTCATCCCAGAGTGTTGAAGGAGGTGGCTAGAGATAATGGATGCATTGGTGGTTATCTTCCAAAAGTCTTTAGATTTTGGAAAGGTTCCTGCTGACTGGAAAGTAACAAATGTAACCCCACTATTTAAGAAGGGAGGAATAGAGGGAAATAGGGAACTACATACCTGTTAGTTTGACGTTAGTAGTCGGGAAAATGTTATGTTCTATTATTAAGGATGTGAAAACTGGACATTTAGAAAGGAATGATAAAATTGGGCAGAGTCAAAATGAATTTATGAAAGGGAAATCTTGTTTGACAAACTTACTAGAGGTTTTGAGAATGTTATTTGTAGCATAGATAAAGGGGAACCAGTGGATGTGGTGTATTTGGATTTTCAGAAGGCTTTAGATAAGGTCCCACACAGGTGGTTAGTAAAGTAGATGAGAGCACATAGGTTTGGGGGGAATATGCTAGTATGGATTGAGAATTAGTCATCAGACAGAAAGCATAATGTAGGAATAAGCGGTTCGTTCTCAGAATGGCAGGCTGTTATTAGTGGGGTGCTGCAAGGATCAGTGCTCGGTCCACAACTGTTCACAATCTATATAATTGATCTGGATGCGGGGACCAATTGTAATATTTCCAAATTTGCTGATGACACCAAACTGGATGGGACTGTACGTTGCAAGGAGGATATAAGGAGGCTTCAAGAGGACCTGGGAAAGCTAAGTGAATGGGCTAGAATATGGCAGATGGAATATAATGTGAATAAGTGTGATGTTATTCACTTTAGAAGAAAAAACAAGAAGGCAGAGTATTTCTTAAATGGTGAGGGGTTGGGAAGTGAGGGTATCCAAAGGGACCTGGGTTCCCTTGTTCATGAGTCACTAAAAGCTAGCATGCAGTTGCAGTGAGCAATTAGGAAGGCAAATGGAAAGTTAGCCTTCATCATGAGGGGATTTGAGGACAGAAGTAAGGATGTCTTGCTGCAGTTAATAGAGCCTTGGTGAGACTTCACCTGGAGTATTGCGCAGTTTTGGCCCCTTTATCTAAGGAAGAATATACTTGCCATTGAAGGAGTGCAATGGAGGTTGACTAGATTAATCCTTGGGATGGCAGGAATGTATTATGGGGAGAGATTGAGGAGACTGGATCCGTATTCCCTAGAGTTTCGAAGAATGAGGGGTGACCTCATTGAAACTTACAAAATTCTTACAAGGCATGACAGGGTGGATGTAGATAAAATAAAGATGCTGCCACTGGCTGATGAGTCTAAAGCCAGGGGACACAATCTCAGGGTAATGGGTAGGCCATTAAAGATTGAGGTGAGGAGGAATTTCTTCACTCAGAGGGTGGTGAATCTTTGGAATTTTCTACCACAGACAGCTGTAGTGGCTCAATCACTGAGCATGTTCAAGACAGAAATCAATAGATTTCTGGAGACCAATGGCATCAAGGGATATGGAGATAGTGCGGAAAGTGGCATTGAGGTAGATGATCAAGCATGATCTAACTGAATGGCGGAGCAGGTTCGATGGGCTGAATAGCCTACCCGTGCTCCTATGTTCCTAACTTGCTGAGATGCTTAATGATACCATGTGGCTGGCTGAGCTGGACTAACTCGCTGACATGTTTTGTGAAATAAATAAGCTAAATAAAACTAAGCAAGGTGAGAGAACTTTTTTTTTTCATTAGCATGAAAGAATTGAGGTACTCAAAGGGAAATTGCACATCTGGAAAGTTCTTGTCTGTAAGGAGGGTTGGTGGGGGAGGAATTGTATGTTTGAGCTCTTACATTTTCTGATTCAAGAAACAAAGTTGATTTTAACATAATCAAACCATGCCTGGTCATGCATTTGCCTGGTCTATACAAGCAATTTAATGCTTATTTTCTGGAACTCAACAGAATAACAGTCTTTCAATGAGAATATTAAAGTCAGTCTGCCACCTTCTGTCCCATCAAAGCTGTTAGAAGAGCTCATTAACATTTCAGCTCCAACAGCTCGCTCAGAACCTAGTTCGGGGGAATGGTGCTGGATCCATTTTGGTGCAAATCTTCCGATGAATACAGCAAAGCTTCCTCTGCAGCACTGGAAGTGTTGATCCCATTTACTGCAACCTACTCATGCAAAGCCAGATTTTCAACAGAAACAATCAAAACAAAGTATTGAGCCAGGATGAAAAATGAAAAATCCAGCTCTACCCACCCCCCCACCCACAACACTTAAACCTCTTTTCTATTTTTACTTAGTTCTGTTGAAGACTCATACGGACTCGAAATGTTAACTGTGTTCCTCTCCGCAGATGCTGCCGGACCTGCTGAGTTTTTCCAGGTATTTTTATTTTTGTTTTGGATTTCCAGCATCCGCAATTTTTTGCTTTTATATGAAAAATGACCATGATGTGTGCATGCTCGTCAAAGATACCTCCCCATCTTAACAGAATTATTGCTCAGCACCTAGTGACAAATTTCACACAAAGTAAGACAAAATCAATAAAGATGTACGTTTAATTGTATAACTAATTTTTACACAGAAAAATACTTCCTTGTGTTCCAGGGTGTCCAGAGAATTGAGCATGGGAGAGGGCCTCAGAAACAAAAAGGTTCGGGGCCACTGACGTAAGGTATCTCCAAATCACTGAATCAAGAGCAGTGAGAGAAACAGAAATTAAGTTCTGGGGTGAGGGGTGTTACCATCTTACTTAATGACAGATGCAGGTTAACACCTCTTTCAGAAAAAACTTGGTTCAATCCAAGGCAAGTCAGCAGCCTGCTGTGAGGATTCTCCTATGTCACTAAAAGTTTTACAAGCAACACTTACAGTTAACTCACTTTCAGATTTTCACTCCAATGTGGCAGATGAATGGCAACCAAATTGAAATTCTGTGAATATGAGAAAGATAGGTACGCAAGCTGAACCAAGGGTCACACAATTTAAGCATGATTCCAGGATGGATTCAAAATGGCACTTGCTTGCTTGACTATCTGAAAATTTGTAAATTAACCCCAAACAAGGGATTAATTGTCACACTAAAAAAGGAGAGAGAAGTCATGAACAGGATAGTAATAGAGATCAGCATTATTGTAAGTTTGTAAGTCACCTGGTCCAGATGGAATGCACCGCAGATTGCTGAAAGAAGCAAAGGTAGAAATAGCAGAGACATTGGTTACAGGCTGGCAATACTCATTGGATACAGTAGCAGTACCAGGACTATTCAAGGAAGGGAAAAGGGAAAAACCAAGAAACTAGTGTCTTTATAACTAGGCTAGTGGACCTAACATCAGTGATGGGGAGGTTATTACAAATCATCTGGGACAACATAAACTTATTCTTAGGGCGGCATGGGTTAATCAAGGAGAGCAAGCATAGATTAGCTAAAGGCAAATCGTGTCGACAAAGTGCTGCAGAGGAGGCTATTTAATAAGATGGAAGTCCGTAGAATTAAGAGAAAAGTAGCAGAATGCTTCCTGTCACTGAACCAATTCTGTGTCCAGAGTGTAGTGATGGATAGGTGCTTTTCTTCAGACTGGGAGGTGGTGTTCCCCAAGAGTCAGTTTTGGATTTACTACTCTTTTCAATTTTTATAAATCGACCTAGATTCATGTAGGGAACACTTCCCTGGGACCAATCTTGTATGCCTCTTCTGCACTCTCTCCAATGTGTTCACATCCTTCCTATAATGTGGCACATTTATTATTATTTATGGCACATTTCTATTATGTACTATTATCTATCCTGAATATAATCAGATTTCACCCACTCTCCATTCAAAGCTTAAGTTATCATGACAAAACAATAACTAGTTAACAGTTTCAGTTTCTGAAGCTCACTAGCAACCACAAACCAATGCATGCAGTGAAGCAGTGAAAGCTCCCATTATGCCCATGCAGCTCAAAGTCAAATACACTTATGATATTTGCATAGTTGTCACCAGATTCATTGAACTTGTTTAAACAATTCTCACATAACATCTAGATGAGGAAAGTCATTAAAAGGCTCCCCCTTTCAAATTGCCACATCAGGATGGAAATTAACATATCCTTGTGACTCTTTGCACACCAGCTTTATCAGTCAGACATCAGAGACCTCGAAACTGAAAGGGAAGTTGAGAGCTTTTTTTAAAAAAAACTGTTTACAGCAGATATGGCCGTGCAAAATTCACTGTATGTTAATAACATGCTCCATTAGATGATTTTTAACCACAAACACAGCTGCAATCTTGAAACAACGGACCTGTATTAGACACTTGCATTAATGCTAAATGGCCAGGTCAGATTACTAACTTTTTATTTGTGATCATCTAACTGAGCCTTTGGATCTGGTTCCACTTTCTGCTGCATCAGTGCTTCTTTGACTCAAGACCTCTGAACAAACGTTTCTTTAGTTCCAATAAATCCTGGCTCATCACGAGGGGGAACTAAATATTTTCTGCAACAGAATAATTTTGAGCCAGATTTGTGACAAAAAAATCCAAAATATTTATGCCAGAGTCATGTTGCCGGTTACTTATTGAAATTCTAATCTCAATTTTTTTAACGAAACAAGAATCTTGCATTGGGAGGGGCAAAATCACATCAATTTGAGGCATCAGAATTGTGCGGCATAATAAGTCTCTATGCCAGACAATGCTAAAGTGCTTCATTTCCAGCAAGGCCCACTGGTAAGACAGATGCAGCAGAGGTGGCAGCACAGTGGTATACAGTTGGGACAGAGTGGCCCTGGGAGTCCTCAACTTGACTCTGGACCCCATGAAGTCTCACAGCATCAGGTCAAACATGGGGAAGGAAACCATTTGCTGATTACCACGTATTGCACCCTCCCTCCCCTCCCCCCCCCTCAGCTGATGAATTAGTGCTCCTCCATGTTGAACACAACTTGGAGGAAGCACTGGGGGCGGTAAGGGCGCAGAATGTACTCTGGGTGGGGGGGCTTCAATGTCCATCACCAAGAATGGCTCAGTAGCACCACTACTGACCGAGCTGGCTGAGTCCTAAAGGACATAGCTGCGTGACTGGGTCTGCGGCAGGTGGCAGGAGAGCCAACAAGACGTAAAAACATACTTGACCTCATCCTCACCCACCTGCCTGCCGCAGATGCATCTGTCCATGAGTGTCCGTAGGAATGACCACCGCACAGTCCTTGTGGAGACCAAATCCCATATTCACATTGAGGATACCCTCCATCATGCTGTGGGGCACTACCACTGTGGTACACTGGATAGATTTCGAACAGATCTAGCAACTCAAGGTTGGGCATCCATTATGTCCTGCGGGCCACCAGCAGCAGCATCATACTCAATCTGTAACCTCATGGCCTGGCATATCCCAGCATCAAGCCAGCAGATCAGCCCTGATTCAAAGAAGGGTGCAGGAGGGCATTCCAGGGCAGCATCCTAAAAATGAGGTGTCAACCTGGTGAAGCTACAACTGGGACTACAGAGCCAAGTAGTGTAAGCAGCATGCGATAGACAGAGTTAAGCGATCCCATAATCAACAGATTAGATCTAACTTCTGCAGTCCTGCCACATCCAGTTGTGAATGGCGGTGGAGAATTAAACAACTTATTGTAAGAGGAGGTTCCACAGATATCTCATTCCTCCATGATGGGAAACTAGCACATCACTGCAAAAGATAAGTCTGGAGCATTCGCAACAAATCAACCAGAAGT
Source organism: Cetorhinus maximus (assembly GCF_964194155.1). Classification (NCBI taxonomy): domain Eukaryota; kingdom Metazoa; phylum Chordata; class Chondrichthyes; order Lamniformes; family Cetorhinidae; genus Cetorhinus; species Cetorhinus maximus. The sequence goes on along the minus strand of NC_135888.1, from coordinate 82,113,119 downwards.
GCCAAGTGGATGATCCATCTCAGCCTCCTCTGGAGGTCCCCAGCATCACAGATGCCAGTCTTCTATCAATTTGATTCACTCCATGTGATATCTAGAAAGGGCTGAAGGCACTGGATGATGCAAAGGCTACAGGCCCTGACAATATTCCAAAATAGTACTGAAAACTTGTGCTCTAGAACTTGCCGTGCCTCTAGCCAAGCTGTTCCCATACATCTACAACACTGTCATCTACCCGGCAATGTGGAAAGTTGCCCAGCTATGTCCTGTAATACAAAAAGCAGGACAAATCCAACCCAGCCAATTACCGCCCCATCAGTCTACTCTCCATCATCAATAAAGTGATGGAAGGAGTCATCAACAGTGCCATCAAGCGGCACTTGCTTAGCAATAACCTTTGGGTTCCACCAGGGCCACTCAGCTCCTGGCCTCATTACAGCCTTGTTTCAAACATGGACAAAAGAACTGAACTCCAGAGGTGAAGTGAGAGTGACTACCCTTGACATCAAGGCTGTATTTGACCAAGTCTGGCATCAAGGAACCCTAGCAAAACTGGAGTCAATGGGAATCAGGGGGAAACTCTCTGCTGGTTGGAGTCATACCTGGCACAAAGGAAGATGGCTGCGGTCAGTCATCTCAGTTCCAGGACATCACTGCAGGAGTTCCTCAAGGTAGTGTCTTCGGTCCAACCATCTTCAGCTGCTTCATCAATGACTTCCCTCCATCATAAGGTCAGAAGTGGGGATGTTCGCTGATGATTGCACAATTTTCTGCACCATTTGCAAATCCTCACATACAGAAGCAGTCCATGCTCAAATGCAGCAAGACCTGGCAATATCCAGGCTTGGGCAGGCAAGTGGCAAGTAATATTCGTGCCACACAAGTGCCAAGCAATAACCATCTCCAACAAGAGGGAATCTAATTATCGACTCTTTACGTTGAATGGCATTACCATTGCTGGGTCCCCTACTATCAACATCCTGGGGATCATTGACCAGAACCTGAACTGGACTAGCCACACAAACACTATGGCTACAATAACAGGTCAGAGGCTAGGAATTTTGCAGCGAGTAACACACTTCCTGGCTCCTCAAACCTGTCCACCAGCTACAAGGCACAAGTCAGGAGTGTAATGGAATACTCTCCACTTGCCTGGATGAATGCAGCTCCCACAACACTCAAGAAGCTTCAGGACAAAGCAGTCCACTTGATTGGCACCCCATCCACAAACATTCACTCCCTCCACCACTGACGCACAGTGGCAGCAGTGTGCGCCATCTACAAGATGCACTGCAGGAATTCACCAAGGCACCATCAATAGCACCTTCCAAACCCACGACTGCTACCATCTAGAAGGACAAGGGCAGCAGATGCATGGGAACACCCCCACACGCAAGTTCCCTCCCAAGCTACACACCATCCTGACTTGGAAATATCACCGTTTCTTTACTGTTGCTTGGTCAAAATCCTGGATCTCCCTCCCTAACAGCATTGTGGATGTACCTACACCACATGGACTGTGGCAGTGCAATTCACAAGGGCAATTAAGGGCAGGCAGTTAATGCTGGCCTAGCCAGCGATGCCCACATCCCATGAGTGAATAAAAAAGAACTTCAAGTCAAATATATTTCGCAATATATGCACATTGCAAAACAGGAATTTCCTTTTCACTCTCTTAATTGTTGTTTATTCGTTTAATTAGCCAGGACTCGAGAGGCTATGCACAGTCCTTTGTTACAATTTGTTGTAACTACCTTCCCACAAAAATATTGTTCATAATTAAAACTCCAGAGGAAGGGAGCCACTGCCTTATTTGCACATTAAACAAGTGGAATCCAGTACATTAAACAAAAACTGCAAAGACTCCTGCTGCTGCTTGTAGCTACTCCTACCACGAGTTCTGCTGTCATGGTGCGTCACGCTCAACTGTCTTCCACATTCTCACACATCAACTGTAGTTCTTCTGCAAACACTCTGTTACGTGCAACTACACTGAGGTTGACCCCTCTTTCTGCCATCACCACTTTGCCCCCTAGAAGAAATCTCTGTAGATTTTTAGTTCTGAACAAATGACACACTGTTTTCTGGACATCACTTCTTTAAAGAGTTCCTTTTTGTTCTTGCAGATTCAATCATCTCTTCATTTGTCTTATGTTCTGTATATGGAATTTTTAGCATGCATCTTCTATCTACATTTCAAATACCTCAATTCTCTTCCACAGATCTTTATTTATTTTCCAGGTTTCTAAGGCACACAGCAAGGTGGGGAGAATGGAGCATCTTGTGAGCTTTTTCCTTGTTACAAGCTTGAGTTTTCTTGTTGTTGATCCATCCTTCATCTTCACACAATTACTTCTGGCTATCTCTATTATTCATCTAATTTCGGCACCACATTTACCATCTTGTGTTATCATTTGTCCTCAACAGAGAAACTTATGAACTTGTTGTAGTGTGACACCATCCACTTCAATCTTCACTCTAGTTTCTTCTCATGTATTCCTTCTGACTTCCATTGTTTTTGTCTTTTTGGAGTTCATGCTCAATCCACATCCTAAACGTCTAGATTTTGTAGGACCTCTTCTGATTCTGCAAGCGGCACTGCTGTCATCACTGTACCGCAAATTTGTTATGTTCTTGCCTCCAATTTTTACCCCTGGATGTACACCTAATTCTGAGAGTATTTGCTCTGTGTACAGACTGAATAATTTTGGCCATAACACACAGCCTTTCAAAAGCATCTCAAGTGTTAAAACATAGCCCTGCAACAAAGTGTGAATACATTTACACGTCCACTGGACCCATCCTAGTCCCATTTGCCCCACACCCTCTAAAAACAAGTTACTTATTTTAAATTGGTTGGAATGTTAAGCATTCTATGATCTCAGCGATAAATATTTAATAAGATAATGGCCTCAAATTTCCTGTTTATACGTAAAGATTGTTACACTCCACATATTCTTGTCGAGATGGACAAAGTTCAACAGGCCATTTGGTCCAAACTGATAAATAAGTGGTTAAGTGTAGCAATATCACATCACTGGAAGAATCTAGGTAGCACCACTGACCTGCGCTGAGTTACGAAAATTGTGGGGACACAGCTCAGGTGAGCATACCTAGATTAGGCAATACAGATGGGAATGGGGAGAGAGAAAAGGTCAGGTTGTTATGCAGGCCAGAGACAAAGCTAGGTCATTTCAGGCCTATAAGCTTCTAAATTATAAATTAACTGCAGCATACATGTAAATGTAAAGCCTTCTTTTACTCTGGAAAGTCTAGTTATGCCACTCTCCCATAGTTACCTATGTGCAGTGCATCCAATTTCACTAATGACAGGCTGCTAGTTATCCCAGGTGTTTCTGCATAAGCATGATATGCTAGTATTTTAAACGTGTACAGAGACTAATTGGTCTTCATGATCTGATCCAACCTTTTAAAGTTTCAAAAAATGTTAAATCTGATTAATTTGACTTTATAACATCCAATCCCCATGGCAGCATGGCGCTTATGTTACTGGGCCAGTAATCCAGAGGACTAGACTCATGATGTGGAGAAGTTCAAATCCTACCACTGCAGCTGGCAAATTTAAATTTAATTAAATAAATCTGGAATTTTACCCAGTATCAGTAATGGTGACTATGAAGCTACGGAATCCTTGTAAAAAATCTATCTAGTTTGCTAATGTTCTATATGTGATTCCAGACCCCAGCAATGTGGTTGACTTCTTAACTGCCCTCTCAAATGGCCTAGCAAGCTTCTCAATTATGCTCAGGAAGGTAGCTCACCACTACCTTCTCAAGGCAATTAGGGATGGGCTTTCACAAATGAGTAAAAAAAAAATTGGTTGCTGCAAACTTTCAGCATTAAAAACATTTATTAAACTGTGCTTTAACTGTTTAAATATCAAACTGCTACTTATCATTTGTTTGGCTACATTTAACACAAACAGCTTAAACAGGAATTAAGTAATTAGTTACATTATGTTTTTCACTATTCTTCCTGTCTTGTCTTCTTTCTTATCATTTAGAGAACCAAATTCAAAAACATAAAACGAGAATCAGATTGAATCTCCATTTTGACACCAAATAAAACATCATAATCAATAGCTAATTAAATGAAGAAATACATAAAAAACCCAAGGAAGCTCTAACAGACTTGCTAAAAGATGAGACAGAAAATTGACAAGGCAAGTTTTACATTAGCACTGTAGTGCAATAAATCTCACACTGGGAGAGACACTTCATGCCAACACTTAAAGTTTAAGCTGATTTAGAAAATTTGTCACTACTGTTCTCCACCACATGGATATTCTAAACTTCAATTTACTCTTCACGTCTTCTAAGTGTGAAGAGGTCCATGTAGTGGAATCATTGATTTGCCACAGCAAGAGCTTCACAGTAGATCAGTTAAATTTAGAAACAGCTTCATTTTAAATAATGAAGCATCTGTTTGGCTGAAGCTCTCTGTAGAATTCATACAAATATTGTCCCCAAACAATTCATCCATGAGATGCTATGGGCCATCAGCAGCAGTAGAATTGTACTCGAACACAATCTGTAACCTCATGGCCAGGCATATGGCCCACTCTATCATTACCATGAAGCCAGGGGATCAACATTGGTTCAATGAAAAAGCGCAGGAGGGCATGTCAGGAGTAGCACCAGGCATACCCAAAAAGGTGGTGTCAACCTGGTGAAGCTGTAACACAGGACTACTTGCATGCCAAACAGCATAAGCAGCAAGTGATAGACGGGGCTAAGTGATCCCACAACCAACGGATCGAAGTTCTGCAGTCCTACCATATCCAGTCGTGAATGGAAGAGGACAATAAACCAATTCACTGGAGGAGGAGGCTCCACAAATATCCCTATCCTCGATGATGGGGGGGCCCAACACATCAGTGCAAAAGATAAAGCTGAAGCATTTGCTACCATCTTCAGCCAGAAGTGCCGAGTGGATGATCCATCTCGGCCTCGCCTGGAGGTCCCGAGCATCTCCAGCCTTCAGCCAATGCGATTCACTCCACGTGATATCAAGGAACGGCTGAAGGCACTGGGTAGTGCAAAGGCTATGGGCCCTGACAACATTCCAGCAAAAGTACTGAAGACTTGTGCTCCAGAACTTGCTGCGCCCTAGCCAAACTGTTCCAGTTCAGCTACAACACCAGCATCTACCCAGCTACGTGTAAAATTGCCCAGCTATGTCCTGCACACAAAAAGCAAGACAAATCTAACCCGGTCAATTACTGCCCCGTCAGTCTACTCTCGATCATAATTAATGGAAGGGGTCATCAACAGTGCTATCACTGGTGGTGGCACTTGCTTAGCAATAACCTGCTCACTGACGCCCAGTTTGGATTCCGCCAGGGTCACTCAGCTCCTGACCTCATTACAACCTTGGTTCAAACATGGACAAAAGAACTGAACGCAAGAGGTGAGGTGAGAGTGACTGCCCTTGACATCAAGGCCGCATTTGACTGTGTGGCATCAAGGAGCCCTAGCAAAACTGGAGTCAATAGGGATCAAGGGGGATACTATCTGCTGGCTGGAGTCATATCTAGCACAAAGGAAGATGGTTGTGATCGTTGGAGGTCAGTCATCTCAGCTCCAGGACATTGCTGCAGGAGTTCTTCAGGGCAGTGTCCTCAGCCCAACCTGCTTCATCAGTAACCTTCCTTCCATCATAAGGTCAGAAGTGGGGATGTTCGCTGATGATTGCAACGTTCAGCACCATGTGCGACACCTCAGATGCTGAAGCAGTCTATGTCAAAATGCAGCAAGACCTGGACAATATTAAGGCTTGGGATGACAAGTGGCAAGTAATATTTGTGCCACACAAGTGCCAGGCAATGACCATCTCCAACAACAGAGAATCCAACCATCACCCCATGACATTCAATGGCATCACCATCACTGAATCCCCCACCACCAACATCCTGGGGGTTTACCATTGACCGGAAGCGGAGCTAGACTAGCTTTGTATAAATACTCTGGCTACAAGAGCAGATCAGAGGCTAGGAGTTGTGTGACAAGTAACTCACCTCCTGACTCCCAAAGCCTGTCCACCATCTACAAGGCACAAGTCAGGAGTGTGATGGAATACTCTCCACTTGCCTGGGTGAGTGCAGCTCCCACAGCACTCAAGAAGCTTGATACCGTCCAGGACAAAGCTGCCCGCTTGATTGACACCACATCCACAAACATTCACTCCCTCCACCATCGACGCACAGTAGCAGCAGTGTGTACCGTCTACAAGATGCACAACAGGAATTCACCAAGGATCTTTAGACAGCACCTTCCAAACACATGACCATTATCATCTAGAAGGACAACGGCAACAGATAGATGGGAACAGCACCACCCGGAAGTTCTGTCCAAGTCACTCATCATCCTCATTTAGAAATAGATCACCATTACATCACTGTCGCTGGGTCAAAATCCTGGAACTCCCTTCCTAACAGCACTGTGGGTGTACGTACACCACATGGACTGCAGCGGTTCAAGAAGGCAGCTCACCACCACCTTAAGGGCAACTAAGGATGGGCGATAAGTGCAGGCCCAGCCAGTGAAGCCCACATCCCGTGAATGAATAAAAAAGTCCATACCATATATACTTTTACTTCTAAATAATCAGAGCTCTTTCAAAAGTGGGCTCAGAATGCTAGCAAAAACAATTGTCTAATCGACATCTTCAAAGCCCAGATTTGGGGGTAGTGGTCAGGGTGGAAAATAGAGTTATCGGGCTGGAGGCAGATACAGACAAAGTGATGTCATGAATGGATTAAAACACAAGGATGAGAATTTTATCTGGAAGTGTAGGGCTGGAAGCCAATGTAAATCAGCAAGGATGGATGAGCAGATCTTGGTGTAGGATATAGGCAGCAGAGTTTTGGATGAACTGCAGTTTTTAAAACATGGAGGCCAGCAGGGGAGCACTGGAATTATTGAGCTTGAAGGTCACAAAAGCATTGACAATTTCAGCAGAAGATTGGACAGGCATAGGCAGAACAAGCTGATTTTACAGAGCGGGAGATAGGCTGTCTTCACAAGACAGAGGATTTGGAGTCAAATAGGAAAAGAATTGCAAACCTCAGTTTCATTGTGACCATGGGGAGGATAGAATCAGAGGCAAGAGTTTGGGGCGGGGGCCAGGATGGTTTCCTTCTTCCAATGTTTAACTGAAAAAAATTGCAGCTCATCCAAGATTACACGTCAGCAACTAGTTTGACGACAGAGGCAGTGGGAGGATGGAGAGAGGCAACAGAGAGGGAAAGCTAAGTGTTATCAGCCTATATGTGGAAGTTCATCCAATGTCTGAAGATGATGCTGCCAAGGGGCAGCATTTGGCAAGGAAGACGAGCAGGCTGAGGATCTTTGGGGAACCCTAGAGATAATGGCAGGAAAAAAAACATTCCTGGAGATGGTCCAGTTATAATTTAATGTCAAAGATCACAGAGGCAGGAGAGGGAAAATGCACCATGTTTTTTTTTAAAACTCATTCACGGGATGTGGTCTTCGCTGGCTGGGCCAGCATTTATTGCCCATTGCCCTTGAGAAGGTGGTGGTGAGCTGCCTTCTTGAACCATTGCAGTCCAAGTGGTGTAGGCACATCCACAGTGCTGTTAGGAAAGGGGTTCCAGGATTTTGACCCAGCAACAGTGAAGGAATGGCGATATATTTCCAAGTCAGGATGGTGATTGACTTAGAAGGAACTTACCGGTGGTGCTGTTCCCATCTATCTGCCCTGCCCTTGTCCTTTTAGGTGGTGGTGGTCGTGGGTTTGGAAGGTGTTGTCTAAGGAGCCTTGATGAATTCCTGTAGTGCACCTTTTAGATCATACACACTGCTGCTACTGTTTGTCAGTGGAGGGAATGAATGTTTGTGGATGTGATGCCAATCAAGTGGGCTGCTTTGTCCTGTACTGTGTCGAACTTCTTGAGTGTCGTGGGAGCTGCATTCATCCAGGCAAGTGTGGAGTATTCCATCACTCCTGACTTGTGCCTTGTAGATGGTAGACAGGCTTTGGGGATTCAGGTGAGTTACTCACTGCAGGATTCCTAGCCTCTGACTGCTCTTGTAACAACAGTATTTATATGGCTAGCCCAGTTCAGCTTCCAGTCAATGGTAACCCCCCCCAGGATGTTGGAGGTGGGGGATTCAGTGATGGTAATGCCATTGAACATCAAGGGGAAATGGCTACATTCTCTCTTGTCAGAGATGGTCATTGCCTGGCACTTGTCTGGTGCCAATGTTACTTGCCACTTGTCAGCCCAAGCCTTAATATTGTCCAGGTCCTGCTGCATTTGGACATGGACTGGTTTCAGTATCTGAGTCGTCGCAAATGGTGCTGAACATTGTGCAATCATCAGCAAAGATCCCCACTTCTGACGTTATGATGGAAGGAAGGTCATTGATGAAGCAGCTGAAGATGGTTGGGCCAAGGACACGACCCTGAGAAACTCCTCCAGTGATGTCCTGGAGGTAAGCTGACTGAACAACAACCACAACCTTTGTGCTAGGTATGACTCCAGCCAGTGGAGAGTTTTCCCCCTAATTCCCATGGTCATAGAGGAAGGCACTTGTGGCTTTCATCTGGGCCAGTTAAGTGTGGAAAGCTGATTGGAGAGATTCAGCATGGAACTGCAGGAAATATCAGAAAAGATTTGACAGGCAACACATTCAAAGACTGGAGAAGACAGGGAAGCTGGAGATGGGGGCTGCAGTTTGAAGAACAAAGGGGGCCAGCAGGGGTTCATTCCTGGAGGGATGGAACCATTTACAATGTCAGCTGGCATGGGGGCCAAGGATAGAGGCCAAGTGGTCAGCATTTCAGTGGCATGGAATCAAAGATGCAGAGAGAGAAGTCTTATAGACAAGATAAGCTTGGAGGTTTACATTCAAAAGTGTCTTTTTAATAAAACAATTCACTTAAGACGTTGGCACAACGGCTGATCAACACTATGCTAATTAAGACAGCGCTCTAAGAATATCTCAGAGCAGAATACAAGTGGTACATTCCCCAAGGCAGACTCACTGTTAAAAATTGTTGCCCATTACCTTATAAGCTCATGAGCTCCATCAACTAATGACTCATACATGAGAACTTGACTTGCTTTACAGGTTCATAACCAAAATACAAATAAATGCAGCATCTTAGGACAACTTGGAGTAGCTTTTGTCATCAATTGTTAACATAGAACTGAGTTCATGTTCTGACAAAACCAGTGTAATTTGAGGCAATTTGCAGCAAGATATACAATTTTAGGTTCAAGTGTAATTAGACTAAACTGGCCTCGCCATCGCATTGGTGATCAAGAGAAACAGCAACAGCGGAGTGGGATCAGGTTACCCCACCATAGACTCTGAGCCAAATATTGTGAGGTTCTTTGGCCCAGGAGGAACCACTAGATGAAAAAGGGATCAACGGCATAGAATATGAGGGTGCAATCCTTGCTGCCCAGATAACATTTTCCTTACAACAAATAAATTCGCAATCATATAATCGGGAGGAAAGGGGAAATGAAGTCAGGTGCCAAAATGAAACGTTTTAGATCCAATCTGTGCTAAAACCATTTCATGATAACATTTATATAGAATGCTTAATGCAATAAAAGTTGCCATGACGCTACAAAGGAATATTATAAAACAAAATTTAATGCCAAGTCATTGAAGGAGGTATTGGGCAGATGATCAAAAGCTTTGTTAAGAGATAGGCATTAAGGAGCACCTTGAAAGAAGACATGCAGAGCGGTTTAGGGAGGGAATTCCAGAGCCTTGGTGGTTGAAAGGCCAGCCACTAATGGTGAAACAATAAAATCAGGGATGCTTAAGAGTGAAGAACTAGAAGAGATGAGATTTCTCATGAGGGCTGTGGAGCTTGAGGAGATTACTGAGATGGGAAGGAGTGAGGCCATGGAGCATTTGAAAACAAAGCTAAGAATTTAAAATCGAGACGTGCTTAACCAGGAGCCAATGTAGGATAGCAATCACAGTGATGGATGAATGGATCTGGGTGTGAGTAAGGACACAGCCAAATTCTGCATGGCCTCAAGCTTAGAGAGGATAGAATGTAAGAGGCCATTCAGGATTGCATTGGAAAGCTCAAGGTAATACATAGATAAACAAGAGAAGTATATTATGTGCAAAATCAAGAGGGTAATGGAACAATAAAGTACAAGTGCAATCTTAATAATTAGCATCAAACATTCTTCTCAGGCATTTGGATCTGAAACTATTTGAAATTTTGAATAGCCCAGCATAATGTGAAATGTACAAAAAAACCTTACAAGTGAAACAAGAGAAGTGCCCTCTCAATTGGGGACCAGTCTTCACTGTATTTCAGACGTTTGATGGGTCTCTGTGTTCCAACTTAGAAGACCATTTTCCTGACTCCCGTGCTGCGCCCCCATCAAACAAATTGGGGTTCTCAATAATAAATAAAATGGGAGAAATGTATTTTCTTTCCAAATGAAAGATTTAAAAGTAGGAGAAATTAAATGATTCATCACTTCAAATCCTCAATGTTCTAATGATTGCATAATTATGTAAACCATTTGTCAAGCTTAAGCACAGGATCCCCAGTCACCATGCATAATGTACTGTCTAGTGTACATGACAATGCCAATCAAACAACCTTTCTTTTAAAAAAAAGGGTCATATACCTCAGTTGCCTCAATTCTCAGTGTACAGTATCTTTGCAATATTTTCCAAACCTGCAGCTCAGCTGGGTATTTATGATTAGTAGAGGAAAGATTTTGGATCAACTTTGCTCAGGGAATAAAAATGCCATTAGGCCATGTAGACATTTGTTTGAACATGACCCAGCCAATTAAGCATGCGACTGGAAGACCACCATTTCACGTATGATGTGTTGAATACTTGCTGAGGACTGGCTCTAAGTCTCAGTTACTCTTTGATACCTCACTGAAAGGCTATCTTTCTTTTTGTTTTTATTCATATGGCTGGGGAAGCAGTTATAGTTTGATGTCGTGGTTCAATGGCTCCAGTTGATGCAGTGTGAATGGTTGTGATGCCACCAAGAATGGGTCTCTCAGGGCAGATGTTCAGGATATGGGCAATGGTCTGACCGGGTGGTGACAGTCACAATTTGAGCAGCTCATGATGTTCCACTTGTGGAGGAAGTGGCCACATCTTCCCCAGGCCGTCCTCAAGCGGTTCAGGGCTGTCCAGATTTTCCATGGATGGCTGAAACCTGGGAATTCACCACTTGAGTCAGTTACCAGGTTTCAGTTGATGTTTGTGATCAATCAGAAGGTGTGCCAGCGAGAGATGGGGCTGTCATCAGTTTGCAGGGTATTGTGTGTGTTCCAGTTGGAGCCATGGGATTTGAATGCATGGTTTCTTATTTTGAGATTCTGCCTCAGGAAAATGTTTTCTTGGTGAGCTCAGGCAATGATCAGCAGCATGTACTTCTCCATTGAGGAAGTGTTTGGATGCTTCCAACAGGGTCTCTGCACACCAATCCATATCTGAATCCTGAAACACTCCACTAGCCACCTAGTGAGACCCCCCCACCCCCAACTCCAAAAAGCCAATCCGAAACTCAGGACTAGAGACATCAATTAGCTGAGTAAATAATCAAACCTGGGACCTTCACAGTTTCTATGGCTCAGTTACTCATCAGCCAAATGATGAGAACAGCAATGAATGTCTTATTTACTACAGACTGTGCAGATGATTTCAATGCTGGACAACCTCAGTAGGAGAGCAACAAATGTGCTTTAAATCAGTTTGAAATGTCAAATTAAGGCACAATGTCTTTGAAGATTTAAAATTTGAAAGCACTTCCAAGTCTCAGATATAGCCACTAATTAACAACAGGGATTGGAGAAGTTAGGCTTCTTACACTGATCTACAGTTAATTCAAAAGCACGAGTGCTATGCACACAGCAATATTTGGATAAATGTTATTCCGCTTTCTGTCTGGCCTTACAGAAATTCCTTATAAAAGTGTTTATCATTACCCAGATTTTAATGGCAACTGTTCAGGTAGTGTTTGTTTCACTTGAGGCAACGGCAGGATGCAATTATATTGATAGTCTCTTTCATAAGTGATTCTGGCAGTTTAAATACTGTGTTTTAAACCCACAATCTTTATTATTACAGATGCAAACAGAGGACTAATCGTGAATGGATAATCTGTGATGCAGACATGCATTCAATGCTCATCTGCCACACAGAGCTACTCGCATTGTATACAGAATAGTTTCTTGTCGACATGCACTCTTGATAACAGCTGTTAGATTGAAAAAGGAAACTTTTTAAAATCAAATCCTTTTGTAATTACATTTACAACCAGTATGAGAATTAAGCCACACATATTAGAAACCTAGAACAGAGGAAGGTCATTCAGCCCAATGAGTCTGTGCTGGCTCTTTCAAAGGACAATCCAATTAGTCCCACTCCCCTATGATTTGCCAATATTCCTGCAATTTTTTATCCAAAGTTTTCATCCAATTGTCTTTTAAAGGTTACTTTACTATTGAATCTGTATCCACCACTCTCAGGTGTTACATTCCAAATTTTAACCACTCGTTGCTTTTAAAAAAACATTTCTTCATGCTGCCTCTGGGTCTTTTGCCAATTACCTTAAATCTGCACCTTTTCATTATCAACCTTTCAGCCACTGAAAACAGTTTCTCTCTGAAATCATTAACAGTTTAAATGGGGCAAATAAACACCTGTCACTTCTCCCTTCAGCCTGTGCTTTTCTAAAGAGAGCACAACCCCATTTTGACTATCCACACAACTGTAATCTTTCATCCTTGGAACCATTCTGGTAACCTGCACTGTTAACACATTGCCAAACACGATGGTATAATAAAAAAATCTTAAATTATATATTAAACACATGAAGAATCACTTTTGCATCTGTTTAAAGTCAGCCACTCAAAGTTCAATTTAGCATGAGGCCCATATACTGCAGTCCCAATTTCAAATCTGAACTTTCAACCAGCAATGCAAGTAATACTGAAGAAACCGACCAGAAATTGTGACAGACAATAGTCTAACAATTCAAACTAGAATTTTTTTTATACTAAACCCAGCCAAATTCAAATGAATTGCCTTTTCAAGCTGTCCCAATTAATGGGCCAGGTTACTGCTGAACTCACAAAAATGAAGTTTGTTTTTCGTTATGTCCACCTCAACAGCAACACTGGTACCCCATCAAAGGAGTGTGAAAGAGGTACTGTTGGCCTGAAATGAAATGTACTTTATTCCTTCAACCACCCACCTAACCTATTCTAAAATGGCCTCTGCTTCATCACTTACTTCAGTACTTCATTTTAGAGTTTCATCAACTTCTGTGTAACAACAATTTTGTCTGTCTTAAATCTTTTATATTCAATCTTCTGTCTACACGCCCTTATTCTAGAGCCTTCAATCACTAGAAACAGTCTATTCCTATCTACTCTGTCCCATCACTTCACAATTTTAAATGCCTCCAAATAGTCTTTAATCCTCACAGTTCTTAAAAAAAACACAACCCCAATTTTCCAAATCTTTCTTCCGATTTGTATTCCCTCAGACCAGACAACATCTTAACTGAATCTACACTGTACCCTCTCTATAGATAGTTTATTGATGCAATAACGTGGATCCCAAAACTGCACACAGTACTCTAACTGTGGTCTGACTAAGAGACTTTTAGGCAAGTGTTATGGTATTTAAAAAAAAATCCAAAACCAACTTTTAACTTGAAGTGGAGAAAAATACTGTTACTAGGGTGGGGCTTCAGTGAACAAGTTCTAAGAGAGCTAAGAATAACCTGCACTGTACTCTCAACTGCAGAGTGGCATACTGGTTGCTGCGGTAGCTGCATTCTTGCTGCACAAGGTATTACAGTGAATTATTTTGGTGGCGTAAGGGTAATTAATTACCCTCAAAATCTCTAGATAATTACAGATGAGGAAGACCGTACAGCATATCTTAACTCGTCCAATCATTTCTTAAATGAAAGAAGCGTTTTGTTTCCACTACTCCATCAGGAGTTTGTGGCACACTGATGAATTTCCTGGGGGTGAATTTTACAGGGGGGAGGGGGCGCCACACGTATTCCTCGCTCACCCTCCCGGCTCACGAGTTGGTTGGCACCTCGCTGGCTTTCAAACAGGCTGCCCCGCAGTGATAATATAATAACAAGGTGAGAGTGGAATTTCTGCCCCTCAGGCACAAAAGTCCTGCCCTCAAGAGCTGCGGCCAAACTGTTTGGTTGGCAGCTGAGTAGCCCAGCAGCCAGGACACAGTAGCGGCCACCGCTGGGATTACAAACAGCCCTGAGAAGGAAGAAGATGAATACTGGACTTCAAAGTAAGTCTTGGAATTTTGTTTGGGGAGGGATCGGGATCCTAGGCAAGGAAGAGGGCACAGAGGACCTCTCCCCCACCCCAAAGGTGGTACACCTATCCCTCTCTTCCCATCTTTTAGCCCAAGCTTTAAAGTTGCGGGCTGGCCACCTTGCTTCCGTCTTACCCTGTTCAATGTATTATGACGACAAAGGCAGAATGAGGTCCTTTAAGTGGCCTTTAATTGGCAACTTAAGGGCCTCAATAGGCCTAAGAGCGGGCAGCTGCTTGGCACCATACCCACCTCCATACAATGGGGACAGCTCGGGAAGGGGGTGGGCTCGCCACCTACTTTATTTTACACACAGTGCTGCCTTTAAATATGCTGGCAGTGGGCCGTAAAATCCCAACACCCGATATCAGTCCTAAAATTACCTTTTACACATTTGAACCTGTGTCCCCAGTTATACACACTCAATTTAACTTTCTGGGCTTATATTTTCTATGCCCTTCTCTATATAACCACCTTTAAGTTGCCTTTTTTTTAAAGCTGAACATTCAAGTCAATGTAGCCTTTTCTCACAGATCAAATCCTGGCTCTGGGTATTAATTTCATGGTTATTCTCTGTACTGCCTCAGCACTAGTACGCCTCTTGTTTCTCAGCAACTAGAATTGAATGCACTACTTAAGGCATGACCTGACCAGACACTAATAAAATTTGATGATTACCTCCTCTAATTTGTATTCTACTATTTCTGCAATGATGTTCATAGTACAATTACCTTCACTGTTTGCTGCTCTGCATTTTCTAGGCATGTTTAGCGTCAGGTCTCTTTCAGCTGCAACCTTTTTCCCATACTCAGAATTTAAAAGTACAACTAGTCATGAAACTTATTCTCTGTTCCCTAGAACTCAAAGTTCAGCCCAGTAGATACAAGCACGACATGCTGCCCTGACCCACGAGGACCAGTTCAGTTATAAGTTCCAACACTGCATTGTGCTAAGTTAGCTGACCCCTGTCAATGCAACAATGAAGCTGAACTGGGTTATACTATCTCCATGCTCAGGGAAAGATTAAAAATAGACACCAGCTTTTCTGCTTCTGATCATCCAGTAAACTGCTGTAAGATCCATGCATCAGCATGAGCTGAGTAAGACAGGTGCACTATCTGCCCTCAGCCCCATTGACCCCAGTCAAATAGCTTGCCAACACCAAAATGTAAAATGGTCTCCGGAGTCACGAGGTACTATGAAGTGTGACATGACTGGTGGCACTCTCAGCATCATACACTTATAATGAAGAAATAGAAAGAAAACTAACAACACCTCCTGACTTCATTGGGGATTTAATATTAACAAATTTGAGAATAGTTAATTGACAGTTAGTTTATGGTGATCAATTGAGCAAGGAAAATACATTACTAATCTTAGCAGCACTCCTCGATAAATTGGTAAACATCATAGGCACAAATATACTTCAGGGAAGGCTCATTAAAAGAGCCTCTTTAAATAAAGTTCAGTTATGATATGCAAGTAAAGCTTAATTATTTAAAACTTTAATATGCTAACATCTGTTATCCCATATACTCAGCCTCAATCAGTCTTTTCCATGCTTAGAGCAGAGTAGAATAAAATAAACATGTGATGGTTAAGAAGCCCTCAACTTAAAATGACACTTCAGTTCAGCAACATATGGCCTCATGAGCAAGTTTTGGGCTCATAATACTTCAATATCATAACATGCCAAAGCATAAGCACAACCCCAACCACCCCAGCAGATGATCTCAAACCATCCTGTATTTTTATAAGCATTTTAAAACATGCTGAGCAAATTTACCCATTTTGTGCTCACTCATTTACCGCTTAAGTTCACATCATTCCATTCTCAAATGATCATGTGTCATGCAGTTAGTAATAATTTTACTCTTCTTAGTTACAATGAATAATCAAATTTCCCCAATTACTGTGGCAGAAACTTCTGTTGCAGGTACAATTACATGTAGCATTAAACATATGCAAAAGCCAAGATAATTTCAATCACCTATTGGCACTATTAAGTTCACAACTTAAACAGTTTTCATTGTACATAATGACTTGACATTTTTCTCCTTTCCATCAATCCACATATAGTACATACACGCATCACTCCACAGCTAGGTCAAGGGATCTGTTCCACCAACAGATTCTGAATGCTTAAATCATTTATCCCAAAATCCTCTCTGCAGTCTTTTAGCACAAGGGTTTAATTTAAAATAAATAGCTCCAAAAATAGTGGGGAGAGGAATCCAAAAATGTTCATATACTGGTATACAATGGCAAAATCTCATGGTCAAAATGTTTACAGCCTCCTTCCTACTGGTTTCTGCTACACCACATTAACACAGCTCTTCTGTTCATGACATGATAGATCATGAATTCAATATATGGGGAAAAAAAGAAATACAAAATCACATCCTACCACTGAGCTGCCCAGCCCATATGGTCATCCCATCAACACAAAATATAGAAGGGAAATCTTCAAGGTAAATTTCTGACAATCTCTATAACAGACAGAAATCAACAATTCAGATCAGCTGCTGTTCAACTGCAAAAATTCCTAAATTTCATTCACAATCTTTCTCATGTTAGGTAAAGCCTTGAAATTCTTCGGAAAACAATTTAACATTAAAAGAGTGCAGATGCCACAGATCCACCGTTGCCCACTGTCACTTAAGTAAAGAATGAGGTTCCCATGATGATCCAAGGCACTTCAAACACAATTAACTACTTCTGGAGTGCAGTCACTAATGTAGCAAAACTGAGCAGCCAATTTACACACATTAAACAAAGATGATCTGTCTCTGGGTTTCTTAGAGGGAAGAATAGTGCTTTGACAGCCTTTACAGAGTCACCGTGACAAGTGGACAGGGCCTCTTCAAAATCTCATCCAAAAGACTGTACCTTGAACAATACTACACTAAAATCAGTCAGCAGTGGAGCTTGAACTCAATGCTACATGCCAGTGAATAAATCTGACTTTGAGAATTGATAACAATGCACATCCACAAAGCTACTGATATGGAAAATGAGGTGCTTACTGCTGTGGTCCAATGTGGCAGACACAACAGGGTCTTTGGCTTTTGAGCAGCAGGCATCTGAAGACCAATAACTGAGGATAAATATAAAGAGAGCTAAGGGCATTAGGTCACCCCCATAGGACGAGAACAAAAAAAAGTAAATATAAAAACTGAATGGTGAACAGTTCTGTTTGGTCAAAGCACGATGTGAACCTGGCAGTACAGCTCAAATCTCCCAGCTCCAAATAAGGTGGTATGAGGCTCAGTATCTTTCGTTTCTACTCTTAAGTTTACTTATAAAGGCTCTCGAAAGTCCTCGCCATGTGTTAAGATGTGGACAAGTTCAGCCATTCTCCGGATTACCTTCCCCAAACCACATCAAGAGTGAGGCTTCACTCTAAGATATTAAGAGGGAATTTACTGACCACTTTTCACACCAAGTGCGTCAGCCGGAAGCTGTCTAAAACTCTCAGCCTCAAGATTAGCAGCAAAACAGAGCAGCATGGTTACCAAGATTTTGCGGAACATTTTCTAAATATCCCAGTCTCATTATGAAAAGCCGGATACCAAACAAAGAATGCGCTGCCTTCCGCCAGTAAATTGTCAGGGACGTGAACAAGCGATCAGGGAGAGAGAAAGTGCACTTCTGCTTTAAACCCTCCCAAATAACTCATTTCAAAAGTAACAAGATTATTTCACAGAAAGTAAACGCGTGTAACATAGTTACACATGAAAAGCTCGGTATTAATCCTTCGCACAGATGCGTTCCCCACCACCCCGCCGCCGCCACCAAAAAAAACAACTCCCCATAAGATGTGGAAAGGAAGAAAGCCATCGTGATTAAGAAAGAGATGGGTGGCAACAACATCTTTGATCGTCAAGAATGTGGAACAAAGTTTAGTGAAAGCTGAAAAAAGAGAAGCTCCGCTCAGCGACACCGAACATGCAGAGGCTGAGGGGGAAAAGTCACCAAACTAGAGCTATCAGCTCAGGCAAAAAGTAAAGCTGTTGCCTCCTCACCTTGTAAACCTTGCCGAAGGCGCCATCGCCCAGCTCCCCGATCACTTGCCAGCTCTCCTCCGGGTTGCAGTCCCTGCGGACATGTTCGTATTGTTTGCATTTCTTCTTCTCAAAAGTGGAAAGTCTCAAAATCCTTTTGAAGTTGGCGAAAGCCATCCCTCAGCCAGGAGAGGAAGACACGAGGATCAGCGAGAGGATGGCGGAGGGTGTGGGGGAAAGAACAGGAAGCCGGCAATCTGTGGCAGTGAATCCTCCTCCTCAGCCCAGGGGAGACCTCCCTCCCTCCCTGCCGGGGGCCGCCTACACTCACTCAGTCACCCGACTACTCCCATCCTCCTCAAACTCCCAGCAAGTGTTGAACTCCACAGCAAACTTCCCAACTGTATCTGATAATGAGTGAGTGCAGTGTTAGTGTCAGCGACCACTACACACCCTGCACCCCAACTCCATCCACCTGCCGGCTTCCGAAACACTGTCCATCACTTTAAATAAACTACGCCCGCCCCGCCTCCTGCTCCCTGCCACGCCCCCTGCTCCCCGCCCCGCCTCCTGCTCCCCGCCCATTGGTCGCCATTCACCGCGTCCTGCCTCCTGCTCAGCGCTTATTGGTCCATTGCCGCCGCGCCCTGCCTCTTGCTGCGCGCCCATTAGCCCACTGCTTCCCAGCTCTGCCCCTGTTCCCTGTCCATTGGTTCCCTGAGCCCTGGCCCCGCGCAGTCTTTGGAACGTTAAACCCCGCCCCCCCTGTTGACTGCCCATTGGTCCATTTTGACGTCCATCGCCACCCCCTCCTTCTACCCCGCCCATTGGTCCGCAGATTCTAGTTGTGCCAGACCCCAAAGCCCAGCTCCGAACAGCAACAAGTTGTAATAATCACAAGGAGATGTTAGTTATCATGAGACAATAGGTATTGCTGAAAAAAGAGACGTTGTAAGATGTCCATTCGCAATTCCGTGATCTACAAAATCAATTGTGGTGGGGAGTTACCAATCTTCAGAATTAGCTTGAAGTCTCTGTCATAAGATGTTGGATGTAGTTTGGTAGGTCTTATTAAGGTATTTGTAGTCTTAGGTAGTTCAACAGTAAATATTTATTAACTACTAGAAACTAAATACAATAAATATTATACATAATAAAGGTCCAAGTTAGGAGCTGTCCCCATGCTTGCTTGTACACACAGTTCTGTCCAATAATACACTGACCCCTAGGTGCAAGTCAAGTGTTCTCTTGTATCATTGTTTAGGCAGTACTATATTCAGTCCCACGGTAAGCCTTTATGTGCCCTTTACTACACCACCCCCCCCCCGACCCCCAAATCTTTATCCCAGTTTACCTCATGTATTTACATCATTACTATGACCCCATCTCCTCCTGACCTCATCTCCTGCTACCACCCACCGCCCCCCCCGCCCCACCACCACCCAAGCCTCTGCGTTCATAGGTTCAGGCAGTCTGGAGGTCTTGTAACCCTCCTAAATCATGTTCTCCCAATTATCGGAGGAGTGATAGGCTTTGTTGCTGCAGGTAAACTTTGTTGAATTGGAAGTTGTTCTAGCAGCTGGGTATCTTTTCATCCCCCTTTTCCATTCTTTGGCATTAAATCGTTCTTTGTCGATTCCCCAATTATGGTGATAGGTGGCAGTTGGTTAATCCCGCTCTTTACAGAGTGGACAAATTCTGGGCTCATTTCTATACTGCTTTTTCTCTTTTTCCTTCGTGCGGCTCGCCATGACACATGCTGGGATGGAAAATGGCCTTTCCTGTTGTGAAGGTGTGACTTGGTAGTAGGCTCACATTAGTATTTGGCTGTGTTGTGTGCTGTCATCAATGGATGGCTGCTACTCAGTTTCAGTGTTGCTTGTTGCACAATCATGCTGGCAGGGAATTGCAGCATCTGCTCTGTGGTCTCAGGGTTTATCTCTCCAACTGGCATTAGAGCCATTGGTTGAGTCTCTTCTCGTTGCTGGTTCCTCTCTTAACTGTCATCTACTCAAAGCGTTGTGGCAACAATCTGAGTGATTGGCTGGTTTGACCAATGAGGGGCTTCTGGCACCTGTAACAAAAGTGAACAAGCCTGCCCTCTGCAAAGAGAGAAGATAATTCAGAGCTGATGTCCAGTCAAGAGAATCTTTTTTGTTGGAGTTTCCAATTGCAATTCAGCAAACTTACAAGAGTGGTTGTCTTGACATCTTCTGCTATTTTGAGGAGATTCAAAGCTACATAGGCACCTCTGCTCAAGAAAGAAAAAGACTGGTTACGGATGACTTACATCGGTTCAAAAATTTGTTTGTCGCCATACCTTAATTGTTCCAGAATCATGCCAATGATTGAAAGTTGGAATCCTCCATAAAGCAGTGTTTCTTAGTCAAGGGTCTCTCAGCCACGGTTCTTTGTCCAATAAGACCATAATACTGGCTTCCATCTCCAATTTAAAGTTTGTGAGATGGCCATTAACCAAGATGTCTTCATTCCAGAAGGAAAATCCAGGATTTTTTACCTCAACGAAGAAGCATGGTTGTGTATCCTCCTGGTGTGCTGTCTCGACCTCGTGAATCCTCTTGGGAGTCTTCTGTGCATTTTGATATTTTGGCTTTGCATAGCTTCCCAAAGTGTCCTATTCAGTTATGTTGAAAGCGTTGGGCTGAAATTGCTGGACAGTAATCACACCTCCGGGGGCACTTTGCACCACAGTGCTGGCATGGTCGCTCTACTGGTTAGTTAGAGTATTGCTTCCCTTGGCCTGGGTGTCCCTGTTTCTGTGCTGTTTCACTAACTGGACAATGGGTTTTACTTTGTATCACAGTTTGCTTTCTCCTCTTAATATAGATCTGTGCTGCAAACGGATTTCAGATTGCCTAACAATCTGGATGGCTTTCTCAAGCGTTAGATCTTCCTTTGCTTGAAGCACGTCTGAGAGTGCATCATCTGCTAATCCTGCACCAATCTATCCCTAATTAGCTCAGATTTCAGGTCATCATAATCAGAGCCTTCAGCCATTCTGTACAGCTCATTAATGAAGGAGTCAACAGGTTCTCCTCTCTGCTCGACACATTTATTAAATTTAGTCCTTTTGAAGGATTCTGTTACTTCTGAGGTTAAAATAAGTGTCAAATGACTTTAAAACTTCATCAAACTTTGCAGATGCTTCATTGATTCCTTGTCTAGCTATTATATCATTGGCTATTGGGCCTACTGAATAAAGAAGTGTGTTAACTTGTTCAGTTTCTTTTTATCTAGACCTGAAGCAATTATGTATCTAAGGAATCCCTTTCTCCAAAGTCCCCATTTTTGTGATTGAACTGGGCCTTGGATACGTCCAAATTGATCTGGAAGAGTGGATTTCTAATCCATGGCTAAAATTTTTAAATTGCAGGTTCAGTTTTAAGAGGTTTCTGAAAATCCAATATGGCGGCACCGTACACTTCTTCACAAAGGGTTTTCCCACGTTTGCCAATTTTGGTATTTACAATTTCAGCATTTAAATTTTTTCAACATTGGGCTGCCTCGATCAACTGATTACAGTCTTCCCGGCTTTAGCACAATGTTCTTTGGTCTTGGAAGCATCAAATCCTGGCTTTTGCTGGGTGTTTATTAAAGCTGCCTACTCATCGCGATTAACTTTTGGTTTATTTTTCCTTGTTCAGAGTGAGCTCAGCCACCATGTGTTCAGGCACCGACTCAAGAATCAGATTTCTCAGACTATGATTTAAACGTTCTGACCACTGCTGTCTTTAATTTTTTTCAGTACTTGTGTTGTCCAGAAGTTTTTTAGCTCACCCCTGCTAAGTCCGCTGTCTCTGCCCAATCTGGGTATTGAAGTTGGACTTCCACGGGATTCAATGGAGTCTTCAGATGCAGTGAGGAATTTAATTTATGCCTTCAGCTTCCAAGCCTTTCTTTGGAGCTATTCACTGGCAATTTCCTTCTGTGCCTTTGCTTCTTGAGCTTTTCTTTGGGTCAGAATGCTTTTTTGATTTTCCTTCAGTTTTCCAGGATTTTAATTTTCTTCTGCAGTCTCTGCGAGGTTTTGAGTTGTTCCATTTACTGCCACCATATTGCAGGGTGTTGGGCATAATTTGGTAGGTCTTATTAAGCTATTCGTAGTCTTAGGTAGTTCAACAGTAAGTATTTATTAACCACCAGAAACTATATACATAGGTACAGTAAAGGTCCAAGCTAGGAGCTGTCTCCATGCTTGCTTCTGAATACAGCTCTGTCCAACACTACACTGATCCCGAGGTGTGGATCATATGTTCTCTTACATCACTCTGTGGGCGGTACTGTACTCAGTCCCAGGTTAACCCTTTATGTGCCAGACCTTAAACTACAGTCTCCATTAATGAAAAATTAATGGCTAGGGACAATCCAGGCCACATTACGTGTTTCCTTCCTTTTCTTTCAACACTTTTGTTTGTTTGCTTCACGGGAAGTGAATTTTGCTTGATGATAATCCTGTCAAGTGCCTTGGAACGTTTTACTACCTTAAAACACTGTAAAAATCTTAAGTTGTTGTTAGAGTGCTTGGTGGTCAAGGGTGCAAAAAAAGGGTCCAGAAGTGAAGGGGGTGGTGCTAATCTTTGGTTGCTTACCACTTTTCTGAGGCATTGCACCATGTGATCTTGGAATGGGATCACAGAATGTCCATCAATTCCTTTTAAGTTTTTCCACAAACAGTAGCCTTCACTCGACCAATCCATTGTCAATTTTTTGAGTAGCTTTCAGCAGTTCCCTTTAAGGACAGATGGTTATGAAGCCCTAGAACCAAAAATAATGGTTGGAGTGTGAATGTGGAGGGTAAATATTGACACAATTAGGTGGACAGAACGTCCAGTATCCATGTAATAACTTACGCAGTCCAGAATTTCCTTGATGTGATTCATATGCATTGCTATTGTTCCTTCAAGTTGTTCATTGAGTCCACTGGTGACCAATGGAGGGAATAGGCTCCTGAGCAAGTTTATTTGCACACTGAATGGTGCAAAAATCAGTGTAAAACAAGGATAAGCAGCTGAACCAGCAGGGAATGTTTACATGCCCTATCAAAGGCTCAGTGCGGCTGCAGTTTGCAGCTAAAACAGGAACAGTGCTTCGCTCTTTTATTGCAGGTCTTGCCAAAGTTTTGATAACATTTGGAGAGAATTATAACCATTTAATGCCATTTCTGTCCAGAGAATAGAGGAGAAAAACAAGAACATCCAGGTCAAGAACTCAAAACTTCAGTGACGCTGACTTCTAAGCTCTACTCGACAAGATTGAAGCCTAAAGGAACAGACTCCTGGGTATGCATTCTACCAAAGCTGCCAAGGCTGTCACATTCCCTGATGGGAGTTGGAACTGATCACCAACTCTCACCCCAGTACTGCAGAGCAGTGCAACAAGAATTTCAATGAATTGGCCAGCTCTTGAAAGCAATGGCCATTCTGCCCCTTTCATTTTTGCACACCTTAGACACTTGCATACAGTTCACCCTCTTCAAGCAACACTTACACAAATAACCCCTTCTCTCTGCACTCTGGTTAAAGAGGATTCTATCCCCCTATCTCGTGCTATGGCTATATAATTCCCCTAACACTCAAAAACTGCTTTGCACAACCCCAAAATATGCAACATGAGGAAAAGTCTTTATGAAATGAGTGGTTAGGATTTGGTTTGCACTGCCTGAGGGTGGTGGATAGAAATTCAATAATGGCCTTCAAAAGGAAATTGAACAAATGCTTGAAGGAGAAAAAAGATTGCAGTAATGAGGAGAGTGCAAGGGTGGAGTGGGACTAACTTGATTGCTCTTCAAAAGAGTCGGCACAGACTCGATGGGCTAACTGGCCTTCTGTGTGCTGTACTATTCTATGATTCTATGATAAAATTCTAAAACTCCTTCCCCCACTTTAGAGTCATAGAGTCATTCCATCATGTCTGTGCCAGCCATCAAGCACCTATCTATTCTAATCCCATTTTCCAGCACTTGGCCTTAAGTATGCACACCTCTTCACTTCTCCTATGCCACTGCACGCACACTCAACTGCCAGCCTTAACCGCCTTTATTTATCTGTTTGCAAGAGAAAATGGCATGCAACGGCTAAAATCTTCTGGATTTACAAAATTCTCAGGTGTCGGGACCATATCTGGGTCCTGAACCTGCTCATGTCAATGGTGTGCTCTCCAGCGCAATCTTATGGGAGATGACCAAATGACAGGCCATCTCTGCGTTCCCACTCTAATTAGGGATGGCAGGCAGGACACGAGGTCAGCACTATGATTAAGAGCGCTATATTTAAAGGAATGTCAACAGCCTGTGCAGTGCATTACTGCAACCCTCCCCCCCAGTAATAATTGACTCCCTCAAAAATGCCTGTTAATGCTTCACACATCTGCTCCCTTGGGTCTTTCACTACTCTCGGAGAAGTAACATATTCATGGAGATTCATTTGCTTTGAGTCCTTTTAGTCTGTCTTGGGCTTCCAGTTGATTTATGTTGAAGTTAGTTCTACTTGGAGTACCGTTACTCAGGGAGGGCATTCTGTTCATTATTTTCCCATTGTATTCTCTAGGAATCTGTAAAACTAACTATCTCAGGCTCATTCTCAGATTCTATTTTGCTTGCATCTCTTTAAGTACCTTCTTATCGTTGTACTCTTGAAATTCTAACATATTGCGTTATTTTTTTCTTTATTTATAGTTTTTACAGGTCATTCTTTGACCTTTTGCTCATTCTCTTAACATGTTTCTAAATTTTCTGCCTTTGTCCCAATGAACTCCTTCCTTTCTCCCTACAAGATTTATATTATTCATGTTATTCTTCCTTTTTATCCTGTTCTGATTAACTTGTTAATTCATGCCAGCCCTGCCCTGAGCCTTGCCATTTTGCTCCTTGTTGACATGAATGCCTGTCATTTTCAGGCAAAGATCACTCTCCTGTGATTTCGCCCTCCATGTGCTGACAAGCTTCTGACTGTGGGACACATTCGACATCTGGAAGATTTCATTTAACTGGTAAAATTGAGGCTAATTGTACATTTAAGTACCTTAATTGGCTTTTTTTCCCACTGCTGCATGGGTAGCTGTTGCCATTGGAAGCCCACCTCTAATAAGAATGCATGGAGGAGGGAAAACATCAGACAGCCAGCCCGACATTTCTCTTTCAGAATTTCCTGGCTCCCTGCCTCCAAAGCCACCTTCGCTGCTGGGAAGATCAGGGCCAATGCCATCTAAAGGCAGACCACCAGAGAGGGCATCCACAACTTTAAACCTTCCACCCTACTAGGGCATGTGGGCATTCATCTATTGGTGTTCAGGGGGGAGGGGGGGTTAAAACCAGAAATTCACATCTAGAGGGCCACTGCCTGACAAGGGGTCGTATACTAAGAAGGCAGTGGGGATTCAACAGGCAATCACATGAAAGGTCAAAAATATGTCAAAACTTGGAGGAAATCTTTCAACAGCTCACAAGCAGTGCAAATCAATTATTCCTAAATTCCCAGTCAAAAGAAAATCCTATGATGTTCCAGTGGCACTAATGTTCTGAAACCCCTCCTCTATTGTTTATCCATATGGCCTGTTAATCTGAAAAATGATTTAAAGCTCTAATTCGAGGTTCAAATTTTTCATAATCATGCTTTTTCCAACAATATCCCTGCACTTTCTGTTTGAGTCCAAGTTAATTCTTTTTTTGCTTTTTTTCTCCGTGTTTTTTCATTGCTCCAATTTCACCTTGCGTGTAGATATTGTTTGTTCTATATAATTCACAGACTTAGCCTGTTTTTTGCTGTGCGCTCATTGGCTGCCACATTTCCTTCCATTACAACAGTGACTGCACTTCAAAAGTACTCCGTTAGTTGTAAAGCACACTTAGATGCCTTGAGATCATGAGAGGTGCTATATAAATGCACATATTTTTTCTTGTTTCTTCCCTTTTATTTTTCACATTCCCTTCTTCAGTTTTTATCACTCCAAAGCCCTAAAAATAATTAGCAATTTGTACTCTGCAACAGTATGGCCACCAACATTTGCAAACAAAGCATGAAATCACAGATTCTTAAGAGCCTGCTTACTGGAAAGCCAGTGGGAGTGGATGTTTGCAGGACTTCCTTCCCAGATCAGCTTTCCTTTCATTGGCATAAATACAGCAATGTCTTTATACACAGGAACACGATGCCTGAACTGACAAATCAATCCCTCATCCCCCACCCACCTGTCATGTTGACTGATATTTTTTCCTGTTATAACTTGCGATTCAGCTACATCAAGTTTTATCTGAGGCTAGCTGTATAAGCTCTTGTATTACTTTAAATTTCAAAGAGTACTGCTTACAATAAAATTAGGTGACATGGTAAAGACTGGGTAAAATATGAATACAGGGTCATAAGTATGAATTTGTTGAGGGGTAAAGAGTGGGATAGATTCTCGATGAACTAAAGGCAAAACATATATTTTAAGTTCCTGCAAATTGGGTTAAATGGCTAAATCACAAAACTTTAGAATAAATACATTTATCACAATAAATCATAATAAAAACAATTGGCCCAGAACAACCTGCAATGGCGAGATTGACGACATATATTATAGATATCACTGTCTTGCAGCGGATCTTGAACTTACTCCATTTGCTGGATTCGTAATTTTAAATAGGCTGCAGCAAACATAATAACTGTGTAGTTAATAGCCAGCATAATTACAGGATTAATGTACATTCAACTGGATCACAAACCCGACTGATAGGTAGGTTGAAGTATTGGTTTAGCTTTCATTTTCAAAGGAAGCTCGTAAAAATGTCAACTTTATTTCATAGCCCTTGACGAAGATCTTATTGAGAAGAGTTATCGTTGTCCGTAAATTATTGACTAATTGATCATTCTGTGCATGATGGCTGTAATTCCAAGGTTAAGTAATACTCTACAGTTAACAAAGTCTTCTTTAAAACACCTCTTAAATAAAGACACAGGGCCCCAAGTTCATTAGTGCTCCAAACGAATTGCTGTGCACAGTGACAGTGGCCAGAACAGAGGCCTAACATCATATTTCCAGTGAGCTTTGGGAGCCAATCAGAGCCCCAACGCAGCTTGCTTATCAATGCCTAACCAATGTCAACTGGCGTCATGTCCAACCGGTAAGTATATGAGTTGGGAGTTGGGGAAGAAGGTAATTGGGTTGGGGACAATGGTGAGTCAGTTTGGCCTGCAATTGTTTTTTTGGAGCCAAGTGGTGCACTCCTACACATACCAACTCCATAAAAAATAGGTTTTCTGAAGTTTTGGGTAATTATTTGAATGGCCTCCAGCACACAAAATGCTGGAAACACTCAGTAGGACAGGCAGCATCAGGAGATCAAAGTGCTGCAAGTTCTGAAGGATGACAGCGAGTGAATAGAATAGAGAAATTGAGATGGGCGATGTCACTCCAGCTGTTCCCAATGAAAAGATCAAGAGAGGATAAAAGGCCAGGGGGAGGGATCCAGTTGGAATGAGAATTTAAGGACTGCCAGTTAGATAACTAAGAGCTAGAAATAATAATCAGAGCTTGTGCTTTGAATTGTCTAATCAACAAAGTGTCCTGTTCTCAAATGGGTGCATGAGCCTCATTTCAATAATGCAATGACCTCAACATCCATGTAGATCAGATTTAGGCTTCTGAAATCTTATATTGGTTATTGTTGTGCCCAAGGGGAACAGCAGTGTTGAATTTAGATACCATAGTTCCATATAGAATCAAGCAATCCATCACAGAAAGGATGCTGCATTATAAAACATTCCATGTTGAGATTTCCAAGTCATGGGTTGTGGAGCAGGTTTTGACAAGTTTTCCTGATGTTTGAAATGTTCGTACATCCACACACTAAGCCTTTATTGTCTTGAAAGGGCTATGAGTCAGGCTCATACAATGTTATTGGTTGCAGTAACATATTAATGATCATGAAAAGATGCACCTCCACTCTGCATGTGTCTCTGTAATCTTTCAAAGAATGCATTAAAGATGCCAGAGGCAATCAAAGGCACTTCTAAAAACAGTGTTTGTCAGACAATTACTGCTCCCTTTGTCATAACCAGTTTCGTCTCACTGGCTGTAGTGAAAAGACATATAATTTTACTGAGTACAGCTAAAACACTTGAATATGCTCAGTGACTTTTATTCTGCCCCTAGCTACTTTTGAAGATAGAAGTTAATCTTTTAGCTCAGTGTTTTATGGAGCTGCTAATCTTAGTTATGCTATGTCTGGGAAATTAACCCAATATATCAATTGTTCTCTGAACTGGAACTTACCAATGAGAACAATTAAAGCCAGTATCAAATTTTCAGGTATCTTTACAACTGTTTTTCATTCTATCTTCTTCTTGAGTTCTCTGCCTGAAGGCAGGTCCAACCCACAGCACCACCACCTACACCACGGGTAGGGCAAGGAGGCAGGTCCCAAATCCACTCCAGCCAGAATGGGGATCGAACCCTGTGCTGTTGGCACCAATCTGATCCACACCGGACAGCCAGTTAATTGAGCAAATGGCTCCACTTTTACATGCATGTTGTAGTCTGGAGCCCTCGAGGTGGCTGTGGTGGGGACAAGACCATTGTTCACCTTTCCTTTGCAAAGAAGGTCTGGAGAGAGACGCAGTGGTTTCTGTCGAGGTTCATCCCGAGCAGCTCTGTGACACAGGACTCTGTGCTCTACGGGCTGTTCCCAGGGACACACACCGAGACAAACATCAACTGCAGCTGGAGGATCATCAACTCGGTGAAAGGCGCTCTTTGGTCTGCCCGAAACATGTTGGTCTTCCAGCGCAAAGAGTTGTCCCCGACCGAGTGTTGCAGACTGGCACATTCCAAAGTCCAGGACTACGTGCTGAGGGACGCGCTAAAGCTTGGGGCAGCCGCCACAAAGGCGCAATGGGGAAAGGTTGCTGTCTAAAACCTTTCTGCCACAGTGCACCGAGGGGCTGGGAACTGTTGAGAGCCCCTCGGGCTGTACAGCTCACAATGAATGTATGCATTGAATACTAATTGTATTATAATTGTATTGAAGCACCTCAGAGTGCAACATGATGTATGTTGATAACTCCAATACCATTGTTTGATTGTCTGTAACGACCATATTGAAATTATTGTAATATTCATTGATTGTATTGATGCACCTCGTGATCCACGTGTAAAAGTTGAAAATGATTGTACTTTTTGTGATGGCGATTTTAAAATGTTTTGTAATGTTCTTCCAGATATTTTATTAATAAAGTATATTTTTCAAAAAAAAAATGTTGTAGTCTGGAGCTTTGGATAGTGATGACAGAGGCTTCAATTTCTTTCCATCACATGGCTGACCAGGAATCTCTCCCAGTCTTACCATTTGCTATTCACCTATGTTGGAAGGATTTACAAGTTGATAGTCAATCTGTTTGGCCATGTTATGAACGTACCTACCTTGCCCATCAAGTCCTGGGGCAGAATTTAGCCCTTGGCTGGCGGGCGGGCCCCACCGGCTCGGCGGTGGGTGGGCAGCCAAACCCTGCCGCCAAAACGGGGCCTGCCGCCATTTTGAGTGGGCGGGCCAATTAAGGCCCGTCCAGCGGCCTGCTCGACAGGAAGCGCTATGCGCTTCCTGTTCCAAGGGGAGGGAATCCACAACTGTCAAAGTGCGCTCCCTGAGGCAAAGTCCTGTCTCAGGGAGTTTAGTGAAGGGTAAGTAAAGTCAAAAAATAGAGACACTTTAAAATTATTAACATGTCCTCCTCATGTGACAATGTCACACGAGGTGGGACATGTTGAGAACAAACTCATAAAATTTATTAAATTTTTACAAAATGGTAATGAAACTTCATCCTGCCAGTGGATGAAGTTTCATTAATAATCTACAGGCCGCTGGGGCTCCTGGCCTGCCCGCCAACCTTAAGGTTGGACGGGCAGGGCATTTAACTATCTTAATGAGCCTGTCAGTGGCCTTAATTGGCCATTGACAGGTCGGCGGGCGGACAGCTGATTTTGCTGTCTGCCCGCCTTCCTTAAGATTTAAATTGCCCGGGATGACGTTGGGGATTCCTCCAGATGTCATCCCGTGTCATTTTCCCCTCAGCGAGTGGGCCCCGCCCCCCAAATCGCCAAGGGGAAAATCCTGGTCCTGGAGTGGGCCTTGAACCCAAAACTTCTGACTCAAGCAGGAACGCTACCCAATGCGCCATAAGACCTGTTTCTTTTGTATTCTATGGATAAACACACCTGCATGTAAAAATGCCAAGTGACATGTGCCTGCCAATTGCAATTTCGAACAGGGAGACGCAGATCAAATAGTGATCAAGCATGGCGTAATGCTAGTTTCCATCCATTGACTGAGTATGCTAGCCTGTTACAGTCTTTTCCTTCCTATACACAGATGAGCTGCATACTATTCCAATGCCATTTGGCCTCTGGTAAGTGTGTTGCTGTGAGCTGATTGTGCCAATGTTAATGGATGTGAATGGAGAGGTATCACACAACATAGGTGACCCAAGCAAATCTTGCATCACATATTATACACCACAAAGAAACAGACCATTTAGCCCAACAGGTCCATGCCAGTGTTTTTAGTCCATAAGAGCCTCCTCCCATTGTTAACCAACCCCATCAACATATCTTTCTATTCCTTTCTCCCTTGTGTGTTAGTCTAATGTTCCCTTAAATGCTTCCTTGCTTGCCGCATCAACTTGTGGAGGTGAGAGCCATATTCTAACTACACTATGGAGAAAGAAATTTCTCCTGAATTCTGTATTAGAGTTGTTAGTTTCCATTTTATATATTTGCCCCCTAATTTTACTCTCTGTCATAAATGGAAGCAATGACTGTTATTGACAAGGGCGGGTTTTCCAAGCCGGGTGGTGGTAGGTGTCGTGGCTGGAGTTTCAGTCAGGAAATCCTTTAATATGAGTTTCCTCGCATGCTGAGAAGTTTCAACTCCACAATGTGCAAATTTTTCTGACAAAATCCATGCCCAGAAGTCAGCCTGGCTGATGGGCTGGGTAACAGTCAGTGGAGGAGTGCTCTGGAGCAGGCCACAGCCAGAAGTACGGAGCCTCAATCTGCTGTGGGAGCATGCAGTGGATCTAATCTCTCAGGGACCAGGGAGATCTGATCCACAGCCTTGGGTGGAGAATCTGATTCCTGCTTAAGGGAGCGGCCTTTGGTTGGCGGAAACTTGATGTGGGAGGGTGTGGTCCCATGGAAACAGGTAAACTTGTGTTTCCAAGTAGAAGCATGCCTGCTTTTCCTGTTTGTCAAGCAGTACTGTAGGGCACTTACATTTTTCTCTAAGCTATCCTTGCTTTCCCTGAGCTGTTGAATTTTTCAAGATCTGGAAATGGTTAAATCAGTAAGGGAAGTTAAATCAGAGGCGCCCAGCCTTATTATAATATTTAAATACCTATCTCTGGGAGGGGTTGGCTACTGACTTCCTTTCCAGCCTCCACAATATGCTCACCATCCCTAACTGGACGGCAATTCTGGAGGCAGATTCAAACAGACTATTCTGCATTTCTTTGGTAGTAAAATTGTAACACAGGAGAAGATCATTGGATCACTTATTCCACAATTAGAGGGAAGACTTCCTCTTGAATCTGGGCTGGATTCAAACCTATGTCTTGTGATGATAAGACTGTTTCTGTTAGACCTTGCTGAATTTCTCTGCTTTTCTCTCAAAGGAGTTGATTACTTGCTGATGGAACATCCTCTGTTATGTTGCCCAAGTGACCATTTTTTCATGTGAGCAATGATAGAGAATGTTGGCTGTCTGTTCAATTTTAGGTAACAGCATTAACATTAGCCAACTCTGTCCTTGCTGGACTTCCACAAACACTTCTAGCACGGGTCACTGGATAACAATCAGCAATAAGACTGCTGATAGGTTCCTACCCCACCCCCAATCCTCATCACCTCCCACCACCACCACCCCTCCCCCACATAAAGAACAAATATTAACAGGTCTCTGTCGTGGAAACAGAATGAGAATTCTAGCTCCTGAAATGGCGATTAATACCTTACATGCCTTTTTTACATCATTACAATTTTTTAACACAACTCCCTTAATTATAATGCAGCCTTATGAAGATGACCAAAATTTGTACACTAAAAGACATTTTTTTAAGTTTATTGAGAACTTGTACTCGAGAATAATTTTCTGATTGCAAGTGTGAATATTTAAAGATAGAACCCTGTAGATCTGGGAGAGGTAAACCTGAAAGGATATTTTTGTTTATTTTAGCAGCTCAACAGATCAGCCATTCGGCTGGTTTAACAATACTCTAAAGGTATAGTTGAATGTGCACACATTTGGTTTCCTTGCACTAAAGGCAGAATCATCCCAGATTTTCACAAAATGTGGTAGTGGGTGAGAAAAAGGATGTTTTACTCACCAGCCGCAATGGTGGCTTTTCTCAACATATCATCCGATTCCCGACACGTCCCACCTCATTAATTATGCATTCATGGGGAACATGCTGGATTGCTGGTGGACATGTTCAGATTTGCCTGCCACGCCTTGGCTTCAGCACTTCCTTGCCCCAGGCTCCATATTTAAAGCGCACCAGAGTGCAGCCTACTTCATACCTACAGACCAGGACTGCTCCAGGTGACAGATGGCCCCGAAAGCAAAGAAGACGGCAGCCTCCAAACTTAGTGGCGTCTCTCTGGGGCACCTGCTGGACGCAGTGGAAGCCTGCCGCGATGTTCTCTGCCCCTGCTCTGGCCACAAGAGGTCCACCAGAGTCACCAATCCAGCCTGGGAGGTGGTGGAGAGGTGGTCAATGCCAGTGGAACACAGAGGAGGTCAGCCATCCAGTGCAAGAAGAAGATGAATGTTCCCATCTGTTCCGCCAAGGTAAGTCAACCACCTCATCACTCTCAACTCACACACTCACAAACCCATCACACACACACAGGGATCTCGCACATCAAGGGACAACAACACGAACTCTCACATACACCCTCACATCTCCATCAGGCTCATATCCTCTGGAGCTCGCGTCCTCATCCCATCCATGGCTCCAGTCACCACACCAACATTCCACGCAGTGCCATGCATCCTGCTCACACTCTCTCCATCTGTTTCATGCAGGAGAAGCTGGCTTACAACAGCAGGAGGAGGTCCCAGACCAAGGGTGGAGTGGCCCACTTTAGGCCACTCACTCACTTTGAGAAGCGTGCGATTGCGCTGATTGGTGAGGACATGGAACTGTGCCTACAGTGATGATGAGGCTGGCAGCGAATACCCACATCAGGATCCTGCACCACATCATGCCTCTCTCAATGCAACTGTTAATGCTCTCTCTCTCCTGCTTTTGACTCTGCTGCTATGCATTAATTATCTCTATTTTGGTTCACAGGGAGCTCTGCCAAGCTACCAATATCCTCAGACAGCCCCTCAGCTCCATCCGAGCCTTCACCTCCAGCCAAGAGGACACTTCCTCCATTGAAGAGCTGGAAATAAGCAGCCTGGAAGACCCGTCACAGTGCTTACCCACACCCTGCACCAGCGCAGAGCACACCCTGCACCAGCGCAGAGACACACACCTCGATGAGGCCTAGATCTAGAGCAGGCTCGGGTTCACAGTCTGGTGGTCACCACACGGACACATGTACGCAGCAGATGGGGACAGGTTCAGCCGAGCTCCCAGCACTCGGAGGACTGCTGGGGAAGAGGCATCTGTGAGGTCCGCATCACGATGATGAGCCTCTGGATTTGGCCTTCCAACTCATCATGGAGAGTCAGCAGAAGACGGGGAAACATCATGCAGAGCTGATGGAATCCCTCAACACAGTGGCGCAGAAGTCAGAGGAGTGTATTTGCCTGCTCTCTGATGAAGTGGTGCCCATATGTGCGCACATGGAGGTCTCCATGGGAAAGATGGCGGATGCCATGGAGACACTTGCCCAGAAGAATGCGGAAATGCACGCAGACCTGTACTCCATCACGGTAGCCATGGATGAGTTCCTGCAATGACAATGCAAGAGAGAAACAGGGCACTTCAGCATCCCTCCAGGTACTCTTTTCCCTGAAGGAGCCAGGCCGGGGCCCTCGGGCACCCGATGGTAGGAGGAGGAGTGGCAGCTGGACACCCATGGGTCATCCACTCAGGGATCTCTGCGACTGTCCTCTCCGTCTGAGTCCCCTTTGCCTGTGACCCCCTCAACCTAGTACTCTGTCACCACAGAGGGAGCAGCTCATCCACAGGAGGTTAGCAAAAGCAAGCCGGGGTCCTCAAGGCATTAGCTCTCCAGAGGACACACGCCAAAATCATCAGAGGCAACAGGACCAACCACTGCAGGACTGTCTCCGCCCTTCCTGCGGATGTCAGGGCAGCACCTAGAAGAAGTGGTAAGCCTAGGAAAGTTAAAAGCAAAATAATGTGGTTGCTGAAAATCTGAAATAAAAACAAAAAAATGCTGGAAAAACTCAGCAGGTCTGGCAGCATCTGTGGAGAGAGAAACGGAGTTAATGTTTCGAGCCCGTATGACTTCTTCAGAGCTAAAGAGAAGTAGAAATGTGGTGGATTTTGTACTAGAAAAAATAAGAATTTCTGATCACAAGTGGTTGCACTGGTGAACACATTTTGTCATTTTATAATCTGTAAATATTTTCACTTTCACTGAATAATGTGTAATGGTGTCTTTCAGCTTAATTTACAAGCTTCGCGAGTCCTCACCCTGCACGCCCCTCACTAGCAGTTCAGCTGCACATAGCCAGACCATGAGTGATTCTGGAGGGAGAAGTGTGTGTATGGCAAGGCCTCATGCAAGCATTCTTCCACACACATGGAGTCTTCATCCACCACACTCATCTCAATGTCCCAAGAATTTTTAATGCTGTCTGCTGGGCTTCTCTTTCAGTTGTCCATCTGAGCTGACCTGCATCTCCACCCAGCCACTGATTGCACTTTCATACAGCACCTGTGCCCGTCCAACATGAGGCTCCGCTCACGTTTGATTCGAAAAACATGGTCGTAGTCATGTTTCTGCTCAGCTCCCCAACCTTTTTCCCCTCTCCCAGTCACCCACGTCCTTTCCTCCATCACTGTTGACCTCCCTAGCATCCCGTTCCACCTCCCCACCGTCACCTACCAGCCAGAACCTTTTTCTTTTGGGGATGTCCAGGTGAACATGAACGTTCCCTATCTTCTTGAGAATCCCACACCCATCCACATTGACCTCCCCAATCTCCTTCTTCCCACCCCAAAGGTCCATATCTGCCTCCAAGTCCCCACCAACCACCCTCGCCATCCCTTCCACCGCTACCATCGCACCCTTACCC
This sequence comes from Cetorhinus maximus, assembly GCF_964194155.1. Classification (NCBI taxonomy): domain Eukaryota; kingdom Metazoa; phylum Chordata; class Chondrichthyes; order Lamniformes; family Cetorhinidae; genus Cetorhinus; species Cetorhinus maximus. Next base: position 82,077,495 of record NC_135888.1, on the reverse strand, counting down.
TCCCACCCTTACAGTTCACTCTGCCCCCTCTCGTACTCACCATTCCCTCCTACACACGCTTCCCAGGAGGCAGTCATTGACTCCACAACCCCTCCCTTGCACATTCACCTGGACATCGCCCCCTTACTCCGTCTCCCACCCTTACTCCCTCCTTCACCCCTATTCCTTCATCCCCTTGGACTCCTTCCCCCTCTAAACTCCTTCCTCCCCCCGACTCCTTCCCCCCTCCAAAATGCTTCTCTCCTCCGAACTCCTTCCCTTATGCCTCCCTCCCCTTTACACCTACCTCTCCAGCTAACACATTCTCTCCCATTACACCCTCCTCCCTCCTCACCCCCACCTCACTCCCCAACACCTTCATCCTCCCCTTCCCAACTTCACCCCCGACACCTTCGTCCCCACTTCCCATTCTCACCCCGCCCCTCTTCCTCCCCCACCCCCCAGTACACCTTTCTCTCCCACTTAAACCTAGACCTTCCTCTTGTATCTCCTCCCCCATGTACACTTACCTCTCCGCAACCCCCCCACCACCCCCCGCCCCCCCACTTAGACAATCATCCGTAGCAGCCCCTGGCCAAGACCATGATGTTCTGAAGCAGACCCCAGACATCAATGGAGACCTCCCATCCTCTGTGAGCTGATTCATGGTGGAGCCATGTCCATGAAAATCCACCCAGCATGCGATGCATGTGTTCCTCCAGGGTCCAGTAGCTGGAGGACTCCATTGGATGATCCCGCTGTGCTTTCATGCCTGCGTGAAACTGAGTTTTGGCCTTCTCGGCATATTGTCATCCCCCGCCCACCATGATGCCCGACGCCAATGGGATCGGACAATTCCACCCGAAGTTTATGGTTAAACCAGTACCAAGTGGAGTCAAGGGCCGTACCCAGATGAAGTGAGAGAAAGTGATTGATGTCAAGCTAGCTTGCATCTTTCATGTGACATTGTTGCCAGCTTTATTATTTGATCTGTCTATATGTTTTTTTTCACAAAACAGCATTTTCTTTCTTGCCCTTTGAGACACAGGAAATAGAAGACTAGTACTGACCAGCTCATAGCGTGAGAACAGATGAGCAAGTTAAAGCAGCTTATGTGAGTCAGTAGCCTATTCCACCAAATGTTGTCTTTCTTAATGTGACAATTCCAATGCCTGTTGCATCATTCAACATTGCAAACAATCTCATGTTGTCTGAATAGATTCAATTTCCATCACAAGCTTCTTTCACTTTGATACTTGTAGTGAAACCAAATACATCAATAAAGAATGAGAGAAAATACTCAGCTACTCAGGCAGTATTTATGGAGGGGGATACAGAGCCAATGCTCCAGGTCAATGACCTCACCCCCACTCCGCCGTCATCCTGGATGACCTGGCTTGTTAACTCTGTTTCTGAGTATTTCCAGCATTTTCTGTTCTTATTTCAGATTTCCAGCATTCACGGCATTTTTTATTGTACATTAATAAAGAAAAGGTCTATGATTTTACTTCAAATAGCAGCCGACTTCGGTGAGTGCCCACCAAACGAAAGATCGGAATGATGCGCCCACCCCCGCACGCCAAACAGAAGATTCTGCCCCATGTTTTAATCTTCCAATCCGGTTTCCACCCTGCCAAAGTATTGAAATGGTTTTTATAGAATTTCATTTGTGCCTTCGATGTGACTGTGACAAAGGCAAATTATTACTCCCCATTTTTGTCGGCCTGTCTGCAGCTTATGACACAGGTGGCCATGCCATCCTCCTCTGACACCTCACATCATCCCGCTCTGTGGAACTACATTCTTATCTATCTGATGGCAAGGAACCTTATCCTTTCTTTTGTAGATGTCCTCGTAAGGCATTTTATACTTTTATTCTTTTTTCTATTCCGGAAATCTTTCGCTATTGTGGTGCACATTTAATCCATCCATCCCTTCCTCACGCTTGCACTGCCATTATTGATTTTTCTTCAGCTTTTAATACCATGCAACAATTTAAGCTTATTGAAAAACATTGATGGCAATCTTACTCCCCTACTTTGGATCAGTGATTTCCTTCACAAAAGGACCCGAGTGTTAGTTCTTGGGATTCATTCGGCGCACATATTAACAAATAATGGATTTCCTCAGGGCTGTGTACTGTCACCTTTACTTTTCATCCTCTATATGAATGATTGTCGATCAGAGTATGGCAACACAATCCTAAAGTATGCAGATGATGTGTTGGAGATGTGAAATTCTCAGCCTGAAAGTGTGGTAGAGGCAGAAACCCTCATAACATTTAAGAAGTACTTCGATATGCACTTGAAGCACTGCAATCTACAAGACTATGGACCAAAGGATGGAACATGGAATTACGCTGGGTGGCTACTTGTTGGCCGCTGTGGACACGATGGGCTGAATGACCTCTTTCCATGCTGTAAATTTCTATGATTCTATATGGTACTTGTGGGACTCATTAGGAATAATGAAGGAAACTATAGGAACTCGCTGGAGAAGTTTGTAAAATGGTGCGATAACAATTCTCTTTAACTGAATGAAGACAAGACAAAGAACTAGTTATAGACTTTAGGAAACATGATATTGTTCATGTGAAGGTTCATGATGTAGACATTGAAATTGTTACTACAATTATCAAGGTGTCAAACTAGATGATAAGTTGAATTGGAGGGAACAGTTTACAGATGTTGTGATCAAGGGACATACACAATTATACTACCTCAGAAAATTAAAATCCTTTTGAGTAAATCCTGTAATCATAAAACTCTTCTATATGGCTGTAGTTCAGAGTGCTATCATTTTTGAATGTCTCACCTGATACTGTTGTCTTAGGAAAGCAGATTCTTTAAGGGTACAGAGAGGGTATTTCATGAGTAATCTTTCTTGAGGAAATCTGTTTTCGAAGAATTTTCACGAAAATAAAGAACGTCATGAGCAATGATAATCACACCTTGTTTCAGTATCATTGCTGGTTCCATTTAGGCAAAAAGCTCCAATTCCTCAGAAGTAGGGCAAATCACTTCCTGAACTCATTTGTGCCCTTCTCTATAAGAAGTTTTAACAGGAGTTTGATGTATGGAAGAGGATATGCAGTCAGAGTGGACACACTAGCTGATTATTTTAATGCGTTGGAATAGTTTTTTAAATGCATGGTTTAATTAAAGTTAGATTTCTGTGATAGGGTAATTTTCTTTCTTTTGTTGCTATCATTTATATGTTTTTTTTAATGAACAAGCAATTTATTCAAAATGAATTTCCATGTGGACAATTAAGTGAAAATGAAAATGAATCGAAATTGTTTGATTGTCCTGCTGGGCGTCATGCCTGGAACAGTACTAAAGTTCAATTGGTACTGCTTATTATTGGCTCCCCAACCAACTTTTCCTCCCTATCTTGGCACTTTAGCAAAGCCATGCTGATTTGAGTGGCCTGAATGTAAACAAATTTCATTCATATTACAGCTGCCTGAGTCTTATAGGTATAATTGGGCTATTATTTGCCTTTCTTTCCTGTGGGAAGTTTCCTGGCTAAGCCAGAGAATTCAGTACAGTATAGTAAGATGATCAGTATTTCACCATTCTATGACAACATTAGCACTCAATTTTGTTCATTTAATTCTAGAAAACTATTGTTAGCAATATTAGTGAAATGAATGTTTGACAGATTTTCAGCATTCCTCTGTCCATTTTTTCAGCTTGAGTTAAAACACTGGATTTATTCTGAAATTTTCATTCTTGCAATAAAATATAAACATAATACAAGCCAGTACAAACCTATTTCATATGGGATTTATTGAGGGCAGCATAGTGAAAGATTTTCAATGAACTTGGGGAGAGATGGAAGAATATAAGATGCTCAAAGGAGATGGTACCAGAACAATAGCTATAGAGGCCAAGTTGGGAAATGGCACTGAGTGACCCCATGGTGTTATGGGCAGGGAAATGATGAAATTTCTACCCAGGTGAGGAACTTTCAGTGAGCAGAAAGGAATTGCTTCCAGTAAACTAGGTTTCTGTCAGTGTCAGAATGCACTGAAAGCAAAATACATTTTAGATATCTCAGGATCAATATTTCTAACACGATCCCCATGCTGTTAGTTTTCTTCTGACTCTGCTGGTAGATCACCCCCACTCTGCTCTATATTGCCCGCCAATCCCCTCACAAGCAAAATCTTTGCTTTCAATGAGTTTATTGTGGATGAACCATTTGGCATTCTGATACTGACAGAAACCTAGCTTGCTGGAAGCAATTCCTTTCTGTTCACTGAATGTTCCTCACCTGGGTAGAAATTTCATCATTTCCCTGCCCCTAACACCATGGTGTTACTCAATGCCATTTCCCCTTGGACTCTACAGCTATTGCCCTGGTACCATCTCCTTTGAGCATCTCATATTCTTCCATCCCTCCCTGATTCATTGAAAATCTTTCACTATACTGTCCTCAAACACCACCCTAGCTCCCTTACCTAGTTCTCCTTTCCTTGACCCTTAGCCTTTGCGCTGTTCTACATCTTCAGTGATATCAGTCCACCTTTAAACTCCCTTAGCCCTCTCTCCTACACATGCTCTTTCCTCCGAACTTCACTCAACCCAAGTAAAATTCTGATTCACTTCCTCAATTTTGTCATCTCTCAGTATCTCTGATTCCAAAGTCTCAATCACAAACAAGACAATCTTCAACCACTTTTGTCTCCCCTTCTACTCATATTCCCCTACCTTCACACAATCTTCATCTGCCCATGGGGGAGAAAAAAAAACTTTCTACCCCTTCCCTTCAAACTCCTTCACTTAATTTACTCCCAAATTTGAACATATGAACAAGGAGCAGAAATAGGCCAGTCAGCCTCTCAAGCCTGCTCTGCCATTTAATATCATGCCTGATCTGATAGTAGCCTGAAATCTGCATCCTACCTGCCCCTGATAACTGATCACCCCTTTGCTTACCAAGAATCTATTCACCTCTGCCTTAAAAATATTCAAAGGCTTTGCTTCCACCACCTTTTCAGGAAGAGGGTTCCAAAGACTCACGACCCTCTGGGAGAAAAATTTTCGTCTCATCTCTGTTTTAAATGGACGACCCCTTATTTTTAAACAGTGATGCCTAGTTCTTTGATAGGAGATCTCCACATATGACACCTCTGATTTCAGCTAAATATGCCCTTGTCTCTGTGTCAGATGCACTCATTTCTACCAAATATCCATTCCCATTCCCAGACCCTGCTGTTCCTGCCAATATAATCCCGATCATTTTGTCCTCATGACCAGGGGTGAAAACGCAAATGCACATGGTGCACAATTGCTCTTGTCATTTGTCATCAGATCTGGGGGGGGTTTGACTATTTGAGCATTTCGCTCTGCCTAGCCAAAACATTATTACTTCAGGAGCATCATAGAGGCAAGGAAGCTCTTTTGTTACCTCTATATTCAACTGTTATTTTGCCTGCTTTGCCATCCTTTCCCCTTCAATAAACCATAAACTCCATCTTGTTCAAAATTCGGCTGACTCTATCCTATTGTACAGTGGCTCACTTACCCAGTGCCTATCCTGACAAGCTTACATTGGCTCCCTGTCCCCCAACATATTAAATTTAGAAACTTTACCTTCAAAACCCTTCATAGCCTTATTCTAGTCTACCTCTGGAACCTCCTCCATCTTGATAACCCTACCAACATTCCCCCATCCTTTGGTCCTCTGGTTTTGTCATGTTTTGCATTGCTGGCTTCCTTTTCTGCACATTTGTGGCAGTCTTCAGCTGTTTCTGCTCTACTTTCCAGAAATTGCTCACTAAATTTTTCCATTTATCTCTTCACCTTTCAAAACCTACTCAAAGTCCATTTCTCAATTACACTTTTTTTTACCTTTCCAGTTTCTCTCCAGGGCTTATTTCCCTATCAGATGTCACTGTGAAATTGCTTGAGACAATTATATAAGGACACTATTTAAACATATGATTTAGTTATAAAGCTGCCTGGACTTTGTGCAACAATGGATCATAAACCCAGCCTCAGAAGAATGAGCACTTTATCAGCTAGTTCTGTTTTAATCAGTGAGTTACTGTGACAATGTCCGTTGTTGATCTTGCCTCAGTATTTAGACACGTCTCACATGTACTCAACTGAATCTAGACAGTTTTTCAGCAAAAATAAAGCTTCATTCTCTGTGATACTAACCAGTCCCAGTCATGGGTGTTATGAGAATCATCCGTTCTGCAACATTAATAGCAATGCCACAGCTGAATTGACAAGCTAAGCAAATTGTTGATTGCTCTCATGATCTGTGCAGCAACACCAAATTAGAATAGAACTCTAGAATTTAAGCAGAATTTCAGAGGATCCAGAGACACTAGGCTGCACTAGACTGAAACACAAGTATCTTCAGTGAATAGAATTACATTCTGTAGCAGAAAAGGCATTTCACTGAGTATGAAGAATATTGGTTTGTAATTCCAAACAGTTTGTTTTATGTCAAGAATTTTGACATAATTCCTTTGTTCTGTCTTATTTCTTCCTCCACAGGAACTTTCTCACAGTTCATTCCACCAGTTGCATTTTTAAACAAATTTTGATTAACATTTCCATTTCCATTTGCTTTGCAGTTTTTAAAAAAAATCAACCAAAGTGAGCAGGATTCTGTTGTAAAATTCAAAATTTCTTCTAATTTCAATTTGTGATCATCAGTTCCTTTTGCTGTCTCAATGAAAGCCAATGGAAAGTATATATAAACCATATATCAGTAATTGAACAAATAGCCCCTATGGTAAAATAGTCTATACACAAACTTACAGCGCAAAATAAAAATATGTATACTTAACAATGCTTGTATAGTTTTTGTCCTCCAGATTTAGGATGCAATGTAGCTTGTTATGTTTAGTCATTCTACTGATTTCATCTCACGCTGAACCTCACCAGGTGGTTAATTTTTAATATTATGAGTTAATGGGTAGAAGCATCCACTTTCTTTTCTTTATTCTTATGGCGTGTGGGCATCATTGTCTAGGCCAGCATTTATTGCCCATTTCTAATTGCCCTTGAGAAGGTTGTGGTGAACTGCCTACTTGAACGTCTGCAGTCCATGTGGTGTAGGTACACCCAAAGTGCTGTTAGGAAAAGAGTTCCAGGATTTTGACCCAGCAACAGTGAAGGAACGGCGATTTAGTTCCAAGTCAGGATTTTGTTTGGCTTGGAGGGGAACTTGCATGTGGTGGTGTTCCCATGTGTCTGCTGCCCTTGCCCTCCTAGATGGTAGAGGTCACAGGTTTGGATAGTTCTGTCAAAAGAGGTTTGGCAAGTTGCTACAGTACATCTTGTAGATGGCACACACTGCTGTCATTGTACATTGGTGGTGGACGAAGTGAGTGTTTAAAGTGGTGGATGGGGTGCCAATCAAACGGGCTGCTTTGTCCTGGGTGGTGTACAGATTCTTGAATGTTGTTGGAGCTCTACTCATCCAGGTAAGTAGAGAGTATTTCATCACACTCCTGATTTATGCCTTGTACATGGTGACAGGCTTTGGGGAGTCATGTGGTGAGTTACTCGTCACAGGATTCCCAGCCTCTGTCCTACTCTTGTGGCCATAGTATTTATATAGCTGGCCCAGTTTAGTTTCTGGTCAATGGTAATCCCCAGGATGTTGATAGAAAGGGATTCAGTGATGGTAATGCCTTTGAATGTTAAAAGGAGATGGTTCGATTCTCTCTTGTTGATGATGGTCATTGCCTAGCATTTGTGTGGTGCTACTATTACTTGCCACTTAGCATCCCAAGCCTGAATGCTGTCCAGATATTGCTGCATATGGATATGGACTGCTTCAGTATCTGAGGAGTCGCAAATGGTGCTGAACATTGTGTAATTATCAGTAGAACATCCCTACTTCTGACCTTACATGGAAGGAAGGTCAGTGATGAAACAGCTGAAGATGGTTGGGCCTAGGATACTACCCCGAGGAACTCCTGCAGTAGGCGTCCTGGGAATGAGATGACTGACCTCCAACAACCATAACCATCTTTCTTTGTGCTAGGCATGACTCCAAGCAGTGGAGAATTTTCCGCCTGATTCCCATTGACTCCACTTTTCATAGGCACTCACATTGGGTACAAGTAGTGGAGGTGTCAGCTGTGGCTCAGTTCATAGCACCCTCGCCTTTGAATCAGAGGGTTGTGGGTTCATGTCCCACTCCCGGAAAACCAAGAACTATGATTGTACTCGAAAGAGTTGCAATCTGTGACTGTTGATAACTCGAAAGAGTTTTTGGGTACAAGTAGTAACAGCCTACCTATTTAAGATGAAATTAAATCTCCTGCTTTAGAGCAATTAAATTATCCAGTTAGCTCCTGAATTAAATTGCCAGTTAAACTAACAATGTACATGCAAAAGTGTTTCACTGGCCGGCAACGCGGCCTGGGACAACAAGAAGACCCGCATCATCCCCCGCCACCTGCAGCTCGCCATCCGCAACGACGAGGACCTCAACAAGCTGCTGGGCGGGGTCACCATAGCCCAGGGTAGGGTCCTGCCCAACATCCAGGCTGTGCTGCTGCCCAAGAAAACTGGACACCCCAGCAAGGTTTACGCCTGAAGAGGCGACACCGGAAAAACATCAAAAGTGTTTCACATTAATGTGAAAATGGCAGTACAGCTGCGCCCAGTAGTTTTGTGAGCTCACTACAAAAACAGCAAATTTTAAGCTTAGGTCTCCTTGGGCCCAGGTAAGTGAGAAAATAGTCCTGCCTGGAATTACCCAGGATTGTTGACATAGATAGCTTCCACTCCTTTTTGAGGCCTGCATTATTTACAAATTATACAGGGCCTCAAAAAGCTCTCTCACATCTTTCTGAAATTCTGTAGCACCCGCTGGAACACTCTCCACACCGTACAACCTGACAACAGCCCCACCTCTCTACGGCGCCCTCCCGGTTGACTGCAAACATCAGCAACTGCAATCTGGTAACTGACCCAAGTGGATCAGTTCCATGGAACCTTCCATCGAAAATCTGGACAACCCTGAACCGCTTGAGGATGGGCTGGGGATGATGTGGCCACTTGCTTCCCAAGGGGAACTTGAGGAAAAGCTCAAATTGTGACTGTGACCACCCAAGTCGGACCATCGCCCACATATTGAACTTCTGAGAGATCCATTCCTGATGGCATCACAACCATTCACACTGTGACAGATGAAGCCATTGGCTGGATTGTTAACTTCAACATCGAACTGTAACTGCTTCCCCTGCCTTATGAATAATATACCCAAAGAATAACTTTCAGTTTCTTATTTGGTGAATAATATACCCAGGTTTGTGTATAATTCCGCAGCATAACATAAGCTATATTTGAGCTATTGTTTCAGAGCAGGTTTTGTGTTTAGGATAGAGAAACTCTTGGTTATTTACCTAAAATTTTATATTTTCTCTGTTGAGGTTTTCTGCCTATCAAGATAAAAAACATGTGTCATGCCCGGAAGACATTAAGGAAAACATATATATCTATATTATCTTGACTACTTTATATATATTGTTTTAAATGGACAAAGGCTTTACACTGATTGAAGCCTGACTAGCTACTATTCACACAAAATGAATTTCCAGCTTTCAGAAAACAACAGGGACCCCTTTATAAAAACAGAATTACCTGGAAAAACTCAGCAGGTCTGGCAGCATCGGTGGAGAAGAAAAGAGTCGACATTTCGAGTCCACATGACCCTTCAACAGAACCCCATTATCTTTAAAGAGATGCTAATGCCCCCTGTGACTGCAGAAATCAAATTCCAAGGAAATGCACAAAGACTAAGGCAGAGCTCTGGCCAATGGAGCCGATATGTCTGCAAAGACAAAGGGACTCTGAAATCTCTGAAATTTAATAATGGACAAAACATTAACTATCTCAAGAATCCAGACCAGGAACATACATCCTTTGTCCAAACCAAGAAGAAAAAGTGGGAGACATGTCTCATGACCGGAATGTCATTGGAAGTGGGAGATATGTCTCACGCCCAGCATGAAACACGTCTCCCGAATGGTTGGGAAGGGCCAGGGGTGGGGGTGTTGGGGGCCTGTCGGGCGTCAGGTCCAATGACGACCCAACGGGTGGTTTAAAAATGGCAGAGGCAGCTCCTTGAAGGCTACCAGGGAAGAATCATATTCTTTGGTGTGGAGACTCAAGCTATGGCCTTAACAGTGGCTGGAGACTCCAGGCGGGAGGGCAGGTCAGGTGGACACTTGGGCCGGTTTTCAGACGAGTGCCCCGCAGTGCTCATGGAAGAGGTGGCTGCCAGGAGAGACACCTGTGTTCTCAGAGATGGAGGAGGTGGCCACTGTACCAGACTAAAAAAGCTTGGAAGGAGATGGCAGCCGAGGTCAGCAGCCACTATGTTGTGCAGCGCACATGGGTACAGTGCCACAAAAGGTTCAACAACCTGTTGCGCTCAGCAAGGGTGAGTACCGCATTGGCATGGATCAGTATGGAGAAGTGTTAAGGGCTGGCTGTCAACCCGTGGAGCTCAGGGGTCTTAGAGTCTGAGTGTAAACTGTCAATGATGCCAGAGCTAGCCAAGGGGGTGAACCCTGGCTGCTTTGAGTGGACTGAGTGCCTTGCGACTCTAAGGCCAAGACTCGGATGTGCCCTGCACGGTGTACCTCAGGTGGGGTTGGCCAGGCTGCAATGGCGCTGCAGGTAGAGAATGGACTAATGAATGCTCCTCTGCCTTTCAGGAGAAGATGAGCCATAACCACTTTGAGAGGTCAAGAACAGGCGGGGGCCCCCAAATCTCCTAATATACACCAGATTTGAGCAGGATGCTTAGGAGCTGGTGAGCTGCCATGCACCTCATTCAGCCTGTCATGGAGAGGCTGGGGTGTGAGACAAAGGTAAGAGTGCAGTGCATAGAGGTGAGAGTTTCAAATTGTGCAAACATTCTTGTGTAGTCTTTTCATTGATGGGAGCCTCAAAACTGGAGTCCCCATTGATCATTGAAAGACGAGGGCACCATGATGCAGATCTCCATTGTCTCACTAGGGTGCCTGGCATGCACATGGACAGCGTGATGACTCAAACTAATGACATGTCATTGTTCTCCCTTAGATTCTCCAGCAGGCACTTGTTTGCAGGACTCCGAAGAGCCACCTGTGACTCCAGAGGTCCGCCAGGCTTCACATGCACCTGCGTCACACCCGCTCTCTGGACCAGGCATCAGCGCAGATACCAGCACCTCGGTGGGCATTAGATCTTCAGCTAGAATGTCAGTGCACAGTGGTGAGGGCACTTCACACTCGCTTGAGGGTGCAGGCGGAGGCAAAGAGTGCCCAGGGCATTGGCAGTCAGAGGACTGCTGGAGAGCAGGATGATGCTGAGTCGAAGGCAGATGATGAGTTGTCCATTAGGCGGCAGATGCTGGATGTCCAGTGGGATGTGCGGGAGTATCTGGCAGAGATCAATGAGGGTATGTGTGCCATTGTCTCCTCCGCATGGAGAAGTCCATGTGGCGGATAAGCACTGTGTTGACCCTCATGGCCGAGCACAATGCCTTCTCCATGGAGAGAGTGGTGACTCTCACGGAGAGGCCAATCTAGGGACAAAATCAGGGGTTCCTGGGATTGTGCTCAGACCTGCAAGTGCTCAAACAGGCAATGTCCTCAAGTGGTCAGTGTCAGTGTGGATGAGGCGTGCAGTACCCCAGCTAGGTGCCCATCCATCAATGGCGAGCAGAGAGGTCCAGAGCAACCTCATGTTGGTGCACAAGCTACCTGTCGTCTTTGCGGGCTCCTCTCAGGGCACTCTGGTTGACAGCAGCAGCTCCTCCGCCCCTCTGCCAATGACCGTGGCATCTGACGAGGCTGCGATGACTGGGGAGATGCCAGCCGTGGCACTGGCCACTCCCTCCAAGGTGGTGCCAGCACCAGCTCCACTGGCCAGAGGACACCCGCCAAAGTCATCAAGGCCAACAAGACAGCAGAGTCAGCAGGCTGTCTCCAATGCTGCTGCCAGCAAGTGGGGAGGGGGTGCAGGGCACCAAGAAGCAGCACTCGTAAATGAAACTTTAAGGCACCAGGTGCACAGAAGGAGCTGTTCACAGGTGATCTTCTGATCTGTAATGTTTGGTTAATATGTTTACTGGTGTGGAAATGAACACCAGAGATGGTAATGTTCATTTGTTTTGAGTGTGAAAATTATATAAATTTTGCTTTTGTCGTAATGGCCTGACTCACTTTTTTGGTGTAGGGCACACCGTATGTAATGCTGGATGTGAGTGGCTCTAAATTTTATTGCACAGGCACTGAGCGGACTTTGGGTTCAAACAAAAAGGTCATTTCAGAACCCGGGATGGAGGCAGCAGCCCTGGAATGAGGTGGAAGGAGGTCTTTGATAGCCGAACTGAAGGAGCGTTGGAGCAAGGCGTCCCTGCCTTCCTGAAGGATACAGAGGGCTGGCTCCACGCCCCCAGCATTCAGCATTCTCCTCACTGTGCTCCTCTTCTGACTCGCCACTAGATTCATCCTTTGTGGCCTGTGGAGCCCCATCAAGATCCTCTTCCTCCAGTGGTCTCCCCTTGCTAGTGTCAGATGGTGGAGAGCGCAGCATGCAACCAGTATCAATGACAGCTGCTCTTAGGGGTATTGTATTGTACCACCTGAATGTCCAGGCATTGGAAGTGCATCTTCAGAAGACTTATGGTCCTCTCTATCATCGTCTTTGTGGAGGCATGACTTCTATTATAACGATGCTCTGCCTCTGTTTTTGGGTGGCAGAGAGCAGTCATAAGCCACCTTTTCAATGAATAACCCTTGTCACCCAGCAGCCATCCATCCAGTCGAGCTGGAGCACTGAACAGCCTTAGCATCTGCGAGTGTCTCAGAATATAAGCATCATGGGAACTGCTAGGGTACCTTGCACACACTTGCAGGATCTGCATCTTATGGTCAAACACTATCTGGACATTCAGGGAGCAGAATCCCTTCCTGTTGAAGAAGGCACCCAGCTGACCTTGATGGCCACATGTGTGCAGTCGATTGCACCCTGGACGTGGGGGAACCTAGCAATTGCTGCAAAGCCTCTTGCTCGCTGTGTCTGGCTGGCCTTGTCTGTACAGAAATGAATAAATGTCATTACCCACCTGAACAGAGCTTCTGTCACCAATTTGACACAACTGTGGACAGCTGATTGGGAGACTTCACAAAGATCCCCCACTGACCCCTGGAAAGAGCCAGAGGCATAGAAGTTGAGGACCACTGTGACCTTCAGAGCCACTGGCATGGGATGTCCACCCACACATCGGAGCTGATCTCAGGCCCAATCATATGAAAAATGGAGGTCACAGTCTTCCTGCAGAGGCGGAGCCTCCTTCGGCATTGCACCTTGGACATGTTGAGGTAGCTGCATCGCTGCCGGTAAACCCCCGCAGCAGGATAGTGGCATCTTCTGCGGCCCCTTCCACTTTGGACTATCTGCTGGCCCTGTGCCCCTTGTGCCTGCACCTCTCCTCCCACAGGTCGCTTCCCTGGATGCTAAATTAGGATACCTGGCCTTGTCTCTTATCTGCCCCTCTCTTCCTCCTCAGAGGAGGTGCCACCAGCGGAGAGCACAATCCCCATTACCAAGGATACAGAAGGCTGTCTGATACCTGGAAGGGTCACATGGTCAAAATCCTCCGAGGACCATGGAGACACCAATAAGTCCGAAATAAAACCCGGAACTGCTAAGAATGAAGCTGAGAACAGAGATGAAGCTGTCAAGTTCAAATATGCAACCAGCAGCAAACCATCTCCTAAACTCCTCACTACTCACAATGGCAATGCTGCTGACCCTTTTTATCCTGCCCTTGGATGAGGTTTTGCAAAAGGTGGGCTGCCCGCCTGCCCATTTTGCCAGTTCAATGAGTGCGAAATCACACGGGCAACGTAAAATCGGGATTAATTGGGTTTTTAATGGCTTTAAGTGGCCTTTTAATTGATGGCGAGTGCAGCTGCGGGATGATGTCGGGACACTCACTCGACGTCATCTCGTGCAATTTTGCGCCCACCCATGAGGCATAAAATTGTGCCCAATATTTCTTATTTTTCCTGTGGTCTTTGCCCTGTACATTTTTCTTTCCCTTATCCCTCCTTAATTGTGTGAATGTACCAGGGTTACGTAGCAACATTCCCTTCCTGTGTTTTGAGTGTGTGGAAAATAAACTAACCCTCTGATTCTACCCTATCTCGAGTTTGCTGTAGGGTTATGAATAGAGGATTGGATCATTCCAAACTGAGGGATTGGGCACCACTTATAAAGGGGGAAATCAAAAGTCCAAAACACCTTTCTGTTTACGGACAGGCGGTGAGAAAAGAAATCAGGGCAGTTTTAAATTAAACTCCCTCCTGTCTGTAACACATGTTTTGCAAGTGGTGTCAGCATTAAGTATTCCCAGATCAGGGTCAATTTAACCAGGTGCAGAAACTTTCTTGGTATCTTTTACTGTACCAGTGTGATACTTCCAATTACAATTATTCTTATAACCTTGAGTGAGTGGCAATTTCTCCCAAATTATGGACAGTTCTACTGAACCTTATTTGAATTGGATTGAAATGGCCCAAATTCATTCATTTTAGATCTTCTCTCTTTTCTAGCTGTCAGTATAATGTTAAATAAGTTTAGATGGGCTTAACAAAATTTCCAACCCCAGTCAAAGAAAAAAACTCTACAGCTAAAAGAAAAAGGAGACATTTATCTCATTAGTCTGGGCTGTAATAGAATTCATGCTCCAGAGGTGAAAGAGAAGTTCAGAGTGATGGTGGAATTTTAAAGCATTACTTAGATGCTGTGATTGAAACTGTTCTTTTTGGATGGATGTGTTTTCCTCATTCCTTGCATATTATTTTTCTCTTTTTTCTCTTAGTTCCTGTTAATTTTTATTCATATATTACATGATGCAGCTAGCAGAGCATATTAATATATGTAAAGAAGGGTGGGGGAGCAACATAAGGTCCATCAAGATGGTGCTGCTCCCAAACATGTAATGTCCCATGAGAGGAGAAAAAAAGGGGAAAAAAATAACACATTCAGGGGAAGCTTCAGATTGACCAGAATCTTACCCTCTACAAACAGAAATGCCATCTTCACTCAACAACCTATTAAGTTTCTCTTTTTTTTTTAAAATGCATTCCTTCTAGTCCTCAAATGTCAAATAACCTATCCAAACTTGACTGGGTCAAACATCAGTTCTGAAGACCTCAACTATGTCCTAAGCCCTTGACCCTGTACCAAGTTTTCATTTGCATGCAATTCCAATATATTACTTTAATCTAAAATTAGTATGAAAACATTTCAAAGAATTCCATATATATCTTACATCGTTCCCCTTAAACTATTTTGTTCCTCATAGTTAACATTCCTGAAATTTTTCTTCCTCAATTGTCATTTGTTTCCTAGACCCAGAGAAACTGCACACTGATCAAATTATATTAATTCAAGTCCCAATAGCCCATTGGCCATTCAGAGATATCTTACCATCTTCAAAAAAATATTTTCCAGTTGTCTACAAAGACTAGGTTTGCTTTCTTGCTAAATATTGTTGGTCAAATCATTGTGACCAAAGATTCTAATATTCTTGTTAATGAGCCTGGACAAGGTTCAAACCAGAAAATACATTCCTAACCTATTTATTTTGAAATGTACTATTTATCATTGTTATAATTCTCCTATTGAAAAGATCAGAATTTCGATACATTATATCATTACCCTGCATACCCAAGCCTCGATATTGGGTATGTATGTGGCAGATGGGGGTGTTGGGGGGTGGGAGTGCATTGTTGGTGGCAAGGTTGGAGAAACCTCCCACGATGAGTTGAACATAATGCCCAAGACATTTTTGCTTCTGGGCCCTATTTTAATTGTAAAGAACTGTGTTCCACATGAAACTAGTGTAAGTGGTGTCACAGCTGGTGGGCAGAAGCAGGATTTCAGATGGCAGCTTGATGCTACCAAGAACCCAAGGGATGGTCATTGCCATATGCTGGGAGAGAAATCTACGAGGTGCAAGGGAGCAGGAGGTTTGGGGCATGGGAGCCTAAGGAATCCTTGAACCCCAAAGTGTTCCTTGTGATGGCTACAATGGCTTCTGCCTCAATCCTTTGTTTAACCAAAGTTGACCTCAGTGGTTACATGACTGTGGCAAGCCACAGTACTGAAAAGGCAACAGTGCATAAAAAGAAAAAAAATAAATTGCTTGCACCATCATTTGCAGTTACAAGTTATCCGTGTCCATGAACAAAAATCTGTTTGTTCTTTCTAGTCTTTTCTGGGATGTCATGAGCAGCTCTTTAGCTTGCTTAACTTGATGTTCCTTACAAGCACTGCATTGGCTGATGTAGTCCTTAATCTCATTGCTCATGTTTGGCCAGTAGAGCAGTTCTCTTGCCTTCCTCAGAGTAGAGTCAATTCCTTGATAGCTTGCATGGATACGCTTCAGCATCTTTCTTCTCATCTGTTTAGGGATAGTGACTCTAGTTCCTTTGTACAAGATGCCTTCTTGGGCAATCATTTCAACTGTCTGCCCAATACTCTCTTATAGCAACAGGTGTGTCCTCGATGCTTTCAGGCCATATTTTCATCACAACTTCCTGTAGCACTTGGAGAGTTGCATCTCATTATGTAGTTAGCTTGATCTGAACAAAACACATGTCTGTTAGGTTTGATGTCTCTGCTGGCTTGATGACTTCCAGGACATGTCATGCTGTTGCTTCTTGTTGAATCTGGAAGATTTCACACTCTGTGCTGGCATCATCAACTTCCTTCAAAGGGAGTGCAGCTCTGGACATCATGTTGGTGTTGTACATCTGCTTCCCTTGCTTGTACTTCACTTTCAAATATTCCACTCTGCAAATGAATTAACATCCTTTACAGGCACTTTGAAGCAGATAAAAGTGGTTTTAGAAAGGTACTTTGAAGTGGCTTGTGGTCAGACTTCACTTTTTCTCTCCCAAACGGGTAATGATTAAAATGCTCACAAGCAAAGACAATAGCCAGCCGCTCTTTCTCAATCTGTGCCAAGAGTCTTTCAGTTTGTGTTAACGCTCTGGATGCGAACACAACTGGTTGGCTTGCTGCATGAGGGTTGCTCCAAGTCACTGCAGGGTGACTTCATTGTTGACATCATAATACCTTAGTACTGGCATTGTCATCACTAGTTGTTTTGATGTGAGCAAAAGCTGCTCTTTTTCTGTGTCCCAATTCCACTGAAGATCCTTTGCAGTGAGTTTGTGTAGAGATTTACACTAACATGATAAGAACTTTGCTAGGTAGGTCACATGTCCAACAAATCATTGCACCCTTTTCAAATCTGCTGGTTGTTGCATCTCTGCCACAGGTTACACCTTATCAGGATCAGGGCAAAGTCCTTTTGTTGTCAGCACCTGTAGTACTGGTGTCTATCTGACACCACATTAACTTTGTGTTGTCCTTCTTCCATCATCATTCCAACAGTCACAAACCATTTTTTACGTTGAGACTTGACAATGCCAACCTTTTCTAGGGTGTAGAGTGATTCATCAGAATCATCATCCGACACCTCTCCAGTGACCAGCTTTATAGGCTTGCTTTTCTTCATTCCAGCAAACATTTGCATGCAAAATGATTCAGCTTCTTGCAGTTGCTTTCCTGAAGCTAGACATGCTTTCTTTTATTTGGTGTGGTGTCCTCCACAATATTTACATCCAGTACTCTGGTCTTCATCTTTATGCTGACCCTTCTGCAAACAGTCTTTCCTTTTCTCCATGGCCTTGTGTTTGGCAGGCCTGAACTGCCTCTCAGCATAATGCAAAGCCTCGTCAGTTCCCCCATCAATACTTTTAGGCTAATGATTAACAACTTCAGAGCTTCTGCATATGTCAATGGTATGTCAATGGCTTTCTTAACAGCAAGTTTCTCTTCTCTCAACAAGCATACTCAAATGGCAGGATCTCTTGTTCTGAAGACGATCCTATCTCTGGTCAGATTATTCTTCAGTTACCCAAACTCTTAAAATTCAGCTAAATGTCTCAGTGCAGTCACATACCGATCAATATTTTTCCCCTCTTCCTAAGCTCTGGTGTTGAACACGTAACATTCATAAATAACATTAGTAGAGGGATCAAAGTGGGTCGTCAAGGCCCCCAAAATTTCACAAGATTGGCTTTCTGCTCCTCAGTGAGGTAAAGGATGCAACATAGCTTGTAGCACTCGTTCCTGGGCACTGGTAACAGAGTTGTTACTCTTAATTGTTTAGGTTTCTTGTTTAACTGGCAATTTGATAGTTCTGACATTGAGACTGGCAGAATTTCGAATTCATTTTCAATTCTCCCTTCATTTCTATAGGAGCAGGTACTGGAATATTCAAAGCCATACTGATTCCCCAGCTATTGTTGACCTGTATAAAATTGCAGACTGAAGTTTTAATTATTCTCTGTTTCTTACAGTGGCTGGCTTGCTTACAGCTGTCAAAATCCACTCAAATTCAGCTGCGCACTCCTAACATTATGTTCCATGTGATGGCTAAAATGGCTTCTGTCTTAATCCTTTGTTTTACCAAAGATGACCTCAGAGGTCACATGACTATGGCAAACGACAGTGCTCAAAAGGCAACAGTGCACAAAGGCATTTCTTCAAACACAAGGTGAGTTTTCCTGTTTCTCCTTAACCATAAGGAACCCTCACCAAAAGTTCAAAAAATCGTTACCTTGGTATTTTCTGGTTACGCGACTGCTGTCCACCAGCTTTCAGCCTCCCGTTTCCATGAATTAAAAATAAAGTTGCAGCATATGATGCTTATCACTGGGTTGTGACTTTAGCATGTTAAATTGGTTCTGACTTGCATGACAAACGGCACACTTATGCTGAAATGTTGTTGATTTATATGTTATTGGGCAGGACCACATTTTGAATCCTCTGACTGCCATTCTAAATACCTGCCCTATTTCCATTGGAAAGGCTGGGGCAAAAATTAACATGATGATTAATAATCATTCCCCTTACTTTCCCTTCAACAAATCATCCAGATTGCTATCTATAACCCTTGTCTTGGCTCCAAGAAAACATAATAGCTCTACTAAATGACTTTCCTCTGCACAGTATATTATCAACAGATATCTTAATGGAGTTTCCAACAAGGCTCAACTAGTTACTTTTCTCACATTTGGTTTCACTAAACTTTTGGAGGTTTCAGCTATTGAAACCCTAACCTTCTTCATCCCTTTACGGTAGTTCATGGGTTTTGCAGTAGAAGAGATAGGTACACCTCCTCATAAACTATCGCAGAGCTGAGAGGCTGGAAACTGGATATTTCACTCAAAGTTATTACAAACAAAGTCAAATTCAATAAATGTGCAACAATGGAGGGGGAAAAAATGCCACACACAGATTTATCAAGGGCAGAATCAAAATGCACTAAATATTTTTGCCAGTTTTCTGTTTTGGACAAACTACATCCAATCGCTTATTTATCAAAGGGCCTTTAAAAGTACACATGGCAGAGTCTTTTCACTGCAGATGTTGCTAATTATCGAGCTTTCAGAGTTGCTGTAATTCCATTAGTCCTGTTCAGAAAGGGAAAAGAAACAAGCTAAAATAACTAAGGCACACAAACTCCCTTTGACTACTTCCAGTTCAGCAGCTAATCAGAATGCCAGATCTGAGCCCACATTTTCCATCAATTCAGTGTCCCTTTAATGCATTATAAAAATCAATATTGCTAAAACAGCTAATCCTCATTGTTAATGTGTGTATTTTTCAGTGTGGTCTAGAGGCCTGTTTCCTCTTGGGATCGTTGAGAATTCTTGCAGTTTTTTATTATTTGTTTTCAGACTGTGACATCAGTGGCAAAGCCAGAAATTATTGTCTAACTCTTCCAAACCTGAATTTGGTGTAGGTGAATGGCTTGCTAGGCCAGTTAAGAGTTAACCACATAAATGTGGTACTGGAGTCACATATAGGCCAGAACAGGTAAGGGCGATAGATTTTCTTTCTTAAAGGACATTAGTGAACCAGTTGGGATTTTAAAATAATCCAACAACTTCATGGCCACTTTTACTTCCATCATAAAACCGTAGAGTTGTTACAGTACAGAAACAGGCCATTCAAGCCAGTGACAGCAACAGCAAAATGTAGATAGTCCCACCCATCCCCAGCCCTTCCCCTATACCCCTTTCACTCCACTTGTTTATCCAATTCCCCTTTGAAAGCCATGATTGAATCTGCCTGCACCATCCATTCAGGCAGTGGATTCCAGGTCGTAACCACTCTTTGTGTTAAAAGAAGTTTCTCTTCATGTTTGCCTTTTGTTTCTTTTTCAATCAGTTCAAATCTTTTTTTTATTCCTATGGCTGGAGAAGCAGTTAGAGTTCGATGTTGAGTTCAATAATCCATTCAGCAACTTCAGCTAATGCAATGTGAATGGTTGTGATACCATCATGAATTTCTCAGGGCAAAAGTTCAATATATGGGTCATGGTCTGACTTGGATGGCCACAATCATAATTTGAGCTGTTCTTCATGTTCCACTTGTGGAGCAAGTGGCCTCATCTTCCCCAGCCCACCCTCAAGCAGTTCAGGGTTTTCCAGACTTTCTGTGGAAGGTTGAAACCTGGGGCTTCACCACTCAAGTCAGTTACTAGGTTGCAGTTGGTGATGTTTGCAGTCAACCATGAGGTGTGCCAGTGAGAGGTGGGGCTGTCGTCAGTTTGTAGGTGTGGAATGTGCTCCAGTAGGAACTGAGAGATTTAAAATGTGTGTGTGTGTTTTTTTAGAGTTTCTGTGTCAATGGGAGTGCTTTGTTAACTGTTAGCCAGTGGTGTTCTTTGAGGAGGATGTTTTCTATTCGCTAGCGAGCTCAGTTGGTAGAGCATGAGACTCTTAATCTCAGGGTCATATGTTCAAGTCCACTGCGGGGCAGTTGTGGTTTTCAGATTTAGGCTGATCTCACAGGCAGTCTCCAGCACTGAATTCCTCAGCAGAGAGGTCATGAAATGTTTGATAAAAATGAGATTCAACAACAGTTTCATAAAGTCTCAGCGTGATTTCTGGTCTGTCTCTCTCTTCACAATCCATCAGTGGAAAGAAAACAATGCTGGACATTTCGCACAGCACATGTTGTGTACTGTAACTCTTTATGAACACTTGAATGTGTTTCATGCCGTGTTCAGCACTGTGAGGGCCCTTGTGTGTCAACTTCTTGTGATTATAAAATCTTCATCAAAATATTAACATAATCTAAATTCTGAGATTTGGTCAGGTGCCCACTGATCCTCAACTCTTCCACCAATGGGAACAGTGCTAGCAGCTTTATGAAAACTGCATTCAAATTTTCATGCTGCCCTGATTGCATTTGAATTGGAATTCTTTGGATCATTAGTCAACTGGATCACTAGACTAGTCACCTAACCACCACCCTACAGCACCAGGTTATCTGGGTTGAGAAAGGTTGTGATTTTATGTACTGACATTTTTTTGTCACTGATCAAACTTACGGTGACATTTATTACATCACTATTCTTGTTAATATTAATTTCTAAAAATGTGCCAATCTCTCAAAATTTCACATCATGTGAGTCAACAAATTAGATTTTACATGCACTGTTCCACTCATATCATAATTGAAAATTAGAATTGTCTGCAATAGTCAAAGTTAAAAGATGATATAGGTGTTATGAATACAAAAAAGTTAGTTAGTGCATATTCATGCATAACCTCGAAAGGTTGTTTTTCTCTTTTTAGGTGATATAAACAATAAGAGCATTAAGTACACACATGCCATATTTGATTCTCACAGTGACAAATTGCACTGTGCAAATACAACGTATACTTAGAAATTGCAAGAGCTTTGATGCTACATTCACATAAAATATAAATAAAAGAATATAATTTTCACTGTGTGCATTGTGTTTTTATTGAAAAGAAAATGGAATCTAACTAACTGTAGGGTAAAAAAGTAAATCTGGCAATTGTTAAATCAAAAATAGTTTCAGCTCCAAGAAGCCATAAAATAGGAACAATTGGTGTTCCATCGCAAGTGGATAATAAAATTTTTCACTTTTTAAAATTTGTTTTATTGGATGTAGTCAATGCAAGAAAAACATTTTTATTTTTAAAAATTCATTTACAGGATGCGTGCGTTGGTGGCTAGGCCAGCATTTATTGCCCATCACTAATTGCAGTTCAGAAGGTGGTGGTGAGCTGCCTTCTTGAACCACTGCAGTGCCTGTTGTGTAGGTACACCCACAGTGCTGTTAGGAAGGGAGTTCCAGGATTTTGACCCAGTGATAGTGCAGGAACAGTGATATATTTCCAAGTCAGCATGGTGAGTGGCTTGGAGGGGAACTTCCAGGTGCTGGTGTTCCCATGTATCTGCTGCCCTTGTCCTTCTAGCGGTAGCGGTCATAGGTTTAGAAGGTGCTGCCTAAGGAGCCTTCCTGAGTTTCTGAAGTGTATCTTGTAGATAGTACGCACTACTGCCAATATTTGTCGGTGGTGCAGGATATGAATGTTTGTGGAAGGGATGCCAATCAAGTGGGCTGCTTTGTCGTGGATGGTATCAAGCTTCTTGGGTGTTGGTGGAGCTGCACTCATCCAGGCAAATGGAGAGTATTTCATTACACTCCTGACTTGTGCCATGTAGATGGTGGACAGGCTTTGAGGAGTCAAGAGGTGAGTTACGCATCACAGGACTCCTAGCCTCTGACCTGCTCTTAATATGGCTAGTCTAGTTCAGTTTCTGGTCAATGGTAACCCCCAAGGATGTTGATAGTGGGGATTCAGAGATGGTAATGCCATTGAATGTCGAGGGCAGATTCTCTCTTGTTGGAGATGGTCATTGCCTGGCACTTGTGTGGCGCAAATGTTACTTGCCACTCGTCAGCCTAAGCCTGGATGTTGTCCAGGTTTTGCTGCATTTGGACATGGACTACTTCAGTATCTGAGGAGTCATGAATGGTGCTGAACATTGTGCAATCATCAATGAACATCCCCACTTCTGACCTTATGATGGAGGGAAGGTCATTGATGATGGTGAGGATGGCTGAGGATGGTTGGGCCTAGCACAATGCCCTGAGGAACTCCTGCAGTGATGTCCTAGAACTGAGATAATTGACCTCCAACAACCACAATCATCTTCCTTTGTGATAGCCAGTGGAGACTTTTCCCCTGATTCCCATTGACTCCAATTTTGCTAGGGCTTCTTGATGCCACACTCTGTCAAATGCTGCCTAGATGCCAAGGGCAATCACTCTCACCTCATCTGAAGAAGTATCAAATTCTGGTATTGTTGGTTAGCACAGTATTCATATTTCTATACCCTTAACATTCTCTTGCTGCAGTTTCCTCCATTGACTTGTCATAATTTATTAGATCAAAATTGATACCAATAATCATTTATTGCTGTTAATCAGTTTGAACTGTGTAAAAAATGCAATATAGTTCACCGACTGATCACAAGCTCTAACCAGATATAGCTGCAAGTAAATAACTATCTTTTTGAATTTGTCCGTGACTTGGCTTCAGCAGCTATTAACAAGAAGCTAATAAGGTAATAACAAGAAGCTCTCCCTTATGTATTTTGCCTTTCATTGCTTTAGCCATGGGTGGAATGATGGAACTAGTGAGGCTTTGATGTTTAAGGATAAATTTATACCAACAAAAAGTAATCCTCAATAGATTTCCCCACTTCCCCAATTTCAATACAAATCACACAATGAGCAGAAACCCAGTCCTATTTTCTGTAAATGTGAGATCGTTTTAAATGTAATAGGAATACAATGAACAGCTCCATTCTAAAGTCATACTTTGTGACAAAATAGAATCCACTTTAGAAAATAATCTAATTTATCACATCACAAAGCATGACATCACAACCATACAGTGTTCGTTATTTCTGATTGTCCCAAACTTGTCTGGACTACTAACTTTGACAGCAGCGAAATTATAATTTGCACTCCTGCAATTAAACCTTTCAGCACTACTTCCAAAATGAAATTGAGACCTGGATGTATTTTTAATTTTTTGTATCTTGACAGAGTTCATATTTTACTGTCTGTCAGAAATACCACAGTGCTTTTGGAGTATTTTAAACTCTTGGATGTTCATGATAGCAATACTTTAAATGGTAAGATGGAAATTTCTGAAAGAAAAATTAACTCGAGTGTTAAATATGGTCAGTAGAAGAAGAATAATTGAATGATGTTCTGACAGAGTTTTCTTAAACAGACTTATCTTGTCTCAGTTGGGAGTACTCTCACCTTTGAGTCTGAAATTGTGGGTCAATCTTTCTATGGATTGAAGCATGCAATCTAGATGGACACTGTTATGACACAGTAGTTTGTAAAGGCTGAGTTATTTAAAAACCCAGAGGGAAACTTTAAACTGTCATAACCTATATTTTCAATTGGTATGTTTTGAGTTGCAGTTCTAAATTCAGGAATAAGACCATCAGTTCTCGAGGGGTTTTTATATCAAACTAAATGAGGCATTTATTGAATACAACAAATTAAACACATACACATGGCTACAAATTACTACTGTCATAACTTTTAACAAATTCCCAAATTAATCTCCACTAAGGCAACAATAACCAATAGACTTGACCAGACACCAGGCAAAGCATTTTCACCTTCTAAATTCAAAATGAGGTTCCTTTCAATGTGTTCCTTTGCAGACAGTTGTTGGCTTACAGGCTTAGATCTTACATGCCTCTGACTTGCACACACAAGAGCCTTTCTGTTATACCCAGCCTTCCCCTTTGAATGTAAATTCTCATTAGGCAGAGTTTTCTGCCCACTGGGCGGGCAGGCCCGACCCAATCTCCGGCAGGCGGAGTGCCGATCCCTGCCGGAGAAGCGGGCCCCGCCGCCATTTTAAATGGCGGGCCAATTAAGGCCCGCCCAGCATGACGCCCGGCGGGAAGCACTATGCGCTTCCTGTGCGGGCGGGGGGGGGATTCCCCATATGCGAGAGTGCGCTTTTTTGCGCATGCGCACGAAAGAGCGCATATCTCCCTGAGGCTAAGTGCTGCCTCAGGGAGATCGCTGAAAGTTGTTCAAACATTAAAAATAGAAAAATAAAAAAATCCTTAACATGTCCCCCTCTTGTGACAATGTCACATGAGATGGGTCATGTTAATAAATTTCACTAAAACTGTATTAAAATTATTTAAACCCTACATGAAACCTCATCCCGCTGGTGGATGAGGTTTCATGTTTTTTCAGAAGTCTGCCGGGGCTCGCCAGCCTTAAGGTTGGATGGGCAGGTCCTTTAATTGTTTTAATTATCCTGTTAATGGCCTCAATTGGTCATTGACAGGTTGGCGGGCGGACAGCTGATTTCGCTGTGCCCCCGCCTTCCTGAAGATTTAAATGGGGCAGGATGACGTCGGGGGTTCCGCCCGACATCATCCTGCGTCATTTTGCGTGTTGGCGAGCGGGCCCCGCCCCCTGCTCACCGACGGCAAAATGCAGCCCATTGTATCACCAGGCCCTTTGAACCCCATTCATAGTACCAATTTTATTAATGATATAAACATTGCTTGGTGCCACTATACATCAAAGCACACAGACTAGCTGGCTTTAATACAGTTAACACATACACAGACTAAACCTCTATTAAAAAAAATTCCAATAACATTATATACATTAATATCTCTTCCTCACAGACACTTTAGCACAGTACTGAGGAAGTGTTACACATTGTCTAAGGTACAAGCTGGGATTATCCTCCCATTGGCAGTGTCATGGCAGGACAGAACTTCCTCCTGTACCTGCTGCTTTGACAGGTGTCAGAAATCATTCCATATGCAACCCAGCTCTCAGTAGGATACTTACTAAGAAGGAGTCCACCATTACGCAGCTGTAATATGATTGTAAGTGCATGGGTTCATTATTAAATTTACATTGCCAAGTTTTATTCCTAAAGTCCAAACTCTTCCAGAAGGATGGTGTTTTAAATTGATTTCTATACATCATATCTAGCACTCCAATGATCTGCAGAATTTTCATGGGATAAAGCTTTGCTTGAGAAAGTGCTTCATCGTGCTATCCATTAACATTAATGTTTCTGATATAATGTTTTTTCTTTCACAGGATATTGGTGTCACTGATTAAGCCAGCATTTGTTGCCCATCACACTCACAGATGAGAAAGATGAGATTAAATTCAATTTATATATATATATATAAATGATACAAGTTTAGATTATTTTTGTCTTCATTCCTTGCTCAGAAGATTGTTATACTACATGTGTAAGAACAAACTTATGTCCTCTCTATTACCTGCCAATTCCTACTCACCACCTTTTGAGGCTGGGAGAAGGGTTGTGGTGGATAATGGAGATTTAAATACATACAAATAAGAGATTTTCAAACTAGAAACATTTTAGCATACTTCAGACTATGTTTTATTGTTCTTCACTATTATCTTATAGATGTCCAATTTTTTTATTTTCTTCGCTGTGTCACGGACATGAGCAAAGCGCAGATAAAGACAACTTTCAATATGTTTGATTGGAGAGCCTCTGGGGAGATCGGATTTGAAGAGTTTTACATGTTGGTTTGCATCATAATTGCTAACAAGGTATGAACCTAAATTAGACACTTTAGAAATTATTTTTTAAAATACCAACAATTCCCTGGACAACTCACTGCCCGCTCACATGCCCAACAACCCAAACCACAAATGTACAGAGCTAAAATGTTGAATGAACTTGATATTGCAAAGACATGCTCACAAGAAAATGAGTAGCTACAAGCATGACCATCAGAAAGATAGCCTTGTTTTCCCAGGACTGCTAAGCCTAGATATTTATTCATGCCCGATACAAACTGCTATGCTGAAACTGCTGATTGTATCAATCGGACAGACCTGGCATGCTGGGGATGCCAGCTATACTCTAAGTAGTAGTCCACTGGCTGCACAGGTGATGGACCTGCACTGGTCACTTTGTGTCTAGTTTGGGGGGCGGGGTTTGGTGGGGGTGAAAGAGACATGGCGGGGGGGAGGGGGGCAAGTGGTAGCCAGCAGTAACCCACAGTTTTAATATGAAGACAGGAGAATTCAATTAAATTAATTGAAAATAATGGGAGTGATGTCTTAATGTCTCCTGTGACAAGGATTCTGTCTAGACTGTCCATGAAAAGTGAGCACTAAAGGTTGCAGGACAGTCCCTTCAGATTAGAAGACCCATGAAGAGCAGTAGCTTTTTTTAAATAGTAACTACTCTGTTTCCAAAACCATCAAATGTATGGGGAGTGGACAGGAGGGTAGGGGCTGAAATTCAACTTTGGCAAAACCAGAAAGCTGCCAGTAATGGATTGGCCACCACCTGATTCCTCTTTCTATTGATGTTAATCACCAAAGTTGAATTGCACCCCCACTACTTTCTTGTGGAACACCACACATCACACATTTTGGACATAAAAAGGATAGACCAGGGTACTTTCTAAATGCTGAAAAACTAGAAGCAGTGGAGGCCCAAAAAGACTTGGGGATGCAGGTACATAGATCATTAAAATGTCACAAACAGGTACTGAAATAATCAAGAAAGCTAATGGAACGCTAGCCTTTATGTCTAGAGGACGAGAATACAAGGGGGTAGAAGTCCTGCTTCAGCTATTCAGAGCAAGGTTCCTGTCTAGCTATCCCCCGCACTGCTCATTATTGCTGGCACCGGAATCAGGGTCTTGAAATTGACACACCACCTAGCGGCAGTATTTTCAGGGACCCCCACCTCCTCCCGCCTCTGGGGAGGACATGAAAATTCAGCCCCAAGTGTTAAATTACAAGAAGGGGTCACACAACCTGGGATTGTATTTCTTGGAATTGAGAAGGTTAGGGGTGATTTGATGAAAGTTTTCAAGGTCTTAAGGGGCACAGATAGAGTAGATTGGGAGAAACTATTTTCACTGGTTGGGTGTCCAGGATTAGGGGGCATAGGAAAAAATTAGTACAAGACCTTTCAGGAGTGAAATTAGGAAACATGAGAACTTTTCCAGAAACAGCAATTGATGCTGAATGATTTGTGAATTTTAAATCTGAGTTTGATGGGTTTTTGTTAACCGGAGGTATTGAGGGACATGGGGTGAAGGTGGGAATATGGAGTTAGATCAGCCATGATCTCATTGAATAGCAGAACAAGCTCAAGAGGCTAAATGGTCAACTCCTGTTCCTATGAAATTAATTTTGGAGTGTTTAAATAAGCTTTTGCTCATTTGGTTCCCACTGTTGACACTGTCAGCTAGAATAGCTCACCAGCTGGAGCAAATGGGAACAGAACAGCCAAGTGGCTCTCATCTAACTCTGGAGCAGCCTTATATGGTGTACCCCATCAAACCTTCTTCCACCTGCGGGTTTTCAGCCATTACTAGAGAAGAAAGAGTACCACCCAGAAATAATCCTGGGGTTAGGGGACCGTGATCTGAAGTTAAATAAAAATTGTTGGTGGTAGATCATGTCAAAGGCAGTTTACAGAAATGCTCCTTAATCATTCCAGCAAGTCCAGAGATATTCAAAAATTTGGAGGAATTCCAAAACAGCCTAGACAATTGCTTCCATTCAGATCTATTAATACTGGCACTCAAAGCTGCTTAATGCAGGTATAAGGTAAAACATTAATGGCAGAAATACTTGGATTTCTGATAAATGACATAATCATTTCACTACAGGGCGGGGGTGGGTTGGGGGAGCTTCTTAACCCACCAAACAAAATTTCTGGTCCCCTGCAAAACCAGTGGAATACTGATGTTTGACAACTGCCTCAATCTCCCATGTTCCCCAATCAGATTTCAATTGTAAAATTTCTGAGCTACATTAATTACAATTGAAAAAGAGGACCAAAAACATTCTTCAATGTATTTTTTATCATGACATGGATTTGCTTGAGAACAAAACCAGCCAACTGGTGAGGCAAGAATGGCTGTCCTGTCATCAGAACCTTAGGCTAGCTCTCAGAAATAAAAACAAAAAACTGCGGATGCTGGAAATCCAAAACAAAAACACAATTACCTGGAAAAACTCAGCAGGTCTGGCAGCATCGGCGGAGAAGAAAAGAGTTGATGTTTCGAGACCTTATGACCCTTCAAAAGAACTGAGTAATATTAGGAGAGGGGTGAAATATTTCACCCCTCTCCTAATATTACTCAGTTCTGTTGAAGGGTCATGAGGACTGGAAATGTCAACTCTTTTCTTCTCCGCCGATGCTGCCAGACCTGCTGAGTTTTTCCAGGTAATTCTGTTTTTGTTTTAGCTCTCAGAAAGTTGTATCCATTATATTAAATCGTTAATTCTCTCTCAGCAAAGTTAAATTCTATTTTGTAGACTTGCTTTCATTTCATTGTAATCCAGTTCTGCAAGGCTAAACATGGTTTAGTGTCAAATTACTGCTTGTTTCTGATAGTTGCCACACGTACAAACAGCCATTATTTGTTTTAAATATTACAGGATAAAATGGAGCAGCTGTTTCTTTATCGTCACTCCCGGTCCATCTTTGACCTAATTGACATGGATGGGGGGCACACCATCACTCCAGCAGAATTTTATGCTGCTGGATTTCTCTTCAACATCAAAGGACGTACTCATTTGCAGATGTTTCAAGATTACAGTGGAAGTGGCGGTGAGGTAAGATGGCAAAATTGTGGCAATGAACTTCCCTTGCTGCCAATTTGCTCATCTGCCCTGAAAACATTGGCACTTGCTGGATATAGGTCCATGGCTCATGTGGCACTTAGTACTTTACCTAGGTGGGCAGGGTTCATGGTTTAAGCCCAGTGAGCGTCAGCAAGAAATCAACTATAAGGTACTTTGCACCCAACCTAATCCTGTCCTCACCAGATTCTTGGAACGCTTTTAAACTGAATAGCGGAACTCTTCCCTCCTTCACCTCCCTCTCCACTCATCCACCTCCCTCCCCACCATGCACCCTGGATGATATTTTCCTTCTGAAAATGGGGGGTGTGTGGACTGAAGCCAACTGTAGTGTCCCTGCCTCCAGGCCAGTTAAATCAAAGAAGAGTCTGGGATCTTCCTGACCTGGTGTATTTACCCATGTAACAATTAGGAAACCCAATTTTCATACTTCCATATGATTTAATTTTACATCAACTATATTTTGACTATTCATGAAGATGTGCAAGGAAATCTTAATTTTTTATTCCAAACATTAGTCCTTCTGAGTAATAATACAAATTAATGTTGAAAGGACAGTTTTTAAGAACATAAATGCATAAGAAATAAGGGCAGGAGTAGGTCCTCGATCCCATCGAGCCTGCTTTGACACCCAATAAGATCATGGCAGAATTTTACATCAAATTCACTTTCCATCCTACCCCATATTCCTTGGTTGCCTTGGTTTCCAATAATCAATCATTCTCAGCCCTGAATATACTCATCGATTGAACATCCACAGCTCTCTGGGATAGAGAATCCAAAGATTCACAAATGGTCTGTGTGAAGAAACTTCTCAATTCAATCTTAACTAACCAGCCTCTTTTGTGCTACAAGTTTTCACCCACTGGCAGAGATAGAATTGACTTTTATCCATGATTCTGAGATTTAAGCTGGTAAAGGGGGGTGGTACATCCCATGTCAAAAGAAATGGCATGGGGCGAGGGGCGGGGGATGGGTGATGGGTGATGGGGTGATTGTTGGGAAGAGAACTTAACCCTCAACCCCACCCCACCCAAAATGCTTGTGCCTTGGCCCACTAGCTGATTGAAGCAAATTATGTTAATGATTTCATATAACACCCACCCAGCTAGCAGAGAGACATGGTTTTTATTCATCAACCTGGTTTCAATTCAAAGCAAAATACTCCAGATGCTGGAACTCTGAAATGAAAACAGAACATGCTGGAAATACTCAGCAGGCCAGGCGACACCAATGGAAAGAGAAACAGAGATAATGGCTCATGTCAATAATCTTTCACCAGAACTCAGAAAAGTTACAGATGTAACAGATTTTAACCAAGCACAGAGATGGCGACGTGGGTGGTTGGGAGGGGTGGGTACAGGAAAGATCAGTAAAGGGATGGTTTTTCAATTTCTACCCTTCCCTCACCTCATGTGTTCATCTTCAACTCTTCCCTTCCTTTACTTCTCTCTTTCCATTTCTGTGGATAGATTAGAGACCAATATTCATTACAAGTCCTCCCACAGCTATCTTGACTACATTCCCTCCTTGCCCTCTTCCTATAAGGACTTTATTCCATTCTCCTAATTTCTCCGTCACCACTAAATATGATCTGACAATGTCACCTTTCATCCCAGTGCTTTGAAATGTTTCAAGATGCGTTCTTTCTTGTTAGCTTTGAGCATTCTATTTAAAATCAATATAATGTTCACTATTTTTGTGCTGGGATATTTTGAGGCAAGACTATCCTTTCACAGGTCAGCGAATGTCAATCTTTTGTTTGCAGCACAGTTGTTAAGATGACAGCAGTGAAAAACATAGTGAGAAGACTTAATGGAGTGAAAACTAAAACATTATGTACGAGTGTAGCTAGAGTAGGAGTTCCAATCCTCTTTAATATTTCCCCTCTCATTTGTGTACATGTTAGCCACTAAATTGACTATGGTAATAAAGCAAGCTTACCTGCTCCTTGACATAAGATGTAGAAAATATATGACATGCACAATAGGATCCTCTAAATCTGACCTTTTTGCTAGGCATATATCAGGAAATAAATGAAGACAAAAGTCACAGAATGATATCAATTTACATTCCCTTTGCTGGGAGTGGAATTTGTAGCAGCATGAGTGAAAAAGCCTGCTTAACATCATGTTCCCACCAACTTCCAGTTTTCCACCATTTGAAAATGTTTGTGAAATGGTTGCTTCCTGCCCCTGCTGGAAACAAGTGGGAATCTCATTAGGTCATGCAACTGTAGATGATATTAGATCAATAGGGCCTTGATGTGGGTATGAAGTATCAATAGGCAAAGCATGCACCACACACATTCTGGCCATTGGTACTTTCTGTTGAATGGTCTCACCGGTGCTCCCAAAAGAGATTGTTGCAGACAGCTCAGGAAAAGGGGAAAAGAGGTTTGCAAGTTATGATTGTGAGCTCAGGAGGAGCATTAATGCTCCTGTTGGCCTCACATAAATTTATCCTTGCGATATGTAACCCTCCTTCACTACTGGCTTCTCGCTTACTTTACTTGGACTGGTTGGACTCCTCGGTAGAGATGCTAGATTTTTGGCACTCTCCGAACGGTGAGCTATTCCAAATGGGTGAGTAGTTTGCCAGTGGAATTGTAATGTTGCTTTACCATGAAATTGTCTATTGACAAACTCCGCACTCATGACCACACCCTGAAGAATTATTTCATCCAAGGCACAAATTATTATAGCGATGCTTACCTCTTTTATTTGATTATTAGAAAAGCTATGAGAACTTGTGGAAGGCTTAGGAAGATAACAGTTAAGTCATTTGCTTCACTTCCTGTTGCTCCAGATTATATTTGTAAGTTGTTTCAATATTTATCAACAGTGTTGGTATGTGGGAACACAAGTCTCACACAGCTTATGTATGCTGGGAAGAAAACACACATATAATCTTGGCACTTATTCATTGTGGATAACAGTCACATTCAGTCTGTGATAGCTGCGAACTCTCCACACTGCTGTAAGAGGGGAGTGAGAAAGTCAGGCACAAATTGAACTGCAGCTTGAAATAATGGTGAAGTAATTTGAAGGCACTCAACACGTTTCGAAACTGAAAAGTTACCTCCTTTTTTTGCCTTTTCTCCTCCTAAAAAAAGGTTGCACTGAGGAGTTGAAAAGTGAATTACACGAGAAAAATTTAAACGACAAAGAAAATGCTTTTAAACCAGCCAGAATAGTAAATCATTAATTTGCAAGTATGGGCTCATTTCGTCATTGCAAATTTTAATTCCATCTGATAATCTTTAGGAGTAGAAAGATGCAAAAAAGAAAATAAAAGAAAACAATATTGTTTTGTCAAACTAATATGGCATTGTTTATTTATTTGAGCTAGAACCTCACCTACAATGAATTCAAAATGTTCATCATGGCCTTAATAGATAAACAGGAAAGCACGAAAGAAGATAAAAAGAAAAAGAAACAGAAACAGCCAATAAAGGAATTATTCAATCAAACAAATTCTCTGTTACCATTGTAAACTTGTACTATTGAAACAAAACTGGAACTCTTCAAAGAGGAATTAGAAACATTTAAATGATATTTGGAAAAAAAATCTTACTTGCTCCATGGCATCGCACCTAATGTGTTTAGTATTAAAGTTTTAAAATAAATACATTTTAACGAGATGTTTCTTGTAAAAATTCTTTATCCTTTGAATTGTTAAATAGTTTATGTCAATGTATGTTGCTGTAAATACCAGGCTTCACTCTTAAAAATAGATCACCCTAATATAAACATAAATAATATAAAGACTTTCATTTATACAGCATCTTTCATGATCTCAGCATGTGCCAAAGCGCTTTACAGCTAATTAAATACTTCTGATAAAATTTTAAAATGCAGCAATATGCACATAGCAAGATCCCACAAACAGCAATGTGCTTATTTAAGGACCAGATCCTCTCTTTTAATGTTGTTAGTTGATAGATAAATATTGGCAAGGACTTCTCTGCTTTTCTTCAAAATCATGCCATGGTATCTTTTTTATCCAGCTGAAAGGGTAGATGGAGAAACGTAAACAGGTGTAGGTGCTTCATCAGAACTTGAAAGCTTGCAAATTTGATTCAGATACAATATTTCAACATGAGCATCCAGATAGGATACTTTCTACATTCATATGGAACATAAAAACCCTGTTTATGAGGTCAATGGAGAATAAGCATGATACTATTTCTCAGGAAGAATGTTTGAAGGAAATAGCCACTACTTCATAATCCTGGCAAACATCTTTGCTGAATGGGGTAATGGTACAGACGACGACAGTTATGACTGTTATGCACTACAGAAGGTATGTGCATTATCACACTGATTCAGATTGCTTGTTTTCTTTTCAGAAATTAGCCAAAAATAGGAAGTTTTGTGTTATAGTCAGCACATTTAGTCAGCCAGCTAAGCTTCACCAAAGTCGACCATAATGAGTTTAATTTGCCAATGTTTATGTGCGATACAATAACTGCATTGAAACAGTAAGAGAGGAAGGAATCAAATTGAGCATTAAAAAAAATCATTCTCATAACATCCCCTAATTACCCTGAAATTAATACAACTGAATGACTTTCTAGGCCACTTCAGAGGGCAGATAACAATTAAATACAATGGGGCTAGTGTCGCATTATAGGCCAGGCTAAGCGTGGATGGCAGTTTTCCTTTCATTAAGAACAGTGATGATCCATCTGAGATTTTTTTTTAAAGACACACCGATGGGGGAAAGATTTGTCTATGCAGTACCACTTCAAGCAGCACTACAGGCTACATCGATCCTGGGGGTGACATGCGGCTTCTTTCAATGATATCGATGAGGTGCATCATGCAGGTAGTGGCCCACAGCGCTGCCTGCCCATGGTGAATCAACATAAGTCTGCATAGTGCCCAACCAATCCATGCTGTGTGTTGATGCTCCTCTTCCTTAAGCCTCTTCCCATCTTTCCTCTGCTAAATCAATTATCATAACCCTCTATTCCCTTCTCCCTCATAGGATTGTCTATCATCCCCTTAAATGCATCAATACGATTCGCTTCAACCACTCCCTGTGGTAGTGAGTTCCACATTCTCACCACTCTTTGGGTAAAGAAGTTTCTTCTGAATCCCCATGAATTTCATGGTAACTATCCTATATTGATGGCCTCAAATTATGCTCTTCCCCTCAAGGGGAAACACTCCCTCTGTATCTACTCTATCAAAATGTTTTAAAATTTTAAGATCCTTTTTTTGGTCATCACTCAGAATTTTCAAGATGGAAGAGACCCAAACTGTTCATCCTTTCCTGCTATGTACACCCAGTCATTTCTGGCTGGCTGCCTGCCTGCAGCAAAAGGCCATAGCTGGACTGTTGGCATTGGTTCCCAGCAATTGGAGGAGATCAGGGGTTGGTGAGGGGACTCGGAGCACAGCAACAAACCAGGAGAGATTGCAGGGTGGGTGGGATTGTGGGAAGATTGTGGCAAAACAGTTAGTTGGGGGGCCGATTCTCAAACTGTCATAGTGGCGATTTGAAGTTCTGTTCTCTGGATTATTAGTCCAGGTCTCTAGACCCAGTAATATAAAGACTAGCATAACCATGGTGTATCATGATTCATAACAGGAAGGATTAGGCACTAATTTGACATTAATCACCTCTCCATGTGGACTAAGTGAAAAAACAGTGACATCATGCACCTCCTAGTGGTGACAGACTCTAAGGTACATCAGCCACGGCTTTGAATAAGTTTCCTCCCTTGTACCATAAAGGCAGAATGATACATTGCCTCGAGGTCTCCAGTAAAGAAAATTTAGACAAAAATAAAATGTGGATAAATACTTTAAAATTATACAGCAAACATAGTAACTGTACCTGAAATATTTAACCATAGCCTGAACTTGTACTTAGCCATGTTGAAATATATACTCTTTCTGACAGGAGTTGCTGCATTGGGAGCAGGAAGCTTGTCTGTTTTATCCCATTCCTGATCCCAGAGTTAGTTGTCATTCTCAGCCATGGTAGCAGTAAGATGGGTGAACCTAAGTACACAGTGCAGGATTAAATGATATTCCTTGCAAAACATGATACCCCAAACCTTTATCTACGGAGCAATTTCTCTGCTTCATACTTTGTTAAATTTGCTTTGCAGGATGTGTCAGGGCTCCAAAACAAAACTGAGGAAAAACAGTGACTATCCCAACAATTTGTAAGATGACACAACCAAATCATTGTGATGCAGCAATTGTGGGAAGAGTGGAAAAGGAAATATCCAAACAAGTATGATAAGTCTAAAATTAGAAACACACGAACAAAGCTATAGTTTATTCATGAGATTCATGAGCCATAAGTATAATGCTTAACAGTTTCTGAATGTCCTCTGCTATCCAAGATAAAATTGACACCTTGTAATTCACTTTTTACCATATATAATCCATAGGGCACAATGTTAACTCCTCCATGATGGGTGAGGGATGGTGAGAATGTTAAATTGGTAAAATTGTGAAGCCAAAACACAACTCCCCCACAAATGTACCTACTTCAGGTTTAACTGTAGTGGGTTTGTGGCCGGCTGAGTAATCTACTCTGGCGAGGCGGGTCAGTAATTATAATATTTAAATCAAGTTCTGTTCCTCAGATTTGGGATGTATTTGAAGTTAATGGAAACCCAGTGGCTAAAGGGAGGCAGGAGCTATTGGATCCAGCAGCTAAGTGCTTTTCCACCATTGCTTGAGGGCCAAGAGGAGCAGGACTGCTTCCCTTGGCCCCTTAAGCAATTCTTCTGCCACAATCCCTCCTTTTCCACCATCCCATCCTCTCTGCAATCTCTCCCTTCCTCCTTGTTGCTGCACTCCGAGACCTCTCACCAACCCTTGAGCTTCTTTTGATTGTTGGGGACTGTCTCCAATGGCCCCTCACTATGGCCTTCTGCTGCAGGCAGCCAGCCAGCTAGAAATATGTGAGTATTCATATCAGGAAATGATGAACTGGCTCAGTCTCTTGTCTCTTGAGAAAAGAAGGCAGAGAGTTGACCCAATAGAGTTCTTTAAAATTACGAAAGGTTTTGATAGAGTGAATACAGAATGTTTCCTCTTGCGAGGAAGAGCATAATTAGAGGCCTTTGATATAAGATAGTTACCAAAAAATCCAATAGGGAATTCAGAAGAAATGTCTTTACCCAAA
Source organism: Cetorhinus maximus (assembly GCF_964194155.1). Classification (NCBI taxonomy): domain Eukaryota; kingdom Metazoa; phylum Chordata; class Chondrichthyes; order Lamniformes; family Cetorhinidae; genus Cetorhinus; species Cetorhinus maximus. The sequence continues at coordinate 82,040,745 of NC_135888.1, read as the reverse complement.
GAGCGGTGAGAATGTGGAATTGAATATTATAGGGAGCGGTTGAAGTGAATATTATAGCTGCATTTAAGGAGGATATAGAAAAGCAATTGAGGGAGAAGGGAATAGAAGGTTGTGCTGATAGATTTAGATGAGGAAAGATGGGAGGTGGCTTGAATGGAGCATAAACACTGCTATGGACTGGTTGGATGGTATATCCTATGTAATCCTGGGCTGTCTTCAATCTATCTATCCAATGCAGGGCAGGAAAGGGAATTGAAAAAAATTCTGATCAGGTCTTATACTGTTAAATACTGTTCCTGACATTTCCGCAATTTCCTGCTAGAGACATCGTGACTAGAATCTCAGTATGATTAATAGAGCGCCTACTGAAAGTTCAATGGACTAGTCCTGAAATTATATTGTGGACTCTGAGGGGATAATGTGATGTAATCGCTATGGAATAATACTGTCACTTGTTTCATAAGAGAATATAATAGGTGAATGATTTTACAATTATACAGTAGAACTCAACTCAAATTAACAGGTTGTTCCTTGATGCTGTTTGTGTATTATATCTTACTTTTCAAAAGTTAAAATAAAAACTGCTAGCACTGATAAATTAAAAACAGAAAAGGCTGAAAATATACCAGAAAAGAGAAAGACTTTTCAGTTTCTTGTTTTTCCAGTTACAATATCAGTTTTTTTTTGTTACTTCCAGATGCTGATAGGCCTGGTGCATATTGCCAGCATGTTTTCTTATCCCATCTTTCAGGATGAATAACATTAATCATCTCCAGATTAGAAACTCAAAGTTTTTAATGTGATCCACATTCACGTTTTATTGTACTGTACTGCCTTTAGTAACAGAGTGAGCTTTACCTCTTCTGTTGAATGGATGTGCTGTTTTTCGAATTCAGCTGCATATTGCTGAAAAGAAATTACTCACAATTCTTTACAAATTCACTGGCCAGGAACATTCTACAATCAAGTTATTCATACCCAATTACGTTTTTTTTCCCTATTCCCATGCGAAATGAAATTATTCAAACATTACTGTTCTCTAGAACTTCAAATGCCAATCACATTTAATTATCATGTTCCTAATTCGACTGGTTTAAGAAGTGGGATTTGTGCACAAACTGGGATTTGTGCACAAACTGCCATTTGGACTGTGCAGCTCCCATTAGTACCATCTCTTAAATACTCCCAGTTGGACAAGTGTTCAGCTGCAGGAGGGCCCCTCCCCACACTTAAAGGGGAGCACCATGGGACTTCCAGGTGAGGTGCAACTTTCTTTTGCAGTTGCAGAGTAAGTGGAGGTACTGTATTGAGTGCTATTTGAAAACTATTTGGATTTAAAGAGTATGATGCTGGACTTAGACAAGGTCGTCAGAGGATATTGGAAGGCCAGGGGAAAGCCTACTTTCAGGAATGGAGGCTATAGTTGCAGTTCCTCTTGGACTGCAGCATGATTTGGACATGGAGGTCAGGCAGCAGAGAGGGAGGAGGAGGAGAGCTCTTAGGAGAAGGCCCTACCTAACAAGGAACATTTCTCCTACCTTTGCCTCAGCCAGCAGCAGTGTCTGCGAGGTTCCTATGTTTCACCAAGGAGGTAGTGACTGAACTATGTCACCTCCTACAACTGGACCTGTAGCTGCAGAGTAGGGCAAAGACAACACTGCCATTGGTCATGAAGATTACTGTTGCCCTAAATGATCATGCCAGTGGATCCATCCAGTTGGAAGCAGGTGACATTATCAACATTTCAGTTTGTTTTACATTGTAGCATCAGGCTGATGACAAGAATCCTGTACAGAAGGAAATGGGACTTCATTGTCTTCTCAATTACCAGACAGAGAGACAGGAGGACAAAAGCACATGGCTTTGCCAGGCTAGCAGGATTCCCAAAGGTGCATGGTACCACTGACTGCACATATGGCAATGGTGGTATTGTCGCTGGACGAGTAATCCAGAGACCCAGGGTAATGCTCTAGGGATCCGGGTTTGAATCCCGCCATGGCAGATGGTGGAATTTGAATTCAATAAAAATCTGGAATTAAAAGTCTGATGATGACCATAAAACCATTGCAAGTTGTTGTAAAAACCCATCTGGTTCACGAAGGAAATCTGCTGTCCTTACCTGTGGTTGACTCTTCTGAACAAGGGCAATTAGGAATGGTCATGAATGAATTAAAAAAAAAAATGTAGCTCTGTGGGCCATACATATAAATAAATGACTGCAGAGTGCAGTTGGTGTGCAATATGCCCAGAAGATCTGGTCAATGAATACCTACTATTCTGGTAGCAGCCATGAGGCATTCATCCTGTGCCCACCATCTTTGGTCCACCACAAGGCAGCTGGCTGCTGAGTAATACCCACTCTAAAACTTGCTCATGATTGTCCTCTGCCAAGCCTACTGCATGAAAGTGCAATGAGAACCTACAATGAGAGCTAAGCAGCCACCAGAACCATCATAGAGCAAACCATTGGCATCTTGAAACAATAGTTCAGCCACTCGGGCCTCTTGGGGGTCATCCCTCGAGTACTCTCCATGTTCATGGTGGTCTGTTGCATCATCCACAACCTTTCCCTAATGAGGCAATCTCTGTGATGTGGGGATGAGATCTTAGGTTCTGGTTCTCTTCAGATCTCATCTCAACATCACTGTTGCTCCACAATTCCCCAAATTTTAATCTATTAGAGTGTCCTCTTTGCCAAAATTCTAAACTAAAAGACACCGCCAAAAAATCCAATCCAGACCAACTTTATCCAAGAACTCTTCTAACACAACATACAAACTGAACTATTCACCCTAACGCATTCCCTTCGCGCCTGTCTTGCAGGTACCCTTGCCTGGCTTAGTGCTCCTACAAAGTGCTACCCCAGCAGCTGCAGCATGGCAGATGGAAAACTGCTGACTTTCACTGTGGGAAAATGCAGGATGAGCTCTGGGCCTTAAGAGCCCAACTTCAGACAGTTCCACCTCAACATGGATGGCAGCAGACTGGGTTGTGCTGGCTGAAAGGCAACAGCAAGGGCACTGGCAAAGTGGCAGTGATGGGAGAACTAATACTGTCATCCTGAAACAGGACAACAGGTTCGTGCACCACAGAGCCACTGCCACTCTCCCGGGGCAATGCCTCTGCAATCCCAATAATCTGTTGAAGGACAGATGGCTGGACTGCTGTGAGAGCCTGGATGCCCCTTTGAACATGATGGCACCTGGGCTTTATATGGCAACAATGATCTCATCTTGAGCTTTCACTCCAGCATTCAAAAAGTTGATATATGCAATTAATGGAAGATGAAGCACTGGCCACCTGATGCTGCATCGCGGTTGGGTCTACAAGTTTTGCCATGGAGTTGACCAAAGATGGGCTCTGCACGAAGCCCTGTGCCAAGTTGGAGTTGGACTCCTACATGCTCCTTGACAGTGATGAGAGGGCCTAAGGCAGGCCTATCAATGCACCAAGCATGCCTATCAACATTTTCCTTCATGCTGCCCCAAAGTCCTTATCTGAATTCTCTGCAGTGGAATTCATTTATGACCTCCCCTTTCAGTGAGCTGGCACATGAACAATCCTTTCTATCTGAAATGGCTGCAGACCACTTGTGCCCAATGACTCACCACATGCTGATCCTGACTCAATACTACCCTCCAAAGTATGCCCAATACTATTATCGGAGCTGGTGGTGTGATTGTCAGATCAAGCCATCAGAGTTCTTGTGTTGGTCTTGGCCTTTGTCCTGGGGCTGCAGTGGTTGGCCAGGCAGCAAATCCTGGGCATCTGAAAACAAAAATGAAGATGGGGAGGGTTGGGGTGAGTGAAGAGGGTTTGGGAAAAGCAAGAGATCCTTGGTCATGCCATCTGCAGCTTGCACTTCATGTCAGACAGCAGAATGAGGGTGAAGTGGTATTTGAGCGGGGGCATACATATCGTCATCCTGAATGTTTACAGTGACACTGGATTTAACAGCTTTGGTCACAGCTGGTCCCGTGACATGGAGCATTGACTCCTCCAAAGACTCAGGAGATGCAGGCGTGTCCATTTCCCACTGGTTGTCTGCTGCTTCCTGCAGTTATGTGTGGCCTTGTCCTGCAAGAGAGAGAGATGAATGTCAGTGAATTTTGTTGCAATGCATTTGCATTGTGTACCTGACATTGCTGAATAACTGGAAGAATGTGGAAACAGTAAGAAGTTGGTGTGAGGGTGCCGTCAAGTTTCTGAATGTTATGTCGGAGTCCCAATTGCTGATGGATGAGTGATGGATTGTGGTGCATTGAGTTTGGTGGTGCAGTTGGTGGGAGATGACCTTTGAAGATGCATTCATGATCTTCCATGTGAGTTTATTGAACATTTACCAGCACTGCAGCCAGTTTCTCAGGGTCAGATTGCAGGTATTGACCTCCCTGGCAACCTGCTCCCATTTCTTTTGCAGGAGGCGCCTTGAGGGCCCCTTATGGAAACACTGTATCTCTTCTTCTTTTGGCCTCCAGCATCAGGTCGGAAAACCTGGGAACCCTCTCTCTGGCTTGTTGTTCCATTTTTTAACCCTCTGCCTTTTTTCAAAGCCTTACTGAGACAGTTCAAGCAGCTCCCGTAGCAGGAGTGCAGCTCCCCACTAAGAGGTGCAGGCTAGCTGTGCGTCGTGCTGGCCTGGGTGCCCTGCTGGGCATGCAGCCAGTCTACAGTGTGTTTCGCTACAGTCATTTAGATAAACAGGCAGCACAAAATTTGTGTGTTGCCAACCTCAATGGGACCAGAGGCAGGATTTTCCCCTTTGTTATGAGGCACTTGTAACCATTACTTTATGAAAATTTCTATAATGGTTAAGAGTTTCTAAAGGAAGGATATAACAAAGGTTAGGGAGGAAAATAACTAGCTCCAGGTGAACAATTCATCGGCACAGGCATCCTGGGTTTATGCAATGCTATACTTTGCGTTTGAAATGTAAAATATACAGAATAATAGTTCATGCCAAATTGAAGTAAACACTTTCATTTTGTTTTACTTTTGTGCAAAAATATTTCTGCAATCTTCAAGTCAGTATAAGACAATCCTAGATAGCACAGGCATTGACTAAAGTTTAAAACGGAACTCAATCTAAATCTCAAGAATTTTTAGAGCTGTTATTTCCCAGTAATCCATTGCCGATTCTAAATTCACTGCGGTGTCCAACAATTGTTATTTACAACACAAGTCTGTTTAATGAATAAATAGGAGTGATTACAATGAAATAACCTTATCACTGGATTTATCAAGTTACATAGAATCTCCAGCATTGAAACAAACTCTTCAGTCCAACCAGTTTATTCCAGCGCTTACATTCCACATGAGTCTCCTCCTACTCCAATGACTTGGTGCTACAGAAGAGGAAGCTAGTGTATAACCAAATTGATCAATCCTTGGACAAAAGCAAAATACTGCAGATGCGGGAAATCTGAAACAAAAACAAAAATAGCTGGATAAACTCAGCAGGTCTGACAGCATCTGTGGAGAGGAATACAGTTAACGTTTCGAGTCTGTATGACTCTTTATCAAAGTTCTGATGAAGAGTCATACAGACTCGAAACGTTAACTGTGTTCCTCTCTGCAGATGCAGTCAGACCTGCTGAGTTTTTCCAGCTATTTTTGATCAATCCTTGCCTTGTTTGGCATCCATGCACAAACACCTCTAACAGGGATTAGTGAATAAAAAATCAGAAATAAGAAGCCTAAACCACAAAGTGCATTTAAAAAATATCATTCACAGGATGTGGGCATTGTTGGTAACATCATTATTTACTGGTCATCCCTAATTGCCCTTGAAAAGGTTGTGGTGAGCTGCCTTCTTGAACTGCTGCAGTTTGCGCAGTGTAGGTACACCCACAGTGCTGTTAGGGAAGGAATTCCAGGATTTTGACCCAGCAACAATGAAGGAATGATGATATATTTCCAAGTCAGGATGGTGAGTGACTTGGAAGGAAACTTACTGCTGGTGGTGTTCCTATGCATCTGCTGCACTTGTTCCTCTAGGTGTAGAGGTCACAGGTTTGGTAGGTGCAACTGAAGAAGCCTTGGTGAGTTGTTGCAGTGCATCTTTTGACAGTATATATTGCTGGCACTGTGCAAAGCTGATGGAGGGAGTATATGTTTAAGGTGTCGGATGGGGGTGCCAATCAAGTGGTGAATGGTGTCAAGCTTCTTGAGTGTTGTTGGAGTTGCACTCATCCAGGCAAGTGGAGAGTATTCAATCACACTCCTGACTTGCGCCTTGTAGATGATGGAAAATGTGTGGGGAAGTGAATCACTCCCCACAGAATACACAATTTCTCACCTACTCTTGTTATCACAGTATTTATATGGCCAGTCCAGTTAGGTTTCTGGTAAATAGTAACTCCCAGGATGTTGATGGTGGGGGATTCAGTGATGGTAATGCTATTGAACATCAAGGGCCAATTGTGAGAGATGGTCATTGCCTGGTACTTCTGTGGCACAAATGTTATTTGTAACTTATCAGCCCAAACATGAATGTTGTCTAGGTCTTGCTGCAGCCTGGCATGGACTGCTTCATTATTGGAGGAGTTGTAAATGAAACAGAAAGCCGTGCAATCATTGGTGACATCCTCATTTCTGACCTTACAATGGCAAGGTGATCATTAGGGAAGTAGCTGAAGATGGCTGGGCCTAGGACACTGCCCTAAGAAGTTCCTATACCAATGTTCTGGGGCTCCAACAACCATGACTAACTTAATTTGCGCTAGGTATGACTCTGTCCAGTAGAGTGTTTTCCTCCTGATTCCCATTGACTTCAATTTTAATGGACTCCTTGATGCCACACTCAACTCAAATGCTGTCTTGATGCCAAAGGTAGTCACTCTCACCTCATCTCTGGAATTCAGCTCTTCCATCATATGGTTGGACCAAGACTTTAATGATGCTTGGAGCTGTGTGGTTCTGGCAGAACTCAGACTGAACATTTGTGAACAGGATACTGCTGAGTTAGTGCCATTTCACAGCACTGTTGATGCCACTTTCGTCACTTTGCTGATGATTGTGACTAGGCTGATGAGGTATTAACTGGTCAGATTGGTTTTGTCCTGCTTTACATGGTTGTTGGATCCAGTGCCCTGCTTTGTTGAGACTAAAGGATCTGGGTTACACGCTTGTTTCGGGGTGATCGAGTTATTACCAAGACAGGGAAGATCAATAGACTGTTGTTAGAAGAAACACATTCTGTTTATTTACAAAAGGAACTCAACAGCTACACTTGTATGTTTATAACTCAAAACTCTGCCTTTACTCTACAGACTCAATACTACTGACTACAAAGCTACCCCGCGCTACTCTGCTATGGGGTATCAAGATCATGTGATCTTACATTACATTGTCTTCAAGGTATGTTACACATCAGATTACTACATCCCTCTCCTTCACTCAGAAATACATTTTACATTTTTTTCTCAAAATATCAAATTATTCATACAGATAAATAATTTACAAAGTCAGTCTTTTTGGGAGTTTCCTTAAGCATGTAGAACACCTCAGCTCTACAGCTTCTGATGTTTGATCCGGAACCTCCCTCACTGTAGTCGCCTGAGCATCTGGTTTTCCAGTAGGTACCTGCAAATCTGTTTCTTCGACTCCTTCAGGTACAGTTGGTACTTCAGACACATCTGTACTTAGTTGAGCTCTTTCAATAGGAGACATTGATTCAGCCATGAACACTGAAAGAACATGTACATGCATTGCACCTGTTTCTGCCAAACAAAATAAGTGACAGCCATTTTCTGACTCATTCCTCAGGGTAATGCCTTGACCAATCAGGGTCAAGTTGCCTGGTTTAAATTTCAAATAATGCCTGGCAGTTAATTGTCAGTCACCATCAGCAGTGCATTCTCCATGGCAATGCCACTTGCCAACCAATCAGCACTCTTCACATACAGTATAAATTGCTGTTTTCTCCCTATATTGGTATTCTTGTGAGTGTCCTGATGAGTGCAAGATGAAAAGCTTAGACATGTCTCTTTTTTTCAACAATACACAAACTGTTTTATCACAACTATTTACATCAAGAAAACATTGATCTTAAGCAACAATTTCTTCAATCAGATAATTATCATGTACATATTAATCTGTGACTCACCATGTGCTGATCCTGCTACAATTGAGATTGACAACTTTCTGCCTCTGGTTCACTTAATAAATATAATGACCAGGCGGTTCTTTAGAGAGCTGGTGTTACACTCAAGAGAAACCCCATTTATATGGAATGATGTTAGCACAGCAGGAACTAATCTGAGGAATTTCCTGGCCAATACCCTACTGCGAAAAGCTGTAGCATTGGATTGTAAAGCCAATTCTTTTTAAACATTGAAGTGACATTTTACAAACATAAAAATTTGCACTAAGAGGAAAGACAATTATCATGCCTGTAATTAGGAATTACAGAAATAGTAATTATATATACACCTTCATTACTTCCATGCATATATTTTCAAATTACTTGAAAAAAATTGTATTTGCCACACTTGTGTGTAAGGATCTGGATTCACCCATTCAGCTAGGCAATGAGAAGAACAGAGGGCATGTATTCAGTCTTGCAGATTCATTTGGTGTATGTGTTTTTGCAAGGACAGACTTGTTTAGAGACCTCATCATAGGATACTGTCCCCCTCCCAACCTTTGCAGGAGAGAGCCATAAATTACTTTCTATTTACACACCACATTCACTCATTAACCGAGTAATATTTGTAATTGCCCTTAACTGATTTGCGAAGATGACATTCCTTGACATCTTTCTAGGCCAGATTATTCATGATTACCTATTTATACACAGCTCCTGTTTTAAGTAATTTATCAAATTATAGCAATATGAAACTAATACCCACAGTAAACACTTCGCTTTTTAACTTGTTCATGACAATTAAAATAAATTGAACAATATTAAGTTTCAATGTGAATTGTGGAAAGATAAACAAAATTAAATAGAATCAGGTTAATAGCGCAAGAGAAACTAATCTTTGAAAGTGTTTCCTTCATATTAGAAATATCCAATCTTCCTTGCCCCCTCAGTTTAAAAACTCTCTTCCTTTCTCCCTTGAAGTTATTGATTCGCTCCTTTTGTAGTGGTTACTAAATTGCTCCTCAATCAATTGCCACTACTCTTTCGAAAGTCTTTGCAGGGAATGCCAGATGATGAGGATTTCACAGATGGGCACAATTCTGTCCTCATCTGATGACCCCCATGTCTGCACATCCAGTGGAGTGTCACAATATAGCAATTAGGAATGGAGCTCTGATCTATTTTTCCTCCCTTAACCCAACCAATTGCAGTACTATTGTCATTACTTTGCTGAAATCCATTAGCTCAATACAGACCAGGCATTGAATCTGGGGAACATCCCTGGCCTGTAAGGCTCAGAGACACCCACTCCAGGATCTCACCTTTTAATCAGTGCCGACACTTAAATAGAATACTGAGGAAAAGCAGAAGTGTTGGAGGTATTGTCTTTTGGATGATACTTGGGTAGATGAGAAATGTTCCATAACACTAGACAAAGATTGGGAAGTTCTTTCTGCATGCTAGCCAATGTACATCCTACAACCAAAACTGGCTATTTGTCTAATTTGCCACCCTACAAATAGAGTATTTAAACTTTGAGTAAATCACACCACAGATTTGTTTACTGACACAATGCAGGCTGAACATAAATGGTCAAATTAGCAAGAGAGGCATGGTGAAGTAGAGCCGACAACAGGAGCAGGCAGAGAAATTTCAAGTTCATACTAATCTTCTCAATTTTAAGTTAAGTAGCAGTTCAATTACTAAATAGTGCCCCCATTTGGCTAAGGTAATATTGTACATTTTAAAAAGAAAAAATTCCAATAAAAAATATTTTATTTAATCCATAAAAAGTCTTCAGTTTTAAACTTTCGTGGATAAAATATTTAATTTGTAACTTGTTCATCTGTAAGATTCTCTGATTAGAATTAAATACTGTAATTTAGGTGAAAAAGCCAAATTATTGGTTTTACCCTGTGTCACAAGATGTACTGGGTCAATTGCAAAGCAATCCTAACAATCTGGAGCTGGTTGATTGAGATAAAATAAAGAGCAGCACTAAAGGACTATTATTTCATTAAAACAGTGTATCTAAAACATTTCTACCTTCCTAAGCAAGATAAGTGTTTAGATTATTAACTCTATTGTGAAGTGCCTTGGGTCTATAAACTCAAGTCGTTGTTTGGATCCAGCCTGCAGGAAATGGAGACTCTAAGAACTCTTAACATTCAAATTGAACTAGTTTTGGATTGGTTAAATAACTCGAGTATAGGTACAGAGTGAAGCATTTATTGAAAGAGACCAACAATCAGAGACAATCATTTCATCAATTTGGGTTGGGTCCAAATGCAGACCTATTTGCAGAATAGTATTTCAACATCATTACACCATTCACTTGCTTGGGAAGATCCTCTTGAAATCCTAAAGAAGGAAATCCAGACTCTGACATGAAGTAGTCTTACAAATCATATGGTCATGGAATTAAATCACCTTTTCCATGTTATTTTTGAACCATATTCTAAAGCAACTGAACTGTATAGAATAAAGATCTATTTATACTTTCAACATTCATGCAGTTTCTATACTGGTACTGAAAAATTAAGAAATTTATTCTCAATGTCCATGGGGACAAGGTGCTCACTTTATAGCTGAATCAATTAATTATCAAAACTTTTCATATTGCATATCTTTTTTTAAGGCTTTCAGTGAAAATATTATAGACATTTATGGGATTTGGAACATGACAAAAAGCTTCTATACATTCTCGTTCTTAGGGATCTGCAAATTACTAGCAGAATCCTATTCTGCTAGAATGCAAATTAAACAATTTTTGTTGGACTATGGCTCCAATTTACAATAATATTGGAAAATCAGAGTTACACCTACCACATAAGGCCACATTTATTGTTTGAATCTGTAACATCTTCCAAATACTGCTGGAAAGAGCCAAAAATCAAAACTTGTCAGGGGAAAGTCACAAAAGGATGACATTCCATTTAATTTCATATCATGAGATGGGAATGTCATCCACATGACTGCCTGTGTATTAATCAGAACTTGTAAATCATCAAAACAAAAACAAAAAATGCTGCAAAAACTCAGCAGGCCTTGCAGCATCTGTGGAGAGAAACAGAGTTAACATTTCAGGTCGAGTGACCTTTCATCAGAACAGATGAAAGTTCTGTTGAGCTTTTCCAGGATTTTGTGGTTTTTTAAAATTTCAGATTTCCAGCATCCGCAGTATTTTGTTTTTGTATTTCTGTAGATCATCAATTCAGCTTTCCCTAAAAGATACCACAAATGGAAAGAATATGAGTAATCAGTGTCTGAAAGGAGATGTGCAAAGGTAAGAATACAGCATATGGATATGGGTAATGTTTTTACACAAAAGCAAAATACTGTGGATGCTGGAAATCTGAAATAAAAACAAAATGCTGGAAACACTCAGCAGGTCTGACAGTATCTGTGCAGAGAGAAAGTAGAATTAATTTGTCAGGTCGAGGACCTTTTTCAGGACCGAAGAAAGGCCCTTGATCTGAAATGTTAACTCTGTTTCTCTCTCCAATGTTTTTACTCTGAGTACCCTGCCTACAACATTGGAGACTGATGAAATTGTGATATCAGGTAGGATAAAATGGTGGCTCTCAGAGATACAATAAATAATTTTCTTTTTCATGGGCAGATTCTGACGTCCAGATCCCGTTCAAATAAGGGCTACCTCCAAGGCAGGATTCCCAGGCTGAACAGTCAAAAAGAATTGGGGGAGCAGCCCAAATAGTGTGAGATGATGGCAATGCTGGTGGTGGAATACAAGGACTGATGCAGTCAAAACTCCTGATAATCAATTCCAACCATTTAGGAGTAGTTACCACCAAGGCCCCACTGAGGTCATCTTTGAAGATGACCTCAACCTTCTCCCTCGCCTGTAGTGTGGTGACCCTCAGGTTAAACTCACCACCAGTCGTCTCCCTCTGATGAGAGAGCAGCCTATGCCCTCTGGGACTATGGCAACTTTCATTTTTTCCTTCTGAGAGTGAAGGCCCTGGGTATCTGGACCTATACCAGCAGTAGGAGGGCATGAAATTTAGGTGAAATCAAAATTGTAAAGGATATTGCAACAGGTCCTGCTGAATTTTGTGTGGAATAGATTGAGGTCTAAAAGATTAGATACTTCTAACTAAAATTTCAGTTTACTATTAATCAAATAAAAAAACTTGTATTTGTATACCACTTTTCACACCCTCAGGACTTTCAAAAGCAGTTCACTGCCAATGAACCACACCCACAACCTTCTAGCTCTGAGGCAAGAGTTCTACACAATTCATGATTTGTGTTTTAGTTCAATATGAACAACAGCCAGAGCCGGAACCAGAGCAGAGTGAGACCAGTAAGGGCATAAAGAAGTAGATGTGAGTGGATGGACTGCATTCAAGAAAATCGAAGTGTGTGCCACAGGAAAGCAGTTAACTGATTAGTTGTTGAGTGTTTCTCTTTTTTCTCTCTCTGAACATTGGTTTAAACTAGAAGCTAGGAAATAACAATTTTAATCAAGTAACTAAAACAGTAAGTCAATTAATGTTGAGAATATTAGCATAGAGCAGGTCCAAAGATATTAATTATACTTAATACTCAAATAAGGTACTAACCATTCTAAAAGAGGAAATAGAGATTGTGTTTAGATCATTGATGAAAGCTGAGATCTGTGCCATTGCAATTCCTATGCCATGTGGGAACTTCAGGACACTTCATGTGTCATGGGGAACCTCATGTAGAAAGTATCTCCAGATTCTTGAGCTTGAACTCAGGGCTTCCAACATTGCGGAGCAGCTGGAGTCACTATGGAGCATCAGGGATACTGAGATTTTACTGGTTCCAGGAGGAGGCACCTCCCTGGTGCCAGGGTAAAGGATATCACAGCGAGGGTGCAGAATATTCTGCAGGGGGAAGGCAGTGAGCCATAAGCTGTGGTACATTTCAGTACCAATGACAGAAAGGGCAGGTTTGAAGTCCTACAGTCAGACTTTCAGGAGCTAGACAGGAATTTAAAAAGGACCTCAAACATAGTAATCTCTGGCAGTGCCATGCATCAGCGAGAGGATAAGGATAGGGAGAATAATGCATGGCCTGAGGCATGGTTCAGGTGGGACCTCTTCAGATTCTTGGGATATTGGGCCCAGTTCTGGGTAGAAGGCACTGGTTCAAAGGGGATGGTTTGCACCTCAACAGGCCTGGGACCAATATCCTCATGGGGATGTTTCCTAGTGTGATTGGGGAGGTTTAAACTAAATTGACAGGGGGGTGGGCATCAGCATAAAGAAGCAGGAACAAGGAATAAGGTGCATAAAGGAGTGAGCCCGTTGGATAGTACTAGAGAAGGAAGTAGTATTAATAGTATTAGATAGGAACAGACTAAGAAGTACTATGAAGAAAATAAAGACAGGGCTGGGTGAATAAGATTGGTGAGTTCCAAGCATAAATAGCCATGTGGGAATATGATGTCATTGCAATAATGGAAACGTGGCTTAAAAATGAAGAGTGGATGCTTAATATTCGGATACAAAAAATGTTCAGAAAAAATAGGGAAGGAAAAAAGCGAGGTGAGGTGGCCGTTCTAATTAGAGACGACATTGTAGTGTTGGAGAGGATGTTCTTGAGGAGACAAGGACAGAATTGATTCGGTTATAGTTGGAAAGCAGGAGTATGATCATGTTACGGGGTATTCCATAAGACTTCAAATAGTGAGAGATAGAGGAGCAAATCTGCAGATGTGCAAGAACTACAGTGAGGAATTTGGAGGGCTTTTGGAAACAATAATCAGAGAAAAATTAACAGGTACTTAGAGAGGTTTGAGTTAATTAAGGACAGCCAGCAATGACTTGTAAAAGATGGATCACACTTGACTAATCGAATTGAATATTTTGATGAAGTAGCAGAGGAGATTGATGAGAAGAATGCAGTGGATGTTGTTTACATGAATTTTAAGAAAGATTTTGACAAAATACCACATAAAAGCTGATTAACAAAACTGAGGGTCATGGAATAGGAGGCGTCAACTTGGATAAAAAATTTGCTTAAGGACCAAAAACAGCGAGTCATGGTAAATCTAGAACAAAAACAAAAATACCTGGAAAAACTCAGCAGGTCTGCCAGCACCTGCGGAGAGGGATACAGTTGACGTTTCGAGTCCATACGACTTTTCATCAGAACTGAGTCATGGTAAATGGTTGCTTTACAGGCTGGAAGATGGCAGGCAGCAGAGTTTCCCAAGGGTCAGTGCTAGGACCATTTCTTTGATATCTATGGATATTGGAACATGAAGTAAAAGTTCAAAAATTGCCTGTGATACCAATTTTGGAGGAGTGGCAAACAGTGAGGATGATACCAATTGATTGCAACAGGGCATAGATAGGCTAGCAGAATAGGCAGACAAGTGGTGTGGGCAGGGGGGGTGGTGGGGGGGAGCGGCGGGAGTCACGAATATAAATATTTGAAATTGGCAGTACATATTGCGAGAGCAGTTAGCAAAGCATATGGGATCTGAGGCTTCATAAATAAAGGTATCGAGTATAGAAGCAGGGAAATTATGAAGAACTTTTATATAGTACTGGCCAGGTCACAACTAGAGTATTGCATCCGGTTACCACATTTTAGGAAGGATGTATGGATCCTTGAGAGGGTGCAGGGGTTCTAGAGACGTGGGAAGGTTAGGTTGGAAAAGCTGTGGTTGTTCTCCTTGGAGCAAAGGAGGTTGAGGGGAGATGTGATAGATTGTGACAGGTTTAGATAAGGTAGACAAAGAAAGCTGTTCCCATTACTGATGGTATAAGGACTAGGGGACACAGATTTAAAGTTTTGGACAAGAGATACAGCAGGGATGCGAGGAAGAACTTTTCTAAAAAAAAATGCAGCAAGTGGTAATGACCTGGAACTTGCTGGTGGAAGAGGTGACGATCAATGATTTCAAAAGGAAATTGGATGAGCACTTGAAGGAATTAAATTTGTAGCTTACGGGGATAGAGAAGGGGAACTGAATTGATTGGATTGCTCTAGCGAGCCAGCATGGACTCAATGGGCTGAATGGCATTGTGTTGTAATGACTCTACTCGAGCTTTAATACAACTTTAGCAAGGCTTTTACACTGTTTATTGCCAACACCAGCACTTCTATCATCTTTCAGTGTTGATGGTATGAAGCCAGATATTAAAAGATAAGAGAGCTTAGACCATGACCAGCATAAAGGTTGCAAAATACTCTTTGTCAGATAAGTAATTTTGGAATAAACTTACTTACCTCATTGTCCTTCAACTGCTACATCAGGAATGTTTAGCTCAACTGGATATTAAAAAAAAAATCTGTATGAATCGTTGGCATACCACTCATCATTGGTCCTAAACAGGGCAATAATCAATTAGCGTCCAGTAAGTGGCCATCAAAAGCTAATTAAGGCAATTGTATAGAATACATTCATGTTAGTTTCACAGATTATTTTTCAAATAAATTGAGTGATGGTTGACTATAGCAGTTAAAATTAACAAAAGTAATTTATTTTTCTCATTGGTGTAGTCTTCAGGCATTTTTACATTGAAACTGATATAAGTTTGAATTATGGAAGAGCATCACTTAAGCATTGGCTGCATGTGTTTATACCGCTAAAACAGTTTTTATGTGGGTGACAGCATCATAGACCGCATTTTTGTGAATCTGATAAGGGAGCTGGTGTTAGCATTGAAAATGCTCTCCCATGATCCAAAAAGAACAAATGTATTGTTTAATATTACAGGCATTATAGGAAGCCATTATCAGATTTGTTCACTTGCCATTGACAGGGCACCTTGTAAAAAGCTGTACAACAATTCTCCTCCCACCTTCACCCCACACACAGTTTCAGAATAGCATAGACCATTTTACTTCAAAGATATTTTATACTCTCTGCAGACAGCATTAAACATTAATGTTACCCATAATAATATTTCAAGTTACTGCTAAAACTAATCAAAGTTGCAATAATATTCTATACACAGAGCTTCATTGTTAAGGCTCAGTTAAGCTAAATATATTGGGGGATGTATTGCTTTAATCATTATACGTAATCACAGTGTGAATATGTTCCAAAAGATAGGTTTATGATTTTTCTGAATATATCGACCAGAACAATCCTTGCCCATAGTTTATCATTTCAATTTGCCACACTATCAGAAGGGTTAGATTTATTCGTACTGGATAACGATCGAGATTTTTAGCAGAAAATTTGCCCGTTCCAATTTCTTGACAACAGTTAAGAATAGACAGTAGAGGTTGTAACTCTACATTTAAATACAGTGAGCAGGCAATGTAAATGAATGTTTAGAAAGTAAAGTTAAAGAAAACTTAACTATAAGAGTGGTTTAAAAACACACACACACAAAATAGTGGAAGGGTAAGTTATAGTTTATTATCATGGGTTACCCTTTTTCTTGATCTTTCCCCAAAGGAAAACATTTTATAATAACAGCATTCCTTAGGATAATCAAATAATTAAATGGGACAGGAGTTTAACTGCAATTCAGAAAACTGATTGATGGGGTGCAATTACAACAATTTGGTTTATTTATTCATCCATTATAAAGCATTCATTACCAAACATTCATTGGTCTTTTATGACAAATAATCATTTATTACAATGTATAGATCTTACAACAGTGCACTGCACATTAAGAGCACAAACTGTATTGGAAAGTGTATAAAGCATCAGTGGACACTGTCCCAACTTCATCTGTGAAAATTTAAATGTACAGTTACAAAACATAAAAAACTACTGTTCCTTAAAGAGGGAACAGTGCTAGCCTGCAGTATGGCAGTTTAAAAGCATGATTGAAAACTCATTTTATTAAGACTTTTCTTTTGCAAATTTGCATTTACAATAAAAACCAATTGAAAAGCCCCAGAACTATTATGACATACTTAAAACATTTCAACATTTAAAAACATTATGACATACAACAGTAAAATGTTGTGCTTTATTCTCAAGGGGTAACAGCTGTGTTCTCTCCTGTTCAACAAATACACGATCTTAAATAGCTGAAACATTAATGGAATAAATTCTGCAAAGAAAATCTTAAATGATGTCACAAATGTTTTTAGGAATAATTTTCGGGAGACTGAATCTTTTAGATAATCGGCTTAGAAAACAATATCTGACCTGTCGCTAATAGCATGCCAGTCAATACTCCAGTATTATACAGGAGTTTACATTTGTTCAATGCACTCTGCATATAGATAATAGTTTATCCAGAATGTTTAATGCTTCTAATAGCTAAAAGATAATGCATAAATGAAGGCCAACTCTGTGTTGATCAGCCTTTTGTTGGACAACATTCCTTTCCAATGTGATATAAATTATAGATCTATTAAAATTAACCTCCAAGTTTAACATGAAGGCCAAAAGATTAATAGCATTTCAAGAGACTTTTTCATTGGACAGTAATGCACAAAGTAGTATCTCTGTAATTTTCTTACAAAAGATAATAAATATAAAGCTTTTGGTATTAAAACAGTATTCCATGCCTCAGGCACAATACAGGCCTATGTTCACGTACATAAGTTCATGGTTTGAAATTGATTCCAAATGATCATTCCTTTTATGCTTCAGTGGAGTTACAGAATTCACTTACTGACACAATATTGTACTTAAGGCTCCCATGTAAGCAATTCAGTGGCTGCTTGGTTTTCAAACTGAGGAAACAGACATGAAATAGATCAAATTATAAAATGAACAATTTGAAATTTACATAATAGGAGGAAAAGCTTTTCTGTTTCGCGATGCCATGATTGAGTTTTTCTTAAAGCATATCAGTCATTTCAGTTTAAAAAAAAACTTTGGTGAAAAACAACATTTCCGCTTTTCTGTTTTCAGTGTGCAGGCGCAGATCTGATGAACACATATACAAATTAGTTTTCAATTCAAGCACGTTAAGTGTTGAAAATGAAGGGATGTTCTTTGAATTCAAAAAATATTTAATCCAATTTTGCTTGCAGTTTTCAATAAAACTTCAATTCCAGAATTTTATGAAATTAATATTTGATGCTGAAAAGTTATTTCTCCAAACAGACTGACTGAGGTTTGTTGAGGTTAACCAGGCTGCATGTGAAAACCACTAACAGGCTATTTGCTCATACAAAGTTAACCTGATCAGAGTGTCACAAACTTAACATCTAGTGGTCTGGAGAATTACTTAAGGCAATCAACCAAGCTTAATGCTGAAAGGAATCAAAAACAGTTCAGGGCTCAGATTTTGCTGTGAGCAGCGAAGGAACGGCTTTCACCATATGCCTTACATATATTTGCTTAGGGACTTTTCGCTGACTTGTCAGTGGAATTTTCTAGTTTTTAGGGGATCTGTGCCATCTGTTAGTAGGCCAAGCAGCAGTAAGGTTCTTCAACCAATCAGACCAATGAATCCTTACTGAAACACAGACTGCAAAGCAGGAAATAAAATACAGGAAATATAAATTACATTCAAAACTTTATACAGGAAGACAAATAAATATTTAGACATATGTGCGAGGATTACGGGAAAGATATTAAAGAGAAAAATAGAATAACTAAAAAAATTTTTTAAATCTGCAACATTAATTTTCTTCCAAGAGAATGAGACTCCTCTCCATTTGTAACATTAACCTTTCAGGGCCAATGAGGTTGTGCAGCAGTAATTATCACTTATTATGCCATTAAAACTCAGTTACTCATGATACTACAACCCCTAAATTTTCATCTGTCTTTATTGTGAGAAGAGTAGGTAATTTGCCTTAGCTCACACAATTACAATGATCACTGTGCAAACATCATCAGCAAAGGACTTTAACAGTGCATCCTGCCAAGGAGCAGGGTATCGGTAACATCAACTTCCACATTCTCACATTTAATGACACATCTGTGTATGCCAGAAGTTGCTGTCAGTTTTACCCAGTAATAATGGCAAGAGCCATCTGCCTCACAACAACAGCAAAATACGAGCCAATATAATTTAAGATGGTGTGTATATATATATATATAGATAATTAATCTACAAACTCTACATGGAATTTATATTGTTCTGATACTTTTTGTGTTTCAATTAGTCTTTTACATCACACTACATAAAGATCTCTTGAACAATTCGTATCACACCAAATTCATGATCAAAAATATGGAGTTTATGGGAAGTAATAAATGGATACAAAAGGTATGGAACTTCCATTACCCACCAGGCTCTCTTGTATAGATATGAGCCAATTGTTTTGCAGTGCCCCCAAAAAAAAGTTGTAAACAGTCCCATAGCTGCTCAGCTTGGGACAAATCTGTGGTTTCAAAATTCAAAACGAGCTGATCCAACAGATGTTTGCTTTATATACCTATCAGGTGAAATATGCTCCATAACAGGAACACAAATCTGGAAAGACTGACCCTTTGTGGCTTGGTTTATTTCACTCCCCTGATTTTCTATCCTAGCTCCTGGACCATTTCCATATATCCCAGCGCAACCATAAAGCAACTGCAATGAACCACTCTATTTTGCAAATGATAATGCCACTCAGAACAAGGTTTCCTCGCTTAAAATTACAATATTTTGCAACTGCAGTTAATTCAATTTAACATCAATATTTATCCCAACAATGGCAGATAGATCTTGCAGTGTAAGCCCTGTAATTTTAATCATGCAAATATTAGTCATCCAATGCTCTAAACCATACTCTCCAAGGAAAGCGTTAAATCAAATAAAAACCAAAGATTGTTTTTAAGGTGGTTGCAACTTCGATTTTACATATTGGATGTTACTGAATAACTTTGCTTTCCATCAGAGGGTGCAAAAAAGTAAAAAGCATGGTTTTCAATTCTTTCTTCTTTCTTACAACATTGTCATTGTAAAGATTTGCAACATTCAGATGATGGCCCTGGTAATATAGAACCAAATTAATGCATACATAAGTTAGGGCTTCAGCTGCCAGTACCTTTACATAGAATTGTACGCTGAAGTCTTTGCAATGCTTAAAGAGTTATGGTCCTAAATAATAACTAGCTTTCAAAACAAAGTACCAATTAACAAGTATCACAGCTGTTGATGAGTTGGTCAAATAGAAATAACTAATTACTTTCTATACAGCTAATTGATGACTTTTTAAACCCAATTTTCTTCCTTTTTTTTCTGAATGTATCAATTTATACTGGAATGCAGCTTTACAGACACAGTAACTATCTTGTATCTTATCCAATTATTCATAAGATAGTCAACAAACTATCTGACCATATGGGATATCACTATCATGTCCAATCATGTCTCACCAACATCCACACGTGCACTTTCTAGCAGGAGTCAGTGAATGACAATTAGAAGTGAGAATTGTGGCTTTTATCCTTCTTTACCTGAAGGTACCCAGGCTAATTTTAACACCCCAAAATGATTCCCCCACCCAAGATCAGATAACTCAGCACAGGGTCAAGACTGCTTTCCCATAAAATAAAAATAGAGCAGAAACTTGTGTATTACTGCATATTCCTAACTTTTCAATAAATTAATATGCCATTAAGCCAGAAATTTGATTCCCCAAGTTTGCGCATGTTGGAAGTAACACAGTAAAGTTATTTTGCCAACTGTGATTAAAAACCTGAATAACTTCAACTGATTCAGTCTCACTGAAATTATCCTTGAAGGAAAACCTTCTATGGCCATGATAGTGTATGGTCTTACACACTGACAGTAAGTACCATTTAAATATAGCCATGTATGATTTAAAACAGAAAACTGCAGCACTGCAACTAAATAATGTGTAAAATGGTAGCCACACTTCTATTAATGAATTTCTTTTCATAGAACATAACACTGCCCCTTTATTGAAAGGAATCTATTCAGGCCAGATATGCATGAAACAAAGTCTTCCAGTAAAAAAAAACAAATCCCTGAAGGATCTGATTGAACTGGAGCCTCTCCTGAGTTGCTTTCTTGGTAGAAACTGCTGTGTTCTACACTTAAATGGATCTATCGGAACACATTCTGCAAGTCCTCATCACAGATGGGACCACACAGGTGACATTAAATGAATGTTCTTGTGTAGAAAGGAGTAAAAGCCTAATAAAGGGACTCAAAAAAGGCCAGTCAGTTTTCCACAGGTGTAGGGGTCTGCAGAGGTTGGCTGATGATGACCTGCACCACATAGTCTTTGGGGATTTTCAGTTCTTCCAATTTCATTTTATCTGTCAGTGGTCGGCCAGAAAAGAACCATCTCTGGCTAGGGGGCTCTACTCCCTCCGTTGTGTGCAAACGCCGTTTCATATGATAAACTGTATCTGTGCTGCGGACAATAAGCTTTAGGTCTTTGCCTGTGGAGAGACGCAGCCGGAGCTGACATTCTTGTCCAGAATTAGGTGGTGGTTCTGGGATGTCTAGTGTCTCTAAGTCACTTTTTTCTTCAATCATGTTGATTGGAGGTGCAAGGCAGTAGACTGGAAGTTGATATCTATTTCCCAGCTCATCATAACATTCTGTAAGGACTCCTGTGTGTGGGAGCAAACAGAAAATAAGTTTTCTTAAATTCAGTTATATATTATGAACATTTCTTGTCACAGATTGAAAATTTGATTTTAAGTGGGCACCTGTATTAAAAAAAAATGAAAAATATCATCCCAACATGCACACCATCAAAAGAAGGAAGTAAACTCAATTTCGGAAATATTGAGGTTTAAAAGCGAAGTGACTCAACAGCACAAAGCACTGCTGTTATTAGTTGCTGCATCCTCTCAATGCAGGCATAATGCAAATCATCTACCTGAAATTCAGAAAGACTCACCTTTATGAAACTGAAATGTGCTTTATAGCAAAATTTGAAGTATGATTTAAGCAGGAGTATGCTGTTAATATATCAAATGATTAGGTAGCTCAGAATAGTCAGTAGGGTTTACAAAGTAACATCTAAAAAATACCATGAATGGGACACTTCCATTTATCAAAACAAGGCTGGAATTATTTCAAGCTATCCTATAGAATAGGACCATGAATTATTTAAAAATCACCCGTTGATCCCTAATTCAAATACCTTGGATAGTTTTATTTTCTTCAATTCATAATGAATACAATATTAGTCTAGAATCCAAAAAATATTGAACTAAGAGTGTTTACTAGTAAACAGAAGGAAAAGTTTCACATTGCAAGGGAAAGTTTTACAGCATGCCATTTCTGAAAAAGGCAAGATTATAGGCTGTTAGGGGAAAGAGTGAAAGAAAGAGAGAGAGGATAGAAAAGAGAAAAATAAAAATTTTCATTTCACATTCAGCAAAATACTTAAGGGAATATAAAATTAGGGGTCCAAAAAAATTTGAATTAATACTGCTGAACCAGAGTGTTAACCCAGAGCCCATCCTCCTCAACTTTCGGATGATCTGCTGCTGATCGGATCAGCCACAGTCACCGCAAGCCAACAAGACTACATAATAGGAAAGTGAGGCAGAAACACCATCAAAAATTCACACAGCAAATTATTACCAGCTCCTCCTAGGCAGCAGTCAGGCAACATAAAAAAAAACTTGGAAAACAATGTAATTTGTTGGCTGAGTCCCCAGGCTTTGGTCAGCGCTTATCTGTATTCATTAATAATTTCACAGGATTGATTTCTAAAGAAACACTCAAGACTTTTCTCATGGTAAAACATTTCCTTTAGTGTTTGATAAACTTCCTCAATGCAACCAATTCTAAACAGTTTAATTTTTGGTGCTACTCAAATATTTTGAGCTGCCTGTAGAGCATTCAGATTTCACGCACTTGTAACATAACTACTGAACGGTTGTAGCTGGTCTGAAATATGCTGCTTGAAATTTGTAATCAAGATTATTTACAAAATCTCTGACATTTTTAAATAAAGGTGTGTTAGAAAACATGTTTACAGACATTATGTATAAGAGTATATTCAGAGTACTTCTAAATAAAATTCAACCATTTAATTTACTCATTCACTCACACTAAATTAACTACCCGTGGCAGGCGTCTTGCTCTTAATTGCAATAATTTTTTCTTCTGTAATTGAAGACCAGATAATTAGTTAGTTGGGGAGTATAATTAAGCAGCAGGTCATAAGACCATAAGACATAGGAGCAGAAATTAGGCCAATCGGCCCATCGAGTCTGCTCCGTCATTCAATCATGGCTGATAAGTTTCTCAACCCCATTCTCCCACCTTCTCCCCGTAACCTTTGATCCCCTTACTAATCAATAACCTATCTATCTCCGTCTTAAATACACTCAATGACCAGGCCTCCACAGCCTTCTGTGGCAAGGAATTCCATAGATTCACCACTCTCTGGCTAAAGAAGTTTCTCCTCATCTCTGTTCTAAAAGGTCTTCCCTTTACTCTGAGGCTGTGCCCTTGGGTCCTAGTCTCTCCTACTAATGGAAACATCTTCCCCATGTCCACTCTATCCAGGCCTTTCAGTATTCTGTAAGTTTCAGTCAGATCCCACCTCATCCTTCTAAACTCCATCGAGTATAGACCCAGAGTCCTCAAACGTTCCTCATATGTTAAGCCTTTCATTCCTGGGATCATTCTCGTGGACCTCCTCTGGACCCTCTCCAGGGCCAGCACATCCTTCCTGAGATATGGGGCCCAAAATTGCTCACAGTATTCTAAATGTGGTCTGACCAGAGCCTTATAAAGCCTCCGCAGCACATCCCTGCTTTTATATTCTAGTCCTCTCGAAATAAATGCCAACATTGCATTTGCCTTCCTAACTACTGACTCAACCTGCAAGTTAACCTTAAGAGAATCCTGGACTAGGACTCCCAAGTCCCTTTGCACTCCAGATTTCTGAATTCTCTCCCCATTTAGAACATAGTCTATGCCTCTTCTTCCTACCAAAGTGCATGACCTCACACTTCCCCACATTGTATTCCATCTGCCACTTCTTTGCCCATTCTCCTAACCTTCTACAGCCTCCCTAATCCTTCTGCAGCCTCCCTACCTCCTCAATACTACCTGTCCCTCCACCTATCTTTGTATCATCTGCAAACTTAACCAGGATGCCCTCAGTTCCTTCATCTAGATCATTAATGTATAAAGTGAAAAGTTGTGGTCCCAACACTGACCCCTGCGGAACTCCACTAGTCACCGGCCGCCATCCTGAGAAGGACCCCCCTTATCCCCACTCTCTGCCTCCTGCCAGACAGCCAATCTTCTATCCATGCTAGTACCTTGCCTCTAACACCATGGGCTCTTATCTTACTGAGCAGCTTCCTGTGTGGCACCTTGTCAAAGGCCTTCTGGAAGTCCAAGTAGATAACATCCATTGGCTCTCCTTTGTCTAACCTACTCGTTACCTTCTCAAAGAATTCTAACAGATTTGTCAGGCATGACCTCCCCTTGATGAAACCATGCTGACTTTGCCCGATTTTACCATGCACTTCCAAGTATTCTGAAATCTCATCCTTAATAATGGACTCTAAAATCTTACCAACGACCGAGGTCAGGCTAATTGGCCTGTAATTTCCCATCTTTTGCCTCACTCCCTTCTTAAAGAGGGGGGTTACATTAGCGATTTTCCAGTCCTCTGGGACCCTCCCTGACTCCAGTGATTCCTGAAAGATCGCCACTAACGCCTCCACTATCTCTTCAGCTATTTCCTTCAGAACTCTGGGGTGTACTCCATCTGGTCCAGGTGATTTATCCACCTTCAGACCTTTCAGTTTTCCTAGCACCTTCTCCTTGGTAATGGCCACCATACTCACCTCTGCCCCCCGACTCTCTTGAACTTTGGGGATGTCACTCGTGTCTTCCACTGTGAAGACTGATGCAAAGTACCTATTCAGTTCCTCCGCCATTTCTTTGTTCCCCACTACTTCTTCTCCAGCGTCATTTTCCAGCGGCCCAATGTCCACTTTTGCCTCTCTCTTACCCTTTATATATCTAAAAAAACTCTTGCAATCTTCTTTTATATTACTGGCTAGTTTACCCTCATATTTAATCTTCTCCCTCCTTATTTCTTTTTTAGTTGTCCTCTGTTGGTCTTTGTAGGCTTCCCAATCCCCTGGTTTCCCACTGCTCTTCACCGCATTGTATGCTTTCTGTTTAGCTTTTATGCTGTCCCTGACTTCCCTTGTCAGCCATGGTTGCCTCGTCCTCCCTTTAGTATACTTCTTCTTCCTATGGATGAATTTTTGCTGTGTCTCCCAAATTACTCCCAGAAACTCCTGCCATTGCTGTTCCACTGTGTTTCCTGCTAGGCTCATCTCCCAGTCAATTCTGGCCAGCTCCTCCCTCATGCTTCTGTGGTTGCCTTTATTCAACTGTAATACCGTTACATCTGATTCCAGCTTTTTCCTCTCAAATTGCAGGGTAAATTCTATCATATTAGGCTCACTTCCTCTTAAGGGTTCCGTCACTTTAAGCTCCCTTATCAAATCTGCCTATGCACATCTGTTAGAGTTAGGATGTATACTTCATGAAACTGAGAACTTCTGCTTCCAGAGAAATATTAACAATCGACAAAAGGAAAAGGCAGTTATAACAAACTTTGAAAACATTTGCTAGTTTGTGACCAAGTAGTGTAGTTAGCTAGCTCATGCTAAGTGGGGTGAAAAATTCTCCTTCTATCAGTTGCAAGGGTTGCAAAAGAGAGAGTAAGAAGCTTCAGCCCCCATGGTTAGTGTCCAATTCCACAGAAATAGGAGCGGGCCATTCAGCGCCTCCAGCCTGTTCCACTATTTCGTGAGATCATGGCTAATCTGTGACCTAAATCTACATATACATTTTTCCTTCATATTCCTCAATGTCTTTGGTTAACAAAAATCTTTCCATCTCAGATTTAAAATTAACAACTGATCTAGCATCAATTACTGTTTGCAGAACAGAGTTCCAAGCTTCTACCACCCGTTATGTGTAGAAATGTTTTCTAATTTCACTGCTAAAAGGTATGGCTCTAATTTTTTAGACTATGCTCTGTAGTTCTAGGCTTCCCAACTAGCAGAAATAATTTCTCTCTGTCTACTCAATCTGTTTTCCTTCTAAGTTCCAGGGAGCACAACCCTTGTTTGTGCAATCTCTTCTTGTAATATAATCCTTGGATTCCAGGTATCATTCTAGTAAATCTAAGCTACATTCCCTCCAATGCCAATAAATCCTTCCAAAGGTGTGGTGTCCAGAACTGCTCACAATACTCCAGATGTGCTTAATCAGGACTTGGTATAGCTGAAGCAGCACTTGTATCCCCTTGTATCCTCATCTCTTGATATAAAGGCCAGAATTCCATTGCCTTTTTGATTATTTTCTGAACCTGTTCATGACATTTGAATTACTTATGTAGTATAGACTCCCATGTCTCTTTGGATTTTTCCACCATTTAGAAAGTACCCTGGCTCTATCCTTTTTAAGTCAAAAGTAGATGATCTCATATTTGCCTACATTGAAATCCATTTGCCACAGTTTTGACCATTCACTTAATTTATCAGTATCTCTATGTAATTGTACACTTCCATTTACACTATTTATAATGCCACCTAGCTTTGTGCCATTGGCAAATTTGGTTGTGTGGTTTTCTACCCAATCACCCACATCATTAATAAATGCAGTGAATAGTTGAGACCCCAAACACAGATCCTTGTGGGACACCATTAGTCACATTCTGCCAATCAGAACACCTGCTTAGAGTATCTACTCATTATCCCTATTCTCTGTCTCTAGCCACACAGCCAAATTTCCAACCCAGGTCAACAATGAATTCCATGGGCTTCAACTTTAGCTGAGGTCTGTTATGAGGGGCTTTATCAAATGTCTCATGGAGAGCCATATAAATAACATCCATAGACACTGCCCTCTCGACTACTTTAGCCAATGTTTCAAAAAATTCCATCAGGTTTGTCAAGCATGACATACCTTTCAAAAATTTGTGCTGGCCATCTTGGATCCACTGAAAAATTTTTCAGGTGTTCAGTCATTTTATGCTTAAGAACAGGCTCTAGTAATTTCCTGACAACAGATGCTAGCCTAACTGATCTATAATTCCCTGGTTTCCTTCTTTCATCTTTCTTAAATAGTATAATTTCCAACCTAAAGGAACTACTCTTGAATAGAGGGAACCTTGAAAGCTTATGGTCTGGGCATCTACAATGTCCTCACTTCCTTTAAAACTCTGGGAAGGAAACCATCTGGTCTTGGAGATTTGTCACTGTTTAGTGCCACTATCTTCTTCATTACCGTTGTTTTTTTTTAACATTAATTTTGCTGAGACCTCATCCCTGAATCAATATTAGTTTCCTTGGGATGTCTGGCATGTTGGCTCTACTGTACATACTGCCACAAAGTAAAATGTTTAGCATGTGTCTAGAATCTTGATAGCCATTTTACTTCCTTTCAAACAGTATCACCTGAATTTTTGCAGAGACAGAAGAGCT
The DNA here is from genome assembly GCF_964194155.1 of Cetorhinus maximus. NCBI lineage: Eukaryota > Metazoa > Chordata > Chondrichthyes > Lamniformes > Cetorhinidae > Cetorhinus > Cetorhinus maximus. The sequence goes on along the minus strand of NC_135888.1, from coordinate 82,013,335 downwards.
CCACGCTTTAGCCAAAATGGCGCTGGAGCCCAGAATCGGGAATCCCACCCCCCATACCTGGCACCCACCATTTTTGCTTTGGGGGAAGAAATTAGTTTGGGACATATTTCACACACCTGTGGTTCACTGAGGCAGGGCACGTTAATGCAGCTGCCTATAAACGGAGACAATTTTGGTCACTCAGGTTTCTGATACACAACTCGTGAGCTTTGTGAATGTCATTGAAAAGTCGAAACTACCGGAGTTATTTGAAGAGGTCAGGTAGCCCCTTTGGGATTGTTAACAGTCGACATGAATGTGTGTAAAAAGTGGATGAAGTCTATGGAACTGTGAAGTCATTTAAGTCCCCTACTCTTTACATTTTAAAAAAAAGCCTGTAGTTGAAATACAAAAATCGCTGCTTGCAATTTCGATAGGTGTTTGTTAACATAAGCCTGAGGGTTGTCATTATATTATTTTCACTTGATTGCTTCCACAACCTATCATTATCACAGTGCGGGCAACTAAGTTCATAGTTCGAATGACAGCTCCAAGTCATTATAAAGAGATTAGCTGCCTTTGATGTGGGGCTATGAATATAAATACTTTTTTTAATAGGAGATATGAGGGGATTTAAATGTATTGAACGGGCTTTTATCAATGAGATAAAATCAGCAGGCTTTATTTTTTAAATATGGTGAAGTCTATGATAGGTACTTATAACTTCACTTTGTTCATCTCAGCATGGCTCCTGAGGTCTGACCATGGTGGATACTGGGTGAGTTGGCATGGAGGTTGTAAAGACAAAGGGTGGTAGTGGCGGTCATGGCTTGGTATGATTTGGCACTAAGTTGGCATGGAGCTATAAAGGCCATGGTTGGCAGGTATTGGCATAGGTTGCTGTGGAGGCCATGAGCGGCCAGGGGGTGGGTAGAGGGGAAGGCATGAGGTGGCATGAATTGAGGAATGTGTGGAAAGTGAGGGAGTGTGAAGGGTGAGGGCTTTTTTTTGTTTTATTGTTTTTATTACAAGTGGGCGAAAGTCCCAGGACCTTTTAACCAGTCGTCTGTGTACTTGGCAGCCCATTAGGCTGCCTCTGCACTGTTTCCAGGGTCAGTGGGCCCGACTCTAGTTGGAATCCGCCCCGCGTCTCCCCCCACCCTGCCCCCCTCCAACTCTGGAATAAAAATCTGGCGATTCGGGAGTTTCTCCTCAGTCTGTTTAAGGGTCGGAACATTTTTTGATTCTGTGCATCTAACTCGGGATCGAAAATTTGGGCCTATGTTGAACTCATTCATATTATGATCAATATTAGATAAATGTTCATGCACTGTTAGGCTGTTAACTAAATTTGGCTCACTACTCATTACTAAATTCAATATGGCATGAGCCCTTGTTGGTTCTAGGACTTAATATTTATAGAAAATTATCCTAAACACACTCAAGAAACTCAATACCTTTTTGGCATGTGTAGATTTGTTTATCCTAAGCCATATGCAAGTTAAAATCTCCCATTAAAACCATCCCATCATTCTACATGCTTGTCTAATCTGTGCATTCATGTAACCTACCACTTCACAGTTGCTGCTAAGGAGCCTATAAACAACTCCCACTACAGTCTGTTATGATCCTTGGCCAGAGCCCCAAGTTGTTGGTGCAATCCAGTTGGGGACCAATAACATTTTGTTTAAGTAGACAAAGTTTGAAATTAAATATATTGCTAAGTGAAGAAAGCCACGAGATTCCACGGGTTTTGAACAAACAAAAATAAGCTTTACTATACAAGGTCAGAAGGATAAAACAATTTACAATATCTATCTTATACTCTAACAGTCAGGGTAAGTATGAAGTACATGTGAATTAACAAGCCGACTGTGGTCAAATGCACCACACTACACAATAAATGGCAGATGTGATCAAGACAGAGAGCCTGGATTTCTCAACAATCTACCCAGATGTCAATAACACTGTGAGTCAACCAATCCTCAGTGAAACTCTGTCTCCCTCATGAAGGATTTCAATCTTCATCTTTGAAGATCTTGTCTTGAAATTCTCTCCATGAGTCGTTCTAACTTGGACAGCGTCAACGACGGCCCACCTCGCAGGATTTCAATCTCATCTCCCAAGATTCCGTTCCCCTGGATTCCGGAGTACTCACTAAAACACAAACTCACAAGCACATCTTCAGCTCTTCGGCTGCGCTGAGCAGAACACTACTGCTCCCAAGGGGTACCTTCGCTCCAACCGCTCACAGGGCAGAGTCACCAATCTTTGGCTGCCTTCTAGTATCTTCAGGGCTTCTACAGAGTCCGTGTCGATTACCAGGGCTTTCATTGAGCTACCCACAACCCTTTTCTTATTTAGAGCCTTTTTACTCTGCTCCTCTCTTTTTAGCTAAACTGGGACCTCTCCCTGTCCCCTCTCCCTTGACCCTGCCTGGGACAACTACCAGCAATGGTGCTCCTCACCCTGTCACCTGACCTGGGTTTTCACATTGTTTTCTTATGCACAGACGCACTGAGCCAAAAGAAAACATAAAAATGCCAATATGCACATGTGCAGCCCACTCCAGGTCTGCGCATGCACAAATGCTCCCAGGCTGAAGTTCCCAACCTCCATGCTCTCCAACAAGGTAAGGTTTGGGTTTTATAACAAGTCTTAAATCCTTTTGTATTTCCTAATTCTAAACAAAGTTTCCAATGCTTGTTTATCTTTTATTACATCCTTTCTTATCATTGAAGTTATTTAATCTTTAATCACTCAGGCTACTCCTCCCACTGTATCATTTTCTCTACCTTTCCTGTAGACCTTACTACTTGGTAGATTTAGTCCTTAGTTCTGAGCATTTAACAGCCATGTCTCAGTAATGGCTATCATGTCACATCCTCCAAATAATTTGCAACAGCAATTCATTCAACTTGTTTCTTATACTTTGTATGTTTGCATAAAGACTGCTTATTTGGGTCACAAATCCCAAACTGTCATTCTGTTCTAATGTTTTATTCACATGTTCCTTGTTTCTCTCTCCTTGTTTAATCGCTTTACATCTTTTGGTTTTCCTTTTATCTATAAAGCCTAAAGCACAATTTCTGACTGTTATTCTACTCTCTTCCCTTGTGTTTCTGGAACTATTATTTATACAACCTATTCCATCTGAGCCCTCCACCCTCACATCCCTACCCTCCCTGCCCCCCAATCCCCTCATCCCATTTTCTAGTTTAAAATCCTTGTGACTTCCCTACTTATCTTTTCCTCCAATACCCTGGTCTATCCCAGTTTAAATGGAACCCATCCCAATGGTACATTTCCTTCCTATCCGACTACTGCTGACAGGGTCCCATAAAATGGAATCCCACTTTCCTACACCACTCCTTCAGCCGTGTGTCTACCTCCCTAATCTGTTTATCCCAATGCCAATTTGCACATGGGTTGGGTGATAATCCAGAGATTATAACCTTTGAGGTAGTGTTCTTTAAGTTAGCTCCTAGTCCCTGGTGCTCTCCAAGGACCTCTTGCCTATTTTTCTCTGTGTTGTTGGTTCCAACATGCATCACAAGGACTGGATCCTCTTCCTCCCTCTCCATTAACCTTTCAAGCCAGTTCAAGATGCCCCTCATGTTGGCACCTGGTAGGCAACATCCCATAGAGGACTCTTGATCTTGTTTATAATGAATGTTGACTTTCTCCCTAATTAGGGATCCCTTACCACCACTACATTGCTTTTCCTCTTCTCCCCACCTCCTTCTTCAAGATGCCATGATCTGCATTCTGGCAGTACTTCCTCCTTATGCTGACAGGTATAAAGTGCAGTGTACCTGTTGAATAAGATCAGCTTCTGAGGGTCACACTATCGGTCACACCAACCCCGTTCTGAACCTGCACCACTCTACGTGGTGTGATCAAAGTCTGGAGCAAACTGACCAGATACTGCCCCCTCTCCCTTGCATCATGGTGCCTCCAACTCACTCCAGTTCAATGACTCTGAATTGGAAAGATTTGAAATAGAGACATCTCCTGTAGATGTGTCTGCTCAGGACAGCCTCAATGTCTACAAACTCTCACATATTGTGGTTCAGACACGTAACCTGCTCTGCCATTTCTTAGTCTAGATTATTTATATCTACATTTTAGTTTGTTAAGTTTACACAACAAGTTTAACTTGCTCTAAGTACTAAAACACTACAAAGTTTTAAGTACTTATTGCCTTAAGTTGGAAACAAAAAGCAGCACCTCCTTCCCAAAGAATCACAGAATTTTTACAGTGCAGAAGGAGGCCATCCAGCCCATTGTGTCTGCACCGGCTCTCTGAATGAGCAATTCACTTCGTGCCATTGCCCCGTAACCCTGCACATTCCTCCTTTCAAATAACAGTCTACTTCCCTTTTGAATGCCTCGATTGAACCTGCCTCCACCACACTCCCAGGCAGTGTATTCCAGACCTTAAGCACTTGCTGCATGAAAAAGTTTTTTCTCATATCACTTTTGCTTCTTTTGCAAATTACTTTAAATCTGTGCCCTCTCATTCTCGATCCTTTCACAAGTGGGAACAGTTTCTCCTCTCTACTCTGTCCAGACCCCTCATGATTTTGAATACCTCTATCAAATCTCCTCTCAGCCTTCTCTTCTCTAAGGAAAACATCCTAACTTCTCCAATCTACCTTCTGAAGTTCCTCATCCCTGGAATCATTTTCATGCATCTTTTCAGTACTTTCCCCAATGCCTTCATATCCTTCCTAAAGTGTGGCTCCCAGAACTGGACTGAATACTCCAGCTGAGGTCGAACTATTGTCCTATACAAGTTCAATGTAACCTCCTTGCTCTTGTACTCTATACCCCTCTCTATACCCCTATTAATAAAGTCTAGGATACTGTATGCTTTATTCACTGCTCTCTCAACTTGTCCTCCCACCTTCAACTTATGCACATACATATCCAGGTCCCACTGCACCTGCATCCCCTTTAAAGTTGTACCCTCTATTTCATACTGTGTCTCTGCATTATTCTTAATAAAATAAATCACTTTACGTTTCTCCACATTAAACTTCATTGGCCACCTGTTCCCCCTATTCCATCAACTTGTCAATGTCCTTCTATACTATCCTCCTCACAGTCTGCAATGCTTCCAAGTTTTGTATCACTCACAAATTTTGAAATCGTGTCCTGCACATCAAGGTCTAGGTCACTATATATCAGAAAAAGCAAGAGTCCCAATGCTGACCCCTGGGGAGCTATAACTTTGTTCACAAGTATGTTGTGCGGCACTGTATCAAATGCCTTTTGGAAGTCCATGTACATTACATCAACAGCATTGCCCTCATCAAATCTCTCTGTTACCTCTTCAAAAAAACTCCAGCAACTTAGTTAAACACAATTTTCCCTTAAGAAATCATTGCTGGCTTTCCTTAATTAACCTGCATTTGTCATGTGACTTAATTATGTCCCGAATTATTGTTTCTACAAGTTTTCCCACCACTGAAGTTGGACTGACCGGTCTGCAGTTGCTGGACTCATCTTTACACCCTATTTGAATGAGCGTGTAACATTGGCCATTTTCCAGTCTTCTGGAACCACTATGAGTCTAAGGAAGACTGAAAAATTATGGCCAGTGCCTCTGCAATTTCCACTTTCTCTTCCCCCAGTATCTTTGGATGCATCTCATCTGGTCCTTATGCCTTTATCAACTTGAAGTACAGATAGCCTTTCCAATGCCTCCACTTTATCAATTTTAAACTCTTCTTAGTGTCTGAATTACCTCCTCTTTCACCATGGCCTGGGTATCATCTTCTTCCTTGGTAAACACAGATGCAAACTATTTAGTTAATAACTTAGCTATGCCCCCTGCCTCCATGCCTAAATCCCCTTTTTAGTCGCTAATCACCGACTCCTCCTTTTACTACTGTTTTACTAATTATATGCCTATAGAAGACTTTGGGATTACTTTTTATGTTAGCTGCCAGTTTCTGTTCATACTTCCTCTTTCCTTTTGCATCTCCCCTCTGAACCTTCTATATTCAGCCTGGTTCTCAATTGTATTTTCTACTTGACATCTGTTATAAGCATACTTTTTCTTCTTAATCTTAATTTCTAACTCTTTTGTCATCCAGGGAGCTCTGGATTTGTTTGCCCTACCTTTCCTTTTCAAGGGAATATACTTTAACTGTGCCTGAACTATCCCTTCTTTGAAGGTAGTCCATTGTTCAGCTGCCGATTTTTCTGCCAACCTTTGACTGCAGTTTATTCGGTCCAGATCAATTCTTACTCCACTGAAGTTAATTATTCTTACTCTGGATTGTTCTTACTCTGGATTGTTCTTTCTCCTTTTCCATAGCCAACCTAAACCTTATGACATAATGGTCACTAAATTCCCCTAAATGTTCTCCCACTGACACTTGATCCACTTAGCCCACCTCATTCCCAAGAACTTGCAATCTAGCAGTGCCTTGTTTCTCACTAGACTGGAAACATACTGCTGTAGAAAATTCTCCTAAACAGTGTAGGGACTCTTTCCCCTCTCTGTCCTGCATTATAACTACTCTATAATTTTAGCATTTCTCTGTAATTTCTTTGTAAATTTGTTCTTCTACATCCTTCCCACTAGTTTGTGACCTATAGGCTAGACCAAGCAATGCAATCATAACTTTTTTTTTCCTTGGCTCTAGCCAAGTAGATTCTGTCCTTGACCCCTCTGGGACACCCTTTTTCTCCAGCACTGCAATGCGCTCCTTAACTAATACCCTTCCTTTTCTATATTTCCTGAACACCTTGTATCCAGGAATATTTAACACGCAGCCCTGCCCTTCTTTGAGTTAGGTCTCTGTTATAGCCACATCATATTTTTACATAGTAATGTGTGCATGTTATTCACCAATCTAATTTGTCACACTCCTTGCATTCTCATACATGCACAGTAACCCAGATTTAGACTTTACTACTCGCTCCCTTACTCTGACCTCACCTATTAACTTATTATTCCCTATTCTAATGTTATCCATCTCTCCCAGTATTCTGTGCATCTTGTTATTCCTCTCTGATATTATCTTCTGGTTCCCACATCCCTGCCAGGTTAGTTTAAACCCTCCCCAATAGCAGTAGGAAAACACCCTGCAAGGAACTCAGTCCCGGCTCTGTTTAGGTGCAACTGGTCCAGCCTGCACAGTTCCCATCTCCCCAGAGCTGGTCCCAATGCCCCAAGAGTCTAAAGCCCTCCCATTACTGCACTGTCTTTCGAGCTATACAATCATCTGCTTTATCCTGCTATTTCTAAACTCACTTGCGTATGGTACTGGAAGCAATCTGGAGATTAATACTTTTGAGGTTCTGCTTGCTATTTTCCTATCTAGCTCCCTAAATTCTGGCTGCGGGGCCACATCCTTCTTTCTGCCTATGTCATTTGTACCAATGTGGTATGGCTGCTGGCTGCTCATCCTCCCCAGTCAGGGTGCTCTGCAGTAGCTCAGTGACATCATTGGCCTTGGTACCAGGGAGGCAACACATCATCCTGGATTCAAGCCTGCCGCTGCAGAAAGCTTTTATCAATTCCTCTATCGAATCACCTATCACTATTGCTCTTCCAATATTCCTTGTAGCCCCATCCTTTTACAAATATTGGAGGCAAAAAGCAGCAGCTCCTTCCTCCTCTGCAGCAAGCAAAATAATTTTTTTATTTTGTTACTAAATAGTTCAACTTGTCAGTCATCCCTACTGAGGGAGGAGCTAAATCTGGTGTCATGAACAAAAAAAGAAGTCTGGTGCAACATGAGTTTAAAGTTGTATAATTGCTAACATTTCTTGGACTTTGAACCACATTCCTGCAGAATAATAATTGCATGAAATCACATGTAAAAAAGTGTGTAGTAACTGAGTATAGCTATCAAATAGAGTTTGTTTCTCCAGACTGAAGATGTGGGGCATACCAGAACATTCAGCAAGATTGAAAAGTTAAGGTTGTACTGCCAGCAAGGGCAAAAATAGATGTGTGGGAGTAATTAAGAAGACCAACAGCTGCAGAAATATTAGTGAATGGAGGGTCAACGGCTAGATAATTGGGATTTAGAAAGTGCAATTTTAAATGATTTTGGCAGTGGAGTTTTCCCCCCACCCAGAAATAGACAAATAACAGGTTGGAAGGGAAGGGTTGGGGGTGGGGGTGGGGCTGGCGTTGGTGGCTGTGTAGTGATGAATACAAGAATATGGTTGAAGCTAGTGTTGTTTGATTGAGACTAACGGAGCAGAAAAGAGATAGCAAGGTTGAGGGGTGGCCATGAATATCGGTAGAAGAGCTTATATGATGGAAGAGGTCAGTCAACTCAGAAGAAAAAAAAGCAGGAAAGGGGAGCGAGAAGATTATTATCAAGGATCAGTAGTCATTCAGTGCAGAGACTGAAGAAGGGTATCTTGATAAGAACCTTACGGTGAGCTTTGGAGGACTGGAGATAATAAGGATTTTTAAAGGAAAGGGGTGGAATAAGATGAGGCACTTGACAGAGGAGAAAGGACTAGAGGAGTAGGGGAACAGTCCAAGGTGTGATTAGGTAATAAGGGCCCCATTGCCACCACAAGAGTCTGACAATTTAGAGATAGTGGAAGGATTGAATAGAATGGTGCGTCGTCAGCTTACATTTTGGAAAATGACATTGTATTTTCCAAAGATGTTACCGAGGGGTAGCATGAGAAATTGGTAGAACTGGATAGGAGTCTTCATTCTGGGTTTGCTAGCAGACAACGGAAGAGACAAAACCAAGGGATCTGGCAGTAGCACAACGTGAGGAGAGACTTTATAGCATTCCCTACCCTGAACAACCTCCCACTCTCTCCATTTCCATTATCAACCTTTGGGCTTTCACTATTTGTCAACAAAGGGGAAAGGTTTTGGGTTTGCAGGGGTGGCCGGGGGAGTGTGGGGAAATTTTAATAATGATGAGATATGGGAGTTGCAATGTAGGTTTTAGTCTTCTGGGAACCTCCTGTAACTATTAAAGCTGTAAGCTTCTAATTCTGACTATAAAGACAACAGCAGAGAATTCAGAATGATAAAAGTTTAATCTTCTGATTAAAATAAGTTGAAATATTAGATTGATACTTTAGTATCAGTCACTTCAAATTTTTATTACTGTAACAATAGATTTTACACTCACAGCAAACAACTAAAGAGTTATAACACAGCACAATCTGAAAACACATTCAAGTTGTCAAGAGAACTCACATCACACATTAGTGCAAAACACAGTGAACTTGACCAGGGTTATACCTGATTCAAACCTGCTAGAATACACACAATATTAATTTTACTACTCAAAGATAACTTATGGGGGTCACTGTAGTGTTAAGATTTCACTGTGCAACATTAACTAATGCAATGTGAAATTACTTTATATTTTATTTTAATAAAGATATTAGTGCATTTATCCTTAATAGATAAACATTTTCATTAAAATAAAACTTAGATGACTGGTTACAAATATTGCACTGCTATTTCATCCACACTATTCATACTAGTATATTTGTAAACCACATAGAAGATGCCATATGAGACCATAACATGCAATACTTTCATAAGGAAGCTCAAAGATTTAGTAGACAAATTTCTGGTTCACGTGTAAAAACAATATAATCTAATCTGAACAGTAATTAAGATAGGAGCCAATTCCAAGCCAGAGTTAAGTTAGATGTGTGCAACATATACAATATGAGGCAACCTACCATGTGGTAATGTAATACTTGCACCATCAATGATTGCCTGGGCAAGTTCATGATCATTACTTTCAAAAGCATGTGCTGCAGCCTTGAGGGCATCCCAAATCTCCTTCCGACCTTCAAAAGCAGGTGCAGTGTCCCAGAATTCATCTCTCTTACTGCGTAACTGTCCATCTGTCATTGGGTAATCACTCTTCCATTTTGGTTTTTCTTTCTTCAGGGGCTGATTGCGACCCAAAGCCACTGTAACAAAACAAACAATATATTGGTTAACTAAAAAAAATTAAAGATAGCATCAAATTTAAAGAAAAAGCATATAATTGTGCAAAGACAGGTGGCAGGTTAGAAGATTGGACAGAATATAACGAACAGCAAAGAATGATAAAAAGATCAATAAGGAGGGGAAAATTAGAGTATGAGAGAAAGCTAGCTAGAAACATAAAGATAGATAGTTAGAAATTCTACAGATACTTAAATAAGAAAAGAGTTTTAACAAAATGAGCGTTGCTCCTATAGAAAGTGAGCCTGGGGAATTAATAATGGAAAATAAGGAGATGGCAGATGAATTGAACAGGTATTTTGCACTGGTCTTCACTACAGAGGATACAAGTAACACCCCAGAAATTCATGTAAATCAGGAACTGGAAGGGAGGGAGGAATTCAGGAAAATTACAATCACCAGGGAAGTGGTGCTTAGAAAACTGTTGGAGCTGCGAGCTGACAAATCCCCAGGTCCTGATGGATTTCATCCTAGGGGCCGAAAGGAAGTGGCTAGTGTAAAGAACATACCTTTTTATTTCTGTTGGGCTGTGGGTTAAAATTATAATGGCTGCAGTTTGTAGGACATATTTACTGGAACAGTATGAGGGATATATATACAATGTTGCTGTCCCGGAACAGTGTGTGCCATGAAAGACAGGATGGTGTTGAGGAGGAGTCTGGTCTAATGGGGAACTGCCTGGCAACATCGTTTTAATTGGCTCCTGACCAGGTGACCAGGGTTTGTGTGAGAGCAGTGCAGCAGAATAGCTCCTAGCCTGAAAGGAAAAACCTGCGTCTGCTATGTGTGTAACATTCCAGTAATCCTACATTAATAGCCAGCTGGCTTCTTTCCCTCATATCTCTATAACCTGCTCTCTCTCTGAAAACTCCTGTCAAGAGGAAAAGGAGAAAATCACTGTTAGAGACATTGAAACACAAGTGTTCAACCAGTGAACTAAAGACTGAAAGTGCTGGAAAACCACCTTGTGTCATCAAGAACTGAAAGGAACTTGGAAGACATCGATCAAAATCAACCCATCGAATCCTGTACTCCGGAATTTGTGCTATTGAACTGTTCTATCCCACCCTTAAAATCCATGTTTTTGTGTATTTTGTGTGTCTTGTATGTGTGTGTATAGGGATTTGAGAAGAGATAGAGTTTAGGTTACAGAGTTAGAAATTAACAGTTCATATTTCTTTCTTTTGCCACTGGTTAAAGGTAATTTGCTCAATAAACAGTTATTTACTTATTAAGTTTACAAACTTGGTGCTTGTATTCTGTTAACCTAAAATAAACAGTTAGGTGGGTTGATCAAACTTTTCACATTTATCATGGCTCAGGAAGCAGTGGGGCTTGATATTGCAGCGCACTATCCCCTCAGTTCTCTCAATCACTTCATTGCAATGTTTAAACCAGATGGTTTTTGATAAACGTGTCCACATAGCATCAAAGTCCTGATGGCAGCAACAGCCTGGAGTAACAGGTTGTTCACATCAGAACTGAGGGGCTACTAGTGAGATAGTTGATGCGTTACTTTTCTTTTCCAAAATTCCCAGGATTTGGGGAAGGTGCTATTAGATTGGAAAATAGCAAATGTAACTCTACTATTCAAAAAGGCGGGGAGACAGAAAGCAGGAAACGGCTGGCCAGTTAGCTTAATATCTGTCATAGGGGAAATGTTGGAAGCTATTATTAAAGATATTATGGCAGGGCACGTAGGAAAATTCAAGGCAATCAGGCAGAGTCAACATGGTTTTGTGAAAGGGAAATCGTGTTTAACCAATTTATTGGAGTTTTTTTGAAGGAGTTACATGCGTTGTGGATAAAGGGGATCCAGTGAATGTACTGTACTTAGATTTCCAGAAGGCATTTGATAAGGTACCACATCAAAGATTACTGCGGAAAATAAAAGCTCATGGTGTAGGGGGTAACATATTGACATGGATAGAAGATTGGCTAGCTAACAGGAAACTGAGGGTAGCCATAAATGGGTCTTTTTCTGATTGGCAGCATGTAACTAGTAGTGTGCCACAGGGATCAGTGCTGGGCCCTCAACTTTTAAAAAATCTGGCAAATGGTATAACGTGGGAAAATGTGAAATTCTCCATCTTGGCAGGGAGAATAAAAAAGCATATTATCTAAATGGTGAGAAATTGCAGAGTTCTGAGGTTCAGAGGGATCTGGGTGTCCTAGTGCATGAATCATAAAAGGCTAGTATGCAGCTACAGCAAGTAATTAGGAGAGCTCATAGAATGTTATTGTTTATTGCAAGGGGAATTGAATACAAAAGTGGGGAGATTATGCTTCAGTCGTACAGGACACAGGTGATACCACATCTGGAATACTGTGTATAGTATTGGTCTCCTTACTTAAGGAAGGATATAAATGCATTAGAAGCATTTTGGAGAAAGTTTACTAAACTAATACCAGGAATGGGCAGGTTACCCCACGAGGAAAGACTGGACAGGCTAGGCTTGTATCCGTTGGAATTCAGAAGAGTAAGAGGTGATTTGACTGAAACATATAAGATCCTGAGGGGTCTTAACAGGGTTAATGTGGAAGGGGTGTTCCCTCTTGTGGGGGAATCTAGAACTAAGGGTCACTGTTTAAACATAAGAGGTTGCCCATTTAAGACAGAGATGAAGAGAATTTTTTTCTCTCAGAGGGTAGAGTGTTTTTGGAGCTCCCTTCCTCAAAAGGCAGTGGAAGCAGAGTGTTTGAATGTTTTCAAGGCAGAAGTAGATAGATTCTTGATAAACAAGGGGGTGAAGGGTCACTGGAGGCAGGCGGGAGGTTACAGTCAGATCAGCCACTATCTTATTGAATGGCAGAGCAGGCTCGAAGGGCTGAGTGGCCTACTCCTGCTCCTAGTTTGTATGTAAACAGTTTTGAGGCAAATTGCACTTTAGCCATACAGACACTACTGTAATATATAGGTAGCCTTAATATTCTGATCTGGACTCTGAAACTAATGCTTGTGAAAACACATGATAAATTACCATTTTCTCCATTATCCTATTTCTAGATCAGCAATGATCTTTTAAATGGCAAAGCAGGCTCGAAGGGCCGAATTGCCTACGTCTACTCCCAAGTCCTATGTTCCTATTTTTGGTGAAAATATACAATTTATATATCAATCAAAACATCATACTATAGTACTTTTCAAAGAGTATTGAGATTCAGCTCTCACCATTGGACAGATTTGGCCTTGGTTTGTAGTACATTGTAGATATGGAGTGGGAAATAATTTTGAGTATGATTTATGATAAGCACTGGCTACAGGCAAGGAACTGGCCATCAAATGTGCTTGGAAAACGACTCCCTAAATATTACTTTGTGTACTGTCAATTAATATTTTTAACTTAAATGAAGTAATTCTTTAAAATTAAAAATACAGTAAAAAATATAAAAATACCTCATCTCTAGGATAATAGAAATTAATAAAAGTTACAAAGACACAGGACATTTAGGAAAGATTGGTGTGTGGGAAACATAAAGGCCGGAGATGTTGCCTTTTTTGTGAAGGTGACTGGAAAATTATCACAGTTAATCACAGGGAAATTCTGTAGTTAGGTATGATGAATGAAAAACAGGTCACAACCTTCACACTTTGCTAGGAATTGCTAGGCCAAACAACCGTTTAACTAATGATAACATTGAAAGGGTGAGAAATGGGGGAGCTTCAACCAACTCAACAGATACTAGAAACTTCAAGTGGTTAAAAATATTGAGCTCTTCAGTGTAATGCACGATTAATTCTGTTACTTCAGAACAGATTAAAGCAGTGGCTCAAGGTGCCGTGAACAAACTGAAGTAATAGAACTTACGTACAAGAATAACAAGGCCAGAAAATCTAATATTAAAAATTTAAAAGGGATATTTTAAGATGCAGACAACAATTTATCCTTGAAAAACGTCATGGAAAATAAAAGAAACCAACATGGGCAGCCAAAGTAAGGTAAGACTTTGGAAAGAAAGGGAAAGCATTCAAAACCTGAAATGTTGGTAAAAGGAACAGGATAGGAAAATTAATTACAACAAACTGAGAAATAAAGAAATTAAAGAGACCGCAAGAGTGAATATGAAAATATACTTGCAAAATAACAACAAAGACTTCTTCAAACAAATCGGAAGCAAACAAAGAGTACAAAGAAGCATCAGGGTACTCAGAATTACAATGCAAAGGTGAACTCTAAGGATTGGAAAGATGTTGAAATACTATCCGACTATTTTGTAACTGTATTCTCAAATGAAATTAGGCGAAAAGTCAAAAAAATTAAATTAATGTTGACTTGACTAGAAATAGTAGATGTTTCATCATTAAATTTCGCAAAGATATTTCACACTGTCTGACATAATTGTGATGTATTATAATGCACCGGGTTTGGCTCTCGGGAATATACTGGATTGGATTAGAGGTTTGGTAGACAGTGGTGAGTTGGTTACTGTTTGGACAACTAATATTTCTAATTTTTGCAATGATTAAGGTGGTGGAATTTGCAGATGGTGCAACAATAGGAGTAGTAGCAAATGAACAAAATCAATGTGAACAAATCCTATAAGATCTAGCCAAGGTAGAACATTGATCAGAGAAGTGCCAGATGGAACTTAATACAGAAAGCTTTAATGTAACTTGGCACAGACAAGGATAGTGCAAATTATGTACTCATGGAAACATGACTGCGTTATCACTCTGGGGAAAAGATATTGGGGTTTCGGTGGACAAGTTGGTATAGAATTCACAGGCAGAAAGAAATTAAACATAATTTCCGATACGTAGCTGGAATATGCTAAAATTGTATCTGTACTTGGTGGGACCACCATAAGTGGAGTTTTAATTCCCCTTTTGAATAAAGATAAAGTTATTTGAAGGAAAACTAAACAGGATTACCAGATTTAACCTAGAACTAAGAGCCAAGATCTATGAGTAAAGGTTAGCTGTCCTGAGATTTTGGTCTCCTGAAAACACTAAGGAGTTATGTGACAGGAGTATATGAGATAATGAAGGGCTAAGATATGTGAATTCACACAGGATTTTCATACATGAACATTTAAGAATAGGAGGCCATTGTTTCAACTTAAAAGATCTGCAAATTTAAGATTAAGAAATTCAAACGTTTTCCCCAGTAAAAAGGGTGACATATATGATTAACTCATTCTTCATCTCACTGTTGTTTGTGGAAACTTGCTGTGCGTAAATTGGCTGCCTACAAAACAACAGTGACTGTACTTCCCAAATAAGTAATTGGCTGTACAACATTTTGAGGTATCCTCAAGACGTGAAATGCTATATAAATTAATATAGATAGGGAGATATATTCAATGCCTTTCCAAATGCTTTCAGTGGAGGTGTACTTGCCTCCCCCACTTCCACACCCCATAACCTGCACCCCCTTTACAACAGTATAATTTCTAACATAAGGAGTAATATCGAAGGAAATTTTTTAATATTTAGCTGTACAACTTGCACTCATCAGCTGAAGAACAATTGAAGCTATACAGTAATGCTTCTGGTTGAATTGTTTTGTATTTCCTCACTGGAAAAAATGCTCAACATGAGCCATACTGATCAGAAAAGTCCCTTATTGGATTTATGGCCACTGCTGAGTTAGCGAGTTTTAACTGAGGTGACTGGTAGGGCACAGCATTTTATTCCAGTAATTCCATGGTGGTGAATGCCATAAAAAAATGCAAGGACTCCCACCACTCTTAATCATTATCCAGTGGCCCTTGTTGGTATTCTCCAAACCATGTTGAATAGCCTGCCAACACTGACCAACCCAGTTTAAATGAAGCATTGTACTGCTGGCAATGAATCACAATCTAAATCAGCAACCTTCAGTGGGTAAGTGTAGAAAACTGGGGTAAGGAATTTGCTTTGTACTGCCACATGAGCTGTGATCTCTTGGTGTGGTATGCATGACCGATCTTCCCGAGACAGACTGTAGTCTTACTCTGGTACTTGCTTTAAACTAGTTTATTAACACTGTGTATAAACAGGTTACAGAACAGGTATGTTGCACCTGAGTACAGTGCATTCCATCCTCTCTCTCGCCGAGTCTAGCATATGACTACCTGATGTCATTAATATATCATCTACATCACTCATTAGCATATCTACTCCATTAATCCATTACCCCACACCTCCCCAACATGTACTCTATCAACTTAACAAAACTGAAACTACGGGTGGAATTTTCCATGCCCGCTGGAGTTGGGCTAATTCTGTGGCTGTGAAACCAGTTTGCAATTGTCCGCTCAGTCAGTTGATGTTGGCTGCATTTCCCGCCATTGGACTACGGAAACCTCATTGTAATACATCTGCATATCATTATAAGGCCAACCTGCTGGAACCATCCCCCCTCCGCCAACACCCGGATCGTCCTCCGACGTCAGCAGGAAAACACGCCGGCGTGCTTCACAACAGCATATATAAGGCGTGCACTTGGTGGCCTGCACTTGGAGGGGAGCATGGAGGTGAGTGCACAGTAACGTTGCACAGTGCTCGCAAGGGCTGCCTTTTGGACCTTACGGTTGAGGCGACTTGGGGAGGTGGCAAGGGCTGCCCTGCAGTTAAAGGTAGTGCACAAGCACGTGCGGGGTGGAGGGGAGGGAAGCGGCCAAGCATGAGGGAAATATTGTATAAAGTGACCATTCCTCCGCAGCCGAGACTGTTCAGATGCAGCCACATTGACATGTCTGGAGTCGGGCCTCCAGCTTATCTGCCTACCAAGCACTCCAGAGCTTTTCACCCCTCGGGCACAGACTGCAAACTAATGAGCATTTTAGTGGACTGCAGAACAGTTGGACGACTGGGCACATTGTACAATCTCCTTATGAAAGCTGACCATGGAGCAGTCACTGGTGGAGGTGCTCACAGCCCCTTGCAAAGTCATCATCACAGTTTGGACTGGTCTCCTGCCATGGTTCAAGCTGACAGCGCAGCCTTGCAGTGTGGATTAGGAGAATGCCTGCACCTGAGCTGAAAGCACAGCATGCAGTCCACTGGGCAAAACTGCCATCAATCAGTCAGGTGGACTGGTGTGGGGGAGGGTGGGGTTTTGGGCAGACATGCAGTGCACTAAACTCTGGTCATCCAAGTAGTGGCCAGCATTCTCTGGGATGCATTAATGGGCTTTCAGACTTAGCCAAGAGAGGTGCTTGGAACACCCAAGCTAACCCATGCGTCTCTCTCTTTCATCCTGCAGGAGTACATCAGGAGCATGGAGCCTGGTGAACTGGCTTTATGCCTTGTGGTGTACAGAGATAATGCTCCTGCTACGGAGACGCAGTGGAGACCCTGATCGTCACTTGATTGCAGGAGGATGATGACGACATGCAGTGAGGACACTCCATAGATCTTCACAAAGCCTCTGAGAATGTCTGACTCCTGCCTGGCCGAGTGCAGCTCGCTTGCGCTGTGGTCAGGGTCGTATCATGTAGACGCAGCCATGAAACTTTAAAAGCACCTGATCCATTGTCCGCCTTCAGCACCCGAACCCTTCAGGAGCACAGCATCACTGGTCACACAGAGAATGATGGAACTTGGTGACACCTGCACATGACATTCTAGCAGCAATGACAAGTACCATCAAGGTGCAGGCATCACTAATGTGTTCAGGGAGTGAGGCCGGATCATCGCTTTGGTCTCAAGGCTGCACAAAGCACAGCGAAGAGGCCCTGGGCTGAGACACCTGCCTTTCTCTTGTGCAGAAAGGTTTCACATCTGAGTGGCACGAACACTGCTCATCGGAACAAGGAGCCATAGGCAGGGAGACATTTTGAGAGTTTATTTAAATTAGTGAACATTATGCACAAGTGATTAACACCCGTGCCCAACTATATCTTCTTAACTTTCCTAACCCTGCCACTAGGTCTTGGTGCTCCCCGGACATCCACAGTGGAGGAGGATGTAGCCTGCTGACTGCTATGCCCCGTCTGGGACAACCCTGACAGGCGTCCTCTGGAGGGCCAAGACCTGGGGGGCTCTGGCCTGCTTTCTGGGTCCTGTTGTGTGGCAGTGGCACCCTCCGCGACCTGTGGAGCTGGAGCAGCTGGGGTCACAGGAAGAGGGGATTTAGATGGGCTGGACACTCCTGGAGTCACTTGGATGTCCCCGGGTGTGTATCTGCTGATCCTCCTTCCTATAGGTGCCCAAAGGCCCCTGGCTAACTCCTTGAGGAGAAGGGGAAGCTGGAGTGAGATTGAGCCGCCCTGCACCCCTCTCACGTACACACAGTTGGAGGCCAACTATGGCATCAGTGATGGAGTACAGCCCACGCAGCAGTGTAGGAGTGACCAAGGTCTCCATGGCGGCTGCCATCCTACCAGTGTTGACCTCAGTGCATTGCAATGCTGGCACCATCACCACAGCCCGAAGGCAGACAGACTTCTCCATTGTGTCCTGCAATATGAGGAGTGCAGTGGACATCCCTTCCTGATGTTCTCGAGCTTGCCTTTGCAGCTCCAGCAACTGAGACATGACCAAGTCCAGAGGCTCATCGTCTGACTCGGACTTAGCAAATTTCTAGCATCCAGCAGTCCTCCGGATACTCGGGACCTGGGAAGACCCTGTTGCCACCTGCTGTAGATCAGACAGTGTGACGTGCTCACCAGACTGTGATCCCGAGGCTACTCTAAGGCTAGGTCCTACCAAGGTGTGTATCTCTGCACGCTGTGACAGATCTTCAATGAGGGTGCCTTCAGATTCCTCTTCTGTGGTTTCTTCGGGGCTCGATTAGAGGCTCTGGGTTGTGGATTCCATTGGCTGTTTCCCAGATGTGCCTGCAAAAGCCAGGAGAGATAATTAGTGCATGGAAGGGGACTGTGGAACAGGACACAGCATGGTTGTCCGATAGATGTTTCACTGCTGGATCCTCACTTGGTAGAGCACAATCGTTGTCAGCACAGGAACCATCCAGATTCTCACCGGCCAATTTTCAAAGTCCGTGAGGACCTTGATTTCAGGCGTTCTTCCTTCAGTCTGCGACATCTCCCTCTTTTGTGCCTGTTTGTCCTGCATAAATAGAGATGGAAAGAGTGTAAGCAGGACACCTGCTAGGCCAGAAGATAAGTATGTCTGGCATGTGTGGGTGGTAAGTGGTCCCAAGGATGGGATGAGGACAATGAAGGTGTGGGTGAGAGAGTGAATGGAGATGTCTCTTGAACTGGCAGTGAGGACCCTGTGGATGTGTGATGGGTTTGAGAGTGTGTGAGTTGACAGTGGTGAGAAGAGTGACTTACCCTGGCGGAATGAAGATCATCATTCATTCTCTTGCACCACTAGCTGGCTATCCTCTTTTGCAGGACCTTGGCACTGACCAAGGCAACCACTGCCTCCCATGCCAGATTGGTGATGCCGCTGCCCCTCCTGTGGTCAGAGAGGCGTAGAGGACATCACGGCTGGCCTCCAAGGCGCTCGAGAGGCACGTCACTAAACCAGGGAGCTGCCTTTCAGGGCTATCCTGTCTTCTGTGCAGCAGTTCCAGGCTGAAGCACTGAGAGGTGTGCGCGCGGCTGCACTTTAAATATGGTGCCCAGCGTGATGAAGTGGCAAGGTGATGGCGTGGCAGGTGAATGAGAGCCCACCCACCATCTAAACGCTGTGTTTTCAGGGAATGCATAATTAATGCGCCAGGTTTGGGACGATACAACATGGGAAGCCACCATTGCGGCCGGCGGGTAAAAAGTTTTCCCCATCCACTACCGTACCTTAGTGTAAATGTGGGACGATTCCGCCCTATGTTTTAATTGTTTACCTTGCATTTCTGTAACTCCCTTTCACAGCTACAGATTCTATCCAACTCCTAATCTTCCCTCTCCCCAAGTTACTGTTATGAGGGATTCAGTCTCCCACAGTGTTCTCGGCTTGAAGGGAGGATGTCTTGGAGACATCAGGGCTCTCTTCTTTTCCTTGGAGGACATCATCATTAGCAAAATGGGACAGTAACTTTGCAGCAGTGCTGGTAATTAAGACTTCAGGACTGCTGAACTGCAAGAACAATAGATCCTTCACAACCAACGACTGATGCAAGGGAGAAGACTGAAGAACATCAACCTTTGGACATTCTTGAACTAGAAGAGACGAAATTAGGA
Organism: Cetorhinus maximus; assembly: GCF_964194155.1. NCBI lineage: Eukaryota > Metazoa > Chordata > Chondrichthyes > Lamniformes > Cetorhinidae > Cetorhinus > Cetorhinus maximus. The sequence continues at coordinate 81,993,306 of NC_135888.1, read as the reverse complement.
CTCTTCAGAATGTTCTGTTCCCTTGAAGCACTCCGAGGAAAGACCTGAGAAGATGAATCATCTCCTACTTCAATGAAGACTGCCACTGCCATATCATTCACAGCCGCATCGAAGATGAAAAGAGTATTGGAGATCTGAGATTCTATCGAATCGGAACTTCAAGAAAAACAACAGTTCCTTTCGGCAAGGTCAGGAAAAGAAAGAGATGACGTCCTGATGGTATTTCAGAAAGAATAATCTCTTTCTGTAGGCAGTGGTAACATTGACACGCTATTCTCTGTGTGAGACTGCTCTACTGTGGGCAATGGGAAGAATTTTTGAGGATATAAAGGCAACACTATTTTTTTACAATGGGATGAATCTCTAAAATTATATGAAGGTGAATTTTTTGTGGATGGGTATCCTATGAATGGGTTTCCTGTAGGGGAGTTTTCTGTGCAGGATTCTGCAGTTTTAGAAGCAATGAAGATTCTGCCTCAGCTTCTGTGCTGAAGAACAGCTCTAGTATGAAGAAATTTTGCACCTGAGACTGAAGTATGGCATCCATTGACTTTCATCCCCTGGAAGTAGATGCTACCAACTCTTTGGCAGTGTTATCCTCTATGGACTCTGGCATGGAGCCAAGCAAGTCATTTCTCTCAAATAAACTGAAGTTCCACTGGATCTACATAAAACTTGGAAGATTGTTCCACGAATGGCATCGAGTTGTTCAAATGCTGGTCATCATCTGTTTTTTCAAGAATTTCCAGAAGTACGTTAACATCTTCACTCAATAAGGATGTGCATTGATTGTGAACAACATAGCATTAACAACCTGTCGCCCCTTGTAACAAACAGGAACAATTATCCTGCCTTTTATTAGAAGGTTTGTGCCACCTGCATCTTGCAATCTGATGGATGAAGGGATACTGACTGAAGCCAGTCTAGACAGTCTGCTAGTATGTTAATGCTAGCCCCAGTATCAATTTTAAAGGTAGCATCGAAGCCTTTAACTTGCACTGTAACTGACCAGCAGTCTTGGTTAAGACCATTTACTTCCCCTAGAAACTCTAACTTTGTCTTTGTCTTGATTTTCAATTACTTGACTGGAGTGTGTTTCATAAATATTCTCTTGTCTTCTACCTCAATTAAAGTTGTTGGATTTGTAGAAACACTTGAAATGTCCAGTCTTCCCACACTGGAAGTATTCCGTGCCCTTGGCTGGGCAGTCCTGCTGTCTGTTGTTTCTTTGCAGCACAACATAAGCATCTCAAAATGGCTGCTGCATTGGTGTTTCCCAGCCTTTCTCGAGTTTTGACAGGCATTTGTGTGGGTGGGGCCATACCTGTGGGCCTACCCTGTTGGCAGAGTCATCTTAAATTATCGCCCAGTTTATTTCTCCGAGTTTAGCCTACCTCGTGTATTGAACCTCTCGGTCTAAAGTGAGGTTGTCCTTGGTCTGTAGAAAGTCAGAGTTTTTCATCTTGGACACCCATGACTTTGTGGTTGTGGGTGAGCCTATCCTTCAGCACCCCTTATCTGCAAGTACTAGCTAGGCGATATAGGTCGGTGAGAAATAATTCAACTGATTTCCCAGGTCATTGGGACCTTTGATTAAAATGTGCTTGCTCAATCACTGAGTTTCGCTTTGGGCTAAAATATGTATCAAAGGCTTTGAGAACAGTGTTAAAGTCCGCAGTAGATTTCTCTACCCTCTGCCTCATGAGAATGTCGTCTGCTATTGAGCCGACAGCATAAAGAAACAAACTGACTTGGTACTTCTGCTCCTTTGCATGAAGGCCCGATGCTGCTCGATATTGGAGGAAGTGCTTCCTCCATAACTCACATTTTTGGCCCATCTGCGGGCCCTTGAGACGTTTTAACAGGTGGCGTAGAGGCAGAGACTGCTCACCGGGTACAGACATCGTTACCTCTCTCCAGTCTGCCTCCTCCTTCTTTAGAGTTTTAAGTACGAGGTGCTACCAAGTTTTTCTTCACTCTTGCTGCAGTTAGGTTGATGGCACCAACCTCTAGCTAGGTTGGTGTCACCGCTGCTGCTGCCATGCTTTGTATTGCTACCGTGATCTGTGGACTCTTGGCGTGGTACTTGGTATGCATGACCTATCTTCCCTAGACAGACTGTAGTCTTATTCTGGGTATTTGCTTTAAACTAGTTTATTAATACTGTATATAATCAGATTACAGAGTAGGTATGTTGCTCCTAATGTACAGTGTGTTCCATCCTCTCTCGAGAGTCAAGCACATGACTGCCTGATGTTATTGTTCCATTATCTACATCACTTATTAGCAAATCTATTCTATTAACTTATTACACTACAAAACTTGCAACTTTCACTATCAAGTCTCAAAACTCACAATTTAGTTCCTTTCGTATGTAATTAAATTTCTCATTAATTAATCATACTTCAAGAAAATTAGGACATTTTATATCTGTAAATAATTCAAAGATTGGCATCCTGCATTTTCTGCCGTTCCCTCTCCTAAGGCAACAACACACACGACCTATTCAAACATTGGTGGTTAAATCCTAGGAGACTGCGAGGGAATCTCTGCTGTACAATAATAAAGCATTAGCTGCAAAGTTAGCTGCTTTTTTTAGATCACAGACTCTTTGAGAGCTGGTAGGGTATCACTATTTGCAGGAAGTCTCCTGTAGTGTGTTAATATTTGGAAGATTCCCCATGATAACAAGTTTGAAAACCTCTATACTGGGCAGAAATGCAATAGCATATTCAACTGGCCTTCATTATGTACAATTCTGAATGTTGACAAGCGACAACCAAGGTGAGTTGGGTGAGGGCGATGGTGGTGTGGGTCACAGGGGAGAGGGCATCACAACTGAGCTCAATCTTGTTCTCACACAAGGTACACTTTCCAGTAGGGTTCACTGGATTCCAATTAGCAACCCTAAAAGGGTGGCTCTCTTAAAATTATGCAAATTTGGGTTCTATCTGGATTAAATAGCTCAATACCACCTTGCAGATTTACCCATAAATAGCTGGATCAGTGGCAATTGATGAGAGATAAATAGTAAATTTCAAACCTGAGACTGATACATTGCTGTTACCCACAGGTGTTAAATGGATATAGAGCAAAGGTGGGTATATCGAATTAAGTTGCTGATCAGCCATGATCACCGAGTGGCAGAACAAACTTATGGGGCTAAATGGCCTCCTCCTGATTTTATGTTCCACAAGGGTACTGGGGAGCAGTCAGTACATGGAGTTCCCCATCTCCCTTTTCCTCCATTCTCTTCCTTGAAAGGCACAATCTTCAGCTGAATTATGGAACCAGTCACCCTTTAGTATCTTGCTCAAGTGACTGTTATTTTTGGTCAAATTACAACAGATAAATTGTGAGCTATCGAAACATTGGGGTAGAGCATCAGAGCTCAGTCCAATCCTGTCTTCAACACATCTGTCATCAATGCATACATATATGCAAAACCTATTACACATACTTCGCACAGAAGTCGCTAGATGATAAACAACAGCAGGAAACGCAGATTTTCTTCACCATAATCCAGGGCCTTGAAACCTACAACCTGCATCCCAACTGCTGCTCTGGTTGAAATCAATTAACAAGAGATTAAAAAAGGCCAGTGGGGTAAGGGGTTGGAGGGAATAAAAGTAAAGTCAAAGCTGACCCTTCCTTTCTACTCAGTGAATAAACTTATTGACCATCTGTATATCCTGTAATGCTCTTAATGACATATATTCAATTTTTTACCTTCAATAAACCTTGTCAATTTGTCTTCAAAAATAACTGGATACAATAAATAAGTAATTCCAGGCAACAGTGGATAAAAATCAAATGGGAGGATGGCATTATTTCAGATAAAAGCAAGATACTGCAGATGCTGGAAATCTGAAACAAAAACAAAAATTGCTGGAAAAACTCAGCAGGTCTGACAGCATCTGTGAAGAGAAAGATAGAGTTAACGTTTCGAGTCCGTATGACGCTTCTTCAGAACTAAAGAGAAGTAAAAATGTGGTGAAATATATACTGTTTAAGGGAGGGTGGGACAGGTGAAGCTGGATAGGCGGCCAGTGATAGGTGGAGGCAAAGGAGAGATTGCAAAAGATGTCATAAACAAAAGGTTGAAGGGGTGTTGATGGTGGCGATACTGGCTAAAGGAATGCCAATGGTGACATTAAGAGTAGAAAGCAGAATTAGCAAGTGTCAGATGGCCCTAGTGGGGGTGGGGTGGGGGGAGGGGACGGTGTGGGGTAAAATGATCGAAATAGGCTAAAAGGCAAGGATAAAACAATGAATGGAAATAAATTTTAAAAAATAATTATAATGAAAATAGGTGGGAAAAATATGTAAAAAAATTAAAAAATAAATACTTGAAAAGGGGGATAAAAAAGGGGTGAGGATGGAGGAGAGAGTTCATGATCTGATGCTGTTGAACTCAATGTTAAGTCCGGAAGGCTATAAAGTGCCTAATTGGAAGATGAGGTGCCGTTCCTCCAGTTTGCGTTGAGCTTCACTGGAACATTGCAGCAGGCCAAGAACAGACATGTGGACATTAGAGCAGGGTGTTGTGTTGAAATGGCAAGCGACAGGAAGGTCTGGGTCATGATTGCGGACAGACCGAAGGTATTCCGCAAAGCAGTCACCGAGTCTGCATTTGGTCTCCCCAATGGAGAGGAAACCGCATTGGGAGCAGCAAATGCAGTAGACTAAATTGAGGGAAGTGCAAGTGAAGCGCTGCTTGGCTTGAAAGGAGTGTTTGGGCCTTTGGACGGTGAGCAGGGGGCAAGTAAAGGGGCAGGTGTTGCACCTTCTGCGATTGCATGGGAAGGTGCTGTGGGAGGGGGTTGAGGTGTTAGGGTGATGGAGGAGTGGATCAGGATGTCCCGGAGGGAATGGTCCCTACGGAATGCTGTCGGGGGGAGGGGTATGAATGGAAGATGTGTTTGGTGGTGGCATCATGCTGGAGTTGGCAGAAATGGCGGAGGATGATCCTTTGAATGCGGAGGCTGGTGGGTTGAAAAGTGAGGACAAGGGGGACCCTATCATGGCTCTGGGAGGAAAGGAAGGTGCGAGGGCAGAGGCACGGGAGATGGGTCGGACAGGGTTGAGGGCCCTGTCAACAAGCGTGGGTGGGAAACCTCGGTTAAGGAAGAAGGAAGACATATCAGAAACACTGTTTTGGAAAGCAGCATCATTGGGACAGATGCGACGGAGATGAAGCAACTGAGAGCATGGGATGGAGTCCTTCACAGACATAATTTTCTTCCTCAGTGACTGTCTCCGTCTCCGACTTACCCCATGTGGATTCCAACTGAAGTTCCATCCCTCATGTTTCGAATCCATCCAGGATTCCAGGTATCTCCAGGACATACAATGCTCCGCAGGCAGCTGTTCTTGCCGCATCTTGAGATCTACACTCAGTGCCATGCGCCGCCATATGAACACACTCGACCTTTCCCTCCAGCAGCACCGACTCACCCTAACTCAAAGCTGTCCTTGCCCTCAGTTTAATTTTATTATTCATCTCATCTGACACCTTAACAAGAAACTTTATCTTTCTTTCAGGTGCTAAGGAACGCAAGCTCCAACAACTTATTGATACCAATGCCCATCTAGGACCCACCACCCCTTCCCATCCCTCTGACCTCATCCTGTCTTCTAATCCCAGCCCTGGCTGTGTATTCACCATAGCCCCTTGACCTTCCCCTCTCTGATGCTGAACGTTCAGTACTCAGCAAAGGACTCAGTTTCATACCCTTACGCCCTCACCTCAATGAATTCTGGGCTTGGCACGATGCTGGACTCTTCTTCAGTCACCTTCGTTTCCGTGCTCACTTCTTTGGGCAGGAGTCCTCCGTTCAACGGATCCTTTCACCCAGTATTCTTCCTCCACCTGGACCCCTCCCTCTGGCCTCTTACCTGCCCTTGATCTTTTCATTGAGAACTGTCGGTGTGACATCGGCCGTCTCAATTTCTCTGCTCCTCTCACCCACTCTAACCTGTCTCCTTCTGAACTTGCCGCACTCTGTTCTCTCAGGTCCAACCCTGACTTTGTTATCAAACCAGCCGACAAGTGCAGTACTGTTGTTGTCTGATGTGCTGACCTCTACCTCGCAGAGGCTGGGCGCCAACTCGCAGACACTGCCTACTACCTCCCCCTGGACCATGACCCCACCGCCAAACATCAAGCCATTGTTTCCAGGACTGTCACTGACCTCATCTCCTTGGGAGATCTTCCCTCCACAGCTTCCAACCTCAGTCTCCCAACACAGGACAGCCCACTTCTACCTCCTCCCCAAAATCCACAAACAGGACTGTCCTGGTAGACTGAGCATGTCAGCCTGTTCCTGCCCCATGAAACTCATTTCTTTCTATCTTGACTCCGTTCTCTCTCCCCTTGTCCAGTCCCTTCCCACCTACATCCGCGATTCCTCCAATGCCCTACATGTTCCAGTTCCCTGGCCCCAACCGCTTCCTCTTCACCATGGACGTCCAATCCCTCTACACCTCCATCCCCCACCAGGATGGTCTGAGGGCTCTCCGCTTCTTCCTTGAACAGAGGCCCAAACAATCCCCATCCACCACCACTCTCCTCTGTCTGGCTGAACTTGTTCTCTCACTGAACAATTTCTCCTTAAACTCGTCTCACTTCCTCCAAATAAAAGGTGTGGCTATGATAACCCGCATGGGCCCCAGTTATGCCTGTCTCTTTATGGGGTATGTGGAACATTCCTTGTTCCAGTCCTACTCGGGCCCCTTCCCACAGCTCTTTCTCCGGTACATCGATGACTGTTTCGGTGCCACTTCATTCTCTTGCCTGGATCTGGAAAAATTTATTAATTTTGCTTCCAACTTCCACTCCTCCATCACTTTTACATAGTCCATCACTGACACTTCCCCACCTTGACCTCTCTGTCTCAATTTCTGGTGATAGACTGTCCACCAATTTTCATTACAAGCCCACCGACTCCCACAGCTACCTCGACTACAACTTCTCACACCCTGCTTCCTGTAAGGACTCCATCCCTTTCTATCAGTTCCTTTGCCTCCGTCACATCTGTGCTGATGATACGACTTTCCAAAACAATGCTTCTGATGTGTCTTTGTTCTTCCTTAACTGAGGTTTCCCACCCACGGTGGTTGATCGGGCCCTCAACCCTGTCCGACCCATCTCCCGTGCCTCTGCCCTCACACCTTCCTCTCCTTCCCAGAACCATGATAGGGACCACCCTGTCCTCACTTTTCACCCCACCAGCCTCCGCATTCCAAGGATCATCCTCCGCCATTTCCGCCAAATCCAGCATGATGCCACCACCAAACACATCTTCCCTTCCCTTCCCTCCCACCCCCTTTAGCATTCCATAGGGACCGTTCCCTCCGGGACACCCTAGTCCATTCCTCCATCAGCCCCTACACTTCAACCCCATCCCATGGCACTTTCCCATGCAGAAGGTGCAGCACCTGCCCCTTTACTTGCCCCCTGCTCACCGTCCAAGGGCCCAAAACTCCTTTCAAGTCAAGCAGCGCTTCACTTGCACTTCCCTTGCATTCGCTGCTCCCAATGCAGTCTCCTCTCCATTGGAGAGACCAAACGCAGACTGGGTGACTGCTTTGCGGAACACCTTCGGTCTGTTTGCAAGCATGATCCAGACCTTCCTGTCGCTTGCCATTTCAACATGCCACCCTGCTCTCATGCCCACATGTCTGTCCTTAGTCTGCTGCAATGATCCAGTGAAGCTCAACGCAAACTGCAGGAACAGCACCTCACCTTCCGATTAGGCACTTTACAGTCTTCCGAACTTAACACTGAGTTCAACAATTTCAGATCATGAACTCTCTCCTCCATCCTCACCCCTTTTTGATCCCCTTTTCCCCAATATTTATTTTAAAATTTTTATATATATACTTCTTTTTCCCACCTATTTTTATTATTATTTTTAAAATTTATTTCCATTCCTTGTTTTATCCCCACCTTTTAGTCTATTTCAATCTTTTTTCCCCCACACTGTCCCCTCCCCCCCGCCCCACCCCACTGGGGCCATCTGACACTTGCTCATTCTGCTTTCTACTCTTAATGTCACCATTAGCACCTCCTTTAGCCAGTATCACCACCACGAACCACCCTTTTGACCTTTTGTTTGTGACATCTTTTGCAATCTCTCCTTTGCTTCCACCTATCGCTGGCCTTCTATCCAGCTTCACCTGTCCCACCCTCCTTAAACAGTATATATTTCACCACATTTTTACTTCTCTTTTGTTCTGATGAAGAGTCATACGGATTTGAAACGTTAACTCTGTCTTTCCCTCCACAGATGCTGTCAGACCTGCTGAGTTTTTCCAGCAATTTTTGGTTTTGTTGGCATTATTTCAGGTTGGCTTAATGTTTAATATTGGCATAAGTGAGGAACCATGTTTTGGGATTCCTACAATAAAACATGGCGAACTTTGTTTTGCCTGCTTAATATGATGAAGATGTTCTCAATTCACTGGCTCAGATTTTGCTGTAAAATTAACAGTAAGGCTATGAGCAGTCAACGTTATTAAGATGTAAATTTTACAGGATTGCAAATGTGCAGTTAAATGTGGAAATCAGTAAGTTTCTGTCCAAATTGTCCTGTTCCTCCACGAGCTTCACTGTAACAGGTATCTCACCAAGAGACTCAATATTAAAATACATGGAGCTGCATGAAATTGCTATACTTAGGGGATAGACACTCACTTAGTACTCCAAAAAAGGTTTGGGGTAGTCCTGTTAGTAAATTATTCAGTGTAAGCAATTTTTGAATCATGTGATAAGTCTTTATTACTGCCAAACAATCTGTCTGCCATTGAAAATGAACTTTTACAAGTGTGGAGTCTCATTCCAACACTCATTCCTAGTTTTAATTATTGGAGATTTTTAACGAAAAGAATATTTTTAAAAAACCTTTTCTGTGTCTTTTTAAATTTATCTTGCTTAATCCCATCTTTCTGTCTCTTTGTTTTGATTCTGTACATTATTTGGAATGTAATGACATGCCTAAGAACTTTTGAATGGTGATATTAGGGGACTTTTAATTACTAAAATATCAGTTGGGATAATGTTAGATTAAAGGGAAAGGAGGGGGAATAATTTCTGAAATGTGTTTCAGAGAACTTCCAACACAAAGCTTATCTTTAGCTTCTGATCAGCATTTGACAGGAGGAAACACGACATATACATTTAGCAGAAAGTGAGCAAGTACAAGAACAGCATAAAGGAGAAAACTTTCAACTGAAGTCAAAATACAATATTCTTAAGTAAACCTACCTGGCTTTAAAACAAAAGGAAACAGAGAAATGCCAGTGATTATTTCTACCGATTACCAAATAAAAAGCTATTGGGATATCAATGGTAAACATCTATTGGCCACTTTGGAAAACTACAGCCTGTATTGTAAATTGTCATGTCTTATACAAATTAACAAAAAAACACTCTCAATTTTTAACTGTAAACAGGTGGGTTTTTATTTCGCATAAATCTATTCTGCCCTTTCCATGACAGCTACTGACATAAAACATATTAATTCTATTTTGATTCTTTTGGGACAAAGTACATAGCACCAGACTCTAGTGCTTTGACAATATTTGTATAAAAGAGAGAAAAATCAGTCCCTATCAAGCAACCCCATGCCACACCTTGAGGGAGTCAATGGTGTAATGTTAATGTCATTGGACTAGTAATCCAGAGGCTCTGGGGACAAGGGTTCAAACCTTGCCATGACAGGTGGTGGAATGCAAATAACATTAACAAGTCTGGAATATAAAGCTAATCTCAATAATTGTGACGATGACAACTATCATCGATTGTTGCAAAAACCCATCTGGTTCAGAAATGTCCTTTTGGGAGGAAGATCTGCCTTCCTTACTTGGTCTGGCCTACATGTGACTCCAGATCCATAGCAATGTGGTTGATTCTTAACTGTCCTCTGCAATGGCCTAACAAGGCAATCAGTTCTGGGCAATTAGGGATGAGCAACAAATGCTGGCCTTGCCAGTGACGCTCACATCCCATGAAAGAATAAAGAAAAAAACTTGAGACAATTTAAGACAGTTTGGAACAATGTATGTAGTCACTATCAGCCTCAGGGTCATCACTCACATTCCACTAAAATCTGGTACTGTTATCCCACCACAAAACAGTGTACCATTTGATAATAAAGGCTTGATTGAAACCTTGACTTCTTACCTATTGCTATATGTTAGTTAAAGACAGATAAGCCTCTCCTATGCTTCTAGGTGTCACCCATACTTCTAATTAAATAGATTTCAAATGCCACTGAAACAAACATTAACCAAAATAACAACTTTCTCATGGTCTGTCAATCAACTATTTCAGGTTTATAAAACAAATTGAAATAGCACATGTTTTTATGGGCGTTTGACATCTGCCAGCATTAAAGTTTCCCTTCTCGTAGAAAATGTACAACATTCTGTCCCCTCTCATTTTCATCATGATCAAATATTTAACTATGCAACCTATTTTATGAAAGAAGTCAGTACTCTAGTACAGATTTGGCAGCTGCAACAAAGACTTAAATTCAACAGTCACTATAGTCCACTTCCCCACCCCCAAGCTTACTCATTGTGAATGGGATTTGATATGCTCCTACAATCTTATGACTGCATTTGTGTACAGTTTTAAGTTGGCAGCAGCAGCTGCATGCAAAGACCTATTACTAGCTCTGACAGTTCCTCCGAATTTAGAACTTTCCATTTGAAGCCCAGATGGTGCACTTCGGGTAGATTTAATTATGCCAAAGTGACATTTTCCCAATTTCACTGCTCTGCTGAAATGCTACTTCAGATTTGTTAAAAGCTGCAAAACTGGATGTGAAAAGCAATACTATCACGGAATCCAGTGTTTTTGGGAGAGGGGAGGATTCCAATAGCTACTATAATTAGTTTCTAGTTCCTGTGACCAAGAATAGCACTTTTGTGTTGGCTTGTTTCTAATGCTTTGGTCAGAAGTTTTCTTTTCCTTCAGTTACTCATGCTTGCATGAGGGGGTGTTAAAAAAACAAGGTTAGCAAGATAAATAAGACTGAGGGATTTTTAAAAAAAATAGAAAAGGTAAGGGAAGTCACAACAAATAAACTGAAGTATATTTCTAATAGAAATTTATAGAAGACATTGCATGGACAAACATGCAGAGCAAATGATTTAGGCAGATGGCAGCGTGGATGCTGGAAAGTTCATGTAAAGGGGGAAAGAAAGGGAAGTTAAATATAGAGGGTGCCTTACAAAGAACTGACAAGCGGTGGAATCTTTCCAACTGATCAAAATAAATCTGCATTTATTTAAACTTAACTTATAGATAAAATAAGACAGCTCTAAGAGTACCATGTTGCATTTCATGAGAATATATAATTGTGGCAGTCATCGTCAAAATAAAAATAGGTAAGGATTTCTTGTGGCTTGGTGTACCTGATTCATTGAACAATGGCAATTTAAAGTGTGGGTCCACTAACCAAAATACTGAAAATATAATTACTTCCCAACTGGTTCATCATTTTATCAAAAAAATCTACACTCCTTCCTTAGCCAAAACCATTCTTCCCTAAGGCACACACTAAGTAGATTTTATGATCTAATGAAATAAGCATAGCAAAAGAAGTGACTTCTTGCAAATCATTTTGTATTCACGTGGAACAGAGCAGACAAAATGGTGATTTGAGCCAGATGGCATTCAGACACCATTTCATGCAAGGAACTTGGATACAGTTTGAACACTAAACCGTCCTCATGCCAGATGAGATAACTTATATGTAAAGCCCAAGAAAGGCTGTTGATTCAGCCTTCTGATCGACACTAACTGACAACATATAATTTTTATGTGTCAGAATTTTATATCACCTTAAGACTTGAAGTTTTAAACAACGGTAAATTTCTCCAAATTTTGAACTAGGGGTTTGCAAGCAATCTTCTTCTCCAGTAATTTTTTTTGTAAATATGGATATTAAAGGATTTTTCTTCTCCCCTCCCATTATGTTCTCTAGTACAAGGGATTAAAACATATAACTGGATAACAGTTACTTGCTTTTGATCCCAGTATTTGTAATCACCAGAATCAAAGGCAGATAATTATAGTGGATTATGGACAGTTAGTTCAGGGAAGTGAATACAGTTAAAACATTCTCTGCTTTTTGCTCTTTTAGATGAAAACAGACAAAAAATTGGAACTATCAGAAAATAAAATGTCAGAAGCTAAAATAAACACTGAAAACTTCAGTGGCAAACAAATATTACAGTAGTTAGTATTTCGTATTATGATCTAACAGCGAGCATCAAGAGAGTCTTAAACTTCCCCCTGTTTTATAACCAGTCTTAATTCAGTGCTGTCACTTTCACTCAACAAGGTTTGTCTATTTTAAGAAAACCCCCTTTAATGCAGCTACACTGATCATGGGTCTATGCTTGATCACCTGCTTCATGTCAACAAATTGGTCAGCAAACGGGTAAAATAACTCCAGAGTTTTCCCTTAACTCTTCCTCTCCAGCACGAGTCTAAGTTCAGTACAGTTCCACAGGTAGCCAGAGGTCAAACAATATCTTAAGTGACCTACCTCAGACTTTGCAAGAGTGGCAGTGCTACAACTAAATGATTGAGCCCTCAGACATCCACAACCACAGGAATAAGTAAACAGCAAAAAGGAGTAGAAGCTGGAGGCAGTTTTCTCCTACTCAGTTCAGGTGCACAGAGGTCATTGTGGTACCCAACTATATTGGTTGAATCAGCAGAGATAACAGCACATAATTCAATGTCAAAATAATCCTGAGACTAATGGTGTTTGCCATTATTTGCAAACCAATGTTACAGCAACTTCAGGCAGAGAGGGTTGCTAAACACTGCAGTTGCTGTCTGATTAGTGTCGATCTGGCGTTAGCTTCACAAAAATCAGCATTTCTCTGGCCGCCTCATCTTTGGAATGCATTACATTGCTTGAAGTTGTTGTATGTGCATGGTAGATCTGAAATAAACTTGCCACAGGATGTTAAATCTTGTCTATTTCAGTCTAAGTATCACTTAATGTGATAAGTATCCATTACTGCCAGCCAACTTCTCTAGCACTAGAAATTAAATATTTCAAGTGTGGGGTCTTGTTCCTTCAGGTTTTAACTGTTGGGGATTTTATAAATGTAAAATTAAAACCTTTTTCGGAAAAACTTTTCCTTTCCCTCTCTTTTTTTCTCTTTCTGTGTCTGATTTGGCATTTAACTCACCCACTTTAATTTACGCTTTTGTCACAGTCTCCTTGTTAATTTTATAATCCTTCAATCTCATTGGTTAAGAAAACAGGCAGTTGCTTGCCCAGTCCCAAACTCTGTTCTCCCTTGTTGTGACATTATCAGCTCGTACTTTCATTGACTTGCTACGCAAAAAAAATTAAAAACCTAAACTTGCAAGCCTAACTAATGACAGGCACCATTTAAAACACTCTTACCGCAAATTACTGCCCATGTATCATAGTAAGAGCTTCATGATCTGTGCTGCTTAGTGGAAGCGAACAAGATAAAGCTTAGCTATTTGGAGAGGGGAGGGGAAGAAATAGGATTCCAAAATTTATAAATTTTCAGGTTAAGATGAACTTCTTTGCCACAGAAGGCTGTGGAGGGCAAGTCACTGAATATATTTAAGAAGGAAATAGATAGATTTCTAGACTCTAAAGGCGTCAATGGGTATTAGGGAGAGATGGGAGTATGGCGTTGAGATAGAGGATCAGCCGTCAATATACTGAATGGCGGAGCAGGCTCGAAGGGCCAAGTGACCTACTCCTGTTCCTATTTTTTATGTTTCTATGTTTTATTTAACTGTCGTACAGACTATTTAAATTTCCAGTGTCAAAAGAAAGAAAGCAATTCCCACCCCAATGACACACAAATCCAAATGAAAATTCAGGTGTGCTGGCACATTTAAGCTCCATTTATATTGTCCTTTGGAACTTGGCTGCTTCCCAATTCTACACTAATTAATGTTTGTGAAGGACAGTAGAAGCATTTTGGATTCTTCAAAAGGCTGTCATACCGCCAGTTAGTGAGAAATCTAGTGGAGCTGGCTGTCTTCTAATTTCTCCAGATTAGACCATCTCCTGTTCTTTGCAGGGTATTGTATTGAAAAATCAAAAAAGTTAATAAAACAAAATTTGAAAGAATGGTGTCAATTTTTAAAAAGGGAGAATAATCCATAAGTCTAACTGCAATGCATAATATCGTAACTTCATGCATCATTAGGTCATTGTAACCTACATATTTAGGTTTTTTTAAAATGTGAAGTTCAGAATTCTACAAGGTGCTTTTTGGGAGGTTGCAATGGAACTAGAATTATCTAATCAATACCTTCCACACGTAGGTTTAAATTTGATGTTGCTGAGAAGGTACCATCCATAAAATAGGCAGCAACATAGTCAACAATTACCTTTCTTCATATTCTGCCAACTGCCGACCATTCCCCTTCTAAACCTATTTGCAGCCGTTGTTTTCCCTCATTATGATCCCAATCTCAAATTTCTTTCTTAACAACTTGCATTTATATACAGTTATATATTAAATGATCCAAGGCATTTCATGCGAAAGTTAGCAGACAAAAAATTGCTACCAAGACACAAAGAGATATTAGGCTAGGTGACAAAAAGCTTGGTCAAACAGGAGTGAATTAAAGGAGGAGAGTTAGAGAGGTGAAGAGGTTTAGGGTCCAGGCAGCTGAAGGCATGGCTGCCAATGATGGAATGAAGAAGGGGGTCAGAGTTTTTTTATTCATTCACAAGATGTGCACTTCGCTGGCTTAGCCAGCATTTATTGCCCATCCCTAGTTGCCCTTAAGAAGGTGCTGGTGAGCTACCTTCTTGAACCGCTGCAGTTCATGTGGTGTAGGTACACCCACAGTGCTGGTAGGAAGGGAGTTCCAGGATTTTGACCCAGCAACAGTGAAGGAATGGTGATATATTTCCAAGTCAGGATGGTGCGTTACTTGAAAGGGAACCTGCAGGTGGTAGTGTTCCCATCTATCTGCTGCCCTTGTCCTTCTAAGTGGTAATGGTCGTGAGCTTGGAAGGTGCTGTCGAAGGAGCCTTGGTGAATTTCTACAGTGCATCTTGTAGATGGTACACACTGCTGCTACTGTGCGTCGGTGGTGGAAGGAGTGAGTGTTTGTGGATGTGGTGCCAATCAAGCGGGCTGCTTTGTCCTGGATGGTGTCAAGCTTCTTGAGTATCGTGGAAGCTACACTCATCCAGGCAAGTGGGGAGTATTCCATCACACTCCTGACTTGTGCCTTGTAGATGGTGGACAGGCTTTGGGGAGTCAAGAGGTGAGTTACTTATCGCAGGATTCCTAGCCTCTGACCTCCTCTTGTAGCCACAGTATTTATATGGCTAGTCCAGTTTAGTTCCTTGTCATTGGTAACCCCCAGGATGTTGGTAGTGGGGGATTCAGTGATGGTAATGGCATTGAACATCAAGGGGCGATGGTTGGATTCTCTCTTGTTGGAGATGGTCATTGCCTGACACTTGTGTAGCGCGAATGTCACTTGCCACTTGTCAACCCAAGCCTGGTCTTGCTGCATTTGGACATGGACTGCTTCAGTATCTGAGGAGTCGCAAATGGTGCTGAACATTGTGCAATCATCAGCAAACATCCCCACCTCTTACCTTATGATGGAAGGTCATTGATGTTGCAGCTGAAGATGGTTGGGCCGAGGACACTACCCTGAGGAACTCTTGCAGTGATGTCCTGGAGCTGAGATGACTGACCTCCAACAACCACAACCATCTTCCTTTGTGCTAGATATGACTCCAACCAGTGGAGAGTTTTCCCCCTGATTCCCATTGACTCCAGTTTTGCTCAGGCTCCTTGATGCCACACTCGATCAAATGCTGCCTTGATGTCAAGGGCAGTCACTCACACCTCACCGCAGGAGTTCAGCTCTTTTGTCCATGTTTGAACCAAGGCTGTAATGAGGTCAGAAGCTGAGGGGCCCTGGCGGAACCCAAACTGGGCATCAGTGAGCAGGTTATTGCTAAGCAAGTGCTACTTGATAGAACTGTTGATGAACCCTTCCATTACTTTACTGATGATCGAGAGTAGGCTGATGGGGCAGTAATTACTGGGTTGGATCTGTCCTGCTTTGTGTACAGGACATACTTGGGCATTTTTCCACATAGCCGGGTAGATGCCAGTGTTGTAGCTGTACTGGAACAGCTTGGCTAGGGGCACGGCAAGTTCTGGAGCACAAGTTCTTCAGTACTATTGCCGGAATATTGTCAGGCCCCATAGCCTTTGTAGTATCCAGAGCCTTCAGCCATTTCTTTATATCACGTGGAGTGAATTGAATTGGCTGAATACTGGCACCTGTGATACGGAGGACCTGCAGAGAAGGCTGAGATGGATCATCCACTTGGCAATTCTGGCTGAAGATTGTTGCGAGTGCTTCAGACTTATTTTTTGCAATGATATGCTGGGCTCCTCCATCATTGAGGATGCGGGTATTTGTGGAACCTCCTCCTCCAGTGAGTTGTTTAATTGTCCACCACCATTCACGACTGGATGTGGCAGGACTGCAGAGTTTAGATCTGATCCATTGGTTGTGGGATCGCTTAGCTCTGTCTATCACTTGCTGCTTATGCTGTTTGGCACGCAAGTAGTCCTGTGTTATAGCTTCACCAGGTCGACACCTCATTTTTAGGTGTTCCTGGTGCTGCTCCTGGCGTGCACTCCTGCACTCTTCATTGAACCAGGGTTGCTCCCCTGGCTTGATGGTAATGGTAGAGTGGGGGACATGCCAGGCCATGAGGCTACGGGTTGTGTTCGAGTACAATTCTGCTGCTGATAGCCCACAGCGCCTCATGGATGCTCAGTCTTGAGTTGCTGTTCGAAATCTATCCCATTTAGCATGGTGATAGTGCCACACAACACGATAGAGGGTATCCTCAATGTAAAGGCGGGACTTCGTCCCCACAATGACTGTACGGTGGTCACTCCTTCCAATGCTGTCATGGACAAATGAGTCTGCGGAGGCAGGTTGGTGAGGATGAGGTCAAGTATGTTTTTCCCTCTTGTTGGTTCCCTCACCACCTGCCGCAGATCCAGTCTAGCAGCTATGTCATTTCGGACTTGGCCAGCTCA
The DNA here is from genome assembly GCF_964194155.1 of Cetorhinus maximus. Classification (NCBI taxonomy): domain Eukaryota; kingdom Metazoa; phylum Chordata; class Chondrichthyes; order Lamniformes; family Cetorhinidae; genus Cetorhinus; species Cetorhinus maximus. Next base: position 81,976,188 of record NC_135888.1, on the reverse strand, counting down.
GTCAGTAGTGGTGCTACCGAGCCAGTCTTGGTGATGGACATTGAAGTCCCCCACCCAGAGTACATTCTGTGCCCTTGCCACCCTTGTCAAGTGATGGTCAACATGGAGAAGCACTGATTCATCAGCTGGAGGGAGGGCGGTATGTAGAATACAGCAGGAGGTTTCCTTGCCCATGTTTGACCTGATGCCATGACAATTCATGGCGTCCGGAGTTGATGCTGAGGACTCCCAGGGCAACTCCCTCCCGACTGTGAGGGCTGCCACTTCTGCTGGGTCTGTCCTACTGGTGGGACAGGACATACCCAGGAATGGTATTGGTGGTGTCTGGGACATTATCTTTAAGGTACAATTCCGTGAGGATGATTATGTCAGGATGTTGCTTGACTAGTCTGTGAGACAGCTCTTCCAATTTTGGCACTAGCCCCCAGATGTTACTGAGGAAGACTTTGCAGGGTCGACAGGGCTGCGATTGCCATTGTTGTTGTCATTTCCGGTGCATAGGTTGATGCCCACCCGGGTGGTCCATCTGGTTTCATTCATTTTTTGTGACTTTGTAGTGGCTTGTTGTAACTGAGTGGCTTGGTAGGCCATTTCAGAAGGCATTTAAGTGACAACCACATTGCTGTGGGTCTGGAGTCACATGTAGGCCAGATCAGGTAAGGGCAGCAAATTTCCTCGAATGGGTTTTTACAACAGTCGACAATGGTTTCATGGTCATCATTAGACTTTTAATTCCAGATTTTTATTGAATTAAAATTCCACCATGTGCCATGGCAGGATTTGAACCCAGGCTCCCAGAGCATTACCCTGGGTCTCTGGGTTACTAGTCCAGCGACAATACCACTACACCATCACCACCCCCCATGGAGAGGTTGTCGGGTTGGAGGAGGTTACAGGGATAGGGACCAGATGGACCGATGGAGGGATTTGAACTCAATGATGAGAATTTTCAAATTGAAACGATTGAGAGCCAGTGTAAGTCAGCAAACGCAGTGGCAATTGTGAACAGGACTAGGTGCAAGTTAAGATTTGGCAATAGAGTTTTGGATGTGTTCAAGTCTATGGAGTTCTTGGGTTGTCATTCTGACTAATTCAATGCTCTTACACTATTCTGTTTGAATTTGGTTTTCCTGCATGCAGCAGCACCTAGACCACTCAGGACAAAATCACCAATGATATCCTTTGTGATTGTGATCAAGATATGTTTACCTCTGTAGCGCCACCTTTGCTTGGTTCCACTGCCACCTGTTCCAATATAGTCAGCATACATCATGCAATGGCTTCACCTCCTACCCCATCCCTAGTAAGGTCAACTCGTGAGTGCCCCAAATCCCGTCAACGGTGTTCGGTCTCTTTACAACATCATCAGTACCTATAGATTCCGTCTTCACATGTATGCAGCTGACAGTCAATTCTCCTTCATTGTCACTACCCCCAGCACTGAGTGTCCAACTGTTCGCTGTAAAACAAGTTCTGCATTAGCAAAACCTTCCCCCAGCTCAATGTCACTTTGAATGAGGCCATTCTGTTTGGATCCCTCCAGGCCTCGATGCCATCTGCATGCCTGCCCTCTCAAATTTAACTCAATGACACAAATTTAACACAATATCACTTGTGACATTGAGCTCAGCTCTAAGCCACATATATTATCCGTCACCAAAATGAATTATTTCCATGTCTAGATCACCCTTTTCTGTCCATAGTGACTGAAACTCTCTTCCACAGCTTCTTCATCTCCACGCTCGATTTCCCCAGCGTTGACCATGCCACCCTCTTGGATTCCATCATATAAAATCACCAATTACTTGCCATTATATCCTGCACATTACCCTCGTTCACCTTGAGTGGTTTGTTGTCTTCAGTGTATTAAATTCAATACCCTCATCCTCACTGGCAAATGCCTCTATGTCTTGACACCCCTCTGAACTCTCCTTTCCTCTATCTCCATAACCTCAAGCCCTATACACCAGGGTGTTCTTGGCTCTTCCAATTCTAGTCTCCTTTGCATTCCTCTCTCCATCTTCAGTTGCATAACCTTCAGCTATCTTGTCCGATGGTTGAACAACTGTTTCTAAACTTGCTATTACTCTCACAAACCTCAAAAGCCTTCTCAAAACTTAGCTTTTTTAACCTCTTATAACTTTTAGGCAGTATTTTTTGCCTTTGAAGCACATTAGTGTGTTCTATGTTAAATGCCCTATATGCAGGCTCACATTGACTTGCATGGTTTATCGATTGATCATGTTGTCACAAGCGATTAACTTTGCAGTGGATATGCGCAAATTTCAGTTCTAAGATCTTGACTCAAAATCAATCCCAAAGGCAATTTCAACTCATTATTTTGTGGGTAGGGATTCAAAACACAAAACTGCTCACATTTAAGACAAGATGTTCTCCTTCTTTGTAGGCAATGCCTCAGAATCGAGGGTGACTTGCTTCCACTCTGATTTGATGGGTTCTAAAATGGCTGATAAGTCCCATGCGCGATCTGCAGATTCTGCCACATATGGGGCATGTGGTGCTCGAAGGGTTGGGTAGATGTGTTGTGTGAAGGCTTGTGTGCTCCCAAACAAGATGTTTAGGGAAATCTCAGGTTGGCAGGTGTGGTAAACGGAAAGGTCATTTTTGCACAGAAAAATAAAGGGGGAAAGGGGTGGGGGGGAGGGAAATGAGTCCTTTTGAAGTATGAGCTATTTCACATCAAAATGCACATTCTTTTAAAGCAATGATGTGGCTCTGACCATCATTTTCTAATCCTCTCTGGCTACAGGCATGGTGGCAGAAGACAGGAGGGCTGCTAACATTGTACTGTCATTTAAAAAGAGAGGGAGGGATAGCCCGAATAAGTACAGGCCAGTCAGTTTACCCTTGAGGGGGAAAATTATTGGAAAATATTGAGACAAAATCTAAAGCATCATTTAGAGGGGCACATACTCATCAAGGACAGTCAGCATGAAATTGCTAAGGGAAGGTTGTATCTGGCTGACTTATAGAATTATTTGAGGAAGTAACAAGGTGGGTCGATGAGGGAAGGCCTGTGACGTAGTCTACATGAATTTTCACAAGACTTTTGAAAAGGTCCTACACAGCACTTTGGTTCGTAAATTAAAAGCTTTTGGGACCCAAGAGAAAGTGGCAAGTTGGGTCAAAAATTGGCTCAGTGGCAGGAAGCAAAGGGTAATGGTGGAACATGGTTTCCATGGGAGCCCTTGCTGTTTGTGGCATATATCAATGATTTAGACTCAAATATAGGGGGGTATGATGGACAGAAGATTGGCTATATGGTTGACAGTGAGAAAGAAGGCTATGGACTGTAGGCTGATGTTAATGGACTGGTCAGGTGGGCAGAGGAGTGGCAAATGGAATTCAGTCAGAAAAGTATGAGATAATTCATTTGGGGGAACAAACAAAGCAAGGCAGTACGCAATGAATAGCAGGTTATTGAGAAGTAGAAAGGAACAGAGGGATCTTGAAGTTTATGTCTGCAGATCCCTGAAGGTAGTAGATAAGGTGAAGAAGGCTGGGATTGTTTTCTTTGAAACAGAGCAGGTTGAGGGGAGATTTAATTGAGGCATGTAAAATTATGAGCGGCCTAGACATAGTGGACAGGATAGACCTGTTTCGTTAGCAGATAGTCAATAACCAAGGGATAAAAGAAAAATACTGTGGATGCTGGAAATCTGAAACAAAAACAAAAATAGCTGGAAAAACTCAGCAGGTCTGACAGAATCTGCGGAGAGGAACACAGTTAACGTTTTGAGTCCGTATGACTCTTCAACCAGGGGATATAATTTTAAAGTAATTGGTAGAAGGATTAGAGCAGAATAGAGGAGAAGTTTCTTCACCCTGAGGGTGGGAAGGTCAGCAAACTCACTCTCTGTGTGAGTAGCAGATGCAGAAACCCTAATCAGAATAATAAATAGTTAGATTATGCTGTAACCTACAGTGCTATGGACCAAGAGCTGGAAGGTGAGATTAAGCTGGATAGTTCCTTTTTGACCAGTGTGGATGCGATAGGTCGAATGGTCTCCTTCTGCACAATAAATCTTTCTATGTTTAATACTAACATAAAATATTGTCTAATCTGTATCTAAATAAAATAGCAATTCCAAATTATTTCCTCTACTAGTGTCGCACATTGTTTTGCTCATTCAATTTTCTTTCCATGGTTTCCAGAAAAGCTAGTACAGCTTTAACACATCTCAGCACCATTCACCATATTTTTAACTATTGAAAAACTGGTATGGTAGCAACTTGTGGTTCTCTACATTGAAGGACCTATTTTGCTAAGAGGGATGAAAGAAGGCCCCCTTGACAGCACCTTCCAAACCTGCAACATGTATCAACTAGAAGGACAAGAGCAGCAGATGCATGGGAACTCCACCATCTGCCAGCTCCCTCCAAGCCACAGATCATCCTATCACTGTTGCTTCACAGTCACTGGGTCAAAATCCTGGATCTCTCTTCTGAACAGCATTGTTGGCGTACCTACACCACATGGCCTGCAGCATCACCAGCTTCACAAGAGCAATTAGCGATGGGCAATAAATGCTGGCGTAGCCAGCGATGTCAACATTCCACAAAAGAATTTTTAAAAAGACAGCTAAGGGTTAACCTGGTCCAGAAATGGGCAAGGACACCCAGATCCCTCTGTACCTCAGGAGTTCTGCAATCTCTCTCCATTTAGATAAAATGTTGCTTCTCTATTCTTCCTGCCAAAATGGACAAGTTCGCATTTTCCCACATTATACCTCATTTGCCAGATCTTTGCCCACTCATTTAACCTCTCAATATCCCTTTGCAGGCTCCTTTTGTCCTCTTTACAACTTAATTTCCTACCTACCTTTGTATCATCAGCAAATTTAGTAACCATACATTCGGTTCCTTCATCCAAGCCATTGATATAAATCGTAAATATTTGAGGCACTCAGCACTGTGGCACTCCACTCATCACATGCCTACCCGAAAATGACCCATTTATGCCTACTCTCATTTCTTGTTATCTAACCAATCCTCTATCCATGCTCATATGTTACCCACTACACTGAGAGCTCTTATTTTGCGGAATAACCTTTGATGTGGGAATGTGTCAAATATCTTCTAGAAATCGAAGTACAGCACGTCCACAGGTTCCCCTTTATCCATGTTGCTTGTTACTTCCTCAAGGAACTCCAATAAATGAGTCAAACATGATTTCCCCTTCACAAAACCATGCTGACTCTGCTTGATTGCATTGAGATTTTTTTCAGTGCTCTGCTATAACCTCCTTAATAATAGATTTCAGCATTTTCCCTTTGACAGATGTTAAGCTAACTGGCCTGTAATTTCCTGTTTTTTGTCAACCAGCTTCCTTGAATACAGAAGTCACATTCGTTATTTTCCAATCCCTAATGGGACCTTTCCAGAATCTAGTGAATTTTTGAAAATTAAAATTAAAAATTAAAAATACATCTACTATCTCAGCAGCCACTTCTTTTAAGACCCTAGGATGAAGTCCATCAGGAACTGGGTATTTGTCAGCTTTCAGTTCTAATAATTTTCTCAGTATCCTTTCCCTGGTGACTGTAATTGTTCCCTCTTTCACTTCCTGATTCATAATTATATCTGGGATGGTATTTGTATCCTCCATAGTGAAGGCAAATGCAAAATATCAATTCATCTGCCATTTCCTTATTTTCCGTTATTAATTCCCCAGATTCTCTCCTAGAAGACAACGCTCACTTCACTTACTTTTTATTTCTTTTTAAATACCTGTAGAAACTCTTATTCTGTTTTATATTTCTAGCTAGATTTCTCTCATATGCTAATTTCTCCCTTCTTATTAATCTTTTAGTCATTTGTTGCTGTTCTTTATATTCTGTCCAATCTTCTGACTTGCCCCTCATCTTTATGGAATTACATGCATTATCTTTCAATTTGCTATCATATTTAGTTTCCTTAGTTAGCCATGGATGGTGCATCCTTCCCTTAGATTCTTTCTTTCTCACTGGAATATATCTTTTGAATATCCTGAAATATGTCTTTGAATGTCTGCCACTGCATCGCTATCGACCTACCCCTTAACCTAATTTCTCAGTTCATTTTCACCAGCTGGATTCATGCCGTAATAATTGCTCTTAGTTAAGTTTAAAACACTAGTCTTAGATCCATTCTTCTCTCCTTCAAATTGAATGTGAAATTCAATTATATTATGATCACTGCTACTTAGGGGTGCCTTCACTACGAGGTCATTAATTAATCATATTTTATTGTACAATACCAAATCTAGTATAGCTGGCTCTCTGGTTGGCTCTAGAATGCGCTGCTCTAAGAAACTGCCCCGAAAACACTATGAATTCATCATCCAGGCTACCTTTACCAATCTGGTTCGTTCAATCCATATGGAGATTAAAATCACCCATGATTATTGCCATACCTTTCTCACAAGCCCCCGTTATTTCATCGTGTATAGCCTGCGCTACAGTGTGGTTACCTATAGGGGTACTATAAACCACTTCCAAAAGCAACTTATCTTCAGCCAAACTAATTCTAACTCTCGCTATTGTACCAATATCATCCCTAATGAACAGAGATACCCCTCCACTTTTTCCTAGCTTCCTGACCTTCCTAAATGTTATGTACCATTGAATATTCAAGTCCCAGTCCATGCCATCCTTCACAGAATCATTACAGTGCAGAAGGAGGCCATTCAGCCCACTGTATCCTTTTGAATGTCTTGATTGAACCACACTCTCAAGCAGTGCATACCAGACCTTAACCACTTGCTGTGCGAGAAAGATTTTCCTCATGTTGCCTTTGCTTTTTTTGCTAATTACATTAAATCTGTGTCCTTTCGTTCTTGATCTTTTCGGGAGAGGGAATAGTTTCTCCTTATCAAATCTGTCCTGGCCCCTCATGATCTTGAATACCTCTATCAGCTTTTTCTTCTCCAAGGAAAACAGTTTCAATTTCTACAATCTATCTTCATAACAGTCATGAAAATACAATAATTTTCATAATAGTATTGCGATTTATTGTAACGGTAGGTTAATAGTGGGGTTTGGATAGTTTCTCTGTGTGTATGTGTGCGTGTGTGGGATTTAATTGAATTTGAGACAGCTGGTTTGGAGGCTTTGAGTTATCAAAAAGAAGATAGGTTTGAAATGCTAAATAAGTAAATATGGCTGGTTTTAGAATGAGGTATAAGGAAAATTTGCACTTTTAGATAAACCAGAGTAGTTTGAGTTTCAAAGAGATGGCAAGCTGTTACACCTAGCCAGAGGAAGCTAAGCCAAACAGTGTGTTTATTTTCCCCAAAAGTTACTGATAATATGAACACTATGAAAAGATTTATATTATGAGAAAGGTAAAGTTCCAAAGGTATATCAGAACAATGAAATTTGCATTACAAAGGGAGATACATGTATAAAGGAGATGAGGCTGTGTCAGGGGAGAAGGCATACTAAGATCTAACACAAGTGTGAAAAGCCTCCAGCCTCTGTGCATCAAGTTGCTGACTACAGGAACCGAAGCTGAGAAAACTCACTTTGAATATCACTGTCCAGGGTATCGTGTTGCTTGTCCTGGGTCTGTTTTAATCTATTTGTTTTTCTACTGTTGCCTTAACGGAGGTGTAACTGGGAGCCAGATTAATTAGGGGTTTCAGGAGTTATTACAGTAGTAATTTGTAGACCTATGTATATGCTTGAAATCTTTTCTTTTGTTAATAAATGTTTAATTTAGTTTTCTAAAAACTTCTGAAGTCGTGGTAGTCTTATTACTTCTGAATTCAGGGCACACATCTAAAAAAAAATACAAATTGCAAAACAGTTGTGACTGTGTGATCAAGTTTCCCTCGTGGATTTTATCCATCTGGCACACATCATCTGCCACGTCATAACAAAATGTGAAGCTCCTCATCCCTGGAACCATTCACATGGATCTTTTCTGCACTCTCTCCAATGCCTTCACATCTTTCCTGCGATCAATGCCTTCACATCTTTCCTGTGATCAATGCAGTAAATCTGTCAGTGAAGTGACATACACTTCACAACCCCAAAGCTCCCACATTCCAAGAGCAACGTGCAACTAGAAATCAGTAGTTCTAATTATCAACTGATTATGTACCAGGATAATGTACCCATAGGTCTTGTTCTTACCTCACACATCACGCTCTTCCATTCTCCTCCCAACCGCTAACATCATTAAATTACCTGCCTACATATTGAAAATACCATCAATCCACCATTTCAATAGCAAAAAAATTAACTATATCCATATATCCTTCATCATACTCATTTAATTCAGAAACCCAAGGCACTTACTGTTTATTCTCACACAACTCAATGCAAAAACAAAATTAGCCCAATCTAATGGCCAAGTCACACATTTTCGAAGGGTTGCTTTGTACTAACATTGTACGCAATATAACAAAATTAGTAAAATATAACCAAGTGGCAGGTAAACATGTTGGAAGAGTTGTCAGTGCAGTGACCAATACAATCAAGATGCCTGTGTCAACCAGTGACCCACTGAAACATAATAACTGCCATAGTTCCCACTCTTACAATACACTAACACAGCATTTGGCTCATAACTGCATCCTACAGCCATGTTTTCTGTAAAGGCTTTCAGGTCATACACATTTATTTCTATCAGCACTGTCAATTCATCTATTTTGTTAAGAATGCTACATACATTCGGACACAAAGCCTTTAGTTCTGTTTTTTCACTATTTCTGTATTTCTAGCCTTATCTGCTGGTACACTCTTAGAATTGTATGAATCCCTTCCTGCCACACTCTGATCATCATTTCCCTTATTGGTACTTTGCTTTCCTGCCTTGTCTTCTCTAGTTAATGTGACCACCGCACAGTCCTTGGAAATGAGGTGGCCCAAGTAGATCAAGTGTCATTGGGGGAACATTTAGAATACAGTAATCACTGTATTGTATGTTTTAGGATGATGATAGAAAAGGACGATAGGCAATCCGGAGTAAGGATAATTAACTGGACAAGAGCTGATTTTGATGGGGCAAGATAGACTGGAACGAAAAATTGGCAGGAAAAACTGTAGCTAAACAATGGGCTACGTTCAAACAAGAACTGGTTTGAGCACAGTCAAGGTATATTCCATCGAAAGGAAAAGGTAGGGCAAACAAATCCAGAGCTCCCTCGTTGAAAAAAAGAAATTTAAATTAAGGTAAAGGAGAAAAAGTGCGCTTATGACAAGTGTCAGGTAGAAAAGACAACTGAGAACCAAGAGGAATAAAGAAGGTTCAGAGGGGAGGTAAAAATGCATATTAGAGAAGCGAAGAGGGATTATGAGAAAAGACTGGCAGCCAACATAAAAGGGAATCCCAAAGTCTTCTATAGATATATAAATAGTAAAAGGGTGGTTAAAGGAGGAGTAGAGCCGATTAAGAACCTAAAAGGGAATTTACATATGGATGAACGGGCCATGGCTGAGGTATTAAATGAATACTTCCATCCATCTTTACCAAGGAGGTAAATGCTACCCAGGCCATGGTGACAGACGAGGACACTCTGTCACTAGAAGGGTTCAAAATTGACAAAGAGGAATTGTTGAATAGACCGTCGGTACTTAAAAGTTGACAAAGCACCTGGACCGGATGAGGTGCATCCAAGAATATTGAAGAAAGTGACAGTAGAAATTGCAGGGGCACTGGCCATAATCTCAGTTTTCCTTAGATTCAGGGGTGGTGCCAGAGGACTGGAGAATTGCAAACATTACGCATTGTTCAAATAAGGTTGAAAGGATAAGCCCAGCAATTACAGAGCTGTCAGTTTAACTTCAATGGTGGGAAAGGTTCTAGAAACAATTATTCGGGATAGAATTAGCAGTCACGTGGAAAAATATGGGTTGATAAGGCAGAGCCAGCACAGATTTCTCAAGAGGAAATCGTGTTTAACTAACTTGCTGGAGTTTTTGAAGCGGTAACAGGAAAGGTGGATGAGGGTAGTGCTGTTGATGTGGTGTACATGGACTTTCAAAAGGCATTTTACACAATGGCACAACAGACCTGAGAGAAAAGTTATTGCTCATGGAATAAAAGGGACAGTAGCAACGTGGTTACAAAATTGAAAAATAGGAAGCAGAGAGTAATGGTCAATGGATATTTTTCAGGCTTGGAGGAAGGTTTGTAGTGGAGTTCTCCAGGGGTCAGTATTGGGGTCCTTGCATTTCCGGATATATATTAATGATCTTGATCTTGATGTGCAGGGGACAATTTCAAAGTTTGTGGATGATACGAAGCTTGGGAGTGTTGTGAACTGCGAGGACGATGGTGTAGAACCTGAAAAGGGCAGACATTTTGGTGGAGTAGGCAGACAGGTGGCAGATGAAGTTCAATGTGGAGAAGTGTGAGGTGATGTATTTTGGTAGGAAGAACATGGACAGGCAATATAAAATAAGGGGTGCAATTTTGAAGAGGGTGCAGGAGCAGAAAGACTTGAGTGTATATGTGCATAGATCATTGAAGGTGGCAGGACAGGTGGAGACAGCAGTTAATAAGTCATATAGTATCCTGGGCTTTATTAATAGGGACATAGAGTACAAGAACAGGGAGGTTATGATGAATTTATACAAGACACTCGTTCGACCTCAGCTGGAATATTGTGTACAGTTCTAGGTGCCACATTTTAGGAAGGATGTGAACACATTGGAGAGAGTGCAGAAGAGCTTTACAAGAATGGTTCCAGGGATGAGAAACTTCAGCTATGAGGATAGACTGGCGAGGGTGGGACTGTTTGGCTTGGAGAGAAGGCTAAGAGGAGAGTTAATAGAAATGTTCAACATCATGAGGTGGCTGGATAGACTAGATAGGGAGAAGCTGATTCCACTCATAAAAGGATCAAGAACGAGTGGGCACAGATTTAAAGTGATTTGCAAAAGAAGCAAATGTAATGCAAGGAAAAACTTTTTCACACAACGAGTGTTTCGTGTCTGGAATGCACTGCCTGGAAGTGTGGTGGATGCAAGTTCAATCGAAGCATTCAATAGGGCATTGGATGATATTTGAATAGAAACAATGTGCAAGGGTACGGGGAACAGGCAGGGCAATGGCACAAGGTCATAATGCTTATTTGGAGAGCTGGTGCAGACACAATGGGCCGAATGGCCTCCTTCTATGCAGTTAAAATTCTGTGATTCTGTGATTCCTTGTGGAAATGAAGTCCCGTCTTCACATTGAGGGTATCTTCCATTGTGTTGTGTGGCACTACCACTGTGCTAAATGCTGTAGACGTCAAACAAATCTAATAACTCAAGACTAGGCATCCACGAGGCGTTGTGGGTCATCAGCAGCAGCAGAATTGTACTCAACCACAATCTGTAACCTCATGGCTCGGCATATTCCCCCACTCTACCCTTACCACCAAGCCAGGGGATCAAACCTGGTCCAATGAAGAGTGTAGGAGGGCATGCCTGGAGCAGCAGCAGGCATACCTAAAAATTAGGTGTCAATCTGGTGAAGCTACAACTCAGGACAACTTGCGCAACAAACAGCGTAAGCAGTACGCGATAGGCAGAGCTAAGCGATCCCACAAACAACAAATCAGATCTAAGCTCTGCAGTCCTGCCACATCCAGTCGTGAATGGTGGTGGACAATTAAATAACTCACTAGAAGGGTAGGCTCCACAAATATCCCCAACTTCAATGATGGGGGAGCCCAGCTCATCAGTGCAAAAGATAAGGTTGAAGCATTTGCAACAATCTTCAGCCAGAAGTGCCGAATGGATGATCCATCTCGGCCTCCAGCGGAGGTCCCCAGCATCACAGATGCCAGTCTTCAGCCAATTCGATTCACTCCAAGTGATATCAGGAAATGGCTGAAGGCACCGGAAACTGAAAAGGCTGTGAAGCCCAGACAATATTCCAGCAATTGTGCTACAGAACTTGCCACGCCGCTAGCCAAGATGGTCCAGTACAGCTACAACATTGGCACCTACCCAGCAATGTGGAAAATTGCCCAGGTATGTCTTGTACACAAAAAGCAGGACAAATCCAACCCAGCCAATTGCTCTCGATCATCAGTAAAGGAAGGCGTCATCAACTATGCTATCAAGCAGCACTTGCCTAGCAATAACCTGCTCACTGATCATCAGTTTAGGTCCCCCTGGGTCACTCAGCTCCAGACCTCATTACAGGCTTGGTTCAAACATGGACAAAAGGGCTGAACTCCGGAAGGGAGGTGAGGGTGACTATCCTTGACATCAAGGCAGCATTTGACCGAGTGCGGCATCAAGGAGCCCTAGCAAAACTGGAGTCAATAGGAATCAGGGGGAAACTCTCCACTGGTTGGAGTCATACCCAGCACAAAGGAAGATGGTCATGGTTGTTGGAGGTCAATCAACTCACTTCCAGGACATCACCGCAGGGCATGTTCAGCTGTTTCATCAATGACCTTCCTTCCATGATAAGGTCAGAAGTGGGGATGTTCACTGATGATTGCACAATGTTCCACACAGTTCGTGACTTCTCAGATACTGAAGCAGTCCATGTCCAAATGTAGCAAGACCTTGACAATATCCAGGATTGGGCTGACAAGTGATAAGTAACATTCTTGCCACACAAATGCCAGGCAATAACCATCTCTAACAAGAGAGAATCTAACCACCATCCCTTGACATTCAATGGCATTGCCATCACTGAATCCCCACAATCAACATCCTGGTTACTGTTGACCAGAAACTGAACTGGACTAGCCATACAAATACTGTGGCTACAAGTGCAGGTCAGAGGTTAGGAATCCAGCAGTGATTAACTCACCTCTGTCCACCATCTACAAGGCACAAGTCAGGAGTGTGATGGAATACTCTCCACTTGCCTGGATGAGTGCAGCTCCAACAACATCCGAAGCTTGATACCATCCAGGAAAAGCAGCCTGCTTGATTGGCACCTTATCCACAAACATTCACTCTCTCCGCCACCGATGCGCAGTGGCAACAGTGTGTACTATCTACCAGAAGCACTGCAGGAACTCAAGACTCTTTAGACACCACCATTCAAACCCATGACCACTACCATCTCGAAGGACAAGGACAGCAGATGCATGGGAACACCACCACCTGGAAGTTCCCCTTCAAGCCACACCATCCTGACTTGGAAATATATCGTTATTCCTTCATTGTCAGTGGGTCAAAATTCTGGAATTGCCTCCCTAACAGCACTGTAGGTGCACCTACACCACATGGGCTACAGTGGTTCAAAAAGGCAGCTCACCACCACCTTCTCAAGGTCAATTAGGAATGGACAATAAATGTTGGCCTAGCCAGTGATGCCCACATCCCACGAGTGAAATTTTTTTTTATCACATCTTCCTGAACTTGATCCCTCATCCCCACTATTTAGTTTCAGGCCCTCTCTACTGACCTAGTTATATGACTCACCAGAATATTGGTTCCAGCACAAATCAAGTGAAGACTGTCCCAATCGTACAGCTCCCATTTTCTCCAGTACTGGTGTCAGTGTGTCATGAATCGAAATCCATTTCTCACACACCAAATTTTGAGTCATACATTTAACTCTCTAATCTTATTTATCCTTCACCAATTTGCTCGTAGCTCAGGTAGTAATGCAGAGGTAATTACTTTTGAGGTTCTGCTTTTTAATTTAGCCCCGAGGTGCTCATACTCCCTCAGTAGAACCCCCTTCCTAATTCCACGTGTTATTGGTACTTGGACCATGATAACTGGGTCCTCCCCTTCCCACTGCAAGTTCCTCTCCAGCCCAGAGTAGATGTCCCTGAACCCTGGCACTGGGCAGACAACACAGCCTCCTGGGCTCACGCTCTTGGCTGCAGAGAACTGTGTCTATCCCCCTGACTATACTGTCCCCTACTACCATGTTGTTGCAGATCACTTCCTTATCCAGTCACCACAATGCTACAGCCCTCCGGGAAGTCCAATAAATCAAGGAAACAAACTCCCCTTTAGCCTTAGAAAATGCGATTTCAAAACTGATGAAACTGGAAAAACTGAATGGAGTTCAAAAGAAGTCGCAAACACCTTATGAAACACCTGATGCAGAAGATCCCTTGCTTTGGTATTCTTCGAAGCTAATGCTAAACTAAACTATATTATCAAAAACCATAGCAGATGTGAATACTTGATGCATAAATGGAAAATTAAAAACCCTCCAGTGGGAGACTGCGATTACCCGGAACAGATCATGGAAAATATAACTACTCAATGCCCAATTCACAATGTACAGCTATACACACGGCTACTCATGATGCAATTATCTGGCTTACCCACCTGAATATAAAATTATAGCTGTTGCTCTACACCTACATCAGCCATAAGAAAGAAATAGCAATAACTCTAATGCCATAGCATCATCTCTCTTCTATAAACGGAGATCGTGTTCCTCAGGTTTCAGAGTGTGTGTCAATCTCAAACATATTATCGGAATTTAATTCATCTATTCCATGAACAATCTTAAATACTTAAATTTCATCTCGACCCCTAAGCTTTCTCTTCTCCAGAGTGAAGGTTCTGAGGTTCTTCACATCCCCTCATAGCTCAGATGCCGTTAGCTATCAGTTTCTTTTGGCCCCATTAAATAATGCAATTTTCATTGAAAACATCTGAATTTTCTACAAAGCTAGCAAGAGAAAATAATTAGTTTTCCTATTGTTTAGGTATCAGCAGAGCTCCACATTGCAGCATTGGAAGGATATTTGTCTTTTCATTTCTGCAAGCTCATTTCAAAACCAAAGCAAGCTGAAGGGCTTAACTGCCTGCTACGGGATTCTTAGACTAGCAGAAGTGTGCAAAATTTCAATCAGGATTAGCTTGTTGATTGGGCCTGGAAGAAACACTTCCTGGCCCACAAGCAGTGCTATAAAGGCACTTACATGATGCCTTTGCGCCTGCTTTTACCTGATGGTTTTCCCAAGGTTTGGGAAAACTGGGTGACAGCGGTTAAAAATGGAGGCACGAAGCTTAAGATTTCAACGACCAACCCGCCTCCTAAGAATGGGTTGATCACCTGCCACTCAATCGGTCTAGGTTAAAACCAGAAAAGAATGGGTTCCTGGACAGATTCCTGTTTCAGTTTTTTAAAATTTTAACCTCTCGCCTGAATCAAATCTATCTGCTTTCGGCAGTCTCTGTTGTGGAATATCAAAAATGTTAATTGCCCTATAAGATGCTATCTCATTAACAACTCAGGATGTTTGCTAGTTTCAGTTCATTTTAATTTGTGGCTCATTTTTCTATGAATGCAAGATTGTTGAGAACAAAAAAGCTAATTTTTAACAATGCATTGACAGAACATGGAAAACTGCTCTAAAATGGTCTTAATGTCAAATCGGAATCTTCTTTGGGAAGGGAGAAGTAATTCAGAATGTTCATATATTGTACAGAAACCATCAGAAACACACAAAGCTAACTCATGCTAGGCTCTTGACACGATGACAAATCTGATTTTTAAAATTAAAATTTGCAGAAAAGTTAATAAAATTCATTTAAGATAAATGCCCCTTCAAATGGCTAACTTTTTTCTACTTCAACCGAACCATTTGGCTTTGTAGATTTTTAAAATGATACATTATGAACACGTAATGCCAGCTTGCTGTCGGAAATAGTGCAAATTCTACAAATAATTCATTTTTATTTCCAAAATGAATCTGCTCTACGACATAAAGCAGGCTAGATATAAACTACAGCAGCTCAACCAGTTCAAGCCTGGGAATATCAACCAGCTTCAAAATAATAGAACCAGCTTCAGCCATGACCCTGAACAGCTGTGTGAACAAAGCAGAAATTCAGACATTTTATCTCTAGTCTGACATAGATTTATAACTATTTTGCAACTAAAAACAGCAAGGATGGATGGTATTGAAAGGTGCATTTAGATAGCAGCTACCAGTCGAAGCAGCAAATAGAGTTTGATTTTCAGCCAAGCAAAACTGGTTGACTGAAACTTTGATCTTGCTGACTAGGCGAACCCCTCTCCAAGCAGTTAAATTTTAAATGCGTGGACCGAATAAGCAGCATTTACATTGTCTAAACATTTAATTATGGGCAGGCTTAAAAGTACCCAGGATATTTTTTGCTTCCAGTTCTATAGTACACTGGACTTGTACTCTGTGTGATGCCAAATAAACTTATGGTGAGTATGCTCACTTCAGGGAGTCTCGTTCCAGGGTAGGATTTGCCACAAATTTTACACTACAAGTCTAACCATGGTGCATAAAAGCAATATTTCCACTAACATTAAAGTAGCATAAATTAGTGCTTACTATGATAAAGGCAAAATACTGTGTATGCTGGAAATCTGAAACAAAAACAAAAAATGCTGGAAAAACTCAAAAGGTCTGACAGCATCTGTGGAGAGAAAGACAGAGTTAACGTCTCCAGTCCGTAAGACTGAAGATGAGTCATACGGACTCGAAACATTAACTTTGTCTTTCTCTCCACAGATGCTATCAGGCCTGCTGAGATTTTCCAGCATTTTTTGTTTTTGTTTTAGTGCTTACTATGTTGTCTCCTCGTGTCTTTTGAAATTACAAAAATATTAGATTGAATATGTATGCAGTAATCAAACTGGTTGCCCCAGAAAATAAATAATCCTTCATTCTAACAAAATTTACATAACTGCCCTTTCCAACTTACAAAATGAACAGCCACTTAACCTCGCCTTTTAAAAAAAATGATTTTAATCTCCTGATTCAATTAGGATATTGCTTCACACCAATGTCAAGAGTCATATGCACCTTTTTCACTCTCTCTGATCAGTAAATGTAAATCACATGATGTTTTTATCTAGGAACAACAGGGATAACTGACATGGATAAAGATTTTAATCTTGTAAAATGCTTTCCGTATGCACCATGCTTTCTTAAAAAGGAACAGAGATCAGTGTGAATTGTTTTTTTGGGCTAAACGAAAATTGTACACTTTGATATTTGTTATGTCCAGAATTTAAATGTCTGAAGGCAGTGGCAATTTGCTAACTTTTGTGCTTTAACTGACAAGTGGAATAGATAAAACGGAAAACATATTGGCCTGGATTTTGCAGATGTAATTACAGCATTTGCAGCATTACGCTGTGAAACTGACAACAACTTCTAGGACTGAATTTTGCCGTCGGTGAGCAGGGGGCGGGGCCCGCTCGCCGACGCGTAAAATGAAGCAGGATGACGTCGGGGGGGGGAGGGATCCCCGACGTCATCTCGCCCCATTTAAGTCTTCAGGAAGGCGGGGGCACAGCGAGACCAGCTGCGGGCCCGCCAACCTGTCAATGGCCAATTGAGGTCATTGACAGGATCATTAAAACAATTAAAGGACCTGCCTGTCCAACCTTAAAGTTGGTGGGCAGGCCAGGAGCCCCAGGGGGGCGGGAGGAATAGAAAAAACATGAAACCTCATCCACCGGCGGGATGAGGTTTCATGTAGGGATTTAAACAGTTTGATAAAGTTTTAGTGTAAATTATGAACATGTCCCATCTCATGTGACATTGTCACATGTGGGGGACATGTTAAAGATTTTTTTTTTCTATTTTTAATGTTTTTAGAACTGTTAGCGATCTCCCTGAGGCAGCACTTAGCCTCAGAGAGATGTGCGCTCTTTCGTGCACATGCGCGAAAGAGCGCACTCTCGCTTTTGGGGAATCCCACCCCACCGCCCGCACAGGAAGCGCACAGTGCTTCCTGCTGGACGTCACGCTGGGCGGGCCTTAATTGGCCCACCCACTTAAAATGGCGGCAGGGCCCGCTTCTCCGGCGAGGATCGGCTCCTCGCCCGCCGGAGATTGGGTCGGGCCTGCCCGCCCGGAAGGCAGAAAATTCTGCCCCTGGTGTCTGCACAAATGCAGAAATCCAAAAGTTACTGTCAATGATTCTCTGATCCTTCTCAGGATGCACTGTTGAAGTCCCTGTCGATGGCAATCTTGGTAACATTGTGTTTCAGCAGCAAGGACTGTTCAAAATGTAAATTCACAGGCTATATAAGTCTTTCAGTTTGTTTGATGATACAAGCATCACAGTGCCTTGGTAGAACACAACTTCAGCATCCGCAGTTTTTTGCTTTTATCAACTCTATGGTAATTGGAGCTTACTTCTTTCCTCAATAAAGCTGCACTGCACTGTCCTTGATCTGTTGTTTGAGCTTCTCTGTCACCTGGAACAAGAGGACTTTTTTGTGTCTCGCTAGCTAATCCCAATTTTTCATGACCTGAAGTATTTGAAAAGATGACAGTTATATATAGCTATCAAATTAAGGGGAAGATTTTGCTGCAAGCAGCCTAGTACTTACAATATGTCTTAGCACTATAAATCAGACTTTAAAGCAGTCAATCATTCACCAATTCTGCATTTTGCAAGCTTTTTGCAGTAACTTCAGAGCACATCTTAACACTATGGAAGCGTTCTGATGACAATTACCATGTACAGACAGCAGGCTCTATAATAACTGCCATAAAATCAGTGATACTTCGTGGGGAACACTTTCTCTCATACATCGGACCAGATTTTCAGTTAGCAGTGAAGTAAGGGCACTTGCTCCTGACCATTAAGTAAATTTTGCCAAGAGATCTCTCTGGGCAGAATTAGCTCTAGGGTTATGCAGTGGAATCGACTGCACCATTTTTACTCAGCATCTACAACGTGGAGCTAGAGTGATGTCATCTGGCTGTCCAAACAGCCAATTAAAGGCCTTTCACAAAAAGAAAATCATTGAATATATTTTTCGTAGAGCAAATTAAAGACTGGCACATAACCATGGGTGAAGATAGAAGTAAAAATATTCTGAAAAACATTAAAAATATGAAAAAAATAGCTTATATAATCTAAATCACTTAACAGCACTCCACAATTATATTGTTTCTCAGGGTCAGCTCTGTTGCTACTCAAATTTTATTAATCACATTGCCATTAAAAATCCAGTTAAACTTGACTGAACAAGGCGTAACTTTTAAAGGGGTATCAAAAGGCGACGTAGTTACAGGGGAGTTGAAATTCTCACTGATTTCAGCCATTGTTGGCTCTAGGGGAGGCCACATGCAGCCTGCAGCATTTCCGTGCACATGCCTGATGTCCTCAAGTTGTGGTCAGTATCAGAGAAGTAGTGATGATACCGACAGTTAGAGGGTTAATGATGATGAACACCGAAAGTTCGCCACCAGCACGTACCCCACCACCCCTGCAAAATCAGGCCTATTGTTTTAAAACAATCATTGCTATACTTCCATATTAAATGACAACTTTTATCTATATAGCATCTTTAATGCAATAAAGTGTCCCAAGTTGCTTCACAAGAATATTATAAAACAACATTTGACACTGGGTCACATAAGGAGATATCAGTGATCAAAAGCTTGGTCAAGGAGGTAGGTTTTAAACAGCATAAGGGAGAAAAGAGAGGTAGAGGCATAGAAGGGTTTAAGGGACAGAATTCCAGAACTTAGGGCTTTGGCAACTGAAGGCACAGCCACCTATGATGAAGTGATTAAAATTGGGGATGCTCAAGATAATGCACATATCTCAGAGGGATTACAGGGATAGGGAGGGGTGAGAACATGGAGGGATTTGAAAACAATTCTAATTATAAAACTAAACCATATTGTGAAAAATAAAAAGCACCTCAGTAAATCATATTTTTGAAATACAGTTCAATTGGAAAATATCCCATTTGGAACTTGAACCATGAAAGCAACCAATGTGAAGCACAAACAGTTTAATTTGATGCTAAGCTTAAAAAACTTTAAATAATTTTCAACAGATCTTTTATTGGATGACAATGGGGGTTCCTTTGGTGCTTCTGAATGTGCTGCATGATTTATGTGAGGAACAGAAGTTCATGAGGTGCCAACAAATACAGGCCAAATGACACCCAAATCTGTTTGTCTGCACCAATCACCTGTGAATGTCCTGGAGATGGCTCTTCCTGTGGAAGTGAAAGTTACCAAAGCACAGCTTTCAAGCTACCCAGAGGAGGCATCACACATATAGTGCGCATATCTATCAAAAAAGAGACAAACTTTAAAGGCATGTTTTAACCTTGCCTGCACAGTGAGAACTGGGGGGCCGGGCGCTAATTCCAGCCAAGTTTCCATCTACTGATATTTTAATTGCTAGTTTTTCAGCAGCATCACCCACCCTGAGTAAGGGGGGCGGGAGGTAGGGGGGTGTTGAAAATACTTAAAAGTCAGTATTTGATGACATCATTCAAACCTCAACATGATTTTACTGCCAACTGCAACATGACGCACAGCGTCAGATTTATTATTGAAGCCTGGGGCAGGCATGATCATGGCCAGAAGAAACCAGTTATGATCAACATTTTTTTTCACGGTTTCCTTGTGGACCAGGGGGAGCAGGACTGTTCCTCCGAGACCCACAGAGCTACCTTAAGCCTCCTCTGCCCTAGACTCTGGAGCACCACTACCCCCCATCTCCCCCCACCCCACCAAACTACTACTTATCTTAATGCTGGGAAGCATTCCCTCGGGTCTCTGGCACCAACCTCCTGCCGCGCTAGATCACATTCACAGGTGGGAGTCCTTGTTGTAACAGGGTGATGAGATCTGCAGGTTAAAATGCTCCTGGCCACACACATCAAGGGTGTCCAGCCTCCACATGCCGCTCAGACGGCCCCAGTTAAACTCTGTTTTCCTTATGAAAAGAAACATCAGTTGTACTGGATGCTGAGCTTTCATTAAACGGCACAGTTCCCCTGAACGTTGCAGATGTGAGCGTTAATGCTTCTCATATCAATCTAAGATAGGAAAGATTTTAACAAGTAATTTTCAGATGTTTCCATAAAAAAAAAAACGAAGTCATATGGATTCGAAACATTAACTCTGTTTTTCTCTCTGTAGATGCTGTTAGGCCTGCTGAGCTTTTCCAGCATTTTCAGTTTTTGTTTCATAATAAAAGCATCATTACGTTCCTCGATGGACATTATCCGGAAGCAGCCACATTGTGGCACTCCATGGTGCTCACATTTCTGGAATTTTTTTTCGGGTAGGTGGCTGAGTTAATCTCTGCATCCATGATACCACTGAGTAACTCTGCTCGCCTCGCCCTGCAAGAAGAGAACTCTAGGCTGGATGGCTGACCATCTGTTTGCTATTCCAAAATAGTATCTCAATCTGGCCTAGTATCTCAATCTGCTTTGGTACAGCGTGTGTAAAAAGGAATGCTTGTGTACAATGTTTGTAATGGTACTTGTAATTTCCTAGAGATGTGGGAGTTATCAGTGACATCAGTAAGAGATCCCAAAAGAAATCTGTGCAATAGGAAACAGTGCTTCATCTCCCTCCTGATACCAGCATGTTTCTGCCCCATTCACAGCCAGATGTGAGGAACCTGGCTGGCTAAAATACCTTGGACAGCAACCTGCCTCTTTTAAGCTTGCACCCATCCTTGTATTGGAAGGGTTGGGCTTCAGTTCCAAATATGGTCAGCATCTTTTGGTACACTTCTGCAGCAGCACCTCCAATTCTTCGGGAGCCTTAGTTGAGCCACTGAACAATTAGTCCACTTTTCTCTCACTACCATTACTTTCCTGTTAATGACAATCGCAGCCTTTTCAGGTCTTGAGCTCACAGACAAGTGCATTAAAGAGATCTCTGGGCAAACTTTTCATGTGCCATTAGTCTGTTCAAGTAAAAATGATTCCTGTCAGAAAATCTGGTAGTCCATTCCACCTTGCAAGCTGCCATCACAGGCAAATGTGCAGCATGGGCCTGCCCAATCCATTTTTGTAAAATCAAGGCCTATGTGTTAAATATTTAGTGGATAGAACATTTGAGTGAACCAATCAAAAAGTTAGAAATTAGAAATAAGTTATATATGTATATGTGTATTTGTAATAAAATGGGCTTGAAATGGGTCAAAATCCCAGAACTCCCTCCCTAACAGCACTCTGGGTGTACCTACACCACAAGGACTGCAGTAGTTCAAGAAGGTGGCTCACCACCAACTTCTCAAAGGCAAATAGGGATGGGCAATAAATGCTGGCCTAGGCAATGATACCCTCGTCCCATGAACGAATAAAGAAAACGATAGAGTAGTGCTGTAAATTCTATTTTCTTGGAAACTGCCTAAATTTTTGTTTCTCTAGAAACAAACTACTGGAATGATTACACTTAGGTAATGACAGCCAAACCCAGCTCAGAAAGGAGCCCATGGTCAGACAAGGCCTAGTGAGAGAGCAACTGGCAGCTACTTAAAACTAACAATCATACAAAGCTGTGTTAGGCTTTTCAGTCCACCTTTCAAATTAAGATCCTTGCTGAAATATCCAAGTTCACTAGTGTGTGAAAGTAGAATAGACATTACTTTGGTGAACAATCCCATGGTTCAATAATCTTATTATTCAATAAGGAATAAGACCATCTGCACTGAATGGCATTATAACAGCCTGTTAACAGGCTTTATGAACAGCTTAGACATAAACTGATAGTCGAATTAATACGGATGAAACTTTTGTGAGTTAGTTTGACACCAGAGGTGGAATATTTCTTGGAAGGATGAAACTGGTCAGATAGACAGCTTGAGGTGTGATAAGGAAAGGATGATGCAAGGCTTAGGTTGGATTGATCAAGGCCAGAAGGTACATGCAAAAATTCAAGAAGTTAATAGCAGGTGAATAACGTTAAAGGTAGGCTTTTCAACCCAAGGTTTTGCCAAAGAATGTAATATTTTACAGCAGGCTTGTCCAATATTTTCGCGTGGGGTCCAAATTTCAATTTTTTTTTTCATTCAAGGGGCCAATGAGCAAATTTCGGCAAGGTGCAGTCCAACGTTAAACATGAATTTTTTAAAAATGTCAAAGCAATAAATTGATAATTAAAAAATAATAAAAATGACCATTAAAAAGTGCCAAGCAGCAGAGTTAACCAGTGAAACCTTTTTTGTATTTTCGCTTAGAGCTGGAGAGACAGACCAGGCCCCAAGTCCTCGTCACCAGGGAAGGGGTGAGGACTGGGACTGAGCTAAGCAGTTTGGGTTTAACTAACATTGACCTTGCATTTGATTCTAGTGACACACAGTCAGAGTTGGCACAAATGTGGGGGTTGAGAGCAGGTTCTTGCTCTCACCCACTCACACAAACTCACTCAATCCCCATCTGGGTCCAGGTTTGGACATCTTACCAAGGAGGTATTCAGGATGCTGTGAAAGGACGCACTTCCTCACATGTCCTGTTTGGGACTCCAACTGCCCCAGGTGAGAGTGGGGGCTGGTGGATGCTATTGCTGTAACCCTGCTGATTCTCGTGGCCTCCACCACTCTGCAATCTTGTGTCCTGTGCTTCTTTAGGGGGCCTGTGTGGGAGGGCGCAAGAGAGAGAGCATGGCTAAAGGCAGCGAGATTGCGCACTATGAAAACAAAAGAGAAGCCACTCATCTTCACATTGCCATCTGCTCCTCCAATCTGAGGCTGTTTCTCTCCTGAATTTCCTGCTGATGGACTCACCAGTGAGCCAATCAGTAGCAAACAAGGGACAGAAATGACCTGTAATTGAAGGAGCAGTTCCTTGTAGAACCTTTCATTGAATTTACCCGTAGTTTGAACAGAGAGTCGGTGGGCTGGGATAGTGGCCCGTGGTCATAGGTTGGACAAGCTCGTTTGAAGGGATATTTCAAAATTAAATAAATCTTTCTAAGGTAAATAGGCCTTGCCAATAGTCCATCCAGGTCCACCTGTGAAAAAGGGTATAAAGTAGGATACTTTGTGAGACCTCAGTGTAGTTACCGGTGGAGAGAAATTCTTATGGGTAGATCCTTGCTTAAGATCTTGAGTAGTTTGAGAAGTTGTGAAGACATGAGGCACCAAGAAAAGAAGAAAAAATTAGAAGGAAAGAGCTGTTTGCGCATGCCAGCCATCCTGCCTGATCTGGACCGTTACTCGTTACTTGTCATGGTCATATGTTTTTGCTGTATACCTAGGATGTTATATTCTGCTGCGAACTCTAATTAAATTCCACATACCCACCATTTTGTTTGCAGTCACTATTGATTAAATAGATAATGGTAATATCAACTATATTTTGAAAGATTTAACATAAAATTTAAAAGAAGTCAAATGAATAAGCAGCAACCACAAAGTCACCAATTAACCATACAATTTTACATGCTGCTTTTAGCATAAATTTTTTTATTTTCTCCCTCCCCCTCCACTGGGCACCATGGAAAAATTAACTTATCACATAACGTCTAAGACTTATTTTTTGAAGCACAAAACTGAACCTAGCCATTGTACAATAAAACAAGAAGTATTCCCTACACAGGATAGCTTCTCTCTATGAAAGCTGGAACTTTTCTTTAGTTCCCAGAGAAAGTATTATGGTACTTAAATATTCCCTGAATGAACAAGCTCAATCAGGTAGTGGAGTACAACTCTCAGCATACAGCTCAGGGCAACAATTTCTACTTATTCTAGCAGACGTGGTAATGGGAGTTATAAACAAAAAAATCTTGGCGTGCTCCAAGAGCGGCAGTCTTACCGCAATTATAGCCTCCTGCTGCAGAAGTTCTTGAATAATCAATTTTTTTTGAGGTATGCAAAACATTTTCAGGGAAGGCAAAAAAAAAAAGTTTTTTTTTCCCTAAATGACTAAATAACAAGAATTACTATTCACAGAGAATACCATGACTTCCTGTTTATAAGTTTCATTCCTCTGCATCACAATGACACAGCAAGCATGGTAGATCTACTCAAAACCCTGGAATAGTGTCAAGGTATTTTGAATGAAAGCAACAAAAATGGAGAAAAGCAAACTTTTGAAATAGATTAGAAGTCATTTACAGGAGAAAAAAAATGTAATCACACATAAGACCATGTAAATTGATAGATGTTAGTTATAGAGGTTGGCAAATTCAAGCTCAAATTTTGGGACAAATGAATTAGTTCTTCAGCGACAGGGCTTATGGCTAACAGCATAAAAAGGAACAATTGCATGGGTTGTCTCAGATGCTGTCAATAAGTCTTGTGAGGAAGTTGTTCCATTCATGCAAGTCTCCCTCCCTGTGTGAGAGAGGCAGAGGGAGAGGGAGATAGAGAGAGAAAAGGGCAAGAGAGAACAAAAAGGACTGAATTGTAGAAACATGATCATTTTGAAATGATCTTTTAAGTAAGAGCATTTATTTTTTCCCTCCCAATGAATACTGTAGCAATTTTACAAATCCATTTATTACACAGAAGCAATATTATAATGTGGGTCAGAGCAAAACCTTTTCAAAATAAAGTTGCTTTATTGAAGTTACCTACAAAAAAAAGTTAAGCAACGGACATTAGGAACAAAGAGTTTCAGTGAGGCAATATACACTTAGAAGGTTTTAGATTCGATAGGGATAATTTATACCTTCAGCTTGAAATCAGTGGAAATGGTAATTAAGTAAGTTACATTTTGCTAGCCTACTGCCCAAAGAGAAAATGACTGACATCCAACGATGAGTTAGCTGATCACAGTAAGATTTTGCACCCCTGAGTTAGTTGTGTCTGTGTGTGTGTGTGTGGTGGTGGTGGTGGTTTGGGGGGTGGGGGGCGGAGAGAGAGAGAGAGAGAGAGAGAGAAGGAAGGATAAAGAGAAAATGAAAGACAGACCTGTTGCCAACTGCTGTCATGTGTCTCACGGTAAAGCTGCAAGTGTGTGTATGTCTTTGGAAGATCAGGATCAAGCTTCTGAAGTCACTTCCTGGTCAAATAGCCTATCAAAAAAATTGTTGTGGAGGCTCAACTAACAGCCATTTGGGCTGTACAGCCACAGTTACAGAATCACAGAATCTTTACAATGCAGGAGATGACCATTTGGCTCATCGAGTCTGCACTGGTTCTCTGAAAGAGCATTCTATCTAGTCCTACTCCCCTGCCTTATCCTCGTAACCTTGCACATTTTTCTTTAGCAATCCAGTTCCCTTTCGAATACCTCGATCGAACCTGCCTCCACCACCCTCTCAGGAAGTTCGTTCTCTCTGGGTGAAAAAAGTTTTCCTCACATCACTTTTATGCCTTTTGCCAATTATTTTGAATCTGTGCCCCCTAGTTCTTGAAGCTCTCGAGTGGGAAAAGTTTCTCACTAATCACCCTCAGGATCTTGAATACCTCTATCAAGTCTCCTCTCAGTGGAACCCTAGTCCAGCAAAGAGTTGGGGAAGAGTACGAAGAAATGTAAAAAGAAATCTCAAATTCAATATTCGCTATTTTTCCTGTTAGATCTCCAAAGTAATATTCAAGAGGCTAGGGAAAAGCAAATTCTACCCCAAAGATGAATCAGTAGCCATGGTGTACAATACCTATTATATTCAAAAAAAGTGACATGGTCATTAAAGAATTCTCCCTATCACTCAAAATTGCACTGGCAAACCTATCTAGTGCTAGTGCAAGCAGGTCTCATTTGTAAACCACATATAGATCATATGATCAAAGTCTATCTCCCTTGGGTAATCCAAGAGACAGTATAGAGAATCAAAATCAATTGCAATGCCAGTAATAGTCTTGACCCAATCAGTAAACAAAACCCACTATAAATAAATTTGTGAACAACTGAAAAAGTTTATAGGGGCTGGCCAAAATGTTTTCAGCCTTCAGCTAGTTAACAGGCAGAAAAGTTCCTAAAACAGACAGGCGTGTAACAAATTTGGTGGTAAGTTTCTGTATGGTTCTCCTTCAGTGATTAACTGACAACATGAAAGTGGCCAGGCACTGTTCTCGGCTAACATTAATGTTAAGATCTACCCTACATGCTGCTCTAGTGCAGGGGTACTACACTAGATTCATAAATATCTGAAGTTGCTTTGATACTGTTCTTGAACTCATGCTGTTAAGTTAGTTTTCCATGGTGGCAGCAGACTTGTAGACCAGATAACTGGATCGACAACTCTCCCACCAATATACAGAAAATGGATTTAACAGGAAAAACACTGGAAACCAGTTATCAGTTGTGGACTCCTGGGATCAAGATTAAAAGACAGTATAAGAGCTAAGAAAGAATTAAGAGAAGTGCTTTCCCAAATTGTGTAAAGACTGCCAGCTTCATCAGTTGCTCAACAGTCTTAATTAGATAAGTGGTCTCTAACAAGTAAAGATACAAACAGAGCTTGAAGTAGTGATAAAAATCACCACTTTCAAGTGAAAAATAATCCAAGAGATTCAATAAATTACTCAATTTCCAACCAATATTTAGGAAAGAGTTTGCAAGCCTTTATTGTGCCAACTAAAGATATTGCATGGTGGTAACAGGGGAAACATCCAGGGTTAAGCCACAAGGGCAAGTTGGCAGACAGGCTGACTGGAAGAATTAAAAAGGAACAACACACATTTTTCCACATACATGCAGCTCAGCTTAAGGGTTGAAAATTTACAGAACCTGTAAATTGTAACCTGTTTGAGTGCGTACACTTGTTAGAAATTGAAAATTAAATATAGAAACAGTGAAATGACACAGTTATAATGAGGGAATTTAAAAATATCTAGAGTTGTATTTATATAGCACCCTTAACGTAATAAAACCTTCCAAGGCACTTCACAGGAGCATTATAAAGCAAAATTTGATGTCACTTATTTCAGTTCTATAGGGGGTTGTGCTTTTTAATGCTGTCAGGTACCAACAATAAACCATTACTATGCCTAGAAGCCTGAGCTATCACTTCCCCTCCAAAGAGCTTAAAAAGGGTTAACATTTTAACTGCTTAACTGATATGAAATTATTTGATCTTCAAAATGAAAATACTTATCATGCTCAGACTTACTCAGATTATATTACTCTTCTATGCCATCTTAATGCGGAGCACAAGTAAGCAGAGTGATGGTCTCCCCTGATCATCAAATTCAGGCCACTTCAAAACTGTGCAAGATTAGTCATGGCACCTTTTATTACCTTGCTGTCTATTTTGCTTCTGTATATTATATCACCTGTAAGTGAACACATTGTCCAATTGCATATAGAATAAAACAATGTGGCAAACATTTTATATATTCTCAATGAGTGATATATTGTAATTAGGATTTATTAAGTTTAGTGCAGGGGTAAATTTGAACCCATGTGTTTATGAACACAACAATGTCTCGCCATAGTTTTGGGAAAAAAAGGCCTGAACTATGGCTGTAAGGCCTTGTACAGATAAATGCAGATTGCAATTAATATGCACTCCCACAGATTTTCAGCTGCTATGTGCGCTTTAAATTAAGATGGCTTTAGTAAGACTTTATACCATGGCTTCTAATTTCATATAACTGACCTCATACACAGGCAGACAGCAAACATCTTACAACAGCAACATTTACAAGAGGCATTAATGAGTTGGAGATGCACCTTGCTGTACTCCATTGTATATTTACAAGCTCTCCTTATAATAGCTACTTTTATATTACTCTGCAGTCATTGATTCAGCAGTATACATATTGTGCAGCTGGTGGCAACATAAACTTGCCCAATTCCCTTCTTTTCTGGCAATCCAGAAGTCATCATTTTTAAAAATTAAATGCATGTTCTCAACAGCTGCCAGCATGTGTTAATCAGGCGCCTGGAGCTCACATCCTGGAAGCAACATCATGATGCAATGTCATGAGTTCAGCAGTTTGAGCACACGCACTGGCCAAATCGCCATGTTCAGTAAGGGTTGCAATCCTAAGGCAGTAGAAAGACGTAGGTATGATAGAACATGAATGACTGAGAACTAGCCGTGAGGCTACTGCTAAAACAAAGAACGCTAGGGGGTATCACAAGGACAATTAAGTACAAAAGAGCAAATACTATCCTGTCTTTGTAGCAATCTTTAGTAGACCTCATTTAGAACCTGGAGTAGAGTTTCAAGTGCAGACTTCCTGTAGTGCAAATCAAGTTTCTGCGATCTTTTGCAATGGTTTAAAAACATTATGCTGGAACTAGGCCCCACATAGATAAAATTAATTACCATGGCAAGTTTCCACTAATTATGTTAATTTGCAACCCTTCAAATAAAACTTTTTTTTAAGACATGACGGACATGTCATTCTGAGAAATATATCTTGACTGCAGTTTCCTTCAAAGAATCAATTTTAAAAACAGGACAAGGCAACAATACCAATATGACCTGTGTAAAAAGAATTGCTGGAACCCCAAAATAGGCTCAGCGTATTTTAACCAAACTATTTCATGATGACAAGAAACATTTGACTTCCGCTTTGTAATTCTGCCATGCACATTTATCAGCAGGCCAATGAACAAACAACAAAAAAAAAATACTTAAAATTGATTCATTTTAAATTTGGTTTCCCATTTAGATTAAACCACA
Source organism: Cetorhinus maximus (assembly GCF_964194155.1). NCBI lineage: Eukaryota > Metazoa > Chordata > Chondrichthyes > Lamniformes > Cetorhinidae > Cetorhinus > Cetorhinus maximus. Next base: position 81,946,964 of record NC_135888.1, on the reverse strand, counting down.
TTCTATGGAGGTGTTAATAAGTCCAATGTTACCAGGAGAGGTTACAAGTTTTCAAGATGAACCTAGGTCTAGGCGGCTTATTCAAAAAATTAGAGCTAGGCCTTTCAGGAGGTAAATTAGGAAGCACTTCGCCATGCAAACAGCATTAAAAGCTTGGACATCTCTTCTGCAACGGCAAACGATACCAGATCAATTGTTAATTTAAAAACTGAGATTGATACATTTTGTTGGACAAATGTGATAAAGGAGATGGGCAAAGATAAGTATATGGAGCTAGGCTGCAGACCAGCCATGACCTCATTGAATGGCAGGTGATAGGTTCAAGGCCTACTCTACTCCTGTTCCTATGTCACAAGACATGCAATACGTATGTTTTTGCACTGAAAATCTTAGTCCTCCAACTATTGTCATGCAATAATTCATTATTTAACCAGGACCAACATTCAAATTATCATGTGTCCATATGATTAACGTGTATGTAGTGCATTATTTAATCATACATATTGATATACACAATAAACTAAGTTGATGGTGGGAGGGGGCGGCAATGGGAAACAAGGTGAAACATAAGAGAGGAGAAACAAGGTGGACAAAGAATTGGGAGAGACAGAAAGCACTAGAGTAAGAAATAGTAAGGTGTTAGGTGGGGTCAGAGTAAGAGGGAATTCAATAAGGTCTAAATTAGGTTTACAGTGCATGTATGCAGAGCATGGTAAATAAACTTGGTGAGCTGCAGGTGCATATAGCCAAGTGTGAATATCATATTGCAGTCTTAATGGAAACCTTGCTCATAAAAGAGCAGGCCTGGGTACTTGTTCTTGGGTACAAGGGACAGAATTTTGAGGTCGCTGGGCGGGCGCGGTGGACAGGCCTGGGAGTGGCTGGGATACAGCCCACCACCCACGATCAAACCCCGATCACGATGTCATGCTAGCTGGCCAATTAACGGCCAGCCAGCGTGAAAGGCACGTTGAAAGGCTCAGCACTTCCAGGGTGGGGATGGGGAGAAGGGCGAGCGCTGAAGTCAGCGCGGGTGTGAGGGAGCAAGCATTGATAGCTCCCTGAAGACAAAGAGCTGCCTCAGGGAGCTGAAGATTTTAAAACTATCAAATAAAGATTTTAAAATGCAAAAAAATTGTCCACTTGTCAGACTCACTCACCTAAACATATAGATTATAAAAATTCTGTCCAAACATTTTAATTTTTTAAATTAATATCTGAAATTTCATTCCTCCCTTGGATGAGGTTTCCTCAAAAATCCAAAGGCTGCCTGGCCAATTTACTGTAACAGGCAGTGAAAAATCGAGGTTAGTTAATACATTAATGGCTTTAAAAGACTTCTTAATTGTCGGTGAGGCGGGGGGGGGGAGAGAGACGGGGACGGACACGCTGCCAACTCTCGTGCGTGTCTGCCAACCAAAATATCGCGTGAGTGCCCAATGACGTCACTGTGTGCTATTTTACGCACGGGCGTGTCAGGCGCACGGCCGCATGCCAAGTGAAAAATCCTGCCCAAGGTGCTCAGGAAACATAGGGAAGGAAAGAAAGGAAGAGGATTGGAAATATTGATTAAGGAGGATATTAAACGTTGGAGAAGATGTCCTATAGGGGTCACGAACAGAAGCTATTTGGTTAGAGCTAGGAAACAATAGGTATGATTACACTAGGGTCATTCTATAAGCCAACTAGTGGGAAAGATATAGAGGAACAAATTTGCAAGGAAACTACAAAGAGGTGCAAAAGCTATAGAACAGTTATAATGGGGGCTTTAGTTATCCTAATGTAGATTGGGATAATAATAGTGCAAAGGCAGGGAGAAGGAACGGTTTATGAACTGCATACAGGAGAATTTCCTACATTAGTACGTTTCCAGTCCAACGAGCAATGGAGCATTGCTGGAAATCTGGTTCTGGGGAATGAGGTGGGTCAAGTGGATCAAGTGTCTGTAGGGAAACATTGAGGAAACAGTGATCATAGTATCATAAGATTTAGGTTGGCAGTGGAAAAGGACAAAGAGCAATCCAAAGCAAAAATATTGAGCTGGGGAAGAATCAATTTCAATGGGGTGAGAACAAATCTGGCTCAGGTAAATTGGAATCATAGAATGGCAAGCAAAACTGTAACAGAACAATGAATGGCTTTTAAATAGGAGATGGGTCAGCACATCCTCCATAAGGGAAAAAGGTAGGACAAACAAAACAAGAGCTCCCTGTATGATGAAAGAGATAGAGAGTAAGATGACATAGAAAAAGGCTGCATATGACAGATGTCATGTTGATAATACAAGGGAGAATCAGGCTAAATATAGAAAGTCCAGAGGTGAAGTGAAAAAAAAAGAGAAACAAAATGAGAGTATGGGAAGAGGCTGGCAGCTAATATAAAAGGGAATCCAAAAATCTTCGACAGGCATGCAAGCTGTAACAGGGTAATAAAAGGAGGAGTGGGTGATTAGGTACCAAAAAGGGAATTTACTTACAAAGGCAGAGGTACTAAATGAATACTTGGCATCGGTCTTTACCAAAGGAGATGTTGCCAAAGTCATAGTGAAAGAGAAGGTTGTTGAAACAATGGATGAGCTAAAATTGATAGGCAGAATATATTAGAAAGATTGGCTGTACTGAAGTTGGTAAGTCACCAGGACCAGATGAGATGCAAGCGTGAGCAGGTTATTGGTGAGTAAGTGTTGCTTGACAGCACTTAATCCTTCCATCACTTTGCTGATGATTGCAACTAGGCTGGTGTGGAGGTGACTGGCTGGATTAGATTTATCCCAGGAAATTTTCTGCTTTGTTGGATAAAATGCCGGTATTGTCGCAGTCCTGGAACAGCTTGGCTCAAGATATGGTAAGCTCTGGAGTACAAATCTTCTGTGCTACAGCCAAGCTGTTGTTGGGACCCATGGCCCTTGCTGTACCTACTGCGCTCAGCTGTTTTTTGATATCACACAGACTGAATCAAATTGGCCAACAACTTATATCTGGGATGCTGGTGATCTCAAGGGGGAAGCTAAATGGATCATCCACTTGACATTTATGGTTTAAGATGGTTGCGAATGCGTCAGTCTTCCACATTATTAAAGTTGGCACGACTTCACACCCACAAAACACATATCCGTATGATAATAAAGACATTGTTAGCAAAACAACATTGTATTTAAGTTGGCTGCAGTAGATTAATGTGCACTTATATTTACTGTTTTAGCACTACACTACTGTATTATATTAACTTTTTTTATAATTAGTTTGTTATATTGTCTGCAGCATTAATATTGACATGTCTGCCACTGCATCTACATTCAATATGCTTAGCTGTGCTAATCCAAATTCTCCTCAACTCTTTAGTAAAATATCCAATCAGAATGTCAAGTGGCACAGTCAAATCTAAGTCACTGGAATGCTGGATTTGAAATTTGTATTTACCTCCCCATGCATGGAATCATCAACATTTAAAATTAAGTCTGTAGGACTACAGGCAACATGACCAAACAATAAGCATGATGAAACAAAAGTGACAAGAGAAGAAAGCTGCATTTATACAGCTTGTCCATAACATCTGTTATACCTCATAACATCTTGAAGTCCTTCACAATCAATGAACTGCTAAATCAAAATCTCTCAGGATAAGAAACGATATTGTTAAAGTTAAGGTGCTTGCTCCATAAATTGTTGCATTTAAGGGGAAAAAGAGCAATCCCCTTCAATTTATTATACCTTAGATGCAGGAAATGCTTCCTCAACATTTCAATTCAATTAATGAATGAATAAAACATTTATTTTGAAACTAAATGTGTTCACTTGCTGTATCAAGTCTCCAAAAACAAACCTAATAATTACAGGTAGAAATCCTTATTTGAATATGACAAAAAATAACTACCACATCCATAAAGCCTTCAGCATCTGATTTTATGACAAGCTTCCAGTCAATCAAAAATTCCTTCCTCTCCCATCTTACATCTTCATACTTCCCTGCGGCTATATTCAAACACAGTAACAGCAATAATTTAAATCTAGCTATGTTAACAGCACTTACCATAACATTCTTTTTTGAAGAAAGACATTTGAATTTCTTCAAAGTGTGTCTTTCTTCAAAAACATCTACACATGTTAGACCTTTTTGGGTGTACATAAATGGGAATGCTCTGTTACTGTCAGAAGAAGAATAAGCATGGAAACTTAACCACCAGAAAAAAGCTGAATGTCATTTTTGTCCATCTATCCACTAAGAAGGTGGTTATGTGGGAATTCTGGCCTTTCACACATGCAGTTAGAATAATGAACTTTCTTCAACATCTGCTCCACCTGACGAGTTACAGAATATGTGACAATGTTGCACTGAATGTAAGCCTTGACTACAGCATGAGTTTTTATAATGGAAGTTCTCATCCATCCAAATAAGAATCTTCACCAAATGGAGTTGCAAGTGCAAAAGTATCTTTTTCAGAAATAACATTTTAAACAAAAGGAACCTGTGACATGACCGCACTACATTAGTTTTAATTACCACTAAAGAAAAATATGCACTAGGAATGGTTCTGTATTCAATTCAAATATATCAGCCTGCGCTCTCATTCATGGCCCTATTGAGTTCAGATCTCAATGCTTTTCATATAAGATCTGTTACTTTTGTGAGACAAGCTTGACCAATTCTCACCGAGGCTGTGAGGTGAAGCATTTTATAGTGTGGAACTCTTAATCATGAAGGTAAGGAGGAAAATAACCTGGGTCAATTCTGTGCATCACTGAAAAGTATCAACAAGCCTCACAGAAAATAGGCCACACTTACAGCTAAAGCTACACTGAGTGCCAGAATGATTTTTTTTTGGGGGGGCGGGGTTAGTTTGGTGGTAAAAGATGATAGAAAACTATTACAATATGCATATTATTTCCTAGAAAACAAGAGTAAAAATAATGCAGCTGTACACCATTGCCTCTTTCATTAAAAATTATTCATCATATTTTTCTTTCCTTTAAAATCAAAAGTCTGCAATTTAAAAATTCCAGTTAGTTGTGCAGCATACCAAAACAGTCCCTTCTCAGGGTAAATTTACAGACTAGTTTTGCTACTCATGAAAAATAGTTTGCCATTCTTTCTTTCTTTAAAATAAGAAAAATATAGTCTTGTCATCCTGGTGACATTTCAACTAATAACCACTCCCCCCCCCCCCGCCCCCCAACCAACATAAACTGAATTTTCAGACATTTTTTGGGTGACTGATAACTTGACTAAGTCAAAAGACATATACAATGTAAAGATGGTTAAGTTATATGCAATACTGGCTCCTCTACATTATTTAATAATTTTCTTGTACTCGTCCATTAAAGAGTAATCCTGTTTTTGTTTCCAAACTTCAAGACACATGCTACACTGTTGAATTATATAGTTCACAAGATGCCCAAATCATCAAGTCAGGCTTGGGCTGGAAGAATGTTTGGATTGCTCAGGGGTTCTACGACCGAACTTTACTGTTTACAATGCATTTAACAACAATACGCATGCTTGAAAATATGTTACCAAGAATTAAAGAAATTAAAATCCATACCAAACTGTAAACATTGCAAGACACATCAAAATTAATAGAAAGGAACAAAGGAGAACAAAGGGAATACAGTATTTTTTTAAAAATCAAGACTGGCGTCTCATGTTAATTTTACACCAAATCATGAAACCTTCAACTCAATCTCTAAAATACTGCGACAACATCTCGATCGGCTATTTAGATGTGTCGAGTTTAGGTCAAATGAGGCAAGGAAAAGTAGTGCTCAGATATGGGCCGGTGAGAGACAAAGGCAGCAGCAGCTCCTGGACTTGCAGAGACAGAACCCAATGCCATCCCATCCTCGATGGAGGAAAGCATCCCTCTGCCTGCCAGCATCAGCTGCAGCTCTTACACCAAGCTGGAGACAGGCCGGGGAGGATGAGAGACAGGAGACATCCCAGCAATGGCACCATGATGCGAGTCAGCATTCTCCCCGGGCTCGGCGGCCATCCGGCCCGGGGGGGTTGGAGTGAGTGAGTGAGTGAGAGGCCCACACTCAGACTTTAACACTCACCGCCAGACAGAAACATCGAGCCAACTCAATTACATAATTAAAAAAAACTTGAAAACCGTAAGGAAGAAGCGAGAAAGAGAGATCTTCAATAAACGACAGCGGTTTCTCTTACCCCCTGTGCCGTCTGAATTCTCGTTTAAACTGCCTGAGGAATCATGCTGAGTGCCCACACACCCTCCCATGGGTGAGCGCCTGTCACTTTTACAACAAACCAACTGACCCGGCCCGCAGCCCCGGCCGGCACTCACTCGCTCAGCTGCGCGTCCCCGCCTCCGGGCGCGCCCCTGCAGGCATTCGCTCGCTCAGCCGCACGTCCCCGCCTCCGGGCGCGCCCTCGCAGGCACTCACTCACTCACTCGGGCGCGCCCCCGCAGGCACTCGCTCGCTCAGCCGCGCGTCCCCGCCTCCGGACGCGCCCCCACAGGCATTCACACTCAGCCGCGCGTCCCCGCGGCCGGCACTCACTTACTCAGACGTCCGCGCGCTCCCGCCGTGCCTCCCCACCCCACACGGGCCCGGCCCACCCTCTCCACACGGCGGCCCCGCCTCCTCTTTCTTTGGCCCCCCCCCCTTTCCGTGAGCCGCCGGCTACGGCTCCCCTCTCCTCCATGAACGGCCCCGCCCCCATCCACCACCCCGTGTACACGCCCCCGCCCCCATCCACCACCCCGTGTACACGCCCCCTCCAGGCCACGCCCCTTCCCTGAGCCGCCCGCTCCCGACTCCTCCTCCATTAGCGGCCGCGGCCCCGCCCCCTCCCCTTATGCCACACCCCATACCCGGTGCCGCGTGCCCGTTCACGGATCCTCTATTAGCTGCCCCGCCCCATCCCTGTGTGGACACGCCCCCTCCAGGCCCCGCTCCCTCCCGCACGAGCTCCTTGCGCTACGTCACACGCAGCGCCGTGTTGTTCTGATGAAGGGTAAGACGGGTTGGGAATGTTAACTCTGTCTTCATCTCCACAGATGCTGTCAGACCTGCTGAGTTTTTCCAGCAGTTTTTGTTTTTGTTCTTGTTCATTCACATCTCGGTCTTTCGAGCTATTTTTACTTCGTTTGTTTCTGGCATTATTTGGGTTTTATTTTACTGTCGTGTTTTGGGGGCTGTGTGTTTAAGTGCGTCTTTTACACACTATCTCCCGTGCGCAGGTGCTAAATCGGGTTACCAACCCTCCAGGATTGACCTGGTGTCTCCAGGATTCTGCTCTGTGCAGCCCTGGAGAAGAATCAGAGGGACATTAAAAAATGTTTTTTAAAATCATTTTCTTTGTACGTTTCTCTTTACCAGATATTAACGTATTGAAAATGGGAAAAAAGGCTGGCTGACAATCAAGCATCATTAGATTGGGTAATGAGTCTTGCTTTCCAATTGGTGTGGGAATGAAGCACATCATATGGATGAATGTGTTTGACTGGAGGTCCATGTCCCAATAATATAGTGAGCCTGGGATCTGGATCCAATTATTAGGCCTCTAAATTCTTAGTCAAAGAGGTGGTTTGTAAGCAGGGCCTTAAAGAGAACAAGTTTGAAACTGGGGCTCAGACAGCTGAAGGCACAGCCCTCAACTGTGGACTGAAGGGTGAGAGGGATGGAGGTCAGCGGAATAGAATGTTCTGAGGTTGGCAAAGGGGCTGTGAGATTGGGGCTGTGAAACCTTGCAGAGATGGGGAGCTAGAAGGACAAGAAGGAAGTTAAATACAAGGATGAATATTTTAATTATGAAGTGCAGATCAGCAATGACAGGGGCAGTGGACGAGTGGGACTTGGTGCAGGATAAGATATGGGCAGCAGAGTTTTGAATAAGCTGAAGGTTAGGAGATGTAAAGCCAGTCCAAAGAGCATTGGAATAGTGAGTCTGGAGGTGACTGATGTGTGAATGATTGTTGGACTAGCAGAAAGGCTGCGACAGGTACAGAGGCAAGGGATGTTACAGAGGTGGATTCAAAATGTCCCCATTCAATGGATCCTTTCACCTGCCTCCAGTATGCTCCCTCCACCTGGATCCCTCCCTCTGGCCTCTTACCTGCCCTTGATCTTTTCATTGAGAACTGTCGGCGTGACATCAGCCGTCTCAATTTCTCTGCTCCTCTCACCCTCTCTAACCTGTCTGCTTCTGAACTTGCTGCACTCCGTTCTCTCAGGTCCAACCCTGACTTTGTTATCAAACCAGCCGACAAGCGTGGTGCTGTTGTTGTCTGGTGTACTGACCTCTACCTCGCAGAGGCTGAGCGCCAACTCTCAGACACTTCCTCCTACCTCCCCCTGGACCATGATGCCACCGCCGAACATCAAGCTCGACTGTCACTGACCTCATCTCTGAAGATCTTCCCCCCACAGCTTCTAACCTCGTAGTCTCCCAACCTCGGACAGCCCACTTCTACCTCCTTCCCAAAGTCCACAAACAGGACTGTCCCGGTAGACTGATCGTGTCAGCCTGTTCTTGCCCCATGGAACTCATTTCTTCCTATCTTGACTCCGTTCTCTCTCCCCTCGTCCAGTCTTTTCCCACCTACATCTGTGATTCCTCTGATGCCCTATATCATATCAACAATTTCCAGTTCCCTGGCCCTAAACGCCTCCTCTTTACCATGGATGTCCAATCCCTCTACACCTCCATCCCCCACCAAGATGGTCTGAGGGCTCTCCGCTTCTTCCTTGAACAGAGGCCCGAACAATCCCCATCCACCACCACTCTTCTCCATCTGGCTGGACTTGTTCTCTCACTGAACAATTTCTCCTTAAACTTGTCTCACTTCCTCCAAATCAAAGGTGTGGCTATGGGTACCTGTATGAGCCCCAGTTATGCCTATCTCTTTATGGGGTATGTGGAACATTCCTCATTCCAGTCCTACTCGGGCCCCCTCCCACAACTTCTTTTGGTACATCGATGACTGTTTCGGTGCAGCTTCATCCTCTCGCCTGGACCTGGAAAAATTTATCAATTTTGCTTCCAATTTCCACCCCTCCATCACTTTCACATGGTCCATCTCTGACACTTCTCTTCCCTTCCTTGACTTTTCTGTCTCAATTTCTGGTGATAGACTGTCCACCAATATTCATTACAAACCCACCTACTCCTACGGCAACCTCGATTACAGCTCCTCACACCCTGGCTCCTGTAAGGACGCCATCCCATTCTCAGTTCCTTCGCCTCCGTCGCATCTGTTCTGATGATGCCACTTTCCAAAACAGTACTTCTCAATGTCTTCCTTCTTCCTTAACCGAGGCTTTCCACCCACGCTGGTTGACACGGCTCTCAACCATGTCCGACTCATCTCCCGTGCCTCTGCCCTCACACCTTCCTCTCCCTCCCAGAACCATGTTAGGGTCCCCCTTGTCCTCACTTTTCACCCCACCAGCCTCCACATTCAAAGGATCATCCTCCGCCATTTCCGCCAACTCCAGCATGATGCCACCACCAAACACATCTTCCCTTCACCCCCCCCCGTCGGCATTACGTAGGGACTGTTCCCTCCGGGACACCCTGGTCCACTCCTCCAGCACCCCCAACACCTCATCCCCTTCCCATGGTACATTCCCATGCAATTGCAGAAGGTGCAACACCTACCCCTTTACTTCCCCCCTCCTCACCGTCCAAGGGCCCAAACACTCCTTTCAAGTGAAGTAGTGCTTCACTTGCACTTCCCTCAATTTGGTCTGTTGCATTTGCTGCTCCTAATGCAGTCTCCTCTCCATTGGAGAGACCAAATGCAGATTGGGTGACCGCTTTGCGGAACACCCTCGGCCTGTCCGCAAGCATGATCCTGTCCTTCTTGGCGCTTGCCATTTCAACACCTCAACCTGCTCTCATGCCCACATGTCCATCCTTGGCCTGCTGCAATGTTCCAGTGAAGCTCAATGCAAACTGGAGGAACAGCACTTCATTTTCCGATTAGGCACCTTACAGCCTTCCGGACTTAACATTGAGTTCAACAACTTCAGACCATGAATTCTCTCCTCCATCCCCATCACCCTTTTTCAAAGAACAAAGAAAAGTACTGCACAGGAACAGGCCCTTCGGCCCTCCAAGCCTGCGCCCATCATATTGCCTGTCAACTGAAACATTTTGCACTTCCAGGGTCCGTATGCTCAGAAAAGCACCCTTCCACTGCTACCCTCTGTCTTCTATGACCAAGACAATTCTGTATCCATCTTGCCAGCTCACCTCGGATCCCGTGCGACTTTACCTTCTGTACCAGTCTGCCATGAGGGACCTTGTCAAAGGCCTTACTGGAATCCATGTATATAACATCCACTGCCCTTCCATCGTCGATCATCTTTGTCACTTCCTCGAAAAACTTGATCAAGTTGGTGAGACACGACTTCCCCTTCACAAAACCATGCTGCCTCTCACTAATACGCCCATTTGCTTCCAAATGGTAGTAAATCCTGTCACGAAGAATCTTCTCCAATAATTTCCCTACCACTGACGTAAGGCTCACCGGCCTGTAATTTCCTGGATTATCCCTGCTACCCTTCTTAAACAATGGAACAACATTGGCCATTCTCCAGTCTTCTGGGACCTCACCCGTAGCCAGTGAGGATGCAAAGACTTCTGTCAAGACCCCAGCAATCTCCTCCCTTGCCTCCCTCGGTACTCTGGGGTAGATCCCATCTGGCCCAGGGGACTTATCCACCTTAATACTGTTGAAGATGCCTAACACCTCTTTTTTGATCTCAACATGATCCAGGCTATCTACACACTCTTCCCTAGACAAGTCGACCACTAAGTCCTTCTCTTTAGTGAATACTGATGAGAAGTATTCATTTAGTATCCCCCCTTTTTCCATATTAATTTTTATTTATTTATTTTTAAATTTTTCATTAATTTTTTTTACACTTATTTTCATTATTTTTTAAAAATTTATTTTAATTTTCATTCTTTGTTTTATTCCCAGCTTTTAGCCTATTTTCAATCTTTCTTCCCCCACCCACCCCCACTAGGGCCACCTGTCACTTCCAGAGTGCTTACCCTGGTCCGGCCATTATCACATTTTTCTTTCTTAATGTCACCATTAGCACCTCCTTTAGCTAGTACATCCACCATTAACAACTCTTTGACTTTTTGTTTGTGACATCTTTAGCCATCTCTCCTTTGCCTCCACCCATCGCTGGCCTTCTATCCAGCTTCACCGGTTCCACCCCACTTAATCAGTATATATTTCAGCACATCTCTACCTCTCTTTAGATCTGAAGAAGAGTCATACGGACTCGAAACGTTATCCCTGTCTCTCTTTCCACAGATGCTGTCAGACCTGCTGAGTTTTTCCAGCATTTTTTGTTTTTTTGTTTTCGTTACAGAGATGGAAGCAGGCTGTCTTTGTGATGGAGACATTTCATTTACTATCAACACCTTGTCATGAAAACTTGGGAAGACATTTTCTGTGACCTAAGTTACACTTTGCAACAATAACACTCCTCACATGAAAATACTGATTGTCAGGCAGGTTTAAACACTTGGAAATACAGTAGCATTTAACAGAGTGTCATCACAGGCTTTCTTTTATGGTTTTCTTTCTTGTTTATTTATCAAGGATTTCCTTGCTTTATTTTAATTCATTGCAGATGGATTAAATTATTTTAAAGAATGGTCCTAATTAAATTAACAGAAAGCTTATCAACAAGTAAATAATGCATAAAAAGGAAACATGTGCAAGGTAAGGGGGAGAAGGCGGAGGAATGGCACTAGGCGAATTGCTGATTCGGAGGCCCAGCGCAGACATGCTGGACCAAATGGGTTACTGTGCTGTAATAATTCTGTGATTCTGTTTTGGTCATAAACATGGAGGAAGCCTAATGAATCTGTGCAGCGTTTACTGGATCATGCAGGAACCGTACAGGCGGAGACAGCAAAAGCAGCTCTGTGTCAGCTCTAAATTGGCCAGGGGTGTCTACCGCACGTTGAAGGCTGGACGTAGGAGCTTCTCAGCCCAGATTTGGATCACAGTATGCCATTTGCACAGTCCCATAGTAAACCTTTTGGATTTTTATAAAAGCATCTGTGATGGTTCCTCACAATTAGAAGGACAAGTTGCAAATAAAAAAAAGATAATTTGTTCTAAATGACATTTTCATGCATTAAGCAAATGTAAAGCTTCAAACTGATTGACAGACCTGTCAGGTTTTACCCATTTGGTGTGAGACACATTCATTTTATTCATAAAAATGCAACTTATTTTTGTGCCTCTCAATCTTTAAAATAGACTGAGTTCCATCTGTTCAAATAATTTTGTAATCTCTCACTCTTTTTGATCATAAATGTCACTCTTAACATTTGCAGACGTTGACAGCTCTCTATTAGTATTCAACAGAATCAAAGGGTACCAGATAACAGCTTTTGGTGAAAAACGTTACGCATGCACAAAAGTGAACTAAGGCATACTCATCTTCAAACTTTAAGCAACAAAAGGGGAAACATTGAACAGAATGGAAGACAATAAAAGGAAGAGATGAAGGCCTGAATTTTCAGGTCCCACCAGGGCAGGATCGGCAATGGGTGGGGGTCAAAAATATTGTCACCAGCTGATGTGCCCATTTCCTGAAGCTGTTCCTGGTACTGGCCATTTTCATCAGGGGGGCAGGAGGGCGGCTTGGTGATCTCGCCTGCTTCATAATTAAGGTTAATTAAGTTGGTTGAAGAACTCATTAAGAGTTCTTTAACGGGGGTTGCTGTGATTTTTGGGGGGATGCACAGGCTGTATGCTCTATCTGGGCCAGCCAGACCAGCTGAATGGAGACGGATACACACTGGGGAGCCAGTTATGGATGCCCCAGGGAATTAGCTGGGCCCCCTAAAAGATAGAGCACTACAGCAGGGGGCTTGGCCATTGGGAGATAGGTAATATCAGGTCAGCGTTAGTTTTGGGGCAGAGTAGGCAGAAAGCATTCAGGCAGTGCTTGGGGGCGTCCCTTTCTGGCATAAGATCATGGAGCAAAACTTCCAAGCACAATTGGGCTGCAGATGGCATTGAAGGCACTGCTCTCAGATTTTGGGTCCAGTGATGACGAGGAACAACACCCTCTGCATTAAGGGCAGAGCTCCGAGCATAAGGAGGGCAGGGGAGAGAGGTAAAGAACAGGAAGGACACAGAGGCCATACCCTCAGCATTGGCTCTATGGGAAAGACAGATCAGCCTGGAGATGAACGAGATCCAGTGCCACAGGAGACTGCAGTTCTTAAGGCAGGTGGCCAGAGACATCTGTGACCTCATCGCTAAAGACCTTGCACCTTGTACCTCACAACACTGGTCACCATGCACTGCCGGTGGCAATTAAAGTCACTGTGGCCCAGAACTTTTTTTGCTTCTGGCTCTTTTCAGGGATCAGCTGTGGACCTTGTTGGCATTCTCGCAAACAACTGCACACAATTGCATCTCGCAAGTCACTGATGCCCTTTTTGCCAGAGCTGGACAGTACATTCATTACCAGACAGGCGCAGCCTTGGGAACACAGAGGGCAGTGGGTTTTACCACAATCGCTGGTTTCCCCCAGGGCGGGCATCATTGATGGCACCCATGTGGCCATCAAAGCACCTAATGATCGGCTAGTCAGATTCATCACCTCCGCCCCCCACCAAGCTCTGTAGATGGATTCTAGGGAACAAGGGATATCTCTTGACAAGATGTCTACTCACCCCTCTACAAGAGCCCCAGTCTTATGATCCCAGTTGATGTTAATACTGGACAAGTCAGATTCCAGAGTGAAAGAGAGAGTGAAAGAAAAAATACAGCACTGTGGATGTACCTACACCACATGGACTGCAGCGGTTCAAGAAGGCAGCTCACCACCGCCTTCTCAAGGACAACTAGGGATGGGCAATAAATGCTGGCCCAGCCAGTGAAGCCCACATCCCATGAATGAATAAAAAAAAACCTGGCTTGATAGATCCTAATTTTTTTTTTAGAAACTGTGGAGGAAAGTTACTGAACAAATGAACTTTTAATGAAAAGAATAAAATATTTATTGAAACAAGAAAAGTGAACTATATTACACCAAACAAAGAAATTGGAAAGATATCAAAACAAACGCAAGAAGACAATTCAAATTCCCACTATCCCTTTACCCCAGCAATATCTTTGCAGACAAATAAACCAGTGAGGAGTTACCACTATCTTGACACAAAGGCATCTTGCTTGGGCTTGGCACAGTTGCAAATGGTTATCTTCTAGTGAATTCCTGAGCATTCACTTGATGCTTCTCACCCAACTCATATCTCTCCCCATGACACCCAAAAACTGCACTCTAATCCACATCTTGTAAAAAGTGAGCTAACTTTTCCACTATCACTTTTGTCGTAATTTTCCCCAAACGCAACGCCTCAGGAAATCTTGTCGAAACATCCATAATTGTGAAAAGGTATTGATTCCCACTTCTAATTTTAGGTAGGAGTCCTACACAGTTTACTAAGACCCTGCTAAATGGTTCTTCAAAAACTCTTATCAGAATTAACGGTCCAAGTTTAATTGATGATTGGGGTATCCCCACTACCTGACATGTATGACATGTCTGGCAGAATTTAACCATGGCTTTATGCAATCCTGGCCACAAAAATGGTTCATTATTTTATCCTGCATTTTCCTAATACTTACGCGACCTGCCATTGGAATTTTGTGAGCCGCTCATAAAATTTCATTCCGATACTCAGATGGAGTACCTGATGAATTACTGCACATTCCTCATCTGTTGGTATTTGAGATAGTTGCCATTTACTCATTAGCATTTTGTCTTACAAATTATAACACTCAGGTAGTAGTTCTGATTCAGTCTCTGTGTAGGCTGTTTGATAGAGCTCCCTCAACTCATGGTCAGCCTGTTGCATTTCCACTAAAGAAGAAGGGCTAAACATGCCAGCCTCATTCTCTTTACCTTCTCATTTTTGCTTAAGTTTTCGATAACAATGTCAGATAATTGAATTTCTACTTCTTCTCCCTTTTTCAGAGATTCTTCCTCTTCCTGTCTAATTTTATGAGCCTGAGATCTAATCACTACACAGTCAGGAAACAATCCAGGATGTTCCTCCTGCAGCTTCTCAGTTTCTTTCACTTCCACTGGTTGTTCCAACCCTCAGTGAAGCGATTATTTTTGAGCCAGCCAGATCATTCCCCAAGATAAAATCAATTTCTGCTACAGGCATTTTATGCACTCCTCCAACTGCAACCTTGTCACTTACTAAATTACCCTTTAATCCAACTCTATATAATGGAACCAGCTTATAATATCCATGGATACCTGTATTAATATTTTTTTCCTTCACTAACCCCTCTGGAAGACAAATTGTATCATCAGCCAGCATTAGTGACTGACTCGCTCCAGTGTCTCTCAATAACTTTATTGGTTTACCCCCTTGATTAGAAGAATAAGGGAATACCTCGCCTCTATAAATAAAATCTTTAAACCCTTCTGTAACTTGTTTTTCCGAATTTGCTTGACTAGTCTGAGGAATTATTTCTACGTCTTTGGTAGATTCTGAGCCTTCACTTTGTACTTGCACTATGGCTATTGTTTTGTCACTTATCTCTTTCCCGAAGTTAGTTTTTCCTAAAGATTTTTTAGGCATCCCTATTACAGAAATAGAATTCCCAATTAATTTCCATCAATTAGCTTTTGTATGTCCAGTTTTATTGCAATGGAAGCATACTTTTTTCTTTACATCAATTTTAGGTTCTAGTCTATCTCCTTTATTATTTTGGCATCCATCTGTCCATTCCCTAGAATCTTTTCCATCACCAAATTTTCTATTTCTCCAATTTCCCTGCTGATTCCCATATAACCATTTTCCCACATGTAACTGTCTGTGTGAGATATCATAGGTATCAGCCAAAACTGACACTTCTCCGATCATTGATACTTGATGCTTACAAAATAAGTCTTGAAGGTTACTGGAATGCTATTTTGGAATTTTTCCATAATCATAATTTCCCTCACATTCTCAAATTTTTTCTCTAACTTCAGTGATCGAAACCATGAGTCCCACAGCATTTCTATTTTCCTAGCAAATTTTACGAACATTTCATTTGGTCTTTTCTTTAAAGTCTGAAATTTCAACTGATATGCTTCAGGGACAAGCTCGTAAGCATTGAGTATTGCCCTTTTAATCACTTCACAGTCTGCAGATTGCTCTTCTGACAAACCACTGTACACATTACAAGCTGTACCCATAAGGACATTTTGTAACATTAAGGTCCAAGCATCCTTTGGCCATGTCAAGTTCACAGCTATCTTTTCAAATGAGGTGAAATATTTTTCAACTCCATCATTTGTAGGCACTAAATGAAGATTTTTAGTTAAATTAAAATCCTCAGCGGGATCAGACTCATCCTCTGAACCACTATCGCTCTTCGGTCTTTATTCTAAGCTTTTCACTCACCAATTCATGCTGCCTGATTTCTTTCTCGCTTTGAAACTCGAGCTTTCGCATTTCCATTTCTTTCACTCTTTCAGGCTTTTTCATTTCTTTTTCCATTTCAACTTGCTTCATTTCTTTGTCTTTTTCCATTCCAAGTTGATTCATCTGCAATTGAATTCTAGCTAATTCAAGCTGTAATACACCAATTTCAGGTTTCTCTTCTTTTAATTTTAAATGCTGAGTAATTTCTTTAATTATATCATTACAACATCCTGCTTTTATTTCCACATTCAATTTATCTGCTAACTCTCTTAGTGTAGCCGTAGTCAAGGATTTCAAATAATCCACTGTTACATTTTCTACTCCTATAAAAGTCTTAGCAACAGTCAAAGCCATTTTTGAGTTCCAACCAGTATAACATACTTCACAGAAAAACCAGTTTTTTTGTCCAGATGTCATTTCTTTAAGGATTCACAAATGCCACTTAAATTCAAGGATTTTTGATCCTGGACGAGCCCCCACTTTGTTATGATCCCAGCTGGTGTTAATACTGGACAAGTCAGATCGCAGAGTGAAACCTGGCTTGATAGATCCTAACTTTTTTTTAGAAACTGTGGAGGAAAGTTACTGAACAAATTCACAGGAGTCTGCTGATGAGCTTTTAATAAAAGAATGAAGTATTTATTGAAACAAGAAAAGTGAACTATATTACACTAGACAAAAGGTTGGAAAGATCTCAGTACAAATACATGAAGGTGCTTCAAATTCTGTTTATCACTTGCTGCTTATGTTGTTTAGCACACAAGTAGTCTTGTGTTGTAGCTTCACCAGGTTGACACCTCAATTTTAGGTATGCCTGATGCTGCTCTTGGCATACCTTCCTGCACTCTTCATTTAACCAGTGTTGATCCCCTGCCTGGTGATAATGGTTGAGTGGGGGATATACTGGGCCATGAGGTCACATATTGTGGTTGAATACAATTCTGCTGCTGCTGATGGCCCACAACGTGTCATGTTGCCCAGCCTCGAGTTGCTAGAAATGTTCGAAATCTATCCCATTTAGCATGGTGTAGTGCCATACAACACAATGAAAGGTATCCTCAATGTGAAGGTGGGATTCCGTCTCCCACAAGGACTGTACGATGGTCACTCCTGATCCTGTCATGGACAGATGTATCTGCAGCAGGCAGGTTGGTGAGGATGAGGTCAAGTATGTTTTTCCCTCTTGTTCATTTTCTCACCACCTGCTGCAGACCCAGTCTAGCAGCTATGTCATTTAGGACTCGGCAAGCTCAGTTTATTGCGGTGCTACTGAGCTGCCCTTGGCGATGGACATTGAAGCCTCCACTCTGTGTCCTTGCCACCCTCAGTGCTTTCTCTAAGTCCAAGTGGTGTTCAACATGGAGGGAGCACTGATTCATCAGCTGAGGTGGTGGTGGGGGGGGAGGTGCGGTACGTGGTAATCAGCAGGATGTTTTCTAGCCCATGTTTGACCTGATGCCAGGACACTTCATGCGGTCCAGAATTGATGTTGAGGACTCCCAGGGCAATTCCCTCCTAACTGTATACCACAGTGCTGCCACCTCTCATCGGCAGGACAGACCCAGGGATGGTGATGGCGGTTTCTGGGACATTATCTGTAAGATATGATTCTGTGAAGATGACTATGTCAGGCTATAGCTTGACTAGTTTGTGAGACAGCTCTCCCAATTTTAGCACTAGCCCCCGGGTGTTAGTAAGGAGGACTTTGCAGGTTCGACAGGACTGAGTTTACCGTTGTTGCTTCCGGTGCCTAAGTCGATGGTCCATTCGGTTCCATTCCTTTTAGATTTTTAGCGGTTTGATACAACTAAGTGGCATGATAGGCCATTTCAGAGGGCATTTTAAGAGTCAACCACATGGCTCCAGACCAGGTAAGGATGGCAGATTTCCTTTCCTAAAGGGCATTAGCAAACCAGATGGATTTTTACGACAATATCAGACTTTTAATTCCAGACTTTATTGAATTCAAATTTTACCATCTGCCATGGAGAGATTCAAACCCGGGTCCCCAGAGCATTACCCTGGGTCACTGGATTACTGGACCAGTGACAATTCCACTGCGTTACCACCTCCCTTGTAGCTGGATGGACCTCTCCATTCTCTGCCCATGACCCCGCACTGCCATAGGGAATTCTGACATGTGGAAGCACATCTGCTGCTGCTGGTTGAGTTAGAGTTCCCTTTCTGGTGACTCCTGAGGCCCTGCATGTTTGCTCCACTGAACAGGACTGTGTCTGTTCACCCTCCTTCAAGCAGAACTGCCCACAACTGCCTCTGTCTCTGGCACCTACTGCTGCACACTAGTACCATGCTCCTCACCCAGCACCACCCTATCTAATTGCACGTGAATACCCACTGAGGTAAGAATAGAACCTCATGGTCCAGTGATGGCAAGGTAGAAAGTCTTTTGGGTTGAAGTTTGCACTTGTGGGAGACACAAGAAGAGAACATGAGAGCTAGCCTTGGAGAGCAGAAACCTTCGCAGTGCTGAGGTTTCCCAATGACTCAGCGGTAGTTGGTATGCTGTTGGATGGTGTGGAGTCCAATACACTCTCTTAATAAATGCATTGCCCTCTCTAATCTCTATCTCCACCATATGCCCATCTCACCATGGCCAATGTACATGTGGTCTACGAATCTAGATATTTCCACCTCTTTCTCTTATATGGGTGTGATGATGTGAATGTAGGGTATTCTTCCACTCATTTGAGCTCTCTCTCGTGTGTTATGTTTCCGTTTGTGTTGTAAGGACAAATCAATAGCCAGATAAGGCATTGCTGTCCTCTATGGACAATGGCAGTTGTTCCAATTCATTAAAGGGTGCATGTATCAGTAGATATAGGTCCTCAGCAGCATGGCACAGAGCCACCCTGAGGGGTCAGTAAGTAACTGTGTGCACACCCCTTCCATGTTCAGGCAGCAGTCATCCTCAGGCTCCTCAGCTTGTGTGTCTGTTGGAGGGTGAATATCTGGAGACCAGTCCTGAGGGCTTGGGGTAGCGCTCACCTGGCCAGAGTGCATCAGGTCATTGAACAGTTTCCTGCACTGGATCCAGCTTCTTCAGACCACATTTCTTCTGTTGACTGTGGCATTAAGGTCAAGCCATGCCTGCTTGGTCTGGGAGGGTGGCCTCTTCCTGCCACAATCCAGGAAGAGGGCCACCTTCCTGTCTCCCTCACAGGCTGCAATGTGGCCTTCAGGTCTGCATCTGAAAATCAAAGGTATACCCTGCCCCAGATTCCAGGCCTCTGGTTCCGCTGACATATTGTGGACTTTTTACAACTTATATAAATGACGTGGATGAAGGGACCGAAGGTATGGTTGCTAATTTTGCTGATGGCACAAAGATAAGTAGGAAAGTATGTTGTGAAGAGGATATAAAGAGGCTACAAAGGGATATAGATAGGTTAAGTGAGTGGGCAATGATCTGGCAAATGGACTATAATATGGGAAAATGTGAAATTGTCCACTTTGGTAGGAAGAATAAATAAGAAGCATTTTATCTAAATGGTGAGAGATTGCAGAGCTCTGAGATGCAGGAGGATTTGGGTGTCCTAGTGCATGAATCACAAAAGGTTAGCATGCATGTACAGCAAGTAATTAGGAAAGCTAATAGAATGTTATCATATATTGCGAGGGGAATTGAATACAAAAGTAGGGAAGTTATGCATAGTTATACAGAGCATTAGTGAGACTAAATTGGGAGTACTGTGTACAGTACTGTTCCTTATTTAAGGAAGGATGTAAATGCATTGGAAGCAGCTCAGAGAAGGTTTACTAAACTGATACTTGGAATGGGCAGGTTGTCTTATGAAGAAAGGTTGGACAGGCTAGGCTTGTATCTGCTGGAATTTAGAAGAATAAGAGGCGACTTGATTGAAACGTATAAGATCCTGAGGGGACTTGGCAGCATGGATGTGGAAAGGATGTTTCCTCTTGTGGGGGAATCTAGGGCTAGTGACATTTTTTCTCTTAGAGGGTCTTGAGTCTTTGGAACTCGCATCCTCAAAAGGCAATGGAAGCAGAGTCTTTGAATATTTTTAAGGCAGAAGTAGATAGATTCTTGATAACCAAAGGGATGAAAGGTTATCAGGGCTAGGCGGGAATGTGGAGTTGAGCTTGCAATCAAATCAGCCATGATCTTATTGATAGACAGGGCAGGCTCGAGCAGCCGAGTGGCCTACTCCTGCTCCTAATTCATATGTTCATATGCATTTTCCTCCCATGAAACTTGGACAGGATACTGTTTCCCCCTGGGGATGGGTTCGGGACCTGGAAGCAGTCCTGATTTCTGTTTCCTGTCTTGCTGCGAAAATCCAGCCCCATGTGACATTTTCTCCACAGCCTAAATTGTAGATGTCCAGCAACAAACGCTTTATATAAGGCAACCATGTAAAATGCTGTAGGTGGATTAACCTCAGCTGCATTGTATCCCTTTGCACATTGTGCTAAGAGAACAAGGGGTTGAATTGTGTTATGTCCCGTCAAGTCAAATAATCCAGTCAGTCATGGTCCAGGCTCAGTAGCATTCTCGCCTCTGAGTAGCAGGGTTGTGGATTCCCACTTTAATTTAATGGAGCCTGATGGAACTGGGTGGTGGTGGGGGGTGCGGGGGGTTGTGGAGCATAGAATCGTGTGGGAGGTGCCGTTTTGGATGCCCAACACTGGGAACTCTGTATCACATTATGCCAGTGGTATGGAGAAAGCAAGGCAGCAATGCTGTATGGAAGTAAAGGGAAGGCAATTGAGCTTGTTGAAGAAGTACTTATGTTGCATTTGCATGCCTCTGAATGGAACTCTATGTTACCTTGTGAATGAAATGTGCACCACACATGGATCACAAGCCATCAAATTCCCAACCATACAGAGGTGATGGTAACCAGGTGAGACCTCAGCCTCTGAGGGGAAGGTCAGCCATTATGGAGCTGCCTTCCATTGGATTAGATACTTTCACCAAAAGGGGTGAGAAGGCCAGAGAACCCACAACACTGAAGGACAGCTCAGAGGAACTGAGAGGCAGAGCTGAAAAGCTGAGGGGTAGCTCAGAGGAGCAGAGGGACAACTCAGAGGTGGAGAGCTACAAAACCAAGAGGCAGTTCAAAGGAACAGAGGGGCAGAGTTTCAAAATTGAGGGACAGCTCAGAGGGGCAAAGCTGCAAAGCTGAGGAGCAGCTTAGAGGAGCAGAGGGCCAGCTCAAAGAGGGAGAGCTACATAACTCAGAGGCAGCTCAGGAGAGCAGTACTACAGGTGTCAGGTGTATCGGCAAGACCTGGGACCCACTTTAGGACATTCCCTTCAAGGGCAGCAGACTGGGCATCTGCAGCTGAGCTGAAGGCAGACTGCTGATCGCGATGCCCCTTGGCCTGAGATGATCTTGGTGGCTATCCTCTGGGTGTCCAAGGCTTGCAGGGCCCTGTCATGCTGAGGGGCTCCTGCATGGGAGCAGCTATGTCATCCGTGGTTGGGTTGCTGACAGAAGGGCTGATGAGCGCCTGCTCACCCTTGAGAGGAGCTCCCAGATGTGACAGGCCACTGATCCTGGTTCTTCTCAGTGCACAATGGTAAATCCCTGTCTACTGAAGATGGAGGGACATGTGCAGAGAAATCCCGGTGCCTCATCCACTTCTTGTCTGGCCACTGCTGTATTCAGCTCATGGCCAAAGCAATGGTATGCAGGTCTGACTGCATGTCCGACAGCTACTGACTGCTTTCTAGGTAGGGAAATTGGTTGACGTCCTCGATGTTTGTCCAATGGTGATGGGAATATCAGGAAGGCTGCACTCCTCAGATTGCAAGGTACAATGGAGGAGTCCGTCTGTCTTCTGTCTGAGATGATAGCACTGGTATGCCAATGCACTGAAGTCAACACTGGTAGGATGGCATCCACCATGGACACCTTGGTCCAGGAAATTGGTTCTGCACTGCTGGCATCCATCAGTGTCAACATGAGAGGGGGGTTTGGGCATGTCAAACTCATTCCAGCTGCCCCTTCCTCTCAATGACACATGGGTGTCATCAGCCACGTCTTCTGTGGGCAGCCCTTGTCCCTGAGGTTCCAACCTTGAAGCCTCTGTGAACCCTGGAAGATGTTCAGGATCTGAGACCTGTCAAGGATGTAGGAGTCGAGGACTCTTCCGGGGTATTGTGTACAGACCTGCATGATGTTGTGGTCGCAGACCAATTGGACATTCAGCAAGTGGAAGCCCTTGCGGTTAATGTACTGGTCTGCTTTTTGCCACGGAGATCTAAGCACCATGTGAGTGCAGTCGATGGAACCCTGCACCTGTGGAAAACCAGAGATCTCTGCAAACCCCAGTGCTCTTGCTTCCTGGCTTGCCTGATCCTGGTTGAATGCACAAAGTTCTGTGCCTTCACAAAGATGGCGTCTGTGATCTCCTGGATGCACTTGTGGGTGGAGGCTTGCGAGATCCTGCACACATCACCTGGAAGGAGTCACTGCACATGTCACTTTTGTTGCCACTGGCAGTGGATGCCCTCCATGTCCTCCTGGCACCAAATCCTGCAGAAGATGGCATATGTGACTGACCAGTTCCCTAGATATGCGCAGTCTTTGGTGACACTGGTTCTTGCTCATATGTAGGGATGACAAATGTCATCTATAGACCCTGGGTCTAGCGAGGCGTCTACATGCTACGGCTCGCTGTAGATCTTCAGCTGGATCTGGAGGAGGCCTTGCCACCCCTTCATCCTGCAGGTGGTGCTCCTCCCTTTTCCGAGCCAGGTGCCTCTACCACACTCTTCTCCTTCTTCTCTGCACTATGTAAGCCATGAGGCATACCATTAGATTACCAGGCTCCATGATCCTGATGTTCTCCTGCTGTAGGATCAAAGAGAGAGATGTGTGGGTTAACATATGTCTCCTAAGCACCTCTCTTGGTTAAGCCTCCGGCTCCGGCTGCATCTCTAGGCTCCTTCACATATGCCAGACATTGCTGGTCACCGCTCGGATGGCCATGTTTAGTGCACTTCATGGCCATCCGAAACCACACCCACCTCCGCCCAACTCGTCTTGACCGATTGGTGGCAGCTTTGGCCACTCAACTGCATGCTGTGCTCTCAGCTCAGGCATAGGCATTATCCTAACCCACACTGCCAGGATCTGCTCTTAGCCTGAACCATGAAGGTTACTGCATGGTCCAAACCTGAATAAATACATTGCAAGGGGCTCTGAGCACCTCAATCAGTGACTGTTCCATGCCCAATATTCTCGAGGGATTCTACAATTTGTCAGTTGTCCAATTGTTCTGCAGCCCCCTAAAACTCACATTAATTTGCAGTCTGTGTCCAAGGGGTGAAAATGTTTGGAGCATTTGGTGACACATTCAGGCTTTTGCTTTACCTGAGTGGACAGAAATGCTTCAGAGGCACAACGCTAAGCATGTCAGTGGAGCTGCTGCTGAACGGTCTCAGCTGCGGAAGAATGCTCACTTTTGACAAGTTTTCCAATGCATGGCTGCTTCCCTCACCCTCCCCCCGCCACCCACTTCCCGCACCCCACTCACCCCAATGGCATATACTTGTGTACTTCCATCATTCTGTGCTGCCTTGCCCCCCTGCACCCTCCCCCACCCGGACCCACCAGTGCTGGAGCCCTTGCCCTGGCACTGCACTGAAAGCCAGTCGGGAAAAAACGACTTGCCTGTGCCCCTCCACTGAATGCGCAGTACCTCTTCCTTGATGTATTACAGATGATCCTCGTGAGCCTGCACAAGGTTGTGTGTACTCACCTCAGAGTTCCCTCATAGTTCAGCTCGGCAGGTGCACGCCTTTTAAAGGCAATCGTAAACCACACCGTTCTGAAGTCATGCCGGCGGGAATTAAGTTTGACATGGGGGGATGATTCCGGCGTGTGGGCAGCATAATGAGATGCAAATGCATTAAAATTATGTTCCCGATGTTGGAAGGTGGGAAAAGCGGCTTGCCCTGGCCCAGGGAGGGGACAATCGCATCCTGGAATTACGTCGCTGAGTTACACGACTAGGGCCATCTTGCAATATTTTCTGCTCATGCCGCCAAACATTCCCACCACAAGCAGGGGCAGAAAATTCCACCTTTTGACTTATTTTTAACACAGTGAAGTATATATTTGTATTCATGAGTGTATGAATTTCTTATGGAAAAAATTGGCATAGAATTGTCAAAACAGTTCTAGTCTATTTAATCATTTACAGTTGTCATTGTTGATAAGCATAGTAATCATATGAAAATGTGTGGATGTTATCAGAATTTCTGAGCAAGTTAATTATAAAACCACCTATTAATAGTATCACGTATATCATTGTGTTAAATATATCCATGATGAGAGCAGCAAAAGTGGAGCAGTGGATAATGATGCTAGCAGTCAAACAGATGCAAAGGGGATGATCGAAAGGTTCAAGCCATTTATGAGGATAATGGGTGAGGTCAGGTTCAGCATCAGCTGTGATTCCCATGGTAGAATAATTGGCTCAGTTCACAGTCTAGGCTCACACACTGAATAGCTATTTGAGTGAGCTGTTTGGTAGCTGCTGATGCTTGTGGAACCTTATTCCTGCAATGGTCAGTGCCTGCAGAAGAGACAGTTTAAAAATGAAAATGAAAAAGAACTCAAGAAAACATTCAAGAGGCAAAAATATCATCCAAGTCACAGCTTTTACGACACATTGAAACTCTTATGCAATCACTTTGAAAAAGGTACCAGAAAATAGATAAATATAAAAATTATTGTAAAAGTTGTAATTTTTACACAATTTTGGCTTTTTAAAAAATCCCTTGTTTGTGCATTAGAGATTTTAGTGCTGACAGAAAGCTCGCAGCTGAAATTTTTTCAGATAGAATTTTGAACAATTCAAATAATTTGTCAAGAATGATAGCCAATTGTTTATACAGGAAATGCTATACAAAATGTTTGCATGTGCAGTTTAATGTTAAAAGTTAACTTTAAAGCACTGTCAGAAATCATAATCATAGTTGGGCTTGTGGACAGGAAATTGACCAGACTTTTAATTATGTGTAGATGGGTCATTATTAGTTATTGGGTGTAACAACCAACTAAAATTATGCCACTGCAAAGTTTTCAGAAAGGCATGATCTTTAAGGATGCGGACCTACAGAGATAACAACATTTCACATAGTCGTTTGATAGTGCAGAACTTGAGTATTGCTGAAAAAAGAGACATTTTTTGTCAAAGCTTTTCGTCTTGCACTCATCAGGGCAATTCGCAAGAAAATACCAATATCAGGGGAAACAACATATTTATACTCTATGAGAAGAACATAAGAACTAGGAGCAGGAGTAGGCAATTCAGCCCCTCAAGCCTGCCCTGCCATTCAATACGATCATGGCTGATCTCATTTTGGCCTCAACTCCAATTTCCCGCCCTCTCCCCATAACCTTTCAACCCGTTACTAATTAACAATCTGTTTATCTCCTCCTTAAATTTATTCAACGTCCCAGCATCCACTGCACTCTGAGGCAGTGAATTCCACAGAGTCACGACCCTTTGAGAAATGTAATTCCTCATCTCTGATTTAAATCTATCACACCCCTTAGCCTAAAACAATGGCCTCTCATTCTAGAATGCCCCACAAGGGGAAACATCTGCTCCATGTCTACTTTGTCTATCCCCTTTAGCATCTTACATACCTCAATTAGATCTCCTCTCATCCTTCTAAACTCTAGCGAGTATAGGCCTAAACTGCTCAATCTCTCCTCATAAGACAAGCCCTGCATCTCTGGAATCAATCTAGTGAACCTCCTCTGAACCACCTTCAGTGCAACTACATCCTTCCTCAAGTAAGGGGACCAAAACTGTGCACAGTACTCCAGGTGTGGTCTCACCAATGCCTTGTACAGTTGCAACAACACTTCCCTATTTTTATACTCTATTCCTTTAGCAATAAATGCCAAAATTCAATTTGCCTTCCTTATTACCTGCTGTACCTGCATGCTAACTTTCAGCGATTCATGCAAGAGGACACCCAAATCCCTCTGCACTGAAGCATTCTGAAGTTTCTCTTCATTTAAATAATAAGTCACCTTTTTATTCTTCCGACCAAAATGGATAACCTCACACTTATCCACGTTAAACTCCATCTGCCAAATTTTGGCCCATTCACCTAACCTGTCCATATCCATTTGTAAATTTCTTATTTCTTCATTGCAACTCACTTTCCCATCTATTTTGGTGTCATCTGCAAATTTAGCTATAGTACCTTCTATCCCTGAATCCAAGTCATTAATATAGATTGTAAATAGCTGGGGCCCAAGGACCGAACCTTGTGGCACCCCACTAGTTACAGCTTGCCATCCAGAAAAAGACCCATTTATCCTGACTCTCTGCTTTCTGTTGGTTAGCCAATCCTCTATCCAAGCTAATATATTACCCCTAACTCCGTGTGATCTTATCTTGTGTATTAATCATTTGTGCGGCACCTTATCAAAGGCCTTCTGGAAATCCAGATATACTACATCTACAGGATCCCCATTATCCACTTTGCTTGTCACATCTTCAAAGAATTATAGTCAATCACGACTTACTCTTCATAAAACCATGCTGACTCTGATGGATTGCATTTTGACTTTCCAAATGCCCCATTACTACTTCCTTAATAATGGATTCCAACAATTTTCCAATGACAGACATTAAACTAACTGGTCTATAGTTTCCTACTTTCTGCCTCCCCCCTTTTTTGAATAAGGGCATTATATTAGCATTTTTCCAATCCACTGGAACCTTTCCAGAATCTAGGGAATTTTGGAATATTATAGCCAATGTATCCACTATCTCCGCTGCCACTTCCTTTAAGACCCTGGGATGTAGGCCACCAGGTCCTGGGGACTTGTCACCCTTTAATCCCAATAGTTTGCTCAGTACTTTTTCTTTAGTGATGGTGAAGAGAATGCTAATTGGTTGGCAAGTGGACTCTTATTGGTAGAAGTTTTGCTATGGAGAATGTACCAGTTAATTGTGACTGACAGTTAACTACCAAACAATGTTAGAAATTTAAACCAGGCAGTTTGACTCTGATTGGTCATGACATTGTCCTGGGGAATGTACCAGCAAATGGCCGTCACTTATTTCATTTAGCTGAAACAAGCGCAATGTGTGTACATGTTCTTTCTGTCTGCAAAGAACAGGACAATGTGTATTAATATATGTAGCTCCCAGTACATATAAATGTGCCACACTGGAAGCTCGACTCACAATCTTAAATTGATTGTCAGCGTACTTCTTAGTGCACTGAGGATTATTTAGCAAATGTTGTCCAATCACAGAATCACACCTAATGTTGGACATGCTTTGAGTTTTGCAAGCATGGTTGGTTGGGTACGGTCTGTACCTTGCCTGCTGTGAACAGCAGAACGGACATGCTGTTTGATACAATCCGCCAGTCTTTGGGACATAAGGCGTAAATACCTAGCACCATACTGGCACTGAAATTCATACACCACATTACCCATTTGTGTGATAGGCAGAACATCTTTTTGGTTTGATGGCAGCATCCTGTTAGTGGCGAATACCACTCATGTTGCTACTGCATAGTAGCAGTGTGAAACAGTTATCTTCACCTGTTGCTCAAATTTTTGAGATACTTTGCCCTTCCAGAGTAATCTGAGGTAGAGTGGGGCACTTTTCAGGGCCGAAAGTGTTGGCTTTTGGCCCATTCATGAGTTTGCGTGATATACAGCATGAAATGATCTGATCAGGGTAGCCATTATCCCACAGGATGTCTTTGACGTGGCCTATTTCAGCATCAAGCTTGCATGGTGTACAAATGGGTCGGGCCCAATTTCCCAAGTTGCTGATAAGACTAATCTTATAGCACGTGGAACAAATGGTGAGTGCAAGACGCAAATCTTCGACAAAGTTTCACATAATGATGATGATAAAGAAAATTTTAGTTTGCTATTTTGACTTGACTTTTCCTATAATTGGCAGACTGACTTCTCACTAAACACAGTTTGAAGTTCTTTGGTGGCTGAGTGTTAATTCAGAATGAAGTATTCAATTCACCCAGAACTGAATAGTTTTGAGGTTTGGAAGTCTTGTGATGCAGTGGGAAGCGTCCATACCTTTGAGCCAGAAGCTCCAGGTTTGCGTCCCACACCATACATCTATGGCAGGTGGTAAGAGCGTGAGAGTCTCCTGGCCAGTCAAAACTGTGTGGTACCTGCAGCACAACAGCACCCCCATGTTAAAAGGCTCCATGTGCAAGTTCTAACCATGGGCTCCATGACAAGTATCCTCCTTTCTTCAAGGGACTGCTGGACAGAGTTTTGAGGTTGGTGACTTTTAGTTCAAGTACATTAATTGGAAAGGTTTCTGGTGTCTTTGCATGCATGATTACATGTGTAGGATGCCAGAACTGTTGCAGTTTCTGAAAGGTACAGCATGTGGTATATGTATAGAACATTTCAGCCCAATGTAAAGTACACATCACTCACAAGATCAGTGGTACAGAACTAACTTTTTTTGCAGCCAGATAATTCCACAATGCACATTGAAGTCATGTGCATCCAAATAACTGCACAGCTGGATCCATATTCTTATATGTTGCAATATAGTCCTGCATGAAATAGAGACATAGGGGAGATTTTGAGCCTGTACCACCAGCAGAAACTGGGCAGGTGGAATGTTAAAGTTGGCCGATTGACTTATCCACCTAGATCCAATTGTCTTCGATTTTAACCTGCTTTTCTGAGCAGGCAACCTCCCTGAGGTCAGCGGGGCCCTTGTTGAAATATGAAGATATGGTTTTATAGGGTCCTTACTGCAATTTCAAATCGACCTGAGCAGGGAAGCTTGTTTCAGGCAGGCACATGATTGACAGCATACAGGCACAGCCCAGGATTTAAAATCACCCAGATCTGTGGTTGGACAGGATTGGCATTCACTACAATCCTACCTGCTCATATCCCACTCCAAGTTAAAATCCCTCTTATTCAGTACTTAAGACCGACAGGTGCAGCAAGACCTGGACAAAATCCAGGCCTGAGCTGACAAGTGGAAAGTAACATTCGCGCAATTCAGGCAATGACCATCTCCAACAAGAGAGAATCCAACCATTGCCCCTTGATGTTTAATGGCATTACCATCACTGAATCCCCCACTATCAAGATCCTGGGGGTTACCGTTGACCAGAAACTGAACTGGACTAGCCATATAAATACTGTGGCTAGAGAAGGTCAAAGGCTAGGAATCGTGCGATGAGTAACACGCCTCCTGACTCCCCAAAGCCTGTCCACCATCTACAATGCACAAGTCAGGAGTGTGATGGAATACTTCCCACTTGTCTGGATGAGTGCAGCTCCTACAACACTGAAGAAGCTCGACACCTTCCAGGATAAAGCAGCCCGCTTGATTGGCACCACATCCACAAACATTCACTCCCTCCACCACTGACGCACAGTAGCAGCAGTGTGTACCATCTACAAGATGCACTGGAGAAACTCACCAAGGCTCCTTAGCACATTCCAAACC
Source organism: Cetorhinus maximus (assembly GCF_964194155.1). Taxonomy (NCBI): domain Eukaryota; kingdom Metazoa; phylum Chordata; class Chondrichthyes; order Lamniformes; family Cetorhinidae; genus Cetorhinus; species Cetorhinus maximus. Next base: position 81,917,042 of record NC_135888.1, on the reverse strand, counting down.
CACGACCACTACCATCTAGAAGGACAACGGCAGCAGATAGATGACAATGCCACCACCTGGAAGTTCCCCTCCAAGTCACTCACCATCCTGACTTGGAAATATATCGCCGTTCCTTCACTGTCACTGGGTCAAAATCCTGGAACTCCCTTCCTAACAGCATTGTTGGTGTATCTACATCACACAGACTGCAGCAGTTCAAGAAGGCAGCTCACCACCACCTTCTCAAGGGCAATTAGGGATGGGCAATAAATGCTGGCCCAGCCAGCGAAGCCCACATCCTGTGAATGATAATAAAAAAAAGCATGATAGCAGCTCCCTGGGAATCTTGCATGCATTTGCATAAACATCTTTTTGTGGTTGCACATTGATGGACTGGAAGCCCTTGTAATGGTGAATGTTCCTGGTTGACCTGGGACTTACTCGTCATTTGGGTGCAGTCAGAAACAACCTGGGATATGAGATAGAGTAGCAAACCTGAGCAACCACTCATTCTGACTGGTGTCATTACAGATAAAATTGACATAATTACCGGCCCTGGCAAACAAGCCATCAGTCATCTGTCTTAGACACTATGTGGTGCTGATCGCCTGATACTGCAAATATGTCTCCAGCAGATCCCTGGAAGGATCCAGAGACAAAAAGATGAAGACAATGGTGACTTTGGCAACCACTGGTGAAGTGTGGCTGTGAGGTCCAACTGACAGCAGGTCTTGTTCCAGCAGGTTAACGTCTGCCACCGCTTGACGTGAAACACTGAGGCCCCCAACCCCCCAACATATTGGGTGTTTTGACATGCTGAGGGAGCTATCCTCCACCTGCACACCCTGTGCACCAGGTGTGGCCTCCTGTGAGCACCACCGCTCTGCTGCTCCCCTCTCTCCTATGGAACTGCAGGTCTATGGGCAATAGGATGTTACTACACCTGCTGATGCTGTTGGTACAGCTCCTGCTCTCCTTTCACTGGTGGTGCTGATCATCCTGGCCCTCATCTGAGGTCCAAAGTAACATGGCATAAACAACACCGATACTGACGTGAAAGATCAGAGTCCCAAAGTGCCAATAAAGCTCCAAAGTTGTCAAAGTTATCTTCCATCACAAGTACTGTGAACAAAATCCTTCACATAAGCAGGCAAGAAAGCAGCTGTGAAATTTCAGTACTTCTTGGCATATTTCCCTATCCTGTCTTCAGGCCCTTCAATAGTCACTGTGTTATTGCCTTGCTTTTGCTGGCAGATTCCAGGAACCCTGGCAAACCCCTGAATTTGCACTTAAATTGCAGAAACCTTATTAATATCACTGTCATTGACTGCTTAACATTTTGAAATTAGCAACATGCTTTTTTTTATTCATTCACAGGATGTGGGCTTCGCTGATTGGGCCAGTTTTTATTGCCCATCCCTAGTTGCCTTTGAGAAGGTGGCGGTGAGCTGCCTTCTTGAACCGCTTCTTCCTGAGCCTAATGTACCATGGTTAAATGTAGAAATCAATAGGGTGAAACTGGCTTCCTGATGTGCTCTCAAGTTCCTCAGATTTAATCCTCCAACATCTCCCAACCCATACACTCCTGTCTCCTAAAATTCAGTCCATTGTATATAGGCTGAACTCAAACCAAAAAAATAAGTGGAACCTGGTAACTGACATCTCCTTGTTACAATAATCGAAGTCCTTTCAGAATAACTAGTGAACCACCATTGCCTCTGTAGTCACAATGAATTTGGATTTCAGATGAATCGTATTTAGGTTCTTTTTGTTTTTTAAGTTGTGGCCTGTCCTTTTTTTTGCAGTCTTTGCCCTTTCTGTGGGAAAGCTTGATTCATATGACAACATATCCATGGCTAACTTTTGAACTCATGAGACAATACTAAAAAATGCTTGTGTGCATACAAGCACCCTGACATTTATGTGGAACAATGCATTGGTTGTGAGCATGTGGTAACAGTGCATAATTATAGAATGATAGGCTATGCATGACATCAAAATGGAAGCTGCCAACAAAAATTGTGCTGGGTGAGGAGAAAATGGCTGTGCTATTTCTGCAATGAGTACCAGATTTGGAAAAGTTAATCTTTTGTATGGGAAAAAGCAGGGCAGGCCTCTTGCTACAACCAATAAAAGAACAAAGTATTGCTGCACATAACTAAAGGCAATTATCCTTCAGAAGTACCTCCTGCTTCATCTTGAATTGTCATGGATATGGATAGAATAATTGGCATTCTTCACAGCGATATTCCTGATAATACTGCATATTATCCCCACATTTACATAATAGAAGCCTTTCTTCTCATCATTGATGTGCACACTCTCAGCAGCAGCACAAGTAGGTAGTCTGATGACTCTCTAAGCCTGAGGGTAATCAGTAATGGAAAAATATGTTTCTTTGGTTCCCTTCTGTTGGGACTTGATGTATCATTGTGTCCCCATGACCAGAAAAAATCTTGAATGCTGCTGGCTGATTGAAGCCAATGTGTTGCTCCAGCCTAGGTCTGAAAGGCATTGGTAGCATCAAAGATGAACACGGCACAGTAGGGTAAAGCTGATATTTGAATTACCTTTTTTCATTCATCGTAAAAGTCACACAAAAATTATCTTTTAAATCTTCAGACAGGATTTTCTTAGCACCTGGAGCTCAAGTTGGAAAACAGCTGGAAAAAATATGGGGAGCTGCATTGGGACTGTTCCCGACGCACACCTATTGGTAAGGAAGCTTCCTAGTGGCAGGACCGCAGATATGGATCTGCTGGCCGCTGAACAGAGGTGGGTAGCCAATTTAAATAGCTAAAGTCCCTATGAAGGATGATTTTCCTGGCCTACCCATTGTAGTGTTTAATTTTTCTCTGTTTGATTATGTGAGTCTGGTAACTGATCTATGCTCACTGTGTTTGATTGGTTAAGCCTGGGTGTGGACTCAGAACAAAGTGAACAGAAGCCACAGAAGCTCGAGAAGCTGAGCTGGGATAAGCATAGTGCAGACATTTTGTGATTGCAGCGATATTTTAAAACTCTTGTAAATGAACCTGTTGCACACTTAGAAAGTAGTGTCATCTCTGCATTGCTCTGAGATATATAAAATATACAGGAATGACATTTTCCTAGCTCCCTCAACCCCTGCCAAGTGGAGAGGACACCAGTTTTGTGGGAGAGCCTTCCCTGTGGCCATTGAAGCTGGAAGCTCCATGCTCCAAAGAGGGGCAGTGGGCTGGAAAGTTGTCCCCTCGGCCCCAGTGGGCCATCGGGAGTGCCTGTCCCCTTGGATCCTCTGATTTTAACCTTTTTACCTTTAATTTTACCTGTCCAAGATCAACTCCATGTTGAGGTACCCTCTCAATCCCTGACCTCTATCAGCAGTGCCCACAATTACCGATGGGGCCGCTGAGGCTTTGCTGTCGAGGTGACTTCTGATTCGCCTGTCCCGCTGTCACATCAGGCCCTCAATAAACTGAGCGGCATATTTAGAGCCCTAGCACTCTTCAAGGGATAGAAAGCTGCTGGGAAGTGATGGCTGTCAAAGGGTGGAAACAGGCTGCCTCCAGATTTAGTGACACCTCCCTCAAACGCCTACCGGACACAGTGGAGGCCCACCGCAATGTCCTCTAACCAAGCTCTGGGCACAGACCAGCAAGCAAGGCCATCAATCCAGCTGGTGAGGCAGTGGCAGCGGTGGTCAGCGCCAATGCCCTGCAAAAGAGGATAGCCACCCAGTGCTGAAAGAGGATGAATGATCTCCTCTGTTCCGTCAGGGAAGTCACTCTGCTCATCGCTCTCAATTCAAGCACTCACAAACCCACCACACATCCACAGAGATCTCATTCACTGTCAGTTCAAAGGACATCACCATTCACTCTCTCACACACGCCTTCATTTGCCCTGCGGACCATTTCCTCATTCCATCCATGGCACCGCTCACCACCCACACACATGCCAGGCATCCTTGTTATCTGGCCTGGCAAGTGTCCTGCTTACACTCTCTCCATCCGTATTCACGCAGGACAAGCTGGCACACAACAAAAGGGAGATGTCGCAGATTGGTGAAGTAATCAAGGTCCTCACAGACTTTGAAAATAGGTTCATCTAGTTGGCCGGTAACGATCTGGACCATTCCTGTGCTGATGGTTCAGGTCAGTGAGGCTCAACCAAGTGAGGATCCAACAGTGCAACATCCATCAGACAATCATGCTGTGAGTGACTACCCCTGTTCCGCAGTACCCTGCCATGCACTAATTTTCTCTCCTTGCTTTTGCAGGCACATCTGGGAAGCAGATGAGGGGCTCCATGGCCAAGGTCCTCGATTCAAGCCCCGAAGAAACCTCAGAAGAATCTGATGACGCCCTCATTGAAGTCCCGTCACAGCGCTCACCCACACCCACCAGCAGTGCAGAAACACGCACATCGGTGGGACCTAGCTCTAGATTAGCCTTGGGGTCACAATCTGGTGAGCACATCACACTGTTTGATCCACAGCAGGTGGAGGCAGGGACATCCCAGGTGTTCGGCATTTGGAGGACTGCTGGAGGCCAGAAATCTGCTGAGTCCGAGTCAGAAGACGAGCCTCTGAACTCGGTCATGTCACAGTTGCTGGAGCTGCAAAGACAAGCTCGGGAACATCAGGAAGGGATGTCCGCTGCACTCCTCTGATTGCAAGGCACGATGGAGGAGTCCATCCGCCTTCAGGCTGAGGCGATAGCGCCGGCATTGCAACGCACTGAGGTCAACAATGGTAGGATGGTGGCTGCCTTGGAGACCTTGGTCCAGGACATCGGTCCTGCACTGCTGCGCGGGCTGAACTCCATCGCTAACGCCATAGTTGACCTTCAACAGCGTCAACTTGAGAGGGTTGCAGGGCAACTCGATCTCACTCCAGCTTCCCCTTCTCCTGTAGGAGTCAGCCAGGGGCCCTCAGGCACCATAGGGAGGCAGATCAGCAGGTGCAAACCCCAGGGCAATCCACCCAGGTGACTCCAGGAGTGTCCGGCCCATCCGAATCCCCTCTTCCTATGACCCCAGCAGCTCCAGCTTCACAGGCTGAGGAGGGTGCCACTGCCACACAGTAGGGTCACAAAAGCAGGCCGGGGCCCTCCAGATCTTGGCCCTCCATAGGACGGTTGCCAAGGTCATCACAGACAGGGCGTGGCAGTCAGCAGGCCGCCTCCACCTCCACTGTGGATGTCTGGGGAGCACCAAGACGTAGCGGCAGGGTTAAGACGGTTAAGAAGATGTAGCTGCACAGCCTGGGCACAGGTATTAATCACAATACATAATGTTCACTATTGTAAATGAACTCCCAAGAATGTTGCCTTGCCTATGGCTCCTTGTTATGATGAGCAGTGTTCGTGTCACTCAGGTGTGAAACCTTGGTGTTGTAGTGTGGCCGAGCCGCCTATTTGTAATAGAGTTGATCTGCAGACAACTTTCTAAGTGGAAACATTAGGTTTATTTACAATACAGCCAGTAGCAACTACATGTGTGCTTTCAACTCCATCTCTATCTCTACACTGCCTGTGGAGGTAGCCCACGCTGCTAACACATTGGTTTACACAGATCATGTGATCTTACATCACAGGACTATTCTTAAAGGTACAGTCTGACATTTAACAAAACCGTAATTACTACACTTGGTCCCCACACAAGATAAAGGCGGGTGTCTCAGTCCAGGGCCTCTTCCCTGTGCTTTGTGCAACTTTCCCAGCACATTGATGGTGCATCTTCACAGTCACTGGACACATCAGTCATACTTGCATCTTGAACGTGCTTGTCATTGCTGCCAGAATTACCTGGACCAGCGACACAGAGTTCTGTCATTTTCTCTGTGTCTGGGCCCCATCTCATCAGTATCTGTGACCAGTGACAATGTTGTCCTGAAGGGTTCAGCTCATGAAGGATGCCATAGGATCAGGAGTAGTTAAAGTTTCCCCGCTGCATCTCCATGATATGGCCCTGTTCACAGAGCGCAAGCGATCTGCCATCAGCCAGATGGGAGTCAGAGATTCACATAAGCTATGTGAGAATCTATGGAGTGTCGCACTGCATGTCATCATTATCCTCCAGAAGTGTAGGGACTATGAACATCCACTGCATCTCCATGACAGGAGCCATATCACAGAGGGTATGTGCGCTGCCTTCAGCCAGATAGGAGTCAAACATTCACTGATGCAACAAGAGGATCTATGGGGTCTCCTCACTGCATGTCGTTATCATCCTCCACAAATCTAGCAGATATGAGGGCCTCCCGAGTGCCTGCTTTGTCTAGCTGGTATGATGGCTTCATCACTGTCATCCTCACCTTTGAGGACTTCATCACCCTCATCCCTGTCGATGTCCTCCTCATTGGAGGAGACATGCAACTCCTTCATCTCCTCCTCAGCCAGCTCCTCTCCCCGTTGCAGCGCCAGGTTGTGAAGGGTGCAGCAGACAACGACGATGCATGACACCCTCTGTGGACTATATTTCAGGGCTACAGCAGATTGGTCCAGGCACTGAAACCTCATTTTCAACATCCTGATGGTCTGCTCCACCAAGTTGCGACTTGCAGCATGAGCCTCGTTATACCTTCTCTGCTGCAGTCTGAGGCCGCCGCACGGGTGTCATCAGCCACGGCCTCTGCGGTTAGCCCTTGTCCCCGAGGAGCCAACCTTGCAGCTTCTGTGGACCCTGGAAGATGTCAGGGATCTGAGACCTACTGAGAATGTAGGAGTTGTGGACATTCCCTGGGAATTGTGCGCAGACCTGTACAATGCACAACAGCTGCACATTTAAGTGGAAGCTGTAGCGGTTGATGTAGTTGACCACTTGTTGCCACAGGGATCTGAGTGCCACAAGAGTGCAGTCGATGGCACCTTGCACCTGTGGAAAACATGTGATCTGCGCAAATCCCAGCGCTCTTGCTTCATGGCTGTCCTGATCCCAGGTGAAATGCACAAAGTTGTGTGCTCTCGTGAATATGGCGTTCGTGACCTCCTGCATGCACTTGTGTGTGGAGGCTTGTGAGATCCCACAGAGGTCACCTGTGGAGCCCTGAAAGGAGCCACTTGAATAAAATTGAGAGCTGCGGTCACTTTCATGGCCACTGGCAGTGGATGCCTTCCATGTCCCCATGGCACCAAATCCTGCAGCATGTGGCAGATGTGACCGACTAGGTCGCTGGACATGTGCAGTCTTTGGTGACACTGGTTCTCAGTTATCTGCATGAATAACAAATGGCGTCTGTAGACCCTGTGTCTAGCTAGGCGCCAACCAGCAATGGCTTGCTGTGTTTCTTCAGCAGCGTATGCATGAGCCCCAGCTGCCCCGTCTTCTTGAGGGTGCTGCTCTTCCATCATCCCAGCCAGGTTCCTCTGTCGCTCTCTTCTTCTTCGTCTCTGCTCCCTGTAAGCCATGAGGCATACAGCTAGGTCACCATGCTCCATCCTCCTGATGTACTCCTGCAGGATGAAAGAGAGACGCGTGGGTTAGCATGGGTTGCCAAGAACCTCTCTTGGTTATGTCTGAAGGCCCCTTATTGCATCCCAGAGAGTACTGGCCATCACTTGGATGGCCAGAGTTTAGTGTGCTGCATGGCTGCCTGAAACCCCACCCACCTCCGCCCTACTCCACCTGACTGATTGGTGACAGCTTTGCCCACTGGACTGCATGCTGTGTTCTCAGCTTAGGCACAGGCTTTCTCCTAACCCGCAGTGCAAGGCTGCACTGTTAGCTTGAACCACGGGGGAGACTGGTCCAAACCTGAATGATGACATTGCAAGGGGCAGTGAGCACGTCCACCAGTGATTGCTCTGTGACCAGATTTGCAAGGTGATTGTACAAACTTGCCCAGTCATCCAACTGTTCTGCAGTCCACTAAAATGCTTATTAGTTTGCAGTCTGTGGCCAAGTGGTGAAAAGTTCAGAAACACTTGCTGGCACTTTCATGACTCTGCGTTGCTGGAGTGGGGCAGATAAGTTGTATCCCCGACTCCAATCATATGAAGGTAAAAGGGGTGTTAGGGGTCAAAAGGTCAAAGGCTAACACCCCTTTGACCTTTTGTTTATGACAACTTTGGCAATCTCTCCTTTGCCTCCACCTATCACTGGCCCTCTATCTAGCTCCACCTGTCCCACCCACCTTAAACAGCTTATATTTCACCACATTTCTATTTCTCTTTAGTTCTGATGAAGAGTCATATGGACTTGAAACATTAACTCTGTCTTCCTCTCCACAAACGCTGTCAGACCTGCTGAGCTTTCCAGCAATTTTTGTCTTTGTTTCAGATTTCCAGCATCCGCAGTATTTTGCGGTTATCCAATCATATGAATGTGGCTGCGCCTGAACAGTCTCAGCTGTGGAGGAATGATCACTTTATACAAGGTTTCCCTAATGCGTGGTCGCTTCCCTCCCGGCACACCATATGTGCTTGTTCACTACCATCAGACTGTGCTGCCTTCCCCCCCTCCCCAACTCACATCAGACTGTGCTGCCTTCTCCCCTCCCCAACTCACATCAGACTGTGCTGCCTTCTCCCCTCCCCAACGCACATCAGACTGTGCTGCCTCCCTCCCCAACTCACATCAGACTGTGCTGCCTCCCTCCCCAACTCACATCAGACTGTGCTGCCTCCCTCCCCAACTCACATCAGACTGTGCTGCCTTCCCCTCCCACCCCAACTCACATCAGACTGTGCTGCCTCCCTCCCCAACTCATATCAGACTGTGCTGCCTTCCCCCCTCCCCAACTCACATCAGACTGTGCTGGCTTCCCCCCCTCCCCAACTCACATCAGACCGTGCTGCCTTCTCCCCTCCCCAACTCACATCAGACTGTGCTGCCTTCCCCCCCTCCCCAACTCACATCAGACTGTGCTGCCTCCCCCCCTCCCCAACTCACATCAGACTGTGCTGCCTTCTCCCCTCCCCAACTCACATCAGACTGTGCTGCCTCCCTCCCCAACTCACATCAGACTGTGCTGCCTCCCTCCCCAACTCATATCAGACTGTGCTGCCTTCCCCCCTCCCCAACTCACATCAGACTGTGCTGCTTTCCCCCCCTCCCCAACTCACATCAGACTGTGCTGCCTTCTTCCCCTCCCCAACTCACATCAGACTGTGCTGCCTTCCCCCCCTCCCCAACTCACATCAGACTGTGCTGCCTCCCCCCCTCCCCAACTCACATCAGACTGTGCTGCCTTCTCCCCTCCCCAACTCACATCAGACTGTGCTGCCTTCCCCCCCTCCCCAACTCACATCAGACTGTGCTGCCTTCTCCCCTCCCCAACTCACATCAGACTGTGCTGCCTTCTCCCCTCCCCAACTCACATCAGACTGTGCTGCCTTCCCCTCCCTCCCCAACTCACATCAGACTGTGCTGCCTCCCTCCCCAACTCACATCAGACTGTGCTGCCTTCTCCCCTCCCCAACTCACATCAGACTGTGCTGCCTTCTCCCCTCCCCAACTCACATCAGACTGTGCTGCCTTCCCCTCCCACCCCAACTCACATCAGACTGTGCTGCCTCCCTCCTCAACTCACATCAGACTGTACTGCCTTCTCCCCCCTCCCCAACTCACATCAGACTGTGCTGCCTCCCTCCCCAACTCACATCAGACTGTGCTGCCTCCCTCCCCAACTCACATCAGACTGTGCTGCCTTCTCCCCCTCCCCAACTCACATCAGACTGTGCTGCCTTCTCCCCTCCCCAACTCACATCAGACTGTGCTGCCTTCCCTCCCTCCCCAACTCACATCAGACTGTGCTGCCTCCCTCCCCAACTCACATCAGACTGTGCTGCCTTCTCCCCTCCCCAACTCACATCAGACTGTGCTGCCTTCTCCCCTCCCCAACTCACATCAGACTGTGCTGCCTTCCCCTCCCACCCCAACTCACATCAGACTGTGCTGCCTCCCTCCTCAACTCACATCAGACTGTGCTGCCTCCCTCCCCAACTCACATCAGACTGTGCTGCCTCCCTCCCCAACTCACATCAGACTGTGCTGCCTTCTCCCCCTCCCCAACTCACATCAGACTGTGCTGCCTTCCCCCCACTCCCCAACTCACATCAGACTGTGCTGCCTCCCTCCCCAACTCACATCAGACTGTGCTGCCTTCCCCCCCTCCCCAACTCACATCAGACTGTGCTGCCTTCCCCCTCCCCAACTCACATCAGACTGTGCTGCCTCCCCCTCTCCCCAACTCACATCAGACTGTGCTGCCTCCCCCCTCCCCAACTCACATCAGACTGTGCTGCCTTTTCCCTCAACTTACATCAGATGGTGCTGACTTGGCCCTAGCCCCCATTACCCCACCCCCTCCCCCAACTCGCCCCAACCACAGTGCAGCCCTTGCCCCAGCATCGCACTGTCAGCCAACCGGGAAAAAGCGATTTGCCTGTGCCCTTGCCTGAATGCGCGGTGCCTGTTTCTTGAAATTGAATGGGCGACCCTCCTGACTGCTGCGCAATGTTAGTGTGCACTCACCTCTCTGTTCCCATCGAAGTTCAACCCGCCAGGTGCACACCTTTTACATGCTGCTGTGAAACACGTTGGCATGATGCCCGGATGAACCAGCGAGGGGGGTTGATTCTGGTGAGCAGGGCTTCTAACTATATGCAGCTGTATTAAAATGAAGTTCCCAATGTGCAGCAGTGGGAAATGCAGCATGCCATTGACAATTGGAGTGGACTATCTCAAACTAGTTTCAGGGTGTTGTGAAACTGATTTTTGGCCTTCTCGCTATATTGCCAGCTCACCCCCGCCATGATGCCCGATGCCAACAGGGACAGAAAATTCCAGTCTAAGCAGCAGTATATTGTGCATGTTAAACAACGACACAACAACAACTTGCATTTATCTAGCAGAATAAAATCTCCCCTTGGAAGGTTATCAGACAAAATTTGACATTTGATCCAGAGCAGGTGAACAAAAGCCTGACAAAAAAAAGTTTTAAGGAATGATTGAAAGGAAGAGAGAGAGATGAATGAGCAAAGAGGTCCAGGGAGGCAATTCCAGATCTTAGGACATAGGCAGCTGAAGACACGGCTTTAAAGGAAGAAGGAAATTAGGGATGTGCAAGCATCCAGAAATGGAAGAGCACAGAGACCGTTGGAGGATTGTAGAGCTGGAGGAGGTTACAGGGACAAGGAGGGTTGAGGATGTTAATGTTGAAATTGTGCTGCAATAGAATACATGCTTTAGGTTGGTAACTAAGCACAGCTGCCCCCAACTGGGGAAGGATTAGGGAATCATTGCAAGTATATAAACCCGTTCACTCTGGTTGTCTAAGGGGAACTGGGAGAGTCTGTAGCTTTACTTTGCTGTCTTGGAAATAAATCTGTTTTAAGGTACAGGCTGTTTCAGACTCATTCTTCATCAGCATACAATTATTGGAATTAACAGAGGACATGGAGGGATTTGAGCAGAAAGATGAGAATTTTAAAAAGGATGCATTGCTGGATTGACAGCCAATATAGCACAGCAAGTGATGTGTGAGTGGGACTTGGAGCAATTTAGGATATGGGCAGCAAAGCTTTGGATGAACAGTACAAAATACCTCAGGAGACTTTGATGTTGAGTATAAAGGAAGAAAAATTGAACTGCCATACAAGAAAGTAATGTCAATTAGAACGATTTTATAGAAATGTGATGATAAATATGTGTCAAACAAATATTTGGGACCAGGTGCATTAATTGATGTGAATATCCAAGATGGTTCCAGAAATACCTACCTTACTGGATACCTGAGGATTACTTCAATGGTCATGTATTTCCAGTTGTGCTCAAGGGAGTGGCGATCAGGGCGACAGTTTTGTAGTCTGATTGCTGGCCTTCATTCTTTTTCAGCATAGCTTGTTGTGGGGAGCAAGGGAGCATTAAATATAGTCTATATTTGACCTGAATCTTGTAGTCAGTAGTGAATGAACAAGGCTGGCTGTTCACTACTGTTACACTTGCTTTCACTTACAGTTACACTTATAGATTTCTTTGGGCTTTTGTACTGAAATTTGCTGCAATTTGAAATCCATTTTTGCACAGTGCCCTCTGTGACCAAGGCAAACAATAGCAAATCTCCTCAGTCAAACAGACTGAAGAATCATTAATATGGGGCACTGAATCTGAGCCAAGAAGTGTCAGTTAGAATATTTAATTCCATGCTAAATCATCTCCAGAAAGTAACATAAAGAGAGGAAAAGAGATATGGGATTAAGACAGAGAGGTAAAAGAGGCAGAGAAAAAGTAAAATTAAATTAAGTTTATTAACTTTTAAATCTGAAGGAATGAAACTCCCCATTTGTTGAAGTTAATTAATACAGGGGAGGTGGTGGTGTGGTGATAATGTCAATTTCATAGACTAGTAATCCAGAAGCCCATTCTAATGTTCTGGGAACGTGGGTTCAAATCCCACCATGGCAGCTGGTGGAATTTAAGTTCAATTAATGAAAGCTAGAATTGAAAGCTAGTCTCAGTAATGGTAACCACAAAACTATTATTGATTGTCATTAAAAACCCACTTGTTTCACGAATGCCCTTTAGGGAAGGAAATCTGCCACCCTTACCTGGTCTGGCCTATCTCCAGATCCACAACAATGTGGTTGATTTTTAACTGCCATCTGAAATGACCAAGCAGTTCAAGGACAATTAGGATGGGCAACAAATGCTAGCCTTGCCAGTGATGCCCACAACCCCAAGAAAGAATAAGAAGAAGAACATTTCAGTGCCAGAGGGTTTTTAGTAGTAATTTAGACTTATAACTCTACTTACAATGGAATGGATATGCCCTAACTTTCTGTGGTGAGTTACATGTTAGAATTATTGACGTAATTAATCCCCTCTGCCTAAACACAACCACCTCATTCATAGTCCTTTCATTATAAGATTTTCCTTTTAAAATACCTAGGGTGGAATCATCCGCTCCCGTTTGTGACGGGCATCGTAGCGGGCGGGAACGGAAATTATCAAGAGATTGCAAAAATTGGTTTCACATTGTTGTTAAACCAGTTTGCGATTGTCTGCTCCACCCGTCAATGGCCGCCGCGTTTCCCGCTGCTGCACGTCGGGAACCTAATTTGAATACTTTAGCATCTCCTTATAAGTCCTACTCCCCAGAATCATCCGCTGGATCATCCAGACTCATGCCAACGTGTTTCACAACAGTACATAACGACGTGCACCTGGCGACTGCACTTTGTTCGGGGCTTTGAGGTTTGTTTGCCTACCTTGCTTTGGGCAGCACTCGTGGTTATCAGTGCCACAATACTTTTAGGGGGGCTCACGGGCAGGTCTCTACCTACTAAAGCAGCCATAAGGTGGGGGGGGTGGCTTTTCGACAGCTGTAGGGCTAGGGTTTGCCTGGGGAAGGGGTAGAAGTGGCCTCAGGCAAGGGAAGAGGCTGCAGTGTGAGGGCTGCACTGGGGAAGTGGGGTATACAAAGGTGTGTATGGGGGCACATGTTGATTTGTGCAAGTAGCCTCAAGATGGCGAGGGCTGAGGAGGCAGTCTCCAGAGGAGATGAGGCTAGATGGAGATGTGTGGGTGTGTGTGAGAGAGTGAGTGGTGATGTCCCTTGAGCTGGCAGTGAGTGAGATTCCAGCGAATATGTGATGACCTTGTGAGTGTGTGAGTTTAGAGTGATGAGATGGTTGCCTTACCCTGGTGGCACAGTTGAGATCATTCACCTCTGGATGGTAAAACTCTGGATGATCAAACTGGATGGTAAACAATCCTGATCTGTCCTGATCTACAACTTGTAGATTCAAGTTGGGGATTACCATTGGCAGAGATCTGGTGTCAAGGGACCTACACAGCTTCTCGATTGAACATAGCAGAGATGAAGTTGAAATAGTAAACTGTGAGGTAATGTGACATAAAATAATAAAGAATAAACTATAGAATAAATCTATATCAGCTGAGACAGACTCTAACCATACTTCTGCTTAGATTTGTGATAAATTAATAACTACACTACATATTTATATATACAAAAAATTGTAAAGGAATATACTGAGTCAAAATCAGCAAAGATAAAGGCTGGGATTTTCCATTCCGGGCCTAAGCCCTGTGGTGGTGTTGGGAACCAGGTGTGTTTCCCCACTACTGAGCCTGGTGGGAATTCGCACTGAATTGCACGATGCTGGGCTAATTAATTATGCAGTCAGGGGCTTCCTGACGTATCGTGTAGCGGGGCGGGCTGGATAATGCCATCATATCCGGCTGCCATATTTAAAAGGTGCCAGACAGGAACTTCTTTGTCACTAATCCACCATGGAAGGTGGAGATGGCCCGGTGATCCCAGGGAGTTCTGGCCCTCAGATTCAGCAACGCTTCCCTCGATGTGCTGCTCAATGCAGTGGAGGCTAGGAGGGGCGGCCTGTACCCCGAGGATGGAAAGAGGAGGTCGAGCCGTCTAACCAACCCTACATGGGAGGAAGTCACCAAGGTGATCAGTGCCCACGGCCTCCACCGGAGGACTACCCTGCAGTGCCAGAAAAGGATGAATGACCTTATCCACACCGCCAGGGTAGGTGAACCTTTAACTGCTTGCACCCACCTCACTGAATTGTAGAGGGGACATAGGCCTCAGTGGCAGGAGCACCAGCTGTGCAGCCCGTGCATAAAAAAGCTACTCAATGTGATAAGGTGATGCCTCATAGCTCCACTGCAGTCCATCCAGTCTGCAGGCGGAGAGGCCAATGTGGGTCCCTGACCCTTCCACACAGAGAGCTTAGATGCTGTCTGGGGGGGAAAGGTGAGGGAGGGGATTTAGGCGTTTGAGGGCACCAGCAAGCACCACTAACGACATTCCTCTGTGAGCCTTATCCTTCTATCTGCATGGGCTCACCAATCTGGAGGGTGCTGCCCCAGGACCCTTGTGGACAACCTGCAGTGCGTCAATCACATTGCACTCAATCTAGTGGGTTATTTGTAAGACTGGAAGAATGAGAAAGATACCTGAAACCAAATTGCTCTCATCCCCATCTTGTCTCTGCACAGGAAAGGTTACGGTACAACAGGAGAGAGAAAGAGAAGATGGGAGGGCGCCCCCTGCCTGAACTGAGGAACCTTACAGAGTTCAACGAGCAGGCAGGTGAGTTAGCAGGGGTGGAACGGGACCAAGCCTGTGGAGATGGAGAGGTAGGCGGGCAGCCTCCATCCAGTAATGATCCATGCATAATGTAGTCACTTAGAAACCTAAGGGTTATGTGTTCCTCCATGTTGGAGGCAGCTCATGCAGCCACTCCCTCTCTCCTCTCTCACTTACAGGTGCCAGCAAGAAGAGGGGAAGGCCAGAAGAAGAAGCCCTGTCCAGCAAGTACCACCAGCCCACAGAGAACCGAGGACACTGTGGAGGAGGAAGAAAGTGCATTTGTAGAGCCGTCACAGCAGTCACCTGCACCCTCCAACAGCCCAGAGACACACACCTCAGTGGGTAGTGGATCTAGTTCAGGTAGGGTCTCACATTCTGGTGGTCACCGCACGGACATGTGTCCGCAACAGGAGGAGGCAGGGTCAGCCAAGCTCATCAGCACTTGGAGGACCGCTGGGGAAGAGGCTTCTGCGACATCCAAGTTGAATGACAAACGTCTGGGATAGGCCCCGCCCAAGATGCTGGAGAGGCAGCCAGAGGCAGGGGAGCTCAGACAGAGGTGGCGGAGGCCCTCAGCAGAGCGGCATGTGAGGTGGAAGAGTCCGTCTGCCTGCTCTCTGATGAAGTCGTTCTGACCTATGTGTACATGGAGGCTCCATGGGGAGGATGGTGAATGCCATGGAGACCCTCACCCAGCAGAAAGCCCAGTTTCTGTCGGAGATGCACACAGACCAACACTCCATCACTGTAGCCATGGGTGAGATCTTGCTGTGGCTGCATGAGAGGGGAGTGGGGCACCTCAACCTCCCTCCAAGTGCCCCTTCTCCTCATGGAGTCAGGCAGGGGGCCCTTGGGCACCCAAAGGGAGGAGGAGTGGCTGTTGGACACCCCTGGGAGCTCCACTCAGGACTCTCGGAGGGTGTACGGCCCTTCGAATCCCCCTTGCCTGTGACTCCTTCAGCTTCATCCTCTGTGAATGCAGAGGGAGCAGCTGCCCCACAGCAGGAGAGCCAGAGTAAGCCGGGGCCCTCCAGGCCATTCAAGATCAAGGTCATTCAAGATCACAGGGCAAACTAGTCAGCAGGCTGCCTCCACCCCTGCTGCAGATGTCAGGGGAGCACCAAGAATAAGTGATAGGGAACGAAAGATTAGGAAGTTATGATTTCACATGTGGTTGCACAGGTGCACTATACTTGTTAATGTTATTACACTTTTGTAAATAGACTACACTTGCACTTTAATGAGGTTTGATGTGGTTTAATTGCGATTCATGGTCATTAAGCCTGTGCTGCCCCCGTACTCCCAGCCATCTTTAGGGGGCCACCCCAGGCTGGGTCTTTGTGCGCGGAATCATGCATGTACAGGGAGACTAGGATCTTTGCCAGGGCCCTTGTGAGTCATGCACAAGAAGACTCTGCCCCGCACACTGAGCCTTTTCCTTTCACGCACTCATCTGTTGGAATGTGTCAGCATTGTCAGTACTACGTGCTGGGAATCCCCTTCAGTTATCCAGTTGAGCTGACCTGCTGCTCTGCCCCACCCCCACTGACCCAAATCCCATGCAGCATCTCAAGATCTTCACCTCGAGGCTCTGAATAGTTACAAGTGGCCATGGTGCGAGTGACTTTTCAGGTTGAGTCCAATAACTTCCAGCCTCCCCCTATGACCCACATCCTCCCTCCCATAGCCATTAATCCCCCTGGTGTGACCTTTGACCTCCCCACAGTCACCCTACAACCCTCCCCCATCACTATTTAACTTGTGCAGATGAATGTCCACGTCCGCTCCCTTCCCGAGGGGCCCACCCCCTCATGACAATAGACATGCCCCCGCACCCATCCTGCCAACCCCCAGAATCTGGGCCAGGATCTTACGGCCCCTCCAGCCCGGCAGAATATTACCGTCCTGCTGAACTGAATGGAGATTTAAATGACTCGCCGCATCCACCGGAGGGAGACACACCACGCTGGGGCCGTAAAATCATGGCCCTGGTTTTATTTCTGTGTCCCTCCAACAACGCATCTCAGACTGGCACCCTCCCAACCTACTGGCTCCTACAGTCCCCTTTAACCCTCACAATGCCTTCCTATCAAGAATTCCCTCAGCATGCCCCCAAGACTCATCAGTGGACAACACAGACCTTTCCCTCTGAGTCCCTTTCCCTTCTTACGCTCCCTCACCTCATGCCCCTCCACATCTGAACACTTCCACTATGACTGTTCACACCTGCACATCACACCATCTGCCTGCACTCCACTACGGACCTTCCCACCCTCTCGCTCCATAAATCGCCTCACCCATTCCATGAACCCCCCAGTATCTCGCTCTTTCCCCTACCACTCCCAAACTCCCCAGTCCCTCTCGAGGCCTCCACTTCCACCCCAAATCCCCAGTGCAGATCATCGCCGCCCAGCAGTAACTCGTGAAGCCAAGAAAATGCAACATGAGGATCCACATCCTGGAAACTGCAGCAGTGAAGATCCACATCCTGGAAACTCCAGCTGTCTGAAGATCCACATCCTGGAAACTCCAGCTGCCTGAAGATCCACATCCTGGAAACTCCAGCTGTCTGAAGATCCACATCCTGGAAACTCCAGCTGTCTGAAGATCCACATCCTGGAAACTCCAGCAGTGAGAAGATCTACATTCTGGAAACTCCTGCAGTGTGAAGATCCACATCCTGGGAACTCCGGCAGTGAGAAGATCTACATTCTGGAAACTCCAGCAGTGTGAAGATCCACATCCTGGAAACTCCAGCAGTGTGAAGATCCACATCCTGGGAACTCCAGCAATGAGAAGATCCACATCCTGGAAACTCCAGCAGTGAGAAGATCCACATCCTGGGAACTCCTGCGGTGAGACTTTCCATGTGGTAGATGCTGCACTCACCCACTGCTGCACCTGCTGTTCTAGGATACACAGCCGCTGGAGCCTCCATATTCCGATCTCCGCAAGCTGTATCAGGCCTTCTTCCAGGTGAGTCCCAACATGTCCATGCCACATTAGCCTGGACATGTTCCTGACCAGTTTGATATCCTGCTGGCGATGTGGATAATTGGATGGGGGCTCAATTAAGGTTGGGGCTTCATCTGCATCCCATGAATGCGATGCAAACCGGCTTCATGCCAGCCTCTGGCGGGAATGGCCGTCTGACATGACAGGCGGGAGTGCATATTCCCTCTGTTATTTCATGCTGTGTGAATCCGATTTTTTCAACTCCTGCCGCATTGTTTCCCCACAGCCTGCCCCCACCACCCCCTCCCCCACCATTACGTCTGCTGCTCTTGGCACTGGAAAATCTCAGCCAAAGTCATTAACTAAGAGTATAGGAAAGAATTCAGACACATTTTATATCAGTGTTGTGTTATAAAGTGAAACAATGATGATAACAACCTTATTCTTCCCTGTGGACTTTTGGTTTTAATCCCAGAGGTCCCAGCGATTTCTAGACTCCCTCTGTAGAGAGATTGAATGAGAAGATATTCAGTATATTATACTCAACTGTGAATGCCACACAACATAGTTTGGTTGTCCTTTTTGCATGGTATGAATCTAACAAGAAATCTTAAGATGAATAAATGGAAATTCCTTTAGAAAGTGCTATCATATCCAGGAACCCTTCAACACATTTTCATCAAATTCCTGCTCTTAGAATCATAGAATGATACAGCACAGAAGGAGGCCACTCAGTCCATTATGTCTGTGTTGGCTCTTTGAAAGAGCTATCCAATTTCCCACTCCCCTGGTCTTTCCCCATAGCCCTACATTTCTTTGCCCTTCAATTATTCATCCACCTCCCTTTTGAAAGTTGTTATTGAACCTGCTTCCACCACCCTTTCAGGCAGTGCATTCTATTATGACACAGCTGATGATAAAGGCTGAATTGTTCAAATCCCAGAGGGAAACTTGAAACAACTGTCATAATCCATTTTTGCAAATTGTATGTTTCGAGATGCAGGCTTTGAATTCAGTAGTAATAAGACCGACCATATAAAACTAAATTAAGCATTTATTAATTTAACAATAAATTAAACACATACACATGGCTACACATTCCTACTGTAATAACTTATAAACAAATCCCCAAATTAATCTGACTCTCAGTTACACCTCCGTTAAGACAACAGTAAAACTCTTAGATTTAAAAATGACAGGCAAAGCATATTTGAGCTTACAAATTCAAAATGAGGTTCCCTGCCGACACAGTTGCAGGCGTATAGGCTGGTTAGATCTTAAATGCACAAACTCCTTTCTGTTTATACCTAGCTTTTCCTTTGAATGTAAATTTCCCATTGTATTACTAGGTTTTTAACTTAACTTCTTCTAAAAATAACATCTTTTGATTCCACCAGTTGTATTAGTAAGCTGAAAAAAAGAAACACATTGCTTGGTGTCTTCTAGCTAGGTGCAAGATTTCACCCATTCTTTTGAATGTTTTATTTAAAAATGCAAGTTGCCCCCTTGACACCTATGTTTCTAAACTTCCCCATGGTTATCTAATTACCATTTCAAATGTACTAGCTGGCTTTAATCCAATTAAGAAACACAGATACACACGCAGACAGACACAGAGACCACTAAACTCTATTTTAAAAAATAATTTCCTATAACATTATAGACATTAATCTCTTCATGACAATTCCCAATCACAAGAACCCACTGCTTAAAAAGTTTCCCTTATCTTGATTCTGTGCTAAACCCATATCCCCTTGTACTCTGTTGAATTGGGAATCTGGTCATTTATATTATTAATGATCAGCTATTTATGCATTCATTCCCTGTTTCAATCCATGTATGTCATTAGTTTGTCACAATTTGCCTTGTTTCCATTTATAGGATTTCTATTTAGAATGTTGTTGCTTCTGCTATAATTAGTCCAGCACAAAGACATTTTCCTTACTTAGCTCATCATTTCAATTCTCATGATTTAAAACATGTGGATAATGTTTGCTTAATTTCTAGGCCCCCCAACAACACACCCCCACCACCCACCCAAATGAGAATAGCATCATTCGCTTAATGCACACACACACCTATTTATATACAAATGTATACACTCACATAAATGCATATATATGTATATACACATACACCCATGACTCCTTTACAGGCAGAAGTAGGAAGCTGTTCTTCAAGCCACGCATCTTTCCTCGTTTGGGACTATATCGTCATTGCTTCACAGTTGCTGGGTTTAAAAACATGGGACTTCCTTTCTAATAGCACTCAGGGTGCATCTAGACCACATGGACTGCAGCAGCTCAAAAGGGGGCTCACCACTACCTTCCCAAGGACAATGTGAGATGAGTAGTGCTCTGTTGAATACTTTAAAGAAATCTCTGCCTGCAGCAGGGCTGTGCCTGGATGGCCACGGTCAGCAAACAGGGTTTGAAGTTTGCAAGGTGGATTGGAGAGAGGGGTAGGAAGGAGGGACCTACTCAGGTCTTCTCTTGTCGGCGTCTCAGCTGCTTGTTCTCTTACAGCAGAGAAAGCAGAGGCTTAAACGCACAAAGGGTGGGCCTGTCACATGACCGTCACCCAATGATTCAAACATGGTCGTGACAATGTAATTTAAGCTGTTCATGTCTGGGAATCCTCTCTCTCAGCCAGTGCCCCATTGTTTAAGTGATTGGGTTTAGCGTATATCCAGTGTAGATGAATAAGGTCATGGGCAGAATTTTACGTTGGCGGGATTTTACAGTCCTGCCGAAGTCAATGGGATTTTGAAAGCTCGTCGCATTTTATGGCCTTGCCCCTGCCGCGATGGAGTGGTAAAATTCTGCACCATAGCTGGGAATCCCCTGTTAAATATCCCACATGATTGCCTTCATAATGGGGACAGGATATGTGGCTCACTCATATTCTGCTGAGGTCATTGTCCTCGATGGGTCTTTGCAGATGTGGTGGGTACAGTGATGCAAATTGAGTAGCCACTTTTGTTGCAAGCTTAAGTCACACCCTTAGTCTGTGTTTTAAAGGCCTCATTTTCAGTTTTCCGCCTGATGGATTAAAATCATTATTTAGCATAAAGCATGTTTTCACGATACAGGGTTACAGGGATTACAGGTCAGTGATGTTCCATCCAATTCTTTGGTAGGTGACAGGTACTGGCTTTCATTTTCCCAGCTTTCATTTGTTTTATTATGAGGTTGCTACACATCTTCAGCTACTTTGGTGCTACTGCAGTACAAAATACACAATATAACTACATTTGGACTGGTATAAATTGCATATTTTACAGCATCTGTGAGATTGCCCAAAGGATCTAATTGTTTAATGTTTACATTGATTACAAGGAACTGCAGCCAGTGCAAACCCCTCTTTTTTAAAAATTAAAAGTAAAATTTCAATGACGATAGATTGGTTCACTAGATTTCTCTAATGCTTAATAATCTCATCGGCTCTTTTCTAATAATATAAATTTCATTGCCAGTCAGAGGCCAATTATCAGAAATCTGAGTATGCATTGAACTATGCATATCCAGAGCTCTGCTTACCTCGATACGAGAGCAGTATGTTATAACATGGTCTCTGTGCTTGCATTGTTGTTAAAGCAAGTATCAGTGTCAAACAGTATATGCAGTAGAAAGGTAGCATTATTTATCTATTAGTTATGCCTATTGTTTCTCTTCTTAAGAAGCCAAATTTGAAAACCCGTTTCTTGTGTATTCTTGGGGAGGATTCTTTGAGATACTTAGATAAAAGTGGGAGGTCTTGTTGACCAGTAGTAGGGTTCCTGTCTCAGAGCCAGAAGCACCGGGTTTAAATCCCACTCTGGGACCCGATGGTCATGGAAACTCTTTCGAGTTACCAACAGTCACAGATTGCAACTTCTTTCGAGTACAATCACAGTTCTTGGTTTTCCAGGAGTGGGACATGAACCCACAACCCTCTGATTCAAAGGCGAGGGTGCTATGAACTGAGCCACAGCTGACACCTCCCCAATGGTCATGAAAGGTGCATTTGTAATGTGGCCAAACAAATTGATTATTAACCTGCAGATCCTTTCAATGTACCCAAGTGTGGGAGAATTTCCTGGTCAGCCAGAATCATGAGGTAGCTGCAGTGCACAGCCTCCCCATGTTAAAGGACTCCTCACACAGAGATTATTGCCATGAGATGTATACTGTGGCATGCATCCTCCTCATTCAGAGGGAGAGATAAAATCATTACAAGTCAATGTGATTGTTTTGGGAATCAATTCAATCCTTCAAACAGTCACAAAATAAATATCTGCTTTGGAATGTGCTGCTGCACAACCGTTGTCGAAAAGTAACCCTGAACCAGACGCTATTTTTGCTGCAATTTGGATTTTACCATGCAACCTTACCCCAACTTTATTTTAATTATGAGTAAAATACTAAAATAGACATATAGGGGATTCTTCATACAAGTTTTTCTTTAAAAAAAACTTGAATGCAGCAAAGGAATTTTGTGGACTTGTAAAAGAATTACATCTATTTCCTGTGGCATTTCTTTCATCTTTAGTAATTGAGCTTTTAGAATACATTGAACATCATCAAAAGAATGGCAACTATAAACAGAATAGCATATTGGGGAAAGTTTCAAAATAAAAAATAATCTGCCAAATTACTTTTTAATACATGGAAATTAGGGTTTTTTATTCACATTTTTGTGCCTCATTCCTTAGATCTTAATTTCTCCTTTAAAAACTAACAGCTTATTCATTGTTTTATTTTAAAAGATTATGCCTAGAGGCAGAATCTTCTGCCCTCTGTAGTGGCATGTTTGGAGGCAAGGAAGGCAGTTAATGGGCGGGAAGGTGGAGGGTGAATACCCGCAGCCTACCCCCCCTCTACCCCAATTAAGTGCGGGGTGGGTAGGCCCTGTGGTCACCCTTCCCATTCTGCTGTCAGTTGAGGAACCTAAGTGGACAATTAATGAACACTTAAGGGCCTCATACTGCCGCAGCTGGTATTAACTCAGCAGGCCTGTTGCCATGCAGCGTACATGGCCAGTAAACCTATGTGGACTGCTTGTCGTCTCCCGGGGGGGGAGGTCCTTCTTTCGAAGGCCTGTGCCTGATTGATGGACCTGACATTGGGAAGGGGGGTCCTACTGAGAGCCATAGAACCATAGAAAAGTTATAGCACAGAAGGAGGACATTTGGCCTATCTTGTCCAAGCCAGCCTGAGGACATCCAGGTGCCCTTTATAAACCCACCTTCCTGCACCCAGCCCATAGCCCTGCAGCTTACAGCACTTTAGGTGCAGATCCAGGTACTTTTTAAAAGAGTTTAAAGTTTCTGCCTCTACCACCAATTTGGGCAGCGAATTTCTGACACCCACTACCCTTTGCATAAAAAAGTTCTTTCTCATGTCCCCCGACACCTTCTGCCACTTATCTTGAATCTATGTCCCCTGGTTCTAGAATTCTCCACCAAGGGAAACAATTTTATCCTGTCCCCACTATCTATTCCCCTCATAATTTTGTACACCTCAATAAAGTTACCTCTCAGCCTTCTTTGTTCTAAGGAAAATAATCCCAACCTATCCAATCTCTCCTTGTAGCTACACTTTTCTAACCCTGGCAACTTTCTTGTAAACCTCCTCTGCACTCTCTCCAGAGCTATTACGTCCTTCCTGTAATGTGGTGACCAGAACTGCATACAATACTCCAGTTGTTGGCCTCATCAGTGTTTTATACAATTCCAACATTATATCCTTACTTTTATATTCTATACCTCTGCCAATGAAGGAGAGCATTCCATATGCCTGCTTTACAACCTTGTCTACTTGAACTGCTGCCTTCAGGGACCTGTGTACTTGTACGCCAAGATCTCTCGCTTCATCTACCCCTTTTAGTATATTCCCATTTATTGTGTAATCCCTGTAACTGTTTGGCCTCCCTAAATGTATGACCTCACACTTCTCTATGTTAAAATCCATCTGCCACTTTACCGCCCACTCCACCAACCCATCTATATCATTTTGGAGATTATGGCTATCCTCTACACTATCCACTACTTGGCCAATCTTTGTGTCATCTGCAAATTTACCAATCGTGCCCCCCGTCCAAATCGTTAATATATAACACAAACAGCAAGGGTCCCAACACCAAGCCCTGTGGAACACCACTTGAGACAACTTTTCATTCGCAAGGGCATCCATTGACCATTACCCTTTGTTTCCTGTTACAAAGCCAACCTTTTATCCAGTTTGCCACATTACCCTGAATCCCATGGGCTTTTACTTTCCTGACCAATCTGCCATGTGGGACCTTGTCAAATGCCTTGCTAAAATCCATGTACACAACATCCACTGCACTACCTTCATCAACCCTTCTTGTCACTTCCTCAAAGAATTTAATCAAATTTGTGAGGCAAGACCTTCCTTTAACAAATCCATGCTGACCATCCTTGACTAGTCCATGCCTTTCCACATGACAGTTAATCCTATCTCTCAGGATTGATTCTACTAATTTGCTCACCACCGATGTAAGACTAACTGGCCTATAATTGTTTGCCATTTCCTTTGATCCCTTTTTAAACAATGGAACGACGTTTGCATTTCTCCAGTCCTCCAGTACCTCCCCTGTATCTAGTGAAGATTGGAAAATCATCCTCAGAGCATCTGCTATTTCCTTCCTGACTTCCTTTAGCAGCCTCGGAAACAATCCGTCTGGCCCTGGTGACTTATCCACTTTCAAGGATTTCAGCCTTTCGAGTACTACCTCTCTCTTTATGACTATCCCGTCCAATATCTTGCAGTGTTCCTCCTGGACTTCTATATCTATATCCTCCCCTTCCTTTGTAAGCATGGAGACAAAATATTCATTCAAAATCCTTCCCACAGCCTCTGCATCTACGCACAAGTTTCCATCTTCATCTCTGACAGGTCCCACTTTTTCCTTAACTAACCTTTCAGCATTAATGTATTGGTAAAACATCTTTGGGTTATCTTTTAACTTTACTTGCTAATCTTTTTTCATGCCCTCTCTTTGATTTCCTTGTTTCCTTTTTTACTTTGTCTCTGCACTTCCTATATGCGTCTAGGCTATCTGCTGTGCTTAGTTCTTTGTGCCTATCATACGCTTTCTTTTTCTGTTTGATCTTCCCCTGTATTCTTCTCGACAACCAGGGAGGTCTAGATTTGGCAGTACCACTCTTATTTTTGTAGGGGACATGTCTACTTTGTACAATTAGGATCTCGCTTTTTAGTGCTTCCCACTGGTTTTTCACTGTTTTATCCTCCAGCAGTGCTGTCCAGTCCATCTCAGCCAAGTCCCTTCTCATTTCTGCAAAATTTGCCTTCCCTCAGTTCAAGACTTTTACTCCTGCCTTATCTCTGTCCTTTTCCATGGTAATGCTAAATCTAACTGAATTGTGATCACTGTCCCTGATGTGGTCGCCAACTGTCACTTCACCCACTTGGCCTTCTTCGTTCCTCAAGACTAGGTTCTAGAACTGCATCTCCTCTCGTTGGGTTTGTCACTAATTGGTTGAAAATTTTTTCCTGGACACACTGCATGAATCTTTCTCCCTCAGTGCCCCTTATATTGTTTGAATCCCAGTTGATATTAGGATAGTTGAAGTCTCCTACTCTTATTTCCCTCTTGTTCTTACAAGCAGAAATTTGCCTACATATTTGTTCTTCTATCTCCCTTTCACTATTTGGGGGTCTGTGGTATACTCCCAGTAGTGTGACTGCCCCTTTTTTATTTCTAAACTCAATCCATAAAGCCTCTTTTGTTGACCCATTTAGTATATCATCCCTTCTCACAACTGGAATTGATTCTTTAACCATTAGTGCTACCCCCCTCCTTTTTTATCTCCTACTCTATTGTGTCTGAAGACTCTATAACCAGGGATATTTAGCTGCCAGTTTTGTCCCTCCTTTAGCCAGGTCTCCGTTATAGCAATAACATCCTGCTGCCATGTGTCTACCTGTGCCCTTAACTCATCTACCTTGTTTGTAATACTCCTTGCATTGAAGTATAAACAGTTTAACCCCGTCAATTTTCCTTGCTGGACATGTTGTAAATTTTGCTTCTCCTGTAACTCCATGTCTATCACAATGTCCCTAGCTAATGTTCTACCTCCATTTTTCTGATCTGAATCTAACCTATCTGATCCTACTCCTGGGATCCCATCCCCTTGCCACACTAGTTTAAATACTCCCCAACACAACTAGCAAAAGTCCCCGCAAGGACACTGGTCCCAGCTCTGCCTGGGTGCAGCCCGTCTGGTTTGTACAGGTCCCACCTTCCCCAGAACCGGTCCCAGTGCCTCAAGAATCTAAATCCCTCCTGGCTACACCATCTCTCCAGCCACATGTTCAGTTGGTCTATCCTCTTATTCCTGCTCTCGCTAGCACGTGGAACTGGGAGTAATCCTGAGATTACGTCATTTGAGGTCCTGCATTTTGATTTATCTCCTAAATCCCTGTACTGAGCTTGCAGGTCCTCATCCTTTAGTTTACCTATATTGTTGGTACCAATGTGTACCACGACCACTGGCTGCTTACCTTCCCTCCCCAGAATGTCCTGCAGCCGCTCCGTGACATCCCGAACCCTGGCACCAGGGAGGCAACATACCATCCTTGATTCATGTTTGTGGCCACAGAAGTGTCTGTCTGTGCCCCTAGCTATTGAATCCCCTATCACTATAGCCCTGCCACTTGTTTTCCTCCCGCCTCTCTGAGCAGCAGAGCCACCCACGGTGTCGTGAACTTGGCTGTTGCTGCTTTCCCCTGAGAGGCCATTCCCCCAACAGTATCCAGAGCGGTATATCTGTTAGAGCGGGGATGACCACAGGGGACTCCTGCACTACTTTCCTGAGTCTTTTACTGTTCCTGATGGTCACCCATTCCCTTTCTGCCTGTGTAATCTTCACCTGTGGTGTGACCACCTCGCTAAATGTGCTATCCATGACTTGCTCAGCATCATGGATGCTCCACAGTGAGTCCACCCGCAGCTCCAGCTCCGAAATCTGGTTAGCTAGAAGTTGCATTCGGACATACCTTCCGCACACATGGTCAACAGGGATGCTGGAAGCGTCCCTCATTTCCCACATCCTGCAGAAGGAGCATATCACGGGTCTGAGATCTCCTGCCATGATGTCTCTCTCGATTAAGCTAGTTATTCCCTTAAAAAAAAACGCTAGCTCGGGGCCTTATTTATGTTAGCTAGAAACCATGTTTCTTGACTAATTATACTTGTACAATACTACTCTATAATTTTTTTTAGCTCCTACCTCAGTATTAAGCAATGAATAACTTTAATAGATTGAAAGAAAAAAACTCACCAGGATTTACTCACCAATCAGCTACATTTTAAAAAAAATCCACTTTCCGTTCTTTGACAGTGGGTCCTCCTCGATCCCCTTCTGAGTCGCAGTGTCTGTGGTGACTTCACCCAGAATTTTTTTTTTTTGACTTCACCCAGAATGCTTCAGTCATCTTCTCTCTACCGCCCTCTGTTGGATGTTCTTCCTCCTGTTGAGTGCAAGAGTCCTTCTCCTCGATCCCCTTCTGAGTTGTGGTGTCTGCGGTTGACTTCTCCCAGAATGCTTCAGTCATTTCTCTCTACCGCCCTCTGTTGGATCACCTCCTGCCCTTGCTGCTGACCTCTACTACAACTCTCACCTCATGACACCCCTCTGCTGTCAGCTGTATCTTTGGGGAACAGCCACTATCTTATGGGTAGGGCAAGAAAAGTTAGGGCCCGTGACCTCAGGTTGTCATGAGACATATGAGATATAAGAACATAAGAAATACAAGCTGGAGTAGACCATATGGCTCATTGAGCATGCTCAGTCATTCAATATGATCAAGGCTTGTCTCTTGTTTCACTCCACTTTTCTTCCTGCTCCCCATATCCTTTGATCCTCTGAGAGACCAGAACTCTATCTCAGCCATAAATATACTCAATGATGGAGTACCCAGAACCCTCTGGGTTGACAATTACAAAGTTTCATAACTATCTGAGTGAAGAAATTTCTCCTTACCTCAGTCCCAAATGATTAACGCCTTAATTTGAGACTGTGCCCCCACAGTCTAGATTCTCCAGTCAGGGAAAATGGCCTTTCAATGTCTGCCCTGGCAAGCATTCAGAATTTTGTATGTTTCAATGAGCTCATCTCTCATTCTCAACTTCAGAAAGTATGGACTCAGTTTACTCAGCGTCTCATCATAGGACATCCCTATCATCCCAGGAATCATTCTAGTGAATCTTCATTGCACCACCTCCAAGGCAAGTGTATCCTTCCCTAAATAAGGAGAACAAAACGGTACTCCAGGTGTGGTCTCACCAAGCTTGATATGATTCTAGGAAGACTTTGTTATTCTTGCACTCCAAAACAATGTCCTTGCTATCAGCTTGACTCAGTTTGTAGCTTTCTTGCCTCTGAATCAGAAAGTTGTTGGATTCAAGATCGACTCAAGAAATTGAGCAGAAAACCATCACTAAAAAAAATTCTCAATTTATCTTATGGCTGTTTTTTGGACCTTGCTGTACAAAATCTGTTGCTGTGTTTTCTTATATTACAATAGTGACTACTTTTATAAAATAGTATTTTGTTGACTGAGAAATGCTTTGGGTCTGAGGCCATGAAAGGTGCTATATAAATGCAAGCTATTTTCTTCTGAATGTCAGCTGGCTCTCTGGTGAGCTACTGAAGTTCTGCATTGACAGGATATGTCTGTTCAGGAGGACTTAAAGGGTCCCGTATCATTAATTGATAAAGAGCAAGGAGTTCTCCTATTGTCCTGAGCAACATTCCTACCTGAACCATCACCAGCATAAGGCAAGTTGACACACCATTCATTTTGTCTGCTGTCTCCAGGATTTTGCTGAACACAGATTAGCTCCTGCATTTGCTAACATAGCAGATGTTTTACAGCATTGTTATTAATTGGTTGTCAAGATCTTTGGGACATCTTGGGGATGTGACACAAATTATTATTTTCTAACTGCAGCTGAGTGCTACAGAAGCCTGAGAGCATGCTGCCTTCACTTGTCTATGCTCTCCCCAAGGCAAACCCATGGCATAGGAAGAAAAGTAAATTACTTCAGCAGACATTTCTCCTGCAGACTATAGTGGCTTTTTCAATCCCTGGGGGAGTTGGAACTGGAGATGTAGCAGGAAACAAAATTAGAAATCTGAGCAGCATACTGATGCAGTCCTGCCTCCCCTGATTCTTGATCAGGCATCAGAACATTGTTGCTGGCAAGCCGCCGGAATGTAGTGGCTTAGCACTTGTGCACGGAATAAGGCAATTAACAGTCACTTAAAGGGCTATAAGTGACTTCTGTTCTCAAGCATGGGGACTACGAAGGTTCATGACCATGTCTCTGAGCAGGAGGCGGCAGCCCAGCGAAGAGCCAATCACACAGAGCCAGGCCCATCGGCGAATTAAAGGGGAATGGCTCAGAGAGCTGTTCAGGCAGCGGCAAGCTGGCCAGTAATTATGCAAAGGAAGCATAGAGGATTTGTTTTTATTTATTTTGCTGGGGAAGCAGTTATAGTTCGATGTCAAGTTTAAAAATACATTCAGCACCTTCAGCTGACACAGTGTCAATGGTTGTGATGCCACCAGGAATGGATCTCTCAGGGCAGAAATTCAGTATGTGGGCGATGTCCGCAGTCACAATTTGAACTGTTCCTCAGGTTCCACATATGGAGCATGTGGCCATGTCTTCCCTGGTCCATCGTGAAGTGGTTGAGTGTTGTCCAGATTTTCTGTGTAAGGTTGAAACCCTTGACTTCACCATTCGGGTCAGTTACCAGGTTGTGGTTGGTGATGTTTGCAGTCAAGGGGTATGCCATCAAGAGGTGGGCTTGTCATCAGTTTGTAGGGTGTGGAGTGTGTTCCAGTCGGGTCCACCGGATTTAAGATGAGTGTGTGTTTTTGTTTGAGGTCCTGTGTCAGCGCGTGTTTTATTAGCTATCAGCTGGTGTGTTCTTTGAGGAGGATGTTTTCTCTGCAAACATCAGGAGGTTCAATATGTGCTAACACAGGAACCCACTTGAGCTGTATTGGTCTCAATGTCTCAGAAATAATCCTCATGACTTCCTGGATTTCTCAAGTCCCTCGATGAGGGGTGCCTAATAAGATGGCGGTAAATAGCAGAAACGATTGACTTCATGCACTCAAACATAGAGGTAACCTCTAGGCATGGAGAACTTGGGAATACAGGGGCATCACTTGTGGAGGCAAGGGAGGACGAACGTGGAAATCAGGCTGAGCAACTGGATATGGGGATGAGCAGAGATAAGGAGGAGCTTCCCACCTAGCAAGTACAGACCAGTGGTGCTAATGCATGCAGAGGTGTCGGACGACTCCTGCTCCACCGCCCTAATTGGGTGTCCAACCTGTTTCCTGTTTACTAATTTTTAAAAATTATTCATTCATGGGATGTGGGCTTTTCTGGCTGGGCCATCATTATTGCCCATCCCTAGTTGCCCTTGAGAAGGTGATGGTGAGCTGCCTTCTTGAACCGCTGCAGTCCAAGTGGTATAGGTACACCCAGAGTGCTGTTAGGAAGGGAGTTCCAAGATTTTGATCAAGCAACAGCGAAGGAATGGCAATATATTTCCAAGTCAGGATGGTGAGTGACTTGGAGGGGAACTTCCAGGTGGTGGTGTTCCCATCTATCTGCTGCCCTTGTCCTTCTAGATGGTAGTGGTCGTGGGTTTGGAAGGTGCTGTCTAAGGAGCCTTGATAAATTCCTGCAGTGCATCTTGTAGATGGTACACACTGCTGCCACTGTGTGTCGGTGGTGGAGCAAGTAAATGTTTGTGAATGTGGTGCCAATCAAGCGGGCTGCTTTTTCCTGGACATTGCTAAGCTTCTTGAGTGTTGTGGGAGCTGAACTCATCCAGGCAAGTGGGGAGTGTTCTATCACACTCCTGACTTATGCCTCGTAGATGGTGGACAGGCCTTGGAGAGTCAGGAGACGAGTTACTCGTCACAGGATTCCTAGCCTCTGACCTCCTCTTGTAGCCACAGTATTTATATGGCTAGTCCAGTTCGGTTTCTGGTCAATGGTAACCCCCACGATGTTGATAGTGGAGGATTCAGTGATGGTAACACCAATGAACATCAAGGGGCGATGGTTAGATTCTCTCTTGTTGGAGATGGTCATTGACTGACACTTGTGTGGCGCGAATATTACTTGCTACTTCTCAGCCCAAGCCTGGATATTGTCCAGGTCTTGCTGCATTTGGACAAGGACTGCTTCAGTATCTGAGGAGGCATGAATGGTGCTGAACATTGTGCAATTATAGCGAACATCCCCACTTCTGACTTCATGATGGAAGGAAGGTCATTGATGAAGCAGCTGAAGATGGTTGGACCGAGGACACTATCCTGAGGAACTCCTGCAGTGATGTCCTGGAGCTGAGATGGCTGACCTCCAGCAGCCACAACCATCTTCCTTTGTGCTAGATGTGACTCCAGCCAGCAGAGTTTTCCCCCTGATTCCCATTGACTCCAATTTTGCTAGGGTTCCTTGATGCCACCCTTGGTCAAATGCTGCCTTGATGTCAAGGGCAGTCACTCTCACCTCATCTCTGGAGTTCAGCTCCTTTGTCAATGTTTGAACCAAGGCTGTAATGAGACCAGGAGCTGAGTGGCCCTGGCGGAACCCAAACTGGGCGTCAGTAAGCAGGTAATTGCTAAGCAAGTGCCACTTGATAGCACTGTTGAAGGCCTCTTCCATTGCTTTATTGATGATTGAGAGTAGACTGATGGAGCGGTAATTGGCTGGGTTGGATTTGTCCTGCTTTTTGTGTACAGGTCATATCTGGGCAATTTTCCACATAGCCGGGTAGATGCCAATGTTGTGGCTGTACTGAACAGCTTGCCTAGGGGCATGGCAAGTTCTGGAGCACAAGTCTGCAGTACTATTGCCGGAATATTGTCAGGGCCCGCAGCCTTTGCACTATGCAGTGCCTCCAGCTGTTTCTCGATATCACACGGAGTGAATTGAATTGGCTTAAGACTGGCATCTGTGATGCTGGGAACCTCCGGAGGAGGCCGAGATGGATCATCCACTCGGCACTTCTGGCTGAAGATTGTAGGAAACGCTTCAGCTTTATCTTTTGCACTAATGTGCTAGTTTCCCCCATCATTGGGGATGGGGATATTTGTGAAGCCTCCTCCTCCAGTGAGTTGTTTAATTGCCCACCATCATTCACAAGTGGACGTGGCAGGACTGCAAAGCTTAGATCTGATCCATTGGTTGTGGGATCGCTTAGCTCTGTCTATCACTTGCTGCTTATGCTGTTTGGTATGCAAGTAGTCCTGTGTTATAGCTTCACCAGGTTGATACCTCATTTTTAGGTATGCTAGTGCTGCTCCTGGCATGCCCTCCAGCCCTCTTCATTGAACCAGGGTTGATTCCCTGGCTTGATGGTAATGGAAGAGTGGGGCATATTTGGGCCGTGAGGTTACAGGTTGTGTTCAAGTACAATTCTGTCACTGTTGATGGCCCACAGCGCCTCATGGATGCCCAGTCTTGAGTTGCTAGATCTGTTTGAAACCTATCCCATTTTGTACAGTGGTAGTGCTACACAACACGATGGAGGGTATCCTCAATGTGAAGGTGGGACTTCATCTCCACAATGACTGTGCGGTGGTCACTCCTACCGATACTGTCATGGACAGATGCATCTGCGGTAGGCAGGTTAGTGAGGATGAGGTCAAGTATGTTTTTCCCTCTTGTTGGTTCCCTTGCCACATGCCACAGGCCTAGTCTAGCACTTATATCTTTTAGGACTCAGCCAGTTCGGTTGGCAGTGTTGCTACTGAGCCATTCTTGGTGATGGACATTGAAGTCCCCCTCCCAGAGTACATTCTGCACTCTTGCCACCCTCAGTGCTTCCTCCAAGTGGTGTTCAACATGGAGGAGCACTGACTCATCAGCTGAGGGAGGCCTGATTGTTTAAAATTGCCACAAAGTTGAGATCCAGAAGTGCGTTCTCCTGACCCCAGATCCAAAATTTTGCCCTTGGTACATTGTATAAACTAAAGCAATACTTTAGCAATCTTAGCAAGAAAGTCATCTGCTCCCTCTTGTGGTAAAATCTTTAATTTCACATAAAAACACCAAAATACATTCGCAACCTTGAACTTCAGTACGAAAACAACAGACAATGATTAGACACAAGGTATTGACATACGCTACTCTAGATGCACTAAACATCCTATCTAACGCATTAAACAATTTTGTACTTTTTTCAAAAGATAAGTCATAACTGCTAATTTTGAAATATTGCTTAGTGATAAGGTTTCTAATTAAAAAGGAGCATCTTGTACAGAATCATAGGACAGAACTTTCCCCCCATCGGGGGGGAAGTTTAGGAGTGGCTGTGTGGGGGTGCGCCTCCGATTGGCATTTTACATGGGCGGACCAATTAACGCCCGCCCAGCGTTACGCCTGCAAGAAAGCGCTATGCGCTCCCTGTGCGGGCGGAGGGGGATTCCCTCAGCTGAGAGTGCACTTTTTCACGCATGCGCACGAAAGAGCGCACAGATCTCCCTGAGGCTAAGTGCTGCCTCAGGGAGATCGGCTCCTGTCTGAAAAAATTTTAAAAACAGAAGAAATAAGTTTCCCTGACATGTCCCCTCGTGTGACACTGTCACATGAGTTGGGACATGTCCATCAATTTTATTAAAAATTCTAAAACCTACATGAAACCTCATCCCGCCGGTGGATGAGGTTTCATGCTTTTTCTTAAACCCACCAGGGCTCCCGGCCTGCCCACCAACCTTAAGGTTGGACGGGCAGGTCCATTTATTACTTTAATGACTTTTTCAATAGCCTCAATTGGCCATTGACAGGTCGGCGTGTGAGCAGCTGATTTTACTGAGCCCCCGCCTTCCTGAAAATTGAAATGAGGTGGGATGACGTCGGGAGTTTCGCCTGACATCATCCCGCATCATTTTACATGTCGGCGAGCGGGCCCCACCATCATTTTACATGTTGGCGAGCGGGCCCCACCCCCCTGCTCGCCGACCGGGAAATCCTGGCCATAGAATGGTCACAGCACAGAAGGAGGCCAGGAGCAATTCACCTAGTGCCGCTCCGCTGTTTTTTTCCCCCAGTAGCTTTGCAATTTTTTTCTTTTCAGATAATGAGTCAATTCCATTTTGAAAGCCTCAATTGAACCTGTCTTCATCACACACTCAGGCAGTGTATTCTAGGTCTTAACCACTCGCTGTGTGAAAAGAGTTTCCTCATGTGGTCATTTCTTCTTTTGCCAATCACCTTAAATCTGTGCCCTTTGGTTCTTGCTCTTTCCACCAATGGGAACACTTTCTCTCTATCCACTCTGTTCAGTCCCCTCATTATTTTAGAACCATTTACGTGAATCTTTTCTGCACCCTCTCTAATGCCTTCACATCCTGCCTAAAGTGCAGTGCCCAGAACTGGATGCAACACTCCTATTGAGGCCAAATTAGGGTTTTATACATGTCTAACAGCACTTCCTTCTGCTTGTTTTCAATGCCCCTATTGATGAAGCCCAGGATGCTCTATGCTTCATTTAGTGTGCTCTTAACCTGTCCTACCACCTTCAATGATTTATCCACATGTTACACCCAAGTCCCTCTGCTCCTCCTTCCCCTTTTGAATTTGTACCTTTAATAAATATGTCGCTCCTGCCAAAATTAATCACTTCACACTTCTCTGCATTAAATGTCACCTACTGCTTGTCTGTCCATTCCAGCAACCTGTTTATGTCCTTTCAACACTATTCTCCTCAAGGTTCACAATACTTCCAAGTTCCGAGCATCTGCAGATTTTGAGATTGCGCCCTATACATCAAGGCCTAGGTTATTAACATGTATCAAGAAGAGCAGGGTCCTAATACTGATCCCTAGAGAACTCCACTATAAATCTTCCTCTAGTCTGAAAACAGCGATTCACCATTGCTCCTTGTTTCCTGTCATTCAATCAATTTCGTACCCATGTTGCTACCGTACCTTTTATTCCATGAGCTCTAACTTTGCTCACAAGTCTATTGTGCGTCACTTTATCAGATGCCTTTTGGAAGTCCACATCAACAGCATTACCTTCATCAACCCTCTCTATTGTTTCATCAAAAACTCAAGCCAGTTAGTTCAACATCATTTGCCTAATTGAGTCCTTACATCTCAAAAAAAAGAAGATATTTTGTTCCCTCTACTTTTATATTCATGAGTTGAAAAAAGTGAAAAACATGCAGGTCGGAATTTTCTGGCCCCGTTGGCGTCGGGTGTCATGGCGGGTGGGCGGAATGACAATATGGCAAGAAGGCCAAAAATTGGGTTCACACAATCGTGAAACCAGTTTGTGATCGTCAATGGCGGGCTGCATTTCCGCATGTCGGGAACCTAATTTCAATACTATAGCATTTCTTTTCAGCCCTGCTTGCCAGAATCATCCCCCATGTCAAATTTACCACCCACGTCAGCTTGACTTCAGAACGGTGTGCTTCATGACTGCCTTTAAAAGGTGTGCACCTGGCAGGCTGAAGAAAATACTCAAGCACATGCTGGTGGGGTGGGGTAAGGGGGTGAGGGAAGCAGCCACACACTTGGAAAAGCTTGTCAAAAGTGAACATTCTTCCACAGCTGAGACCATTCATCTGCAGCTCCATTGAAATTCTTGGAGTCAGGCCTCTGAAGCTTTTCTGCCCACTCAAGAAACGCAAAAGCATGAAACTGCCACCAAATGCTCCAGAACTTTCCACCCCTTGGGTGCAGATTCCACATTAATGTGTGTTTTAGGAGGCAGCAGAGCAGTTGTCCAGCTGGGCAAGTTGTACAATCCCCTTGCGAAAGGTGGTCATGGCGCAGTCGCAGGTGGAGGCGCTCACAGCCCCTTGCAATGTCTTTGTTCAGGTTTGGACCAGTATCCCTCATGGTTCAAGCTAACAGTGCAGCCTTGCAGTGTAGGTTAGGAGAATGCCTGCGCCTGAGCTGAGAGCACTGCATGCAGTCCAGTGACCAAAGCTGCTGCCAATCGGTCAAGTGGAGTGGGGCGGAAGTGGGTGAGGTTTTGAACAGCGAATGAGTGCACGACACACTGGCCATCCAAGTAGTGTTCAGCACTATCCTGCATGTGTGAAGGGGCCTTTAGACTTAAGTCGGTCTTAGGACACATATCCTAATCCACGCGTCTCTCTCTTTCATCCTACAGGAGGAGAACATCAGGATCATGGAGCTTGGTGATTTAGCCTCATGGCTTATAGGGAGCAGAGAAGAAGAAGAAGAGAGCGGCGGAGGCACCTGGCTCTGCAAAGGGAGGAGCACTCCCTCAAGATGAAGGGGCAGCAGGGTCTGCTGAAAATCAACAGTGAGCTGTCGCACGTAGGCGCCTCATTAGACCCATGGTCTATAGATGGCGATTGTCATTCCTTCAGATGACTGAGAACCAGTGTCGCCCAAGACTGCATGTCTAGGGAACTGGTCGGCCACATATGCCACCTGCGGTTTGGCGCCATGGGGACATGAAGGGCATCCACTGCCAGTGACCATGAAATGTGACTGCAACGCTCAATTTTTACACCAGTGGCTCCTTCCAGGGGTCACAGGTGACCTGTGTAGAATCTCACAAGCCTCCATGCACAAGTGTATCCAGGAGGTCATAAACGCCATCTTCGTGAAGGCACAGAATGTTGTACATTTTGTTCGGAATTAGGAAAGCCAGGAAGCAAGAGCGCTGGAATGTGTGCAGATCTCAGATTTTCTACAGGTGCAGGGTGCCATCAACTACACTCACGTGGTGCTTAGATCTCCATGGCAACATGCAGTCAACTACGTCAACTGCAAGGCCTTCCACTCGCTGAATGTTCAGCTGGTGTGCGACCACCACAAACACATTCTACATGTCTGCACACGATTCCCAGGGAGCCTCCACGACTCCTACATCCTTAGTAGGTCTCAGATCCCTGACATCTTCCAGGGTCCAGAGAGGCTGCAGGGTTGGGTCCATAGAACCATAGAACACGACAGCACAGAAAACAGGCCATTCGGCCCTTCTAGTCTGTGCCAAAATATTATTCCGCTAGTCCAATTGACCTGCACCTAGTCCATAACCCTCCAGACCTCTCCCATCCATGTATCTATCTAATTTATTCTTAAAACTTAAGAGTGAGCCCGCATCTACCATATCAGATGGTAGCTCGTTCCACACTCTCACCACTCTCTGAGTGAAGAAGTTCCCCCTAATGTTCCCCCTAAACCTCTTTCCTTTCACCCTAAAGCCATGTCCTCTCATGTTTATCTCTCCTAATCTAAGTGGAAAGAGCCTACTCGCATTTACTCTGTCTATACCCCTCACAATTTTGTAAACTTCTATCAAATCTCCTCTCATTCTTCTATGCTCCAAGGAATAAAGTCCTAACCTGTTTAATCTTTCCCTGTAACTCAACTCCTTAAGACCCGGCAACATCCTAGTAAATCTTGTCTACACTCTCTCAATCTTACTGATATCCTTCCTGTAGTTAGGCGACCAGAACTGCACACAATACTCCAAAGTTGGCCTCACCAATGTCTTATACAACCTCACCATAACATCCCAACTCCTTTACTCAATACTTTGATTTATGAAGGCCACTATGCCAAAAGCTTTCTTTACAACCTTGTCTACCTGTGACACCAATTTCAGGGAATTAGGTATCTGAATTCCCAGATCCCTTTGTTTCTCCGCACTCCTCAGTGCCCCACCATTTACTGTGTATGTCCTACCTTGGTTTGACCTTCCAAAATGTAACACCTCACACTTTTCCGCATTAAATTCCATCTGCCATTTTCTGGCCCATTTTTCCAGTTGGTCCAGATCTCTCTGCAAACTTTGAAAGCCTTGTCCCTGGGGACAAGGGCTACCCACAGAGGACGTGGCTGATGATGCCCGTGTGGCGGCCTCAGAGTGCAGCAGGATGATGGTATAATCAGCCTCATGCCACGACCTGGACTTTGGTGGAGCAAATGATAGGCATTTTGAAAATGAGGTTCCTGTGCCTCGACAGTCTTCAGAGGGTGTTGCGCATTATTGTCGCTTGCTGTGTGCTCGACAACCTGGTGCTGCAACAGGGGAAGGACCTGACTGAGGAGGAGATGGAAGAGCTGTACGTCTCCTCCAATGAGGAGGATGTCAAAGGGGATGATGATGATGAGGTCCTTGAAGGAGAGGATGCCGGTGATGAGGCCACTGCATGGCCAGACGTGGCTGGCACACTCAGGAGACCCTCATAGCTGCAAGATTCATGGAGGATGATGATGAGATGCAGTGTTGACAGTCCTGACATCCTCACCTTGCATCTGTGAACGTTTGACTCCTGTGTGGCTGATGGCAGCGCACATAACCTCAGTGCTCTAGCTCAAATCATGGAGATGCAGTGGATGCCCTATTAGTCGCTAGATTCCAGGAGGATGATGACAACGTGCAGTGAGGATATGCCACAGATCTTCACATAGCCTCTGTGAATGTCTGACTCCTGTTTGGCTGAGGACAGCTCGCTTGCGCTCTGTGATCAGAGTCATATCATGGAGACGCAGCTGTGAAACTTTAAATGCACCTGATCCTTTGTCAGCCTTCAGCACCTGTCCCTTCGGGAGAACACCGTCACTGGTCACAGATACTGAAGAGATGCATGCCAGCCCCACATTAAAAGGTGCTCAGAGCACACAAAGAGAATGACAGAACTCTGTGATGCCTGCCCATGACATTCTGGCAGAAATGACTAGCACCATCGAGGTGCAGGCGTCAGTAATGTGTTCAGTGAGTGTGAAACTGGGCCATCGCTTTGGTCTGAAGGTTACACACTACACAGGAAAGAGGCCATGGACTGAGACACCTACTGTTATGTTGGGAGTTTATTTACAATAATGAACATTATGTACAAGTGATTAACACCCATGCCCAGACTGTGCAACTACATCTTCATAACTTTCCTAACCCTGCTGCTACGTCTTGGTGGTCCTTGGACATCCACAGAGAAGGTGGAGGCAGCCTGCTGACTGCTACGCCCTGTCTGTGATGGTATTGACAGGCATCCTCTGGAGGGGCGAGACCTGGAGGGCCCAGCCTGCTTTTGGGGTCCTGCTGCCTGGCAGTTACACCCTCCTCGAGCTGTGGAGTTGGAGATGCTGGGGTCACAGAAAGAGGGGATTCAGGTGGGCCAGACCCTCCTGGAGTCACCTGGGTGGATGGCCCTGGGAGGTACACCTGCTGATCCTCTCCCTCCCTATGGGTGCCCGAGGCCCCCTGGTTGACTCCTTGAGGAGAAGGGGAAGCTGGAATGAGATCAAGCTGCCCTGCATCCCTCCCGTGTTGACACTGCTGGAGGCCAACTAAGACATCAGTGGAAGAGTTCAGCCCACGCAACAGTGCAGGACCGATGTCCTGAACCAAGGTCTCCATGGTAGCCATCATCCCACCAGTGTTGACCTCAATGTGTTGGCATACTGGCACTATCATTTCAGACTGAAGGCAGATGGGCTCCTCCATTGTACCTTGCAATCTGTGGAGTGCAACGAACATCCTTTCTTGATGTTCCCGAGCTTGCCTTTGCAGCTCCAGCAACTGAGGTATGACCAAGTCCTCAGCTGAGTCGGACACAGCAGATTTCTGGCCTCCAGCAGTCGTCAGAGTGCCAGAAACCTGGGAAGTCCCTGTGGATCAGACAGTGTGATGTGCACACCAGCTTGTGACCCCGAGGCCACTCTAGAACTAGGTCCCACCGAGATATGTGGTGAGCACTGTGATGGGTCTTTAATTAAGGTGCCATCAGATTTTTCTTCCGAGGTGTCTTTGGGGCTTGAGTTGAGGACCTGGGTCGTGGACGCCCTCAGCTGCTTCCTAGATGTGCCTGCAAAAGCAAGGAGAGATAATTAGTGCATGTCAGGGGGCTGTGGAACAGGGGAACTCACTCACAGCATGGTTGTCTGATGGCTGTTGCACTGCTGGATCCTCACTTGGTTGAGCACTGCCGACCTTGCCATCAGCACAGGAGCAGTCCAGATTGTCACTGGCCAGCTGGATGACTATTCTCAAAGTCTGTCAGGACCTTGATGTTGAGCAGTCTGCCACCAGTCTGTGGGCCAGCTTGTCCTGCATGAATGCAGGTGGAGAGTGTGTAAGCAGGATGCCTGCCAGGCCCGATGAAAAGGATGCCTGGCATGTGTAGGTGGTGAATGTTGCCATGGACGGGATGAGGACACGATCCACAGGGCAGGTGAAGGTGTGTGTGAGAAAGTGAATGGTGATGTCCCTTAAACTGGCTGTGCGTGAGATCCCTGTGGATGTGTGATGGGTTTGTGAGTGTGTGAGTTGAGAGTGATGAGAAGAGTGACTTACCCTGGCAAATGGAGGAGATCATTCATCTCTTTCAGTGCTGACCACCGCTGCCACCACCTCTCATACTGGATTGGTGACCTTGCTTGCTTGTCTTCGCCCAGAGCCGGGGTAGAGGACATCACGGCGGGCCTCCACTGCATCCAGTAGGCACTTGAGGGAGGTGCCACTAAATTTAGGGGCAGCATGTTTCCTCCCTTTGGCAGCTATGACTTTGTAGCAGCTTCCAATCCTATGGAGAGTGCTAGCTCTGTGCAGGGATGCCCTTTAAATATAGCGCTGAGGTGATGGCAGGGCGGGCGAATTAGAGGCGGCCTGGCCAGCGATCTGCCGTGTTTCCCGGGAATGCATTATTAATGAGGCGGGACACATTGGGAACGAGACAATATGGCACAAAAACCTGCCATTGTGACCGGCAGGTAAAACAACTTTTTTTCACGCCCGCGGCCTCACTTAGTGCAAATCTGGGATGATTCCGCCCATAATCTAATCTGATGACAACAGTAAAAAAGGTATGGTTAAATATGTCATGTCACAAATTTAACATTAGTTCACTGAAATGCTTTAAACGAAAAAATTCTTAAACTGAGAAATAAAGAATCGATTCTGATTAACTACAAAAAAGGTGTATCAGTGATTGCCTTTAATGCTATTTTTCAGTTTGTACATTTACCTAGAGCTGTTTATACCATCTTACATATCATTTTAACTGAGAAAAGAATCAGGCACTATACATCTTACTCTCCCTGAGGAAAAAGCAGTTTCTCAGACAACAGGGGCTGATAGCATTTTTACATTGTGCCCATTTATTTCAGATCATGGGGGACCTGTACATATATGTTAGCAACTGCTAAAACCAATATTCTTATACTCTCCAAGGGCCCCACAAAAAAGATTGAATCTATGATTATGCTGTAGAAATAAAGGAACTGTTTTGAGCTGTGTAAATGTGGGTCATTTATACAAAGTCACTGTTCTCCAACACTATAAACAAATGCTCAATGTAAAATTACCTTTAGAGAGTGAGGCTGGCTTATTTAACTGTCAAGGCAACACAAGTCATTTTTGATCTATATTTCTTTGGCCGATAGCCTGAAGTAACTGAGCTCAGATACTGTGACTACGCAGTAAATATTCCAGCCTCCTGCTCTCTCCTCACATGGCGCTCTTTTTGACAAACTTGAAGAATGAAATGTTGAGTGACTTTTGCCACAATTCAAATGCATGGCTGATGGCTCCTCAGTCCAAATGAGTTACCCAATGATCAAAAATAACTATCGTACCGTATAATGTTTCTTGTGTCCTTCTCTTTTCTTACTTATGATAACTTCAATAAATGTTGATTTTCTATAATGAATCTGCTTTTGGAGGGTCCAATTTCCTCTCCCCTTTCCCACTTTTGAATGCTAGGATTAGAATCCATGAAAACCTGGGCTTCTAAATTGACAGTAAAAATTGATCTTGGAGATTGTGCATGGCGTGGATGAAGCCTGAGGAGTCAATATATTCCCACAAATAGATCCCATAGATTCAAGATGAGAAAGCTAAAACAATTCAATGCCCTGAAATTACTCTGGGATATTAATATATATTGAAATAATGTAGATTTCAAGATTTTCTAAATTTTCAAATTCTTCGTGGCACCATTTGTCTTAACAAGCTAGCTTGCATCCAAGTGACTGTCGAAATGATGCCGTCCAAATAAATGATAGTTGACCAGGAGTATCTGGCATTGCTGACCCTTGAATCTGTAACCATTTAATTGAAAGTCTGGTGCATTACCCACC
Source organism: Cetorhinus maximus (assembly GCF_964194155.1). NCBI lineage: Eukaryota > Metazoa > Chordata > Chondrichthyes > Lamniformes > Cetorhinidae > Cetorhinus > Cetorhinus maximus. The sequence goes on along the minus strand of NC_135888.1, from coordinate 81,874,913 downwards.
CCGTGCATGTTAGCTGCTTTGATCATTGTAACTTCTGGTACTAAAAACATTTCTGAAAACATTTTAACTTTATACCAGTGGGTGGGTTTTGAATTAGTTAAAATCTTGGAAGGCCTTGAGTACCATCAATCGGATTGTGTAACTGCTCCTTTTCTGTAATTTGCAATGTGTTCTTATGCGTGTTTGAAGAGGGTAGCAATTGCTAACTAGCAGACAATATTTGCTCACCCAGAATGTCTAGCTTGAACGTTCAGACTTCTTACAATGTTAGTGAATGTAGGGTGACCAACATGATTTGGTAATAAAAATAATTTTATACTCAAAGTTTATCATAACAGACTAAATTGCACCATGAATCTAGCCCAGTCAAGCTTGGGTGAATCTTGTAACCTACTCTCGAGCATTTTAAAGCGATCTCTGAGAATAGTAGGTTAAATCCACATAGTCTACCAAAATACAATGGCCCTGAAACTAAGATGTGTACACTACCATAGTAACAGTTAATGTACAAATTCTTCTCTTTGCAATTTTAAATTAGACATTCACTAATTAAATATAAATGTATTAAGGTCTCTGCTAAAATAACTGAAGAAGAAATTTCAAATAAAAACTTCAAGTGTTCACGCACAATATATTGGGCAAGAATTTAAGTTTTTCAAAGCCCATTATCGAATTGTATTTTTTTCAGAATACTCCTCTGTACCAGAAGTTACAATGATCAAAACAGCCTACATGCATGGGGATAGTGCAGCTGACTTTCAAACAAATGGCCACAAATTCAAGAGAAAAGAGAACCAGTCTATCAATTCTTTCCTGATATGTATTCCCACGCAGTTCTGCTATCATCCTTGTAAATCTTCTCTACACCCTCTCCACTGCCTCTATATCCTTTTCATGATATGTAATGTGACAGGAAGGGACAGGGTGTACAAACATTAAAAAAAGCAGCAAATATGGTCAAAGGGAGAAAAAATGGTAAAAGGTAAAATGAATGGCTCTTTACTTAAATGCATGCAGTATTTGGAAAAATTAATGAATTAACGGCACAAATAAAGGTTAATGGGTATGATCTTATAGCCATTACAGAGACATGGTTACAAGGAGATCAAAGCTAGGAATTCAATCGCCAGGGGTATGTGACTTTTCGAAAGGACAGGCAGGAAGGAAAGGGTGGTGGGATAACTTTGTTAGTATGAGAAGGAATAAGTACAATAGGAAGAAATTATCTTGGATCAGAAGATGTAGAATCCATATGGATGGAAGTAAGAAATAACAAGGGGAAGAAGACACTGGTGGGAGTAGTCTATAGGCCCCCTAACAGTACCTAGGCTGTAGGACAGAGAATAAATCAGGAGATAATGAGGGCATGTAAAAAAGACAGTATATTAATCATGGGTAACATTAACCTTCATGTAGATTGGGAAAATCAAATTGGCAGAGGTAGCCATGAGCAAGAATTCATAGAGTGTATTCGGGACAGTTTGCTAGAACAATATGTTGTGGATCCAACCAGGGATCAGGCTATTTTGGATCTGGTAACGTATAAATGATCTCAGAGTAAATCATCCCCTAGAACACAGTGACTATAACATGGTGGAATTTAGCATTCAGTTTGAGAGTGAGAAAATTAGTTTGGAAACAACTGTGCTAAACATAAATAAGGGTAATTACAAAGGAATGAGGGCATAGTTGGCTGGAGTGGACTGGGAAAGGGGTTTAGGAGAAAAAATGGTTGATGAACAATGGCAGACATTTAAGAAAATAGTTCTTGACTCACAACAAAGATATATCCCAGTGAGGAAGAAGGATTGTAGGAAGGGGATAAATCAACTATGGTTAACCAAGGAAGTTAAGGATAGTATCAAAGTGAAAGAAAAAGCATACAGTGTGACAAAAATTAGTGGTAAGCCAGAGGATTGGTAAAGTTTAAAAAACTAACAGAAGAGGACCAAAAAACAAATAAAGAGGGAGAAAATAAACTTTGAGGGTAAATTAGCAAGTAATATAAAAATTGACAGTAAGAGCTTCTTTAAATATATGAAAAGGAAGAGAGAGATTCAAAGTCAATATAGGCCCCTTAGAGAATGAAGCTGGGGAAATAATAATGGGGAACCAGGAAATGGCAGAGGAGTTGAATAAATACTTTGCATCAATCTTCATGGTAGAAGACACTAATAGCATACCAAAAATACCAAATAATCATGGGGCAAAAGGAGGGGAGGAAAAAAGTACAATAACTATCACTGGAGAAAAAGTACTAGGGAAAGTAATGGGGCTAAATGCTGATAAGTCACCTGGATATGATGGGTTGCATCCTAGGATACGAAAGGAAATAGCTGTAGAGATAGTGGATGCACTGGTAGTAATCTTCCAAGAATCTTTAGATTCTGGGAAAGTCCCAGAGGATTGGAAAACTGTCAATGTAATGCCCTTATTCAAAAAGGGAGGGAATCAAAAAACAGGTAACTATAGGCCAGTTAGCTTAACATCTGTCATTGGGAAAATGTTGGAGTCTATTATAAATGATGTAATAGCAGAGTATTTAGAAATCCATAATCTAGCAGGGTCAGCATGGCTTCATGAAGGGGAAATCATGCCTGATAAATTTATTAGAATTCTTTGAGGAGGTAACAAGTAGATGTAATACATTTGGGGCAGGATTTCTCAGTTGGCGTGCGAGGGGGCGGGACCCGCACGCCGAAGCGTAAAATGACGTGGGATGACGTCAGGCGGAACTCCTAACGTCACCCTGCGTCATTTCAATTTTCAGGTCGGTGGGGGCGCAGCCGAATCAGCTGTATGTCCGCCAACCTGTCAACGGCCAATAGAGGCCATTTAAAAAGTAATTGCAGTAGTTAAAGGACTTGCCCGTTCAACCTTAAGGTTGGCGGGCAGGCCGGGAGCTCTGGCGGGCTTCAGAGAAAATATGAAACCTCATCCATGGGTGGGATGAGGTTTCATGTAGGTTTTTAAAAAAAGTTTAACTAAAAGTGATGGACATGTCCCAACTCATGTGACAGTGTCACATGAGGGGACATGTCAGGGAAATTTTATTTTTCTATTTTTAACATTTTTGAATTTGGCACTGATCTCCCTGAGGCAGCACTTAGCCTCAGGGAGATGAATGCGCTCTTTCATGCGCTTGCGCGAAAGAGCGCACTCTCAGCTTAGGGAATCCCCCCACCCGCACAAGGAGCGCATAGCGCTTCCTGGCGGACATCACGCTGGGCGGGCCTTAATTGGCCCGCCCACATAAAATGGCGGCCTGATCAGAGGTACGCCTGCACCCGCCTGCTCCTGAACCTCCCCACCGATGGGGGGAAAATTCTGCCCTTGGATTTCCAAAAGGCGTTCAATAAGGTACCACACATAAGGCTGCTTAATAAGATAAGAGCCCAAGGTGTTGGGGGTAATATATTAGCATGGATAGAGGACTGGCTAACAGAGAGTTGGGATATGGCAGGCATTTTCAAGTTGGCAACCTGTAACTAATGGAGTGCCACAGGGATCAGTGCTGGGGCCACAATTATTTACAATATATATTAATGACTTGGATGAGGGAAATGAATGTACTATCACCAAATTTGCGGATGACACAAAGATAGGTGGGAAGGCAAGTGGTGAGGATAACACAAGGAGTCTACAGGGGGATATAGACAGGTTAAGTGAGTATACAAAAATATGGCAGTTGGAAAAAATGTGGGAAAGTGTGAGATAATGCATTTTGGCAGGAAGAATAGAGGAGCTGAATATTATTTAAATGGAGAAAGACTGAAGAAAGCTGCAGTGCAGGGGGATTTGGGAGTCCTCATACATGAATCCCAAAAAGCTAGCATACAAGTTCAGCAGGCAATAGGTAAGGCAAATGGAATGTTGGCTTTTATTTCATAGGGAATAGAATATAAAAATAGGGAACTCTTGCTAAAACTATACAAAGCACTAGTTAGACTGCACCTAGAATACTGTGAACAGTTTTGGTCCCTTATCTAAGAAAAGGTATACTGGCATTGGAGGCAGGCAAGAGAAGGTTCACTAGGTTGATCTCGAGGATGAAGGGATTTTCTTATGAGGAGAGGTTGTGCAGGTTGGGCCTGTACTCATTGGAGTTTAGAAGAATGAGAGGCGACCTTATTAAAACATTTAAAATTCTTAGGGGGCTTGATAGGGTAGATGCTGAGAGGTTGTTTTCCCTTGTGGCAAAGTCTAGGACCAGAGGGCATAATAGAGTAAGGGGTCACTCATTTAAAACTGAAATGAGGAGGCATTTCTTCTCTCAAAGGGTAGTCAATCTGTGGAATTATTTACCGCAGATGGCTATAGAGGCTGGGTCGTTAAGTATATTCAAGGCTGAGATAGACAGATTTTTAATCAGTAAGGGAATCAAAGGTTATGAGGAAAATGCAGGAAAGTGGAGTTGAGGATTATCAGATTAGCCATGATCTCATTGACTGGCAGAGCAGACTCGATGGGCCGAATGGCCTTTTTCTGCTCCTACATCTTATGGTGTTATGGTCTTATAATGACTAGAACTGCACGCAGTCATCTAAGTGTGATCTAACCAATGTTTGATAGATGTTTAGTGCAACTTCCTTACTTTTCAATATTTTCCCTTTAGAAGTAAAACCCAGTAATTGGTTTGGATTTTTTTTTTCGGCTTTGCCAACCTATGGCACAAATTTTAGTGATACTTTATAGTTACTTTATAGTTGTTTATATGTGAAGGGGAGGAGGAAAACTGGAGGGACAATATAGCTTCATTTTTAAATGGGGTGGAAAAAGATCTCTTCTCAAACACAGGCTATGGTTATGAACCTTGCGACCTTGATTGCGTTTACATCATAGCAGAAGGGTAAACTCATCCTGTCGCGAGGCATGCTCAAAAGCAAAGCTGATCAGAAATAAGGCTGCAACACTGGCTTTAGCCACCTAAATTATTAGAGCACTAGGGTAATAAAGGACAGCCTAACTATCAGTGGCCAAAGATTGTCACAATCGTGTGCCTCCTTTGTCGGTCTAAGGAATGTGGAAGGGATATTTGAACTCAAAACGATCTTCCTCCAGCCCTTAGCAAGTTTAAATTCCTGCATTCAGCATTATCATGGCAGTAATGATGAGAAATACTACATATGATCGTCCTATTGTTACTGTCCGCCTACTAATACATGGGTGGGTATATTCAATATCCAACATTACTGTTGGCATTAAATCCCAATGATCAGTGGTGAGCTGGTGGAACAATTTTTTCACCTCCTGCCATTTCCCCCTCAACTGAAAAATCAGCACAACTGAAGAATAGAAAAACCTCCCCTGTGCCCGTGATTGTACAATTTTAGGTAGAAAGTTTGAGTCATATTGCATTCAGATGGACCATTTCACCATTTCAAGACATCAGTACTAATAAAGATTTCGTGAAGAATTTTTAAAAATCTTTTTACCTTGAGAGTCACTCTTTGCCTTGCAAAATGACTGCATAACGGATAATAAATAGTTTACAAAGCAGCCGTTTTGCAATGTATCATTTTTCTCGCATAAGGTATGGACAATAACACTTTGAACCCTACATGGATCATAAAAGTAAAGAATATGCATGAACAGATAATTTCAAGGCTGATTGTAATAGCTTTATCATTAATTGAGTAGTAATGGTTCCTGATGGGTTCTAATGGCATTTGGAAATAATCAATTGAAAGTAATTCAATGCAAGCAAAGCCACTGTACTTCACCTCAAGATAATGAAAATAAATAATTGGTTGGAAGCGAACGACAGTGGGAAAAGAAACAGCTAATGCATTTGGACTCTCCATATACAAGTTAACATTCTTGCTTATAATTATAATTTTTAAGTAAAATTGCTGCAAATATTACACTCATTGCAGACCTTTGAAGGTGGCAGGACATAACGAGAAAGTGGTTAGCAAATTATATGGGATCTTGGGCTTCATAACTAGAGGAATTGAATACAAATGCAGGGAAGTTATTCTGAACCTTAATAAAGCTTTAGAGAGGCCATAACTAGAGTATTGCATCCTGTTCTTGTCACCATGGTGACAAGGTGATATGATGATTCCTGAGAGAGTGCAGAGGAGATTTAACAGAATGGTTTCAAGGAAGGGGAATCTTAGCTCCAAGGTTAGGTTGGAGAAGCTGGTGTTGTTCTCCTTGGAGCAAAAAAGATTGAGGGAAGATTTGATAGAGGTGTACAATATTCAGGTTTGGATAGAATAGACAAGGAAAAACTGTTCCCATTGCTGATAGTAGAAGGTCTAGGGTACTAGTTTTGAGATGCAGAGGGAATGTGAGGAAGAACTTTTGTACGCAGCGAATGGGAATGACCTGGAATTCGCTGCCCACGATGGCGGTGGAGGTGGAAACAATCAATGACTCCAAAAGGAAATTTGATGGGCACTTGAAGGAAAGAAACTTGCAGGGCTATGGGGATGGAGTGGGGGAATAGGACAGACTTGAGTGCTCCATGGAGGGGCAACTTAGGCTCAAAGGGCCGAGTTGCCTTCTTCTGTGCAGTAAATGACTCTATGGCTATATTCTCCACATAAAAAGCATTTTGCATCTGCTCAGCACCTCTGAATCAACCTAAGCAGAAATCAAAAATTTATTGGCCTAAATATTAACCACTGCCTCAATGGCAGGGTTTAAGAAACACATTGAACAAAGGGAGCTGGGTGTCCCTGGCTCCAAAATGTTAGTACCTTTTACAGCTTGTCCCCAAGTACCCTAGCTGCAAGCGCCTGTCACTGGGTTCCCTTCTTGGCCACTGGCAAGGCTATAAATTTGACTGAGAGCCAGGCAGGAAACTAGAACAGAACAATGACAATGAGGTCCTGCTGTATGTTTAGCAGGACCTCTGTATCAGGTGGATTACATTCCAGTACCTGATTTACAGTTACCTTATAATCACCACTGATGCCTTTGAGACTGAGCAAATCGCAGCATGCAAGAGAAAAGGAGAAGGATAGATCCAAGTGCCCGCAGCAGCATCTTCAGTAATATTTGCTATGGGAGAATCTGCCATTCATGGATCGGCCTAACTAGCCACCAATGGGCCTGTAATTGATTTGAAGAAAAATACAACCTTCCAAAAATCTTTATCCCGCAAAGATAATCATCACATTTTCTTACACTATCATCTGATTTTGGTATTACCACTATGGGAGTAGCCCAATTGGAGATTGCAGTAAATATGGTTTAGTTAAATGTTGGACTGTACCTTTAAGAATAGTCCTGTGATGTAAGATCACATGATCTGTGTAAACCAATGTGTTAGCAGCATGGGCTACCTCCGCAGTCAGTGTTAAGCTAGAGATGAAGTTGAAAGCACATATGTAGTTGCTGCTGGGTGTATTGTAAACAAACCTAATGTTTCCACTTAGAAAGTTGTCTGCAGATCAACTCTATTACAAATAGGTGGCTCGGCCACACTACAATAAACCGGCGACGAGGATAAATCAGGATAAATTGAGATAAATCGGAATCAGTACTGGATCTCGCCAAACGATTGTGAGTATCAACGTCCATTTAAAACTACAGAATATATACTTACCCAAAATGCCACAGTTTGATAGAATTGATCCCTTTGAGCCAGCTACAGGCAATTGGACTCAGTATATAGAATGCCTCGTGTTCTTCTTTCAAACGAACAAAATCACGGGGTAAGAGAAGAGGTAAGTGATCCTCGTGCGTGTGTGGGAGCAAAATCTACAGTTTGATTCAAAGTTTGACTATGACAAGTTCCCCAGATTCAAAGAATTTCGAAGAATTGGCGGACCTTGTGAAGGGACATTTTCAACCCAAGCCCTCAGTCACAACGTAGAGGTTCCGGTTCAATTCACGAAATGGAGCCCTGGTGAGACAATTGCTAGCTACATGGCAAATTTGAAGCAACTAATGGAACATTGTAACTTTGGTGAGACTCTGAATGACATGCTCAGAGGTCGTTTAGTGTCTGGTGTGAAAGAAGACCCTATTCAGAGAGGTTTGCTGGCTGAAGTGAATCTGGATTTTACAAAGGCGTTAGAAATAGCACTGGCTATGGAAAGCGCTGTAAGAAATTCACAAGCAATACAAGGGGCACAAAATGGTGCCGTACTCCAAATCGGGCGGGAACAGTCAGCTGAAAGTGATGCGAAAAAGCGAGACTCCGCCGTGAAGCAGGAAACAGCTAACCGAAAAATAAGAAGAAATGATTTAGCAGCTAAGTCGAAGAACAACTGTTTGGCGAGCTATTTCAAAAGTCAACTTTGGCAATTTCATCAACTTACTGTGAATGTGCTCACCTTTAAAACTGCAAACAAGTTTCTCCCATCGTGGGCTCTTTTGAAACGCTCCAAAATTACAATTAATCGACAGTTTTCTCAAGGGCCACAATAAACTCTCCAATGTCCTCCCTCAGTGAGGAACTGATCCGTTGTTTCAAAACAATAGTTTTCTGCAATCTCCAAAGGCTTGGTTGGGGTTATAGTGCTGCTCAAGCTTAATCAAAATGTTCAACAGCAGCACACCATTTGGCTTTTCTGGGGTGAGCAAATCCTTGAGAGTCTCATACATCTCTGGGCCTGCTTCGTTAAAAAATATCGCTCTTCTCCTTTCCCATGCTGTTTGGCATACAGCTGCATTATCAGGATCATCAAGGATATTATTCATGGTGAAAAAAATATTTCTTAGCCACTCCACATGCACACTGAAAAGCTCTCAGTCATTGCTGTACTGCCCAGTCACAATGATAATTCCCACTGACGCAGGCATCTTCAAAGGTCAATTCACACACACGTACAATACACTTTTCCATAATAAAAGCAAAATACTGCGGATGCTGGAAATCTAAAACAAAAACAAAACTTGCTGGAAAAACTCAGCAGGTCTGACAGCATCTGTGGAGAGAAAGACAGAGTTAACGTTTTGATGTGTTCTGAAGAAGAGTCATACGGACTCGAAACGTTAACTCTGTCTTTCTCTCCACAGATGCTGTCACACTTTTCTTTAAACCGGATTTTAAACCTATTTGTCACAGAAAGAAACTCATAAGTTAGCTGGGAGCTTCTCCAAACCAAGGGAATCTGCAATCCCATCCTCGTTGCCAAAATTGTCATATCTTTGCATCACTTGTGTGGCCAACATGGCCGTTGGTAATAGAGCAGCAGTTGAATCCAGTGTTGCCGTATATTATACACACAACACACACACACACAACACACACACCCCCATATACATGTATGGCCACAAGAGGGTACTATTACAACGAGAAACTCTTGCAGTGTGGCTCCTATCATAATTCATTACTGGGCTAGTTACTCAGCCGTATTTCTTTGGTATTGCTGATGATCGATTCTGCAAAGATCAAAAAGGTATCCTTGCCAAATCAATTGCTCTATATCGGTTTGAATGGCATTGGATCCATGGCCAAGTAAAGGGGCACCCTAAGTGGCCCTCAGGTGAGTCATTAAATGGACAGGGAAGTGGCGGGGATCGAGGAGGGCAGTGTGTTACTACTTCTGGCTCATAGATAGGGCAAGGTTCAAATAGTTATGAAATGATTAATTTTAACAAGGAAACCTTTAAAGTGGCTTAAGTGTGTCCTATGGCTGTAACACATCAGGCATTTGATCAACTAAATAAGCTGCAAAACTAAGGGCAGAAATTTACGTCTTGCGGACGGGCGCGCTCCCAACCTGATTGAGCAAGGATCCCAATGTCACCCCGCACGGAACAATCTTCAGGTTGGCTGGCATGCGCGGGTGTCGGAGCCGTGCCTGCCATCAATTAAAAGGCCGCTTAAGGCCATTTAAAACGTAATTGTTCGCGATTTTACATTGTCCGTGCGATTTCGCATTTGTCGCATCGGCAGGCGGGCAGCCCACTTTTTACAAAACCTCATCCAAGGGCAGGATAAAAAGGGTCAGCAGCATTGCCATTGTGAGTAGTGAGGAGTTTAGGAGATAGTTTGCTGCTGGTTGCTTATTTGAACTTGATAGCTTCATGTCTGTTCTGAGCTTCATTCTTAGCATTTCTAGGCTTCATTTCAGGACTCATTGGTGTCTCCAAGGCCCCCGGAGGATTTTGACTATGTGGGTCCTTCCAGGCATCAGACAGCCTTCCATTATCCTGGTGATGGGGATTGTGCTCTCCGCTGGAGGCACCTCCTCGGAGGAGGAAGAGAGAAGCAGAAGGGAGAGGAGGCCGGGTGTCCCATTGCAGCATTCAGGGGAGGGACCTGTGGGAGGAGAGGCGCAGACACAAAGGGTGCAGGGCCAGCAGTTAGTCCAAGGCAGAAGGGGCAGCAGAAGATGCCACAATCCTGCTGCCAGGGTTTACAGGCAGCGATGCAGCTACCTCAATATGTCTGAGGTGCAATGCCGAAGGAGGCACCGCCTCCCCAGGGAGACCGTGACCTCCATTTGTCAGATGATTGGGCCTGAGATCACCTCCAACTGTGTGGGTGGAAACCCCATGCCAGTGGTTCTGAAGGTCAGAATGACCCTCAACTTCTATGGCTCCAGCTCTTTCCAGGGATCAGTGGGGGATCTTTGTGGAGTCTCCCAGTCAGCTGTCCACAGTTGCATCAAGCTGGTGACAGGAACTTGGCTCAGGTGGGTAATGATACTTATTCATTTCTGTATGGACGAGGCCAGCCAGGCTGAGCGAGCCAGAGGGTTTTCAGCGATTGCTGGGATTCCCTGCAACCAGGGTGCAATTGACTGCACGCATGTGGCCATCAAGGCTCCAGTGGGTCAGCCGGTTGCCTTTGTCAATAGGAAGGGCTTCCACATCCAGATAGTTTGTGACTACAAGATGCAGATTCTGCAAGTCTGTGCAAGGTACCCTGGCAGCTCCCATGATGCTTATATCCTCAGACACTCCAAGGTGCCGAGGCTATTCAGTGCTCCAGCCCGCTGCTGGGTGACAAGGGCTATTTGTTGAACAGGTGGCTTATGATGCCTCTCCACCACCCAAGAACAGAGGCAGAGCAGCGTTATAATAGGAGTCATGCCTCCACAAGGGCAGTGATAGAGAGGACCATAGGTCTTCTGGACCATTCAGGGGGTGCACTACAATACCCACCAGAGCGGGTGTCACTGATAGTGGTTTCATGCTGCACTCTCCACAATCTGGCACTGGCAAGGGGGGACCCACTGGAAGAGGATCTTGAGGCAGCTCCACAGGCCACAGAGGATGAATGCAGTAGTGAGTCAGAAGAGGAGAATGGTGAGGAGAACACTGGGGGCGTGGAGGCAGACCTCTGCATCCTTCAGGTACACCAGGGATGCCTAGGTCCAACGCTCCTTCAGCTAGGTTGCCAAAGATCTGCCTCCGCTTCATGCCAGGGATGCCTCCTCCATCCTGGATGTCTGAAATGACCCTTTCATTTGAAGCCAAAGTCCACTCAGTTTAGAGCCACTCGTGTCCAGCATTAGATACTGGCGTGCCCTGCGCCAAAAATAAAGGTGAAGCATACTCAGGCCATTAAGGGGAAGTGGTGGCATGTGGTATTGTCACTGGACTAGTAATCCAGAGACCCAGGGTAATATTCTAGAACCTGGGTTCGAATCCCACCTTCGCAGATGGTGAAATTTGAATTCAAAATCTAATGATGACCATGAAACCATTGTCAATTGTTGTAAAAACCCATCTGGTTCACTAATGCCAATTAGGGAAGGAAATCTGCTGTCCTTAACTGGTCTGGCCTACATGTGACTCCAGTTCCACAACAATGTGGTTGACTTTTAAATGCCCTCTGAACAAGGGTAATTAGGGATGGGCAGCAAATGCTGGCCTAGCCAGCAATTCTCACATCCCAAGAACGAATAAAAAAAGCAAAATTTATGTAATTTTCACATTCACAAATGAACATTACCATCTCTGATGTTCATTTCCACACCAATAAACACATAAACAAAGAATAGCAGAACAGAAGCTATCCTCATGGTGTCTTAAGCTTACATTTGTGAGTGCTGCATCTTGGTGCAACCCCCTCCCGCCCCTTGCTGGCAGTGGCATTGGAGGCAGCCTACTGACTCTACTGTCTTGTTGGCATTGATTAACTTGACAGTCATCCTCTGGCCAGTGGAGCCTGTGCTGGCTCTGCCTTGGAGGGAGCGGCCAGTGGCATTGCTGGCATCACCCCAGTCATCACAGCCTCATCAGGTGCCATGGTCACTGGCAGAGGGCCGGAGGAGCTGCTGCTTTCATCCAGAGCGTCCTAAGAGGAGCCTGCAGAGGCAACGAGAAGGTCATGCGCCAATGTGAGGTCGTTCTGGACCTTTCTGCTCCGCATTGATGGATGGGTACCTAGCTGGGATACTGAGGCCTCATCCATCTCCCACACTGGCACTAACCACCTGAGGTCATTGCCTGTGTGAGGGCTTGCACCATTGGACCCGGTGCCCGACAGACCCCCCGCCCCCTCCTCCGCCCAACCATTCAGAAGATACGTTTCATGCTGGGCGGGCCCTAATTACCAGTCGAGGGCCTGTTTCCCGACCACTCCTGGACCCGCCAATTACACGCACCAGACGTGGGAAAAATTCAGGCCTAAGACTAAAACCAGATTTCTCACTCGAGTAATTCATACATAAGCATTCAGTTTTAATTTTATCTGGTTACAGTCTGTTTGAATGATGACTGTTGCTTGATGCCAACTAACAACTTACATGCTCCCTTTCAATTTGTTTATTACAATGACAGTGACATCTTTGTTACTACGATAGTGAGAAAAAATCTTCATTGAAGTCCAAGTGGCTTACAAGCAACTGGAGTCCTGTATTACTGTCTTGTAACATGATCCAAAGCAGCTGTCATTATTTATAATTTGTTACATATCTAAACTTTGCAGATGTGCTTACTGGGAGTTAATGCAAGTTATTATAGCACCATATAATTGGAATGAATGTAAACTAGCTTTATCGTCCAGGCAGCAACTGAAGGTAAAAGAGGCTGTTTGACCATGACCTAATCTAGCATCTTTTGAAATAAGAGCATTCCTGAACAAAAATGTTCCCTGCTTTAATTAAGAATATAATATATTTTAATGCTCAACTTGATATTTATCTTAAATTCTTGATCTATTATTTAAATAGTTTAGTACCCTGCAGTCATAGAAGTGCACGATTTTACCACTTCTACTTACTGATATACTTCACTTTGAAAAAGCCCTGTCAAGAGATCCTTCTGGGGTCTATAAACTGGAGATATTGGCAAGAATTTTACAGACCCATTGAGGCAGGGATGGGGCTGTAAAATATGGCGAGCCATTCTAAGCTCCATTGATTTGGCGGGAACGTAAAATCCCGCAGGTGTAAATTTCAGCCCATTAGCTCGAGATTCTAATCTGAGAGGCAGACCTCAGGACCCATGCAGAAATGAGATAAGTAAAGTTCTATAAATTGAAGTTCTAAGTGTCTATTGCAGACTTCTCTCATTCATAAAAACCTATTAACTACATTTACATTCCTTCAACTACAATTCATTCAAGTACACAATCCCTTATAATAACGAGTGTTGGAATTCAAAGTCCCACTTCAAAGGAGTCTATAACCACTTGTAGCTGTCAATCAAACTGTGAAATGGCACACACCCTACTGTGATATTGGATGGTTGTGAAATCAGTCATGCAGCACCAATCCAGTAATGGAAACCTTCAGATTTATGTCAGCAGACTGAGTGAAATAGAAATAGCAAGCAATAATTTTTTAAAAACACTCCAGACATTTTTTTCAAAGATTTAAAGGACTGGACTTTTAAATGCCTTGATAGCTCCCTTTGATAGGTACTTTTGACAGGTCCTTTTGACAGATTCTTATGACACTTTTGACAGGTCCCCTTGATAGTTTTGATGGTTTATTTTGCCAGGTCTTTTCACAGTTCCAATGAATTTGACAGTTAATGAGTTTATACACCTTTACAAACATTCATGCCTAATTTTAATAATTCCAAAGGGCACCTGACCTCTAACAAAGGGCACTTGACCTCCACCGAAGGACACCTTACCTCCCTCGAAGGTGTTCCAGGATCAGATCAAAAAGTGTACCTTACCTCTCCGAAGGGTCACCCTGGCTAGCCAAAGGAAACCACCAAGTTTAGATCTGCTCTTACCAGGTCTACTCTGCACATTTTGGGTTTCACACTCCTGGGCTATCAAAATCCAACTTCAGTGCAGGCAGCTGATGATTTCACCAGCCAACTGCCTCCGTAAATTGTGCATGCATGAAACGCAAACTGCCCCCATTCCCTCCTTCGTGAAAATGGGGGAAGCGCCGTGTTTGGGGCAGGGTTTATGATTTTTGGGTCCTTCTGCCATTTTTGCCACCGTGGATCTCCATCATGGTGAAAATCCGTGCCTAAATAAACCAAAAATGAACGCTACTGTACTCACTCACACAAACATGCTCAAGAAAAATTACGGGGTAAGATAGTGCACTGTTACAAATTATAAGGGAAAAAAAGGAAATGTTCATATATCACTTGCCTGGTGTATTCTGATGACCAAGGTGGATTAGATGCCTTCTTTAGTCAAAAACTTGGTTAAGGCGTTTCAACAGGCAGGATAGAAGAGGTTTGCAGAAATCCTCTGGAAGGAATGAGGTTGGTTTCTGGTCATTTGTTCTTGTGTGGATTGATGTCCAGGTAGTCAGTTGTCTGTTGTGCGGGCTGGTGAAAGCACAGGCTCAGGAGGGTTACCTCAGGTGTTACTGCTGTTTCTGTATCTCTCTCATCTGCAGACAGCATTTCTTATCTAAATATTCAAAAGGACAAACATGACTGCTCCACCATGTAACTTCTCACAACTGTGGTTTCTTTACCAAATATGGTGGTGTTCTTAGATTGATGAGTCACATCTGGCTTTATTGTTTCTGGATTACTCTCCCATTGATTGCTCTTTTTTCAAAAGCCCCATTCGATTCAGGATCACGCCTTCTGATGGTTTTTCAGGATATGTGCAGTGAACAGGTTTTAGGCTGGAATGCACCTTTCGTCCTTGTGAGACAGTGAGCCAGATCCTTGACTGGGTTATGTGTTCAGTGGCCATTTTGTGGACATCATGACCTTTTTAAACCAATACTTTGAACAGCTTTTCTGTTCAATGTCCACATTGAATAAGGTCCGTATGTCTTGTGTGACATTGCTCAATGGCACCACATCTCATCAGTCATCCAGCAGCACTCCCTGGTACTGATAAGTAAATTGTTTTGTGATATCTTTTTATGTTGCTGAAAACACATTGAGGTTAGAAGTTAGATTCATTATAAATTTCCTTGTGTGAGTTTGGGGTGTTGAGGCGAGGGAAGTCACAAATTTTAAGCTGGAGTCAATGGAATATAAACACAATATGGAATAGCTCTGAAGTAAATATTTAAATTTTGGATTATAAATAGGAAGTGCTGGAAATACGCCGATGAAAATTTAACAGTTAAAGTGTGAGCTAACTGTGTCTTATGGGCACAGATTGTCTTGTAGTACAATTCTTGCATTTTCAGCTTTTACACTTGCAAGTTCACTTTACTTCACCTGCAAGTTCTCCTCCAAGTCACACACCATCCTGACTTGGAATGATATCGCCATTCCTTCATTGTCATTGGGTCAAAATCCTGGAACTCCCTTCCTAACAGTCCTGTGGATGTACATATACCATATAGACTGCAGCAGTTCAAGAAGGCAATTAGGGTTGGGCAATAAATGCTGGCGTTGCCAGTGACACCCACATGCTGTGAAAGAATAAATTTAAAAAACAAATTCCAGGATCCATAGTTAATTTTTAAGCCAGTTTTAATACTTGAACTGTACTGTTTGTATTCAGACATCAGGAAATGCTTGGTAGGTAAAATCAAGTCATTCGATTGCTCATTCTGTACACTAATTCTTTGTTAAGAAGCAACTTCACAACAGTTGTGTGGTAATATTCTGTGCTGTGATTTAATTTTCAATTTAAAATAAACTCTGTCCTTGAGGATGTAGACAGATTGTCCTCCGCTGCTATTTAGTCACTGGAGCTTTCTGCCTTCCTGATTGAACTAATGCTGATCTGGTAAACTTTCCTCATTACTATTTTTTTATCTGTGTTTGTGCCTACCATGGTGAGGGCAGGAAGTATTCTGACTTATCCTTTTTAGGTCTGTAATGGATGGTGTCACACTTACCTATATTGAACTCTATTTGCCACCATTTTACCTGGTCATTTAATTAATCAATATCACTTTTGTAATTTTATGCTTCCATCTACACTATTTACAATTCCACCTATCTTTGGGTGATCATCAAATTCAAATATCAGGCTCTCATGTCAGCAACCAAGTCATTAATAAATATGATGAATAGTTGATGCTCCAACACAGATCCTTGTGGGATGCTACTAGTCACTTCCTGATAATTAGAATACCTTCCCATTATCTCTACTCTCAATTCCTGCCACTCAGCCAATTTTCACCTAGGTCAATAAATGTCTTCCAATTCCATAAGCTTCAACTTTAGCTCACAGTGTCTTACAAGGGACGTATTGAATGCCTTCCGAATTCTATATATATATATATATATATACATATAATATCCACAGATATTCTCCTGTCCACTACTTTAGTCACCTCTTAAAATTTTCACTCAGATTTGTCAGGCATGACATATCCTTCACAAATCCACAGTAGCTCTCTCTGGTCAGCTGATAATGTTCATGGTGTTCAGTCACCCTATCCTCAGTTACAGACTCAAGCAATTTTCTGACACCAGATGTCAGGCTAACTGGTCTATAATTCCCTTGTTTCCCGCTCTCAACATTCTTACTGATGGGAAAAATGAAATACAGCTGTCTATGTTGAATTCATCCTCCCATGTTTGGCTCAGCATATTTAAAATACACATCGTTTTTGGCAAAACAAAATCTCAGAAATGTAGTGATTGGGAACCAGCAGAATAACTTACTGATAGATTTCCCACCCGCACATGCTCCAGTACTACATGGAATTGAACGGCAAGAATGAAGTTGTAACAATGAATTTTTAGCTGTTTTGTGACTGGGATTTTTAAAAATATAAAGTGGATCTTGATTTAAGAGTCAAAGAATTTGTGATAAAACAAAAACAGAATTACCTGGAAAAACTCAGCAGGTCTGGCAGCATCGGTGGAGAAGAAAAGAGTTGATGTTTCGAGGCCTCATGACCCTTCAGCAGAACTGAGTGAAGTTAGGAGAGGGGTGAAATATAAGCTGGTTTAAGGTCGGGGGGTGGGGGGGGGGGGGGGGGGGGGGGGGTGGGGGTGGGGGGGGGGGGGCGGTGCTTGTAGGGACAAGCAAGCAGTGATAGGAGCAGATAATCAAAAGATGTTACAGACAAAGGAACAGGGAGGTGTTAAAGGTGGTGATATTATCTAAGTGAATGTGCTAATTAAGAATGGATGGCAGGACACTCAAAGTACAGCTCTAGTGGGGGTGGGGTGGAAAGACTGACAGGGAGCCCTGAAAGGAGCCACTGGCATACAAATTGAGCACCTCGGTCACTTTCACAGCCAGTGGCAGTGGATGCCCTCCATGTGCCCTTGGCGCCAAGTCCTGCAGTAAGTGGCAGACGTGAACCACTAGGTCCCTAGATATGCAGTTGTTGGCGACACTGGTTCTTAGTTATCTCCCACACCCGCAGCCACACTCGCTCCCACACCCGCAGCCACACTCGCTCCCACACCCGCAGCCACACTCGCTCCCACACCCGCAGACACACTCGCTCCCACACCCGCAGACACACTCGCTCCCACACCCGCAGACACACTCGCTCCCACACCCGCAGACACACTCGCTCCCACACCCGCAGACACACTCGCTCCCACACCCGCAGACACACTCGCTCCCACACCCGCAGACACACTCGCTCCCACACCCGCAGACACAGTCGCTCCCACACCCGCAGACACACTCGCTCCCACACCCGCAGACACACTCGCTCCCACACCCGCAGACACACTCGCTCCCACACCCGCAGACACACTCGCTCCCACACCCGCAGACACACTCGCTCCCACACCCGCAGACACACTCGCTCCCACACCCGCAGACACACTCGCTCCCACACCCGCAGACACACTCGCTCCCACACCCGCAGCCACACTCGCTCCCACACCCGCAGCCACACTCGCTCCCACACCCGCAGCCACACTCGCTCCCACACCCGCAGCCACACTCGCTCCCACACCCGCAGCCACACTCGCTCCCACACCCGCAGCCACACTCGCTCCCACACCCGCAGCCACACTCGCTCCCACACCCGCAGCCACACTCGCTCCCACACCCGCAGCCACACTCGCTCCCACACCCGCAGCCACACTCGCTCCCACACCCGCAGCCACACTCGCTCCCACACCCGCAGCCACACTCGCTCCCACACCCGCAGCCACACTCGCTCCCACACCCGCAGCCACACTCGCTCCCACACCCGCAGCCACACTCGCTCCCACACCCGCAGCCACACCCGCTCCCACACCCGCAGCCACACCCGCTCCCACACCCGCAGCCACACCCGCTCCCACACCCGCAGCCACACCCGCTCCCACACCCGCAGCCACACCCGCTCCCACACCCGCAGCCACACCCGCTCCCACACCCGCAGCCACACCCGCTCCCACACCCGCAGCCACACCCGCTCCCACACCCGCTCCCACACCCGCTCCCACACCCGCAGCCACACCCGCTCCCACACCCGCTCCCACACCCGCAGCCACACCCGCTCCCACACCCGCTCCCACACCCGCAGCCACACCCGCAGCCACACCCGCTCCCACACCCGCACCCACACCCGCAGCCACACCCGCTCCCACACCCGCAGCCACACCCGCTCCCACACCCGCAGCCACACCCGCTCCCACACCCGCAGCCACACCCGCTCCCACACCCGCAGCCACACCCGCTCCCACACCCGCAGCCACACCCGCTCCCACACCCGCAGCCACACCCGCTCCCACACCCGCAGCCACACCCGCTCCCACACCCGCTCCCACACCCGCAGCCACACCCGCTCCCACACCCGCAGCCACACCCGCAGCCACACCCGCAGCCACACCCGCTCCCACACCCGCAGCCACACCCGCTCCCACACCCGCAGCCACACCCGCTCCCACACCCGCAGCCACACCCGCTCCCACACCCGCAGCCACACCCGCTCCCACACCCGCTCCCACACCCGCAGCCACACCCGCTCCCACACCCGCAGCCACACCCGCTCCCACACCCGCAGCCACACCCGCTCCCACACCCGCAGCCACACCCGCAGCCACACCCGCTCCCACACCCGCAGCCACACCCGCAGCCACACTCACTCCCACACCCGCAGCCACACTCACTCCCACACCCGCAGCCACACTCACTCCCAAACACTGTGTAAATGGGATAGATTTCGAACAGATCTAGCAACTCAAGACTGGGCATCCGTGAGGCTCTGGGGCCATCAGCAGCAGAATTGTACTCGAACATAATCTGTAACCTCATAGCCCGGCACATTCTCCATTCTGTCATTACCATCAAGCCAGGGGGTCAACCCTGGTTCAACGAAGAGTGCAGGAGGGATGCCTGGAGCAACACCAGGCATACCTAAAATTGAGGTGTCAGCCTGGTGAAGCTACAACACAGGACTACTTGCATGCCAAACGGCATAAGCAGCAAGCGATAGAAAAGGGCTAAGCGATGTGACAACCAATGGATCAGATCTAAGCACTACAGTCCTGCCACACCCAGTCGTGAATGGTGGTGGACAATTAAACAACTCACTGGAGGAGGCAGCTCCACAAATATCCCCATCCTCAATGATGGAGGTGCCCAGCACATCAATGCAAAAGATAAGGCTGAAGAATTTGCTACAATCTTCAGCAAGAACTTCCGAGTGTATGATCTATTTCGGCCTCCTCCGGAGGTCCCCAGCATCATAGATGCCAGTCTTCAGCCAATTCGATTCACCTCGTGTGATATCAAGAAACGGCTGAAGGCACTGGATAGTGCAAACGCTATGGGCCCTGACATAATTCCGGCAACAGCACTGGAGACTTGTGCTCCAGAACTTGCCGTACCCCTAGCCAAGCTGCTCCAGCACAGCTCAAACATTGGCGTCTACCCAGCTATGTGGAAAATTGCCCAAGTATGTCCTGTACACAAAAAGCAGGACAAATCCAACCCGGCCAATTACGCCCCGTCAGTCTACTCTCGATCATCAGTAAAGTAACGGAAGGGGTCATCAACAATGCTATCAAGCGCACTTGCTTAGCAATAACCTGCTCACTGATGCTCAGTTTGGGTTCCACCAGGGTCACTCAGCTCCTGACCACATCATAGCCTTGGTTCAAACATGGGCAAAAAAGCTGAACTCCCGAAGTGAGGTGAGAGTGACTGCCCTTGACATCAAGGCAGCATTTGACCGAGTGTGGCATCAAGGAGCCCTAGCAAAACTGGAGTCAATGGGAATCAGGGGGAAAACTCTCCGTTGGTTGGAGTCATACCCAGCACAAAGGAAGATGGTTGTGGTTGTTGGAAGTCAGTCATCTCAGCTCCAGGACATCACTGCAGGAGTTCCTCAGAGTAGTGTCCTTGGCCCAACCACCTTCAGCTGCTTCATCAATGATCTTCCTTCCATCATAAGGTTAGAAGTAGAGATGTTCACTTATGATTGCACAATGTTCAGCACCATTTGTTATTCCTCAGATACTGAAGCAGTCTATGTCCAAATGCAGCAAGACCTGGACAACATCCAGGCTTGGGCTGACAAGTGGCAAGTAACGTTCACGCCACACAAATGCCAGGCAATGATCATCTCCAACAAGAGAGAATCCAATCATCGCCCCTTGATGTTCAGTGGTATTACCATCACTGAATCCCCACTATCAACATCCTGGTGGTTACCATTGACCAGAAACTGAACTGGACTAGCCATATAAATACTGTAGCTACAAGAGCAGGTCAGAGTTTAGGAATCATGCAACGAGTAACTCACATCCTGACTCTCCAAAGCCTATCCTCCATGTACAAGGCACAATTCAGGAGTGTGATGGAATACTCCCCACTTGCCTGGATGAGTGCAGCTCCCACATTGCTCAAGAAGTTTTACACCGTCCAGAACAAAGCAGCCTGCTTGATTGGCACCACACCCACAAACATTCACTCCCCCCACCACCGATACACAGTAGCAGCAGTGTGTACCATCTACAACATGCACTGCAGGAATTCACCAAGGCTCTTTCGCCAGCACCTTCCAAGCCTACAGCCACTACCTTGTAGATGGACAAGGGCAGCAGATAGATGGGAACACCACCACCTGGAAGTTCCCTCCAAGTCACTCACCATCTTAACTTGGAAATACATCGGCATTCCTTCACTGTCGCTGGGTCAAATTCCTGGACCTCCCTTCCTAACAGCACTGTGGGTGTACCTACACTACATGGACTGCAGCGGTTCAAAAAGGCAGCTCACCACCACCTTCTCAAGGGCAATAAATGTTGGCCAAGCCAGTGAAGCACACATCCCATGAATGAATAAAAAAAACACACACACACTCCCACACCCACTCTAAATCTCCCTCTCACAGATACCCCTGGATAGTGAGTCTTTCCATCCTCACTGTGCACCCCCACCACCCCACTCCATCATTGCAGGCAGCCTCTCCTGGAGCGAGCCTCTTTCCCATCCCCCCACCACCCACTCTAGTCCGGCTGTCTGCCCCCCCCCCTAGCCTTGTAGTCTCCCCACCGCCCCGGGCCCGGAGCGAGTCTATCTCTCTCGCTTTCTCCCCAATACCTGTTTCCGGAGTCCACTCACAGCCACCAGTGTTACTGTTCCCCCAGTTACAGACTGCTTCTCTTCAATGAGTGAGCCTATCAGCAGCAAATGCAGGAGAGCAACAGCCTGTGATTGGAGGAGCACTTCCTTTAAGAATTTTCCACTGCACTTACCCCGGGTGGAGGCCACATTGGGGGTTTTGCCTACATGGCGGATTGGACAAGCCTGTCCTGTATTATCTCATACTAATCTTAAACCTACATTCAAACTAAAAAAGCAGCAGTCATTAGTTTATATTATCTGACAAAGCTCTTGGGTTTATAATGCATTCTGCATTTGGGGCCCCTGTGCTATGTAGCACAGTGTGTTTCATTGTAAACCCAACCCCAGCATCACCTGCCGCCAGGATTGACTGGACCCACCGAAAGCCAATGGAATGTTGGCTGGGCCGCCGAACCTCCCGTAATAGGTCCCGGTACAACGGGACTGGAGAATCCCGGCTTACGTTTCAGCAAACTCTCAGGAGTAAGCATTAGTACCTTATGTCCCAGAGATTGCTTTCACTTTTCCAGAAACCGAGGTAAATTTGTAATGTGCACAAGGGTCAAACAGAGTCATCCTCAGTGTATTCCAGCTACCAGTTTTATCATGTTTGTTCATGTAATTCTCCACACCTTTAGAAGAAACTAGACACACTCAATTTGTCTGAAGTTTTAATTGACAAAAAAATTAAACAGTAAAACAATGGTAAAATAATAACTTTAACAAAATCTATATTTTTATAGTAGCTGTTACATTTAGAAATACTGAATAGCTCCTGACTGCTGTATTCAACTACTAAATTATTAATAGCATTTTTTTTGCGTCACATCAACATATTTGGCCCCATCATTCCTTTAAGGCTTTAGGGAGACTCAGCAAATTGAAAAAGACAGACTAATAAATGCCTTCAAACTTGCAATGAAGTGAATTTCAATAAGTGTCAGCTTAAATATAAAAAACCCCTAGTTATCAAATTGAACAAGTCCACAAAGATGCTCCCATTTGAATTGATGGCTTGTCATTCTCCAAACCCACTCAACTTGTCTCAAACAAACTCGCTACTTGTTGTAACAATTGTATCAAGTTGAATTAATACAGTATATAATTTGTGAGTGAAGCTGGTTTTGAATCCTTTGTGTACCTTGATCGAAGAAACCAAGGTCATGCTAAATCTTACAGCTGTCAATTGAATTTATTACGTCATGCTCAATAGAATCTTTACCATTTCTGATAGTTCGTAATCATCATTTGCATTGAATAGAAAATTAGAAGGTACTCAGTGAAATGATTATAGACATACTTATTCCGACAAATATCAGTATTTTCCATATACCATGTGGTGGACTAATTTTCTAATAATTATGCATTAGAACTTTGGGGAAAAACAAGACAATAGCTTGTTACTGATGTCGTTACTGTAAAAAGATAGCCGCTAGATTTGTAGACATCTCTATCCCACAAGATGTTTTCTGTCCGTCTTCATGGTGCCTAAAAAGGAGTGAAATTACTTACCGAATCAAAACTTTGAAAAATTTCCTGATATTGCACAAGATTAAAGTCAATACTTTAAGTAAAGTAAAATCTCTATCTCATGATATAAATATGAGATAGTAACATAAGCAATTTAGCAAGGCCCAGATGGTTTTATTTAGTGTGTAATGTACCTTTAAGAATAATATTTGTTAGGGAAGATCACATGATCTGTAGTAACCAATAGGAGAGTAGTGCGGGCTACCTCCATAGTCAGTGCAGATATAGAGTTGGAGTTGAAAGCACATGTGTAGTTGCTGCTGAGTATATTGTAAATAAACTGTTTCTACTCAAGAAGTGTCTGTAGATCAACTCTATAGAATAGACAACTCGGCCACCATACAACAAACTGGCGATGAGGATAAAACAGGATTGAACAGAAGAAATCAAGTTAGAAAGAAATTGGCACTGTACCTCACCAGGTGATTGTAAGTAGCAACCTCCATTAGAATTGAAGAAGTTATCCTCTCTCAAATGCCACAGTTTGGGAGAATTAATCCTTTTGAACCAGCCGCAGATGATTTGTCTCAATACATAGAATGCCTCACGTTCTTTTTTCAAGCAAACAAGATTACGGGGAAAGAGGTGGGCAAGCAATCCTCTTGAGTACTTGTGGGAGCAAAACCTACAATTTGATTCGAAGTCTAACAGCACCCAGTGCCCCAGATTCAAAGAGTTTTGATGAACTGGTGGACCTCGTAAAGGGACATTTTCAACCCAAGCCCTCAGTCACGATGCAGAGGTTCAAATTTAATTCGCAAAATAGAGCCCCAGGTGATACAATTGCATGTTACATGGCAAATTTGAAACAGCTAACGGAACATTGTGAGTTCGGTACCACTCTGAACAACATGCTCAGAAATCATTTAATGTGTGCTGTGAAAAGGGGAACTATTCAGAAAAGACTATTGTCCGAAGTGAATCTGGATTTTAAGAACGTGCTAGATATAGTGCTGGCCTTGGAATATGCTGTAAGAGATTCACAAGCAATACAGGGTGCGCAAAGTGGTGCTGTCCTCCACATCGAGTAGGAAACCTCAGCCAAAAGTGACGCAAAAAAGTGAGATTCTGCCGAGAAGTGGAAAACATCTCTCACTAGCTGTAGAATAAAGAAAAATAACTTAGCAGCGAAATCTTTAATAGAGGTGGAAACAGTCAGTCTTTTAGCAACTGGCAGTTTAAAAAAATTGAATACTATTGTCATAGAAATGTACATATGATGAGGCAGTGCAAGGAAAGATTCAGGCAGGCTTGTAAACAAAAGAAGAAGCCCAATGAAATCTACAATGTAGAAGAGCCTGAAACAACAAATTGTTTAATCTGAAAGTTGGAAAGACAGAACCAATATTTGTCAAAGTGAAAGTAAATGACAAACCTGTTAAAATGGAAGGAGACATGGGAGCTTCCACTACCGTAATTAGGGAACATACCTTCAGATATTTGAATTATGGTGAAAATCAATTAAGCTTGGAACAAACAAGTACCAAGCTAAAATTGTACACAAGTGAAGACATTCAAGTAAAAGGCATAAGCAGAGTAACTGTCCATTATGCGAACCAATCGGTACAGCGACCCGTGATGGTGGTAGCAAGTGAAGGGCCAAGCATTCTTGGGCGAGATTCATTAAAGGAGATTAAGTTAGACTGGTCTGAAATCTTCCAGTTGAGAGCAAGTGGGCTACCAGAGCTACTTAGAAAGTATGCCACTGTCTTCAAGGATGAACTGGGAAAAATCCAGGGTCTGCAGGCCAAGGCTCGTTTGGATCCGGAAGCAACCCCTCACTTCATGAAGGCGAGACCGATGCCATATTCTCTGTGAGGAAAAGTCGACGCTGAGTTGAACAGGCTGGAGAAACTGGGTGTTATACAACAAAAACAAAAATATCTGGAGAAACTCAGCAGGTCTGACAGCATCTGCGGAGAGGGTTTTGAGTCCGAATGACTCTTCATCAGAACTAAGGAAAAATAGAAAAGAGGTGAAATATAAGCTGGTTTAAGGGGGGGTGGGTCAGGTAGAGCTGGATAGAGGGCC
The DNA here is from genome assembly GCF_964194155.1 of Cetorhinus maximus. NCBI lineage: Eukaryota > Metazoa > Chordata > Chondrichthyes > Lamniformes > Cetorhinidae > Cetorhinus > Cetorhinus maximus. Next base: position 81,849,568 of record NC_135888.1, on the reverse strand, counting down.
AGTGATAGGTGGAGATTTCCAAAAGATGTCATAGACAAAAGGAAAAGAGGTGTTGATGGTGGTGATATTAGCTAAGAAATGTGCTAATGGGGACATTAAGGGTAGAAAGCAGGATGAGCAAGGGACAGATAGCTCTATTGGGGGTGGGGTGGGGGGGGTGGGGGAATCGAAATAGGCTAAAAGGTAGAGATAAAACAATGGATGGAAATACATTTAAAAATAATGGAAATAGGTGGGAAAAGAAAAATCTATATAAATTATTGGAAAAAGGGGGATTGGAAAGGGGGTGGGGATGGAGGAGAGAGTTCATGATCTAAAGTTGTTGAACTCAATATTCAGTCTGGAAGGCTGTAAAGTACCTAGTCGGAAGATGAGGTGCTGTTCCTCCAGTTTGCGTTGAGCTTCACTGGAACATTGCAGCAGGCCAAGGACGGACATGTGGGCATGTGAGCAGGGTGGAGTGTTGAAATGGCAAGCGACAGGGAGGTCTGGGTCATGCTTGCGGACAGATCGAAGGTGTTCCACAAAGCGGTCGCCCAGTGTGTGTTTGGTCTCTCCAATGTAGAGGAAACCACATTGGGAGCAGCGAATGCAGTAGACTAAATTGAGGGAAGTGCAAATGAAATGCTGTTTCACTTGAAAGGAGTGTTTGGGCCCTTGGACGGTAAGGAGGGGGGAAGTAAAGGGGCAAGTGTTGCACCTTCTATGGTTGCATGGGAAGGTGCCGTGGGAGGGGGTTGAGGTGTAGGGGGTGATGGAGGAGTGGACCAGAGTGTTCCAGAGGGAACGATCCCCGCAAAATGCCGCCGGGGGAGGTGAAGGGAAGATGTGTTTGGTGGTGGCAACATGCTGGAGTTGGCGGAAATGGCGGATGATGATCCTTTGAATGAGGATGCTGATGGGGTGATAAGTGAGGACAAGGGGGACCCTATCATGATTCAGGGAGGGAGAGGAAGGTGTGAGGGCGGATGCGTGGGAGATGGGCCGGACATGGTTGAGGGCCCTGTCAACCACCGTGGGTGGAAAACCTCGGTTAAGGAAGAAGGAAGACACGTCAGAGGAACTGTTTTTGAAAGTGGCATCATCAGAACAGATGCGACGGAGGTGAAGGAACTGAGAGAATGGGATGGAGTCCTTACAGGAAGCGGGGTGTGAGGATCTGTAGTCAAGGTAGCTCTGGGAGTCGGTAGGCTTGTAATGAATATTGGTGGACAGTCTATTACCAGAAATTGAGACTGAGAGGTCAAGGAAGGGAAGGGAAGTGTCAGGGATGGACTATGTGAAAATGATGGAGAGGTGGAAATTGGAAGCAAAATTAATAAATTTTCCAGATCCAGACGAGAGCATGAAGTGGCACCGAAGCAATCATTGATATACCGGAGAAAGAGTTGTGGGAGGGGGCCGGAGTAGGACTGGAACAAGGAATGTTCCACATACCCCATAAAGAGACAGGCATAACTGGGGCCCATGCGGGTACCCATAGCCACACCTTTTATTTGGAGAAAGTGAGACAAATTTAAGGAGAAATTGTTCAGTGAGAGAACAAGTTCAGCCAGATGGAGGAGAGTTGTGGTGGATGGGGATTGTTCGGGCCTCTGTTCGAGGAAGAAGCGGAAAGCCCAAGCTGCTCAGTTCTCAGAGTGGGCAGCACCCATAGTCCCCGTCCTTAAACCTGACCAAAGCGTCCAAATTTGTGCGCACTACAAGCTAACGGTTAACAAAGTAACCAAACTGGGCAGGCACCCCATTCCAAAAATTGAAGACCTGTATGCCAAGCTAGCAGGAGGGAAAACATACACAAAGATAATGCCTCCTGGGAATTTGTCACAATTAATACCCACAAAGGGTTGCACCAATATACACGATTGCCGTTTGGTGTCTCCTCAGCTCGTGTCTTCTTTCAGAGAACAATGGAAAGCTTACTGCAGAGACTGCCCCAGGTTGTAGTCTATTTAGACGATGTATTGGTGACAGGATTCATTGAAAAGAGCATTTTTCAAACTTAGAAGAAATCTTAAAACATTTCTTGCAAGCTAGCGTTTAAAAAAAGAAAAGTGCATATTCCAAGTGAGGGAGGTAATCTATTTGGGTCACCGGGTAGATTCACAGGGTCTCCACCCGGTTGAGGAGAAAGTGAGAGCCATAAAAGAGGCACCTGCGCCAAAGAGCGCATCAGAGCTCAAATCATTCCTAGGAAAGATCAACTATTATGGATGGTTCTTACTCAATTTGTCTATAGCGCTGACCCCCTGCATTCTCTACTCATAAAGAACCAACATTGGTCTTGGGAGGCACCCCAGAAAGAAGCTTTCATGAAGGTGAAACAATTGTTGCACTCGTTCAATCTATTAGCGCATTATGACCAGACTGCTGACACGTGACGCATCTCCCCGCGGAGTGGGAGCAGTGCTCTCTCATCAGATGGATGATGGCATGGAACGGCTAATAAGTTGCATATCAAGGACACTTACCACAGCGGAAAAGGGGTACTTGCAGATAGGAAAATAAGGTCTGTCCATCTTTGGTGTCAAGAAGTTTCACCAGTACATACACGGTCGCCATTTTACAATCATTTCAGACCACAAACCATTGTTTGGTTCGTTTAGTGAGGAAAAAGCTATACAGCAAAGATCCAATGATGGGCCTTAATTCGCTTTCAGACATAGGCCTGGCAATCAAATCGCAAATGTCGATGCCCTTGGTCGTTTGCCTTTACAAGAAAATGGTGAACACGTCCAAGTTCCACAGGAACTTGTTTTACTGTTAATTTTCTTAGATTCCTCGCTGGTATATGCTTGACAGATCAGAGACTGGACAAGTCCTATCTCAAGAATGAGAACAAGTGCTACATGTTTGGTCACAGGAGCCTGTATCTGATGAAATGAAACAGTACTTCAACAGAAGACATGAAATAACCAGCCAGGATGGCATCATATTGTGGGGTACACGAGTGATAGTTCCTCCAAAGGGAAGGGAGCCACTTTTATTTGAACTACACAGTGCCCACCCAGGAATTTCCCGAATGAAGACCATAGCACGCAGCTATCTATGGCAGCCTGGGATGGATGGTGAAATAGACAGTTTAGTAAAGCACTGTGTGCAATGTCAGCAGCTGCAATAGTTGCTAGTGACAGCTCCATTACACCCATGGGAGTAGCCAGGTAGACCCAGGGTGCGTTTACACATTGATCACTTTGGACCTTTCCTGGGAACAATGTTTCTGCTTATTGTCGAAGCCCATTCAAAATGGCTGGATGTACAGGAGGTGAAGTCACCAATGTCGGGTACTACAATTGAGAAAGTAAGTCAGAGTTTTGCCATTCATGGCCTACCAGATGTAGTCGGCTCAGATAACGGCATGGCATTTACGAGTGCTGAGTTTCAACGGTTTATCAGCTTTAACGGTATCATTCACCACATTATCTCTCTCTCTCTCTCAACGCAACTGTGAGTACTCTCTCTCCTGCTTTTGACTGTGCTGCCATACACTAATTATCTCTACCTTGGTTCACTGGGAGCTCCGCCAAGTGACCGACAACCTCAGCCAGCCAGTCCCTCAGCTTCATCCAGGTCCTCGCCTCCAGCCAAGAGCACACCTCTTCCATTTAAGAGCTGGAAATAAGCAGCCTGAAAGACCCATCACAGCACTAAACCACACCCTCCATCAGCGCAGCACCTCGATGAGACCTAGATCTAGAGCAGGCTTGGGTTCACAATCTGGTGGTCACCCCACGGACACATGTCCGCAGCAGGAGGAGGCAGGTTCAGCCGAGCTCCCAGCCCTTGGAGGGCTGCTGGGGAAGAGGCATCTGTGAGATCCAAGTCAGATGACAAGCCTCTGGATTTGGTCTTCCAACTGACCGCGGAGAATCAGCAGAAGGCAGCGGAACATCACACAGAGCTGTTGGAAGCCCTCAACAGAGTGGCATGCGAGTCGGACGAGTGTGTCCGCCTGCTCTCTGATGAAGTGGTGCCCACACGTGCGTGCGTGGAGGTCTCCATGGGAAAGATGACAGATGCCATGGAAACCCTGGTCCAGCAGAACATGGAGATGCGTGCAGACCGGCACTCCATCGTAGCCATGAATGAGTTCCAGCAGTAGCAATGCAAGAGGGAAATGGGGAACCTCGAAGTCCCTCCAAATGCTCCTTATCTCAAGGAGTCAGGCTGGGGTCCTTGGGTACCGAAGGGAGGAGGAGCGGCATCTGGACACCCCGGGTCATCCACTTAGGAATCTCAGATGCTGTCTGCTCCCTCTGAGTCCCCTTTGCCTGTGACCCCTTCAACCTTGTCCTCTGTCACGGCGGAGGGATTAGCCAGCCCACAAGAGGACAGCCAAAGCAACCTGGGGCCCTCAAGGCCTTGGCTCTCCAGAGGATGCACGCCAAAGTCATCAGAGGCAACAGGCCAACCATTGCAGAGACTGTCTCTACTCCTGCTGTGAGTGTCAGGGCAGAACCTAGAAGAAGTGGTGGGCCTAGAAAAGTTATAAAATTCTGATCACAAGTGGTTGCACGGGTGAACATATTTTGTCACTTTATAATCTGAAAATATATTCACTTTCACTGAATAATGTGTAATGTTGTCTTTCAGCTTCATTGACAGGCTTCGCGAATCCTACCCCTGCATCTCCCTCACTAGCAGTTCAGCTGCATACAGCCAGACCACGAGTGATTCTGGAGGGAAAAGTGTGTGTGTTTGGGAGGGTCTTTCGGAGCACTCTCCAATGTGTGCGGAAACTTCATCCATCACACTTATCTCACTGTCCTGAGCATTTTCAATGCTGCCTGCTGGGGTTCCCTTTCAGTTGTCCATCTGAGCTGACCTGCATCTCCACCCACCCACTGACCACACTCCCAGGCAGCACCTGCGCCCGTCCAACACGAGGCTCCGCTCACTTTCGATTTTGACAACGATGGTCGTATTCAAGTTTTGCTCAACTCCCCTGTCCTTCCCCTCCCTCAGGTACCCATGTCCTTTCCCCCCTTAACTGTTCACCCCCCTGGCATCACATTCTATCTCCCCACCATCACCTACCAACCTGGACCCTTTTCTTTACTGGATGTCCAGGTGAACGTGCACATTCCTTACCTTCCTGAGAATCCCACCCCCATCCACATGGACCTCCCTGACCTCCACCTTCCCATCCCCAGGGTCCGTGTCTATCTCCAAGTCCCCACCAACCACCCTCGCTGTCCTTTCTACCATTACCAATGCACCCTCACCCTCCCACCCTTTCTGGCTCCCTTTCCCCCAACTCATACTCACCATTCCCTCCTACCTAGCCTACCCTCAAACTCTCCAGGAGGCAGTCACTGACTCCACTGACCCCTCCCTTGCCCATTCACCTTGACATCACCCTCCTCCCCCCCTATTCCCTCCTCCCCTGGAAACCTTTCTCCCTCTGGACTCCTTCCCCCCTCCAAAATCCTTCCTCCCTCTGAACTCCTTCCTTACCCCCCACCGGACACCTTCCTCCACCCAGACATCTTCCTCACTTAGGATTGTGTTGTAAGGAAAAGAAGCAAAGTGGCATAATTTTTCATATCTAACCATCATGCTTTGAGAATAATGCCAAGCTGGGAGCAGCAGTGGTTGTTTAACTTTAAAACATTTGCTGAATTGACATTTTCATATGGTGCTATCAGAAGGCACCAAGGCCTGTAGTTGACCTTGGAGGATCTAAGAATGACTTCTGATAATGCATAAATAATAGTTTGGAGTTTCATATCTGGAAACTTGCCAACTCAGCTGATCTGAGTTGAAGATCAAAGCAACACTTACTTGCAGCTTCAGACAGAATGGAAAATTACTGGAAAGGAATTTAACAGTATGAAACAGTGACTTTTACATTTAGGTACTACAGTCAAGGAAAGAAGAGTTTTATAGATTGTGAGAAGGAGACCTCAGGGGGTGCCCGATTGATCATTAGGAAGAGAATCTACAATCAACAGAAACTGGCCTCTTCAGGTGATTGTATGACCACCAACTTCTAATATATTGGGCATTGTGCTGCTCAGGTATCGTACTACCAGAAATAGGGTAGTGAGGACATTGTACTACCAGAATATTGTATCACCGGGAATTGTGCTGCAGTTTAAATTTATAACCATATGTTCAAGTAAATGCACCTTATTAAACATAAGAACCTTTGGGTGAGTCATTCATTTATTCTCCTGTAATTTGTGGGTCAAATTGAACTACATGCCTGGGTAGAAAAGGCTTACAGTATTATAATGATCCCTCAAGAAAATTTCGCAAAATTGCATCGTAGTTATCTCACTAATATTAACAAGTATCTTCCCAATTTTCAACTTGGTGTCAGGACCATAGTATTGGTTGGTGACCACTATCCAAGCAACTGCCACCTGTACTTTTACCCGAGGAACATTTTCTGTCCCAACAGGACTATCTTCCTTTTGGTGCATATCCTGCAGCAGGATTTCTAACTTTTCAACATCATAGGGAACAGTACTGCCTTTATGTTTCCACAGGAGGCTAGCCTCACTTAAACCTAGCCAGCACCACTTAAAGCCAGCCTGCACCTATGAAAAGGAAGGTGCATTCTGGCTGCAGAAGATGCTGGAAATGGCTGGGGAACACGTTCTGAGCCGGAAGGAGGGTGAAAAATGATATAACAGGGCAGAGAGTACACTCCAAGGTTCTCTGACACAGCACTGGAGGATATTGGTGAAAGAGGTATATGATGAGGTGGTGGGGGAAGGGGCTGGTAGGGGAACGGTAAAGAAGAGACCAGGAGGCCCTCCTGACAGACACAGAGGTCAGTGGGAGCAGTTAGCCATCACTGTCAATGCAAGTAGTATAACCCTTAGGACCTGGATACAGGGCAGGAAAACATTTAAATAGCCTTGCACAAGTGCTCAAGGTCAGTGAATCTATCTTCAGATGCCATATCCTTACAAATACCTCATAAAACTGCCCATTCAACACTCACCCTTCACTCACCTACCAGCATTCTCCATCAAGCATAGCTTATAGGCAACATTCATAACCTCACCTCATCCTCTCACTTAGCACTGCTGCTAGCCTCATGCTCAAATCTTATAGCTTGCATATACTGCTGACTATTCAACTAAGACAGGTACATCACCAAACAATGTGCCACACTCACTGATTCACTTCCCTCTCTGTTGCAGGACAATGTTTTTACGATTTTATGCATGTTTTGTTAATTTCAGCAAAAGACAAAAAAGTATCTTGTCCATTTCTTATACAAAAATGAAATCTCATATTCTGTATTATTTCATGATATTGTTACGGACATGAAAGGCACAGTTTAAACTGCACTGATTTCCACTTGTAAGCAGAAGGTGTTTCGAATTAATTTTTAAAAGAATAGGCGGTGGCGTGTTTTCCCAATCCCTCGGTTTTTGTGATCCAGTTTTACTAATAATCCGCAGCAAACTCAAGTTAGGATTAACTCAAAAAGTGAGTTTATTTTACACACACAATATCCAGAGAAAAGGAACGAACATAAGAAATAGGTGGAGTAGGCCATTCGGCCCCTCAAGCCTGCCCCACCATTCAAAAAGATCATGACTGATCTGCCCCAGGCCTCAACTCCTCTTTCGTGCCAGATTCTCATAATCCTCGACTCCCCAATATTTAAAAAATCTATCTACCTCCTCTTTAAATACTTTGTGATCTAGCCTCCACAACTCTGTGGGGTAGAGAATTCCAGACATTCACTACCTTCAGAGAAGAAATTCCTTCGCATCTCAGTTTTAAGTGAGTGTCCCCTTATTCTGTAACTATGTCCCCAAGTTCGAGATTCCCCCACTAGTGGAAACATCTTCTCAACATCTACTCTGTCAACAACGTCAGAATCTTGTATGTTTCAATAAGATCACCTCTCATTCTTCTAAACTCTAATGAATAAAGGCCTAATCTGTTTGGCCGTTCTTGAGAAGTCAACCTCTACATCCCAGTAATCAGCCTAGTGAATCTCTTTTGAACTGCCTCCAATGGCAGTATATCCTTTCTAAAATACAGGGACCAAAACTGCACACAGTACTCCAGGTGCAGCCTCACCTGTACAGTTGTAACAAGACTTCCCTATTTTTAAACTCCAACCCCCTAGCAATACAGGCCAAAATGCCATTTGCCTTCTTAATTACTTGCTGCACCTGCATGCTAACTTTGTGTTTCATGCACATGAACACACAGATCCCTCTGTGCTGCACTTTTTTGGAGTCCCTCCTCATTTATATAATAGTCTGCCTTTTGATTCTTCCTACCAAAGTGCTTGACCTCACACTTTCCGACGTTAAACTCCATCTGCCAAGTTTTTGCCCTATCATTCAACCTATCTAAATCCCCTTGCAGATTTCTTATGTCATCACAACATGCCCTCCTATCTATTTTTGTTTCATCAGCAAGTCTGGATATATTACGCTCTGGCCCCTCCTCCAAGTCATTAATATAGATATTAAATAATTGAGGCCCTAGGACTGATCCTTGTGGCACTCCACTAGTTACATCTTTTCAACCTGAAAAAGACCCATTAATCCTGCCTTCTGTGTGTTAACCAATCCTCAATCCATGCTAATACATTACCCCCAATACTTTCAGCTCCTATCTTGTGCATTAACCTTTTATGTGGCATCTTATTGAATGCCTTCTGGAAATCCAAAATACACCACATCTATTGGTTCTCCTTTATCAAGTGTTCACCATTTCCCACTTTGCACATTCAAAAAGTATAAGTGGGGGATAGAGGAAAGGAGTTTTGCAATATAAAGACCATAAAAAAAAACTAATATTAGTTCACGTGAGTTGCAGAGTCCAAAGCCAGAGTCCAGGGGGTGTTTCCTTCATGGTTGGGTTCTGTTCTGATGAATTTCTGGCTGGTTAAATGATACAAAAAGCCTTGAAACAAATGCTGCTGCTGCACGATGGGCTTTTCTATGTTTAGACTTCTTGACAGGTGTTGATCCGAGACTTCTAGATTCAAACAGTCTTTGTGGAGTTGACTGCTTACCCAGCCTGGCTGCTGGAGTTCTGTCCAGTTGATGTTAAAACTGCAGTCTGGCTGTGAAGGCTAGAGGTGTAATATTAAATTGCCCAAAAGGCCAGAGGCTTGGGTTATGTGACCTTTCTTCGCTATAATGACTGCAACAGGGATGTTTATCCAACATCTGGAATTGGCTTTGGTTTCAGGACTGATAATGTCTCAGTCATTAGTTGCTGGGGGTCTGGTGTTGGGAAGCTATTATCTTAGCAGACCCACTGAATCCACTAGTAAGGGTGGCTTATCAAATGCAAATGATATCCTTGTAGTTCCCTTTGAAATTAGTCTGAACAGTCCCAAGTGCAATATGAGTCTGTTAGTAGCTCTCTAGGCATAATGAGGTGTGACATTCCAGAAACTGAGAAAATAATTCTTTTGTCCTTGAAAATCCTGTGGATGGGTTGGCCTTTTTCCTGGAACCTATGATCAGGTGACTTGTAGCAGCCATCTTCATTTTCTTTGTTCAGCAGAAGACGACCAGTTTTAAAATAAATAGCAAAAAGGATGAAGTTTTAAAGTATATAGTGGTGGGCTTCTTTCCATGTCGTAGGAATCCAACAATATATAAATTGAACAAAAAAGTGAGGCATCTTGTTACAATTTTAATTACTGCAGTTAATACTTTATTCCACTAGATGGCATAATTTAGCCTGAGAATTAACGCAGTTTCAACATTGAACATCAGTGTAAAACAATGTACATAATCATACAGGTACCATTTATGTTGGGTACATTCTTCCCCCATCAGTATCCTGAATGAGATAAAGCCTAAATGGCAAATTTAATAGGACAGGGTCCAATTTGTTAGCCTGCACAGGCTGTGGTCTGCAACTAAAAATAAGCCTGGTTTAAATATTCTGTTGCAAATAAATTGAACAAAGACATTTTTTTCATTTTCTAATTTTTCCAAGATTCTCACTCTACAGTTGGACTGATAAGTCTAGGCAAAGTTTTCTTCTTGGTGATCTGATCTGTTACAACTAATTTCAAGAATTTCAACAAGTTACACTTACATATCATAAAACATTCCACTGTTGCTCCACAGTCCTATGTGCCCAATTCTCCTTCCAACTCACCTCAACTAGTTTATTCATCTTTCTATAATCTGCCCTGGTCCAATCTGGCATTCTACTTTCTGTGCTACCTTGTTCCCTTTCTAATCAGATGAGATATATATGCCAAATGTTGAACATGCTATGGTGCACTTTTAAAGAGCTAGTTATCAAAATAAATCAAGCTATTTATGGCAGAGTTCAGTAGCTACAACTAAAATTGTATTCATATACTTTCTAAAGTTGAACAACAACATTCTTACAATATAATGTGTCTTTGACTTAAGTAAAAATCTCAAAGTATTTTACAGTGGGTTGGAGAACATTGAGTGCTCAGTGGGAGAGAGAGAGTAGGGAAGTGGTGCAAGGCACAATGATTGAGGAGGTAGGTTTTGATCAGCTTTTTGAAGATGGGAGAGAGACAGCAAGGTGGAAAAAGTTTAGGAAGACATTTCCAGAGAGACATGCAATAGCTTAAAGTGAGAGGTTAGATAGAGCTGGAGAACATTGCAGAGGTAGTTTAGAGTGAGGTCCTGAAGGGATTTCAAAAGAAGGAGGAGGATTTCAAAGTTTGTAGATGGTAAGTCAATGGAAATCAGTGAGGTCAAGGATGATAGGTATGTGCAAGACTTAGCATGAGTCAGATGCAAGTGAATGTCGAAATGAGTTGGCCTTTATATGTGATGTGTAATCTGGGAAACTAGAGGGGAGAGCAATGGATAATCCAGGACTTTAAGCAGGAACAATAATGTAGAGAATGGTTTCACTGGCAATGGAGGTAAAATAGAGAGATAGGAAGATGTTACAGGATTGGAGGTGGCTGGTTTATGTGATGATCCAACTGTGAGGTTTGAAGTTCAGCTGAAAGACAAACAGGACACCAAGGTTGTGTACTATTGAATTCAACTGAAGTGATCAGCCAGGAAGGGGAATGGAATTGATGCCTGAGTTGCAAAGTTTCTAGTGGGATTTGAACAGGATTGTTTCTGCCTTCCTGACTTTTAACTGGAAAGGTTTCGAGCTTATTCAGAGCTGTATTTCTACAGGACAACCAGTCAGCATGGTGACAATTATGTAGCTGCTAGTATTTGTGCAGAGACATGAGACTTCTTTATGTTGGCCACAACCATTAACCTTTTAGGGATCTGTTTCAGTCTAGAAGATGATGGTATGTTTTCTCCTCGAACTACTGCATATGTTGAGGTAAGTCACTCATCACAGAGTGCCCAGCCCCTACCCTGCTCTTGTAACCACACTGTAGATATGACTGGTCTAGTTAATCTTCGGTTGAATGGTAATGCCCAAAATGGTAATGATAAGAGACACAATAATAATGTTGCTGTTGAAAGTCAGGGAGAGATTACTGAACTTTCTGTTGTTGGAGATGGTCATTTTTTGGGGCTTTTCTGTGGCATTAATGTTACCCGTCATCTGGAAAGCTTGGATATTATTCAGGCTTTGCTGCAGATTAGTTTAGGGTGGGTCAGTGAATGGGTGTATGGTTTTGTGTAGGTGGGCAGCTGAAGAATTGGGTGGGTAGTTGGTTTCAGGGGATAGTCAGGTCATGGAATGGTGGAGGGGTGGGGAGAAACGAGTGATTGGATTAAATTTGAGTGAGGGTGGGTGGTTGGCAAGCTTCGGGTGGGGGGTGAGGGTGGAGGTGGTGTTGATTGATGGGGTTGGTTCAGTTACTCTGGTTAATCTTGAGTGTAACATATCTAGGGTGGGTATCCAGGTAAGTACCTCATATCTGGTCCAAGTCATCAACTCTGAGCTCATGGTCAGAGACATTTGCAGAGGGTCCTGTGCAGTGCAGATCAGCTCATTGGAAGTTTAAACTTACTGGGCAATTAGAGCACGTGTATACACCAGGATTTCCACAGTGTCCTGACATGCAGCACAGACTTAAGTCCAGATTTCACTGCGCTTTGGGAACATTTAGGCTTTACATTATTAAAATTACTGTCACCTTTTTGGCATAAAAGCTAGGTGATATTTTCTTGGGTTCAGTGCCACATGCCCTATATAAGCAGACCTTATATCTTCAACAACCTGGAACATATATTTCTCTGCTGCATATCTAGGTAAATGATAGAAAAACTCAACATCGTTTATTCATCAACTATCAAAATATGGAACATGCCACCATGTGATTCTCCTCTCTTCAAAAGAGACTGAATGTATACTCTCAGACTGGGACCCAGACTCTAAACCAAAAGACACTTTCTTTACATACAGTTAAGTACAGTATATGCTATGAAATAGTGAATTATACATTGCACTATTTGATAAAAACAATTAATATGCTTCTCTTTCTTGCTGTACATGGTGTTGTGAAACCATGTGTTACATCAAAAAAATTACTTTTGCATATACTGGATGGAAACTCCTAACTGACTTTAAAAAAAAGACTAAAACCAAATTCCAGTGACTTGTGATCAGTCAAAGATGGCTGCATATTTACATCACTGTACCTTCCGCATTCCAAAACTATTGAAAATGGAGACAACCTTTTTTGCAAAGCTGCACCAGGAACAAAGACTATGAAAGAGGAGGAATGGGAACATCTCTCATTAGCAAAGCACCCAGACCCTGAGTACTTAACTGGGTGGAGACAAACCACTTGGGCAATAGGACCCTGTTAGGAAATAGAGATAGTTTAAATAAGTTATATTGGTATTTGTGGATGTTAAGAATAAGTTTTAGCTTGTGTTTAGATTTGATTTGTATTTCTGTATGTGAGTGTCAAGTTGAGCTTTAGTTTAATTTTAAAAGGTGCCTGCATTTCTAATGAAGGTTTACAATTGTAAGAGAAGTTAAGCAAACACCAGTAGGAAAAAACTGGGCTGATGCCTAGCAACAGGGGTCCAGAGAGGCATGTCCCTCCCACAGACACACACAGAAGAAACTAGAAACAGCAGTTTGAGTTCAGTTTTAAAGACAGCTGCCAGGCAGAAGCAGCCTAGAAGGAGGTAGATAGCCATTCCCACGTTAAAGTTGGTTGAAAGTAGCTGCCAGGGAGAGTGGAGCAAAGGGGACAGGTAGCCAATCCCAAGCTAAAGAAGAAAGTCCCCAAGAATCCAGGGCAGTAGAATGGGAGGAAGTCCCAAGCAGATTTTCTAGTCAAAGGATTGGAACCTGTTAAGTGAAGTTAAGAGTGAGGTGCAGAGAAAAGCTCCAAGCTGCAGGAAGCAGAGTCAAAGCGATATAAAGGCTTGTGAGAAGTCAGAAGGTCCAAAGAGGCAACCGATGGTCTGTAACTCTTTGCTATGGGCACGTGAAGCAGTGGTGTACTGTTCAATATCAACGGGCTATTCACCTGAGGAATCAAGACAAGTCCATGTAACACCAATGGAAGTGGTGTTGCTATAAGTGATGCTATGCAAACAAATTTCTCCCCCCATAGTGTCCAATTGGGTACCAGGCCTGCTTCAGCATTCAAAAGCTTTATTTATATAGTTGTGGTGGTGGCAACCTTCCACCTCGTAAGATAATGGTTTGCACCATGGTTTCAAATCTCTGTGTTAAGCATCACAGTGTGACACTAGGGCTCCAGTCCAGCATGGCAGTCTCTGCTACATTTGCTGCAGAGGAAGGCAGCAGGCTGAGAAGGTGCACAATTCGCTGGCTGGTTTTCTCTTGGTCCTCCTCTCAGCCAGCTGAGCTTTTCTTTTCTGCTCACCTCTTCCAGTGCCCTTCAAAACACAGCCTCCAGTGGTCACAGCACTGCCTACCAGTTGTCAGTGTCAATATTCGCCATCTTCATATCTCGCTTGTAGGTGTCCTTACAGCAGAGGTATGAATGCCCAGGGAGGTTGAGACAGTGGCCAGTTCATGGTACAGAAGGTCTTTGGGTATACAGCCATCATCCATCTGATGAATGTGTCTGAGGCAGCACAGATATTGGTAGCTTAGCAATGTGTATGCTGATGGAATTAGCACACCACCTTCAAGTGCAACTAGAGATGGGCAAAGCCCATATCCTGTGAATGAATAAAAAACACTCCAGGACCTCCAAGTCGGTGACTTTGTCCTGTCAAGAGATGCAGAGGATATGTTGGAGACAGCAAAGGTGGATATTGTTCAGTCTTTTCTCCTGCATGGCATATGTTGAAGAGGTCTCATGACTGTAGAGGAGTGTGCTGAGTATGCAGGCTTAATAGACTCAGTTTGGTGTTCTCAGTCAGGTTGCTATTGTTCCATACAGGGGGAAATCTCTCTGCTGGTTGGAGGCATAACTAGCACAAAAGGAAGATGGTTGTGGCTGTTGGAGGTCAATCATCTCAGCTCCAGGACATTGGTGCAGGAGGTCTTCAGCAAAGTGTCCTAGGTCCACCCATCTTTAGCTGCTTCATCAATGACCTTCCTTCCATCATAAAAGGTTAGAAGTGGTTATGTTCGCTGATGATTGCACAATGTTCAATGCCATTCGCGACTCTTCAGATACTGAAGCAGTCCATGTCCAAATGCAGCAAGATTTGGACAATATCCAGGCTTGGGTTGACTAGTAAGTAACATTCATGCCACACAAGTACCAGGCAATGACTGACTATCTCAAACAAGGGAGAATCTAACCATCAATGCTTGACATTTAATGGCATTACCATCACTGAATCTCCCACCAGCAACATCCTGGGGGTTAGCATTAACCAGAAACAGAACTAGACTAGCCATATAAATACTGTGACTACAAGAGCAGGTCAGAGGCTAGGAACCCTGCAGTGAGTAGCTCACCTCCTGATTCCCCAGAGCCTGTCTTCAATCTAGAAGGAAAGTTAGGATTATGATGGAATGCTCCAGACTTGCCTGGATGAGTACAGCTCCAACAAACACTCAAGAAGCTTGATACTGTCCAGGACAAAGCAGCTCGCTTGACTGGCACCTCTTCCACAAACAAACATTCACTCCCTCCTACACTGAAGAATAGTGGCAGCAGTGTGTACCATCTACAAGATGCACTGTTGGAATTCACCAAGGCTCCTTAGACAACATCTTCCAAACCCATGACCACTACCATCTAGATGGACAAGGGCAGCAGGTCGATGGAAACACCACCACCTGGAAGTTCCCCTTCAAGCCACTCACCATCCCGACTTGGAAATATATCACCATTCCTTCACTGTCGCTGGGTCAAAACCCTGGAACCCCTTCCCTAACAGCACTGTGGGTGTATCTACACCACTTGGACTGCAGTGGTTGTGGCTCAGCACCACCTGCTCAAGGGCAATTAGGGATGGGCAATAAATGCTGGCCTAGCCAGCGAAGCCCACATCCCATGAATACACAACAAACAGTTTGGACGTGACAGCTGCAGCTTTTGTGACGAGTGTGTTGATTGCAGCATCACTGACAAATTGCTGGTAATTGTGGAGCTATCAACAACCTACAGCATCATTGTCAATGCTGAAAGATGGCAGTCTGACAACACCCTGGCCCATGACATTTGTCTTCCTGATACCAAACTCTTTACAGGTGAGTGAGTCTGTCTATTTGCTGTTGAAGTTATTCCTCAGTATGGAATACTGGTGTGGCATCAACAGCATACAGTAGCTCTGATGAGGACTTGGTGTACCTTTGTCTTGGAACTTAGGTGAGCAGGGCTGAACATCTTTCGATCAGTTCTGGTGTTTACTTAAACACCCTCTGTAGATGACCCGGAAGCATACGACAGCAGCAAAGAGAAGAATATGCCAAAGTATCGGTGCCAGAACACAAACTGCATTGGGGTCAAACAGGGTTAAGAGGTTTCAATATTTCACTCATAACGTGGGAAAGGTAAGCTATCATGGAAAGAGGAGATCATATGGAGCAGCTTCAGCAGGCAGCCAGCCAATTTTCTCCACACTGTCAGGTGTGAGTATACCCACACTTCACTGTGGGTTTGATATCCAGCTTAAATAGATAGTTTCTGCTCAGATGGTCAAATGTCTTTGAGATCAATGAAGGCAATATATAGTGATCTCCTTTTTCATGCATTTCTCTAGTAGCTGCTGGACTGAGAAGCTCATGTCAATTGTAGATCTTCCAGTTCTGAAACCACACTGGGATTCAGGGTAGATGCATTCAGCCAGGATCTACAATCTGACAAGGGCAACATGGGCATGATGCCTCTAACTGTTGCAATCATTGTGGTCACCCTTGACCTTGTATAGGACAACAATATTTGCATCACGCAAATCCTAGGGTCCTGCCCCCTCCCTCCAGCAGAGATAGAGAAGTTTGTGCACATGCTGCAGGAGTGAGTGCCAATTTCCCTCGGTTGCTGAGTTCAGGTGGTAAAGCATCAGCACCTGGAGGTTTGCCCATGGCAAGTGAATCAACAGCTTTAAGCTCCTCCACTGTGGAGTTTCTTATCCAGCTCTGACATGACAGGCAGGATTTCCATGGTGTCCAGAGCTTCCTTGGTGACAGTGTTCTCCCTAGAGTACAACTCAAGGGAGTGTTCCACCCACCTCTCCAACTGTTTATTTCATTTGATGATGTTTCCCCTGCCTTTGTTTTCAATGGAGCCATTTTCTTTGCTGGTGGACCTATTGCCTTTCTGATCACTACATACATGTCCCTAGCATTCCTGTGCCGAAGGACCTCTGGATATTCTGGCAAAGTTGTAACCAGTAGTCACTGGCACACCACCTAGCAGTCTGTTGGACTTTACTTTGAGCAGTTCCTGGTACATTCAGATCTTTCATAATTAATGAGAGTGGACTGCTCAACTCCAATGACAGGCTCCATCACAGTGACGTTAGCTTTGAACCAGTCAGCATTTTCTGTTCTTCCTTCCCATATGTTGAGTACACAGTATCGTAGATGGTTTCTCAAGTTATGTTCTATTTCGCTTCTGCACTGCACTTGTAAGTGGGATTGCCAGAGGGACCATGTTCAATCAAATCACGTAACTGTTGTTTTTTATCTGGATCAGCAGTGTGGCTGATGTTGATACAAGAACTGCATTTCTGCTTTGAATGAAAAAGACTTCAAGGATTGCATCCTAACTCTAGAGCACACCAGGGAGTGATCTGTGTTGAGAATGCTGTTCAGAGAGAGTTATGTCTGGTGATGATCAGATCCAGCTGGTGCCAATGCCCTGATCTTGGACGTCTCTCGGACACTTTGTGGCATTGTTTGTTCTGAAAGAACACAGTTATTTACACAAAACTCAATACTGGAGCACAGATATTCATGAGGTTAACTGGCCTTGTTTGATTTGAGAGGTGGATGGAGAGAATGTGTTCTGATTCATTTGTGGAAGGTTCTATCACTGGAAGTAGTGAGTTCCTTAGAGGGAGGCCTACTCCTTACATGGTTCTTTTGAATTCTTCTCCTGTCAGATGAACTTGTAATGCTTTTCTTTAAGTGATTCGCTCTCAGTGAGCCAGGTCTCTTGTAAGGATGCTACGTTGATGTTCAGCCTGTCAAGTTCATTGTTGATCATAGCAGTCCTGTGCACATTATAGACCAGCTGCAAGTTGCCTGTCAGTCCTGTGCACATGATCCTGATTGTCCAGCTTGCTAATGGAAGAGTTGGTATCTTTCTTTTTGCTCGTGTGCCTTGTGCGATGGATTCTGTCCACTTGTTGAGCAGAGACTCAAAACTCCAAGCACTCATTGAAAGAGATAGACTGTGGTGGGTCAGCACTTTACTAGTCAGGGGCTGCCAACTTGATGTAGGTAGTGGCTGACCAGTGGATCACGATGGCTCCTCCCACCATTGGAGATAGCCCATAGCACCTGCTCTCTATGCCAATTCAGTTGGGCTTATCACTCTTCACTACTGTCTCCCCATGTTATCACAGTATCTTTACAGGGCAGAAGGAGGCCATTCAGCCCATTGAGTCTGCACTGGCTCTCAGAGCATTCCACCTAGTCCCACTCCTTATCCCCCTAACCTTGCACATTCTCTCTTTTCAGGTAGCAATCTAATTCCCTTTTGAAAACCTCACTCGAACCTGCCTCCAGGACCCTTTCAGGAAGTTTGTTCCAGACTCCAACCACCCTGTGGTTGAAAAAGATTTTCCCCACATCACACTTACTCCTTTTGCCAACTATTTTGAATCCATGCCCTCTAGTTCTTAATGTTCTCGAGTGGGAACAGTTTCTCACTATTTACCCTGTCCATACCCCTCAGGATCTTGAGTACATCTATCAAGTCTCCTCTCAAACTTTTTTTCTCTCCAAAGGGGAAAAAAAAAAAGAGTCCTAACCTCTCCAATCTATCCTCATAGCTACAGTTCTTCATCCCAGGAATCATCCTTGTACTATCTCCTCTGTACTATCTCCAAAGCCTTCACATCCTTCCTCAAATATGGTGTGCAGAACTGGACACAGTATTCCAGATGAGGTCTAACTAGTGTCTTATACAAGTTCAACATGATCTCCTTACCGTTGTGCTCAATGTCCCTATTAATAAAGCCGAAGATATTATATGCTTTATTAACTGCTCTCTCAACATGCCATGCCATCTTCAATGGCCTTTGTACATATACACCGAGGTCCCTCTGTTCCTGCACCTCCTTTAGAGGCTCTCCCTTTATTTTATACTGTCTCGCCATATTTCTCCTGCCAAAACGAATCACCTCACACTTCTCTGCATTGAACTTATCTGCCACTTGTCTGCCCAATCTACCAACTTGCCTATGTCCTTTTGAAATTCAAGGCTATCCCCATCACAGCTGACAATCTTCGTATCATCTGCAAATTTTGAATCATTCTCTGCACATCAGTCTAGGTCATTATCATATGTCAGGAAGAGCAAGAGTCCCAACACTGAACCCTGAGGAACTCTACTACAAACCTTCCTCCAATCTGAAAGGCAACCATTTATCACTGCTCCGTTTCCTGTCACTCAGCCAATTTCTCATCCAAGTGCCTACTTTCCCTTTTATTCCATGACCTCGAATTTTGCTCACAAGTCTGTTGTGTGGCACTGTATCAAATGCCTTTTGAAAATCCATACACACCACATCAATAGCGTTTCCTTATCAACCTTCTCTGTTACCTCCTCAGAAATTTCAGCAAGTTAGTTAAACATGATTTTCCCTTAATGAATCCACGCTGCCTTTCCTTAATTATCCTGCACTTGTCTGAGTGACTACTGATTTTATCCTGTACTATAGTTTCCAGAAGTTCCCCTCCCACTGAGGTCAAACTGACTGGTCTGTACTTGCCAGCTTTATCCTTGTACACCTTTTTGAACAAGGGTGTAACATTCTCAATTTTCCAGTCCTCTGGCACCTCCCCTGTGTCTAAGGAAGACTGGAAGATTATCACTAGTGCCCCTGCAATTTCCACTCACTTCCCTCAGTATCCTTGGATGCATCACATCCAGTCCTGGTACCTTATCCATTTTAAGTAAAGATAGCCTTTCCAACACCTCCTTCCTTTTAATTGTAAGTTCTTCTAGTGTATCAGTTACTTCCGCTCTCACCTCGGCCTGTGTAGCATCTTCTTCCTTTGTAAAGACAGATGCAAGGAACTCATTCAATACCTCTGCTATTTCTCCACCTTCAACATGCAAGTCCCTGTTTTTGTCCCTAATCGGCCCTACTCTTTCTTTTATCATTTACATGCGTATGGAAGACCTTGGGGTTGCCTTTTATGTTTGCTGACAGCCTCTTTTCATGCTCTCTTCTTGCTTTTATTAGTTGCTTCACTTCCCTTTTGGTACTTCTATATCCAGCTTGATCCTCCATTATTTTCTACCTGAAATCTGACGTACACACATTTCCTTTTCATCTTTACCTCTATCTCTCTCGTCATCCAAGGTGGGTTTATTTGTCCTACCTTTCCCCTTCAAGGTAAATGTAGCTTGACATTGTCTGCAATACTTTTGTTCATTGTTCAGTCACTCTTTTCTGCCAACATTTCATTCCAACTCACTCGACTCAGATGCATTCTCATCCCATCGAAGTTGGCTTTCCCCCCCAATTAATTATCCCTGTTCTGGATTGCTCTTTGTCCTTTTCCATGATTAACCTAAACCTTATGATACAATGGTCACTGTCCCCTAGAGGCTCTCCCTCTGATTTAATCCACTTGGGCTAACTCATTCCCCACAACCAGGTCCAAAAGTGCATGTCCTCTTGTTGGACTGGAAACATACTGCTACAGAAAATTATCTTGGACACATTAGAGGAACTCTTGCTCTTCTTGTCCCTTTGTACTATTCCTATCCCAGTGTATAATTGGGAAATTGAAGTCCCCCATTATAATTACTCTAATTCTTGCACCTGTCATTTCTTTGCAAATTTGTTTCTCTACACCTCTTCTACTAGTTGGTGGCCTATATACTACACCAATGTCATTGCACCCTTTTCATTCCTTACCTCCAGCCAGAGAGATTCCGTCCTTGATCCCTCTGGAAACATCCTCTCTCTCCAGAACTGTAATGCCACCTTTAATCAATATTGCCGCTCACCACCCCCCAAACTTTTTCTTCCTTCCCTGTCTCTCCTAAACATCTTGTACCCAGGAATATTTAACTCCCAATCCTGCCCTTCTTTGAGCCATGCCTCTGTTATAGCAATAATGTCATAATTCCATTTGTCAATCTGTGCCTGCCATTCAATTTTTTTAACCACACTCCATGCATTCACTTACACGCACATTAGCCCTGATTTAGGCTTTACTTTCCTCTTATTTTGACCCCATCTAATGACTTACTATTGCCTACTCTAATTCTATCAAACTCTGCCTTGATACTACTGATATATCCTCCTTATCAGTTGATACTTCACTACTTCCCACTGCCAGTTTTTCTCCTCTCCACTCTGAATATCCCCTCAGGTTCCCAGCCCCCTGCAAATCTAGTTTAAAACCTCCCCAACATCACTAGCAAATTTCACCGTGAGGATATTAGTCCCAGTCCTGTTAAGATGTAACCCATCTTTCTTGTACAGGTCCCACCTGCCCCAGAACTGATCCCAATGCCTCAAATCTAAAGCCTCCCCTCCCACTCCATTTCTCTGGCCACATGTTGAACTACTTTATCTTCCTATCCTTATGCTCACTAACACGTGGCACTGGGAATAATCCTGAGATTACAGCCCTTGAGGTCCTACTTTTTAATTCTCTTCCTAGCTCCTTAAAAACTGCTTTCAGGCCCTCATCCCTTTTTCTACTTATGTCATTAGTCCCAATGTGGACCACGACATCTGGCTGTTCACTCTCCCCCAAAAGAATGTCCTGCAGCTGCTTTGTGACATCCTTGACTCTGACACCAAGGAGGCAACATACTATCCTGGAGTCACATCTATAGCCACAGAAATGCCAGTCTGCTCCCTTAACTATAGAATCCCCTACTACTACAGCACTTCCACCTCCCCTCTGGTGCAGCTCAGCCACCCATGGTGTCACAAACTTGACTCTTGCTACAGTCCTCTGAAGAACCATCTCACTCATCAGTATCCAAAATGGAATAGCGGTTAGAGCGTGAGATAGCCTTAGGGGATTCCTGCACTACCTTCCTATTTCTCTTAGATACTCTAACAGTCACCCATTTCCTCTCTGCCTGTGTACTTCTTAGCTGCAGTGCGGCCACCTCTCTAAACGTGCTACCAACACAATACTCAGCGTTGTGGATGCACCACAGTGACTCCAACTACTGGTCAAGTTCCACAACCAGGAGCTCAAGTTCCCGCAGCTGGTGACACTTCTTACAGATGTAGTCATCAAGGGCACTTTGTGCCTGCATGATTTCCCACATGCTGCACATTCCACATGACTGAGCTGCACTGAAAAACCTTAAACTTTGTATAAGAAGTGTTTACTCACCTGTCACTCACCAATGGCCCACTGCTCCCCCCCCGCCCCCCCCCCCCCCTCTCTGGATGAAGTCCTACTGCTCCCTCCCCACCCCACCTCCTCTCCCCTCCCCTCCCCTCCCCTCTGGATGAAGTCCCACTGCTCCCTCCCCTCCCCACCCCACCCCCCCTCCCCTCCCCTCCCCTCCCCTCCCCTCCCCTCCCCTCCCCTCCCCTCCCCTCCCCTCTGGATGAAGTCCCACTGCTCCCTACCCACCCCACCCCACCCCACCCCACCCCACCTCCCCTCCCCTCCCCTCCCCTCTGGATGAAGTCCCACTGCTCCCCCCCCCGGATGAAGTCCCACTGCTCCCCCCCCCGCCCCTCCCCTCCGGATGAAGTCCCACTGCTCCCCCCCCCGCCCCTCCCCTCCGGATGAAGTCCCACTGCTCCCCCCCCCTGCCCCTCCCCTCCGGATGAAGTCCCACTGCTCCCCCACCCCCCTGCCCCTCCCCTCCGGATGAAGTCCCACTGCTCCCCGCCCCTCCCCTCCGGATGAAGTCCCACTGCTCCCCCACCCCCCCGCCCCTCCCCTCCAGATGAAGTCCCACTGCTCCCCCCCCCCCCCGCCCCTCCCCTCCAGATGAAGTCCCACTGCTCCCCCCCCCGCCCCTCCCCTCCGGATGAAGTCCCACTGCTCCGCCCCCCCTGCCCCTCCCCTCCGGATGAAGTCCCACTGCTCCCCCACCCCCCCTGCCCCTCCCCTCCGGATGAAGTCCCACTGCTCCCCCCCCCCCCTCCCCTCCAGATGAAGTCCCACTGCTTCCCCCCCCCCCCTCCCCTCCAGATGAAGTCCCACTGCTCCCCCACCCCTCCCCCCTTCCCCTCCAGATGAAGTCCCACTGCTCCCCCACCCCCCCCCCTTCCCCTCCGGATGAGGTCCCACTGCTCCCCCACCCCCTCCCCCCCTTCCCCTCCGGATGAAGTCCCACTGCTCCCCCACCCCCCCTGCCCCTCCCCTCTGGATGAAGTCCCACTGCTCCCCCCCCCTCTTCCCCTCCAGATGAAGTCCCACTGTTCCCCCACCCCCGCACTCCAACTCCCCTCCGGATGAAGTCCCACTGCTCCCCCCACCCCTGCCTCCCCTCCGGATGAAGTCCCACTGCTCCCCCCCACTCTCCCCTCCGGATGAAGTCCCACTGCTCTCCCCCCAGCCCCGCCTCTGGATGAAGTCTCACTGCTCTCCCCCCCCTCCCCTCCGGATGAAGTCCCACTGCTCCCCCACCCCCCTCCCCTCCGGATGAAGTCCCACTGCTCCCCCACCCCCCTCCCCTCCCCTCCAGATGAAGTCCCACTGCTCCCACCCCGCCCCCCCCTGCCTCCCCTCCAGATGAAGTCCCACTGCTCCCACCCCGCCCCCCACCGCCTCCCCTCCAGATGAAGTCCCACTGCTCCCCCACACCCCCCCCCTCCCCTCCCCTCCAGATGAAGTCCCACTGCTCCCCCACCCCCCACCCCCCTCCAGATGAAGTCCCACTGCTCCCCCACCCCCCCCACCTCCCCTCCCCTCCAGATGAAGTCCCACTGCTCCCCCACACCCCCCCCCCCCATGAAGTCCCACTGCTCCCCCACCCACCCCCCCCCCTCCAGATGAAGTCCCACTGCTCCCCCCCCTCCCTCCCTCCCTCCCCTCCCCTCCGGATGAAGTCTCACTGCTCTCCCCCCCCCTCTGGATGAAGTCTCACTGCTCTCCCCGCCCCCTCTGGATGAAGTCTCACTGCTCTCCCCCCCCACTCTGGATGAAGTCTCACTGCTCTCCCCCCCCCCCTCTGGATGAAGTCTCACTGCTCTCCCCCCCCCTCTGGATGAAGTCTCACTGCTCTCCCCCCCCCTCTGGATGAAGTCTCACTGCTCTCCCCGCCCCCTCTGGATGAAGTCTCACTGCTCTCCCCCCCCACTCTGGATGAAGTCTCACTGCTCTCCCCGCCCCCTCTGGATGAAGTCTCACTGCTCTCCCCCCCTCCTCTGGATGAAGTCTCACTGCTCTCCCCCCCCCTCTGGATGAAGTCTCACTGCTCTCCCCGCCCCCTCTGGATGAAGTCTCACTGCTCTCCCCCCCCACTCTGGATGAAGTCTCACTGCTCTCCCCCCCCCCCCTCTGGATGAAGTCTCACTGCTCTCCCCCCACCTCTGGATGAAGTCTCACTGCTCTTCCCCCCCCCCCTCTGGATGAAGTCTCACTGCTCTCCCCTTCTGGCACTCTGGATGAAGTCTCCTGTGCCAATTTGCTCATGGCTCAGGTAGGATTATTCCCTTTGATGTTCTGCTTTTTAAATTCAGCTCCTAGCTGCTCATATTCCCTCAACAGAACCTCTTTCTTAGCCTTACCCTTGTCATTGGTATCCACATGTATCATGACAACTCCCACTCCAAGCTCCTCTCCAGCCTGGAGGAGATATCCTTAATTCTTGCATTGGGCAGTCAACACAACCTTCAGGACTAAAGCTTTCAGCTGCAGGGAACAGTATCTGTCCCTCTAACTATACTGTCCCCTATTAAAATTACATCACTTTTTACTCCCCACAGTGCCATGGTCAGTTTACTTATCCATCCTGGAGTTCCAGCTCTCATCCACACAAAATGCAAGAACATCAAGCCTGTTGGACAATTGCAAAGGTAATTGCAAGGTTCCTCCATTGCTACATCATACCTGCCTCATTCAAAGACACACCCTCCTGTTCCTGACCATAGAGCAAAGCAGATGTACCTAGCCTAAGGACTGTGACTGCCTCCTGGAACAAAGTATCCAGGTAACTATCTCCATCCCTGACACATCAGTCTCCAAAGATCAACTCCAGCTCACTAACTCAGAGCCAAAAGTTCCTCAAACTGCAGACATTTACTGTAGTTATGGTAGTCATTGATCACACTGGTGTGCACTACAACCAACATGCTACAGCTACAACACATCACCAGCCCTGCCATCTCAATTGTGCTTTATTTAACTAATTAGGTTTCAAGTATAGAAATATCACTCATCTGTTTTCTATAGTTAGATTTAGTTTAATTAATTAAGCAATTACATTAACCAATATTTATATTTTCCCCAGTACAAAGTACTGCCCTCATTTAGAGGGATTAAAACCTTAAAACTTACCAATCAATTACCTACATGCGCCCCTAATTAATGCCTTTGAAGACTCACAAGCTACCAGAGGCTGAAAAATGGTATAAAAAGCAACACTTCCTTCCCCCTCTGCAGAGAATTCCCAAGTTAGCACTTGTTCCTTATCACACTCAGTGGCTCCATTCTTTTTACCTACAAAACCTGCCTGTTTTTATAGAGGGCTGGTGACTCACACCCCAAGTTGCAACTGCTAGGTCAGCTTTCTGCTACAGTAATTAACACCTATTCAGGCAATCACTTTCAATTGATTGACAGGTAGCTTCCAGTGCCAGGTAGTTTCTCTTAAACTAGGCTTCTTAACTAGCTTGCAGTTTTAAAGTTCTGAGTCAGAGACTGACTGTTAATCAAAATTATAGCTTAAACAAAACTTAGCAGCGATATCCCAGCTTCACCAAGTTACCACTACTTGTTCCTTGTCACACTCAGTCTTTGTAGTCTCCACTCTCTGATCCCACTTCATGCAGTTGCAAAAATTATGTCAGTGACAGAGGGAAGGTAAAGTGTGGGACTGTTGGTGAATGGGAATTGGGGTTCCAGTTACGGGTGCTGCACTTGGCTGGATTCTTCACAGAGAGTCTGAACAGAAGAGTATAACTAGCTTCCTACCTTCCTCTTCCTTTTTAAAAAATCATTCATGGGGTCTGGGCTTCGCTGGCTGGGCCAGTGTTTATTGCCCATCCCTAGTTGCCCTTGAGAAGGTGGTGGTGAGCTGCCTTCTAACCACTGCAGTTCATGTGGTGTATGTACACCCACTGCGCTGTCAGGAAGGGAGTTCCAGGATTTTGACCCAGCAACAGTGAAGGAACAGTGATATATTTCCAAGTCAGGATTGTGAGTGACTTGAAGGGGAACTTCCAGGTGGTGGTGTTCCCATGTGTCTGCTACTCCTCCTCATGCTCCTGTTCCTCAGCTGTTCACCATATGTCAATGGGTGTTGGGACCACAACTTTTCACTTTATACATTAATGATCTAGATGAAGGAACTGAGGGCATCCTGGCTAAGTTTGCAGATGATACAAAGATAGGTGGAGGGACAGGTAGTATTGAGGAGGCGGGGAGGCTGCAGAAGGATTTGGACAGGTTAGGAGAATGGGCAATGAAGTGGCAGATGGAATACAACATGGGGAAATGTGAGGTCATGCACTTTGGTAGGAAGAATAGAGGCATAGACTATTTTCCAAATGGGGAGAAAATTCAGAAATCTGGAATGCAAAGGGACTTGGGAGTCCTAATCCAGGATTCTCTTAAGGTTAACTTGCAGGTTGAGTCGGTGGTTAGGAAGGCAAATGCAATGTTGGCATTTATTTTGAGAGGACTGGAATATAAAAGCAGGGGTGTGCTGCTGAGGCTTTATAAGGCTCTGGTCAGACCACATTTAGAATATTGTGAGCAATTTTGGGCCCCGTATCTCAGGAAGGATGTGCTGGCCTTGGAGAGGGTCCAGCGGAGGTTCACGAGAATGATCCCAGGAATGAAAGGCTTAACGTATGAGGAACGTTTGAGGACTCTGGGTCTATACTCGATGGAGTTTAGAAGGATGAGGGGGGATCTGATTGAAACTTACAGAATACTGAAAGGCCTGGATAGGGTGTACATGGAGAAGATGTTTCCATTAGTAGGAGAGACTAGGACCCGAGGGCACAGTCTCAGAGTAAAGGGAAGCCCTTTTAGAACAGAGATGAGGAGAAACTTCTTTAGCCAGAGAGTGCTGAATCTATGGAATTCATTGCCACAGAAGGCTGTGGAGGCCAGGTCATTGAGTGTATTTAAGACCGAGATAGATAGGTTCTTGATTGGTAAGGGGATCAAAGGTTATGGGGAGAAGACGGGAGAATGGGGTTGAGAAACTGATCAGCCATGATTGAATGGCGGAGCAGACTCGATGGGCCGAATGGCCTAATTTCTGCTCCTATGTCTTATGTCTTATGTCTTATGGTTTTATGGGTGTCGCTCATGATGGTGAGGTTGTGCAGCATGCAACAGACCACCAGAAATCTTGACAGTACTTCAGCGAAAGCTTTGTTTTAGCATACTAGTGGTATTCTCTATTACATTTTGTGGGACAGCATGGCTTTAAATTGTATTCCTACTTCACACATGTGTATAGTTGCACAGCAGAATCATCAGCAATGCAGTCATAGAATAGCCCTTTTTGCCCACCCTTTGGTTCATCATGGTGGCTCAAATGCAGATGGAACAGTTGACTGCTGCTGAATGAAGGCAAGGTGACTACTTCCAGGATATCGGACATTAATCCGTATCATTCTCAATGTATACGCCTACCCCAGGTGGACAGTGAGGGCATAGAATCCCTTTCGCCCACAATATAGAGCAGAACTGGCATACTGCTCCTGCAGAGTGATGTACATGCAGTCAATGGCGCTCTGCATCATGTGGAATCCTGCAATCTGAATAAAGCCATATGCTCACACCGCCAGTTTGTCTCTGGCAAGAGAGAATGAACTGTACTTAGCACTCTTTAAATAGAGGGCCTCGGTGACCTCTCTTATGCAATAGTTGACAGCAAATGCTAAGATGTTGCAAATATCTCCAGCTCCACCTGGTGGGAGGCAAACATAAAAATTCATTGCCATGGTCATCTTCACACCACTGGCAATGCAGTCTGTCCCCAGATCTGAGGTTGCAGTTGTGTTCTTTCTGATGTGCAGATGTCTCACATGTTCTTCTTTGCTGAGGTTCATGTAGGGCAATTGATTCCTGAGTACCATGGGTGGATATAGCCTCCTACTGAGCAGCCTTCTCCTCCTCCCCAGCTTGCCCTGCTGTGTGTGGCTTCAGTCCATTCTCCAAGTTATATCTGGGAATAACTGGTTTGTGCAGAAGCCTTGAAGTCGCGTTTCACAGGTATACTTTGGACTGCCCTTTAAGTTGACATTCAATTATCCTGGAACTAATCTGAAGTGAATCTTAGCTCCTGAGGGTTTACTTCTGTTCTTTCCTGTCTTCAGTTGGTAACTTTTAATCTCAGTACAGTCTTTCACAGTGAGAATTTCCCCAGAGATTCTTCTTCTAGCACAAGCCAGGTGAATCTTCCAGCCTCTTTTTAACTCCTCACAAATTCGGTCTTTCAAATCCCATTGCGAGCTTCCACCCGCATTCCTGTGCAGAGGGAGTTGATTGTGAGTTTCCAGGAATTTCTTAGACCCTTTCCCTCTCAAAGCCCATCTCCATGGCAACATGAATAATATGGGCCTTGCATCCATGTAGAAATGTTGATGAGCTATCCTTGAGAGTCTCAAGTTGAGTCCCAATTCTTTTATCATGGAAGTAAATAGACAGTTTCAAGCACAATTGTTTACAACCTGACATTCTCAACACTTTACTGGGAGTCTGGAGGCTCATCTATCCACTGTTACTGGACCAGTTTGAACCAGTATTCTTATTTCCCAGTTTTCACTGTTTTTTCATTCTGGGCAATTGAGTACAAAAGCAAAATTTATGCTGAACCTTTATGGATCACTGATTAGGACTCAACTTGAGCATTCTGGGCATCCCAATTTATGAAGTATGTCAAGGCTTTGGAAAGAGTGCTGTTGAGATTTACTAGATGATACCAGGGCTGAGGGACTTCAGTTGTGTGGAAAGACTGAAGAAGCTGGAATTGTTCTTCTTAGGGCAAGGAAGGCTGAGGGAAGATTTAATAGAGGTGTTCAAAATTGTGAAGTGTTTTGATTAAATAAATAGGGAGAAACTATTTCCCCTGGCAAGAGGGTTGATAATAAGAGGACACAGACTTAGGATAATTGTCAAAAAAACCAAGGGAGAAATGAGCATTTATTTTACGCAGAGTAATGATTGGAAAGTGTGACAGAAGCACATTAAATAGTAACTTTCAAAAGGAAGTTGGATGTATTCTTGAAAAGGAAAAAATTGCAGGGGTACAGGGAAAGAACAGGGGACTAATTGGATACTTCTTTCAAAGAGTTGGCACAGGCATGATGGGACAAGAGATCTCCTTCAGCCATGGATCATTAGAAGCATAGAAACATAGAAAATAGGAGCAGGAGTAGGCCATTCAGCCCTTCAAACCTGCTCCGCCATTAAGTATGATCATGGCTGATCCTCTATCTCAATGCTGTACTCCTGCTCTCTCCCCATACCCCTTGACCCCTTTAGAGTCCAGAAATCTATCTATTTCCTTCTTAAATATAATCAGTGACTAGGCCTCCACAGCCTTCAGTGGTAGAGAATTCCACAGGTTCACCACTCTCTGAGTGAAGATGTTTCTCCTCATCTCAGTCCTAAATGGTATACCCCGTATCCTGAGACTGTGACCCATTGTTCTAGATCCCTGAGCCAGAGGAAATATCATTCCTGCATCCAGTCTGTCCATCCCTGTCAAAATTTTATATGTTTCAATGAGATCTCCTCTCATTCTTCTAAATGCCAGCGAATACAGGCCTAGTCGGCCCAATCTCTCCTCATACGACAATCCTGCCATCCCAGGAATCAGTCTGGTGAACCTTCGCTGCACTCCCTCTATAGCAAGAATATCTTTTTTTAGGTAAGGAGACCAAAACAGCACACAATACTCCAGGTGTGGTCTCACCAAAGCTCTGTACGGCTGCAGTAAGGCATACTTACTCCTGTACTCAAGTCCTCTCGCAATGAAAGCAACCATGCCATTTGCTTGCTGCACCTGCATGCTTGCTTTCAGTGATTGGTGTACAAGGACACCCAGGTCCCTTTGTACATCGACATTTCCCAATCTATCACCATTTAAATAATACTCTGTCATTCTGTTTTTCCTACCAAAATGGATAACTTCACACTTATGCATGTTATACTGCATGTGCTTGCCCATTCACACAACCTGTCTAAATCGCCTTGAAGCCTTTTAACACCCTCCTCATCGCTCACATTCCCACCAAGTTTTGTGTCATCTGCAAACTTGGAAATATTACATTTGATTCCCTCATCCAAATCATTGATATATATTGTATATAGCTGGGGCCCAAGTACTGATCCCTGCGGTACCCCACTAGTCACTGCCTGCCACTCTGAAAAACACCCGTTTACTCCTACTCTCTGTTTCCTGTCTGCTAACCAATTCTCAATCTATGTCAACATATTACCCCCAATCTCATGTGTTTTAATTTTACACACTAACCTCTTATGTGGGACTTCAGCAAAAGCTTTCTGAAAATCCAAGTACACCACATCCACTGGTTCTCCCTTATCTATCCTGCTAGTTACATCCTCAAAGAACTCCAGTAGGTTTGCCTGGAACTCCCTTCCTAACACCACATGGACTGCAGCAGTTCAAGAAGGCAGCTCACCACCACCTTCTCAAAGGTAACTAGGGATCGACAACAAATGCTGGCCTAGCCAGCGAAGCCCACATCTCCTGAATGAATACTAAAATGATTTCCTTTTCATAAATCCATGTTGGCTTTGTCTAATCCCGTTGATATTTTCTAAGTGTCCTATTATCACATCCTTTATAATAGGCTCTAGCATTTTCCGTACTACTGAGGTTAGGCTAACCGGCCTATAATTTGCTGTTTTCTCCCTCCCTCCTATGTTAAATAGTGGGGTTACATTTGCCACCCTCCAATCTCCTGGGACTGTTCCAGAATCTACAGGATTTTGGAAGATGACAACCAACGCACCCACTATTTCCATGGCCACCTCCTTTAGTACCCTGGGATGTAGATTATTAGGCCACTTATCGGCTTTCAGTCCCATTAATTTCTCTATCACTATTGTTTTAGTAATACTAATTTCCTCCAATTCTTCCTTCTCACTGGACCCTTGGTTCCCTAGTATTCCTGGGAAGTTATTTGTGTCTTCCTCTGTGAAGACAGAACCAAAGTAGTTTTTTAATTGCTCTGTCATTTCCTTGTTTTCTATTATACATTCTCCTGTTTCAGACTGTAAGGGACCTACATTTGTCTTCAATAATCTTTTTTTTTACATACTTATAGAACCTTTTACCTGCTGCTTTCATGTTCCTTGCAAGTTTACTGTCATACTCTAGTTTCCCCCTCTTAATCAATCTCTTGGTCCTCCTTTGCTGAATTCTAAACTTCTCCCAATTTTTAGGCTTGCTACTTTTTCTAGCAACTTTATATGACCCCTCTTTGGATCTAATATTATCCTTAATTTGTTTTGTTAGCCATGGTTGGACCACTTTTCCTGTTGTGTTTTTGTGCCAGAAAGGAATGTATAACTGTTGCAATGCATACATTTGTTCCTTAAATATTATTCATCGTCTATCCACTGTCATGCCTTTTAACGAAGTTCCTCAGTCTATCTTAGCCAACTCACCCCTCATACCTTCGTAGTTTCCTTTGCTAAGATTTAGGGCCCTAGTTTCAGATCGCAGCTCAGGTCCTGGAACATGCCAGTGGCATGTAGCTGCCATCCTTCAGCTGTCAGAACACTGTCCCATAAAATTACCAAAGGACTGCTTTTGAGATCATACAGGAAATACATTGTAAATGGCCTGCAGATGGCCAGAGCTTATTTGTTACTAAGAAGGAGACTTTTATTTCTTATATTTTTCTGTAAGAATTTTTATCCAGCAAGTGTAAGAGGTGGCTTTACCAGTTCAAGTTGTTTTTAAAGGGCAGGTTTTCAGAGATTAGAAACTAAATTGTGGCTACACCAGCTGCTCAGTCAGAACTAAGAAACTAATGAATTTGTGAGTAGTTGGAGATTGAGAAGGGAGAAAGCGGTACCTGTTCAGATATTACTCATGGATTTAGCCAGAACCAAAGATTCAGGTGAAATAGATAACGTAATTGTAAAGGCATTAATCAACTTAACAACCCAGAAGTGAATGCCTGCATCCCAGAGATTCACTCAACCATTCCACTCATGAGGATGAAGGGGAATTAAGGGATAAGAGGATATTTGGAGTTGAGGTAGGAGATCAACCATGATCTTGTCAAATGATGGAGCAGGCTCAAACGTCCAAATTGTCTACTCCAGCTCCTAATTCTTGTGTTATGATGAAGTCATGTAAGTTCTCAATATTGTTTGGCAAGACTTGCGCTATCTGACAGACAGACTATTTAAAGCTGGTACTATATCAGCTATCTCTTCAAGTAATCTCACCAATTTATTCCCTCAGGCTCTGATTACCACTACAGTTAATGCTCAATTGTTAATTTAGTTAAATGTTTTGACTCGAAAAGAGTTACAGTTAATGCTCAACATCCATGAATACTGATTTGCATTGATAGGCTGAACTGTCTTTGTAACCTTTGCTACTCAGGTTGTTAGACAAATCTGTCCATTAATGAATTGCTATTTAGCAGCTAGGTAACTCTGATCACATTTGTGCATGTCTGTTAAGTGCTTGTGCATCAAACTTAACTTTAAGTTGTGATTTCTAACTATTAAATAGTGCATAAACCAAACGCAGACTGTCTTCCTCTCCACAGATGCTGCCAGACCTGCTGAGTTTTTCCAGCAATTTTTGTTTTTGTTTCAGATTTCCAGCATCCACAGTATTTTGCTTTTATCTTAGTGTTTAGTACATGTCTTGTGGTCTGACTTCTTCCTTGATGATTTGATGAGAAGAGCTAATTCACTCACTTAGCAACTTGAGGGTAACCTAATTGAAGGTTAGCAAATTAAATTCAATTTGATTCGAACTGGGTTAAATACAAGATGCTTTAGGGAGCCTAATCGGGCATCATTTATCACTATACCTACACTAGAAGGTAAAAGCCCATATGGCTCATTAGTGAGAAATAATTAAAGGGAATTAAGGGTTTATCTTGTTCCTTAACATATATTTGTCAAGATAGCAAATCCAAGCTTTCTTACTCAGTATTAGACTAATTGGTAGAGCAGAAGAGACACCCACTGTTAGAAGGGAAAGCACTCTGTTGGAAAAATTTAATCTGGCATGAGATGTTACAATTCTGTGAAACAAACGTTTGGAGTACAGGTAATGCTTTGTGTATAGTACTTTTATGGCTTGGTGGGGGTTCAGGTTTCTATATTACATATTGTGTGGGTAAGGAGGTGTATAGATGGACAATGGCTTGACTTTTTGAGCTGATTGATTACAGAAAGGCCATTGTCTCCATGCTGAGAATTCAATGGATGGTTCCACCAGTATGAGCTCTGCATTCTTCAACTTTTTGTCCTCATCTGACAGGTCTGCTGACTTTGTCTCCAGTTCCAATCTGCTCCTGTTCTACTTTCTCCAGGTGAAACACTTTGTTGAAAAGCATAGAAAACATAACAGGTGATAATGACCCTGGATAGTTTTATGGGAATAAAATGGAGGACTTCATTCGCATGTCCCAGACATAGAACCTCTGTTTTAGTATGCTAGTGATGTTCTCCATGATGACACTGGTAGTCCACTGCAGCAGATGGTGAATACAATAGTGCCATGAGCCACATAAACAGTTAGTTTCCTGTCAGTCAATATTATTTTATGTCAATGACTCCATACTATCTCTGTACTGATTTAAGTACCTTTTATGATTCACATAAGGGACTCCTCTATTTGAGGAAGCTCACAGACCCAACCGAGTGCTGTCAATTATGTCTTGCATCATGAGAAAATCAATGGTCTGAATTTTACCCTTGGTTGGCACGCACGATTGGTGGGCCCGGAAGTGGTCGTGAAACAGGCTCCTTGACCTCAATTGGCCCACGACTGTGATTTCATGTTGGCTGGCCAATTAATGCCTGCCCAGCGTGAAATGTGTCTTCCCAATGGTTGGGAAGCGCCAGTGGCGACACGGTGGTCGGTTTAAAATTTGCAGAGGCAGCTCCCTGAAGGCTGCCAGGGGAGAATCATATTCAGCGGTCTGGAGACTGGAGCTATAGCTTTGACAGCAGCTGAAGATATCAGACAGGAGGGCAGGTCGGGTGGGCACTCGGCCCTCCATTTGCCTCACTCTTCTCATGGAGGAGGTGGCTGTCAGGCGGGACACCCTCATTCCCAGCGGAGGCCATTGCACCTGACTGAAAAAGCTTGGGAGGGGGTGGCAGCTAAGGTCAGCAGCCACAATGTTCTGTGGCACACATGGGTGCAGTGCTGCAAAAGGTTCCAAGACCTGCTGCACTCGGCAAGGGTGAGTACCATGTTGACATGGATCAGTGTGGAGAAGTGTGGGTGTTATAGTCTGAGTGCCAACTGTCAATGATGCTGGAGCTGGCCAAGAGGGTGAGCACTGGCTGCTTGGAATGCGTGCCTTGCGGCTCGAGGGCCATGACTTGGATATGCTCTACAAGGTGTTCCTCAGGTGGGCTTGGCCAGGCTGCAATGGTGCTGCAGGTAGAGAGCGGACTAATCAATGCTCCTCTGTCCTTTCAGAAGAGGAGCCATAACAACATTGAGAGATCAAGTACAGGTGCCCCCGCACCCCCCCCCCCACAAACCTCCTAATAATGACGAGGTTTGAACTGGACGCTTTGGAGTTGGAGAGCCACCTCCCACCTCATTCAGCCAGTCGAGGAGAGGCAGGGGTCTCCAATGAAGGTAATAGTGCAGTGCACAGAGGTGAGAGTTTCGGATGGTGCAAACATTCTTGTGTAGTCTCATCATTAATGGGAGCCTCAAACCTAGAGTCCCCATTGATCATTGAAAGACGATGGCACCATGATGCAGATCTCCATTGTCTCACCAGGGCGCTTGGCATGCACAGTGATAGCATGATGACTCAAACTAAAGACATGTCGTTGTTCTCCCTTAGATTTGCCAGCAGGCATTCATTTGCAGGAGCCCGAAAAGTCACCCCTGATGCCAGTGGACCACTGGGCTTCAGATGCACCTGCGTCACACTGCTCTCTGAACCAGGCACCAGTGCAGATACCAGCACCTTGGTGGGCATTAGATCGGTGACTAAAATGTTGGTGCAAAGCGGTGAGGGCACTAGACACTCATTTGAGGACCAGGCGGAGGCAGAGAGTGCCCAGGGCACCAGAGGATTGTTGGAGACCAGAACCATGCTGAGTCAAAGGCAAATGATGAGCCTCTGGAGTGGTCCATTAAGTGCAGATGCTGGATGACCAGCGAGATGTGCGGGAGGATCTGACGGAGATGCATGAGGGTACGCGTGCCATTGTCTCTGTTGTGGAGGAGTCCATGCGGAGCATGATTACTGTGTTGACTCTCATGGCTGAGCGTACTGCCTCCTCCATTGAGAGAGTGGCAATTTTCATGGAGAGGCAGCTCCAGGGACAGAATCAGGGGTTCCTGGGGTTGCGATTGGACAAGCAAGCCCTCACACAGGCATTGACCTCAGCTGTTAAGTGCCAAGGAGGGAGATGGATGAGGCACCCAGTATCCCAGCTAGGTGCCCGTCCATCAATGGTGAGCAAGGTGGTCCAGAAAAACCTCACATTGACGCATGAGCTGTTTGTCGTCACTGCGGGCTCCTCTCTGGGCACTCTAGATGATGACAGTAGGTCTTCCTCGACTTTGCCAGTGACCATGGCACCTGATGAGGCTGCGATGACTGATGAGATGCCAGCCATGGCACTGGCCACTCCCTCTGAGGCAGGGCCAGCACAGGCTCCGCTGGCCAGAGGATGACCGCCAAGGTCATCCAGGCTCCAACAAGACAGCAGTCAGCAGGCTGTCTCCATTGCTGCTGCCAGCGGAGGGGGTGGGTGCAGGGGGGCACCAAGAAGCAGCACTTGTAAATGTAAGTTAAGGTACTATGAGCACAAGATGGACTGTTCACTGGTGATCTTCTGTTCTGCAATGTTTTATTTATATGTTTACTGGTGTGGGCATTAACACCAGAGATGGTAATGTTCATTTGTTTTGTGTGAAAATTATATAAATTTTGTTTTTGTCGTAATGGCCTGACTATGCTTCACCTTTTTGGTGCAGGGTACGCCAGTATGTAATGCTGGATGTGATTGGCTCTAAACTTTATTGCACAGGCACTGAATGGACTTTGGGTTCAAATGAAAGGGTCATTTCAGACATCATGGATGGAGGTGGCAGCCCTGGCAGATCTTTGGCAGCCGAGCTGAAGGAGCGTTGGATCAAGGCATCCCTGGTGTTCCTGCCTCCCTGAAGGATACAGAGGTCTGCCTTCACACCCACAGCATTCTCCTCACCGTGCTGCTCTCCTGACTCACTACTGGATTCATCCTCTGTGGCCTGTGGAACTGCATCAAGATTCTCTTCCTCCAGTGGGTCCCCCCTTGCCAGTGCCAGATTGTGGAGAGTGCAGTATGCAACCACTATCAGTGACACCCGCTCTGGGGGTTATTGTAGTGCTCCCTCTGTACGGTCCAGGCATTGGAAGCACAGCTTCAGAAGACCTATGGTCCTCTCTATCACCACCCTTTTGGAGGCATGACTCCTATTATATTGCTGCTTGGCCTCTGTTCTTGTGTGGCAGAGGCGTGTCATAAGCCATCTTGTCACCCAGTAGCCATCCATCCAGTTGGGCTGGAGCACTGAAGAGCCTTGGCATCTGGGAGTGTCTCAGGATGTAAGCGTCATCGGAGCTGCCAGGGTACCTTGTACAAGCTTGCATATTCTGCGTCTTTGGTCACAAACTATCTGGACATTCATCAAGTGGAATCCCTTCCTGTTGACAAAGACACCCGGCTGACCCGCTGGTGCCTTGATGGCCACATGTATGCAGTCAGATGCAGGGGAACCCAGCAATCGCTGCAAACCCTCTGGCTCGCTCAGCCTGACTGGCCTAATACACGCAGAAATGAATTAAAGTAAGTGCACGCCTGAACAGAGCTTCAGTCACCAGTTTGATGCAACTGTGTGGCAGCTGTTTTGTGAGACCCAACAAAGATCCCCCACTGACGCCTGAAAAGAGCTGGAGGCATAGCCACTGTGACTTTCAGAACCACTGGCATGGAATGTCCACCCACACAATTGGGCCTGAGATCAACTCCATCTGTATGTCAAATGGAGGTCGCTGTCTACCTGGAAGGTGGAGCCTCCTTCAGCGTTGCACCTCGGACATATTGAGGTAGCTGCATCGCCACCTGTAAACCCTAGCAGCAGGATAGTGGCGCCTTCTACGGCCCCTTGGACTACCTGCTGGCCCTGCGCCCCTTGAGCCTGTGTCCCTCCTCCCACAGGTTGCTCCCTTGGAAGCTACACTGGCACACCTGCCCTCCTCTCCCTTCTGCCCCTCTCTTCCTCCTCAGAGGAGGTGCCTCCTGCAGAGAGCACAATCCCCATCACCAGGGTAACAGAAGGCATCTGATACCTGGAAGGGTCCACATGGTCAAAATCCTCCAGGGGCTTTGGAGACACCAATGAGTCCTGAAATGAAGCCTAGAAGGTAAGAATGAAGCCCAGAACAGAGATGAAGCTGTCAAGTTCAAATACGCAACCAGCAGCTATCTCCTAAACTCCTCACTACTCACACTGGCAATGCTGCTGACCCTTTCTATCTTGCCCTTGGATGAGGTTTTGCAAAAAGTGGGCTGCCCGCCTGCCCGTGCGATGAATGCGAAATTGCACAGGCAACGTAAGATCGGGCTCAATTGGCTTTTTAATGGCCTGAAGTTACCCTTTAATTGATGGGCGTGGCTCTGACACCTGCGCATGCCTGCTGACCTGAAGATTGCACGTGTTTGGGATAATGTCAGGACGCTCGCCTAAAGTCGTCATGCGCAATTTCATGCTCCATCGGGTTGGGCATATGCTCGACCTGAAAAATTCTGCCCAGTGGGTTACTAAAAGCAAAGGCAAGTTCATGAGGTTTCCTAAAATTCATGGTAACAAAATATTATAATTTTTCCAGATAAATATTGACCTGATATATTTATCTATGGATTGCCTACATCAGCCAGTTGGCGATATTACCTCTGGGCTCTTGAAAGAAACCTTTCAATGCCATAAAAATTGCTGTTGGAATTTAGCATAGAGCTATGGAGGCTCAGAAGTCTGACCTCAAGTATCTTTGTGCAGATTGTGGAGCTCTCATACTAAATCCCTGCTAAACCCCCTTAAGCAATGCTACTTTGAAGATGTCCAGCCATATCTACTTTGAACTGTAAACCCACTCAGTTGTATATCCTCAAATCAGCACCCTCCTTGCTGGGAGCTTTCTCCTTGCTCTAACCTCCAGAAGTGTTACGTGTTCCTTATCACAGAATCATAGAATTGTTACAATACAGAAGGAGGCTTTTGGACCCACGGCAGCTCTGCAAGACCAATTCACCTAGCCCCACTCTCCCACCTTTCTCCCTAGAACTCCTTTGTTTTTCTCTTCAGATAATTATCAAATTCTCTTCTGAAGATCTCTTCTTCCACCACGCTCTCAGGCAGTGCATTCCAGATCTTAACCACTTGCTGCATAAAAGGTTTTTCCTCATGATGCAATTTCTTCTTGTGCCAATCACCTTGAATCGATGTTCTCGACCTTTCCACCAAGGGGGCAAGTGTCTCCTTGTCTACTCTGTCCAGATCTCTCATGATTTTGAACACCTCTCAAATCTCCTCTTCATCTTCTCTTTAACCTCCTTTCTAAAGGGAGAAGCCACCAGCTTCTCCAGTCTATGTTGCTATTTATAAAACCCAAGAACCCATATGCTTTCTCAATCTGTCCTACCACCTTCAATAACTTGTGCACATATACCCTGTGGTTCCTCTGCTCGTTTACCCCTTTTATAATACATGAAAAGTTTTGTGATCCCCAAAACCTTCTGTATATTCCTCGCAGCCAAAGTTCCCAGAGATTGTTTCTTAATCTATGTCCTCATTGTAGAATGGTGACAATTGATGTGAATGCTAAGAATTCATTGCTACATTAAATACTATTGAACACATGCCAGTTTTTTTCTTTCAGCTTGTAATCTGTTTTATTTCAATAGTTTCCTGAAATAAACTGTGTGTATGTGTGTTGGGCAGGAGGGTAAAACTATTTAGGAAGCACAGCTGGTTGCTTCTTCAGTTCTTTGAAGTTCAGCTAATATAATGGTGTGTGACTATATGCTATCAAATATTCCTTACTAACTCATACATAGTAAGTGGATTTCTAAAATGCGTTCGATAAGGTACCATACATAAGGCTACTTTAATAAGATGAGAGACCATGGTGTTGGAGGTAGTATATTAGCACGGATTGAGGATTGGCTAACTAATAGAAGACAGAGAGTTGGGATAAGGGGGGCATTTTCAGGATGGCAACCGGTAACTAGTGGAGTGCCACATGGATCAGTACTGGGGTCTCAATTATTTACAATACATATCAATGACTTCAATGAGGGAAGTGAATGTGCTATCGTCAAGTTTATGGATGACACAAAAATAGGTGGGAAGGCAAGTGGTGAGGATGGCACGGGCTACAGAGGGATATAGACAGGTTAAGTGGGCAAAAACTTGGCAGATGAAATATATTGTGGGGAAAAAGTGAGGTTATGCATTTTGGCAGTAAGAATAGAGGAGCTGAATATTTAAATGGAGAAAGACTGAAGAAAGCTGCAGCACAGAAGGATTTGGGAGTTTTTGCATATGAATCCCAAAAAACTAACATTCAAGTTCAGCAGGTGATAAGGAAGGCAAATGGAATTTTGGCCTTTATTTCAAGGGGCATGGAGTATAAAAATAGGGAAGTCTTGCTGAAACTATATAAGACACTGATTAGACCATACCTAGAGTACCATGAACAGTTTTGGTCCCCTTATCTAAGGAAAGATATGGCATTGGAGGCAGTCCAGAGAAGGTTCACTAGGTTGATCCTGGGTATGGAGGGATCTTCTTATGAGGAGAAGTTTAGAAGATTGGGCCTGTATTCATTGGAATTTAGAAGAGTGAGAAGTGACCTTATTGAAACATATAAAATTCTTAGGGGGCTTGACAGGGTAGATGCTGAGAGGTTGTTCCCCCTTGTGGGAGAGTCTAGGACCAGAGGGCATAATCTCAGTGTGAGAGGTTGCCTATTTAAGACAGAGATGAGGAGGAATTTCTTCTGAGGGTAGTGAATCTGTGGAATTCTTTACTGTAGAGGCTGGGTTGTTAAGTATATTCGAGGCTGGTTTGTTAAGTATATTTGAGGCTGAGGTAGACAGATTTTTAATCACTAAGGGAATCAAGGGTTATGGGGGGAAAAGGCAGGAAAGTGGAGATGAGGATTATCAGATCAGCCATGATCTCATTGAATGGCAGAGCAGACTTGAGCGAAATGGCATACTTCTGCTCCTACATCTTATGGTCTAAGTGGAATAAACAGATTGGGAATATTTGTCCTGAAAAGCCCACGCTGTAGATAGAAGATGTGGGGAAAGAAGTGCTGGTGGTCTGACCCTGTCAAAAGCAACGAGAAGCAATTAAGTACCAGTTGCTCATAGGCTGAGCAGCAAAAAGAAAGTTGTGTTTCCTAATTGCGTAAATTGCTTATGATTCTTCAGGCTTCTTTGCCTGTCTCAGCTGGGTACTGGCAGAAGCTGGGTTGTACAAATCACCTGATGGCAATGAGCTTGCAAAAGCAAGAAACTTGGAGCTACAGTGACACTGACCCTCCTTAAATAGTATGCAAACAATGGCATTTGAGGTGGAAGACGGATTGCAGGAAGGACAAAAATTCCGAGGAATCTCAGCTTGGTGTTAGAAGAATTATTTTATTGTGGAATACTTGTGGAAATGGTTTCTGTCCTATTTTCCTGCCACAAAAAAAAACTTGCTCTGTTTGTTTATGCCAAAAATGGTTTACCCTTCTCTACGCTTCTGGTACTGCAAATATCTTGCCACGAGGGCTTAGGAAATGGCAGCAGGAAACTGGATTTATCCTGCACACAGACCTTATGATCTTGCCCCAGGACAGATTCAATTGGAAGAGCTAGCCCTGTGAAGTCTCATAGCAAATGGGCTGAGCAGAATTTGGCTACATTACT
Organism: Cetorhinus maximus; assembly: GCF_964194155.1. NCBI lineage: Eukaryota > Metazoa > Chordata > Chondrichthyes > Lamniformes > Cetorhinidae > Cetorhinus > Cetorhinus maximus. The sequence continues at coordinate 81,808,738 of NC_135888.1, read as the reverse complement.
GGCATAGTTTCTGGAATGTAATCTGAAACTACACATAACTGGGCGCATCAGCTTTTCCACAAGTAATTATGTCAAATGAGCCTGTCAAAAGGGGAGGTTTTTTTTTTGGCTGAAAAACTGAATTGAAATAGATCAAGCATTTAAATATAGCCAATACAGTACTGTTACCTGACAATGTTTCTGCCTTTTTATAATCAGGAACAAAGTCAGATGGAATGTTAATAATATTTTGATCCTGGAAGTCCAAAAGTAGTTTAAAAGATCACTTGTCATTAAAATGAGATCCTGTGTTTAATAAATTAGGACATATTTTAAAATGCTCTTCTACCCAGATATACACATGACCAAATGGTTATACTAGTTTAGCACTGACTAAAGATGTCCATGTCTTTCTTACAAATTATCTTTGCACAATGTTGTGGGAGAAAATGATATCTTTTCATTACGTTGTGTTCGAACAGGGACCTGTGAACAAATGTTGTTCCTATTTTTCGTTTACAATGTGTGCCACTGGTTCTGATTGGGCCTGTTGGAGAAACTGTAGGATAGAAGCTTATGTTGTGCTACCTCTGATGGCAGCCATCCGTGCTGTTGAAAGTTGAGATCTTGAATAACACCTGATGAAGTGGTGTCACCCTTCTTTATATTGTGCACCTGACCCTGAACATCAAATTATCAAGGTAAATTCATCATGAGATTTTGTGGGAAAAATTACAATTCTTATTAAACTTGATTGTGTAACTAATTTATATACTCAACGTGAGTGAGTAGCGTTAATGTCAAAAGTATGCAAAATGTTCCATTCTTCAGTAAGAATCTTATTATGAAGTACTTCTAAGTTAGTTATAAAAACAGGTCAAATGGAGAATTAAGATCATTTTACTTTGTCTAAACATAACCATAAACTTAGAGCATAAACTAAACACATAGCAGCATGACTTTTTTCCCTTCCCTACGCGAGGTATTGTGTTTGATAAAGTTTCCCAGGACCTGCCTTGCCCGAGTCCACAAGAAACTGGGTTGAAACCGCCCAGATTCACTTTAGGGAGGATCCTTGCAGCCAGCAAATAGGGCTCCCGGGGGGCTGGATTTGAATTCGGCACGAAGGGATAAAAAGACAGAGTCCGAATCCACAAACAAATAATTGGGAGGAATCTTCCCGGTCCCATGGGAGCAAGCTTGAGGAAAGTGGCAAAGTTGGCAGGCGAGTGGGTTTATCACCTGCAGAGGCTTCTCAGCCGGCAGCGATGGGGAGCCAATCTGCATCATTAAATGGCTATTTGTGGGTTGACTGGGGCCGCCACCGGGATCTTCCGAGTGGTGGATGGACCCCCAACTGAAAGCCAAGTCCGGCAGCTGGTTTGCCAGAGGCAGGCTGGCTGGCGGGGCGGGACCTGACCCTCTATACTCGCCCTCTCCACCAGAGCCGCAGCCTTCAGCGGGTCACCGTATGGAGGAATTTTCCCCTCCGCAGGGATGGCCAGGCAGCTGCGGCCAACTTTGACTTTTATTCAATTCTGCAGAGGATGTTTCAGGTTCCCCCTCCGATTGAATCTGCACCTTCAGGAACCCACCCGCCGACCTGAATTGAGCAGTGGACTCGGAGACGGCCAGTTCATGGTCAGGACTCGGAAATGGTCCCGACTCTCCATCATTTGGTCAAGGGCACAACTATCTGTCCTTACGAGCAAACGATGTCGCCGGGGTGTTGAAATCTGCAGTTTTCAGAAGCCTCCTCCCTACAAGTACCACTGTACTATTTACTATTTCTGCAATATTTGTGAAGAGCAAATTATACTTGGGAAAATAGGTGACTTTCCCATAATAAAGCCTGGGATAATGCAGGTGTAGTTCAAGTTCACTCTCTCCACCGATTGTACGACTGGAAGTGGACGACAGGTCCGCTAAAAGTAACTACAATGTAAAACAAAGCATACAAGATAAAAACAAAAATACCTGGAAAAACTCAGCAGGTCTGACAGCATCTGCGGAGAGGAACACAGAACGTTTCGAGTCCTTATGACTCTTCAACAGAACTAAGGAAAAATAGAAGAGAAGTAAAATATAAGCTGGTTTAAGGGGGGCGGTGGGACAGGTAGAGCTGGATAGAGGGCCAGTGATAGGTGGAGATAACCAAAAGATGGCATAAACAAAAGGACAAAGAGGTGTTGAAGCTGGTGATATTATCTAAGGAACGTGATAATAAAGGTACAGATAGCCCTAGTGGGGGTGGGATGGCGGGGAGGGATCGAAATAGACTAAAAGGCAAAGATAAAACAATGAATGGAAATACATTAAAAAAATAATGGAAATAGGTGGGATAAGAAAATTCTATATAAATTATTGGGGAAAAGGGGGGTCGGAAAAGGGGTGGGGATGGAGGAGAGAGGTCATGATCTAAAATTGTTGAACTCAATATTCAGTCCAGAAGGCTGTAAAATGCCTAGTCGGAAGATGAGGTGCTGTTCCTCCAGTTTGCGTTGAGCTTCACTGGAACAATGCAGCAGGCCAAGGACGGACATGTGGGCATGAAAGCAGAGTGGAATGTTGAAATGGCAAGCGACAGGGAGGTCTGGGTCATGCTTGCGGACAGACCGAAGGTGTTCCACAAAGCGGCCACCCAGTCTGCGTTTGGTCTCTCCAATGTAGAGGAAACCGCATTGGGAGCAACGAATGCAGTAGACTAAATTGAGGGAAGTGCAAGTGAAATGCTGCTTCACTTGAAATGAGTGTTTGGGCCCTTGGACGGTGGGGAGAGGGGAAGTAAAGGGGCAGGTGTTGCACCTTCTGCGGTTGCTCTGACATGTCTTCCTTCTGCCTTAACCGAGGTTTTCCACCCACGCTGGTTGACAGGGCCTTCAACCGTGTCCGGCCCATCTCCCGTGCATCCGTCCTCACACCTTCCTCTCCCTCCCAGAGCCATGATAGGGTCCCCCTTGTCCTCACTTATCACCTCACCAGCCTCCGCATTCAAAGGATCATCCTCCGCCATTTCCGCCAACTCCAGCATGATGCCACCACCAAACACATCTTCCCTTCACCCCACTGGCAGCATTCCGCAGGGATCGTTACCTCCGGGACACCCTGGTCTACTCCTCCATCACCCCTTACACCTCAACCCCCTCCCACGGCACCTTCCCATGCAACCGCAGAAGGTGCAACACCTGCCCCTTTACTTCCCCTCTCCTCAACGTCCAAGGACCCAAACACTCCTTTCAAGTGAAGTAGCATTTCACTTGCACTTCCCTCAATTTAGTCTACTGCATTCGTTGCTCCCAATGCGGTTTCCTCTACATTGGAGAGACCAAACGCAGACTGGGTGGCCGCTTTGTGGAACACCTTCGGTCTGTCCGCAAGCATGACCCAGACCTCCCTGTCACTTGCCATTTCAACACTCCACCCTGCTCTCATGCCCACATGTCCATCCTTGGCCTGCCGCATTGTTCCAGTGAAGCTCAATGCAAACTGGAGGAACAGCACCTCATCTTCCGACTAGGCACTTTACAGCCTTCTGGACTGAATATTGAGTTCAACAATTTTAGATCATGAACTCTCTCCTCCATCCCCACCCCCTTTCCGATCCCCCCTTTTCCCAATAATTTATATAGAATTTTCTTTTCCCACCTATTTCCATTATTTTAAAATGTATTTCCATCCATTGTTTTATCTTTGCCTTTTAGCCTATTTCGATCCCTTCCCCCCACCCCCACCCCACCCCCACTAGGGCTATTTGTACCTTTATTATCACATTCCTTAGATAATATCACCAGCTTCAACACCTCTTTGTCCTTTTTGTCTATGACATCTTTTGGTTAGCTCCACCTATCAGTGGCCCTCTATCCAGCTCTACTTGTCCCACCCCCACTTAACCCAGCTTATATTTCACCTCTTTTCTATTTTTCCTTAGTTCTGTTGAAGAGTCATACGGACTCGAAATGTTAACTGTATTCCTCTCCACAGATGCTGTCAGGCCTGCTCAGTTTTTCCAGGTATTTTTGTTTTTGTTTTGGATTTCCAGCATCCGCAGTTTTTTGCTTCTATCAAAGCATACAAGATGCTTGTGCTAAAAGGATGGCAAGAATCGTGGGTGATTTTAATCTTCTGATAAACAGGTAAAATCAGATTGGCAGTAGTAGCCTCCATGAGGAGTTCATAGAATGCTTTCAAGATAGCTTTTCTAGAGCAGTATGTTCTGGAACCAGCCAGAGAGCAGGTTATATCGGACCTGATATTGTGTAATGTGACAAGATTAATTAATGACCTCAGAGTGAAGGCATCACTAGGTAGCAGTGATCACAATATGATTGAATTTTGCATCCAGTTTGAAAGGGAGAAGAGTGGGTCTAAGACTAGTAAATAAATAAGGCCAACTATATGGGCATGAGAGCGAGCTGAAGTGAACTGGGATATTAGGCTAGAGTGGGGATCAACAGAGAAGCATTGGCAGACATTTAAGAGGCTATTTCAGAATACTCAAAATAGAATTTTTCTTTATGGAAGGAATATTAAGGGAAGGACCCACCATCCGTGATTAACTAAAGAAGTTGAGGAAAGCATCAAACGTGAGGAAAAAACATATAAGTACACAAAGGTGAGTAGCAGGTCAAATGATTGATCAGAATATAAAGAATGGCAGAGAATGACTAAAAGGTTAATCAGGAGAAAGAAATCAGAGGGCACAATTTTAGGTCAGCGTGCGGGCACGTGCCCAACCTGATCAGACACGAAATCGCATGAGGTGACATCAGGCGAGCATCCCGATATCATCCCGCGCTCGCATGATATTTCAGTCGGCAGGCATGCACAAAGTCGGAAGTGCTCATGCCAACAACTAAGAGGCCAATTAGTGTAATTAAAGTTGCAATTGTCTCTGTTTTTTTTTGTGGTCCATCCAACCTTATGGTTGGCGGACTGGCGAATCGGCCAGGCAGGCTTTGCATTTTTCATGAAACCTCATCCAAGGGAGGGATGAGTTTTCATTATTAAATAAAAAAATATATGGATAGAAATTTTATCATGTATACGTTCAGGTGACTGTGATGCGTGGACATTTTTTCTGGATTTTAAAAACTTTATTTATTGGTTTTAAAGTCTTCAGCTCCCTGAGGCAGCTCTCTGTGCCTGCCCTCCTCCCGCCCCCACCCCGGTAGTGCTGAGCATTTCAGTGCACGCTTCGTGCTGGCTGGCTGTTAATTGGTCAGCCAGTGTGAAATCACAGTTCCCCGGCCACCCCTGGGCCTGTCGATTGTGCTTGCATGCTGACCTAAAAGTCCCTGCCCAGAGTATGAGAGGAAGCTAGCTAGAAATGTAAAAATGGATAGCAAGAATATTTAAAACAGGTATTTAAACAGGAAAAAGAGTAAGTAAAGTGAGTATTGGTCCTCTAGAGAGTGACAATGGGGAGTTAATAGTAGATAATAAGGAAATGGCAAATGAAATAAACAAATATTTTGCTTCTGTCTTACCTACAGATGATTCATAAAACATTCCAGTCATAGCTGTAAATCAGGAGGTGGAAGGGAGGGGGGAACTTGATGAAATTACAATCACTAGGGAAGTAGTATTGAGCAAACTGATGGAGCTGCGGGCTGACAAGTCTCCGTGTCTGATGGACTTCATCCTAGGGTCTTAGAAGATGTGGCTAATGAGGTAGTAGATGCATTGATGTTAATTTTCTAAACTTCGCTGGATTCTGAAAAGGTTCCATCAGACTGGAAAGTAGCAAATATAACCCCTCTATTCAAGATGGGAGGGAGGCAGATAACAGGAAACTATAGGCCAGTTAGCTTGAAGTCTGTGGTGGAGATGATGTTAGGATTGCTGGGCACTTAGAGAATCTCAAGGTAATCAGGAAGAGTCAGCATGGTTTTGTAAAAGGGAAATCATGTTTAACCAATTTACTGGAGTTCTTTGAATGAGTTACATGTGTTGTGGATAAAGGGGAGCTTGTAGCCGTGCTGTACTTGGAATTCCAGAAGGCATTTGATAAGGTGCCAAATCAAATGTTATTGCAGAAAATAAAAGTTCATGGTGTAGGTGGTAGTGTATTAGCATGACAGAAGATTGGCTGGCTGACTGACAGAAATGGGTCCTTTTCTGATTGGCAGGATGTGGCGAGTGGAGTCCTGCAGGGGTCTGTGCTGGGGCCTCAACTTTTTACAATTTATATCCATGATTTAGATGTGGACAGTGAAGACATTGTGGCTAAATTTGCAGATGACACTAAGATAGGTAGGAAAGTATGTTGTGAAGAGGTCATAAGGAGGTTGCAGACAGGTATAGATAGGTTGAGTGAGTGGGCTGAAATATGGCAGATGGAGTATAATTTGGGAAAAAGTGAAGTCGTTCGCTTTGGCAGGAAGAATAAAAAAACAGAATATTACTTAAAAGGAGAATGGCTGCAGAATTCCGAGGTGCAGAGGGATCTAGGTGTTCTAGTCACGAGTCACAAAAAGTTAGTATGCAGGTACAGCAAGTAATTAAGAAGGCTAATGGAATGCCATCCTTTATTTTGAGAGGAATTGAGCATAAAAGTAAGGATGCTATGCTTCAGTTATACAGGGCATAGGTGAGACTATATCTCGAATATTTTGTGCAGTTAAGGAAGGATGTAAATGCATTGGTGGTGGTTCAAAGAGGTTTACTAGATTGATACCTAGAAAGAGTGAGTTGTCTTATGAGGAAAGGTTAGACAGACTGGGCTTGTTTCCACAGGAGTTTAGAAGAGTGAGGAGTAACTTGATTGAAGTATGTAAGATCCTGAATGGTATTGACAGGGTGGATGTGGAAAGGATGTTTCCTCTTGTGGGTGAGTCCAGAACTATGGGACACTATTTTACAACAAGGGGTTGCCCTTTTAGGACAGAGATGATGGGAATTTTTTTCTGAGGGTTGTGCGACTTTGGAACTCAGTTTCAGAAGGTGGTGGAGGCGGGGTCATTGAATATTTTTAAGGTGGCGGTAGATAGATTCTTGTTAGGCAAGAGAATCAAAAGTTGTTGGGGTAGCTGGGAATGTAGGATTTGAAACACAAAAAGATCAGCCATGATATTAAATGGCAGAGCAGGCTTGAGGGGTCGAATGGCTCCTATTTGTATTCTGTTATGTTTGTATGTCCTGTTTGGAAACTGGATCAATTTGATGGAATCCAGAGAGAGGTAACCAACCACTGGTAAGAACTACAAGGGGATAATAATTTCTTAAATTCCCTCCAAACTAGTTAAGGAAGTTCAGTGAAGCTTGAGTTTATCAATCTAATCATAAAATTGTTATTCTGACCAGTTGTATATTGTAGATGACTGTCGTACAGAAACCATTGTGTTTCACAGATCATTTGATTGCCTGTGCCTATACTTACTTTCTAACTTTCAATTCTTTCTTCAACAGTGCTTGAGAGGCCTCTTACCTCCATCTGATATTGGGGTCCTTAAGCTTGCAGGGAAAATCCTGCCCCAAGTTTACTAACCTGCTTACAATGCCATTATATGGGCTTCTCGGGATTTTGTTTCTCAACTTTCTTTTCTCTAATGAAAACAAATTCAGGTCGGTGAGCGTCTCTTTATAGCGTTGTGCTCTCAGAGCTTCAGAATTATGCTTGTGATCCTGCTTGACTTTTCTCATACATTAAGATTCTATAGAAGTTAGGGTTCACAACTTCATGTAGGATTCCAAATATAGTCTCTTGAACAAGTTACTAAAGATAGAAATAAACCTGTATAATTTTCAACTTAAATGCTTTCATGATACATCACAGCACTTGATAAGATTTGGTTATAATCTTCAAATTGAGTAAATACATTTTGCGAATGTTTAATAATCAGACACAAATCCCTTTGAATATGATTGAATGTGATATTATCCCTCAATGCCTGTGCTGCTCATTTATCATGATTTTTTACCAAATGAAAACTGAAAATTCACGAAAGCAAATATTACAGTTGCTTTGATGTCCATGAAAGCTGTACAATCTCCAACTAGTTCTTGGAAACAGGAGATGGAACATTCCCAAATTCTGGGCATACGCTGAGGGCCAGACAGTGAAGGCAATCCTTTTCCATTTTCGGTTATGCTTTATTGGCAAGAGCCCTGGTCATTTTGCTTACAGTTAGATCCGTGTAAGGCTCTACTCACCATACCATTGCTCCAGATGTTCAGGCAAGCTGCCACTCATTCCATTCTATTTTCAGATTCCATTTTCCCTAACTGCAGCAAAGTCACCCTCTTGAGTGCCAAATCACTGGGCACTTCAGCAGCATATATATTAAAGATGAAAGGCTAGAAATTCAACTCTGTAGTGTCTCTTGAAGCTGGAGGCTGTAGTTTTAGGATGTTCAGGGCTGAAAGGGTTAGTGCGTAGGACTGGAGAAACAGTACCGCCCACATGATGTGTGATGTCAGATAGCCATTCCAGCTGATTTGATGCACATCCTTGAAACTTGGATCATGCAGGTCCACTGAACAGATGCGCTATCCGTTCAAGAACATGCATTTGGGTGAGCCATTCAACTTGCAGATAAAGTGATTTAGATTAACTCCTGCTATTGCAGAGTTTGTGGAAGTACTCTGGAGTGTTGTTGGAGGTGATGTGGTGTGTTAGGAGATTTGGCAGGGCCTGTTGTTGCATCCTCACAGGGAGGACAGGGAATTTTGGTGACCTTGACAACATAGTGGCTGCAACAGGTATCAGGACTGTAATTGGCGTGCCTCTGAATCTGCATCATGACATGGAGATGGATCAGAGGCTCCAGAGAGGGAAAGCTTTGCATGGAAGGAAGAGGAGGAGCAGTGTTATGACAATGGGATGTGTGCCAGGCAGACTAAATCCACAAGGAAAACTTGGCCACGCTATCGCAACGGTTTGGCAATTTTTATTTACAATGGGAAGATGTGTGCACTGAATTCAGAAGTCTTGAGTCCACTAAGAACTTCAGAGATTTTAAAAATTAAATTAAAATATTTATTCACAAAAGAAAAGATTTCAAGCACATACACAAGACTATTACTTACGACTATAACAAACCCTAAAATTCCAAATTAACCTGACTCCCAATTACACACACCCTTTAAGGCAACAGTCCAAAATAGATTTTAGATTTTAAAAAAACAAGCCAGCAAGTCACCACAGTACCCACTTGACAGTGGAATTGCAAAAGCTTCTCTCCAACTTTAGTTCCTGGACACAACAGACTTTTGCGGAAGGATTTGGACAGGTTAGGAGAATGAGCAAAAAAGTGGCAGATGGAATACAACGTGGGGAAGTGTGAGGTCATGCACTTTGGTAGGAAGAATAGAGGCATAGACTATTTTCTAAATGGGGAGAGAATTCAGAAATCTGAAGTGCAAAGGGACTTGGGAGTCCTAGTCCAGGATTCGCTTAAGGTTAACTTGCAGGTTGAGTCGGTAGTTAGGAAGGCAAATGCAATGTTGGCATTTATTTTGAGAGGACTAGAATATAAAAGCAGGGATGTGCTGCTGAGGCTTTATAAGGTTCTGGTCAGACCACATTTAGAATATTGTGAGCAATTTTGGGCCCCGTATCTCAGGAAGGATGTTCTGGCCCTGGAGAGGGTCCAGAGGAGGTTCACGAGAATGATCCCAGGAATGAAAGGCTTAACATATGAGGAACATTTGAGGATTCTGGGTCTATACTCGATGGAGTTTAGAAGGATGGGAGGGGGTCTGATTGAAACTTACAGAATACTGAAAGGCCTGGATAGAGTGGACGTGGGGAAGATGTTTCCATTAGTAGGAGAGACTAGGATCCGAGGGCACAGCCTCAGAGTAAAGGGAAAACCTTTTAGAACAGAGATGAGGAGAAACCTCTTTAGCCAGAGAGTGGTGAATCTATGGAATTCATTGCCACAGAAGGCTGTAGAGGCCAGGTCATTGAGTGTATTTAAGACCGAGATAGATAGGTTCTTGATTGGTAAGGGGATCAAAGGTTACAGGGAGAAGGCGCGAGAATGGAGTTGAGAAACATATCAGCCATGATTGAATGGCGGAGCAGACTCGATGGGCCATATGGCCTAATTTCTGCTCCTATGTCTTATGGTTGGAGGCTTCCCAAAGGCTGTTTCACACACTCCTGCTAGATCTCACATAGCCCCCCAACATAGCCTTTCATTCTCCTTTATATATGTTTCTCTCTCTTTAATATGTAAATTCCATTGTCCTATGTGTCTGTGGAACTTTATCTTTCCCATAATATAAAAATCTTTCATGTTGCCAATATTGTCGATAACCTTTGGGAAAAATAAACACACTGCTTAGCCTTGTTTATCTGGCTAGTTGTACACATCTGAACATTTCTTTGAAATCCAAACAACCCCTTCACTTACCTAAAAATGCAAACTCCCTTCATACCTTACATGCTAAGACCCCATCCATGTTTACTTATTAGTATTTAAAGTACATTTCTACACCTAACTTATTTTGATAATTTCAAGCTTATAGTCTACCTGACTCCAAATGTAATTAAATCAGAAAGACAGAACCATCTACACTCACACCCATAAACCTACTTTACAATAAACTAGAATAATAGTTTTTTTCATAACAGCAGGAAGAAGAGGAGGCAGCGCAGATGCCTTCACTGCAGGCAGGCTGCTCATGAACACCTTCTCAGGCTCCAGTTCCCTTAGGAACTCATTCTTTCACCACCATAGCTCCAACTTATCCCAGCTTCCCATCCATCTGCGATGTCTGATCACAGCGTTCTTTTGGCCAAAATCTTACAATAAAAGCCACCAACAAAAAGCTTTCTGTAACATCTTTACCAAATAATTCATGCACTTATACAAGCAAAAGTGAACTATTCATCCTTATGTATTCCCTTAGTGCTTGTTTTGTCGGTGTTCTTGCCTGCCCTCGTGTTCCTACACAGATTCCTCCATAGATCACCACCTTGACATGGCGGAGCAGCTTGTGCATGCTGATGATCCCGCAATTGAGCAATGCCGTTCGGAGATCCTTGCTCCAGTTAGGGCCACTTATGGCAGCAAGGTTTCAGGGAGGTGCCAGACAAAATGCAGTCCAAAAAGACCCCAAAGGCAGAAGAGATGAAGTAAGGCTGACATTCTCACTGGCTGCAAAGATGGAAGAAGGCTGCAGCTATAAGGTAGTCCCGGTCATTGTGGTTCAGCATATCACTGAAATCTGACCACCAACCCATCAAGATCATGTAGATAATAGCACCCCAAGGTCCCCAAGTTAAACAAAGTCAGCACAGGTTTCTACCAGAGTCCGTCTACCAAGTTCCGTGGCAATGACGGATTGGCGGCAGGGTCAGATTTGTGAACCTGGGAGTCTCTAGTCAAGAATTTGCACATGAGTGACAGATGCAGGTAATGGTTCAGTCTTCTACAAACTATGGCAGTGAGTGTTTGGAAACAACAACTTCCATAAGTCAACAGAAGTCATTGGGTGGCATTTTCCGGTCCCACTAGTGGCGGGCACCATGGTGGGCAGGACCCAAAAATTCAGAGTGCAGCCACAAGTCAGCTTCCTGCCGGTATTAAAATAGTTTGAAACTTTCCGCTCCTGACTTTCATGGCAGGTTGGGTTGCCTGCAGCGCCATGTTGGGAACTGCATTTGAATTCATGAAAACTTATCAAAAACCCAGCTCACTGGAATCACGCCCCTACTCTGGATCAAATGGCCATGCCAGCGGCTAATTATACCGGCGTGATTCATGACCGGATATAAGTGACGTGCACCTGGCGAAGTGCACTTCACTCACTATCTTGAGCTGTGTGTGTGCAGTGCTCACCTACCTTTCACTTCGCTGTGGTTGCCTCTATTCTGACTCCGTGCCAAGGCTGCTCATGTGAGACCAGCGGGAAGGTAGTTGGAAGGCAAAGGTTTGACTGGGGGTGAATTAGTCAGGGCCAGAAAACATAGTCAGTCCTGGGAATTTGCATCACAATTTAGAGTGCTATGACCGGCATGCCTGTCCTGGTCCCAGTTCAGGGAGGAGGAACGCCTGTCACTCCTGTTTCAGTCGTGCCCAGCATGGTGTGCAGGGCTTGGTCAGTCCCTCATATACGTCAGTCCTGGGGATTGGTGGTTTGATACTAGGCTGCAGATGGCACAGTCACAGTCAGGGGAGGTATCTACAGCCTGTATATGGGAAACAGGTAATGTAGGCGGGTGAGGAGAGGGAGGGAGGGGTAGCTCGATGGTCTCATGGTGGGGAGCTCAGTAAGTCGCAGTGCAATGGGCCTCAGGATGGTCAGGGGTCAGGTCTACATGAGGCATTGGGTCATCAACATCAAACGGTTCGGGGGGAGGACTGGGATATCAACATCAATCACTATGGGAACAAGGATGAGAGGGGGAGGGAGGAGAGAGTGATTGGAGGGAGGGAAACCTGAACATGATGCTCCTCCAACACGATGGGAGGGACTTCAATGGTCACAGAGGGGTACTGGAAGGTGGTCTGGTAGTAAAACCTTAGCACCATCATTTTATAAACTAATCCAATAGCGCAGTTGACAAACAAGGAATGAAAAGCCCTCCAGGGGAGGGCTCTCGGCCTGTGGGAGGAGTCAACAACTGCACTTTTGGGCCAATTGAAGGGGCATGCAACTAATTTTCACTTTACCAAATGGAGGAGGAGGAGCTGAGAAATGTTAGGATCAGTCAAATAGTCAGATGCCAGTTAAGGGATTTTGACGCCTTAACCATGTTGCACCTTCTTACGAGAGCATATTCCTGATTGGGGACCATTTTTGGATTGGTTTCCAAAGACCCTTTGTTTCTCTCAGAAGAATCCAACTGTAAAGGGACAGTGGCCAAAATGCATATGCCTATTGGCCCAAATACCTCCATATCTCACAGCTGCCAGGTTCAGGCTTTGGATGCACCTTCCCCTACCCTCGGCCCCGAATACTGTCATAAACATTATAGCAAGTTGGGGCTGCTGAGTAATCCAGGGGATTCAGTCTGACAGCGCCCTGACTGAGGCTGCTATCACCTGGCAGCACTCAGTCAGATCCAAACCCCTGTGTGAAAGCCCTGTCATAAATGTGGCATTTGTGGGGGGGCTTGGCTTGGCTGGGTGGGGGTGGGGGAGTGGGCGGGGCGGGGGCAGGACCTACCGGTGATCCTTAAGGCAGCGATACCACTGCAATGGACGATGTGGGTATGGAATGGTTGGGATGAATGTAACCCATGGGCTTCACAATGATTCCCTAGCTTGCCATTACAGGTTTAATGTTCATTCATGTCTCTGTTCAATGATTCCACAGAGATGAGCACGAGTGCATAATGGATGGAGCAGCCAATATTGCATTTATCCTGGCAATGATGCAACTGGGAGGAAGGAGAAGTAGGGCCCATTGCCACCAGGCTGGGCAAAGGGAAGAGCCTCGTCCTGATGAACAAGTGCCAGCACCCTCAAGACCCTGAAGCTGAGGCTGATAGACCCAATCAACAGAGGCATTTGGCACAACCAAGGGTGTACCAAAGATGCTTCTCACGCTGACAGATGAGTGAGAGACAGTGCCGTAGATGCCTTCGCTTGTCAAGATGTTGTGGTTGCTCACGTCTGCCACATTCTCCGGGAGGAGCTGATGCTGCAGGGACTGGGAGGCCATTCATTGCCAGTGGCTCCAAAAGTGACCGCCGCTCTGAACTTTTTTGCAGGTGGCTCTTTCCAGGGCTCCAATGGGGACCTCAATGGAATATCTCAAGCTCATAAGTGCATCCGAAAGGTTACCAATGCCCTATTTAGCAAGGCGCACAATCATATTTAATTGTCCCTGGGTGAAGCCAGCCAGGCTGCCAGAGCAGTGGGATTTGCAGCTATCTCCAATTTCCCACAGATACAGGGCGCTGTAAACTGCACTTATGTGGCTTTAAGAGCTCCTTGGCAGCAGCCACTACAATCCACCAACAGGAAAGGGTTCCACTCTCTCAATGAGCAGCTGGTCTGCAACCACTAGAAGCAGATGTGTGCAAGATACCCTGGAAGCTCCCACGACCCCTACATCTTGAGTCACTCACAGGTGCCACAGAGCTTCAAGGGCCCTCAGTGCATCCAGGGTTGGCTTCTTAGTGACAAAGGTTACCAGCAGAAGATGTGGCTAACGACACCTGTTCGGCGGCCACAAAGCCCTTCAGAGGAGCAGTGCAACGCTAGTCATTCTGTAACATGCCCATTGAGCAGATCATTGGCATATTGAAGATGCGTTTTCGATGTCTGGACAGGTCAGGTGACACACTACAGTATTCTCCCCAGAGGGTCTCCCGCAACATCACGGCTTGCTGTGATCTACACAACCTGGCGCTCCTAAAGGTGGATGACTTGGCAAAATGATAGATGGAGGCCAGAGCTGGACTTCTTTTTAGATGAGGACGACATCAAGAGGGCTGAGCTCTATGAGGGCCAGGAAGCTGAGGCTCCAGAGGAAGAGGACATATCATGGGCCAGACGATGCAGGCATGATGCTTATAGCCACCAGGTTCCAGGAGGATAATCACAGCTAACTCATGTGAGCCTCTTTCATCGGTGCCCTCCATGCTGGGTCCACCTTAACACCCTCATTACAATTTGCATCATCTCACTGAAGCACATCAATATTTGAATGAGTAGTACATCTTGCGTCATGATGTCCTCATCCTTGGAAGGCAAGGCAGCCTCTGGAGCATGTAGCCTTTCTGTTCTGGGATAATAACTCCAACAGCAAAGTGGACATGGTGCAGCCTCAAGCATCTCACCAACATTCTACTGCATGGCAGCCTTCAAGAGGCAGGAGCAGCACTGCACTCAGTGCACTCAGTGGCAGTATGCCTGCAGTTTGGCAAGGTGCCCCAAGGAGGACAATCATCACTCAGCTGTTCTCACCTTGATGTCTCAGGTCTAATCTGAATCCACACTGTGCTATCTCTGCACAGACAATCGTTCATGCAAGACAAGTGTTTAGGCCTCATCATCATACTGAGTCCACAGCATGTGAATGATCATCAGGACGCAGCTATTTGTAATTCTCAGTCATGGATGCAAGCGGGCACTTCAGCTCACCTTTCAATGGACTACGAAAGCTTCAGCAGCACTGTGGTCTGATCTCTGTCAAACACTCATGACCGTACTTCTGTTTGGAGTCTGCCAAGTTCCCGTACAGCTATGCCTTGGCATCCTCAGGCCTGAAAATGCTGACATTCAATTTCAGCATTGAATACTCTAATCTTTGATAACAGAGCATATGTCGGATATATTGGAGCTTTGTTCTAATCCTATTTGATGCCTCCACGTTTTCATTCCCCCAGTTTGACGTATCCACAAGGAAACCAGATACACCGATGCCATTGTAACTAGCACGTAACTATGTCGACTGACCAACTGAGAGCTGGCACAGGGTTAATGTCAAGGGACGCTAGCCAGACCTTCTGGCCCAGCGCAGCATCCTCCCATGTCAAAGTACGGCATCTATGGCCTTGACGCACACCTCCGATCTCATAGTTTCAGCCATCTAGCAGGAATCGCAAGGCTCAGCATGTGTCAGCGAGGTCCACTCTGCATTATGCAGGTGGAAAAGTGGGGACTACTATTGGGGTGATGTACACGCGGACATGAGCTAATGCTGCAGGCCACCAGTGGTGCATGAGAGCCCGGAGCTTTGTTGGATATGTAAACCACGCTCAAGGCTGATAGAAATTACATGGGGACCAGTGAAAGATGCACTGACTTAGATTGCAATGTGCATCACCATTCAATCCTGGGGATCCACAGTGAGCACTCTTCAGTGCAGAAGCATCAGGAGACTAAACCAGCCTATAGTTTCTAAACTCATGAGGCAACATTATATGAACCCCTGAAGCAGGTCTCAGAGATGCATTCCCCAACTGCCAAGTTCTTATAGCCAGAGGCTTCACTCTTGTCGCTACTGTGCAGAGAATGGTCAGTCACTGTAACGAGATGGTGCAAGAAACCACAGACCTGAGGCGTATGATGGGATATCTGCGAGGAGGGGGTGTGTGGTGGGGGGGGTGTGTGGTGGGGGGGTGGGCGGTGGGGGGGGTGGGCGGTGGGGGGGGTGGGCGGTGGGGGGGGTGGGCGGTGGGGGGGGTGGGTGGTGGGGGCATTTTACGTGACTGACTACGGAGCATATCATACTGTCAACTACTCATCTAGTGTAACAAATTCCATTTACATATGTCCAAATTATATACAGATTGTGAACCCCTTTGTGCTCTTAGTACTTTGTTATGGACAGGAGGGGGATTAAATTAAACATCACTGATTTCTCCACTCACTACCTGTCTGTAAACAGAAAGGTGTTTTTGATTTTTGATTTCCCCCTTTATAAGTAGTGATGTATTTTCCCCACCCCTTCAGTTTTGGAGTTATCCAATCCTCTATAAATAACCCCACAGCAAACTTGAGATAAGGTAAAATAAGAGGGATAATTTATTTTACATGCGCACACACACAAAACGCGGGAAAGGGGTTTTGCAATGTCCGCCCTTTTTTCACTCATACCCAAAGAGGGATAAGGGAAAGACAGGGGTTCAGGGCAAGACCACAATAAAAGTAAGAGTTATGGTTTCACGTGAATCCAGAGTCTAGAATCAAAAGTCGAGTGGCGTATTTCTTCAGAGGTTAGCAGGTTGAAACTGTTGTAGGGTAATTCAGCTTTCCAGAAGCGAGGACTGCCACAATGGGAGAAGGCACATAGAGATAAATTAGTTGTGACGGCACAGATAAAGAAGTTCCAATGTTCCAGTAGTTCACAGTATGGATGAGGGCTAGGCACTTCACCTGGACAAAGCTCTTTCTGTTGCTACCTGTTAGGTGGTAAAATGGTGCACTGCCTGGGTTCAGTTCCACATGACAATAATACAGGTTCTAGCAGCTTGAGGGAGGTCATGCGACATACCTCCCACCACTTCTCCTGGGTGTTGGACAAAGGATGTATTTTCCCAGGTCTGGAATCTTGATGCATTTAATAGAGGAGTCAGGGGCCCTTTTGTCCCTTGTTGGCCATCTCAGTTGGTCAGAGCTCTGCCTTAGAAATGTAAAGTGGGTTGGTGCATTTCTTTGGAATTTGATTGTCGGCAGTCACAGAAGGCATTAGCACCTCCTTAAAGACAACAATGTCTCTGCTGTTTTCTGAAGGTTAGAAATTCCTCTGGTATGAGCCATGGCTAGTCAGAGTGAAGGCTTGCCTACTTAAAAAAATATAAAATAATAATTTTATAAAGTAGCCAGGTTGACGTAGGTATATATATTTCCTTCCTGTCTTCTGGCCGGGACAATGCCTTAATTTTTCTTACCTACCGCTATGTCTTGGTGCATCCCTGACATCCACAGCACAGCCTGCTGACTGCTACATCCTGTTATCTGTGATGACATGGCGGGTATCCCCTGCAGGGCTGAGGCCTGGGGACTTTGGCCTACTATGGGTCTCCTGCTGTGGGGCAGGTGCACCCTTCTCAGCCTGTGGAACTGGAGCTGATACGGTCACAGGGAGAGAGGATTGGGAGCAGCTGGATGCTCTCGGAGTCACCTGGATGGCTGGCCCTGGTTGTTCGGCTGTTGTTTCTCCTCCCTTTGGGTGCACGAGGGCCCCTACCTAACTACCTGAGAAGGGGTAACTGGAGTGAGGTCGAGGTGCCCCATCCCGCCCTTACCTAGCCACTCACTGAAGGATCCCACCTATGCCTAGAGTGATAGACTGCAGGTCCTGCTGTATATCGGGTGCAAAGTCTTGGACCAAGGTCTCCATTACGGTTATCATCCTACCTGTGTTGACCTCGGTGCACCGGTACATCAGTGATTATGCTGAATTTACATCAAATCCTCGTTAGACCTCCGATGGAATATTGTGTACAGTTCTGGGCACCATATCATAGGAAGGATGTGAACATATTGGAGAGAGTGCCAAAAAGGTTTACAAGAATGGTCCCAGGGATGAGAAATTTCAGCTATGAGGATAGGTTGGAGAAGTTGGGACTGCTTTTCTTGGACAGAAGGTGGCTGAGAGGACACTTGATAGAAGTTTTCAAAATCGTGAGGGGTTGGAACAGAGTAGGTAGGGAGAAGCTGTTCCCACTGGTAAAAGGATCAAGAATGAGAGGGCGCAGATTTAAAGTGATTTGCAAAAGAAGCAAATGTGACGTGAGAAAAACCTTTTTCACACGAGTGTTTCGGGTCTGGAATGCACTGCCTGGAAATGTGCTGGAGGCAGGTTCAATCAAGGCATTCAAGAGGGCAGTAGATGATTATTTGAATAGAAACAAGGTGCAAGGGAACAGGGAAAAGACAGAGCAATGGCACTAGTTTATAATGCTCATTTGGAGAGCTGGTGCAGACACAATGGGCCGAATGGCCTCCTTCTGTGCCGTTAAGATTCTGTGATTCTGTGACAGACTCCACAGGCTCGTCATCTGACTTGGACTCAGCAGAAGCATGGCCTCCAGCAGCCCTCCGAGTGCTGCTGAACTTGGATGCCATGCCTCTGCCTGCTGTGGACCTGAATCTGTGCTGTGCTCACCAGGTGGTGACCTCGAGCCTGCTCTAAAACTTAGTCCCACCAAAGTGTGTGTCTGTGCTGGTGGAGGGTGCAGGTGAATGCTGAGATGGCTCTGCATCTACTGGGTCCTCAGGATCCTCATCTGAGGTGGTGTGGGGGCTCGTGCTGATGGGCTGGCTTCAAGTGGCCCTCTTCCTCTTACTGCTGGTGCCTGTTAAAGAGAGAAGAGATAATGAGTCATTGGCTGCATAGTGACCAACATTACAAAGGACAGAGTTTCCGAGGAGCTGTTAATGGGTCCTCACTAGCTTAGGAGACCCCGATCTCACCCCCAGCATGGGCACGGTCCAGGTCCTCACCGGCCAGCTCTGCCACCTGCTCTTCAAATCTTGTGAGTGGCCTGAGCTGAGGCATTCCACCTGCAGTCTGGGATCTCCCTTTGTTGTTCTAGGCGATCTTCTCCTGCAAAAAGACATATGGACAGACAGGAGGACGGATGCCAAAGCAGATGATATACAAACCTACCTTCTGTGGGTGCTGAGTGGACCTCGGAGGACATGAGCTGTGCAGGATGTGACAAGAGATGAAGATGTAAAAGTGTGTGAGAATCAGTGGTGATATTCCTTGTGCTGGTAGTGTGTGAGATCCCTGTGGACTGTAACCCTGCGAATGTCTGATGGGCTTGTGAGAATGAGGAGAAGGTAGGCTTAACCTGGTGGAGCGGATCATTCATCCTCTTCCTGCACTGGGTGGCGGTTCTCCTCTGGTGCGCATTAGCACTGGCAACCTGCTCCCAAGCCAGCATGGTGAGGTTGGTGGACGTCTGGCTCCCATCACGGGGGTAAACTATGTCTTGCTGGTCCTCCACTGCCTGGAGGAGTGTCCCCAGTGCAGCGTCACTAAACTTCAGAACAGTGTGCTTTGTTCTCTTAGGGGCTATTCTACAACATGACAAGTCCTGGGCTGCAGAGAGTGATGTGTGTGCGCATGCGGTTTAAAAATGACTCCCAGAAATATGAGCCGATGAGGTAACAGCAGGGTGGATGAATCCCAGCCTGCCCCGCCATGAGATACGGTGTGCATCATGTCCGTGCATATTTTATGAGCTGAAAAGTGGACAATCTGATGTGGAAACCTGCCACGATGGCTGGTGGGTTTTGTGCCATCTTTCCTGCCCGCCATCACACTTAGTCTCTGGAGTGGAAAATTCCCCCTTAGTGTAAAGAGCAGTTACCTTCACCATGTGCCTGTACTGCAATGAGACCTGGATAGTATCAGCGATACATCACATTGGAAGTGTTGTGAAGTTGAGGTGGAATATTTGAATGTTTGGGTGTGAGTCCTGCTGGGATGGGTTGAGTCATGGAAGTGTGGTGCATTGAGCAGCATGAGAGGTTAATGGAGCTAATGGGCAGGAGATGATATTTGAAGATTGCTGATCTTTGTCACCTGTGTGAGAATATTGAACTTCTTACGGCACTGCTGCCACGTCCTCGGCCAGACTCCAGGCATTCATCTCCCTAATTATTTACTCCCGTTCCCTTTTGGAGGGTGATCTTTGAAGACCTCTTGGCCCACCTGTGGAAACCTGGGCACTCCACCACTAAGGCTTCCCTTTGCTGCAGTGAGCCTTCTCTCTTTCCGGGTGGTCTATTTTTTTGCAGCTTCTACTACAGCCAATGTCAGCACTGGCAGTTAGCAGCAAATTTCTTCCAATGGCTGCAGCTGTTCTTTAAGAAGGGCAGGCTGCCTTTAAGAGGAGCAGGCTAGCTGGACTGCATACTGTCAGCGCAAGGGGCTGGGGCTCAGGCAGCCAGCCAGTCCTGTTCAGCCAAACCAGCAATCATTGAAACGAGGAGGCAGCACTAAGTTTTTGTGCTGCCTGCCTCAATGAGAAAAGTGTGGGCAGATCACGAATCACGAAACACATGCCTGAAACTGTATTTTGATGAATTTTTAGTCCAAAGTGTCAAGGAAAGAAGTAGGACCTGTGCCCACCCACACCACCCCCTCCCATCCCCGTCCAATTGTTTTCTAGTCTGAAAAGTATATAATCATTCGCTTTAGCGATTCATGCAGTATGTTAATTTTTTTTGCGATGAGCTCAAAATATACATTGTGTAACTTAACAACTGAACCACGGCCTTGACATTCAAACAGCTATGGAGAAAGTGGAAAAACAATTCAAAAGTCTCTTTTGCTGCAGTCCTTTGACTGCTCAGCAGTGTTGCTGCAGAGCTGCAATCACATGAATGTAGAGAAAAGGACAAGAAATTGGAAAATGAAAGAAAATCTGCAAATGAGAATTGGTTAAAGGAACAGTTGCTCTGACATAAAGAGAAATCGTTGCAGGAAGGGAGCATCTTGCTTTCAACACATTATTCCAATTAGGAGATGAGAAACATTTAAAAAGAAATCAAGGAAGGATGAATATTGTGAATAAAGATTATTTTCATATCAGATGGACAACTAACAATGCTGTAGAGAGAATGTAGATTATGTTTTTGCATAGTAGCGTTTTATAAATGGCACTTTCATGCAACTGGCTTTTAATGTACATTTGAGAATAAAATTAGAACAGCTAGGGAAAAAAAATACCCAGTTTCCTGACTGTACTAAGCTGGACAAATTTTACACACTTTCCTTCCTAGTTATGAGCAATACAATGCTCGAAAATATGTTCCCCAAAATCTGTGTAAATGCCTGTGCAAAACTATAAATTGGTAGTGGAAAATATAATGTTGCCTATGATTATTATAGGCTCAGCTTCACTTCCACGTGTGTGTGTGATTTCATAATTATTGTGTATGTTTCAAGTCTGCAACATGCTGCTCCAGAATTGGAAAGGAACATGAGAAAGCAAACTATTCAGGTGTTTCTTCTATATTCGGGCTGTTCATCATCCACACTAAGTTACAGGAGACACAGGAGTCCTATTGCTCAACCTATCCTCTGCTTTGTCCTCTTGACAACTACTTGGTCCTCCTTCTCTTTCCTCTGCCTAATGCTTTAAGTAAATGTTATGCTTAATTGTGTGAAAGCATTGCTGGGCTGAAGCGCCCTTTTACATGAATACTTCACAGCTGGATGAGAGAGCTGTATATTCAATTCAGTGTTCTAAGGAAGTGACACACAGCTCCTAAGGTTCTCTCCTTCAATTTTTTTCATCTTAAAAAATTGTTCTTGATGTAATTTTTTCCAACTTCAAAACCATAAGGCTGCAGATTTCTCTTTCTGCCTTAAGATCTATTTTGGTTGTTTTTAGTTTTTATTTTTGTTTTCTAGTGCTCACCTATATGAGGTAACAATATAAGCTGGGGGAGATTTTAAGTAAAAATTCAATTATTTTTATGAAAGATGTATAATACCAGCAGAACTGAAAATAGTTTTAAATAAATAGACTCCAAAAGGTATTGAATAACTAAATTAAACTGTTTGCCTGTATCTGGCTAACAACTAAAGCTGCAGCAGATTGAAGAAGAGAGGAGAAGGAACTTTGTTTACCTGTACCTTTCTTAGGGCCTGTGGAAGTTGTATTGTGGATAGCACAGTAGTTGAAAGTCCAAAAAACTGCTTGTTGAATCTGCTGGAAATCAACAGTGGAAGCAACTGGAGAGGGGATTGTGGCTGATTATTCAAGTCTGCATCTGGTGTATCAGCTGAAGTGTGTTACAGGTATTACAGCTGCCTTCAGTTTCTATATCTTCCTTTGGCTACTCTGACTGGAAAGCATATGATTAGGTTATTATTAATTGTTTATTTTAATGTAGGCTTCAACAAAGAACATTATTTTACCATATTTTTGTGTACTCGATTCCTGGACTGACAGGCTGCTAGCAATTATATTAGCAATCACACATTTATGATTGCTTGGCAACTAAGCAGCTTTGATGAAAAAAGGGAAACAATTGTGTAATTAAATTCGTACAGATAAGAAATTCATGCATTTGCTTGGTTTCCAGAAAAGCTGAATGGAGAGTTAAAGGTCAAGCTCACTGGCTTTTGAAAAATGCTGAAAGCTTAATAATTTTCTTTTGACCCCATGTTTTTCTTTAAAAAATGAGGTGCTGCAGATTATTGATATTTTAATGTCACTTCAGTGGTTTGATTTTGAAATAACAGCAACTTGCATTTGTATAGCAGTTTTAAGGTGGTAAAACATTCCAAGGTGTTTCACAGAACCGTGTCTTCTCTATTCATACCATTGAAAACCATGACTTAATTTATATTAACAATCAAAGTTACATAAAGATTATCCCGTTGAGAACAATTGATCAACAATGAAGATCCATTTTTATCTTAGTAACATTTTCTCCTATCCTCTAGACCTCCATTGTGAACTACACAATCATAGAATGATGCAGCACAGGAAGAGGCCACTCGGCCCATCTTTCTTATGCCAGCTCTTTCAAAGAGTTAGCCAATTAGTCTTACTCCTTTGCTTTTCCCCATAGCCCTGCAAAACTTTCATTTTTAAGGAACTATTCAAACTCCTTTTGAAAGTTACTATGAACCTGCTTCCACCACCCTGTCAAAAAATGCATTCCAGGTCACCATAACCTGCTGCATATTCTTTTCTCTCATGTCATCTCAGGTTCTTTTGACAATTATCTTAAATCTGTGTTCTCTAATTAACAACCCTTCTGCTAATTGGAAACAGTTTCTCTTTCTTTACTCCTTCAAACCCCTTGATTTTGCCCCTTGTCCTGGATTCACCCAAAAGCTGAAATAATTTTTGCACATCCACTTTGTCTAAGCCCTTTATAATTCTAAAGACTTCCAAAAGACCCACTCTTAGTCTTCTCTTTCCCAGAGAAATGAGACCCAGTCTGTTCAATCTTTGATGTTGATTGCATCCTCTCATTTCTGGTAACATGTTTGTAAATCTTTTCAGTACATTTCCTAGTGCTTTAATAACCTTGTTCCAGTATAGGGATCGAAACTGCACCCACGTGGTTTAACAAAGGTCCTATGAATATTTAGCTATAACCATGCCCCGTCCCCTCCACTGCCCCCTTGTTTGGTATCATTTGTTACTTTAGCAACATTCCTTCAATTTCTGAGTACAAATCATTTATGTATATGGTGAACAACAGCAATTGCAACATGGATCTCTGTGGGACTCCACTTCCCAATTTCAAGTAGTCTGGGAAAATTTCCTTAATTCCCAATGTCCATTTTCCATTTTGTAGCCAAATTTAAATCTGTGCTATTCCCTGATCCCTGATTCCACACACCCTGACCTTTCTCTTAGGTGTCAATTAATTTACTGGCGTATGACAGAAAGAGAGTAGTTTGCTTTAGGCTTCAAAGGTGACTACTTAGCTTACAGATCCAGTTTTCACTGTGTTCATAAAATAATATTTTTGCAAGGATAAAACTTTAGACTTCTGTTATTTCATCTTGTCTTGAACTGATCAGGCTGCTCATTACTCTCTTTGCATGATGGCTATTTTTGGTTGTAAGCAAATTATATATTGATTAAAAATGAGTCATTGTTAAATCACTTATTTGTTAACACAATGATCCAAGAAGAATTCTACCAGATGCACATTAAAAATTTAAAATTTTAATCTCATCTATTTAGCTTAATCAAGCGCAATGATTTCTCATGAAATTAAATGCAATGTTTTGGAAATACATTTCTTGAAGACCAGCTGTAGTTTTATAACATTTTGGCATTTTCATTTATATTTTCCACTATTTACTCTCCTAACAAGATTCACAATGAGTGAGTGTGGTGGTCTGAACTGTGGAATATTCCAAGATAGCTGTCCACTACTTGTCTTTGGCAAGTAAACTTACAGCAGGCAAAGCTGTAGGCCAACTTCTGTTCTCTGAGGATATAGAGCACTATTGATAAGTTATCCAGAAAGAAGGCAGGTGTCTGTTTAAATATGCAAGTCAATGGCCTGTGCTAGTTCTAAGACATGGATTGCCATTTTCATGCGAAAATGGACAGAGAATGTGCTATGTACGCTAGGTCTAATTGCATCAGGTATTGAGTAACCTAACCTAGGCCATTGGAGGTTGTTTCATCATGGCCTGAGAAATTTCTGTGGAGGAATTTTATGGGACTAAATGGGTAGAAATATTTCAACTACTACTTGGTACAACCGTGCTGACCTCTTGTCAGTTCCCTTCAAAGCAGTACACCAGGACTGTTTGGACTGCATCTTAATATGTTGCTTATATCTCAGTTAGTTAGTCATAGGCAACCTTGAATGTACAACTCTCTATTTCTTAATTCAGATCATAAATTGGTGGAAAAGCTGAGGTCCCAGTAGAGATCCCCAATACCGTATGTTTTATTTTGTCAATCAGAAAATATTTCCTTTGTACCTACTGTTCCAACCAATTACCAACACAATGCTAATTCTATGCATTTCATTTTTGATAATCTCTGGTGTAGAACCATTTTAAATGCATTTAAAAAGTCCATATTAACAATTATCTCCTATTAAACGTGGCAGCAACCTGGTCAAAAAAGACATCAAATAGCATGGTCAGATATGACCTACTTTTAACACAAATTCACAGTTGAAGGAGCATATGCATAATGGAAAATGTATTGAAACAGCAGCCTATCCTGAGTATTATTAAACGACCATGCTTCATTCAACTACGGTGTAACACTTTTATCTCTGAAGCCATTTGAAAGCGACTGTGCCACGTAATTTACAGTTACGTGTGCTCTACAGTGAAAAACAGTTAGCAATGAGAAAGCTGTAAGATTATGGTAAGGCCAGCTATAAACGTGCTGCTGGTCACGAGTGTTTTCTTGACATGTGCCATCTTCTTCTGTATCTGTTCTCGGGTCTTGCAGTCAGTGCACAACATTGGGCCTGGAATGTTGCCTGTTGTGTTCTAGAATGGTTGCTCTGAAATTGCAAAACAGGACAAGCAACTTTGCAATTACCTTTGCACAGCACTATTGCCACTTTGCCAGCCAGCAAACAAAGGATTTTGGAGCTGCATCGATCCATCACTGTCCCACATAATTTTTCTGCCTCCATATTTATTGCGTCAGCCAATTCTTTGCTGCAAAGAGCACTTTGGAAGGCATTAAAATATTTAGCCTTTTTGAAGGTTAACACAATTTTTGCCTCCATCTACAGCCACTTATCTTTAAGGGCTCCTGACACAAACCTTTTCTCCTCTGTGTGGGCATGTATTAAGAGCTCACCTTCTTTATAAAAATGTTCTGACCACATAAGTCATGGGGATCAGAAATTATCCAATTCAGTCCAAACTGTTTATATCTGCACTCACAAATCAGCATTTCCTGTAAATAATGGCTCCTGCAGTGAGTGGATTCTATCATGCAGTGCCAGTGAAAGCATAGGCATGGAAAAGCACCCAGTATTCAAATGAATCAGGCATTCATGAATCAGGGCTGATATCCCTCTTCCAGTGCTGTCTAGAAGAAATTAGTACACATCAGAAGAGTTCGACAGCAAGCCCAAGAATTGAATACCTGAACTTGCTCTTAAAAAACTATTTTGTACTGGCCAAACATCAGCAAAGAATGGGCAAGGACCTCTGCCCTGCTATTGTTATTATTGAGGCTGATAAAACATGTGCAACGATGTTAATTGACTCCTTTGAGTCAATTTGAAACTTCCAAAGCGCTGCATCTTACCTATGTTGGGCGGGGACGGGTGCAGAGCCGATCACCGCCTTCGATCGGCTGCGTGCCATTTTATGCGGGTGAGCCAATTAAGGCCCGCCCAGTGTGACGCGTGGCCGGTAGCACTCAGTGCTATCTGTGCGGGCAGGGGGGGGTGCCCTGTGCTCTTTTGCACAGTAAAATGTTTTAATAAAAGAGGAAGAAAATTATTTAAACATGTCCTAAAATGTGACAGTGTCACATGAGCTGGGACATGTTTGTCAATTGTGCAAACTTTAATTAATTATTTTATAAAACCTTCAGGAAACCTCATCCCGCCCGTGGAATGAGGTTTCCCGAAAAGCACAAGGCTGCTTGGGCTCTTCGCCTGCCCTCCAACCTTAAGGTTGGATGGGCAGCATTGCTAACAAGTTTAATTGGTTTTTTAGTGGCCTTAATAGGCTGTTGACAGTTCGGGCATGCAGCTGCCTCCGGCACACACTCGCCAAACTAAATATCTAAATGACGCGCAATGATGTCAGGATGCACGCCTGATGTCATCATTTTGCGTGTCGGGCACGCCCCCGCCAACGGCAATATCCTGCCCCAAGACATGGGGCAGCATTTTCCCGTCAGTGAGCGGGGGGCCAGGCCCGCTTGCCGATGTGTAAAATGACACGCGGTGACGTGGGGCCGGCGTCCTGATGTCATCGCGCATCATTTAGATTTTCAGTTTGGCAGGTGCGCAGCCAAATCAGCTGCGTGCCCATCGAACTGTCAAAGGCCTATTAAGGCCTGTTTAAAAACTAATTAAAACAATTGAGTTGCCTGTCCAACCTTAAGGTGGCCTTTGCATATTTCATGGAACCTCATCCACGGGCAGGATGAGGTTTCATGAAGTGTTTAAAAAATCAGTTAAATTTTTTCCAAAATTTCATTAACATGTCCCAGCTCATGTGAGAGTGTCACATGAGGGGACATGTTTCAAAAGTTTAAAAATCCTTTATTTAAAAGTTTAACACTGAAACAAATGTCCCTGAGGCACCTCCGTGCACCGTGGAGATCACTGCGCTCTTTCGTGCGCATGCGGGGAATCACTCAGGGAATCCCACCCCTGCCCGCACAGGAAGCGCTCAGTACGTCCGGGCACACGTCACGATGGGCGGGCCTTAATTGGCCCACCCACGTAAAATGGCAGCGCGGACCCGATCGGGGGCGCCGATTGGGTTTGCGCCCACCCCTGCCCCTGCCTGCCCCTGCCCGCCCCCGCACAACCCCCCGATGGGGGGAAATTTCTGACCATGTAGTAAAGATTGACAGTCGTGCAATGGTAAGAAATACAATTAAAGAAGCAGTAATTTATAAAGGTTCTCTCTAAAAGAGTAACCTAGTACATTAATTATGAACTATTACAATTTTCCTTTTGAGGAGTTCAACAGAAGGATTTCTTCCATAATTATGAATATGTACAGCATTATATTAAAAGTGGCTTGGTAGCACAGAACTTGACTATTGCTGGCAGGGGAGATAAGTTCCAATTGTGCTGGTGGCCATCTAATGCCCGTGGCTCTCAAGTTGATAGCAGCTTTGAAATTTTATGCCTCCATTCAGGGAGCAACTGGGGATCTATGCAGCATCTCACAGGCATCATCACATCACTGCATCAAGGTGGTCACTGATGCACTTTTCAGGGCAGTGGGCAGCCTCATTAACTATGCCACTGATGATGTGGGTCAGGCTGAGAGCGCTAGAGGTTTTGGTTACATAGTCAGATTCCCCGAAGTGCAGACAGTCATAGACTGCACATGTGGCCATTAAAAGCAGCTGTGGGTGAGCCAGAGGCAGCGGGTGAGCCAGAGGCAGTGGTGAACCTGAAGAAGCTTCACTCCCTGAATGTACAACTTGGATCTGAACACCGTCAGACGGTCATGCAGGTTTGTGCACAGTACGCTGAGTATAGCCACAATGCCTTTATCCTCACAGGTGCTACAAGTATTTGCACCAGCACCATAATTGTAGAGATGGATAATTGGTGACAAGGTAATTGGCTAAAGAGTTGATTCCTGACCCCGGGAAGGAATCTGCATATGGAGGCTGAGCACTGATACAACGTTAGCCATGCATCCACCAGGGCCTTCATTGAGCAGGTCATCACTCTGCTCAAAATGAGATCCTGATGCCTGCATTGAGTTGGTGGTGCACTGTAATAAGCATAGGTCTCCTGACTACTGTAGTCTGAGCCCTTCACAACCTGGTATTCTAGAGGGAGGAGGACAGGTCATAAGAGGATCTAGTTGACTGGCAGGCATCCTCAGATGAAGAATCAGATGAAGAAGCAGAGGATCAAACCAGCTTGCCATTCCACCTGAAGGCCAGTCTTGGGGGTCTCTAATACTGAGATGCTTTTCCTGAGGGTGTGGAGGCCTTTCAACACCAACATCAGTGCTCCGCAATCTCCTGCTCTCTGACCATCCTAAGGCAACATCCCCAAGGTCAGCATTGCGTACTGTATCAGCAAAGGAGTCTCTGAGGAGTCATGCTGCCTCAATATGTCAAGTAGCCATGAACGTTTTGCCCTTTATACCATTATCTAACCATGAGTTCCCTCACAACAACACCTACATATATGGTCACAAGCATTTAATATAGATGCACAAGACCGTCTCACACAGAAAACCAACATAAG
This sequence comes from Cetorhinus maximus, assembly GCF_964194155.1. Lineage (NCBI taxonomy): Eukaryota > Metazoa > Chordata > Chondrichthyes > Lamniformes > Cetorhinidae > Cetorhinus > Cetorhinus maximus. The sequence goes on along the minus strand of NC_135888.1, from coordinate 81,779,969 downwards.
TGAATACCTGTGATGACCCCTGTCTGCCCATTGTGATTTTTAAATTCTATTACATGTGCTGTGCCATGCTCCCCCTTTGCTGCCAGCTGTGTTTGAGGCAGGCTGCTGACCTCCATGCCCTTTTGCCTGGGATGACCTTGGCAGGTGTCCTCTGCTCGCCTGAGTCCCTCAGGGCTCTGGCATGGTGAGGGTCTCCTGTACAGTGACAGGAGCCTCTGTCGCCGTGGCAGAGGGACGAAGGAGCTACTGTCACCATCAGAAACACTCTGAGAGGAGCCCCCATATAGCTATTGCTCATCACTGTCGTAAGGTCCACTTGTAAAACCCTGCTTGCTGGAGAAGAATAAGGACCAGGTGTTTTGTTTCCCTCTCTCATTGGCTCTACCTGCTTGAGCTCAGTGACAATACAATGGAATGTAGGCTTGCACCCATACCTAGCATCCCCTTACTGAACTGTTGGCTCTGGTTCTCTATTAGAGTCACCAATCTCTCAATGAAGGAAGCCATACATACCATACACAGGGACAAGAAGGAAATCACAATGCTCATGGCATGGATGGACCCCTCCACTGTCTGAACCAGGGCACACGTAACCTCTGGAATCTCCGCTAGATTTTCATGCACCTCCTGCTCTATGTACAGCATCTCACAGACATTCCCGAGGCTCATCATTAGCCTGGGGCTCACCATCCGCATGGACTCCCACACTCCTAACATTGTCAGGGACCCGGACTGTCACCACTTTTGACAGCTGGTCTGGTGCTTGTGTGGTTCTTAAACCAGTTTGTGCTGCCAACTTAGCTGATGCACTCATACCCACCAAGGTGCAAGTCTCTGAGCTGGAGGAAGGTGCGGACCAAGGATGGAATGGTGCATCCTCTAAAGTCCTCTCCTTTTCCTCAGAGGTTAACACCTATCCTTCAGGGATGGTAGCTGCTGGGGTCTATGATTGATTTGTTGGAGAAAACATAAAGATGAGCTTCATTCAATGCTGCAGATGAAGTTGGAAATGAGATCACTACATCTTGGACAGACACCTTTGCCATGTAACCCATGACACAGAATGATGCCCTCCCAGGCACACGATGCACACTCATCCCTTCCACTTCCACCACCCTCTTCACAAACTAAGCGATGGTCCCTTGGATTCTCACCCACCCACCACGAACACCAGCCTCTTTGCGCCAATGAGTCTGCACCCCTGGTGACTGACCAGCTTCAGAATATCCTCCTCCACAGTCTACAATACCCCACTCCTCCAGGTGGCAGTGTTCCTCGCATTCCAACTTACCTTTCCCACCCAAGGCAGGCTGCCAAGGCTCCTTGAATATGCATTCTGGCTACATGCCATTTACATGACACCCACTTCCCATACATATCACCCGCATGCCCTCCCATAGGTGTGCGTTCTCATCAAGAGTTGGGTTTATCAGTCCCTCTTGCAGAACAGAGTAGATCATTCAGCCCCTTGTGGCACTGTAGCCAGGCCCTCTGAATGGCTACTGACTTTCTTTGTTACCTCCATCTAGGCTTGCTTGGTCTTGCTCTTCTTCCCATCTTGCGGTATGAGAACCTCCTGCTGATCAGTCACAGCCTGAAGGAGGACACCCAGGGAGTTATCATCAAACCGTGGGGCAGCTTGGCATTTTGCCTCCTCCACTGCTCCTGGCAGATGCTATGGGAGTGGGTCACTCTGACTTGTTGGGGATGCCGTGGAGAAATTGTTATCTCTGCCTTTCTTTTCCGGGGATGGCAGGAATGGCAGCTGCTAGGAGTTACTAGACCTAAGCCAAATGTACTGCCCAAGCTACACAAGCTCCCCTAATCTCTTTCCCTGCCTCTCCTCTGAGCTGCTGGAGCTCCTCAAACCTAGCGCTGGAACCTCCTTCTGGCTCACGTCCCACCCTAGGACATCAATTTACCAGCAGTCCTACTGGTCAGCCGCTAACTGGCTGGTCGATGCTTAATTGCAGTGGGAACACAGAGCAGGTCAGGAGCGGGCACACTGCATACCCGCTCCTGTCGCCGTGATCCTGCCATGATCTGTAAAATTCAGCCCTTTAAATCAATACAATCACAGTGATTGAGCGATGTCAGTCCATATTTATTCGTTCTCAGGAATTGATTCACAATGGCTTATATTCTCTTGAGTACAGGAGATTGAGGGGTGATCTAATAAAAATGCTGAAAATATTAAAATAATTTGATGAGGTAGATATGGCAAAACTAATTTCTCTGGTGTTTAATCAAGAACAAAGCACTAAAATCTTAAAATTCGAGCGAGGCCATTCAGGAGTAAAACCAGGAAATGTTTTTCCACAGAAAAGGTAATTTTTGTCTCTCCAAATTGTCTCCCCAAAAGGCTATGGTTGTTGGGACAATTAGAGTTTTGAAGACTGAGGGAGATAGATTTTTGTTAGGTAACTGAATGAAGGAAAATGGAGCAAAGGCAGGAAAATAAAATTGAGATGTAGATCAACCATAACCTAATGGAATACTTAAGCAGGCCTGAGGGGCTGAATGGCCTATTAAGTTCCAAAGTAAAACCAGCAACAAACTGGATTACCAGCACTGATTGAGGAAAAACAATTCCTGTCTTTATTCACGTATTCAACCAAAGTTGTGTTTTTATGCTACATCTGAGTTGTTTTACGTAATCCTCTGCATATCCCATTCCTGTTGGTGAGAAAACCGACCCCCATTAAGACAGTGCTGGGAAATGGGCCAATGCGAGGAACTGTTTTCTGGCTAATTAGTCTCATTATTAAGCCCCTTAAAGGTCATTGTCCCTGATCCCGCCAGGATTTTGTGGTGGCTCAAGGATTGTCCCAAACTTGCACAGATTTCTCATGTCTCCTGAAGGTCACCCAGCAAACCCTGTCAGGTTTGACAATTGGTCTTCCTGGGGGGTAAGTGGGGGTGGGGGGGATGGATGAGGTGGTGGTGGGGGGGGTCTCTCTCTTTCAAAGGTACTTTGGGCACCTTAACAGCAAAGGCAAATATTGGTGAAACTTAATAATAACCTCCAAAAGAACCTAAGTTAAAGTCAGAAACAATAGAGAAGGGAGAGTTCAGTGAGGTATGTGGAAGAGGAACTACATTCAAAGCAGATTTAGTTGGTAGCTTGATGAGTCAATCCTTGACACAGAAAGCTGAGGGAGGGACAGAGATTAACCCTTCAACTTTTGCTTCTCACTGGCAAGTGTGTTCCAATAAGTTGAAATGTGAAACAGTGAGAGAGGGCAGCTACCTTTCCTTTCCAGTATGAAAATAATGGAAGTAGGTAAACTATGACTTAATGTTATTGCATAACATAAAATCTGTTAGTCCCCAAAATGAACATCTCTTTTTAAAGATAAATATAGCCAATTACCACATGGACTGCAGCAGTTCAAGAAGGCAGCTCACCACCACCTTCTCAAGGGCAACCAGGGATGGGTAATAAATGGTGAACCAGCCAGTGAAGCCCACATCCCATGAATGAATTAAAAAAAAACTATTAACTGAAGGCATAAAGCTTACTTTCCTTTATATTTTGAGTCTATGGTGATTCCTGATGTTAACTTAATAAATTATTGCAGATCGAGTGAAATAAAATGTCACTTTATTTATTGGTTATTTACTTGCCAGTTCATAAAGATGGATAAAAGCAAAATACTGTGGATGCTGGAAATCTGAAATGAAAACAGAAAATGCTGGAAATAATCAGAAGGTCTGGGAGAGAAACAGTCACATGAGGGGACATATTTACATAAATTTTTAAATCATTTATTCAATTATTTTAATATCCATCCAATCTCCTTGAGGCAGTTCTGTGCCTAAGGGAGATTGCTGCACTCTTTCGCGCTGGCCCCGACTGTCCCTCCGTCCCCCCGCCCGCACAGGTAGCGCTGAGCCTTAATTGGCCCACCAATGTAAAATGACAGCGCGGAGCCGATCGTGGGCGGTGATCAGGTCCACGCCCACCCCTGCCCGCACTTGCCGAGCCCACCCGCCATATGTAAATCCTGCCCCACATCCACAAACATTCACTCCCTCCACCGCCAACTCACAGTAGCAGCAGTGTGTACCATCTACAAGATGCACTGCAGCAACTTACCAAGGCTCCTTCAATGGCACCTTCCAAACCAACAACTTCTACTACAAAGAAGGAAAAAGGCAACAGATGCATAGAAATACCATCACTTGAAAGTTTCCCTCCAAGTCACACACCTCCTAAACTGGAATTATATTGCAGCTGCTTCACTGTCACTGGGTCACAATCCTGGAACTCCCTTCCTAACAGAACTGTGGGTGTACCTATACCACACAGACTGCAACAGTTCAAGAATGCGGCTCACTATCACCTTCTCAAGGGCAATTAGGGATGTGTAATAAATGCTGGCCTAGCCAGCAATACCCACATCTCATGAAAGAATAACTAATAAAAAAATGTTTTCCTTACTGTACAGCTTACTGGTCAAAGGTTGTCACACCATCCGGAAGATTGGCATAAGAACCATCACTAAACATGATTAATTTCATGTCCTTCAGGTCCCCAAGGTTGGAAAATTGACTAATCATTTCTTTGTTTTTTAATATTTAAAATGTTTTATTTGCCCTTAAAACATCCTTGACTGTAGCATGTTTCATCATAGTACTTAGTCTTAATACATCAAAACCAGCGTCTGGTCTTGTCTGTATGCGTAGCCACTTCAACTGCCCAATCAAGTTTCTTAATTGCTCTGTTTCTTCTTTAGATGTAACATTAACTTGCTGTGATGAACTAGCACAATTTATCAGGATACAATTCACAGTTTCTGGATAAGATTGATGACTCAAGGTTACTCCAGCCCTATTCTGCTTAATGCCTATATATTTATAGGTCCCCGAAGTCCGACTTCTAATCTTAAATTTTCCTTTAACCTTATGTATAACAAACTTCTCAAATTCCCCAGAGTGTCCTCAGAAAATCATTGTCATGCACCATAAAGATGCCTGAGAGTTTCCCTTTGTGGTACCAGTAGTTTGGTTGCATTGCTGGATTTGCTTTCAGCTGAGTACAGCCTACTTGTAGCAAACAGATCTAACCGACAAATACCATATCCTTGATGTATCATTCAATCAATAAATGCATTTGTTTAATTTCCACAGCTTCCCTTCTATATCACTTGTCTCTTCAGGCAGTTTCAAAAACACTTCTCTCTGAAATTCTTTTCCCTGGAAAAATGCAGCTTTTATATTGATCGACCTACATTCCCACAAATATGTGGCCATCAGAGCTAAGAACGTTTTCAGAATTATCTTTCCCACTGTGGGAGAATCCACTCTAAAATCATAATCTCCAAGTCACGCTCTGAGCCACTAGTCTCACTTCTGCATTGTTAATTCTTTCTGGGAGGACTTTTTTCTCATCTGTGTGATAAGGCTGACTGTCCACTTTCTGGGACTTCAGGGTAGTCACCAAATTCCTTTCAACAATGCAAATCTTTTTGTTTTGCCTTTCATTAATTTATCTTCTAATTTGTTGTAACCACCAAAACCTCCTGGCCATGAGGGATTCTACTTCTGGTATTGTTTCTAGACTGTTCTGTGATCCTTGTTTTATTGCATAATCTAGTCAAGCTACTGCCTCTACTTGCCCTCCAATGTCCTTCTGGACTGCTTCTACAGGATCTCTCCCTCCCACGATCAGAGGTTCTATTGCTGGTATGTGATCATTTCCTAGTTCAAGAGTCACTCCCAGATCTACTATGAGAACTCACGCTGCATTTTCTTGCTTTCCACTCTTTCAACCCATTCTGCCAGTCCATAAATCTTATTTCTTGTCCATTATCTTGGCCACTTAGCCAATGTTTGAACTTGCAATAGCTTTCTCTGCTCTCACTGCAATAGTTTTCCTCTGTATTCCTTAAAGCGAAGCTGCCCAAAACTAATGAGCTTGGGGTTAATATGTCGCTCACAATCTGACTTGCTTGATGGAGTGATAATCACAACTAACTGTTAAGGCTGCCTCAATGTTCCAGAACTAGTTGGTTTGAGAACCATTTCAATTTTTGCCAGCTTGTATGATTTGGCAAAATAAGCATTCACCTTTTTGGGGAAAAATGAAAGAGAGCAAAGAAACCTTGCTGTCAACCATCCAAAAGTGAATCTGCAAAACAGCAGCCCCAGTTATTAACTAAAATGTGCTTTTAACTAGACAGAAAAATGAGAAAGTTAAAGATCTCTGGCTTTACTACAGCATGTAAATGAAGTGCTTCTCACATGACATGTAAGAAAATTGCAGTTAGTGGTTTAGCCCTCAAAGTATGATAGATTTATGTTGAAGAGTATCAATGTCAATTGAATATGTAAAAGAAAGACCAGCTCCTTCATCCCTACACTTTCTAACTTATTAATTTTAGAATTTTTCATTATTACTTCCAATTGTTTGGAGACACTAATAAGAAAATATACAATCAATATAAAATATTAACTAAACCCATTTAAAAAAAAATATTTTAAGACAGTTTTGTAAGTAAATATAAATACTTTTCCTGTGAAATTATATCCAGTGCAAAATAATGGATGGGTAGGAGGAAATGAAAGACAGTAAAGCAACTAATGGGTTCACATGTTACCCTAAATCATAAAAATGAGCCTTGACAGTATATATAGAGGAAATGTTGTGGCCAGCAGAGAAACATAATAAATACCTCCAGAGTTGAGTTTAACTACATCACCCTGACATATGGAGAAATTTATTATAATTGCATCAACAGCTGTGACACACCTGATTGACACTTGCAGTAGGTTTTCAACTTAAATAAAGCAATATTAATATATGTGTAGCCAAACAATTCCCTTTATATCAGTTTTATGATGTAATTCAAAACATCCTTATTGCTGCTGTTACTCATGCTTTCTGAGTTTTGCAGCCACAAAAGGCTTACAAAATTATTTTCATTGAGGAAACAGTTACAGGAGAGTGAAAACTTTCAGTTGTAATGTCATTATTCTTGACTATCCTCTCATACATCAATTGAAAGTATTATTGCCAACAGCTGATGCTGCCAAAATGGCAGCAACCGTCACCAGTAAGCACCTCAAATCTGCTTCAACAATGTGGTTCAGGTCAGGGCAGGTGCAAAAGTATTAGGCACCCTAGACAACCTTCAGCCTTGCCCCTCCATTCCGACACACCCGCAATTAACTTTCGTAAATGAATTTTGTGCGTTAGCATGAATAAAGATTCTGCATTTATAATTACAAATTTATTTTACATGAAAAAGGAGAGTATTCTGATACTGATTGCACATTTCCATCACTCTACTCTTTTAATAGGACATATAATGGAAGAAATGCACTTTATAATGTTGAATATGGCTCATATGATGTAATGTTGTGTGTTCCTGTAACAGTTACTAGATGATTTTATGTGCAATTTGCTCAATCAATAATCATTGTGATACAGTGGGCTAGATTAAATTATGTTCTTTGAGATTAGTTACTGGTTCGCAGTTTGGAATAGTCATGTAGACGTACAAACATATAAAACTGTTGCATAAACAGAATAAGGAATATAACATAAAATTTTGAGAAAAACTGCAATGTAGATACATGGAAACCTATGTGTATGTCAGTATATGTGGATGGATATCAGTAGATCTAGACCTTTTATTCCCAATGCTAAAGTCTGCTTTTTACTCATGCAGTTCCATGAATCCATCATTCAGTTTTTTGCTGCCCACCCCATCCCTCCTAAAAAAATTTTGCTCGTCTCAGCAACTGCCTAATTTGTCTAGTGGTTGCAGTGGCCCTGTCTCAGGCACAGGGCTGCAGCAACCAGTGTAGTTTAGGCACTGTGGGCAGAATTTTACATCCCACGGGCGGGCATGCACCCAACCCGATAGGGTGTAAAGTCGCGGGAGATGATGGCGATCAGGCATCCTGAAGTCATTGCGCACTCGCGCGATATTTCGCTCGGTGGGCGTGCGCAAAAGTCGGAAGCATGCCCACCAACAATTAAGAGGGCAATTAAGCCCATTGTTGGCGCAATTGTCTTCGATTTTTCGTGGCTCATCCAACCTTACGGTTGGTGGACGGGCGAATCGGCCAGGCGGCCTTTACATTTTTCATCAAACCTCATCCAAGGGCAGGATGAAATCTCCATTATGAAATAAATAAAAATAAATATCTGTGGATTGCATTTTTATGAGGTATATTTTCAGGTGCTTGATTGTGATGCATGGACATTTTTTTGCTGCTTTTTAAACCTTAATTTCATCATTTGAAGGCCTGCAGTTCCCTGAGGCAGCTGTCTGCCTTCAGGGAGCTCTCTCACAGCGCTCACCCATGCCCACAGTCATATCATTGCCTGGCCTCTTCCCACCCCCACCCCAGCAGCACTGAGCTTTTCAGCATGCGTTTCACTCTGGCTGGCCATTAATTGGCCAGCCAGTGTGAATTCGCGGTCGGGTGTCGATCGTGGTTGGCGCTCTGTTTCCTGGCTGCTCCTAGGCTTCCCGATCGCGCGCACCTGCCAAAGGTAAAATTCAGGCCTGTGTGAACTTATCAGGTCATGTGCCATTATACAAGGTCAGCACACTAGCACAATCTTTCAGTGGCTCTGGAACATAGCTTGCAATACAGAGTTGTCCTCATTCTTAATACTGTTGGGGAGGGGGGCAGAAATGGCTGGAGCAAATCACTAAAGTCAACTGACCCTTTTGAATGACTTTTGCTTTGGAGTTGCTGCAGCTGGAGGTTCTGCATGGGAAGATCATACTTTAAGAATTGGAGGACCACTCTGGATTCAAGAACAGCAGTGAGGAGTGAGCTGACAGATGGATGGTACCAAACAGGGACTGTGTAGTGGGAGGAGAGGTGCTCAGAGCTGGTGACAGCTCAACCCATGCATCCCTGCCTCCTCCACAGACATAGGCTCCTGGCATCTCCTGAGCCTGAAGGAAGCTGCATGTGATTAAAGTTTCCACTTTTATTTCGAGTATTATTAATTTTACTAGATAGGGGAGGCAAAAAGGTTCAATCCTATTTCATCTGCCTACTATTGCCAAGGGCAATCCATGAAGAGATTTGCTAGTCTTGGATGGTTGCCAAGTTAACCAATGCTCACATTTTTTTTACTTTTTAACACTCCCTTATAATAATTGTCAATAACATTTCACTAAGCTTGGTGCAGTGTCAAGGAGAGAATTCAGCCAGTTCATATACTTTTCAAATGAACGGAATACCTATAATGTAAACTTCATTAAAGATGAGTCAGTTTATCTAGTCCAAAGTCTTTTAAACTTTTAATTTGCTCAGCCTCTATTTCATCTAGGCCTTTGGCTTTCTTGTTTTTCATCTTATTTATTGCTGTTCTTACTTCATCGTTCATGATGTTTGGATCATCTATGTTTTTCTTAATTGTTGGCTTTTCTTCCTGTCCGTTGTCCTCAGATAGGTCTTTTATGTATTCAGTTCATCTTGCAAGCACTTGGTCCATTTCCATGATAACTTCTCCATGTTTCCGTTGATGCTTCCACCAGATTTACACCCGACTTTTCCTGTGATTCCCCTAATGTCTTTATGCATTGTCCTTGAGTTTCTGTTTTTACATTTTTCTATTACTTCACATTATTTGTTCAACTATTTTTCCTTCTCTTCAACCACATCTTTGTTTGATCCTTTTATCCAATTCCTGATATTTCCACTGATCTATTTCCTTTGCCTTCCTTCTGTGCTTCATCAGGTCAAATATTTCATCTGTCATCCATTTTTGTTTCATCCTCTTTTCTTTAATTGGAATGGTGCTGTGTAATCTGATGTGTAATATATCTTTAAGAAGAATGTTATAATGGAAGATCACATGATCTTAGTATCCAATAGCAGAGTAGCGTGGGCTACCTCATTAGTCAGTAGTCTGTAATGTTTAAACAGAGTTTGAGTTGAAAACACATTAGTGCAGCTGCTGAGTTCTTTTGTAAATAAATAGAATGTGTTCTACCTAAGAACTGTCTGCCGATCTATTCTGTCTAACTCAGCCATTCTGAAACCAGCGTGCAACCTGGGTCCATAAGTCCAACCAGGCTAGTGACTGAGAGGATCCAAGAAACTGGCAACGAGGAAAAAGCAAGAAAAAGCAAAAAAGAATGAGAAAAAGCGAGGAAAAAGCAAAAATATAGTAAGCTGGCTTTGAGAATAAAAAAGGTTAACAAAGGAAATTAAGAAAAATGACATTGGGCAATACCTCGCGTGATAATTGTAAGTAGGATTTCCGTCCTAATCATCAAAGCAATCCCCTCAAAGCATGCCGCAATTCGGAGGAATCGATCCTTTTGATCCAGCTATGGATGATTGGTCTCATTATATTGAATGCCTCGCGTTCTTCTTCCAAGTGAATGACATTGCGGGGGAGGAGAAGAGACGAACGATCCTCTTATCCACATGTGGGAGTAAGACCTATGGATTGATTTGAAGTTTTACAGCACCCAATGTCCCAGATTTGAAAAGTTTTGATGACATAGTGAACTTCGTAAAGAGTCATTACCAGCCAAAGTCTTTGGTAACGATGCAAATTTAACTTAAGAAATAAAGCCCTGGGGAGACAGTTGCCTCTTATGTGGCAAACCAGAAACAGTTAACAGAATATTGCGAATTTGGTACAATCTCTAAGCATAAATGATATGCTTAGAGATTGTTTGGTGTGCGGTGTAAATGAAGGTACGATTCAGAAGAGATTATAGTCTGAAACAAATTTGGATTTTAAGAAGGTGCTGGAGATAGCACTGGCCATGTCTCGCCTTTAGGGAATTTTACTGAAGGTAGGACAGGAATCAGGCAGGCTACCCACCTAAGGAGGTGGGGCAGCCAATTTATGCGCATCAGAATAATTTGCTAAAAATGTGATATAGAAATTGCTATCAGTGAGTCAAAGAAAGGATTGTCACTCACTGGCCTCAGCAATTGAAATGCTTTACGGATACACCAGAATTTTCTCTGCAGGTGTTCAGCCATTTTGTGCTGCAATGGTGTTCTCCACAGCTTTAATATTTATATTTAAGTGACATTAATTGCTGGAGAAGAATTAAATAATTACTGCAGAGTTGTCAGAATTGGACTTTGTTTCTGTTAACAAAATCTGTTTATACCAATAGCATGTCACAAAACAGGACGCTTTCACCTATTTGCAATTTGGAAGTGCTGAAGAGAACCATTTGCAGGAAAACAGTTATCCCGAGTCTGCTGTTCTTTTATTTGCTGATGCAAATGTACGAATGATTCAATTATTTTCATATAACCTAGCCTTGTTATAAATTATATTCTTCATTGCACTCTTCAATTACAAATGTGACACAGTAATTCTGGTTTAAATTGTTGAATTTCAAATGATACAGCTTCCATCACTTCCAAAATGATTGCCCAAAATGATTGTCTAAGGATGTAGGAATAATTTCTTCTATTGGTTTGGAATGCATTGCTTGAAAGGATGACAGAAGCAGATTCAACAATAACTTTCAAAAGATAACTGAACACATACTTGAATAGGAAACATTTGAACAGCTATAGAGAAAGAGCACATTGGGAGTGGGAGATGGGAGTGGTAATAATAATTAGATATCTTTTTTGAACAGCCAGCACAGGCATAATGGATCAATGTCTACTTTCTGGGCTGGATGACTCTATTGTTCAGTTAACCCTTGGTAACACCATCCCATATACCAATTCTGTCACGAATCATGTCCTATCTAAATAGGATGAACACAATTATTGGCCAGCAATATAAGTCTGTTCCCTCATATGCCAACCATATAAGGCAGAATTTTTTTTAGAATGGAACAGACCATTTGGCCCAACAGCTCTATGCTGGTGTTTATGTACCAAGCCTCCTCCCACCTTACTTCATCTCACTTTAACAGCATATCCTGCTATTCCTTCCTCCCTCATGTGCTTAGCTAGCTCCCCCTTAAATGCTTCAATCACTAAATGTGGTAGAGAATTCCATATTCTTATAACTCTGAGTAAGGAATTATACTTTACATACATAATGGCTACTACAACATTCTTCATAACCTAAGTGTGGTTGTGCTGAAGGTTACAAAAGGCAATTGGATTAACGAGTGACTGGGTTTAGGCAGGAACCTTCTATCAAGCCATGGATTTCCAACTATGTATGACAATAATGTAAGTGGTGCAGGTGTGGAAGTGGGACTGAATATTGAGCTGGACACATGGGAACACCACTGCCTGGAAGTTCCTCTCCAAGCCACTCACCATCCTGATTGGAAATATATTGTCGTTCCTTCACTGTTGCTGGGTCAAAATCCTGGAACTACCTCCCTAACAGCACTGTGGGTTGCAACGGTTCAAGGAGGCAGCTCACCACCACCTTCTCAAGGGAAATTAAGGATGAGCAATAAATGCTGCCTAGCCAGGGATGCCCACATCCCATGAGTGAAATGAAGGAATGGTTTGTTTAAAGATCTTCTGAATCCAACCAGCAATGTTACAGGTTTGCTTCAGGGGCTACACTTTTCAGCACTTTGTAAACCAGTCTGACCAACTGGATAAAAGCAAATAAAATTGCAATAAAAACAGAAAGTTCTGGAAAAACACAGCAGGTTTGAAAGCATCTGTGGAGAGAGAAACAGAGTTAGTGGATGCAATCGTCCGGTGCCGTTAGCGTCGGGTGCCATAGTGCGCTCGGGCAATATGGTGAGAAGGCCAAAAATTGCTTTCCTGCCACCATGAAGCCAGTTTGCGATTGTCCGCTCCGTCCATCAATGACAGGCCGCATTTCTGCCCAACGTTGGGAACTTAATTTTAATGCATTTGCATCTCATTATTGTCCCCTCCGGCTGGAATCATCCCACTATGTCAAACTTACCACCCATGTCGGTGTTACTTCAGAACGGCATGCTTCCGACTGCCTTTAAAAGGTGTGCATCTGGCGAGCTGAACTTCAGGGGGAATTCTGAGGTGAGTGCAGATAACTTGCGAGCATCGCCTATGGGACATCAAGGAAGAGGTGCTGTGCATTCAGGGTAGGGGGATGGGGGCACAGGCAAGTCGCATTTTCCCGGCTGGCTTTCAGTGTGGTGCTGGGACAAGGGCACCAGTGCGGCTGAGGCCATGGGGGGTGGGTCAAGGCAGCACAGACTGAAGGAAGTACACAAGCATATGGCAGGAGGCGGGGATAGGGGGAGCAGCAGTTGGTGATGAGGGAAGCAGCCACGCACTTGGAAAAGCTTGTCAAAAGTGAGCATTCTTCCGCAGCTGAGACCATTCAGCAGCAGCTCCATTGACATGCTTAGAGTTGGGCGCCTGAAGATTTTCTGTCCACTCAAGCAACGTAAAAGCAGGAATGTGCCACCAAATGCTCCAGAACCTTTCATGCCTCGGACACAGATTGCAAATTAATGTGTGTTTTAGGGGGCAACAGAACAATTGGCCAACTGGGCAAGTTGTAGAATCCCCTTGCGAAAGGTGGTCATGGTGCAGTGACTGGTGGAGGCGCTCACGGCCCCTTACAATGTCTTAATTAAGGTTTGGACCGGTATCCCTCATGGTTCAAGCTAACAGTGCAGCCTTGCAGTGTGGGTTAGGAGAATGCCTGCACCTGAGCTGAGAGCACTGCATGCAGTCCAGTGGCCGAGGCTGCTGCCAATCGGTCAAGTGGACTGGGACGGAGGTGGGTGGGGTTTCGGACAGCCGTGAAGCACACTACACACTGGTCATCCAAGTGGTGGCCAGCACTCTCCTGCCTGTGTGAAGGATCCTTCACACTTAACCAAGAGAGGTTCTTAGGACACAAATGCTAACCCACACGTCTCTTTCTTTGATCCTGCAGGAGGAGAACACCAGGGAGTGTCCATAACTCCTACATCCTTAGAAGGTCTCAGATTACTAACACCTTCCAAGTTCTACAGAGGCTGCAGGGTTGGCTAGTCTGGTACAAGGGCTACCCACAGACGATGTGGCTGATGTCGCCTGTGTGGCGGCCTCAGACTGCAGCAAAGCAACAGTATAATGAGGCTCATGTCGTGACCCGGACTTTGGTGGAGCAAACGATATGCATCTTGAAAATGAGGTTCCAGTGCCTCGACAGATCTGGTGGAGCAATACAATAGAATCCCCAGAGGGTGTCACGCATCATTACAGCTTGCTGCACGCTACACAACCCGGCGCTGCAACATGGGGAGGGCCTGGCTGAGAAGGAGATGTGAGCTTTGAATTCAGTAATAAGACTTAAAAGGTTTTAAAAAACTAAATTAAACATTTTTTAATAAGAGAAATGATTTTAAATGCATACATAGATCTACAAATTACTACTATGATACTTCTAAATCCCCTAATCAGTCTAGCTCCCAGTTACACTTTTGTTGAGGCAACAGTAAGACACATAGATTTTAAAAGACCCAGGCAAAGTAAATGATACCCTGAACAGTCGGATTCAAAGTGAGTTCTCTTAACTTCAGTCCCCGGAGGCAGCAGTTTGGTATATACAGGCTACAGGCTTTTCACACTTGTTGGATCTTAAACTGCCTCCCTTACAAACAGTCTTCTCTCCTTTATATACATTTTCCTCTTTGAATGCAAATTCTCATTGTTTCACTATGTCTTTTGAACTTTACCTCTCTATTAATGAAAATTCTATCGTAGTGCCAATTCCACCAGTAATCTTTGGGAAAAATAAATGAACACACTATTTCTTATTACTTCTGCTGGCTATGTATACATTACACCCCCTCCTTTGAATTCAAGCCACTATAGTTTGTTTAAAAATGCAAATGTTCCCTTTACACTTCACATTCTCAAGTTTCTCATGTTTACCTAATTAACATTTCAGACCTAACTTCTCTTCTTACATCAAAGCACCCAGACTAGTTGCCTCTAATTCAATTAAGTCTCACACTCACACACACAGACACAGACATTGACACATCCCACTACTACTCTATTTTACAATAAATTCCAATAACATTATAGAAATTATTATATCTTCCTGACAGTGGGCAAATCAGAGGCCACCTGCATCTGACATATTTCCCATGACTACATAATTTATGAGGTGGGAAGGGAATGATACAGTGCGAAAGCCCGCCATTGTACCCAGTGGGAAAAACATCTTTTTTCCCACCCGCTACTGCATTTAGTGCAAATCCGGGACAATTTTGCCCAATGTTTCAAGTCCAATAGGATTCTGAAGAAGGGTTGTACTGGACTGGAAAGTTTAACTTTGCTTCTTTCTCCACAGATGCTGCCAAACCTGCTGAGTCTGACTAACTGGATACTACCTCTTAATAATTTTTGTTCAATCTAAAGAGCATTAACTACTTTTGATTCAGTGTAAGTTGTATGGTGGAGTACGGAATGATGTTCAATGGAAGAAGAGGGCTGTGCACCGTGAAAATAGGCTAAAATCTGTGGAAGATTTTCATAAACCAATCTGAACATAAATAAAATTTACATACCAATAAACATTAGCAAATATTCTGACTGAAGACCATGACTGTTGGTTGATCCACAGTTCAATATTCTGCTTAAAGGTTATATGGTACATTATTAGTTATGATAAGTGCTGCATAACAATAATATCCTATGTCTGAATGATATTCAGGCAATTTTTTATCTTCTTTTTAATTGAGCCACATAACCTTTTTCCCTAAAGGTGTAGAAAGAGATCAGTAAACTAAATATCTCAATGGCACATTGTTGAATTTCCAGGTGGCCTTACAAAATATGGCATCTGTCTAGTTGCATGTTTACTGTTACTTAATAACATCTTTTAAACTGCTAAAGTTGCAGATTATTTCTGGTTTGTGAGATGTCAAATTTATCTCTCAACTGTGCATCAATTTCTGAACTGACTCTCTGCGAAATGGCAAAGATTTGTTTTTCTACATCATACGACTTTTTTACATTTGAGTGACCCTTTTGAAAAGAAGTGGGGTTGTTACATAAAAGCAGATGGTGTAGGAAATGATTTTCTAAAATAATAGGTTCTGTCAGTCACTCCTTCTCATTAGTTCAACTGGATAAGTATTATGTGAGTTAGTGGAATTAATTGTGTTTTCAACGATTTCATTCCTAAAATGGAAAATACTTTGTTCACCAAATTCTTTCATGTCACTAGATCAGTTCTGAAATGGATGGCTCTTCACTTTTATAATTCTTTTCTGATAACATGGCTATTGTAGATTAGTTGAACTTCATTTTAAAGTTATTTCAGAACTCTATAAACATATATTTGTTACAACACTAGTAGCATTCCTCACTAACAATTTACATAAAAATGATCTAAAATTAATGTGATGAGTCCGTTCTGGGTCTTGTTCACAAAGTGCTGATTCTTGTTATTTGTATCATCGATACTTTCATCCTGGAAGGATTTACTATTGGAATTATTATCTCCTTTGAGAATGTAGGATGCTCCATAATGATAACGGGCATAGTAGAAAGTGTCTGTGGCTGGTGTGAGATAATAGAAATTTATGTCTTTATTCTATATGATTTTGGGATTTTAAGGATGAATTTGTGGGGATCTGTTTATTCTGTGGCAAAGTTAATATGTAGGAGGTAACGCACTTGGATAACTGCATTGCAATATGTTTGTCAACCTGTTCAATCTCTTTCAAGTGGATTTCCATAGTTGCTTTAACCCTCAAATGCTGTGCTTAAACACAGCTCTTGTTTCCAAGGAACTCTCCATATTGCTACTTTTGATAAATTCACCTTCATGAAAATAGTCTAAAAATGTAATTTTTCTGTTATTGAGGTTAAGAACGAATGGACCTATGCATATAGAAGTGATATTGATAGATGATATAGATGAACAACTCAGGAAGTTCAAGGCAAAAATGTATCAATGCTGTTCAGTGCCTTAATTTCACCACTTTATTTGTATTTTTGTGAGGAGAAATTAATGTAAGTATGTAGCTGAGATACACAGAAATGACTCCAGCACAGACATCATCATGAAAAAAAGATAAGATTGATTCTGATTCTATTTGTCCATTTTTAAATTAATCTTTGTAATATTTACCCTTTGTGTTTAGAGGTGTGCTTTATAACATACAGCTCAGGTGTGAAGAGTTTCATTTTCATAGATGAAAATGTGAAGTTGCATGCTTACATTAAAGTATTGCATTTTATTTGAACTCTTTTCAATCACAACAAGGCTCAGTCCACCTTTAGAACCTACTTCTGTAGAACAAGTCTTAAATTCAAATGTTGAATTTTTAAGTAAATGCTTCAGATTGATTCTGACTATGTCAAGCAACAGCTTGACATAGTCACATTCACCGAAACGTGCCTTACAGCCAATGTCCCAGACACAACCATCAATATCCCTTGGTATGTTCTGTCCCATTTGCATTTGCAACAATCTTCAGCCAGAAATGCCGAGTGGATGATCCATCTCGGTCACCTCCAGAGGTCCCCAGCATCACAGATGGCAGTCTTCAGCCAATTCGATTCACTCCACGTGATATCAAGAAACGGCTGAAGGCACTGGATACTGCAAAGGCTATGAGCCCTGACAACATTCCGGCAATAGTACTGAAGACTTGTGCTCCAGAACTTGCCGTGCCCCTAGCCAAGTTGTTCCAGTACAGCTACAACATTGACATTTATCCAGCAATGTGGAAAATTATTCAGGTATGTCCTGTAAACAAAAAGCAGGACAAAGCTAACCTGGCCAATTACCATCCCATCAGTCTACTCTTGATCATCAGTAAAATGATGGAAGGGGTTATCAACAGTGCTATCAAGCAGCACTTGTTTAGCAATAACCTGCTCACTGATGCTCAGTTTGGGTTCTGCCAGGGTCACGTGGCTTCTGACCATGGACAAACGTGGACAAAAGAGGTGAACTCTAGAAGCGAGGTGAGAGAGACTGCCTTTGACATAAAGACAGCATTTGACCGAGAGTGGCATCGAGCCGAAACAAAACTGGAGTCAATGGGAATCAGGGGTAAAACTGACCACTAGTTGGAGTCATAACTAACACAAAGGAAGATGGTTGTGGTTGTTGGAGGTCAATCATCTCAGTTCCAGGACATCACTGCAGGAGTGCTTCAGAATAGTGTCCTCGGCCCAACCATCTTCAGCTGCTTCATCAATGACCTTCCTTCCATCATAAAGTCAGAAGTGGGGATGTTCCCTGATGATTGCACAATGATCAGCACCATTCACGTCACCTCAGATGCTGAAGCAGTCCATGTCCAAATGCAACAAGGTGTGGACAATATCCAGGCTTGGGCTGACATGTGGCAAGTAACATTCGCGCCACACAAGTGTCAGGCAATGGCCATCTCCAACAAGAGTGAATCTAATCATTGCACTTTAAAATGCAATGACATCACCATCATTAAATCCTCCACTATTAAAATCCTAGGGGTTACCATTGACCAGAAACTGAGCTGGACTAGCCATATAAATGTGGTGTTACAAGGGCAGGTCAGAGGCTAGAAATCCTGCAGTGAGTAACTCAGCTCCTGATTCCCCAAAGCCTGTCCACCATCTACAGGTCATACGTTAGGAGTGTGATGGAATATTCCCCACTTGCCTGGATGAGTGCAGCTCCAACAACACTCAAGAAGCTCGACACTGTCCAGGACAAAGCAGCCTGCTTGATTGGCATCTTAGCCACAAACATTCACTTCCTCCACCACTAATGCACAGTGGCAGCAATGTGTACCATCTACAGGATGCATTGCAGGAACTCACCAAGGCTTTTTATACAGCATCTTCCAAACCCATGACCGCTACCATCTATAAGGACAAGGGCAGCAGACACATGGAGACCTCACCACCTGGAAGCTCCCCTCCAACTTACACACCATCCTGATTTGGAAATATATCACCATTCCTTCCCTGTCGCTGGGTCAAATTTCTGGGACTCCCTCCGTAACAACACTTTGGGTGTACCTACACCACATGGACTGCAGCAGTTCAAGAAGGCAGCTCACCACCACTTTATCAAGGGCAATTAGGGATGGGCAATAAATGTTGGCCTAGCAAGCGATGCTCATAACCCATGAATGAATAGAAGAAACAGCAGGACAGACCCTGCATAAGTGGCAGCACAATGGTATACAGTCAGGAGGGAGTTGCCCTGGGAGTCCTCAGTATTTACTCTGGATCCCATGAAATCCCATGGCATGAAGTCAAACATGGGCAAGGATTTCTCCTACTGATTACCACCTACCTCCCTTTCTCAGCTGATGAATCAATTAGGAATATGATGGAATACTCCCCACTTGCCTGGATGAGTGCAGCTCCAACAACAGTCAAGAAGCTCAACACCATCCAGGACAAAGCAGCCTGCTTGATTGGCACCCTACCCACAAACATTCACTCCCTCCGCCATTAATGCACAGTGGCAGCAATGTGTACCATTTACAGGATGCACTGCAGGAACTCACCAAGGCTCCTTATACATAATCATACTCCTCCATGTTGAACACCATTTGGAGGAGGCACTGTGGGTGGCTAGGGCACAGAATGTCCTCTGGGCTGGAGGACACCAATGCTCAGTTTGGATTCCATCAGGGCCACATGGCTTCTGACTGCATTGTAGCCTTAGTCCAACATTGGCAAAATAGCTAAACTCAAGAGGGGAGGTGATAGTGACTGCCTTTGACATCAAGGCAGCATTTGACCTACTGTGGCATCAAGGAACACCAGCAAAACTGGAGTCAATGGGAATCAGGGAGAAAACTCACCACTGGTTGGAGTCTTACCCAGCACAAAGGAAGATGGTTGCGGTTGCTGAAGGCCAATCATCTCTTTGCTGCAGAAGTTCCTCAGGGTAGTGGCCTAGGCCCAACCATCTTCAGCTGCTTCATCAATGACCTTCCTTCCATCAGGTCAGATGTGGCAATGTCACTGATGATTAAATAATATTCAGTACCATTCATAACCCCTCAGATATGAAGCAGTCCATTTCAATATGCAGCAAGTTCTGGACACATTCAGGCTTGGGTTGAAAGTGGCAAGTAACTTCTGCGCCATACTACTGCCAGGCAATGACCATCTCCAATAAGAGAGAATCTAACCATGTCCCCTTGACATTCAATGGCATTACCATCACTGAATCCCCCAGGGGAATTTTCAAAATTTAGTAAACTATGTCACGCCCACAACAAGCAGAATAACAAGTGAGGTGACAAGTAGTTATTATTTTCACCCCGTTTCTGTTTCTTCTTTCACTGTTAAAACTCAATACTACTGGTTCCCTGCAGATGCTAGAGAGAGACCTCCTTGAGGGGGGGGGGGGGGGAGGGGGGGG
Source organism: Cetorhinus maximus (assembly GCF_964194155.1). Classification (NCBI taxonomy): domain Eukaryota; kingdom Metazoa; phylum Chordata; class Chondrichthyes; order Lamniformes; family Cetorhinidae; genus Cetorhinus; species Cetorhinus maximus. Next base: position 81,759,712 of record NC_135888.1, on the reverse strand, counting down.
GGGGGGGGGGGGGGGGGGGGGCGATGGGAAAACAGTGGAGGACAAGGCAAAATTGATAAAGAACACAAACTTTCAATTATATAGTACCTTTAATGTCGAAAAATGTTCCAGGCGCTTCACAAAGAGGGTAAGGATAAACAGATGTTAAACTAAAGGAGGACTGATTAGGAAGTGTTAAAGAGGTGGACTTTAAGGAATTTATGGAGAGGGGAAAGGATTACTGAAGGAATTTCAGAACACTGGACTTAGACAGCTGAAGGCATAACCATTAGTGATTGATCAAAGTGGAAAATGCACAAGACGTTATAATCAAAGGAAGATATTCTGGAGAGAAGAGGGTGAGGTTGTAGAGTTGGTGCAGATTATGGTGAGATAATGAAGGATTTTGAATGTAAAGAACATTACATTTGTGACCTTGAGAACTGTCCTGAGGACTTGGGTGATGTTGAGTGGGAATTGGTGCAGGATAGTATAAGGATAGCAGAGGTTTGAATTAACTGAAGTTTATAGAAAGTGATGTATGTCAGACCAATCAGGGAGGCATTGGGCCAGTTGATTATGAAGGTGACAAAGACATGAATGTGTGTTTCGGCAACAAGTAAATTGGGGAGGGGATATGGAAGGTAATGATCTGGAGACGGAAGTAGGCTGTTTTCTGATAGAAAAGATATGGGATTAGAAGGTCAGTTCTATGCCCAACAGAATGCTAAGGTTGCAGACAGACTAGTTCAGCATGAGACAGTGTCCTGGGAGGGCAATTAAATCAGTCGTGACTTTATGAGATTTATGATGGAGGCCAAAGATGATATCTTAGATCTTCCCAATGCTTAAATGGAGGAAATCAAAGCTTATCCATGATTGAATGTTGGATAAGCAGTCTGAAAGCACGGAGACAATGGAAGGGAAGTGGGACAGAAGTAGAAATGCCATCCACATACATGTGGAAGCTGACTTCATACCAGCAGGTGCTGTTGCTAAGGAAGGAAGGCCGTAAATATAAGATAGAAGATGGCATCCAGTGTAATCGTTGGAGAATCCCAAGATGATGATATGGTGGGAAGTGAAACCACCACCAAGATGCTTTTATTATTGTTGGATAAGGAACAGCAGAACCTTGAGAGGGCAATCCCACAAAATTGTACAAATAAAGGAGAGATGTTGGACGGGGACTTTATGGTCAATCGTGTCAAAGGCTGCCAGGAAATCAAGGAGTACAAGGAGGCATAAAATATCATGGTTACAGTTGTAGGCAATGCGATTTGTGAGTTGGTTAGAACTACTTTATTTTTGGTAAAGTAGCATGGCTGGGAACCCAGTTTAAGACATTCAAACAGAAAGTTGCAGGAAAGATAGGCACAGATTAGGAAAACAACACATTTATAGACTTGAGGGGAGTGGAAGGTTGGAGATGGTAGTTTATAAACACAGGGGTCAAAGGTGAGTTTTTCAAGTGGGAGGTTATGACAGGGATCTGTTTACAATATCAGTTAGCACAGGGGCTCAGAAGGAAAGCTAGCTGGTTGGAATTTAGTACAAATGGACCTAGGGGAATTGAAGATATGTCTCATGGTTGAGATAAGAGGGGAATGGCTTTATTTGCATTTATGTATTTCTCAGGGACATGGGGGAAACTCATGGCGATTGGTTTGGAACAATGCAGATTATAAAAGTTGTTTGGAGGTACTTTCACAAAATTACATAGATATCCAGCACAGAATCAGATCATTCAACCCAACTGGCATGTTCTGGTGTTCACACTTCATATGAGTCTCCTTCCATTCCATCTACCTCATCTCAGCCTTTCAGCTAAAATCAACGATTCACATTTATTTTTTGTCTTTAATGTAATAAAACTTCACAATGTTTTATAACTTTGGATGAGACCCAAGCTGGGACAATGGACAAGTGGGAGAAGTATGCTTTGAGTAGGAATTTGAAGATTGAAAAAAAATGCAGGAAAATAAAAGAGTTTAAGAAGGGAGTTCCAGAATGTAGAGGTAAGAAGGTAAAGTGGATAAAGGGAAGAAAATGCAAAAATAGCATTAGAAGAATGGAGCGTGTCGGCAATGATTTGAATCAATTGTAGAGGGGTCAACTATAATTTTCTTGGATAATAACAAATACTGGTCCATGCCACTTGGTGACCCTTGACCTGAAAGCAGTACCAATAGGAAGGAAGTTAAGGCTAGAAGCTGTGTGGCTGGCAGACACAAAGGAGAGCTTCAGACACAAAGGAGAGCTACAACAGCTACAAACTACAATGGAGGATGAAGGCGATCAGCGCACAGATGCAGACACAAAGATAAAGCAGACAGAGACAGAAGTAGGAACACACCAAATTCCTGTGAGGAGAAGAACAAATCACTCTCAGGGAGAGGTCAGTTTTTCAGTTTGGCAGAAAAGGAGACAGGGGCTCTTGGAGGTACTTAGTGAGCTGGAAAGCTGTGTGAATAGCTGGAGATGTTAAAGAGCTGGGTGTTTTCCTAGAAGTGGCCAAACCATGAACCAGGGCGTTATAGGTTGGTCAGTTAAAAAGGAACTCAGGAAAGCTACGCCATCAGAACTATCGTGAACCAAGGGCTAGAGTGTTCATAGAAATTGCCTTGCTGATGATAATTATACCCATGAAACTCAAAGGTGAAAGTTGTTGTTGGATAGTACTCCTGACCTACTCTGCGTTAATAAAGAACAGCATATTGTGTAACTGTGCAGCTGAATAGTGTCACATGTTATAGGGAAAGATACAGGTGCTTGTGATTGTGTAAGACATAGCTTTGTTGCATCAACTATTTAAAATGAAATTTACCTTTGCATTTGAAGTATCAGGTGCCTGTTAATTCATGTGTAATTTGTGTTGGTTCTGATTTGTGTTAAAATAAAAGCTACTTAAGTGGAATCTTGTTGCTAATTTCATCATTTGTGGTCATTCAGTAAATTTGGTTATTTTGGTTTATTGTTTCTTCACGGGGATTGTAACAATTATTATATAGTCTCCATAAACAAAAGCAGGCATCACTGCTAAAAGCTTACTGTGCATTAATTCAGTGCTTGAACCAAGCTGTTTTTGTAGCTCCTCCTCAGATTTCAACTGAGCCTTAAGCCTAGCTGTTACAGTGCAGTTATAACACTGGCATCTACCCAAGAATGTGGAAAATTGCACAGGCATGTCCCGTCCACAAAACCAAGACAAATGCAATACGACCAATTACCGTCCCATAAATCTAATCTCATTCATCAGCAAAGTGATGGAAGATGTCATTGACCATGGTATCAAACAGCATTTACACAGCAACAAACTGCTCACCAATGCTCAGTTTTGGTCCCAACAGGGTCATTCAGTTCCAGACACCATTAGAGCTGAATTCCAGAGATGAGATCAGAGTGCCTGCTGTTGACATCAAGGCAGCATTTGACCAAGTGTGGCATCAAGGAGCACTAGCAAAATTGAAGTAAAATGGAATGTGGGGGAAACTCTCCACTAGTTGGAGCCATACCTAATGCAAAGAAAGATGGTTGAAGTTGACACCATCTGAAACAAAACAGCCAGCTTGATTGGTCCTCCATCCACCACCTTAAATATTCACTTCCTCCATCATCGACGTATAGTGGCAGCAATGTGTACCATTAACAAGATGCACTGCATCAACTTGCTAAGGCTCCTTCAACAGAACTTTCCAAACCTATGACCACTACCACCTTGAAGAACAAAGGCAGTAGGCCCAAGAGAACACCATCAAGTGAAACTTCCCCTTCAAGTTACACACCATCCTGACTTGGAATTATATTGCCGTTCCTTTACTGTCGCTGGGTCAAAGTCCTGGAACTCCCTCCCTAACAGCACTGTGGATGTACCTACACCACATGGACTGTGGCAGTTCAAGAAGGCAGCTCACAACCACCTGCTCAAGGGAAATTAGGGATGGGTAATAAATGCTGACTTTGCCAACAACACACCCCAAGAATAAATTTAAAAAAACTTTAAACAAGCACAATTTGAGGCATATTTTTCACAGTCAATAAACTAATAAAAGGAAAGCTATCACCTAGACATGCATTATCATAGTCACATTTCTCCAACCTTAAACTGTCACATAATACAGGTTCTGTAATACAGAGAATGAAAGTTATAGAAATTTATTGCAAGTCTTCAGCAACTTCCATAGATAAAAGAACAAATGGAATGATAACTAGACTGTCTGAGGTAACAGGATACTTATTACTGATGAAATTTAGAACTATGTCATACATTTGCATACTTGTGATAATTCAAAAAAGACAGGAAAATAGAAGTGTTGAAATTAATGTACTGTGCAGTAATAATAGGTTTGTGCCTGATATGATATTCTGAAACCAGTAGTGGATCACTCCAGGCACTGTTAAAAAAGCTCAGTAGAACTCTCTAATGTTTCTTTTAAATGTCCTGCTGATTTGAGAATGAGTTTATTTAACAGAAAATCATTTAAAATTGTTCGTGAGACTTTCTTTATCCCTGAAAACTTAAGGGTTAACTTATCCATCCAACACTCTCAGCATGGGGGCTGCAGTTCCATCTCAAACCTGCTCTTCCTTCAAATGTAAATGCAAGATGTGTGAATTGACTGTATAGCATACTTCTATCCAACTGAAGCTGTTCTGCTGCTTTCAATTTTCTTCAAGTAAACATTGTATATGATGTGTATGTACTATCAAGGATATAACTTTTGAGGTAGTGTCACTTGAAGTGTACAGGTAGATTTCATCATTCTGTGAGCGTTTGACCAATTTATTCATGTAAAGTACTGATAACAAATAAACATATAAATTCAACTAAATTCCCTTATTGTTACTTTTTTGTCTCAACTTCCATATGGGCCCAATAATTGTAAAGATAGCAAGTTGGCAGCAAACTTCTTCAATCTTCCTTATTGTGCTCAACAGGTATTGTTACACTGCAATAGGACCTCTATGCATTTCCTTTTGGGCTTCTGAGGTGACTTAATTCCCATTAACAGTCAGTGGAGATTTAGTTCATAGGTGCTATGAATTGAATTGTTATGCTGCATGTTTGACAGTCTTTGTTCTCAGTAAGCTAGCAATTTCAATTCTCAGTGAGAAGTGGAAGTGCTAATACTACTTCATAAAGAGCAATTTCCTCTTCATTTCAGTCCTATTAAAGTGACCCTCAAAGAATTATTACTTGTCACACTGTCAGAAGCTCCTGGCCATCACCATGAATGGATTAAAGATGAGGATAGTAATTTTAAAGTTGATGACATTTTGGCCACTGGAAAATAACGTAGATCAGTGTCAGCATGATGGTTGAATGGAACCTGGTGTGGGATAGGATAAAGGAAACAGAGGGTAAATTTCATGGCCCCTCCCACTGGTGGGATCTTCCGGTCCCACTGAATTCAATGGAGCTTTGAATGGCTCTCCATATTTTCTAGCCTCGTCCCTACAGTGATGGGGCCATAATATTCCACCCAGAATTTTAGATGAGCTGAAATTTATAGAGCATGAAAGATGGGGGCTTGGCCAGGAGAAAATTGGAATAGTTGAGTCTGGAGGATTTCAGTACCAGTTGGACTCAAAGGCAGAGGAGGACAATGTTTCAGAGTGGGATAGGCAGTCCTGGCGATGGGATGCATAAAAAGGTCAGAGACTCTGCTTGGGTTAAAATAGGATACCAAGATTATGAATAGTCAAATTTAACTTGAAACAATTGTTGGGGATGAAAGGTTCTCAAAATTCCTGCATTTTTCATATCATCAACAAGGATATGACTTTTGGACTTTTACCTGAAACCAGACAACGAGAGGAGACACAATATGCATTCTTCCCTTTAAAACAATCAACACGAAACTAAAGCCCATCAAAATCTTGCATAAATAATCGCTACTAACTATGGGGGCAGGAAGACCACAATCAATGCAATTATGCGAACCCATCAATACTCCACACATACAATGGCTTTCAGTTCAAGACTAGTTACGGGGGCAGGAAGATAATGATAAACATCATGCGAGCCCATTAAAAACAATGAGACAACAATCACCTGGGGAAGCCCACCAAAATCAAACAAAGAACTAACCTTGATTTGGATTGAGATAAGAAATTCGAAAAAAAACAGTATAATTGGGCCAGCAGATCTGAAGTGAGCGGTTTTGGGCAGGGACATAGAAGGGTGAGCAGTTTTGAAAGCTGACACAGGGCATTGAGCAGTTGGGAATGGTTGAAGCCGAGTTTAAGCAGGGAGATGTAGCTGAACCAAGTGGAGGAAGGAGATCTGGAGGTTTGCAGGCCTGCAGGCAACATCACGGCGAGGGGCACGGGGTGGCAGGCTCAACTGAAGACAACAAGGCCGCAACCGCAGCCCTCCACAAAGATCGACCACCCACAACCGTGCCCTCCGCCCAACTGAAGAACCTTCGCAGATTCCACAGACCAGAACCACGTGGGGACGGCAGACCCCAGAGGACACAAAGAGCGTACCCCAAAACTGCAACCGGATTACCTGGCTGGATTTCGAACTGTCAAGGAACCCTGGTTGGTAAGCATGATCCCTGACCTCTCCTAGTTCAATTTAGTTAGGTTTCGGGGGTGGGACAAGGGTAAGTGGATTAGTAGCATGATTTTCCCTCGTTATGCCATGTGTTCCCCATTCTTAACTAAGTGTACTTTATAGGTCTGTATAATCTCAGTGTAATCCTAATGTTATAAATTCATTTGTGACTTCAATAAACTCAGTTTTTTTCTTGCACCAAAACCAGTTGTCTGCTGCACTTTGTCACAACCCCCAAATAAGTCCAAGGTCTAGAACCCAGGGAGTGGGAGCGATTCGAACCGCTCAGAAGTCAGAGGTGAAACTGACACACACACCACCACCCCCTACAGGAAGATGATGAAATTAATGGCTGGGGGCTAACGATAATGGCTTGGGTTTTCCCATTATTTAACTGGAGGAAATTGTCGAAGATTAGATATCTGGTAGAAAATCTGGCAATACAGAAGCAGTTGTGAGGCTGAGACAGGTGGTGGAGTACAGCTGGATGCCATCAGTATACTCACAGAAGCTAACCCCATGAATGCAGATGATGTTGTCAAGGAACAGTGTGTAGATATGAAAGAATCAATGTTGGATTCTTGAAGAGCTCCCAAAGTGATAGTATGAGGTTGGGGAGAGAAGCCTTTTCAGGAGATGCTTTTAAACCAAGCTTGGCAATCCTACAGAGTTGCCCAATGGAGAAAAGGCATTGGAGGAAGATATATGGTCAACCATTTCATGGAAGATGAGAAGTGATAATGCACCAGTTACAGAGAATGCCATTTGTGACTTTGATTAGTGCTATTTCAGTGATGCAGACATCTATGCATCCTAGTTCAGAACAAGGGCTAATTGATTGGGCAGTGTTGGTGGAGGGTGGCTTTTCAGGAGGGGTAGTGACGATAGCAGTTGTGAAAGGAAGGGGAACGATGCCTGAGGAGAGAGAACCATTTAACCTGCATCTCCTACCAATTCAAACTGAATTATAAGAACATCTTGCACTGGAGTTATTGTATTATAATATTGAAAAAGTTATACCCCTCTTCTCTCCAGAATTCTAGATATGCTAAGCAGGAACCAAACTGATTCATGACTGGGTTAGTACATGTTCCAACAGCTGAAGAGTTTTAACAGTAGATTTTGCATAAATTTGTGCTATTTCCATAAAATAGACTCAGTTTTGAGGAACTTAATTTGACAGTTTAATGGTGCTTCTTATCATTTAAGTCAAGGGTTGCAGCTTTAAGTTCTTGAACATGCACAGAATAGGTAACTATATATAGTGCTTTCATTTTTCCTGGTGTTAGTTTAATATCAAGATGAGCAGAGCAGAGCAGAGCAATTTGTTGATCACGAATATTAAGTGGCTCCTGGCCTTATAAAAAATACAGTGCACATTTGAATTAAATAGTTCACATGGCTCAAAGAATCTGAAGTTTACCACCTTTCATATGCTTGAATGAAATAGGGGAAACTTGGAATATAATTGCCTAGCTTTTCGAACTTAAAAAAAACTGCTTACCATTATTGACTTTTCAAACCAACTATGATATCAAGTTAATGGGTAGTCCACCCCCACACACAAAGAAAATGTTTCTTTGAGCCTGATATAATGGAATCTAAACATATTAAGAGTATTACACTAATGTAAAATCTGTTTGATATTAATCTTATCAGAAATCAAAATTCTAGCATCTCAAATCTCATCACTGACATGGTGAAGCTTAAATGCATATATATGTTTAGAATAAAGAAAGGAGTCTCTCAGCGAGATACTGGTATATTTAAGCGTCTGGAGCAGCAGCGCATCTTAGAGAGCAACTTTCTGTTTTCCGTGTTTAACTGTACGTGTGCAGGTGTCGGAGGTTTCTGTTTTATCTCCTTATTAACGCTAAACGCCGATAGCTTCATCATTATTCTTAGCACAAAATCTGGGTCAATGTCTGTTGGCTCCTTGCATTTCACTGCTTTAATTTCTAAGCACAGCACACTTTAAAGTGTCAGATGCAATCACTGTGTGATTAGTTCCTTACTATATTAAGCTTAATGATCAGGCCTGGAGCTACTTTCTCCTGTAAAATATATAGGGATTAAATTAAAATGTTAATATCTTTGGAGTGATATCCTCGGAGGAAAGGGAGCAGAAGTACCATAGCATTAATTACTGAAGTGGTGAGGAACGTTTATTTTATTTTACTTTGTAACTTGAATTTGTCCATGGTTATTATCACTCCAAAGAATATGAGGAGATGGTGGCAGAGTGGTAATATCACTGGGCTAGCAATCCACAGGCCCAGGATAGTATCCTAGGGATAGGGGTTTGAATTTATATTCAATTAGTAAATCTGAAATTAAAAGTTTATCATTTGTAATGGTGACCATGAAACTATTGTCGGTTGTCATAAAAATCCAACTGGTTCACTAAGTTCACTCATGCTAATAACTTTAGGGAAGGAAATCTGCCGTCCTTACCTGGCCTGGCCTACATGTGACTCCAGACCCACAGGAATATGGTTGATTATGAAATGGCCTAACAAGCCACTAAGTTGTATCAGACTACTACAGAAAAACCAATAAGGAATGGAACTGGACGGATCACCCAGCATCGACGCTGGCACCAGAAATGACGGCTGCAAACCCAGCCCTTTCAACCCTGAAAAGTTTTCCTTACTAACTTTTAGGGGATTGTGTCAAAATTGGGAGAGCTGTCTCACAGACAAGTCAAACAACAGCCTGACATAGTCATACTTATGGAATCATACCTTACAGGCAATGTCTCAGACATCACATCGTCACCCCTGCCCATCAGGATAGAGGTGGTGGATCAGTGGTATACAGGAGGGAGTTGCCCTGGGAGCCCTCAATATCAACTCTGGAACCGATGAAGTCTCAGGACCACTTGCATGCCAAACAGCAGAAGCAGCATTTGATAGACAGATCCCACAGCTAACAGATAAGATCTAAGCTCTGCAGTCCTGCCACATCAAGTCATGAATGATGGTGGGCAATTAAACAACACACTGGAGGAAGAGGCTCCATAAATATCTCCATCCTCAATGATGGGGGAGCCCAGCACATCAGTGCAAATATCAATGCTGAGCCATTTATAACCATTTTCAGCCAGAAGTGCTGAATGGATGATTCATTTCTGCCGCATTATAGTTTGGCAATATGGTGAGAGACTGCATAATTGGGACAATGGCTAAGTCAATTGCTCTTCCACTTCACAATAATTTTGCTGTTTGTTGCTATTTTCTGTTGCCTGTCAAATGCTCCTCTTTTGCAATTCCTCCATCTAATTCCTAATTACTAATTCCTAATCTTGCCATTCAACAATTTTATTTTGATTCTGAGTCTTGATCTCCCCATTTGAATAAAAATAATCCACATGACAAGAGCTAGGATTGCAAGTAAGTAATTATGTAAATTAGGATTGGGGTCATTAATTTTTTGCTTGTGGACAGGCTCACAAATATATTTTTCTTTGCAAAATTTAGTATGGAATTTTCTGTCTTGATTGAAACTTTGCTAGAAAATTGATTTGTTGATGAATAAAGGGGAATGTAAAATGCCCAAATTCACACTGCTCCTCAGTCAAATGGTGTGCTTAAATATAAGAGGCGAATAAAATGGAATCCAATTCATCCGTTACAACTCTTTTTCGAACAGAGAGTTACATATTGTGAAAGAAGAAAAGTTTCACTAAAAGGGTCACAAAGAAGAAAAGGTTTGATTGTTCCATGAAATCTTAATAAACTAGTTCTTCAGGAATTTTAGAATAAATCTCTTCATCTCCAGTTTTGGATATCTGGCATATTATCCATCATAATCCCTCCAGTAAGAAGGCACTGATGTATAAAATATCAAGACACCCCAAAAAATTACGCAATACAGAAAAAGTAAATGCATGGCACATTTTGTAAACATTTTAGAATATACAAACTGATTCTGAGAGGAGAGGCAAAGTTCACAGTCTGATATCTGTATACAATTCACTTAGAGTCCAATAACTTATAGAAATATATTTGAATTTCCAGTTGCAGACTGGAAGGATCACATGACAATGCTTCCAGTTTTAAGGCTTTTACTGTAATAAAAAAGCAACATTGTCTAAACACTATTCAGTAGGCAACTTATACTCTAAACTACAAAGAAGATTCCCCATTTGACTTTTAAACTAACAGAAAATATCCCTCCACTGTTTTACTTTACTTTGTTCCTCAAGTAAACACTTCATTATCCAGGAACCAGGCCAAAGCTATTCTTAGCTCCTGCAGGCTTGCTTCCTTTCCTTTTGTTTCCCAGCCCAGTCTCTCCTAATCCCAAAACTGACATTCATAGTAAAGGACAAATTGGAGATTCTTCCCTCGAGCCAAGCTAGGCGAATCTTCCAGTCTCATTTAAATCTTCATGAATGCAATGTCTTCAATCTGAGGATGAGCTCCCACCAACATTTCGCATGGTGACCGATAGGAGCAGCATTTTCTCTGCTTAACATGCAGGACTAGCTATCTCTATCTTTCTCTGCTCTGCCTCCCTTTGGTTCTTGCAGATTGAGGTTCAGTGATGTTTTAGAAGAATCTGCAACCCAAACCTACAATAGCTTCCTATAGAATTTTTCCCTCTCAAAGCCTATCTCCATGGCAATGTGAATCACGTAGGCCTTGAATCCAGGTAGAATTACTAATTAGATATTTGCTTATCCCCCAACTTAATTCTATTTTAGAACCATTTACAAAATCTGACATCCCTAACACCTACCTGGGACTTGGAGACTGATAGTCCATCCATCATCAGTACAGCTGCTCTGGTCATTGGTTACAGGTGTGAATATCTTGCGCCATCTTCCCAGTAAAAGAACTTGCCTAAGTTTCAAATTTTCCCCCAGTTTTACCCAACCAATAGTACACAAATTATTTGCTACAAAATAAAATTTTACTTGTCAGTATTAAAAATATACACAAAAATTATGTCATCTGCCTACCTTCATCATCACAGTATTCGGTTGTATGCCTCCTTTCAAATCTTGCTCATCTAGCTTCCTATCAGTGGCAATGCAAAGGAAATGATTGAAATTTTTTACTACTATTGATTTTCATGCCAGTAGCTTGTAAAAGTCCAAAAGGACATGAAATACTCAGTAAGCTAATTTGTAAAAAGTGAAACATCAAGCACGACTTCACAGCTACCATTTCAAAGCATTCTGATAACTCTCTAGTGAACACCACTTGATACATGAACAAACAGGCAGATATTTATTTATATTATATAATGCACTGGGAAATGACTCACAACTCAAACACGTATATGATTGATATTACCAGAGTAATTTACATGAAATTAATTGTTTTTCCCTAGCACCAGTATGTGTTTAACAAAAATACCATCATTTGACAAGAAACATTGATTAAAAAAACAACCTTTTCTTCCTGTTACATACTTCCAACTAACGTATCTGGCTTCTTATTTTGTTTGGGTATCCTCTTGCATTTCCGTTTCCATTAGCCCGACTCTGCAACATCCCTGACTCTGTCAATCCTGAACTTTGGTTTTCACTAACAGCTCCACCTAAGGGTTGGGGCTGTGACATTGATTGATTTGTCTTCATCAAAGCCTTCGGGTGGAATTATCTCAGATTTGCACTAAGCACAGTAGTGGGTGGGGAATATGATGTTTCACTCGCCGGCCGTGATGACGGCTTCTCAAGCCCTATCATTCCAAACCCGCTGCATTAATTATGCATTCCCGGGAAACATGCCGTTTCTATGGTGGGTGGGCTCTCATTTGCCTGCCACATCATCACCTCGCTGCTTCATCATGCCAGGTGCCATATTTAAAGTGCAGCCACACTCAGTGCTTCCAGCCCACGACTGCTGCACAGAAGACATGGCTCCGAAAGGCAAAAAGACTTCCTCGAGCGCCTTTTGGACACCATGGAGGCTCGCTGTGATGTGCTGTGCCCCTGCTCTGGCCGCAGGATGGGCAGCAACATCACCATTCTGGCTTGGGAGGCGGTGGCAGCGGTGGTCAGCGCCAACGCCCTGCAAAGGAAGACAGCCACCCAGTGCTGCAAGAGGATGAATGATCTCCTTTGTTCCGCCAGGGTAAGTCACTCTTCTCATCACTCTCATCTCACACACTCACAAACCCATCACACATCCATAGGGCCCTTACTCACTGCCAGTTCAAGGGACATCACCATTCACTCTCTCACACATAGCTGCAAGTCCTCCTCCCATCCCTGGGACCACTCACCACCCAGACTCACCAGGCATACTTATCATTTGGCTTGGCAGGCATCCTGCTTACACTTTCTCCATCTCTATTCATGCAGGACAAGCTGGCACACAACAAGAGGGAGAGGTCACAGACCAGTGAAGGAATACCTGAAATCAAGGTCGTCACGGACTTTGAAAACAGAGCCATCCAGCTGGTCGGCAAGGATCTGGACCGGTCCTGTGCTGATGGTGAGGTCGGCGATGCCCTGCCAAGTAAGGATCCAGCAGTGCAACATCCATCAGACAACCATGCTGTGAGTGATGTGTCCTGTTTCACAGGCCACTGCCTTGCACTAATTATCTCCCCTTGCTTTCGCAGGCACATCTGGGAAACAGCTGTCCATGACCCAGGGCCTCCAATCAAGCCCTGAGGAAACCTCTGAAGAGGAATCTGAAGACACCCTCCTTGAAGTCCCACCACAGCGCTCACCACACCCTCCACGAGTACAGAGACACACACCTCGGTGGGACCTAGCTTTAGAGTAGCCTCGGGATCACAATCTGGTGAGCGCATTGTATTTTCTGATCCACAACAGGCAGCGGCAGGGATTTCCCAGGTTCCTGGAGCTTGGAGGACTGCTGGAGGCCAGGAATTTGCTGAGTCCAAGTCAGATGATGAGCCCCTGGTCTTGGTCATATCTCAGCTGCTGAAGGTGCAAAGGCAAGCTCGGGAATGTCAGGAAGGGATGTCCGCTGCGCTTTTCAAATTGCAAGGCATGATAGAAGAGTCCGTCCACCTTCAGGATGAGCTGATAGCACCGGCATACCAATGCACCGAGGTCAACACTGGTGGGATGGTGGCTGCCATGGACACTTTGGTCCAGGGCTTCGCTCCTGCACTGCTGCATGGGCTGCACTCCATCACTGACGCCATAGTTGGCCTCCACCATTGTATACATGAGAGAGGCGTAGGGCAGCTTGATGTGACTCCAGCTTCCCCTTCTCCTCAAAGAGTCAGGCAGAGGCCCTTGAGCACCCATAGGGAGGAGGATCAGCAGGTGTACCCCCCGGGGCATTCCACCAAGGTGACTCCGGGATTGCCCGGCCCATCCGAGTCCCTTCTTCCTGTGACCTCAGCAGCTCCAGCTCCACAGGTCAAGGAGGGTGCAACTGCCACACAGCAGGACTCCGAAAGCAGGCCGGGGCCCTCCAGGTCTCAGCCCTCCAGAGGACACCCGCCAAGTCCATCACAGACAGGACGTAGCAGTCAGCAGGCTGCCTCCACCTCTGTTGTGGATGTCTGGGGAGCACCAAGTCATAGTGGCAGGGTTAGGGAAGTTATGAAGATGTAACTCTTGTAGAGTTAAAACAATTAACTAAATTAACAAAAACAAGGGATAAATCAGGCACAGCCCCTAAGTCAGGTCAGCTGTAGAACCAAGGACAAAGTTTAAAGGAAACTTACAAACATTAAACCAATATATGATTAAAGGGGTCAACAAAACACCCCAGTCCCCGCGGTGCCCACCGGGCACGGAAGGCCTCAATGGTGCCGGCAGATGTTATGAAGATGTAACTCTTTTGAGTCAAAACAATAAACTAAATTAACAAAAACAAGGGAGAAATCAAGCACAGCCCCTAAGTCAGGTCAGCTGTAAAATCAAGGAAAAACTTTAAAGGAACCTTACAAACATCAAACTAAGATGTGGTTAAAGGGGTCAACAAAACACCCCAGTCCCCGCGGTGCCCACCGGGCACGGAAGGCCTCGATGGTGCCGGCAGACACCGCGTGCTCCCTTTCCAGGGACATCCGGCCGTGAACGTAGCCGCGGAAGAGGGACAAACAATCGGGCCAGGCTCAGCAGCAGGTTCACGAGGAGGTCCTCCTCCTTCCCAACCCCCTTCCGCACCGGGTGTTATGAAGATGTAGTTGCACTGCCTGGGCACAGGTGTTAATCACTTGTACATAATGTTCACTATTGTCAATAAACTCTCAACAATGAGGCCCTGCCTATGGCTCCTTGTTCTGATGAGCAGTGTTCGTGTAACTCAGATGTGAAACCTTACTGCACAAGATAAAGGCAGGTGTCTCAGTCTAGGGTCTCTTTGGAAGCTTTCAGACCAAAGTGTTGGTCCAGTCACACACTCACTGAACACATTAGTCATGCCTGCACCTCGATGGTGCCTGTCATTGCTGCCAGAATGTCGTGGGCAGGCGTCACAGAGTTCCATCATTCTCTCTGTGTGCTCTCAGCATCTTTAAGTTGGGGCTGGCCCCCATCTCTTCAGCATCTGTGACCTTTGATGCTGTGCTCCTGAAGGGGTCAGGTTCTGAAGACGGACAAAGGATCAGGTGCATTTAAAGTTTCATGGCTATGTCTCCATGATATGACTCTGATTACAATGCGCAAGTGAGCTGCTCTCGACCAGACAGGAGTCAGACATCCACAGAGGCTATGTGAAGATCTATGGAGTGCCCTCACTGCATGTCATCATTATCCTCCTGCAATCAAGCGACTATTAAGGTATCCACTGCGTCTCCTGGCAGGAGCATTATCACAGAGGGGATGTGCGCTTCCACAAGCCAGACTGGAGTCAAATGTTCATAGTTTCAATGTAAGGTACTTATGTGTTCTCCTCACTGCATGTCGTCAAGATCCTCCACAAATCTAGCAGCTATGAATGCCTCCCGAGCGGGCCTGCCTCGTCTGGCCAGTTCGATGGCCTCATCGCCATCATTGTTGCCTTCGAGGACCTCCTCACCCTCATCACTGTCGACATCCTCCTCATCGGAGGAAACCTCCAGCTCCTCCATCTTCTCCTCAGCCAGCTCCTCTCCCTGTTGCAGTGCCAGATTGTAAAGGGTGCAGCAGATGATGACAATGTGAGACACCCTCTGTGGACTATACTGTAGGGCTTCACCAGACCGGTCCACGCATCGGAACCCCATTTTCAACATCCCGATGGTTTCCTCCATCAAGTTGTGAGTTGCAGCATGAGCCTCGTTATTACTTTGCTCTGCTGCAGTCTGAGGCCACCGCACGGGTGTCATCAGTCACGTCCTCTGCAGGTAGCCCTTGTCTCCGAGGAGCCAACCCTGCAGCCTCTGTGGACCCTGGAAGATGTCAGGGATCTGTGACTGACTGAGAATGTAGGAGTCATGGACACTCCCTGGAAACCGTGCGCTGACCTGCAGGATGAGTTTGTGGTGGTCACACACCAGCTGCACATTTTGTGAATGGAATCCCTTGCAGTTGACTTAGTTGACCCCTTGTTGTGATTGCTCATTGGACTGCATGCTGTGTTCTCAGCTCAGGCGCAGGCATTCTCCTAACCCCCACTTCAAGGCTGCACTGTCAGCTTGAACCATGGGGGAGACTGGTCCAAACCGGGATGATGACATTGCAAGGGGCTGTGAGTGCATCCACCAGTGACTGCTCCATGGCCAGCTTTAGCAAGGAGATTGTACAACGTGCCCAGTCGTCCAACTGTTCTGCAGTCCACTAAAAATTTCATTAGTTTGCAGTCTGTGCCCAAGAGGTAAAAAGCTCTGGAGCGCTTGGTGACACTTTCATGCCTTTGCGTTGCTTGAGTGGGCAGAAAAGCTGGAGGCCCAATTCCACACCTGTCAATGTGGCTGCATCTGGACAGTCTCAGCTGCAGAAAAATGGTTACTTTATACAATTTCCCTAATGCGTGGCCGCTTCCCTCCGCCCCCCCCTCCACCCCACCCAACCCCACATGTGCTTGTGCACTACCTTCAACTGCAGGGCAGCCCTTGCCCAAACCACTAACATGCCTCAACCACAGGGCAGTTCTAACCACCGCTCCCCCACCACTGTGCACCTCAGCCCCTGGGCAACCCTTGCCACCTTGCCCCCCGCAATACACCTCAACCTCGAACTCCAACAGGCGACCTTTGCGAGCACTGTGCAACGTTATTGTGCACTCACCTCTGAGTTCCCCTCAAAGTGCAGCCCGCCAAGTGCACAGCCTATATATGCTGTTGTGAAACATGTTGGCATGCAATGATGCTGACGTGGGCGGACGATCCATCGGGAGGGATGATTCTGACGGGCTGGTGTTATAATGATATGCAGATGTAGTACAATGGGATTCCCAATGTCTGATGATGTGAAATGCGGCCCGCCATCGATGGGCTGAGCGGACGGTCGCAAATTGGTTTCACGAAGTCATGAAACCGATTTCTGGCCTTCTGACCACATTGTCCGTTCATGACGCTGAGCATGCCCGACGCCAGCGGGCATGGAAAATTCCGCCCTTTGGCTCACTTTGATCTAGAATGGGTTCTGTGATACCAACAAACTTGTCAGTTTCTTTGTGAGTTTCATTTTCTTTCTGAATTTCACCATGGACTATAGGAGGAATTTGGATTACAGGAGAAATATCATGATCTCCTTTTGTCAGATTTCTCCCTTTCAGGAAATGATCTATGTGACACTTTCTTTTTTATTCTGTCACAGGGAGTGGGCATCACCGGCTAGCCAGTATTCATTGCTCATCTGTAATTGCCCTTGAGAAGTTGGTAGTGAGCTGCCTTCTTGAACTGCTGCAGTCATGTGGTGTTGGCACACCCACAGTGCTGTTAGGAAGGAAGTTCCAGGATTTTGACCCAGTAACAATGAAGGAATGGAGATATAGTTCCAAGTCAAGATGATGAGTGGTTTGGAGGTGAACTTGCAGGTGGTGGTGTTCCCATGCATCTTCTGCTCTAGCTCTTCTAGGTGGTAGGGGTTGCGGGTTTGGAAGTTTTGAAATTAGCCTTGGTGGGTTGCTGCAGTGCATTTTGCAGGTGGTATACACTGCTGCTACAGTGTGTCATTGGTGCAGGCAGTGAATGTTGGATGTGGAGTGTCAGTGAAGCTGGCTCCTTTGTCCTGGATGGTGTCAAGCTTCTTGAGTGTTGTTGTAGCTGCACTCATCCAGGTGAGCGGAGTATTCCATCACACTCCTGACTTGTGCCTTGTAGATGGTGGACAGGCTTTGGGGAGTCAGGAGGCTAGCTACTCACCACAGAATTCCCGGTCTCTGGCCTGCTTTTGTAGCCACAGTATTTATATGGCTGGTTCAGTTCAGTTCCTGGTCAATGGTAACCCACAGGGTGTTGATAGTGGGGTATTCAGCACTGGTAGTGTCATTGACTTTCAAGAGGAGATGTTTAGATTCTCTCTTGTTGGAAATGGTCATTACCTGGCACTCGTGTGGCACTAATGTTACTTGCCACTTATCAGCCCAAGCCTGAATGTCGTACAGGTTTTACTGCATATGCACACCGACTGCTTCAGTATCTGAGGAGTTGTGACTGGTGCTGAACATTGTGCAATCATCAGCAAACATCCCCACTTCTGACCTGATGGAGGAGAGGTCATTGATGAAGCAGCTGAAGATGATTGAGGTAGGACACCATCCTGAGGAACTCCTGCAGTGATGTCCTGGACTGAGATGGTTGGCCTTCATCAATCGCAGTATTCTTCCTTTGTGCTAGGTATGACTCCAGCCAGTGGAGAATTTCCCCCGATTCCCATTGTCTCCAGCTTTGCTGGGGCTCCTTGATGCCACACTCGGCCAAATGCTGCCTTGATGTCAAGGGCAGTCACTCTCACCTCTGGAGTTCAGCTCTTTTGTCCACATTTGCACTAGGGCTGTAATGAGGTCATGAGCTGTGTGGCCCTGGCAGAACCCAAGCTGAGCATCAGTGAGCAGGTTGTTTCTGAGTAAGTGCCAGTTATAGCACTGTCGATGACACCTTCCATCACTTTGCTGATGATCGATGTTAGACAGATGGATCAGCAATTGGCTGGGTTGAATTTGTCCTGTTTTACATGGAAAGGCCATAACTTGGCAGTTTTCCACATTGCTGGGTAGATGCCACAACTGTAGCTGTACTAGAACAGCTTGGTTAAGGGTGCGACTGGTTCTGGAGTACAAGTCTTCAGTACTATTGCTGCAATGTTGTCAGGGCTCATAGTCTTTGCAGTACCCAGTGCCTTCAGCTGTTTCTTGATATCATGTGGAGTGAATAATATCAGCTGAAGACTGGCACCTGCGATTCTGGGGACCTCAGGACGAGGCCGAGATGGATCATTCACTCGGCTCTTCTGGCTGAAGATTGTTGCAAATGCTTCAGCTTTATCTTTTGCTCCGATGTGCTGGGGTCCTCCATCATTGAGGACGGGTTATTTATGAGCCCTCCTTCTCCAATAAGTTGTTTAATGTCCACCACTATTCAAGACTGGATGAGGCAGGACTACAGAGCTTAGGTCCTTTTGTTATGGGATAGCTAACAGTGTCTCTCTTGAATCTTCATTTGAAATGTGAATGCACCTAGTCTCTTTACAGCAACTCCAGTTACATACTTCTCCTTATCACCTCAGTGGTTTGTCACCATGACCTTCTGACCAGCACCGAACTCTCTAAGTTTCATGCCATGTGTATCGTGGCTCATCGTCATGTCTTGCCTTGCTCTTTCTTTGCTGTTAATGCCAGACTTAAGCAAACTACACCTTGTCCTTGGAGCATATTTAAACACCATCATGAGAAACAAGTTGTAGAGACTACAGCTCCTCACACCCCACTTCCTGTAAGGACTCCATCCCATCTCTCAGTTCCTTCACCTCCGTCGCATCTGTTCTGATGATGCCACTTTCAAAAACAGTTCCTCTGACATGTCTTCCTTCTTCCTTAACCAAGGTTTTCCACCCACACTGGTTGACAGGGCCCGCAACCATGCCTGGCCTATCTCCTGCGCATCCGCCCTCACACCTTCCTCTCCCTCCCAGAACCATGATAGGGTCCCCCTTGTCTTCACTTATCACCCGACCAGCCTCTACATTCAAAGGATCATCCTCTGCCATTTCCGCCAACTCCAGCATGATGCCACCACCAAACACATTTTCCCTTCACCACCCCTGGCGGCATTTCACAGGGATCGTTCCCTCCGGGACACCCTGGTTCACTCCTCTGTCACTCCCTACACCTCAATCCCCTCCCATGGTACCTTCCCATGCAACCGCAGAAGGTGCAACACCTGCCCCTTTACTTCCCCCCTCCTCACCGCCCAAGGGCCCAAACACTCCTTTCAAGTGAAGCAGCATTTCACTTGCAGTTCCCTCAATTTAGTCTACTGCATTCACTGCTCCCAATGTGGTTTCCTCTACATTGGAAAGACCAAACGCAGACTGGGTGACCGCTTTGCGGAACACCTTTGGTCTGTCCGCAAGCATGACCCAGACCTCCCTGTCGCTTGCCATTTCAACACACCACCCTGCTCTTATGTCCACATGTCCATCCTTGGCCTGCTGCAATGTTCCAGTGAAGCTCAACACAAACTGGAAGAACAGCACCTTATCTTCCGACTAGGTACTTTACAGCCTTCCGGACTGAATATTGAGTTCAACAACTTTAGATCTTGAACTCTCTCCTCCATCCCCACCCCCTTTCCGATCCCCCTTTTTCCAATAATTTATATAGATTTTTCTTTTCCCACCTGTTTCCATTATTTTTAAATGTATTTCCATCCATTGTTTTATCTCTACCTTTTAGCCTATTTCGATTGCCCCACCCACCCCCCCACCCCCTGCCACCCCACCCCACCCCCAATAGAGCTATCTGTCCCTTGCTCATCCTGCTTTCTATCCTTAATGTCCCCATTAGCATATTTCTTAGATAATATCACCACCATCAACACCTCTTTGTTCTTTTGTCTATGACATCTTTTGGAAATCTCCACCTATCACTGGCCCTCTATCCAGCTCTACCTGTCCCACCCCCCCTTAAACCAGCTTATATTTCACCAGCTTATATTTTTCCATAGTTCTGATGAAGAGTCATTCGGACTCAAAACCCTCTCCGCAGATGCTGTCAGACCTGCTGAGTTTCTCCAGATATTTTTGTTTTTGTTGTATAACACCCAGTTTCTCCAGCCTGTTCAACTCAGCGTCGACTTTTCCTCACAGAGAATATGGCACCGGTCTCGCCTTCATGAAGTGAGGGGTTGCTTCCGGATCCACACAAACCTTGGCCTGCAGACCCTGGATTTTTCCCAGTTCATCCTTGAAGACAGTGGCATACTTTCTAAGTAGCTCTGGTAGCCCACTTCCTCTCAACTGGAAGATTTCAGACCAGTCTAACTTAATCTCCTTTAATGAATCTCGCCCAAGAAGGCTTGGCCCTTCACTTGCTACCACCATCACGGGTCGCTGTACCGATTGGTTCGCATAATGGACAGTTACTCTGCTTATGCCTTTTACTTGAATGTCTTCACTTGTGTACAATTTTAGCTTGGTACTTGTTTGTTCCAAGCTTAATTGATTTTCACCATAATTCAAATATCTGAAGGTATGTTCCCTAATTACGGTAGTGGAAGCTCCCATGTCTCCTTCCATTTTAACAGGTTTGTCATTTACTTTCACTTTGACAAATATTGGTTCTGTCTTTCTAACTTTCAGATTAAACAATTTGTTGTTTCAGGCTGTTCTACATTGTAGATTTCATTGGGCTTCTTCTTTTGTTTAGAAGACTGCCTGAATCTTTCCTTGCACTGCCTCACCATATGTACATTTCTATGACAATAGTATTCAATTTTTTTAAACTGCCAGTTGCTAAAAGACTGACTGTTTCCACCTCTATTAATGATTTCGCTGCTAAGTAATTTTTCTTTATTCTACAGCTAGTGAGAGATGTTTTCCACTTCTCGGCAGAATCTCACTTTTTTGCGTCACTTTTGGCTGAGGTTTCCTACTCGATGTGGAGGACAGCACCATTTTGCGCACCCTGTATTGCTTGTGAATCTCTTACAGCATATTCCAAGGCCAGCACTATCTCTAGCACCTCCTTAAAATCCAGATTCACTTCGGACAATAGTCTTTTCTGAATAGTTCCCCTTTTCACAGCACACATTAAATGATTTCTGAGCATGTCGTTCAGAGTCGTACCGAACTCACAAAGTTCCGTTAGCTGTTTCAAATTTGCCATGTAACATGCAATTGTATCACCTGAGGCTCTATTTTGCGAATTAAATTTGAACCTCTGCATCGTGACTGAGGGCTTGGGTTGAAAATGTCCCTTCACAAGGTCCACCAGTTCATCAAAATTCTTTGAATCTGGGGCACTGGGTGCTGTTAGACTTCGAATCAAATTGTAGGTTTTGCTCCCACAAGTACTCAAGAGGATTGCTTGCCCACCTCTTCCCCCGTAATCTTGTTTGCTTGAAAAGAACGTGAGGCATTCTATGTATTGAGACAAATCATCTGCGACTGGTTCAAAAGGATTAATTAATTCTCCCAAACTGTGGCATTTTGAGAGAGGATAACTTCTTCAATTCTAATGGAGGTTGCTACTTACAATTACCCGGTGAGGTACAGTGCCAATTTCTTTCTAACTTGATTTCTTCTGTTCAATCCTGTTTTATCCTCATCGCCAGTTTGTTGTATGGTGGCCGAGTTATCTATTTGTAATAGAGTTGATCTACAGACACTTTTTGAGTAGAAACAGTTTATTTACAATATACTCAGCAGCAACTACACATGTGCTTTCAACTCCAACTCTATATCTGCACTGACTATGGAGGTAGCCCGCACTACTTTCCTATTGGTTACTACAGATTTTCCCTAACAGATATTATTCTTAAAGGTACATTACACACTAAATAAAACCATAATTACTACAATATGCAAGGACCTTCTGGGCCTTGCTAAATTGCTTATGTTACTATCTCATATTTATATCATGAAATAGAGATATTACTTTACTTAAAGTATTGACTTTAATCTTGTGCAATATCAGGAAATTTTTCAAAGTTTAGATTTGGTAAGTAATTTTACTCCTTTTTAGGCACCATGAAGACGGACAGAAAATATCTTGTGGGATAGAGATGTCTACAAATCTAGCGGCTATCTTTTTACAGTAACGACATCAGTAACAAGCTATTGTCTTGTTTTTCCCCAAAGTTCTCATGCATAATTATTAGAAAATAAGTCCACCACATAGTATATGGAAAATACTGATATTTGTTGGAATAAGTATGTCTATAATCATTTCACTGAGTACCTTCTAATTTTCTATTCAATGCAAATGATGATTACGAACTATCAGAAATGGTAAAGATTCTATTGAGCATGACGTAATAAATTCAATTGACAGCTGTAAGATTTAGCATGACCTTCGATCAAGGTACACAAAGGATTCAAAAGCAGCTTCACTCACAAATTATATACTGTATTAATTCAACTTGCCACAATTGTTACAACAAGTCGTGAGTTTGTTTGAGACAAGTTGAGTGGGTTTGGAGAATGACAAGCCATTCAATTCAAATGGGAGCATCTTTGTGGACTTGTTCAATTTGATAACTAGGGGTTTTTTATATTTAAGCTGACACTTATTGAAATTCATTTCATTGCAAGTTTGAAGGTATTTATTAGTCTGTCTTTTTCAATTTGCTGAGTCTCCCTAAAGCCTTAAAGGAATGATGGGGCCAAATATGTTGATGTGACGCAAAAAAAATGCTATTAATAATTTAGTAGTTGAACACAGCAGTCAGGAGCTATTCAGTATTTCTAAATGTAACAGCTACTATAAAAATATAGATTTTGTTAAAGTTATTATTTTACTGTTGTTTTACTGTTTAATTTTTTTGTCAATTAAAACTTCAGACAAAATTGAGTGTGTCTAGTTTTTTCTAAAGATGTGGAGAATTACATGAACAAACAAAATAAAACTGGTAGCTGGAATACACTGAGGATGACTCTGTTTGACCCTTGTGCACATTACAAATTTACCTCGGTTTCTGGAAAAGTGAAAGCAATCTCTGGGACATAAGGTACTAATGCTTACTCATGAGAGTTTGCTGAAACGTAAGCCGGGATTCTCCAGCCCCGTTGTACCGGGACCTATCGCGGGAGGTTCGGCGGCCCAGCCAACAGTCCATTGGCTTTCGGTGGGTCCAGTCAATCCTGGCGGCAGGTGATGCTGGGGTTGGGTTTACAATGAAACACACTGTGCTACATAGCACAGGGGCCCCAAATGACAGGGGGCCCCCAAACGACAGGGCCCCCAAACGCAGAATGCATTATAAACGCAAGAGCTTTGTCAGATAATATAACCTAATGACTGCTGCTTTTTTAGTTTGGATGTAGGTTTAAGATTAGTATGAGATAATACAGGGCAGGCTTGTCCAATCCGGCATGTAGGCAAAGCCCCCAATGTGGCCTCCACCCGGGGTAAGTGCAGTGGAAAATTCTTAAAGGAAGTGCTCCTCCAATCACAGGCTGTTGCTCTCCTGCATTTGCTGCTGATAGGCTCACTCATTGAAGAGAAGCAGTCTGTAACTGGGGGAACAGTAACACTGGTGGCTGTGAGTGGACTCCGGAAACAGAGGTACTGGGGAGAAAGCGAGAGAGATAGACTCGCTCCGGGCCCGGGGCGGTGGGGAGACTACAAGGCTAGGGGAGGGCAGACAGCCGGACTAGAGTGGGTGGTGGGGGGGATGGGAAAGAGGCTCGCTCCAGGAGGGGCTGCCTGCAATGATGGAGCGGGGTGGTGGGGGTGCACAAACCAATCGAACCCCATACCATGGGGTACCTAACACCGTCTGAGTCACGGTGAAGGACAGCGAAGGAGGAGCACCTATGGATCGGGCCATCTTCACCAGGAGGATCCTGTTAAAGGTGTGTGGATTCGAAGCTGCGGAGATCTACTGCCTGCAAGACCTCCCCAGCGCGGGATATTTCGATGTGACGTTCATGCGAGTGGCAGCCTGCGTCAAGTTCCTGAAGGTGTTCGAGGAGAAGAAAAACCTGCTGGAGATGAATGTCCTGATGGCGGAGCCGCTCTTTGCTCTGCCATTGCAACGGGACCGGGTGGTGACGGTGCATCTTTACAACCCCTACGTCCCTATCGCCGACGTGCTCACCTTCCTCACCAGTTACTTCGACAAGGTTGGGAGCTGTACCGCGGTTAGAGACGATTTGGGGATCTGGACTTGCAAACGCCAGGTTAAGGTCACGCTCAAGACCGACGGTAAGGGAGCCACCTTCCACCCTCCTTCCAGATTCGCTATCGGGGGAAGCCGTGGCTACCTGGTCTACGCTGGGCAACCCAAACATTGTCGCTCATGCGGCAAGGCTGGACATGTGGCGGCCAACTGCAGCGCTGTCCTCTGCAAGAACTGCAAACAGGAAGGGCACCAGACAAAAGACTGCAAACAGGCTAAGTGCTGCAACCTGTGTGGTGAGGCAGGTCACCTCTACAAGAGCTGCCCCAAACGCTGCCTCACTTATGCACAGGCAGCCATAGCCAACGAGGGGGAAGCAGAAGAAATGCTTTGTGTCAGTCCAACCACCAAGGCCCCCAGGGAGAACAACAGGACAAAGGAGGACACAGAGAGAGACAAGGTGGAGGAAGAGATTGAGGCAGCAGACAGCCAATCAACAGCACTGCCCCCTGAACCTCCCACTCCTCAGGAGAGTGAATCAATGGAGGAGGAGGAGGCAGCAGTGGAAAAGCAGCAGGGGGAGTGGCAGACGGTGAAGAGAGCCAAAAGGAAGAAGGGGCTAAGAAGGAACCAAGCCATTTCCCAGACAAGTGGCAAGAGACGTCTCCCATCCGACACGGATGACAAAGGCAGCAGCTCTTCGGACGAAGAAGTGCCAGGGCGGCACCTACAGAAGAAACGGCAAAGCTCTAGGGAGTTGGAGGACGAGACACCCGAGCTCCAGAACATTGGAGCCAATGAGGAGACCAGCGTACCCCAACTTTGCCTACAACCCGAAGAGACCAGCGCACCCCAACTTTGCCTACAACCCAAAGAGGCCAGCACACCACAGCCCCAGGAATCTGGGAGTAGTGAGACGCTCAGCGCACCCCAGCTCCAGGAAGCCGGGAGCAGCAACGCCCCAGAGGGGGAGGGGATTGGAGAAGCTTCTCCAACAAAGGTCATTTCAAACCCCGCTCTCTGCACGGACCCCCAGATGTCACCCGAGCAGAACACTGCCACTGGGGATTTCCTCAGCCCATCCAAAGTGAGGCAATTTGAGCACACTATGGGTATGAAGGAGCAGACTAAAGGTCTGGGACAACAGGTTTGGTAAGAGAATAAATGCTTTAAAATGGGTTTAAAGATTGTATCCATAAATGTGCGTAGCATTAAATCTACTATGCGATGTGTTGCGACCTTGGACTACCTTGCCAAGGTCAAAGCTGACCTGTTGTTTCTGCAGGAGTGTGCAATACCGCACCTCAGCTCCTACAGGCAATGGTCACGATGGTGGTCCCACGGGCCATCGATCTGGTTGGGCGGAAACGACTCTCGTTCCTCCGGCCTGGGTATTCTGCTGTGGGGAGGCAACTTCACTGTCTCCGAGGTTAAGGAGGTGGTGGGCGGGCACCTCCTCGTAGCAGACGTAATGTACAAGAACGCTCCACTCAGGTTAATTAACGTGTACGCCCCGTCACAAGGGGCCGAGTGGCTGGAGGTTTTTCAGCAGCTCCCACTGCTGCTGGTGACCTCCAGGCCGGTCATTCTGGGCGGTGACTTCAACTGCATCATCGATGCGGCTGGACGATCCAGCAGGGCTGACAGCAGATTGGACGCTACGTCCAGATCCCTGATGGAAACAGTAAAGGATGCCAAGCTGCACGACGTCTTCAGCAACCCTGCAGACGGAGCGCAGCGTAGATACACCTGGTCGCGGCCAGACGGGTCCATCCGTTCCAGGATAGACTTCCTGTTTGTGTCCCGTGCATTTGCAGTCAGATCCACCGACGTCAAGCTGGTGTTTTGCTCTGACCACTGCCTCCTACTGCCACTGGCTGACTGCCACTTAGAGAAGGACCAGAGGGTGGGCAGGGGGGCATGGAAGCTAAACGTGCAACTGCTGACCCCAGAGAACATTGAGGAGCTCAAGAGGGATTACAAAGGTTGGAGAACCATGAAACCCCTCTTTGAGTCCCTGACACACTGGTGGGAAGTGATCAAGGGAAACATCAAGAGGTTTTTCATTCTCAAAGGCACCCAGAAAGCTAGAAAGGAACAGAGGGAAATGTCCCGACTCCAGAAAAACATGCAGAATCTGCTCCGGCTGCAGTCGATGGGGGTCGATGTCAAGGAGGAACTCCAAGAGGTGAAGAGCCAGCAAGCCTAGCTCTTTGCCTCAGAGACCTTGAAGATCATCTTCCGTTCCAGAGTCCGCTCTGTGGAGCAGGATGAGACGTGCTCACATTTCTTCTTCCAAAAGGTACACAGAGAGAGCTCTGTGATCAGCAGCCTGAAGGAAGAAGTCAGCTCAGTAAAGACATTACAGTCCGACATTTTGAGGATCAGCAAATCCTTTTATGCTGGATTGTATGATGTGAAGCCCACAGACAGCACGGCCTCCCAGTCCTTCCTGTCCTCTATCACGGAGGTCTTAGACGACAATACACGGGAGAGCCTGGACAAACCGCTAACTCCTGACGAACTGACTAAGGCCCTTGAGTCCTTTGAGAAGAGTAAAACTCCCGGAAGCGACGGCTTGCCAGCGGAGTTGTATTCGGCACTGTGGGACTGGATCGGCCCGGACCTGTTAGAAGTGTACGAGAGTATGCTCCTGGCCGGCAGTAAGTCAGAATCCATGAGGAAAGGCATTATCACCCTCATCTACAAGCACAAGGAGGAAAGGGAGGAAATTAGAAATTGGCGACCCATTTCACTGTTGAATGTGGACTATAAGATTCTGTCCAAGATCATCGCCAATCGGGTCAAATCCGCTCTGGAACTGGTGATCCACCCTGACCAGACCTGCACTGTGCTGGGCAGGAAGATCTCGGACAGCCTCATGCTGCTCAGGGATACGATTGCCTATGTACAGGACAGAGGTGTGGATACCTGCCTCATCAGCCTGGATCAGGAGAAGGCCTTTGACAGAATATTGCACACCTACATGGTGGATGTGCTCTCCAAAATGGGATTTGGGGAGGGAATTCGCAATTGGATCCAACTGCTCTACACTAACATCAGTAGCGCAGTCTCAATCAATGGGTGGGAATCAGATAGCTTTCCGATTAAATCTGGAGTCAGGCAGGGCTGTCCTCTCTCGCCTGTTCTTTTTGTGTGTTGCATAGAACCCTTTGCTGAATCCATCAGGAAGGATCCGGGCATAAGAGGAGTGATGATCTCAGGCAGTGGAGGCACCCAGATCAAAACCTCCCTGTACATGGACGATGTCGCCGTCTTCTGCTCGGATCCGCTGTCGGTGCGCAGACTGATCCACATCTGCGACCAGTTCGAACTGGCCTCGGGAGCCAAGGTAAATCGTGGGAAGAGCGAGGCCATGTTCTTCGGGAACTGGGCTGACCGATCCTTTGTCCCCTTCACTGTCAGGGCTGACGGCCTGAAGGTGCTGGGTATATGGTTCAGAGGGACCAGGGCATGCTTTAGAAACTGGAAGGAGTGAGTGTCTATGGTGAAAAGGAAACTGGGCATGTGGGAGCGACGCTCCCTCTCCATTGCGGGTAAGAACCTGGTCATCAGGTGTGAGGCACTCTCACTGTTGCTGTACGTGGCGCAGGTCTGGCCCATTCCACACTCCTGCGTGGTGGCGATCACCCGAGCAATCTTCTGCTTTATCTGGAGGTCGAAAATGGATTGTGTCCGCAGGGACATGATGTACAAGCCTCTAGATAAAGGGGGAAAAAACGTGCCCAACATCGCCCTCATACTGATGGCCACCTTTGTGTGTGGCTGCATCAAGCGGTGCGTAGACCCTAAGTATGCAAACACCAAGTGTCACTACGTGCTGAGGTTCTACCTGTCCATGGTGTTGCGAAGGATGGGTCTGGCCACGCTGCCGCGGAACGCTCCAAGTAGTTGGATCGTGCCGTACCACCTGTCCCTTGTGGGAAAATTTATGCAGAGAAACACCTTTGACCACAAGTCCATCAGGCAGTGGTCGGCACGTAACGTCTTAGAGGCCCTGAGGGAAAAGGAGAGGGTGGATCCGGTGGGATGGTTCCCCGAGCAGACTGTCAAAGTCATTTGGCAGAATGCCTCATCGCCAGAACTTTCCAGCAAGCACCAAGATATAGCTTGGCCGGTGGTGAGAAAGGCTCTCCCCGTCAGATCGTTCCTACACGCCAGGAGTCTCACCCCCTCGGCACGTGGCCCTCGAGGTGGCTGTGGTGGGGAAGAGACCGTTGTTCACCTCCTTGTAGATTGTGCCTTTGCAAAGAAGGTCTGGAGAGAGATGCAGTGGTTTCTGTCGAGGTTCATCCCGAGCAGTTCTGTGACACAGGACTCTGTGCTCTACGGGCTGTTCCCGGGGACACACACCGAGACAAACTTCAACTGCAGCTGGAGGATCATCAACTCGGTGAAAGACGCTCTTTGGTCTGCCCGAAACTTGTTGGTCTTCCAGCGCAAAGAGTTGTCCCCGACCGAGTGTTGCAGACTGGCACATTCCAAAGTCCAGGATTACGTGCTGAGGGATGCACTAAAGCTTGGGGCAGCCGCCGCAAAGGCGCAATGGGGAAGGGTCGCTGCCTAAGACCTTTCTGCCACAGTGCACCGAGGGGCTGGGAACTGTGTAGAGCCCCTCGGGATGTACAGCTCAAAATGAATGTCTGAAAATGATTGTAATATTCATTGTTTGTGCTGATGCATCTTGTGATACATGTTGTAAAAGTTGAACCTGATTGTACTTTTGTGATGGTGATTTTGAAATGGTTTGGAATGTTGTTGAAGATGTTTTATGAATAAAGTATATTTTTGCAAAAAAAAAGGATGGAAAGACTCACTATCCAGGGGTATGTGTGAGAGGGAGAGAGGGAGATTTAGAGTGGGTGTGGGAGTGAGTGAGTGAGTGTGTATGTGTGTGTTTTTTTTATTCATTCATGGGATGTGTGCTTCGCTGGCTTGGTCAGCATTTATTGCTTATCCTTAGTTGCCCTTGAGAAGCTGGTGGTGAGCTGCCTTTTTGAACCACTGCAGTCCATGTGGTGTAGGTACACCCACAGTGCTGTTAGGAAGGGAGGTCCAGGATTTTGACCCAGCGACAGTGAAGGAATGGCGATGTATTTCCAAGTTAAGATGGTGAGTGACTTGGAGGGAACTTCCAGGTGGTGGTGTTCCCATCTATCTGCTGCACTTGTCCTTCTACAAGGTAGTGGCCGTGGGCTTGGAAGGTGCTGGCGAAAGAGCCTTGGTGAATTCCTGCAGTGCATGTTGTAGATGGTACACACTGCTGCTACTGTGCATCGGTGGTGGGGGGAGTGAATGTTTGTGGGTGTGGTGCCAGTCAAGCAGGCTGCTTTGTTTGGACGGTGTAAAACTTCTTGAGCAATGTGGGAGCTGCACTCATCCAGGCAAGTGGGGAGCATTCCATCACACTCCTGACTTGTGCCTTGTACATGGTGGACAGGCTTTGGAGAGTCAGGATGTGAGTTACTCATTGCATGATTCCTAAACTCTGACCTGCCCTTGTAGCCACAGCATTTATATGGCTAGTCCATTTCAGTTTCTGGTCAATGGTAACCACCAGGATGTTGATAGTGGGGATTCAGTGATGATAATGCCATTGAACATCAAGGGGCGATGTTGGATTCTCTCTTGTTGGAGATGATCATTGCCTGGCATTTGTTTGGCGTGAATGTTACTTGCCATTTGTCAGCCCAAGCCTGGATGTTGTCCAGGTCTTGCTGCATTTGGACATAGACTGCTTCAGTATCTGAGGAATAACAAATGGTGCTGAACATTGTGCAATCATAAGTGAACATCCCCACTTCTAACCTTATGATGGAAGGAAGGTCATTGATGAAGCAGCTGATGATGGTTGGGCCAAGGACACTACTCTGAGGAACTTCTGCAGTGATGTCCTGGAGCCGAGATGACTGTCTTCCAACAACCACAACCATCTTCCTTTGTGCTGGGTATGACTCGAACCAACAGCGAGTTTTCCCCCTGATTCCCATTGACTCCAGTTTTGCTAGGGCTCCTTGCTGCACACTCGGTCAAATCCTGCCTTGATGTCAAGGGCAGCCACACTCACCTCACCTCAGGAGTTCAGCTCTTTTGCTCATGTTTGAACCAAGGCTGTGATGTGCTCAGAAGCTGAGTGACCCTGGTGGAACCCAAACTGAGCATCAGTGAGCAGGTTATTGTTAAGCAAGTGCGCTTGATAGCACTGTTGATGACCCCTTCCGTTACTTTACCGATGATCGAGAGTAGACTGATGGGGCGTAATTGGCCGGGTTGGATTTGTCCTGCTTTTTGTGTACAGGACATACCTGGGCAATTTTCCACATAGCTGGGTAGACGCCAATGTTTGAGCTGTGCTGGAGCAGCTTGGCTAGGGGTACGGCAAGTTCTGGAGCACAAGTCTCCAGTGCTATTGCCGGAATTATGTCAGGGCCCATAGCCTTTGCACTATCCAGTGTCTTCAGCCGTTTCTTGATATCACATGGAGTGAATCGAGTTGGCTGAAGACTGGCATCTATGATGCTGGGGACCTCCGAAGGAGGCCGAGATAGATCATCCACTCGGAAGTTCTTGCTGAAGATTGTAGCAAATTCTTCAGCCTTATCTTTTGCATTGATGTGCTGGACACCTCCATCATTGAGGATGGGGATATTTGTGGAGCTGCCTCCTCCAGTGAGTTGTTTAATTGTCCACCACCATTCACGACTGGGTGTGGCAGGACTGTAGTGCTTAGATCTGATCCATTGGTTGTCACATCGCTTAGCCCTTTTCTATCGCTTGCTGCTTATGCCGTTTGGCATGCAAGTAGTCCTGTGTTGTAGCTTCACCAGGCTGACACCTCAATTTTAGGTATGCCTGGTGTTGCTCCAGGCATCCCTCCTGCACTCTTCGTTGAACCAGGGTTGATCCCCTGGCTTGATGGTAATGACAGAATGGAGAATGTGCCGGCCAATGAGGTAACAGATTGTGTTCGAGTACAATTCAGCTGTTGATGGCCCACAGAGCCTCACGGATGCCCAGTCTTGAGTTGCTAGATCTGTTCGAAATCTATCCCATTTACACAGTGTGTGGCAGTGAGTGTGGCTGCGGGTGTGGGAGTGAGTGTGCCTGCGGGTGTGGGAGTGAGTATTTATGTGGGTGTGGGAGTGAGTGTGGCTGTGGGTGTGGGAGTGAGTGTGGCTGTGGGTGTGGGAGTGAGTGTGGCTGTGGGTGTGGGAGTGAGTATTTATGTGGGTGTGGGAGTGAGTATTTATGTGGGTGTGGGAGTGAGTGTGGCTGTGGGAGTGAATATTTATGTGGGTGTGGGAGTGAGCGTGGCTGTGGGAGTGGGAGTGAGTGTGGCTGTGGGTGTGGGAGTGAGTGTGGCTGTGGGTGTGGGAGTGAGTATTTATGTGGGTGTGGGAGTGAGTGTGGCTGTGGGAGTGGGAGTGAGTGTGGCTGTGGGAGTGGGAGTGAGTGTGGCTGTGGGTGTGGGAATGAGTGTGGCTGTGGGTGTGGGAGTGGATATTTATGTGGTGTGGGAGTGGATATTTATGTGGATGTGGGAGTGAGTGTGCCTGTGGGTGTGGGAGTATTTATGTGCGTGTGGGAGTGAGTGTGGCTGTGGGTGTGGGAGTGAGTGTGGCTGTGGGTGTGGGAGTGAGTGTGCCTGTGGGTGTGGGAGTGAGTATTTATGTGGCTGTGGGAGTGAGTGCGGCTGTGGTAGTGGGAGTGAGTGTGGCTGTGGGCGTGGGAATGTGTGTGGCTGTGGGTGTGGGAGTGGATATTTATGTGGTGTGGGAGTGGATATTTATGTGGATGTGGGAGTGAGTGTGGCTGTGGGTGTGGGAGTGAGTGTGCCTGTGGGTGTGGGAGTATTTATGTGGGTGTGGGAGTGAGTGTGGCTGTGGGTGTGGGAGTGAGTGTGCCTGTGGGTGTGGGAGTGAGTATTTACGTGGGAGTGGGAGTGAGTGTGGCTGCGGGTGTGGGAGTGAGTGTGGCTGCGGGTGTGGGAGTGAGTGTGGCTGTGGGAGTGGGAGTGAGTGTGGCTGTGGAAGTGGGAGTGTGCCTGTGGGTGTGGGAGTGAGTGTGACTGTGGGTGTGGGAGTGAGTGTGGCTGCGGGTGTGGGAGTATTTATGTGGGTGTGGGAGTGAGTGTGCCTGTGGGTGTGGGAGTGAGTATTTATGTGGGTGTGGGAGTGAGTGTGGCTGTGGGTGTGGGAGTGAATATTTATGTGGTTGTGGGAGTGAGTTGGTGGAATTTTATGTGCCCGCTGGCAGGAGGCATGATAGGTGGTATGCACGGACAATATGGCACGATCGGTTTCACGGCGGCGGGAAGGCAGGTCGCGATTGTCCACTCAGCCCGGCAACAGCGGGCCGCGTTTCCCACCAGCGGTCGTCGGGGAGCTCACTGTAATACATCAGCATATCATTAAAAAGCCAATCCACCAGGTTCTTGGAACCCCGCCGGATCATCCATCCACATCGGTGGGAAAGCACGTTGATGTGTTTCACAACAGCAGGCAGGTGGCGTGCGCTTGGTGACCTTCACTTTGAGGGAACTGAGGTGAGTGAGCACAGCGTTGTTCACAGCTCGCCAGCATCACCTGTTGCTCGGCAGGCTGCAGGGGCGCCAGGGGGCAAAGTGAAGTGCTGCCCTGCTACGTAGGCAACTCAGAGAGCCCAGCCTCAGAGGCGACTGTTGTTGGGGGTGGCAACTGCTGCCCTGGCATTGGATCCTGCGCACAAGAAATCAAGGTGGAGGGCAGAGTAGGTGAGGGAAGTGGTCACGCAGTAGGGGCACCTGTATAAACTGACCATTCCTCTGCAACTGAGACGGTTCAGGCACAGCCACGGTGATATGATTGGGGTCGGGCTCCTAGACTGCCAGCCCACATAAGCAACGCAGAGGCACCGAAGGGCCAACAAGCGCTCCAGACCTTACCTGACAACCCGCTGCCCACCCAACACCCCCCCCCCCCCCCCCCCCCCCCGCCAACCCATGCCACAGACTGAGTCTGTGACCACTTTACTGGACCGCGGAGCAGTTGGACTGCACACATTGTACAATCTCCTCACCAACTTTGGCCATGTAGCAGTCACTGCTGGAGGCGCTCACAGCCCTTTGCAATCTCAGCATCCCAGTTAGGAGCAATCTCATGTCGCAAGTCGCAGGTTGACAGGGCAGCCATGCAGTGCACTCATCTGTGGCCATCCGAGGGATGGCCAGCACTCTCCGGGAAGCGTTAAAGGGCGGTCACACAGGGCCGGGAAAGGTGCTAAGTACAATCATGCTAACCACATCTCACTCTCTCATGCCGCAGGAGGACCACATCAGGAGCATGGATCCTGGTGACCTAGCTGTATGCCTGATGGCTTACAGAGAGTGGAGAAGACAGAGGAGAGAGTGACTGAGGCTCTTGGCCGTGCAAAGGCAGGAGGAGCAACCTCAGGAAGAGAGAGCTGCTGGGGCTCCAACACACGGTGCCCAGGAGCGACGGCGAGCCGTGGTTGGAAGGCGCCTAGCGACACCCAGGGTCTATAGATGCCGCCTGTCATTCCTGCAGATGACTGAGAACCAGTGTCGCCAACAACTGCGCATGTCTAGGGACCTGGTGGTTCACATCTGCCACTTACTGCAGGACTTGGCGGCAAGGGCACATGGAGGGCATCCACTGCCACTGGCTGTGAAAGTGACCGTGGTGCTCAATTTCTATGCCAGTGGCTCCTTTCAGGGCTCCACAGGTGACCTCTTTGGGATGTCACAAGCTGCCACCCACAAATGCATCCCTGAGGATACAGATGCCATCTTCTTAAGGGCACACAACTTTGTGCATTCCGCCCGGGACCGGGACAGCCAGGATACAAGGGCCATTGGATTCTCCATGATCTCGGGATTCCCACAGGTGCAGGGTACAATCGACTACACCCATCTGGCACTCAGGTCTCCGTCGCTACACATGGTGGACTACATCAACCGCAAGTGATTCCACTCACTGAATATGCAGCTGGTGTGCGACCACCAGAAACACATCCTGCAGGTGTGTGCACAGTTTCCAGAGAGTGTGCACAATGCCTACATCCTCAGTCGGTCACAGATCCCTGGAGTCTTCCAGGGTCCACAGAGGCTGCAGGGTTGGCTCCTTGGGGACAAGGGCTACCTGCAGAGGCCTTGACTGATGACACCTATGCGCCAGCCTCAGACTGCAGCAGAGCGATGGTATAACAAGGTTCAGGCTGCAACTCTCAACTTGGTGGAGCAGACCATCAGGATGCTGAAGATGAGTTTCCAATGCCTGGACCGGTCTGGTGGAGCCCTGCAAAACCGTCCGCAGAGGGTGTCACGCATCGTTGTCGTCCACTGTGCCCTTTACAACCTGGTGCTGCAGCGGGGAGACAAGCTGGCTGGGGAGGAGATGGAGGAGCTGCACGTCTTCTCCGGTGAGGGGGATGACGATGGGGATGAGGCTGAGGAGATCCTCTGAGGCGATAATGACGGGGATGAGGCCCTTGCACTGGCCAGATGAGGCAGGCATGCTCAGGAAGCCCCCATAGTTGCTAAATTTGTGGAGGATGATAACTAGATGCAGTGAGGTGACCCCATAGGTCTTCACATAGCCTCTGAGAATGTCTGACTCCTGTCTGGCTGAGAGCAGCTCGCTTGCAATCCATAATCAGGGTTATATCTTAGACACACAACCATGATACTTTAGAAGCATCTGATGCTTTATCTGCCTTCAGCACCTGAGCTCTTCAGGACTTGGAGCACAGCATCAGTGGTCACAGATGTGAAGAGATGGGGACCAGCCCCTCCATTAAGATGCTGAGAGCACATCAAGAGAATGAGAGAATTCTGTGGCACCTGCCCACTACATTCTGGCAGCAATGATCAGCACCGCTGAGGTGCAGGCATCAGTAATGTGTCCAGGGACTGTGAGGCCAGACCATCATTTTGGTCTGAAGGCTGCACAGAGCACAGGGAAGAGGCCCTGGACTGAGACACCTGCCTTTATCTTGTGCAGAAACGTTTCACATCTGAGTGACAAGAACACTGCTCATCAGAACAAGGAGCCATAGGCGGGAGACATTTTGGGAGTTTATTGACAATGGTGAACAGTATGAACAAGTGATTAAGACCCTTGCCCAGGCTGTGCAACACTTTCATGCCTCTGCGTTGCTTGAGTGGGCAGAAAGGCTGGAGGCCCAATTCCACACCTGTCAATGCGGCTGCGTCTGAACAGTCTCAGCTGCAGAAAAATGGTTACTTTATACAATTTCCCTAATGCGCGGCCACTTCCCCCCACACCCCCCCACCCAACCCCACATGTGCTTGTGCACTACCTTCAACTGCAGGGCAGCCCTTGCCCACACCCCTAACTTGCTTCAACCATAGGGGAGCTCTAACCACCGCCCCTCACCACAGTGCGCCTCAGCCCCTGGGCAACCCTTGCCACCTTGCCCCCCGTAATAAACCTCAACCTCGAACTCCAACAGGCGACCTTTGCGAGCACTGTGCAACGTTACTGTGCACTCACCTCTGAGTTCCCCTCAAAGTGCAGCCCGCCAAGTCCACACCTTATATATGCTGTTGTGAAACATGTTGGCATGCAATGATGCTGACGTGGGCGGACGATCCATCGGGAGGGATGATTCCGACGGGCTGGTGTTATAATGATATGCAGATGTAGTACAATGGGATTCCCAATGTCTGATGATGTGAAATGCGGCCCGCCATCGATGGGCTGAGCGGACGGTCGCAAATTGGTTTCACGAAGTCATGAAACCGATTTCTGGCCTTCTGACCACATTGTCCGTTCATGACGCTGAGCATGCCCGACGCCAGCGGGCATGGAAAATTCCGCCCTTTGGCTCACTTTGATCTAGAATGGGTTCTGTGATACCAACAAACTTGTCAGTTTCTTTGTGAGTTTCATTTTCTTTCTGAATTTCACCATGGACTATAGGAGGAATTTGGATTACAGGAGAAATATCATGATCTCCTTTTGTCAGATTTCTCCCTTTCAGGAAATGATCTATGTGACACTTTCTTTTTTATTCTGTCACAGGGTGTGGGCATCACCGGCTAGCCAGTATTCATTGCCCATCTGTAATTGCCCTTGAGAAGTTGGTGGTGAGCTGCCTTCTTGAACTGCTGCAGACCATGTGGTGTTGGCACACCCACAGTGCTGTTAGGAAAGAAGTTCCAGGATTTTGACCTAGTAACAATGAAGGAATGGAGATATAGTTCCAAGTCAAGATGATGAGTGGTTTGGAGGAGAACTTGCAGGTGGTGGTGTTCCCATGCATCTTCTGCTCTAGCTCTTCTAGGTGGTAGGGGTTGCGGGTTTGGAAGTTTTGAAATTAGCCTTGGTGGGTTGCTGCAGTGCATTTTGCAGGTGGTATACACTGCTGCTACAGTATGTCATTGGTGCAGGCAGCGGATATTGGATGTGGAGTGTCAGTGAAGCTGGCTCCTTTGTCCTGGATGGTGTCAAGCTTCTTGAGTGTTGTTGTAGCTGCACTCATCCAGGTGAGCGGAGTATTCCATCACACTCCTGACTTGTGCCTTGTAGATGGTGGACAGGCTTTGGGGAGTCAGGAGGTGAGCTACTCACCACAGAATTCCCGGTCTCTGGCCTGCTTTTGTAGCCACAGTATTTATATGGCTGGTTCAGTTCAGTTCCTGGTCAATGGTAACCCACAGGGTGTTGATAGTGGGGTATTCAGCACTGGTAGTGTCATTGACTTTCAAGAGGAGATGTTTAGATTCTCTCTTGTTGGAAATGATCATTGCCTGGCACTCGTGTGGCACTAATGTTACTTGCCACTTATCAGCCCAAGCCTGAATGTCGTACAGGTTTTACTGCATATGCACACCGACTGCTTCAGTATCTGAGGAGTTGTGACTGGTGCTGAACATTGTGCAATCATCAGCAAACATCCCCACTTCTGACCTGATGGAGGAGAGGTCATTGATGAAGCAGCTGAAGATGATTGAGGTAGGACACCATCCTGAGGAACTCCTGCAGTGATGTCCTGGACTGAGATGGTTGGCCTTCATCAATCGCAGTATTCTTCCTTTGTGCTAGGTATGACTCCAGCCAGTGGAGAATTTCCCCCGATTCCCATTGTCTCCAGCTTTGCTGGGGCTCCTTGATGCCACACTCGGCCAAATGCTGCCTTGATGTCAAGGGCAGTCACTCTCACCTCTGGAGTTCAGCTCTTTTGTCCACATTTGCACTAGGGCTGTAATGAGGTCATGAGCTGTGTGGCCCTGGCAGAACCCAAGCTGAGCATCAGTGAGCAGGTTGTTTCTGAGTAAGTGCCAGTTATAGCACTGTCGATAACACCTTCCATCACTTTGCTGATGATCGATGTTAGACTGATGGATCGGCAATTGGCTGGGTTGAATTTGTGTACAGGACATACCTGGGCAATTTTCCACATAGCTGAGTAGACGCCAATGTTTGAGCTGTGCTGGAGCAGCTTGGCTAGGGGTATGGCAAGTTCTGGAGCACAAGTCTCCAGTGCTATTGCCGGAAGTATGTCAGGGCCTGTAGCCTTTGCACTATCCAGTGCCTTCAGCCGTTCCTTGATATCACGTGGTGTGAATCGAATTGGCTGAAGACTGGCATCTGTGATGCTAGGGACCTCTGGAGGAAGCCGAGATGGATGATCCACTTGGTACTTCTGGCTGAAGATTGTTGCAAATGCTTCAGCCTTATCTTTTGCACTGATGTGCTGGGCTCCTCCATCATTGAGAATGGGGATATTTGTGGAGCCTCCTCCTCCAGTGAGTTTTTTAATTGTCCAACACCATTTACGACTGGATGTGGCAGGACTACAGAGCTTAGGTCTGCTCCGTTCGTTATGGCTTGTCTATCACTTGCTGCTTATGCTGTTTGGTATGCAAGTAGTCCTGTGTCATAGCTTCACCAGCTTGACACCTCATTTTTTTGTATGCCCTTTGCTGCTCCTGGCATGCCGTCCTTCACTCTTCATTGAACCAGGGTTGATCCCCTGGCTTTATGGTAATGGTACAGTGGGGGATATTCCTGCACCTGTATCAATGATGAAGGTAATCTGTGAATCAATGGCTTTCATTTCTACTATGGGCATTGGAATTATACCTTCAGCCCTATTCCGCTCCTCTTCTGTTTTTCTTGCTCTCTGACTCAGTACAGCCCTTGATCTTCCTGTTGGATAACATCAAATTCAGTTTCAATATCTATCATATGTGCATTTGAGAATTTCCAGACTCCTGAATTAGATTTAGCTCTACCATGACCTCAGCCTGGTGCATGACACTGTGGCCCGGTGCTTTGCTGTTTCCTCTACTCTTGCATGCCATCTGGATATGATTGACTTTCCCACAGACATAGTATCTTGACTGGAAATGAGGGCATTTAGATAGTCGATGGCCACCAGGACAGTAGTAACGTTTGAGATTTTGGCTCTGAGTCTTTGAACTTGGCTGCTGTGGCCTGGATCTCATCGAAATCTAGTGGAACTCCCTTGCCAGCTCAGTGTGAGAACTCCCTTGCAATTTGTAACTATCTCTTTCTGACATTCCCATGGCTGTGGCCTCATGACAGACCTCCTTCCACGTTGGCTTATTGCCTTTACTCAAAAGCTTGACCTGGATTTTATTGTTCTGTAGGCCTATGAAAATGTCTCTAAGGTTGATTTCTAAGTGGGTGTGAGTTCCTTTAACTCAAAAATGGAATCTGCTACAGTCTCACTTGATAACTATTTCATTTTACTGAATGCAGCTCTTAGAGTGCAATATATTACTACAGTCAGCCTATGTTAGTATATGTGTCAGAAATGGCCCAGTTGGTAGCACTCTCACCTCTGAGTCTCAAGGCTGAGTTTAAACTCTAGTCCGGGGCTTGA
The DNA here is from genome assembly GCF_964194155.1 of Cetorhinus maximus. NCBI lineage: Eukaryota > Metazoa > Chordata > Chondrichthyes > Lamniformes > Cetorhinidae > Cetorhinus > Cetorhinus maximus. Next base: position 81,720,126 of record NC_135888.1, on the reverse strand, counting down.
ACACAAAAATCTAGGCTGACATTCAGTGCAGTACCAAAGGAGTGCAGCATTTTCAGAGATGCCATATTTCAAATGAGATGTCAAACTGCGGTCCCATCTGCCCTCTGAGGTGGACCTAAAAGACCCCATGGCACTATTTTGAAGAAGTGCAGAGAATTTATCCTTTGTGCCCTGGACAATATTTATCCTTCAATCAACATCACAAAAACAAATTATCTGGCTATTATCACATTGCTGTTTGTTATGATAGCTCACTGTGGACAAATTGCTTGCTGTGTTTCCTATAAGTGATTATATTTTAAAAGTGCTGCATTGGCTGTAAAGCACTTTGGGATAGCCAGTGGTAAATGAAAGGTGCTACATAAATGCAAGGCTTTTTCTTTTAAATACAAATTGCATTGATTTATTATTTAATAGAATCATTCAAGAACTAAAGTCAAAATATATAGGCAGTGACCAAAAGCAAAGCTGATAAATCACAATTAGACAATCAATGTCTTGCTGAAGTGTCCTGCTGTCTTCATTCTCAGAACAAATTATATTATAACACTTTTGTACAGAACATAATGTCCTTTACAAAGATACCAACAAGCTTTGTTACATGGTTTGTACTAACTAGCAGTTCTATAGAATGTTAGAGATTTCTAGAATGTCTGATCATTTCCTTTGGAAGACGAATTGGAGATGTGAAGGTAATACTGTTACTAGTAGCTGAGCAGCTAGGGTATATAGATATATTTGTTGTTTAGTTCACCAGATCTGTGCTCTATTCTTGATTTACCATCTGAATAATGTTTCCAGGAAGGAGATTTTCATGGATTTTCAAAAGCGATAAGCAGCAAAATAAAATATTTGATAACTTCAATTTCACTATTCGACTGCAGAAGGTAACTTTCACAAAAAGCAGAAGTTCTGCATAATTGTTGGTTGAATTATGCTATTCAAATCACATGGGTTAATTGCAAATTATTAACAAATACTGAAAATTTGCAAAGGTTCCACTCCCTCAATGTGCATTTGGTGTGTGACAATGCTCAGAAAATCATGCAGATAAGTGCCCACGATCCTGGCAGCAGTGATGATGCTTTCAATCTATGGCAGAGAGTTGTTCCCTCAGTATTTCAGCCACCACCTTAAAACAGAGGGTGGCTGTTGGGTGACAAGGACTCACTGATCATCTGGATCCTGACTCTGCTTCATAACCCAAATGTACATAAGACCATAAGGCGTAGGAGCAGAAGTAGGCCATTCGGCCCATCAAGTCTGCTCCGCCATTCAATGAGATCATGGCTGATCTGATAATCCTCAACTCCACTTTCCTGCCTTTTCCCCATAACCTTTTATTCCCTTACTGATTGGAAATCTGTCTATCTCAGCCTTGAATACGCTTAATGACCCAGGCTCTACAGCCCTCTGTGGTAAAACATTCCAAAGATTTACTACCCTCTGAGAGAAGAAATTCCTCCTCATCTCTATCTTAAATGGGAAACCCCTTACTCTGAGCTTGTGCCCTCTGGTCCTGGGCTCCCCCACAAGGGAACACAACCTCTCAGCATCTACCCTATCAAGCCCCCTAAGAATCTTATATATTTCAATGGTCGCCTCTCATTCTTCCAAACTCCAATGAGTACAGGCCCAACTGACTCAACCTCTCCTCATAAGAAAATCCCTGCATCCATGGGGTCAGCCTAGTGAACCTTCTCTGGACTGCCCCCAATGCCAGTCTATCTTTCTTTAGATAAAGGGACCAAAACTGTTCACAGTATTCTGGGTGTGGTCTAACTAGTGTCTTGCATAGTTTTAGCAAGACTTCCCTACTTTTATACTCCATTCCCTTTGAAATAAAAGCCAACATTCCATTTGCCTTCCTTATCACCTGTTGAACTTGTATGCTAGCTTTTTAGGATTCATGCACGAGGACCATCAAATCCCTCTGTGCTGCCGTCTTTCTCCATTTAAGTAATATTCAACTCTTCTATTCTTCTTGCCAAAGTGCATAATCTCACATTTTCCCACAATATATTTCCATCTGCCACATTTTGTCCACTTGCTTAACCTGTCTATATCCCTCTGTATACTATCTGTGTTATCCTCACCATTTGCCTTCCCACCTATTTTTTGTGTCATCCGCAAACTTGGCGATAGTACATTCCTTTCCCCCATCCAAGTCATTATTATATATTGTAAATAATTGTGGGCCAGGCACTGATCCCTGTGGTTCTCCACTAGTTACAGGTTGCCATCCTGAAAATGCTACCCTTATCCCAACTCTCTGTCTTCAATTAGTCAGCCAATCCTCTATCCATGCAAATATACTACCCCCAACACCATGGGCTCTTATCTTATTAAGTAGCCTTATGTGCGGTACCTTATTGAATGCTTTTTGGAAATCCAAATATATTACATCTATCGGTTCCCCTTTATCTATCCTGCGTGTTACCTCCTCAAAGAATTCTAATAAATCTGTCAGGCATGATTTCTCCTTCATGAAGCCATACTGACTCTGCTTGATTATATTATGCATTTCTAAATGCTTTGCTATTACATCCTTTATAATAAATTCTAAAGTTTTCCCAATGATGGATATTAAGCTAACTGGCCTATAGTTACTTGTTTTTTGTCTCCTTCCCGTTTTGAATAAGGGTGTTACATTGGCAGTTTTCCAATCCTCTGGGACTTTTCCAGATTCTAAGGATTCTTGGAAGATTACTACTAGTGCATCCACTATCTCTGCAGCCTCTTCCTTTAATATCCTAGGATACAACCCATCAGGTCCAGGGGACTTATCGGCCTTTAGCACCATTAGTTTCCCTAGTATTTTTTCTTTAGTGATAGTTATTGTACTTATTTCCTCCCCTCCTTTTGTCCCTTGGTTATTTAGTATTTTTGGAATGCTATTAGTGTCTTTTACCATGAAGACTGACACAAAGTATTTATTCAACTCCTCTGCCATTCCCTGGTTCCCCATTATTATTTTCCCAGCCTCATTCTCTAAGGGGCCTATGTTCACTTTGGCCTTTCTCTTCCTTTTTATATATTTAAAGAAGCTCTTACTGTCCATTTTTATATTACTTGCTAGTTTACCTCAAAGTTTATTTTCTCCCACTTTATTATTTTTTTGGTCATTTTCTGTTGGTTTTTAAAAGTTTTCCAATCCCCTGGTTTACCACTAATCTTTGCCACATTGTATGTTTTTTTCTTTCAATTTGATACTATCCTTAACTTCCTTGGTTAACCATGGTTGGTTTATACCCTTACTAGAATCCTTCTTCCTCATTGGGATATAGCTTTGTTGTGAGTCATGAACTATTTTCTTAAACTTCTGCCATTGTTCATCAACTGTCTTTTCTGCTAAACTCCTTTCCCAGTCCACTCCAGCCAACTCTGCCCTCATTCCTTTGTACTTACCCTAATTTAAATTTAGCACAGTTGATTCCGACCCGAGTTTCTCACTCTCAAACTGAATGCTAAATTCTACCATGTTATGGTCACTGTTTTCTAGGGGATCTTTTACTCTGAGATGATTTATTAAACCTGCCTCATTACACATTACTAGATCCAAAATAGCCTGGTCTCTGGTTGGATCCACAACACATTGTTCTAGGAAACTGTCCCGAATACACTCTATGAATTCTTGCTCGTGGCTACTTCTGCTAATTTGATTTTCCCAATCTACATGAAGGTTAAAGTCACCCATGATTAATATACTACCTTTTTTACATGCCCTCATTATCTCCTGATTTGTTCTCTGTCCTACAGCATAGCTACTGTTAGGGGGCCTATAGAATACTCCCACCAGTGTCTTCTTCCCCTTGTTTTTTCTTACCTCCATCCATATGGATTTTACATCTTCTGATCTAAGATCATTTCTTGCTATCGTGCTTATTCCATCTCATACTAACAAAGCTACCCCACCACCCTTTCCTTCCTGCCTGTCCTTTTGAAAAGTCACATACCCCTGGAGATTGAATTCCTAACTTTGATCTCCTTGTACCCATGTCTCCGTAATGGCTATAAGATCATTCCCATTAACCTCTATTTGTGCTGTTAATTCATTTATTTTGTGCCAAATACTATGTGTATTTAAGAGCCATTAATTTTGCCTTTTTATTATTTTTTTCCCCTTTGACCCTATTTGCTGATATTTTTTAATGTTTGGACACTCTGTCCCTTCCTGTCACACTCTGGGTACCATTGCCTAAATAGCTACCCTGCAATGTTGCCATATCCTTTTGCTTTGTAAGCCTACGTATCCCCTCTTCATAACTCTGTACTCCCTTCTATTTAGTTTAAAGCCCTCTCTACAACCCTAGTTATTCGATTCGCCAGGACACTGGTCCCAGCACAATTCAAGTGAAGCCTGTCCCACCGGAACGGCTCCCTTCTACTCCAGTACTAGTGCCAATGCCCCCTGAACTGAAACCCATTCCTCCCACATCAATCTTTAAGCCATGCATTTAACTCCTTGACTTTATTTATGCCAGTTTACCTGTGGCTCAGGTAGTAATCCCGAGAATATTGCCTTGGAGATTCTGCTTTATAATTTGAGCTGTTCAAGTTCTTTCAGCAGAACCTCCTTTCTAGTCCTATCAATGTCGTTGATACCAAGTTGGACGATGACAACAGTATCCCTCCCCTCCCACTCCAAGTTCCTCTCGAGTCCTGAGGAGATGTCCTTAACTCTGGCACTGGGCATGACCAGCATGCATACACTGAGAGCCACATTAAGAGCAAACAGAAAAACAGAAAGTGCTGGAAAAACTCAGCAGGTCTGGCAGCATCTGTGGAGAAATAAACAGAATTAATACTTTGAGTCTAATATGACTTCTTCAGAACTGAAGAGAGGCAGAAATGTGACGGGTTTTATGCTGTTGACAAAGGGGGGTGATGGGTCAGGTAGAACAAAAGGTAAAGTCAGGGATAAGTTGGAGAGTGGGGGAGATTAAATACCAAAAATATAATGGCAAAGGGAGTGGTAATAGTAGTAGTAAAGAACCAAAGCATTCATCCAGAGTAGGTGTTAATAGCAGAATAAAGGCCAGGTCAGTCAGAATTGGCTGGCATAGAATTGGTGCACCTATGTTTCAGCAGTTGCCAATGCATTGAAGGGCAACCCTGGAAGTCATACTTGCAAGAGAAGAAATGGCATGGGGAGAGAGTGGGTAGGGTCCAGATGTGGAGAAAAATGAAGGGGTCAGGAGACCCCACATTGTGGGGAAACAGTCACTCTTTGTGATTTTCCAGGGGCAGCCAACTAACGACCCGAGGGCAGGCTCGCCGGGCAATTAAGGATGACAGGTGGGGTTCTCAAAGCTGACGGGCTAATCAGAGGCCTTCAAACTTAAAAGGAGTAGCAGGCTGCAATTGTTGTTGCAGACACCTTTCGGAACTTCTTCCCCCACCGCCCCCTCCAACCTCCCCCTACCAACCCCACACCACCCCCCGCAACCAACCTCCCTCCCCACCCCCCGCACCCCACCACCTTGCCATTCATCTTCTTCTTTTGAAGATGGCTGCAAAATATTTATTCAATACTTTGGTCATGCCCTCTGCCTCCACAAGAAGATTTCCTATGTCTCCTAAATAAACCCTACCACTCCTTTAACTACCTCTTCATTATTACATGTTTATTAAATATTTTTGGGGTCCCTTTTATGTTACCCTCAAATTTTTCTCATACTCGCTCTTTGTAGGTGAGGGACAAGGCACTTCAAAATGGAGGCACCCCTCCTCTAGCTTTAAAACATTAAACATTTTATACTAAAAAAATGGGTTTTGCAGCCAAACCACCAATGATGGTCAGAACGGGTGGTGTAATGGCGCAGGCAGGGGTGCCTCTAAGCCAGAGCTGGCGCACTGCCTCCTCCCTCTCCTTTCCTGCCACACCCCGCCACCCCCCCCCCCCCCCCCCTCCCCCCCCCCAACCCCCACCCCGGCTCTGCCACTGGGAGGCTGCCTCCAGGCAGTTATACTGGTCCCTGTCACCTGATTGTAGCATTGGGCCAAATGAGACACATGCTGCTGGCTGGCTGAGTGCTCAGCAATTGCCCAGAAGCATCCATTGATAGTATGTGGTGCTATTGGCCTACTCCTCTTAAAGGCAGCCTGCCTCTTTTAAAGGGAAGCTACACAGATTAGAAGGAATCTGCTGCTGACTGCCAATATATAACACTGGTTGCAAGTAGGAGCTCTGCAAATGGAGAAAAGGGGAGAGAGAAGACTCCAGGTTGACAAATATGTTGCTGGAGTCCTCAGTGTTGGAGGCCAACAGGAGGAGAAAGATCATGGGCTGGATTATCAACGCAGTGTTGGGAACCTGATATCTAGTTAAATTCTGGGACAGTCCCCGTGACTGAGCTAAATAGCCTAATTAGCCAGGAGGCAAGCTTGATGTCTCTGGCAAAGGTAGGTGGAAGTGATGTTGAGCTCCAAAATTTGCTTAAGGGGTTGCTAATTGGCATTGCTTCATCCCTCCCATTGTCCCTTTGAATATCCAAAACTGTCCTGAAGAATCAGGCTCGGGTGACCTCAGGGACGGTGATTTTTTAAAAGCCCACCACACTCGTTCCTGAACCTACCTGCTATTGAAAATCTGGCTCCATGTTTCCACGAGCTATCAGGAGGTGCATAAGGATCACCAATGGATTGGATTGGAGCAAATGGCCAAGGAGGTCCAAACCCTGAGTCTGGCCCGAAGGAGTCTGGCAGCAGTGCTGGATACATGTAATGACCTCATGTGGGTGCTCGCAGTCTGTGAATACATCTTCTCATGACATCTCCTACCCACCATTATACTAACCTCCGTGCTGCTCAATGTACCACACCTCCATCACTCACCTATCAGCAGTCCATCGCACTCAAGACTCACACCTAAATCCAGATTATCCACCACATCCTCAAACGCTTTCCTATGATGTCAGCCTCTCACTCACTTCGCGTTGTCTCCACGTACGTGCAGCTATTCAGCTGGATGTCACATCTCCTTAACATAGTGCAGCACAATCACTGACATACCTGCGGTACAAGATTTCTCACACTAGGGGGAGCCCAAAGCTAGAGTGGCGGGGGCCAGCCAGGCAAGACTGCTGTCGAAGCCGGGCTTCAAGGGCCAGAGATGCTCAAGAGTGTCCTGCAAGGTCATCTTCTGAGAGAAGCAGGTAGAAGGGATGTGTGACCTTGCCAGGGTAACAGGTGGTGCAGGGAACCATCAGCTACATGTATGCACTCCCCCCAGTGCAAGTCAGCAGCCTTCCAACAGCCCTGCTGCAGTCACTGGGAAAGACAGCATAGGGGCACTGGGACAGGCAAAGGCACCCACAAGACAACATTTAGAGAACATACAAGGGTGAATATTTTGTATGTGGGTGTGTTTTTGGATAAATGAAAGGGTTACCACTGGTGGCTTTGCCTGCAGGATCTTGGCCATGGGGACATGGTGATGGGACATCCATTTGAATGGTAAGGTGGGAATGATCGATGCATATTATGTAGAAAGGCTATCTCTTGTCTCTGAGAAGTGACCCTCTGGTTCTTCTTGGAAGCTCAAAGATGGCAGGAATGGCAGACTACCTCAGAAAGAAGGCATTGTGGATGCCATTAGGATAGAGGACATTCATCAGCATGACATACACCGACTGTACATTGATGGAATGATAGACCTTGAGATTCCTCTACCTGTCCCCATTACCTCCCACAGAGGCACATGCATATAGGAAGCTGCACAAGGGCACATATTCAGCTGTGAGTGATTTGCACTGGCGTTCACTGGACCTGTGTAGCCAAAGTTCCTGCTATATGCATCAAATCACTCAGAACAGCTGTTTAACACCATAGTAAGATTACTCTTGGTGCTTCCAGTGCATGGAGAACACCCAGTGTAGCTGGAATTGCAAGCAGCACCATTTTAAGCCTTTGTAGCTTGTTCCATCTGGTGACATCTAAGTTAACACAATTAATATTAACAAAGAAGAGAATAGATATGATAGCACAGTCTTAGATAAGCATTGTTTTAGTTTCAGCTTTTCCCAGAAGATAAAATTTGACAGAGCATTAATTGTTGCAGGCACAAGTGTAATTTATGCGTACTGCTATAAGTCAGTTTTTGTAGTGATAATTTAAATTATATCAAATTGTTCAAAGTCAAAGGAGCTGAGTGTATATTTATCATCTGGCTTTGTTGGTAGAATGATTTCATGGGGCAGAATTTTTCAGTCAGCGTTTGGGGGCGGGTCCAACTCATTGACGTGTAAAATGACGCGTGATGATGTCAGGTGTGCGTCCCGACGTCATCGCGCTCAGTAGCGATAATTTGTTTGGTGGGCACGCACCGGAGTCGGCTGTGCACCCACCGATATGTAAATGGAATATTAAGGCCAATAAGAATCTAATTAAGATTATTATAAATGCTGCCTGTCCAACCTTAAGGTTGATGGGCAGGTGAAATGGTCAAGCAGCCTTCGCGTTTTTTAGGAAACCTCATCCACGAGCGGGATGAGGTTTCCTAAAGCTTTTAATAAATAAATACATTTCCCTAAAATGAAAACATGTCCCATCTCATGTGATACAGTAACATGAGGGGACATGTTTAAATAAATTTTTGACCCATTTATTTAATTATTTCCATATCCATTCAGTCTCCCTGAGGCAGCTCGGTGACCCCCCCACCCCCCCTCCGCCTGCTCCCGCCGAGCCCACCCGTCATGTGAAAAATTCTGCTCATGATCTTGTTGGTTGAGTTCCTTCTGGAAGCCTGTAGTATATCATTCTTGTTCATTCATTGTCTTCTCACACCAGCTCAGCTAACTGACAAATACGCATTTCAACTGGTATTATACACAAATCTTGCACTGTGTATGAAACATGAAATTAAATAATGTGGCAGTACACTTTACAAGTTCACTTTTTGATCACAAGGCTTTGTTTAGCCTTACAATTTCAGCTCTTAAATCAGCTTCTATTCTTCGCATTTCTAAGTGGAATTGAATCTGTCTGACTGAACTTGGTTGTTTCTGCTAATCTGGGCTGAGATCTGCTTATTGACTAAACTGAAGAGCCAGATGGAGAACTTGACTCACAGAATAGTTCATCTGATTGCCTTCAGGAAGGGTAAAGCTTGCTTCTCATTTTTTAAAATCTCAGGCAAACAGGACTAACTGTGTAATGTGAGTTCCTTCCAACAAGCCAGTGTCAGGAATGATGGTTAACAAATTCTACTTGTTTTGAAGAAGTCGGGCCATTTGTTCATGTTTATATTTTTCTGAAGAAGAGCCATACGGACTCGAAACGTTATCTCTGTCTTTCCCTCCACAGATGCTGTCAGACCTGCTGAGATTTTCCAGCATTTTTTGTTTTTGTTTCAGATTTCCAGCATCCGCACTATTTTGCCTTTAGCTTCTTTGACTGGTCATGGGATAATTCTATGATACATTGTTCCCAGTGTTTTCCAAGCCAGTCTTTGTTGGATGTTTCTGTGACTTTTTGCTTTCTGAGATCAGGATCTCTCAGAATTCCAACGTTCAACCCTTCAATTTTTCCCAAAATTTAGTAGTATGGTTCAGAGACCATTATCTTACATGTATTTAGTGTTATGATACAGGTGGTCTGTAATGCTACAGGTCTTATGTTATATTTTTCAAGTGCTTTTTAAGTACAAAGGAAAAAAGTAATATATACATTAACACGCTTAACTCTGGAATTCCCTCCCTAAACCTCTTCGCCTCCCTACTGGTCTTTCCTCTTTTAAGATGCTCCTTAAAATTTACTTCATTGGCCAAGCTTTTGGCCATCTACCCTAAATCTCCTTATTTCACAGGATGTCACATTTTGTTTGAAAACAGTCCTATGGAATGTCTTCCAACATTTTACTATGTTAAAGATGCTACATAAATGCCAATGTTGTTGTAGTTAAAAAACACCATCAATTAGTCCTTAGTTTATTGTTGAAAAAAGACATTTTGTCAAAGCTTTTTGTCTTGCACTCACCTGGACAATTGTAAGAATACCAATGTCAGGGGAAGCAACAACTTTATGTTGTATGAGAAGAGGTGCTGATTGGTTGACAAGTTGACTCTGATTGGTAGAGCTGTTGCCATGGGCAATGCACCACTTAATGGTAACTGACAGATAACTGCAAAGTATTGTTCGAAATTTAAACCAGGCAGCTTCACTCTGATTGGTCAATGCATTGCCCTGAGGAATGAACCAGTGAATGGCTATCACTTATTTTGTTTATATGAAACAGGCACAATGTGTGTACATGTTCTTTCTGTTTGCGAAGAACAGGGCCCTGTGTATTAATATATGTAGCTTCCAGAACACACAAATGTGCCAACACTGCAAGCCCAACTAACATTCTTAAATTAGTTGTCAGCATAATTTTTAGCACAATGAGGGTTAATTAACAAATGTTGTCCAATCGTGGAATCACATCTAATATTGGACACTGTGTTTTGAGTTTTGCGAGCATGGGTTGGTTGGGTACGGTCTGTATCTTTCCCATTGCAAACAGCAGAAGGACATGCGATTTGATACGATCCGCCAGTCTTTGTGACATACGGCCTACATACCTAACATCACATTGGCACTGAAATTCATATACCACATTACGCATTTGTGTGATAGGCAGAACGTCTTTTTGGTTTGACTGCAGCATCTTATTAGTGATGAATACCGTTCATGTTGCTACTGCATAGTAGGAGCGTGAAACAGCCAGCTTCACCTGTTGCTCAAATTTTTGAGATATCTTGCCCTTCCAGGGTAACCTGAGGTAGACTGGGCACTTTTCAGGGCTGAAAGTGACAGCCTTAGGCCTGTTCATGAGTTTGCGTGATATACAGCGTGAAATAATCTGATCGGGATAGCCATTATCCCGATGTCTTTAATGCGCCCTGTTTCAGCATCAAGCTTGCATGATGAGCAAATGGCTTGGGCCCTATTTATGAAGTTGCCAATAAGGCCAATCTTATAGTGTGTGGAACTGCAAGAATCCCAATGCGTGTATTAACTAGTGAAGGTAGGCTTGCAGTAGACTGTGGTAGAGAACCCCCCTGGCAGATTTCTCAACTAGTATGTCAAGGAAGGGGAGTTCATTAATGCTCCATAAGACCATAAGACCATAAGACATAGGAGCAGAAATTAGGCCATTCGGCCCATCGAGTCTGCTCCGCCATTCAATCATGGCTGATAAGTTTCTCAACCCCATTCTCCCACCTTCTCCCTGTAACCTTTGATCCCCTTACCAATCAAGAACCTATCTATCTCGGTCTTAAATACACTCAATGACCTGGCCTCCACAGCCTTCTGTGGCAAGGAATTCCATAGATTCATCTCTGTTCTAAAAGGTCTTCCCTTTACTCTGAGGCTGTGCCCTTGGGTCCTAGTCTCTCCTACTAATAGAAACATCTTCCCCACGTCCACTCTATCCAGGCCTTTCAGTATTCTGTAAGTTTCAATCAGATCCCCCCTCATCCTTCTAAACTCCATCGAGTATAGACCCAGAGTCCTCAAACGTTCCTCATATGTTAAACCTTTCATTCCTGGGATCATTCTCGTGAACCTCCTCTTGACCCTCTCCAGGGCCAGCACATCCTTCCTGAGATACGGGGCCCAAAATTGCTCACAATATTCTAAATGTGGTCTGACCAGAGCCTTATAAAGCCTCAGCAGCACATCCCTGTTTTTATATTCTATTCCTCTTGAAATAAATGCCAACATTGCATTTGCCTTCTTAACTACCGACTCAACCTGCAAGTTAACCTTAAGAGAATTCTGGACTAGGACTCCCAAGTCACTTTGCACTCCAGGTTTCTGAATTCTCTCCCCATTTAGAAAATAGTCTATGCCTCTATTCTTCCTACCAAAGTGCATGAACTCACACTTCCCCACGTTGTATTCCATCTGCCACTTCTTTGCCCATTCTCCTAACCTGTCCAAATCCTTCTGCAGCCTCCCTGCCTCCTCAATACTACCTGTCCCTCCACCTATCTTTGAATCATCTGCAAACTTAGCCAGGGTGCCCTCAGTTCCTTCATCTAGATCATTAATGTATAAAGTGAAAAGCTGTGGTCCCAACACTGACCCCTTCCATTTCATAGGGGCTATCTCCGTTATAGAAAATACTAAATAAATTTGCACCAAGCATTTTCTGGGAAATTCCTGATTTTACATTTTCATTGACAAACTTAGAACAAACTGAACAAACATATTTGTTTAAAAATATTACACCAGCAAATTGGTGGTAATTGTTATGTGTTTTATGTGGAGAATGTCCTTGCTTACAGAATCTACATTGGTGAGTTTACTTTCAGATATTTCAACTTAAAAACCAACCATTTTATTTCCAGCATTGAAGGTTGAATCCAAAAAGATTCTCTTTGGTTTCATTTTCCATGATGGTTCTATTAAATAGCGTATACTATTATCCTCACCCATAACTATTATCTCCGCCCATAATGACATGATCTTTAAGGGTGGTTGTCGTGATATATTGGATTCAACATTGTCCTTCGTGTTATTAATATGATTAACTGATCCTCCTCAAGCATACTGAGGCAGAAAAATTCACAGCCTGCACCAGACAGCTTACATAAAAGAGAAGTGAGAGTAATTTTCCCAGTTGGACTTGTATCTGTAACAAGAGTTTCTTTAGTCGGGCATGCTACTGTGAAAATACATTACTTACGTAAACTATATGTCAAGCTTCAAGTGTGGCTTATTTATACACATAAGAAAGTCAGAATTACAGAGATTGTGAGAAAAATATGGATGGTAGAGAGACAAAAAGACAGGAACATCTTTAGAGCTTTGTGCAGGTCTGTGAATAGCTTTTACGAAAGGTCTTGCCTTCTTTGTTAAAAAGGAATGATCAAGGAAAAACATATCATGTCTTCTGGTTGGAGATTCTTGTCAATATATCTCTATAAAGGGGAAGAAATTCAATTTACCTTTGTCTGTATTTTCAACATTAAATTATCGCTGGGCCTGCAAGTTTCAGTTGGCAAACCCCCATTTCTGTTCTATCCTGCAAGTAAGCCAGTTGTGCCACTGGAAGTGGGTACCTTTTAAGTATCCAGGTGCCAGCCTGAATCAGGCATTTAGCACATTAAGTGGGGCTGTAACACCAACTGTAGACCTCCTTGCAAAAATTCAGCTAAGATGGGTGGAGGTTGCACCGTGTAAGCTCCATCAGGTAGCACCAGATCTTGAGCATTCCTGCTCTGCAAAAATACTGTGGGCTGCTGTCAACCCAGGCTCACTCCCTCCACTTCATCTATTTCACCCCTCACCAAGCCATCCAAAGTCCTAACTGAGTGATGTTGTTGCATTATTTACTTGTTTTACTAGTTTCCAACAAAAGAAACAAACAATGTTGTTTACATCACCATACCTCATTCTAAGCTCTTCTTCTTCCTGAGTCCTTTGCCTGAAGACAAGTCCTTGGCGAGTATTCACTGAACCACAGTACAAAATACTATGGGTAGGGTGAGGAGGTGGGTCCTAAATCTACCTCAGCCGGAACGGGGATTGAAGCCCATGCTGTTGGCACTAGTCTGATCCACACACTAGCCAACTGAGCTAACCGGACACGTCTCATTGTAAGTTAATGTTTAAATAAATGGATTATAATTCATTCAGTCACTAAAGGATAATAGAATTGGAGAAGCCCAGCAAGGTGCATTGTTGTTGTAACAATCATGCACGTTTGGGCTAACATTTATAGTTGTAAAACCTTAACTGAGCAGTTCATTTATCTTAGTCTAATTTATAGTCTAGATTTATGCTGGAAACATTAAGTGGAACTTTAATCCTTCCAAAATGGGTGGGTTTAGATTTAGGATATTAAAATGTTAAAAATCTCAAACCTGACCCCAACTCTGTCTTGAATGAAAGTACCTTGTCACTTCCGGTTTTAATGGAGGCAGGGCAACCAACCAATTCCAGCTGGTAGGTTAGCCGTTTAAATATTATAATTAAGCTGTCTGCTTCAGATTTAATTTTAATTTTCAGTTTATCCTGGCAGTTTAATGGAGGATAAATCTGCTGCATTCAACAGGTAAATGACTTTCCACTGAATCTGAATCCAGCTTCCCCACCATCACCATCGTGCCCAAATCCCCACCTCCCTCTGAGCCACAACCTCCCATCTCTCCCCCGATTCTTTCTGATCTGTCCTTCAAGAGGAGCTTCTGGGCTTTGATATCCCCCTCTCCCTCCTCCCATCACTCCCTGGCTCAGGCCTGGTGTCAAAGGCTTACTTGCCTGACAGCCAACTAGGCTGGTTACAGCTGGGAAATGGAAACAAGGGGGTAAAAAAATTATCTTGGGTGGTGGCGCAATTAAGATGGGCAGTATCAGATTGTGGCCTGTTCTACACAGGACCTGACATTCCATTGACTCCAATGGATTTGAATGTAAAGTGCTGAGTATAATGGGAGGCCAATCTAATATTGCCTATTTTGTGCCACAATCCAAATCAAATTTCTACCCCCAAAAATGATTATCATGTCCTGACACTAAAAGCAGCAGGAGCTGAGGAAAACCTGTTCTTCTGGGTTTACTGACAATCACCCACCAAGCCATGCTGCCCCCTTCCAATTCCATTACACACTCTCCAACTCTGAGCTAATATTGGGGCCAATGTGAATCTACTTGAAAGGTATAGTTTAGTGTGTAGTCCTTTCTTGCATACACTTTCCAGTATTAGCATTCTTATAATGGCGATTATACATGATTATAGAATGAGCTACAAAATTCTCACACCCTTTACTTCACAAGTTGTACCGATTATTCTACGCACTGTAACATATAAAGTGTCCCTAAAGGTGCAGATGAATTGTTTTCAGTCATTAGCTTATGGTGTTATAGACTACAGGCTGTCTGAAATAGAAAATCCTTCCACAATTTGTCCATTGCGTCAATATCTTGTGTTATTGAAAAACACAAACTGTTTTTACAGAATTATTGACAGTTTGCTTCAGTAGCATTTCTCTTTCTGATGACAGAGTCTACTAGATTCTCACACTCCCATTTTTTGCTATAAATACTAGATTCCACCAGAAACACTGGTTTTTGAGTTTACCTCAGCCACAAATCCTTTGCCCCATTGAAAGTCATATTTACACTCTTGCAGGCATGTGATAATAGATACACATGTTTTCTAATTTATCATTTCCCTCAAACTCAGTGGTCACCATTGTGCTGTCAGTTTACCTGTCTGACAAGAGCTTGCATTTTCTCCATATGCATGGAAAGATCATTTCTTGCACCATTTTTGCCCAGCTACAAACTCTGCTTCCTAGCCATCTGCTGATGTTGACAGTGAAAACTCTTGGCATCCTGTTAAACCTCATATTATATAATGGCCTGAAATGTTTATTTCCGGGCTTGATTTTCAATCCAGTGTCCATGTCTTTTCCGGGTCCTGACTCCATCCCATGTCTGAGCAATACTATCTTCAAATGCAGATGCCCTACTTGGGATGGCAGTGAGCTCGACACCCAATTAGTGGCACAGAGTGCTGCTAGGAGGTGGGAACTGATTGTTGCGCACAATCCTCAAAGGCAGATGGCAGCCATGACTGGGCTTGCTGCTGCCTTGCAAAATAGCAGAAGCAGGTGATCAGAGGGACAACAACCTCACATTGCACAGAGTGACCAAACAGCCAACGGAAAGGTACTGCACCCAATAACCCTTGTTCCACAAAGTTTTGCTTCAGAATAAACATTTCTTGATGGCTCCCCACGTTGCACCCCAGAGCTGTGCACTAATGTACACCAGACTTTTCAGGTTTGCTGGTCCGTGATTTGAAAATCACTTTCTGGTCCTCTCCAATTTACAAACAAGATCCTCAAGGAAATTAATGGGTAGTTAATCGGAAGAGAGTGGGAATGCTTGTACGGTGATGAAAGCAGCTACTTGTCTTAGAGTATTCATAGGCTACAGTCAGGTGAAGTTGCAAGCAAATCTGACAAATATTTTTGGGACAAAAACAAAAATACCTGGAGAAACTCAGCAGGTCTGACAGCATCTGCGGAGAGGAACACAGTTAACGTTTCGAGTCCAAATGACTCTTTATCATATACTTCTTGGGGTCTATTAAACTAAAATATTTCTTAAATTTAACATTTTGCTGTCTCATGTGCTCTTTACATTCCTTGCTGCTTAAATCTGCTGCTCTATTGACATCTGTCCTAGGCCATCCCTTTGAAAATAGGTACTTCTGCAGACCCATGTGCCGTCCAAAACAGCAAGTTGCCTACAAACAATGTGACTAATTCTGGTTCACTGGTGATTTATTTCAATGAAACCTAACCTCGAAAATTTATAGGCGTTGGCAAGAGGCCCATCATTTGGACAAGGTGATTGGCCCTCCTACCCATTTCTCCAATCATCTTTTTATTCATTCTTGGGATGTGAGTGTTGCAGGCAAGGCAAGCATTTATTGCCCATTCCTAACTGGCCTTGAGAAGGTGGTGGTGAGCTGCTTTCTTGAACCGCTGCAATGCATGTGTTGTAGGTACATCCAGTGTTTCAAAGCCTCCCATCCTCCACACTGCATAAATTCCAATTTATTTAAAATTGGCGATACACAATTCACGCCACTGCCCCCTTCCCCCACCCCTGCTCATCAACACAGCATGTGGTGTCTAGCCTATCACATTGAATTTAAAATACTTATGTTCAAATATCACCATGTCCTTACACTACACTATTTCCTATGTAACATATGATCTTGTCCGTCCTGGGTAGAACATTGCCAGCCCTGCCGAGGCAGCATTGATGGCTATACTAGGGGGAAGGTAGGACGGGAACAAGTTGGGTTAGTAGGCTGATGAGTTCCTGCCTCTGGCTAATCTTGCTCAATAAATGCCCAATTGTGACCAGATTGGGAATGATGTCAGGATCTTCTCAGTGGGCGCTCTGCTGAGGCGAAAGCTTGGCAGGTGCCTGGAGGTGGCCTGCCAGTGGCTGCGAGGCCTCTTATCTTCACCAGAGCCACAGGGATCAATAGCCACAGCTACAGCTGCAGACCATCCTGTGGAGGGGTTTCCCCTCTACAATGGTGGCCTGGTAGCTGTGGCCGCAGTTCTTTAACAAAATTGAGATATGTTCGGAGAATGCCTCAAGATAGAGGCACACTTACAGTCCCCCTCCTACAGTAGCAATTTCTTCTACCAGTGGGGCTGCTGTCCTTCCAAGGCTGCAGGTCAATGATTATATTATTGGATTTACATATGTGGTTTTGAAGTAGCTGCAGTCCCAGAGGACCATGGGCTGCTCTCTCATCAGAGAGAGATAACTGGTGGTGAGTTTAACCTGAGGGTCACCACACCTCAGGCAAGGGGTGAGGCTGAGAAGGCAGGGCCTTCATGGATGACCTCAGCTAGTGCAGGAATTGAACATGCTGTTGGCATTACTCTGCATCTGTCCAGCCAATTGAGCTAACCGGCCTCCAGTAGCTTAGTTGGGAGCTCAACATGGAGGAAGCCAATTAGAAGGCCGCCTACCGAAACTTCATGCTGCCTGCAAGATCAAATTTGGTCTTGGGAATAGTCCCGACCCACAATTATTTTTAAATTTTTTAGGTATCTGCCTCTAACTTCGGCCTTTGGTGCATCTTTGCTTTATTCCATCATTAGCAAGAGAGCCTTCAACCACCAAAGCCCAGCTTTCAGGATCCCTCAGTAAACTGCTCTGCTGCTCTTCTCACTCTTCCTTAAACCCTTCTTTTTTGTTTCACTCCCTATAAGTTGTCCCTAAACTTTTTTGGCAAAAGGTTTGGTTAACATTCACACCATGGCTCATTGTTCATTTTTAAATTTCATTTGTCAACATCCCCTCCTCACTCTGCCATCCGAGGTGCCTTGGGATGTTTTCTATATTAAAGGTACAGCTTGTTGAAGGGATAACTACATTTCTGCTGCTGGAGGGTGAAGGGGAAAGCAATGGGCATCTTAAAAGAGCATGTGAAGCAGATATTTATGCCAACAGCATTGATCTGTAATCCTATTGTCTTTGAAAAAATGATACTATTGAAAGGCCGAATAGATGCTGAGGCTAATTTAAATGAATATTGACTCTAAAATATTACTCTAAATAAAATCATATCTAGGGAAAATGACTGAACGCTGAAATTTGAGAACGTGTGGCGGCATTTTACCTAGGTAGATTTTTCAAGTTGCATCAATATCTTGCGTACGAAAATCTTGCAAAAAATGTTATGATTGCATTGAGAAAGTCTTTCAAAGTCCTTGCGGCAGTCAAAATCTCCAAACCTTTGGATACATAAATGGCTTTCAACCCATTATTTGACTGGGATGTCAGAAAATTTGCTGTGTTTATGACAGGTCTCTTGATTTATGCCAGGAATACAAATACTGGTGCAGCTGCACCTCAATACCCTGTGTCAATAAAAAAAACTATATTAAATGCCTGCTGTAATGTTTACACCTACTTCTGATTTCAAGGCCCTCCACCAACATTGAATTGTGGCTTGCATGTAGAAACTTTAGCGTCACGTTCAACACAAATCATGACACCTGGGCAAACAATGGGTAATAAGAAATGTATCTCTATCATAACTTTTCTTAACCCCTCATTAATAAGCAACTTCAAAACTGTAAACCTCAATTCAATAATGTAATACGACAAAACAAATGTTCAATGGAGCTTAATCAAAGTTAAAAGTGGATCAATAAGCAATGCCATATAGCTTCATTTAATTAAAGGGGTGAAATAATGAACGCCTTGTTTTCCAAAGATGCTATGTAACCAAATCATTAATCAGGTGGTGGTCTTGAGCAATAGATGAAGAAAAATCAATTCAGTAGCAGAACTGGGATTTATTTTTAGCTTACACTATTAATTAAGTTGATTAAAGCAAATAAAAATTTATGAAATACATCTGAATGAGAGTAATGCATAGTTAAAGATTGTAATGGGAAATGTGTAGGAAGTGAATTAACACATAAAATATAGAAAGATTTATGAGGTGCAAATGTGGATTCAGCAAAGTGATAGAAGGTGTCATTGACAATGCTATCAAGCACCACTTAGAAATCAATATTTTGCTCGCTGATGGTCAGTTTGGATTCCACCAGGGCCACTTGGCTCCAGACCTCATTACAACCTTGGTCCAAACATGGACAAAAGAGCTGAACTCAAGAGGAGGGCTGAGAGGGGCTTGACATCAGGCTGCATTTGACTGACTGTGGCATCAAGGAGTCCTGGCAAAATTGAAGTCAAAGGTAATCAAGGTGTGTCATGCCTAGCACAAATGAAGGTGGTTTTAGTTGTTGGAGGCCAATCATCTCAGTCCCAGGACATCACTGCAGGAGTTCCTCAGGGTAGTGTCCTAAACCCAACCACCTTCAACTGCTTCATCAATGATCTCCCTTCCATCATAAGGTCAGAAGTAGGAATGTTCACTGATGATTGCACAATGCTCAGTACCATTTGTAACTCCTCAGATACAGAAGCAGTCTGTGTCCATATACAGCAAGGCCTGGACAACATTCAGGCCTAGACTGATAAGTAGCAAATGACATTCATGCCACACAAATGCCAGGCAATGACCATCTCCATTAAAAGAGATTCTAATTATCTTCCCTTGACATTGTTATTACTGTCGCTAAATCCCTCCATTATCAACATCTTGGGGAGTTATCATTGATTAGAAGCTGAACTGGACCAGTCATACAAATACTGTAGTTACAGGAGCAGGTCAGAGACTGGGAATTCTGCAGCGAGTAACTCACCTCCTGACTCCACAAAGCCTGTCCACCATCTACAAGGCACAAGTCAGGAGTGTGAGGGAATACTGTCCACTTTCCTGGATGATTGTGGCTCCAACAACACTTAAGAAGTTCAACAACATCCAGGAAAAAGCAGTCCAATTGATTGGTACTTCATCCACCAAATTAAACATTCATTCCCTCCACCACCCGCGCACAATAGCAGTTGTGTGCACTAAATACAAGATGCACAGTGGCAACTCACCAAGACTTCTTCAACAGCACCTTCCAAAGCCATGACCTTTAACACCTAGAAGGACAATGGCAGTAGATGCATGGGAACACCACCACCTACAAGTTGCTCTCCAAGCCACACACCATTCTGACTTGGAACTATATCTATCGCCATTCCTTCAGTGTTGCTGGGTCAAAATAATGAAACTCTCTTCCTAACAGGACTGTGTGTATAGCTTCACTAGATGGACTGCAGTGGCTCAAGAAGGCAGCTCACTGCCACCTTCTCAAGGGCAACTAGAGATGGGCAACAAATGCTGGTCTTGCCAATGACACTTACTTCCCATGAAAGAATATAAAAAAACACAGTTGGACTGACAATCTACAGGAATCTGCTCACCATAATTCCAGTGAAGTCACAAAACCCCATAGGTATAGCAGAAATAGCTATTTATATCATTAGCCCAAAGACTCATCAGTCTCCCATAAAGTTATGGTGGAAACTGTTAGAATCATGCAGCATTTCAGGACCAGTATGGACATGTATTCAAAAAATATAATGGTAAGGGCCAACAAGGTTGCTGTGCTCCAAGCATGCAGTGGCTGAAGAATTTTCATGACGATGTTACAGCTTCAGTCCCATACCACACTTCTTGCAGTATAGCTCGTGTCTGGAAGCACAAGGTCCATGAATTTACCTTTATGTGTAATCTTTATTCATATCTTAAACACCAAAATTTTTTTTAAAAGCAGGTACACCATAATAATAAACATTAGAATCCATGGTTTCACCTCTCTTGCTCATCTCCCGGTGTTGATGGTTGGTGACATGGTGTGACTGTTATGATGTTCAACTTGCACCCAGCAAATATATTGGTATTTGAGTTTAGGACAAAGTCCACCAGAATCAATGCTGTATTCTTGATTGCTGCTAGAATGAGCCTAACTATCAATTTAGGTACCACTGCAAGAGAAGAGCTGTCTGGATTAGTCCTAACCTTACACTAATGGCATCATTAAGAAGACAGCTCCAATTATTTTTGACAAGGTAATGATCACATTGTAAGAAATTTTATGCTGTAAGTGGGTAGCGTCTGATTTCTGAATAGAGAGATAAAAATAACATGGATTAGAAAACAGATAGATTTCTAAAGCATCAAATGAGCCGTGAGTAATACCATTAGAAAATTTTATATACTTCTGTAAGAAAGTAAAATTACATTGAACATTTGCCCAGTATTGAGTAAAACATTTCAAAATTTAAAAAGCATGATTCAACATTTAATAAATAACTGGGAATGTTGCCTTTAAGCTATAACCACGTTCAAGAATAGAACACTGGGACCAACAAATTGGGCTGGATTTTACCAACCCATTGGAGATGGGTTGGGAGGCAGGAGGAGTGATCGCTTTGAGGCTGAAGGCATTTGGAGGGAAACCTGCACTTTCACATCATGACCACATAGAATGAAAGGCAGCTAGGCTGGTGGGAGGGAGTTGCATAGAAGTGAGGCGTGAAGGTAGGGAAGGTAATTAAGCCTGTTGAAGAGACAATTATCAGTGATTTTACCAGGGTTTTCTATTCTTTCCATGGGTGTACAGGAATATAACACTTCAGAGCTTTACCAACTGTAACAAGGTGGACGTTCAGTGGGTTGTTAGTATTAACTGCAGGTGGCAGCCAATGTGATCAGTAACGTGGCTTGGGAGGCAGGGTGGAGCTGGTTGGACAGCAAAAGTAGCAATCGAGAGCAGGGGCTAACGTGCCTAGCATAGTGCAGTATTCTGCTTGAGTGCCCTCTCGGAATTGGCACTTGTATCTATGGAGCAAGGGTGGGTGGAATGCCCTGAGATCTGAGTGTAGCTATTTACTATATGCCTCATTCACTTGGGCTTCATGACTTCCAATAAGGAGGAGCACCAGAGAGGGAGAGAGCTACAGCCACAGGCAGCAGGTTAGCAGCAACCACAGGGGCACCAGGATCAGGAGACTGGAAGGGGGTAGGGAGGAGGAGAGTGCTGAGGAGCATGCAACCAGCCTCTTACATGCAGATGTCAATGCACCCAAGAGAAGGTCTACTGTTGGAGTTCAACTTTCCACAAATGTTACAGCAACAGTATCGCCAAAGACTGTGCCTCTCCAGGGAGGCCATTACCAAGTATGTCATCATGGCAGGTGAACTGAGCCCTCTGGGGAGAGGAGAGCACCCAATGCCTTTGGTGCTAAAGGTCACTGTGGCACTGAATTTCTATGTCTCAATGTCATCTTCTGGGCATATCTAAGGAATTTCCCAGTCTGCGCTCATCTCTGCATCAAGATAGTCACCAATGCCAATGTTGAAAAGGGCTGGTTAATACAAAAGCTTCTGCACTGATCTGAACAGTCAGGTTGAGTAAGCAGTAGGATTCAGGGCCATCACTGGATTCTCCCAGGGTGTCATTGATTGCATGCATGTGGCCATCAAGGCTCTCACAGACCAGGCAGCAGCCTTCTTCAACAGGAAGGGTTACCACTTGCTCAGTGTACAACTGATCAGCAATCATCATATATAGCCCTTTCAGGTCTGTGCAAGGTTCCTGGGAAGTTGCCATTTCACCTACAGACTAAGGTAATCCCTGGTGCCCGATCTTTTCAGGTCCCCTGTGCCACTTCAAGGATGGGTACTGGATGACAATGACTGAAGAGATGGCTGCTGACACCTGTGTGGAGGCACAAATGCAGAGGGGAAATACAATATTTGCCACAGCACAACTTAAGTGACCATCGAGCAGGCCATAGGACTTCTGAAGATATGGTTCTCATGCCAGGATAAATCTATCCTTCAATGTATCCCAGCAAGGGTTTTGTGTATTGTGGTGGTGTGCTGTGGTCTGCACAAACTTGCGTTGCAGAGAGGAGAAGTTTTGAACAATGAGGACATCCTGGAATGTGATGCCTCCTCCGACGATCAGGATCTGGAGTGGGATGCTGAGGAATGCAACAGGACAAAATCCTGAAAAATAGCAGGGAAGGGATGATCAGAGACGTGTATGTGAGATTCATGACTTGCTAGTACTTGCTCATGTTTCACATGGTCCTTACTTACACACCCAGTCAGTCCAATAAATCTTCCACCATCTGCAGTTGTTGTGTCCTTGATTCTTACTATTTCTCAGAAGCTCTCATCACATGTGGCGACAGAATGGGAAATGCCATGACCCACTTGGTATGTTCCTTACCATCATACCCTTTGTGAGAACCAGTGAATTATTAATGGCCAGGACTGTTTGAAGAAATAAAGGATTCTTTCAGAGGTGTACATCTCACAGTTCATTTCAGACAATTACATATCAAGGCAAAATCTAACATCAAGATCTAACCCTTTGCAACCTAAGTGGAGATAGATGGAACTTCTCACATGCTTGTGGGGTCTGCTATGTGGTTCCACCCCTCTGCTGGATGTGTAAGCAGGCTGCTGACATTTCTGCTCCATGGCTTTTAGTAACCACACATTCAGGTGCCCCTCTGTCGCCATGGCTTTGTGAGGCACTGGCGTCACTGCCAGAGGGGCTGAGGAGCCACTGTCCGCACCAGGGGCTCTCTAAGAGGCGCCAGCGATGCAGCAGGCAGGTGTTCCTCTATTCTTCATGGCACACTTGCTCCTCCTTACTCACCTAAGGAGTGCAAGGACCTGGCGATGGCTCCAGGCGTCTAATCCCCCCTCTTGCCTAGCAATTGCTCCTCAGGGATCATGGAGGTGGTGGTGGCATGCAGGTCTGTGTGCATCTCCAGCATCTGTGGGGTGTTCTGTTGGATCTGACTCTCCATGAGGGTTGTCAATCTCTTGACGGAGGATGCCAAGTACAGACATGCCAGTGTCACGAGGGCTTCCAAGGCCTTGATGGACTATTGCATTAACCGCACATGGGTGCGTATAGCTTCTGGAAGTTTTGCCAGATGTTCTCACCAAGAGAGTGAGTGGCCTAATAGATGAGCACATGAGATCATCCGGCAAGCATAAAATATTGTACCATGTGTACACCGTTACTTACATAGAGTTCCAGATGATGATTGTTGGAGTTGTTGGATAGCACACAGTCGTCTCATCACTCTTCTCTCTCTTGCAGTTTATAGACAAGGGTGGCCAGCCATTAAGCCTAAGAGACAGCCTCTACCTCTGAAGTGTTAGTCACCCATCAAAGAGAGACATGACTCCTATGTCATGTCATGAGAGACAGGTGGCAGCCTGATTGTCCAAAATGATGCTACAGCAAGACTTTTGCATGTGGCCATTCAGTACTGGCTGTGAAGAGTCAACACTGCCTGACTGGTTTCCTTTCTAAGAGAGACTGACACGCAGCTGACAGATCCTGATGCCTGGGCATCTCCACTACTGGGTGGGCAACCCTTTCTCCTCTTTCTTATTCAGTCCCATTTAATGACGCCAGCTTAATTTTAGGCACTGCATTCATCTTGCCAGACCGCGTCAGGTTATTGACTCTCTTTCAGCACTGCAGTCAGGTGTGAGGGGCAGTCCCATGGCTGCTGCCCACCTCTGGAACCTCCACCAGCCCTGCTTAGTCCTCCACTCTGGTCTCTTCCTGCCATCCTGGGGGAGCAGGGCTTCCCTTTGTTTCACTACTGTGTGGAGGAGTAACTGAATCTTGGGTCTCTCCTTGGTCAAGCTTCAGCCATTTCTTCCAGTTGCACTGCTGCCAGGTCTCTCTTAATGCTCCATTCAGGGCAGCTGCATTATCCATTCTGCTGCCTGGCTTTTAAAGATGGCACCAACTATTGATGTTCTGGAACACCCCCCACCCATCCACCCCGTCCCACTGGACGCCTCCCCCGCTAGCCGACCCCTAATAGGCTGACGCCGATAACATCACGTGTGAAACTCCACCACAGCACCAACTGTGGCCTCACCCCCTGCTCTTAGCCTTCATCTTCAATTTCAGCCTTTGAAATTAAATGCTTTTGACAAGTGTAATAGAAATTAAGATTACGTGCATTTGGCTATAATATTATTTGAGAAGAAAGGGAAAATAATAAAAGAAAAATAGGTTAAAGGATTAGATGAAAAGATAAAACTTAACATCTGACTATTGTTCCAGGCAGTGTCCTTAGAGTGTAGAATAAAATTTTGATGATAAACTATTATACTGCAGCAAAAGCAAGCTGCTAGAATAGCAGCAACAGATGTCAAGTTAACAAAAGCTCTGACCTGTTATTCAATTCATAATTACAGGTAGTCAGGTAACAGTAATGAGATAAAACATTGCAGTTACAAGGCATCTTATTATCCTTTCAATGTATTCTTCCCATTGCAATCAGTTAAAAAATTTTTGGATAAAACTGGATGAGGGACTTACACTCTAAGTTTAGGATTTTATAGATAGTTCTTAGGAATCATGCTGTATAAACTAGAGAAAGTTATAGCCACATGGTTAACTGAAGTATAATGGAATAATGCAAAGACTTCCTACTAATTCTTGGCACACTTGGAAGATCTCAAGAACATAAAACTCAACATAGCAAGAATTACTTTATTTAACTAACTCAATAACATCATTGTTAATGACATTGTGAACTCCAACATCAGTGAAACTAATTCACACTCTATCCATTGATCAGAAAACTGGAATACATAATGTCTTAGAGTTTGCTGAAATTAATGGTGTACAAACAAATTCATTGTCTTAAGTCTTGTAGTCAGCAATATTGGAATTTATATAATGACAGCAGTGAGAGCAGGAACATAGATGGGGATATAAAGATGGATGACTGCAGCAGTGCTGAGAAGGGGAGCTGAGACAGGGTTATAAAGAATGGCAACCTGAGGCCTGAGAGCAGCAATGGGAGGGGGAGCAGAAATATAGATATAAAGAGGGGTGACCAAGGGCAGAAAACAGATGCGGGAGCAGAAATGGGATATAAAGAGCAGTGACCTGAGGCTTGAGAGCAGCAGCAGCATCTCGGCAATGAATATAAGAAGAAGAGGTGAGCGGCAGAAGAGCCAATGGCATAAGGAACAATTATTTTACGCAGTGAGTAGTTAGGATCTGAAAAGCACAAATAGTGTAGTGGAGGTAGATAAAAGCGTGGCTTTCAAAAGAGGTAATTATCTGAAGAGAAAATTGCAGGGCTATAGGGAGAGGGTGGGGCAGTGGAATGAACTCAGTTGCTCTTGCAGAGAGCTAGCACAGATACAGCTGGCCTCCTTCTGCACTGCAAGTATTCTATGATTCTATGATTTTATAAGGATAAAACATAAATTGATAGATAGATAATTGGCAGGATCCAGCTGTAAAAATAACAGCAGCTTGTGGCAATTTTTAATTCAAGGGATATCTCTTTATCTCCTGAACCTGCTGGCTGTTAAAAAGGGCATACAGATAAACCAAGCAACTACAGGCATTCAGTTTAACCTTGGTGGTGGGGAGGCTTTTAGAAACAATAATTTGGGATAAAATGATGTATTGTCCGCTGGCCGTGGCGGCGGGTTTTCATGCTGTATCGTCCTGAACCTGCCACATAATTTATGCATTCCTGGGAAACATGTCATTTCTATGGCGGGCGGGTTCTCATTCACCCGGCTGCCATCACCCCATTGCTTCATCATGCTGGGCGCCATATTTAAAGTCCAACTGCATGCACACATCTCAGTGTTTCCAGCCCACGACTGCTGCAGGGAAGATGTCCATGAAAGGCAAAAGGATTGCAACCCCCAGCATCACTGGAACACCTTTTGGATGCCATGGTGGCCTGCCGGGATGTCCTCTACCCCCGCTCTGGCCGCAGGATGGGCAGTGACGTAACCAACCAGGCTTAGGAGGCAGTGACAGCGGTGGTCAGCGTCAATGCCCTTCAAAAGAGGACAGCCACCCAGTGCCGCAAGAGGGTGAATGATCTCCTCCTTTTCGCCAGGGTAAGTCACTCTTCTCATCACTCTCAACTCACACACTCAAACCCATCACACATCCATAGGGCCCTCACTCACTGCCGGTTCAAGGGACATCACCATTCATTCTCTCACACTCACTGTCATTGTCCTCATCCCATCAATGGGACCATCCACCACCCACACATGCCAGGCATACTTATCACCTGGCCTGGCAGGTGTCCTGCTTATACTTTCTCCATCTCTATTCATGCAGGACAAGCTGGCACACAACAGCAGGAAGGGGTTGCAGACTGGTGGAGGAATACTTGAAATCAAAGCCCTCACAGACTTTGAAAACAGAGTCATTCAGCTGGCTGACGACAGTCTGGACCAGTCCTGTGCTTATGGTGGGGTCGGCGGTGCTCTACCAAATGAGGGTCCAGCAGTGCAACATCCATCAGACAACCACACTGTTTGTGAGTGATATGTTCAGTTTTACTGGCCATTGTAATGTGCCAATTATCTCCCTTTGTTTCCTCAGGCACAACTGGGATGCATTCGACAGAGTCCATGACCTAGGGCCTCCAATCAAGCCCCGAAGAAACCTCTGAAGAGGAATCTGGAGGCACCCTCCCTGAAGTCCCGTCACAGCGCTCACCCACACCCTCCACCAGCACAGAGACACACCCCTCGGTGGGACCTAGCTTTAGAATAGCTTCGTGAGCACAACCTGGTGAGCACATCACACTGCCTGATCCATATCAGGCAGCGGCAGGGACTTCCCTTGTGTCCGAAACTCGGAGGACTGCAGGAGGCCAGAGATTTGCTGAGTCTGAGTGAGATGATGTACCTCTGGACTCAGTCATGTCACAGATGCTGGGGTTGCAAAGGCAAGCTCAGGAACATCAGGAAGGGATGTCGGCTGTAATCCTGATTGCAAGGCACGATGGAGGAGTCCATCCACCTTCACCCTGAGGTGATAGCGCCAGCATGCCAACACACCGAGGTCAACACTGGTAGGTTGATGACTGTCATGGAGACGTTGGTCCAGGACATCACTCCTGTACTGCTGCCTAAGACCTTTCTGCCACAGTGCAGCGAGGGGCTGGGAACTGTTGAGAGCCCCTCGGGCTGCACAGCTCAAAATGAATGTCTGCATTGAATACTAATTGTATTATAATTGTATTGAAGCACCTCAGAGTGCAACATGATGTATGTTGATAACTCCAATACCATTGTCTGATTGTCTGCATTGACCATATTGAAATGAATGTAATATTCATTGATTGTATTGATGCACCTTGTGATCTATGTGTAAAAGTTGAATCTGATTGTACTTTTGTGATTATGATTTTGAAATGTTTTGGAATGTTCTTCCAGATATTTTATGAATAAAGTATAGTTTTCAAAAAAAAAATCACTCCTGTACTGCCGTGCGGGCTCAACTCTTTCGCTGATGCCATAGTTGGCCTCCAACAATGTGTACGTGAGAGGGGTGCTGGGCAGCTCGATCTCACTCCAGCTATGCCTTCTCCTCAAGGAGTCAGCCTGGGGCCCTGGGGCATCCATAGGGAGGAGGATCAGCAGATGCACAGCCCGGGGTCATCCATCTAGGTGACTCCAGGAGTGTCTAGCCCATCTGAATCCCCTCCTCCTGTGACCTCGGCAGCTCCAGCTCCACAGGCCAAGGAGGCTGCCACACAGCAGGACCCCAAAAGCTGTCTGGGGACATCCAAGTCTCGGCCCGCCAGAGAACACCCACCAAGGTCATCACAGACAGGGTGTCGCAGTCAGCAGGTTGCCTCCACCTCCTAGTTCCCCCCAAAGTACAGCCCGCCAAGTGCACACTTTTTATGTGCTGTTGTGAAACACATTGGCGTGCTTTCCTGCCGACGTGGGCGGATGATCCATGGAGGGGGCAGGGGACGATTCTGGTGGGCTAGCCTAATAATGATATGCAGATGTATTACAATGATGTTCCCAATGTCCGATGGCGGGAAATGTGGCCCGCCATCGGTGGGCTGAGCGGACAATCATGAGCTGGTTTCACGATGTCCATGATGATCCCCATGATTCCTAACAACCCTGTTTTCCAATTCTACTTGATATGACAAAGGTCCTGTTTCAGGGAAGATTGTACCAGGAACCCATCTTGGTCCAGTTGCAAAATTTTGTACAAAAACTGTCTCTCCCACAGTAAACTCTCAACCTTTACTGTGAACATCATGATTCGCTTTCTGACTACTCCTGGTTTTTCTCCATCTTCACCTCTAAATTCAGGAATATCAAACACAATCTTGTACAAAGCTGGTGCTTCACCAGCAATTCAGAAGGTGTTGAACCTGTAGTTGCATGAGGAGCTGTGCGATAGTTGAACAGAAATCTTGAAATTTGTGTTTCTAATGTTCCCTCGGATAGTTTCTTCATGCCTGTTTTAAAGCTTTGTACTGCCCTTTCTGCTAATCCATTGGATGAAGAGTGATATGGAGCTGTTCTGACATGTTTAATCCCATTTAGGTTCATGAATCTCTGGAATCCAGTATTAGTGAAAACAGTACCATTATCTGGCACAATAGCTTCTGGTAGACCATGTACACTAAAACATTGACACAGCTTTTCAAAAGTTGCACACATGTAGGAGATCTCACTTCAAACACGCCCATCCACTTTGAATGTGCGTCGATGATCACAAGAAACATGATACCTAGAAATGGACCTACATGGTCGATATGTAGTCTAACCCAGGGTCGACCAGGCCACTTCCACAGATGCGGTAGGGCTGAAACGGGCAACTTCTGCTGTTGCTGACACTGGAGACAGCGTTTAACCATGTTTTCTATATCACTGTCCATACCTGGTCACCAGATATAACTTCGTGTGACCACCTTCATTTTCGAAAAACAGGATGCGTGCCATGAAGCGTTGTGAATAATGGTTCTCTTCCTTGCAAAGGGATAACGACTCTTGCTTCCCATAACAAGATACAATCTTGACAACTCAGTTCAGATTTATGGGCATAGAATGTTTTTAATTCTTCAGAGACTTGTGCATTTGACCATGCTTGCAATACCTGTTCTCAGGCGCTTGCTAAAATAGGATCCTGGCTTGTCCAATGCTTTAACTGTTTCGCACAGACTGGTGAGAAGTCCAGGAAATTCAACACGTATACTACCTCTTGAGGTACTGGAACATGTGTAATGCTATGTGGCAAAGGAAGATGATTTAGGGTGCCTGCATTTGCTCTATGCGCACCCGGATGGTGCATAAAGGTGTACTCGTATGCTGACAAAATTAAAGCTCACCTTTGAATTCTAGCAGAGGCTATCGGTGGGATTGCCTTATCTTCACTAAACAAACCCAACAGTGGTTTGTGGTCTCACACTATGGTGAAGTGTCAACCATATAAATATTGATGGAGTTTCTTTACTCCAAATACGTTAAATAAACCTGCATTTTCAATTTCTAAGTAACCTTTCTCAGCTGCAGAAAGGGTTCGGGATACATATCCTATTGGCTGTCCAGATCCATCCTCCATCTTGTATGACAATACCGCTCCCACTCCGTAGGGAGATGCATCTCAAATGAGTATCAATTCCTTAGACGGGTCATAGTGCGCTAGCAGACGTGACAAGTGTAAAAACATCTTGTCTTTTAAGAAGGCACACTTCCAGGACCATCTGTGGTTCTTCTTCAATAATAAGTGTAAAGGGGCTAAGGTTATGGGGAGATGGCGGGAGAATGGGGTTGAGAAACTTATCAGCCATGATTGAATGGCGGAGCAGACTCGATGGGCCGAATGGCCTAATTTCTGCTCCTATGTCTTATGGTCTTATGGTCTAACACTGTAGATAGATTAAGCAAGAATTGACCGTATTAATTGACCATGCCCAAAAAAGACTTGAGCTTAGTGACTTTGGTAGGTGGGGGTGCTTCCTTGATTGCCCTGGCTTTCTCCCCTAATGGGTGCAACTCTTGGGCATCCAATTGATGACCCAAATAAATAACTTCAGTTGCTTGGAAAGTACACTTTTCTTTTTTCAAATGAACACCAGCCTTCAAAAATTTCTTCAGAATCTCTTCTAGGTCGGCCAAATATTCTGCTTCTGTGGATCCTGTGATCAGGATGTCATCCAGGTACACTATAACTCGGGGAAGTTCTTGTAGTAAGCTTTCTATGGTTCTTTGGAAAATGACACAGGCAGATGAGACACTGAAGGGTGAGCGTATATATTGGTACAGGCCCTTGTATGTGTTTATGGTGACATAACCTCTTAATGTGCTGTGCAGCTCTAGCACCTGTCTCACGTCCAGTTTAGTGTAAGATATTCCTCCTGCAAGTTTAGCGTACAGATCTTCAGTCCTTGGGGTTGGTTATTTGTCTAATTTAGCAGTCTTGTTCAAACTTAATTTGTAATGTCCACAGATAGGAATGGTTTAGTCTGGTTTCATCACAGAGACTATGGGTGCTGCCCATTCGGAGAATTGGACTGGCTGGATTATTCCTAATTTCTCCTAATGGCACAATTCCACATCTACCTCCTCCCTTAGAACATAAAGCACATGCCTTGCCTTAAAAAACTGGGGTGTTGCTTCAGAGTCCATGTATATTTTAGTTTGTAGGCCTTTGATTTTCCCCAACTCATCTCGGAATGTTCTGTCATACTTTTTAACAACTCAGAAATTCCTCCTATTCTGACTTGAAAAATTTCTGACCAGTTGAGTTTAATTTCTTTCAACCAATCATGGCCCAGGAGGCTGGGACCTTCTCCTGTTATAACAATTATTGGTAGCTGGGCTGTCTGTTGCCTGTAGGATACAGGTTCAGAGGCGATGCCTTTCACCTGTATTGCCTCTCCAGTATACATTTTAGCTGAGCTGTTGTTTTCTCCAAACTCAATAGTTGGGTATCTTCTCTGAGGTATTTAAAGATGTGTTCTCCCACCACTGTGGTCGATGCTCCTGTGTCAACATCCATGACCAGAGGCTTTCCATTCACTTGAAAAGGTAAGAGTGATTGATTCAGTTTTCCTGACCTTAAGATTGCATAGAGCATAGATGTCAGTATCAGCACCTTCTGGTTTATCTATACAGTGCACTTCATTTAACTTGGCCTGCTGTCTGAAGGGCTATCTTGATCTCATTCCCCTTTTTGTGACAATCTGCTTCTTTAAATCTGCAGGTTTACCCCCCGCCCCGGTAACACTTTAATTTCAGAATTATTGGTGAGCTCTTTCCAGTATTTCTTGATGTTTTTCTCACAGAAGGGACCATGTCCCGCTTCATGATGGCCTCCCTGGTCTTTGCACCACACCCGACGCAATTTCCCATCCTAACTGCAGAACGGTGCCATGTTTCACAACCTGCAAAGCCTGTGAGTCCCTTTCAGCACTCTCCATTGCTAGCACTATTTCTGTGGCGCTCTTCAGGTCTATATCAACTTCTGCATGCAAACGGTGCTGAATGGTGTCATCGCTTATGCTGCAAACCAAACAATTTCGCAACATGCCGTTTAAAGTATCACCAAAGTCATAGTGGCTCTGTTAACTGTTTTAGCTTCACGATGTATGTTGCAATCGACTCAACGGGGCCCTTGCTCGAGAATTGAATCTTTATGATCACCAAAGGTTTAGGCTGAAAATGTCCCTTCACAAGGCCACTAGCTCAGTGAAGGATCTGGAATTTGGCACATTTGGAGCCATCAGACTATGGATTAGGTTATACATTTTGATCCTGCAGACACTTAGGAGAATTTCATTTTGTTTGGCCTCAGCCATTATTTCATTAGCTACAAAGTAGAAACCTAGGCGCTCTATGTACTGATTCCAGTCCTTGATGGATGAGTCGTTTGGGTCAATTCTGCCGCAGAGAGGCATTGCTGGTAAGTATATGATTTTTTCATCTTCTCTTAAAAATCAAAATACTTACATCCAAGAGGCGATGTGTGGTGTTGGAGCTATTTATCCTTATTGCCAATTGGAATAAACTCAGATTACCGGGCAGGTTCCTTGTAAGAAACAGTAAGCTTTATTTACAGAGCTCTTGATGAAGCTGCATGCTTGTACTGTAACCAAGGCTAGAAAGCTCCACCCCCTAAGATTACCCGCACTTAGGGCTGATTCATCTGTACAGTCACATGATCCTCATAACAGTATGGTAGGTTTAACTTACAATTACTACATCTGCCAAATACGGATTAATGAAAGAAAGGTAGCACAGATTTGTTCAGGGCAAATCATGCTTAATTAACTTGCTTGAGTTTTTTTTGATGAGGTAACAGAGAGGGTTGATTAGGGTAATGCTGCTTATGTGGTGTACATGAACTTCCAAAAGGTATTTGATAAATGGCACATAACAGGCTTGTGAGTTCATGGAATAAAAGGGATTGTAGCAGCCTGGATGAGTGACAGGAAACAGAGTAATCACAAATGGTGGTTTTTCAGACTGGAGGAAGATACATGGTGGGGTTCCTACGGTTCTGGGGTTCAGACCCCTGCTTTTCTTGATATATATATACTAATGACCTAGACTTGGGTGTGCAGAGCACAATTTCAAAATTTGCAAATTATACAAAATTTGGAAAGTGAGGAGGACAGTGTCAAACTTCAGAAGGACATAGACAGCTTGGTAGAATGGGCAGACAAGTAGCATATGAAATTTAATGCAGTGAAGTGCAAAATGATTTACTTTGGTAGAAAGAATAAGGAAAGGCAATATAAAATAAAGGGTACAATTCTAAAAAGGGGTGCTGGAGGAGAGGGACCTGGGGGTATGTGCACAAATCATCAAAGGTGGCAGGACAGGTTGAGAGTGTATGTTAATAAAGCATATGGGCTTTTAATTAGGGGCATAGAGTACAAAAGCAATGAAGTTATAAAAATCCTGTATGAAACTGGTTCTGTCTCAACTGAACCATTGCGTCCAGTTCTGGGCACCACACCTTAGGATGGATGTGATGGCATTAGAGAGGGTGCAGAAAAGGTTCATGAGAATGGTTCCAGGGATGAGGAACTTTAGTTATGGAGATAGATTGGAGAAGTTGCGGCTGTTCTCCTTGGAGAAGAAAACATTGAGAGAAGTATTAATAGAGGCATTCAAAATCATTTTTACCCCCTTTTTTCAATATGCATTTTTATTTCTTATTTTTATTTTCTATCCACTTATTTTTATTTTTATTTATTTTCATTTTTATTCATTTATTCATTGGGCAGGATTATCCCCCCGTTGGGGGTGAAGTTGAATTGTAGGAGTGCACAGGCGCACGGCGCCATTTTATGTGGGCGGGTCAATTAAGGCCCGCCCAGCATGACGTCTGCACGGAAGCGCTATGTGCTCCCTGTGCAGGTTGTGGGGGGGGGGAGGGGGGGGAATCCGTAAACCTGAGAGCACGAATGAGCGCACTCATCTCCCTGAGGCTAAGTGCTGCCTCATGGAGGTCGGCTGTTCTGTCAAAAATATTAAAAATAGGGGGAAAAAAAATCCTGACATGTCCCCTCGTATCACTGAGTTGGGACGTGTCCATAATTTAAAAAAAAACTTTAATAAAATTTTAAAAAACCTACATGAAACCTCATCCCGCCCGTGGATGAGGTTTCATGCTTTTTCTAATTCCCACCAGGGCTCCTGGCCTGCCCGCCAACCTTAAGGTTGGATGGGCAGGTCCATTAATTAGTTAAATGACTCTGTGAATGGCCTCAATTGGTCATTGACAGGTCGGCGGGTGTACAGCTGATTTTGCTGCGCCCCCGCCTACCTGAAAATTTAAATGGGGCGCGGTGACATCGGGAGTTCCGCCCAATGTCACCGCGTGTCATTTTACGCGTCAGCGTCCACCCCCCCGCTCGCCAATGGGAAAATCCTGCCCATTGTTTTATCCCTACCTTTTATCCAATTTTCGATCTTTCTTCCTCACCACCGTCCCCTCCCCTCAGCCCACCCCCACAAAGGCCACCTGTCACTTGTTCATGCTGTTCTTTTCTGAGTACTTACCCTTGTCCTGCTATTATCACATTCTGCTTTCTTACCTTATTGCCACTATCAGCACCTCCTTTAGCCTTTACCACTACCATTAGCATCCTCTTTGTCCTTTTGTTCATGACATTTTTGTCAATCTCTCCTTTGTCCCCATCTATCGCTAGCCTTCTATCCAGCTTCACCTGCTCCACTCCCCTTAAACAGTATAAATTTCATCACATTTTTACTTCTCTTTAACTCTGAAGAAGAGTCATACTGACTCAAAACGTTAACTCTGTTTTTCTCTCCACAGATGCTGTTAGACCTGCCGAGATTTTCCAGCACTTCCTGTTTTTGTTTCAAAATCATAAGATGCCTGGACAGAATAGATAGGGACAAACTGTTCCCATTGGTGGGAAGATTGAGAACCAGAGGACACCAATTTAAGATGATTGACAATAGAAACAACAGTGACATGAGAAAACCTTTTTTTAATAACGTGAATGGTTAGCATCTGGAATACACTGCCTGAGAGTGTTTTAGAGACAAAATCAATTGTGGCTGTCAAAAGCAAGTTGGATAATTATCTGAAGAGAAAAAAATTGTAGGGGAATGGAGAAAAGGCAGAGGTAAGGGACTAGGTGAGTTGCTCTTGAAGGCATGATAGGATACTACAATTAATTAAATATTCTAATTTTCATTTCCTGGATTAGATTCTGCAAGTATTAGAAGAATTCTTCAATCTGATTGGTTGAGGAAGGAAGCCTCTGGTCCCAGGTCCCCTGTAGAGGGTGCTGTACTATCTCAGCTCTATAATTACTGTAAGTCACAGTGTAAAAGCACACAGAAAGTTTGTGGGCAAGTGTAAATGCAATGAACTATGAGTGCTGTTCAATCACTGTTTACCGCAAAATCCTAGCTAATGAAAGTATTAACAAAGGAAAATAAGTTACAAATACATTTACTTCTATTTTCCACATAATCCATCACCATGTGCTTAAATACTGCTGGGAAATAGCATATAATTATTGTACTGTATTTGGTAAAGTGCTCCTGGTTGCAAATCGTACAATTTAAGAACTTTCTTCTTTTTGCGTTCTCAAGTTTATTTTTAACTTTTACCATCATGTTACTATTCCAAATCTAGATTTGCAGGATAAGGATTTGATTGTAATTAAAATTACACCGCTGCATTTTGGAATAACATTTGCAAACTTGCCAGGCATAGTAAACTACAGTGAGAACGCCAGGGAGAATGAAAGTGCACTAGAGAGCAAGTGAGAGTGAAAATTAGAGGGTGAGAGAGTGTGGGATAGAAAGAGAGGGGGAGAGAGAAAGTGAGAGTGAGAATTTTCAACAGTGACGGGAAAAGTGATAATGCAAAAATAATGAAGCGCTTAGTGTGTTTGATATTCCTAGATGCCTTATGAATTTGAATGCGGCATTCTAACATTTATCCACAACTTTTGATTAAGCTCTCAATGATTGCTTTGATACTTGTAGTCACAAATGAGATGATCCAGAAATTCAACAACATCACATTTTAGAGAACAATTCCTTGTCAGTTTTTTAAAAAATTGTAGCTTTTAGGGCAGTACCAGAAAGATCTGCTTCTCTTCTGTCAGAATTCTACAGGTTCACATGCAGGTCATTAAAGTTGTATTCGCAAATACATAAATGCATTTAAGAGGAAACTGGATAAGCATACGAGGGAGTAGAGAAAAGAGGATTATGATGATAGAGTGACATAGTAAAGTGAATGGGCCAAGACCTGGCAAATGGAGTATAATGTGGGAAAATGTGAAATTGTCCATTTTGGCAGGAAGAATAAAAGAAAGCATATTATCTAAATGGTGAGAGATTGCAGGGTTCTGAGATGCAGAACAATCTGGGTGTCCTGGTGCATGAATCATAAAAAGGTTCAGCAAGTAATTAGGAAAGCTAATAGAATGTTGTCATTTATTGCGGAAGGAATTGAATACAAAAGTAGAGAGGTTATGCTTCAGTTATATAGGGCATTGGTGAGACCTCATCTGGAGTTCTGTGTACAATATTGCTCCCCTTATTTAAGGAAGGTTGTAAATGCATTGAAAGCAGTTCAGAAAAGGTTTACTAGACTAATATCTGAAATGGGCAGGTTGTCTTATGAGGAAAGTTTGGATAAGCTAGGCTTGTATCCATTGGAATTTAGAAGAGTGAGAGGCAACTTGAGTGAAGCATATAAGGGAGTGGTCTTGGCAATGTGGATGTGAAAAGGATGTTTCCTCTTGTGGGAGAACCTAGAACAAGGGGGTCACTGTTTAAAAATAAAGGGTTGCCCATATAAGACAGAGATGAGGAGAAATTTTTTCCCTCAGAGCGTCATGAGTCTTTGGAACTCTTTTCCTCAAAAGGTAGTGGAAGCAGATTCTTTGAATATCTTTAAGGCAGAGGTAGATAGGTTCCTGATGAGCAAGGGGGTGAAAGGCTATTGGGGGTAGGCGGGAATGTGGAGCTGAGATGACAATCAGATTAACCATGATCTTATTGAATGGTGAAGCAGGCTCGAGGGGCCAAGTGGCCTAGTCCTGCTCCTAATTCATGTGTATGAACACATGTATGTGCGAGTACATGAGACAGTGAAAGAATGAGAAAGTGAGCATGAGAGGGGGTGCGAGAATTTGAGTGTGTGTGAGAGACAAAGTGAGTGTGCATGTGGGAAAGAGATGAGAACAGATGGCAGGAAGCTCAAGTGGAACATAAACGAACTGGTTGGGCAGAAGCGCCTGTCGTTGTGCTGTACGTTCTATTTAATTTTATACATTCAAGGATATTAATGCTTCACCACTTAGCCTACAATTGTATGATGAAATATAAGTTATACCAGAAAACTTAGTTTTTCATACATAATCAACATTCATAATTCACCATCACTGGTGCCGCATTATAACTGGGAAGATCTAATCTGAGGAAAAAAAACTTTGACATTTGAAAAATGCTGCTGAAAAAAATAATGTTGTATCACAGACTTGGAGCGTGTATTTCCAACATACTGCAATAAAATGACAGATATAATGAACAAATTTTTAAAACAGTGTGGGGTTTTGCACAATGCTATTAAGAGAAATTAATCCAGAATAGTAGCAGTCGTAGGTTCAAAAGAAGTTGCCATTTTGGGTTTCCTGTTTGATCATGATAAAGGAACTCGCACGACTCTCCCTGGAGCTTTAGTTGGCAGGAGTTGAGTTTGAGGAAGCTTAACCAATGCTAACTTGTACTTTAATTGCAAATCTGTTATCTCATACTTGCATTCTCTCCAAAAAAATTGTCGTGTATGAAACTCTTGAAAAGGAAGTCATTTTCTCTTCCAAAGCATTGGAGAGTAAAGAAATTGAAAATGTTCTGTTTACATAGCTGGTTATTATTTATTGGAAGACTTTGCGAATTCTAAACACTGAAACATATGCACTGGGTGTGAAGTGCACTTCTGATAACATTCTGTGTTTATCCTCCACGCACTAACAGTGAAAAGTGGAAGTTCAGAACTCTGGGACAAAGATAAACTACTACAGTACCTGGATTGTATCATGAAAAGTGGGATGCATCTGGTCTTGAAATGTGTTTTTTTTCCCTCTGATTAAACGTGTATCCATCGCGGAATTCTACTGTACACGGAAAAGTTAGTTTTCCCCAATTTGTTCTGTCTGTTTGATTTAAAAAGCATGTCACTTGTGTCGAAAGATGCAGTTTGGGAAAATTTGTTAATGCATTTCATATAAGATCTTGGATAGTCTTTATTATTCCCGCACAACTCCCAGAGCAAATTAATAACGTTAAAGCCACTTCTATGGCATTTTGCAGGCAAAATGCATCATGCAGCTTGATAAAATCGCTTCTGAAATCCAGTTGCACATAGTGCACAAATATTTTTGTAAACCTAGATCTTGAAGGCATTTTTATAGCTGTTCGCGTTGTAACTTATGAAATAAAACATGATACATCAAGACCCCCTTGCAACATAATATGGGACTTGATTTTCAATCTGGTATCAGGAAACTGACACTGAGATCATTTTAGGGTCCTGGTCTGCATTGCTCACGCAACGCTATTCTAAAATGCAAATCCCCTAATTGGACTGGAGGCAAACTCACTGCTCAATTAGTGGCGCTGAGCATTGCCAGAAAGTGGGAATGGACTCCGGAGTACAATCTTCAAAGGCAAGACGGTAGCTGCTGCCTTGCAGAGTAGAGGAGGCAGGATATAAGAGGGTCGGCAACCATACAACACGGACAAGTGGCCAGTTGGTTAAGGTACCTACTCTATGAGAATAACCCTTTTTTACCCCAAATTTTTGTTCAGCAGAAAAATTACTTGATGGCTCCATGCATTGCACCTGACAGCTATGCACAACGTGCACCACACTGTTTGGTTTTGCCAATATGTGATCTGAAATTGCCTTCTGATCCTCCCCAGCCTGTTAATTGATTGGCGGTGAGTGGGTTGCTGACCACCATCCCCCCCTTCCCTCCCGCCACCCCAGCCCTGCCCTGCCCTCCTCTCACTTTGAAAATAGCAGCGAGTTTCTGAGGCGCTAGATGACTGACACACCATCTGAGGGCGCTACTTTCAATGTGCACCTGAACCTGACAATTGTACCATAGGCAATTGAAAATCAAACCTATGGAATCAGCTGAAGTATTATACCTGTACCATTTCATCACAGAGGTGGTTTCTTTTCTTGATATTTGACGATTCAGCTAGAAATGGTCCAAAACGGATTATCACTCTGTCTTTAAGATGAAGATCAAAGTCAAACCATATGCCTTCAACACAAACAAGCTCAGCATGTCATATTGGTGACAGAAGGACTAAATACTTATCCACCGATTGATTGGTAAGGGAAATAAGAGGTGCTGCACCCTAGAAGCACACTGAGGAGAACAGTCAGCTTTGTCAAGACTGCCACATTAATGAACTTGAAAGCTTTTAAGGGCAACCCAACATAGCATGTATTGAGTGTACATATCAACAGTGGATTGAACATTGCCACCTGACTTGCCGCACTAAGACTATCAGAACTTCTGGAACTTAATGTAAGGGTATATGGAAGCTATTTATATTGGCTTTAACATTGAAACACACAGTCATTGTGAGTTTTGACTACTGGAAAATACAATGGCCAAATGAGAGGAAGCCCATCTCCATGGTTATGAATGAACTAAATTTACTGTGCTGCTAGGATGAATACATAAGCTGAAACCAAATGATTAATCACATTAAAAGTAATTACCCTCCAGAGATCATCAAATCAAATGTGATAGAAGAAATGACTGGGGACCTGAAATGGTTGATAACAGTGGGCTAAGGTCTGGCATTAGCAGAAATGATCACATTTAATCTCAGTGCTCTGCTAGTATTGATTCAATGTAAAACCATGAATATAGTAGTTTTAAATATACCCTGTGGCATGCAATATTGGGGCCTAATTAAGCTTTTATAGCCAATACTTGCAGCAAATAACAAGACAAGAAGGCACTTCTACTTTCTGTATAAAATCAGCCAGATAGACGTGGACAATCTGTTCTATGTTCCTGCAGCTATTTCAAAGTTTTAAAAAAAAAGAAAAATCTCAAAAAAAATTCACTGGAGTCACTGCATGTGGTTAAAACAACTATGCACGTAGAAATTTAATGGGCTGGGAGACCAGACAGAAAAGTTTCAGCTAAACAAATAATGGTTTCATGCTTACTGGTGTGAAAAAAGGTCCCATACCTTTAAGACAATGACTCTTAGGGGCAGTTTATATGTGAGGATAAAGCATCCTCAAGGATTTATTTTGTGTGTCTCCAGAAGCCACCATGTAGGATGAGAAAAATAAGCTTATTGAAGGTAAAAGACTAAATCTGGCAATTCAAAACTGATCCTAATTGACAATTTTACTTATGGAGGCCAGAGGATGTCTGGTGCAAGAAAAGTGTTACACTGGTGTAGACATAACATCAGAACTGAATCACATTGTTACAACAGAATGGAATAAGTTTTACACTACATCTGGCTTTGTTATTCTAGATTTGGGAGTGCTTGGTGCTGACACTGAGGGCAGGATTTTGGCTCCAATGTGGGGGCAGGACCTAAGGCTGCTTAATTTCGAGCTGCTTGCTAGCCAGCTGCTGGTCTGCCAGCACTATCTGCCCCTGAACTATTTTCCTGGAGGCTGGATCAGGGGTAGAATGACTACCCGATTGCATGGAGCTGGTAGCTTTTTAAGATAATTAAAAGACCAATTTAGGCCATTGATCAGAGGCCTGGAGGGCCTCCATGGCATTGGGAGCTGTTATGTCTTGTGGTTCCCAGAGTTCAAAATAATCACTTTTAAACTCAAATGCTGGAGCTTTCTTTGAGTGCATTTCTCAAAATTCACAATGTGCTGTTTACTGATATATTATTGCTTGGTACTCTGACTGAAAAGCAGCAGTGAGTGATGTGGCACTCTGGATACTTATGTAAACAAATGCATGAACGTATAAGCCAAAATCTTCTGATATGAATGATTCAAGTTAGGTCGCTGATGTGTGTCGGGACCCTGAGGATTCTGATGTGCGCACACAAATGGAACCTATGCGGTGAGTTTAAACTTCCGATTGTCAATTTTGCTCTGCCCAGATTGCTGCATGATTCCCTGTGGCGTGGGATCAGATGGCCGGAACCACGGAGTCTTGGGCTGTTTGCACCATGTTTATGCTGTTTCCATACGGATTTACTTACAGCTTTTCCAAGGACATGTAAAGCTTGCTCAGGACCGCAGTTTTAAGTAAATCAGGAATTATTTGCAGCTGATGTCGAAAGAGTCAGGGGGTGTGCAGGGAGGGGGAATTGAGCAATTTTTGGGGTGGATGAGCCGGGGGTGGGGTGAGGGAGGGTGAGCAATGTCAGGGTGAGGGAGGAGGTGAACATTCTCTGTGGGGTTTGCTAAGGGAGGGGGTAAACATTATTGCGGAGGGAGGGAGGTGTGAACATTGTCGGATGTGAGGGAGTGGGGGTGAGCATTGTCACGAGGGCGAGGGAGGGGGGTGAGCGTTGTCGCGAGGATGAGTGCGAGGGTGGGGGGGTGAGCGTTGTCGCGAGGGCGGGGGGGGTGAGTGTTGTAGCGAGGGTGAGGGAGGGGGGTTAGCGTTGTCGCGAGGGTGAGGGAAGGGGTGAGTGTTGTCACGAGGGCGAGGGAGGGGGGTGAGCGTTGTCGCGAGGGTGAGGGGTGAGCGTTGTCACGAGGGCGAGGGAGGGGGGTGAGTGCGGTCGCGAGGGCGAGGGAGGGGGCTGAATAGTATAGGGAGAGGGGGTTTAGTACTCTACTGCATGTTTGGGCTCTCAGCAAATAGGTATGCGCATGGTTTCCAAGGAGTGTGCATGATGCCTACATCCTGAGTCACTTGCAGATCCCTGCAGTCTTCCCGAGTCCACAGAGGCTGTAGGGTTGGCTCCTCGGGGACAAAGGCTACCCACAGAGGCCGTGGCTGATGACACCCATGTGGCGGCCTCAGACTGCAGCAGAGTGACGCTATAATGAGGCTCATGCTACAGCTCGCAACTTGGTGGAGCTGACCATCGGGATGCTGAAGATGCAGTTCCAGTGCCTGGACCGGTCTGGTGGAGCCCTGCAATATAGTCCACAGAGGGTGTCAAGCATCGTCGCCATCTGCTGCGCCCGTTATAACCTGGTGCTGCAACGGGGAGACGAGCTGGCTGAAGAGGAGATGGAGGAGCTGGAAGTCTTCTTGGATGAGGAGGACGCCAACAGGGATGAGGGTGAGGGGGTCCTCCGGTGGCGACGATGACGGGGATGAGACTCTCGTACTGGCTAGATGAGGCAGGCGTGCTCGGGAGGCCCTCATAGCTGCCAGATTCGTGGAAGATGTTGACGACATGCAGTGAGGTGCGATCCTCACCGCAATTGTGAATGTTTGACTCCAGTCTGGCTTATGGCAGCGCCAATGGCCTCTGTGAGAATGCTCCTGTCATGGAGATGCAGTGGTGGCTCTAATAGTCACTTGATCACAGGAGGATGATGCCAACATGCAGTGAGGACACTCCATTGATCTTCAAATAGTGTCTGACTCCTGTCTGGCCGAGGGCAGTTCGCTTGCACTCCATGATCAGGGCCATCTCAGAGACGCAGCCATGAAACTTTAGACACATCGATTGCTGTGTCCGCCTTCAGCACCTCAGACATTCAGGAGCTGGCGCACAGCATCACTGGTCGCAGATGCCGGTGTGATGGGGGCCAGCCCCACCTTAAAAGGTGCTGAGAGCACACACACAGTGTGAGAGAACTCTGTGGCACCTGCCCACTACATTCTGGCAGCAATGACCAGCACCGCCGAGGTGCAGGCATCAGTAATGTTTCCAGGGAGTGTGAGGCTGGACCATCACTTTGGTCTGAAGGCTGCACAGAGCACAGGGAAGAGGCCCTGGACTGAGACACCTGCTCTTTATCTTGTGCAGAAAGGTTTCACACCTGAGTGACAAGAACATTGCTCATCAGAACAAGGAGCCATAGGCAGGGTGATATTCTTAGGAGTTTATTCACAATAGTGAACAGTATGTACAAGTGATCAACACCCATAGCCAGGCTGTGCAACTACTTTTACCTAACTTTCCTAAATCTGCCACTACATCTTGGTGCTCCCTGGACATCCACAGCGGAGGTGGAAGCAGCCTGCTGACTGTGACGCCCTGCCTGTGATGACTTTGGCAGGCGTCCTCTGGAGGGCTGAGTCTTGGTGGGCCCTGGCCTGCTTTCGGGGTCCTGCTGTGTGGCAGTGGCACCCTCCTCGGCCTGTAAAGCTGGAGCTGCGGAGGTCACAGGAAGAGGGGATTCGGATGGGCTGATCAATCCCAGATTCACCTGGGTGGATGGGTGGATGGCCCCGGAGTGTGCACCTGCTAATCCTCCTCCCTATGGGTGTCCGAGGGCCCCTGGCTGACTCCGTGAGCGGAAGGGGTAGCTGGAGTGAGATTGAGCTGCCCAGCACCCCTTTCGTGTACACACTGGAGGCCAATTCTGCCATCAGCGATGACATTCAGCCTGCGCTGCAGTGTAGGAGTGATGTCCTGGACCAAGGTCTCCATGGTGGCTGCCATTCTGCCAGTGTTGGCCTTGGTGCATT
This sequence comes from Cetorhinus maximus, assembly GCF_964194155.1. Taxonomy (NCBI): domain Eukaryota; kingdom Metazoa; phylum Chordata; class Chondrichthyes; order Lamniformes; family Cetorhinidae; genus Cetorhinus; species Cetorhinus maximus. The sequence goes on along the minus strand of NC_135888.1, from coordinate 81,676,206 downwards.
GCAATGGTGACGCTATCACCTCAGCCTGAAAGATGGATGGACTCCTCCATCATGCCTTGCAATCTGAGGAGTGCAGCTCCAGCCTTTGCAGCTCCAGCAACTGTGACATGACTGAGTCCAGAGGCTCGTCATCTGACTCGGACTTGGCAACGTTCTGGCCTCCAGTAGTCCTCCAAGTGCCGGGGACCTAGGAAGTCCCTGCCTCTGCCTGCTGTGGATCAGAAAGTGTGATGTGCTTATCAGGTTGTGGTTATGAGGCTACTCTAAAACTAGGTCCCACCGAGGTTTGTGTCTCTGAGCTGGTGAAGGGAGAGGGTGAACGCTGTGACGGGACTTCAGGGAGGGTGCCCTCAGATTCCTCTTCAGAGGTTTCTTTGGGGCATGATCGGAGGCTCTGGGTCATGGACTCTGTCGGCCGTTTGGCAGATGTGCCTGCGGAAGCAAGGGGAGATAATTAGTGCATGGCAGTGGCCTGTGAAAGAGGGCACATCACTCACAGCATGGTTGTCTGATTGGTGTTGCACTGCCGGATCCTCACTTGGTAAAGCAGCGCCGATCTCACCGAATCTTGTCAGAACTTTGATCTCAGGCGTCCCTCCACATGTCTGCGACCTTTTCCTCCTGTTGTGAGCCAGTTTGTCCTGCATGGATAGAGATGGGGAGTGTGTATCAGGACACCTGCTGGACCAGATGATAAGTATGTCTGGCCTGTGTGGGTGGTGAGTGGTCCCATGGATGGGATGAGGACAATGACGGTGTGTGTGAAAGAATGAATGGTGATGTCCCTTGCACTGGCAGTGAGTGACTGCCCTGTGGATGTGTGATGGCTTTGTGAGTGTGTGAGCTGGGAGTGATGAAAAGAATCACTTACCCTGGTGGAACGGAGGAGATCATTCATCCTTTTGCAGCACTGGGTGGGCTGTCTTTCTGTGTGGGGCGTTTGCACTGACCACCGCTGCCACCGGTGGTCAGTGCAAATCTGGGCTAGTGGCTTTGCTACCCATCCTGCGGCCAGAGCAGAGGTAGAGCACATCCTGGCAGCCCTCCACAGCATCCAGCAGTCGCTCGAGTGACCCGCTGTTGAAACTGAGGGCTGCAGTCTTTTTGCCTTTGCTGGCCATGTCTCCCAGCCAGCAGTGGTGATCTGGTGGTGATGAGCGCTTTGCTGGCGGCTGCCTTTTAAACATGGCGGCTGGCGTGATGCAACAGCGGGATAATGGCAGGCGGCCGAACGAGAACCCGCCCACCATGGAAATGAGTGAGTAAATAATGAGGTGGGCTGGGAAGGATTCAGCGTGAAAACTCACCATTTGCGTCGGCGGGTAGGACTCCATTTTACCCGCCCACTACCGCACTTAGTGCAAATCTGGGAAAATTCTGCCCATTGTGTTAAGCTGCAGCTGCAGTTCACTAATTTGCTGTCCAAACTCAGCACTGTCATTCTTTTTTCCTCCCAGTTCTTCAATTTGAAGCACTTGCTGAAGTTTTTACCTGAGGTCCAGGATCTCCCTCTTGGGTGTCTCCTCTGCTAACTTTACAGCATGCAGTTTCTCTTCCATATGTTCCTCTTCAGCTTGATACATTATGCCCTGCTCAGCTTTCAGCCTTTCCAGATCAGTGACTTCTCTAGTTCTACCTTTGCTGTACGTTTCTGGAAATCTTCTTCTTTAGCTGCCTGAACTTTCCAAATTAGCTCTTTTTCCTTCTCTGTCAAGAGCTCTTCATGTCTTTCAATCTTGACCTTGAGAATTCATTTGGCTTTGCATGTTATCTCCCATGACGATAGAATTTACCCAATCTGTTGTTTCTGTGACTCTGGCAATCACATGCGTGTTTCTGATCAAAGGACACTTTTCAATGGGAGTACTATCTTCTACCCTCAGTGACCTTCAGCTCATGGTTTACTGAGGTAATCTGCAGCTCTTCACATCCATTCAACCCCAGGAGAGCAGGGGCATCTGTTTCAGTGATATAGAACAACGTGTTAACATCCTTTACATTGTCTATTCCTCTGATTTTGGTTGATCCTAGCTGTCAAATCTCAGTTTCACCATTTGCCATCAGCATGACATTGCTTGGTTTCAAAAATCTTTTTTGGGTAACCACTTTCCTTCAGATTTTCAGGAACGATCTTTTGAGTGGGTGATGTTACTTTGTGCTCCAGTATCAAGCTTCAGCTTTAGATTTAATTTTGTGGGCTAATTTCCCACCTTATTCCTGATCTGAATTGCTGTGTGAATTTTTTTTCTCTGGGAATTGTTGAATACAGACATTTCAATCAGTTGTATATGATTCCTATTTACATTGTAACTTCAAACTGATCATTATCTTCCAGGGATAAAAACAAAAAGCTAAAAGCTACTGCGGATGCTGGAAATCCAAAACAAAAACAGAATTACCTGGAAAAACTCAGCAGGTCTGGCAGCATCTCTCCTAACTATACTTCAGTTCTGCCGAAGGGTCATGAGGACTCGAAACGTCAACTGTTTTCTTCTCCACCGATGCTGCCAGACCTGCTGAGTTTTTCCAGGTAATTCTGTTTTTGTTTATTATCTTCCAGGGTATGGATGTTTTTTGTCCCTTCTCACTCCTGTTGCTCTGCCTCTAGTAACTCCTTTGTCCTGCACATCTTTTCCCAGTGATTTGGCTTTTCACAAGTTCTGTAGTTTGATCCATATGCTGGACATTTCCTTCTATTTGTGAACTCAAGTGGTCGTTCACAGCTCTTGCAGATCTTTCCCTCTGTCTTGTTTGTATTCTTTTGTTGCTGTTTCACTGCATCAGCCCTGCTGCCTTTCCCTTGACCTAACTGTAGCGAGTCAGTTAGCTCAGTCTGTTAAAAACAAAAAACTACTGCGGATGCTGGAAATCCAAAACAAAAACAGAATTACCTGTTCTGTTGAAGGGTCGTGTGGACCCGAAATGTCGACTCTTTTCTTCTCCATCAATGCTGCCAGACCTGCTGAGTTTTTCCAGGTAATTCTGTTTTTGTTTTAGCTCAGTCTGTTAGTTGGGTAGATGACTAGAGTGTGGTGCAGAATGATGCAAATGGCATGGGTTCAAACCTCCAACTGTCTGTGCTAGTTCATGGAGGCCTTCCTCCTTGACTTATCCTGCACTTGGTGCACAGTGATACCCCTTAAGCTATATAACCACTTGTTTCTCTCTTTTGAGAGAGATGCCAATGGTCCCTTATGGACTATGGTTAATTACCAACTGATATCTAGCTGTTTAGGTAATCAGAGTCTTCATCTCTCCACAGGTAGCTCTGTGTGCTCTGGCAGTGTCTACAGTCTGAAATATTTTGAACTTGTCTTTTTCCATTAGAGGTTTTTGTACATATGGGTGTGCAGAGAACCAAATGAGCTGATCTAACAGCCTTTCATCCATTTCCTTGAATTTACACTTGGTGGCTATATTATTCAATCGCATTAAGAAAGTGTCAACAGGTTCACCTGGTTCCTGCTTCAAGCTTTGAAACTCATTGGTGGACCTGATGATTTGATTTTGTCTGGAGATGTGTCCTCAATTTCTCAAAATTTTGCCTGTGTTTTTGTTGTTGTCTTTGCTCATCTCCCGGCTATTAAACAAATCTAATCTTTCTCTCCTGCCCACAAACTGGAGCTGACCCTTTCCTCTTCATCGGCACCTTTTAGAAAAGTACTGATTTTCAATCTGCACTTTTGTTTAAGCTTCTCAAATGCCTCTGACATCATTAGCCTCCCAATTCATCCTGGTCTGGACAGGTGTGCTCATTGCTGTGATGGTGGCCATTTCATTTTCACATGATTCACTCAGCTTTTTCTCTCTGGCACTAATGTGGGTTGATTTTTCTCAATCTGATTCATCAGTAAATCCATTTAAAACGTTTGGCTTTTACTCACAGATACCTGCTGCAGCCATATTGTGTCTTGTGGTTCGCAGAAGTTCAAAATAATCAAACTTGTATATTCAATTACTGGAGCTTTCTTAGAGTGCATTTCTCAGATCACACCATGTGTTGTAGGCTGATTCGTTGTTGCTTGGTACTCTGACTGTAGCGCATAGTGAGTAATGCGGCACTCTGGATACTTAGGTATACTTACGCAGAAACATATAGTTCCTGCAAGCTGCTTTGTGGAGGGACACCCTTCTACAATGGTGGTCCAGAAGCTGCAGCCATTTTTATTACTTCAAATATTTTTAAATTACTGAGCGATGTCTCCAGATAGAACTGTCCTCACTCTCCCTTATCTGCAATGGCAGGCTGCAGCTCTTTTCATGCTGGCCTCCTACGGGCCCTCCAGATTCGGGAGCCGTCTGTTGCCCTTAATTGGATGGCATGCAGACCAAATGGCCACTAATGGGCAAATCCAGACCAAAATCAATGTTTTGGGACTGCTCCCGATGTGCTGCAGGGCTGGGACTTGCATTTGACCCTGACTTCGGGTCCTGACCCAAAACAGATACTCCCGCCCTGGGTGCCTGGGAAATGTTTAATGTGCCTGGGAAATGTTTAATTCCCCAATGTTACCATGTCTCATTTTCCTCAGCACCATTAAAAAAATACGTATTTCCTTTTCTGGAAATTTCAAATGCAACAAAGCGTTTAGTACATTTTTGTCTTCTGTTTGCTAACCAGGTCTTGTTTCAAGCCTGGCTGATGTGCACGAAACAAAAAAAAACCCTTTTGTTCGCAGTGGCACACCCAAAATCTCAACATGCAAGATGTTATAAAGATGAAGCTGGCCAATTATCAAGAACTGGTGAAGAAGATATGACAAAGCTAATAAATTAGACATCCAAAGACGATGTGGGAGCTCAACAAAAGGCAGAATTTAATGTGTGTCCCCCCTCACTGTTTGAAGAACCGGTGGGAATCCCATGTCGCTTCGCTCCAGGAGGCTGAACACAATTACCAGGCAACCATGAACTTATCTGGACAGCGTCGGGTTTCCCACATAATCAAGTCCCCAGTAGGGCAGAAATCCCATCCCTGAGAGCTGCTGGTAGCTCCCTAGTACTGACAGTGCCACTGGGAGTGGTGACCGCTGCTGGCACAACACTTGGGCCCACCTTGAGGATTGCCGCTGGATCCGAAGATAGAGTTGAGTGTGGGAGGGATGGGGTTCATAGGGAAGGATTGGCCAGCATAGGACAAAGCGGGGGGTGAAGGGGGGGAGGGGGGGAGCGGGGAGGGGGGAGAACCCCACCCTAATAGGTTGCAGGCAAACCTGACAGGTTTTGCTGGGTAGTTTTCCTACATGGTGCATCCCCCACTGCTGGTTGAAAACCAGTGGTGGTGGAATGAAGCCCTTAAGTGGTTACGTAAGGGCCTCAATTGACCTCTGGGTGGGAAGGTGACTCTCCATCTTTCCAGCCCTGAGCCCGATTGGGGGGAGGTGGGTAGGCAGCAGGGCTGCCAGTCCTGCACCCTCCTCCCCGATCAAACCACCCCCTCCCTTGCCTCCGAGGACATTAAATTCCTCCAAATTACGCCAGACAAACTTCAGAAGACATTTGATTATAAAAACATATTCCTAAACTGAAGAAAAAACAAACAGAATGACCAGTAACAAAGTATGAAAATAAAGTATTCATCAGAGAAGTCTCAGCTGGAAATATTCTCAGTAGCAGTAATACACAATAACATTCGGAGTAAGTTAATATTCAATGGAAAGGAGTATATATATTTACTTATGATAAGGCTTAGGCTGAATTCTTGGAAAAGTAATTGCCTAACAGTTTACACTTTATTCCAGCTTTATTACACTCTCCAGCAATCAATCCTTTTTGCTCTGTTACAGTGTCTATGCAGGAGCAAGTCTACTCTGAAGCTAATGAGCTCAGCAGCTGGTTGGTACCTCATTAAAATTGACATGGAGAAATGGCATGTTTCAATAATAATGCACAAAGCCAGATTGTTAGAAACAGGTTATACAAGGAAAATCATGGGCAGAATTTTCCCCCCGTTGGGGGGGAAGTTGAAGAGCGGGTGCATGGAGACGCGCCACCGATCAGCACCCCTGATCAGGGCGCTCCGCCATTTTACGTGGGCGGGCCAATTAAGGCTCGCCCAGTGTGACGTCTGCACGGAAGCACTATGTGCTCCTTGTGCGGGCGGGGGAGAATCCCTAAACCTGAGAGTGTGCTCTTTCGTGCATGCGCATGAAAGAGTGCACTCATCTCCCTGAGGCAAAGTGCTGCCTCAGGGAGATCGGCTGTACATTAAAAAATATTAAAAATAGAGAAAAAAAAATTCCCTAACATGTCCTCTCAACTGACACTGTCACATGAGTTGGGACATGTCCATAACTTTTAAAAACAATTTAATTAAATGCTTTAAAACCTACATGAAACCTCATCCCGCCCGTGGATGAGGTTTCATGCTTTTTCTAATGCACGCCAGGGCTCCTGGCCTGACTGCCAACCTTAAGGTTGGACAGGCAGGTCCAATAATTACTTCAATGACTCTGTCAATGGCCTCAAATGGCCCAACGTCACCGTATGTCATTTTACACATCGGTGAGCGGGCCCCACCCCCCCTCGCCGATGGGAAAATCCTGGCCCACGTAAGATTTCCCAGGTTCGGGGGCCACAAAAACCTAAATTGGCAGTTAACTAGTCATAAGAAATTTTAAGATGATTTATTAAGAAACAACAGTTTAGATATGATACATGAACTAATTAGACAGAAAAAGTATACGACCCATAACAGCTTGTGAAAACCGCATTCCGCTCTCTAGTGGTAGGAAATTCTTCCCTCAATCTCTTGATCTTCCTCCTCCTCCTTTGGTCCATCTCCCAACTGAAGGAGGCAGCTGCCCAGTGAGCACTGCCACTTCACCAGCACCTCAGCCCCTACCACCAGTATACACCAAAATATATATATGTATACCCCTTTCTTGGGGGTGCTGGTAGCTTACCCAGTGTCGATCATCTACCTAACTATTCTGACTAATAGGTACAGGTCAGGTACTCAAAACATCAGGGTGGTTACCAACCTGTGTGTCACCCTGATTGAAGTCAGCTTTTTAGTTTACATCTTGCTGAGGGTCATATCCTGGCCCTTTCTAAACACTTGCATAGACAAGAGGGTGCACAAGATGCCATTCTACCAGCTTAGGAATGTCAACATGGCTGCCTGAACTAAGACTGTTTAAAGGCCAAAGTGTTTAGAAATTCAAGGCTGTTTAGCTAATCCCATCAAATGCAGAAAATACCCGCTTATTAAAGACCCCAATTTCTTACAATCACGCAACAGAAATAACCAACATTCTTCCGCCCATTTATAATCAGCTATTAAACAGTATAGAAGCTGCACTTTTATACAAAAACATTTAACGTGGTAAAAGTTAATCATGGGGGCTTTCTCATAACCATGAAGAACAGAATGTATGAGGTACAACATTGATATTCTGTTTAGCTTCCATCTCATTTTTGCATGAACAATTTTAACTTTCAACTCGTTTTCACAAGGATTCTCCTTTCTCAGACTACAGCTGGTAACTTTTGCTTGCAATCAGACAATAACATTATGCAAATAAAAATTACATTCACAAATTCTCTATTTTAATAAATATTTAATCCCAACTCTGAGCAGTGTCTACTTTCAACAACGCTTGAAAAGAATCAGTGGAAAGAAAACAGCTTGGTAATGTCAGCTAAATAAGGGTAGCAGAAAGATCAAACATTAGATGGTACTCTGGAAATAAACAAAAATACTAGCTCTACAGAAAAAAATATTCAGGCAGAGCTTTTTTTTAACAGCAACCATTTTTGTTTATGGTTCAAGGATCCTGCGCTAATAAAAACGAAGAAGAATAAGAATTGACAAAGTAATGGAAATTGTTCTTCAAGGGAAGGATGCATCTGGTTCAGAAATTACTTTTCTCTGTACATGTGAAGAAACATTCTTGTTTCCATAGTACTGAATAGTTTTGATGGAAAATAAAGCTACTGCAAAGAATAAGCACACAATCAAGAGGGCAGTTTCAGCAGTGCTGTACTTCAAGTATACCACCAGTGGAGAGAAACAACAGAGTTGGGTTTTGCACCAATTTCATACTGGCTGACAATTTTGTGATCTTGAACGTTTATTGAGTTGAAGTACTCCTACCCCTTTTTTTAAAATCGGCCTCATAAAAGCTCTAGATTTCATGCAAAAATGCCTTAGATTAACCTTAAATCCTGCGCAGTTCTATTTTATTTGTATGAGGCTTATTTGCATTTTTTAACTTACCTATTTGCAATGGGAGCAAGGAACTTTCATGAATGTCTTTGATATTTGTGTCTTTCATTTCTTTACTTTCCCAAAAGATAGACTGAGCAAACACTTGGCAAGATGAAATCCAATATGAAGGAAATAGCTAATGTGTTTTGGACAACTTGCTACATTTCTGAATTTTGTATCATCTGTAACTTTTGAAATTGTGTCCATTATACTCAAGTCCAAATTATTAATATGCATCAAAAAGAGCAATAGACTGAATAACAACCTACCAGGGAAGTATATTTCCCTCCAACATGAAAACATCAGTTCACTATTACTCTCAGATTTCTGTCTCTTTGCCAATTTTATGTCGCATACTGCCACTGCCCCTTTAATCCCATGGCTTTCAATTTTTCTAACAAGTTTATTACGTGGCACTTTATCAAACATGTTTTGAAATTCTCACTTAGTTTACTACCTTTTTCCTAGAGTAAGCAAGAGCAATAGTTTGCACTTCTGGCATTGCTAACTTGGTGAAGGCTCATCACTATGGTTACTCACAGGAGGAGAAGCAAATCATTTCCAGGACATGCGTGGTGTCCAGATAAATGAGGATTTGGACCTTTTCCCCACTTAATAATTACATCAGATAGAATTTAACAACTCATTCTGAAGTTCCTTAACAACTTTGAACCCACAATCTTTTGAAATATATCAAATTTATCATCGTTATGTTGCAGGTTATCTGAGCCATAGCATTTCCATGGCCACCTGTGTGTGCGTGCAAGTGTGAGGAAGGGTTTGCACCTATAGGAGAATGTGATAGCTGCAATTATTTGGACATTTGACTTTCTACCGAGAGTTACAGAGTCACTGTTTCATAACAAGATTCTATGAAGCATCATTATAATTTAGTAATACATGGTGGAAAATGGCCATAATTATAATAGAACTGAAGCCTCTGGACAAGGCAGATAAATACCTGTCACTGACATCAAAAACATAAGGAATTACTGGTGACCTCGATAGATGCACAATTATGTTATGTGATTAGTTGAACAATCTTTTCCAAACCAGGAGCTTAATTAACTGAATAGCCATTATCATCACTGAAATTATGCATCACTTTTAGGACTAAATAACTTGCCCATGTATAATTGTTTTATTTGTGCACCAGTTTTGAGGAAAATTATGGTCATTATGTATCCTCAGGCACTTATTTCCAGCCTGAGGCAAGTGACAACTAATAAAGATAGAACACTTTCAAATATTTTAACTTAGGACGAGCTTGAGTATGATATTTTCTGCCTGGATGTTATCCTGGATTTTTATGTTCAAGTCTCTTGAGGAGATCCTGAATTCACAACTTTCTGACTCAGAGATGAGAATGCTTCCAACTGAGTCACAGTTGACACAATACTTTTGGTTGTATGATGTGCCTGCATTCAACTGTAATGTAAAAGTGCTTGGCAGAGCGAGGGTTAATGTGGGACTGGAGAATAGCACCACCCACGGAATGATGTGTAGTTACATGGTAGTAGACTGAGAGAACAATCTAGAGAGAACACACTGGAACCAGCCTGCATGGAGGTAAGAGCGCCATGCAGGACAGTAACCAGTTAAAGACTCCCAATAAATGGTTCATGCTTAAATATACAGGTCTCAAGATCTCATCATTGAGATATCTAAAGAACCCATAGTACAACATGGCTGGCAGCGATGGGAGCTTCTACAGGATATCACAATAAAACACATCAGAGATAGTCCAATAATCCGACATGGTGATCCACAGCGATATGAAAGGTGGCATCTAAATGCATGAACCCAGAACAGCATTCCAAGGTATGAAAACTGCAAGCCACTGAAGCTTAACTAGAGAGATGCACAACCCAAGAAGAAAACTTGAAGAAAAAGTTGAAGAAGCTTCACTCCAGACTTGGAATTAAGGAATCCACCAGTGTGAGTGGAAGTCCATTACAAAAGTTGCAAGAACCTGAGTGATGGTGAGCAAAAATACAAAAAAGGTAGCTGTACTTACATTTTAGAATAGGTGGTGGTCCCAAGGGCTCAGCATCCAGAAGGCAGCTGAAAGAGAGCTGCAAGTAAAAAAAACAAAAGTTTAAAAAAAAAACAAACATGTAAAAGTTGGCTGGCAGAGTCAAAAGTTTAAGCGGAACCTGTAGCGTTTTTAAAAAATAGAAAACCTGCAGAGTTTAAAACAAACAGCACTGCAGATTAAAAAAAGAAAACAAAACCTGTAGTGATTAAGAGAAAAGGAAGCATTTTCAGGTGGGAAAAGTAAAGTTTTGCAGTCGGTCAGTGCAATACAAACAGCTGGAACACTCTGTACCTGGTTTGATACATTTGTTGCAAAATACAACACCTGCAAAGTGTTTTAAAAAATTGGAGTTGAAAACCTCCCCAGCAACAAGACTCAAAAAAACGCAGAAAGAAGTCAACTGTATCCTAGCAACTGCAGTCTGGGTTTAGAAAAATGGTTACTGCACTCACAATCTTAAAGAGGCAATGCAATTTAAACTACAGGAAAGGAAAACAGCTATGGACTGAAAATTGGAAGAGGCCCCAGAGATATGGCAACTGCACTGGGGGCAACAAGAGACCCCAGAGAGAGAGCAACTCTGCCGAGGGTAACGAGACCCCAGAGAGAGAGGGCAACTCCCAATGAAGTGTCAAGGGCAACAAAAAACCCCAGGGTGAAGGCAACAAAAAAACCCCAGAGGGTGGGCAACAGAAGACCCCAGAGCATGAGGTAACTCAAAAGAAACAAAATGTGCAAAAAGTAAATTAAGCTGTTCTAGAGGAAAATGTTCGCATCAGAGCTGAACTGAAAGACTTAAAACAAAACAGCTGGCAGAAAAGTGACGCAAAGGAGTTGTGACCCTGAAAGACTCTGATGAATCAGTATGTAGCCATGGAAAGACATGAGGAACTACAGAGGGTGTTGAATATTACTTCAGGAAAAGCTGCATTGGAAGTATTAGTACCAATGAAATGATGCACTGAAGCCCAGACTAATTTTGGAAAAGGTCAACAAGAAAATTAGCAGTTGAAAGAACAGTTGTTTGTCCTTCAAGATCACATGCAAATGAAAAGTGTAACCATTCAGCAACATGAAACAATGAAGACTGTCTTAAACAGCAGAATGGAAGCACAGCAGAAGAAACTTGAAAAGGGTCTCTTAAATTACAGGAAAGCTCAAGATGAAACAAGCAAGCTTCGCAAAGAAAAGGAAAGCTTGTTGAAAGACCTTCACATGTTACAAGAATCCCTCAGGACAAAGTTTATTCTTCTGGAAAATTACAAAGAGAAGCAGAATGAATGTAACATCACTCTGAACAAGTTGAAGAGCCAGTAGACACAGAAGACTCAGTAATGTTCAAAATTCCAGGAGGAAGTCGAAAGCTACAAGAAACAGACTGAAGAGCTGAAGAAGCAGTTGAATAGAAAAGAGGAGGCATTGGAGGGAATAGCTGTCGAACTTTCCAAGCTGCGAGCAGGTAATAAAGCCATGGATTGCACAATTACAGAACTGAAATAGGCTAAGACTTTACTGGAGACAGACTTGGCCAACAGTGAAACCAACATGAAGGACAAGGACAATATTCTGTTGCAGACAGAGATAAAAAAGGCAGCAATAATATCAGAAAATGTAAATCTGACACTGAAATGTAAGGAATGAGAAGAGGAAGCACAGGATGTCTCAGACGTACTGAGAACCATGGAGCTGAATGAAAAGATTCAGAAGCTTGCAAAAGGATTTGAAAATAAAACAGAAAACAAGTGGTTGGCTGAAATTGTGAAACAAGTGGAAACGAAGGTTCCATTTGTGAAACATATACATCCATCAAGAACATGGCGGACACCATGGAAAAAGAAAATTCGAATCCACTCTAGGAATGAACGGAGTGCACATTTCCCTCGGAAGGAATGGGACAAACCCATAGGGCAGAATTTTGCCCTTCATGGGCTGGCGGGCCCCACCGGCTCGGCAGCGGGTGGGCAGCCGATTGCCGCTGCCGAAATGGGCCCCGCCGCCATTTTAAATGGGCGGGCCAAGTAAGGCCCATCCAGCACCCTGCTCGACAGGAAGCGCATAGCGGGGGGGAGGGATTCCCCAACTGTCAAAGTCCGCTCTTTTGCGCATGTGCGCAAAAGAGCGAGCAGCTCCCTGAGACTAAGTGCTGTCTCAGGGAAAGCGCTGAAAGTTTTATAAACTTAAAAAATAGAAAAATAAAAAATTATTAACATGTCTCCCTTATGTGACAATGTCACACGAGATGGGACATGTTAATAAATATCACATAAAGTTTATTAAAGTTTTTTAGAACAGACATGAAACCTCATCCCGCCAGTGGATGAGGTTTTATGTACTATTAGAAGCCCGCTGGAGCTCTTGGCTTTCCGCCAGCCTTAAGGTTGGACAGGCAGGGTCTTTAATTGGTTTGATTATCCTGTCAGTGGCTTCAATTGGCCAGTGACAGGTCGGCGGGCGGACAGCTGATTTCGCTGTCCGCCTGCCTTCCTGAATATTTAAATGGGGCGAGATGACGTCGGGGGTTCCTCCCATCGTCATCCCGTGTCATTTTCGCCCCCAAATCACCGACAGAAAAATTCTGGCCATAGTGTTCAAAAAAACACAGATGAGTTGTTAATAAAGAGAAACGCAACTCGAAGGAGTGCAAAAGCGAATCAAAAGGAGTTTGCCAAGTATCAGAAACATGGAGTCCTACTACCATTCCTTCAAATGTGAGAGAAGAACTGTCAAGCCTTAAGACAGTCTGAATTTATAAAGTCAGAGACTTGATTTGGGGGAAAAGGGATAGCTAGTAAAGACTGCATTACAAATAGTTGTACTCCATTGGAAGGGAAATTTTTCTTTGGTGAAGAAAGGGGGATGTTGTATGATGTGCCTGCATACCAATGTAATGTAAAGGTGCTCAGCAGAGCAAGGGTTAATGTGGGACTGAAGAATAGCGCCACCCATGGTATGATGTATAGTTTGGAGTCACATGGTAGTAGACTGAGAGAACAGTCTAGAAAGAACACTCTGGAACCAACCTGCATGGAGGTAACAGCACATGCAAGGCAGCAACCTGGGATCTGTAAGTAGTTAAAGGTTAACAATAAACGGTTCATGTTTAAATATACAAGTTTCAAGATTTTATTATCGAGATATCTGAAGAACCTATAGTACACTGCATTTAGCCTATTAAAAAGTCCTAAGATGCCTTACAAGGACATTATTAAATAAAATGACACCTAGCTATATAAGGTAATATTACAGCAGCTGATCAAAAGCTTTGTCCGAGAAATAGGTTTTAAGGAGTGTCTTAAAGAAGGAGAACAAGATAGAGAGGTGTAGGGGGGGTATTCCAAAACCTAGAGCCTAGGCAACTGAAGGCATGTTTACCATTGGTGGAGCAATTAAAATTGGTGATCCTTAAAAGACCAGAATTAGAGAAGTGTAGAGTGTAGATGTCTTGGATGTTTATGGGTTGGAGGAGATTATAGGAAAGGGCAGGTTTGAGGCTAATGAGGGATTTCAAAACCAGGATGAGTATTTTAAAATCAAGATGTTGCTTAACTGGGAGCCAAAGTAGGTTAACAAGCACAGGGATGATGGAAGAACAGGATTTGGTATGAGTTAGGACATAGATAGCAGGGTTGTGGATGAACTCAAGTTTATGAAGGATGAACGTGGGTGGCCACCCAGGAGTGCATTTAAAATAGTTAGTTCTAGAAGTAAAAAAACATGAATGTGGGTTTCAACAGCAGATGAACTGAAGCAAAGGTAGAGTCGGGTAATAATAGTAATTGCACTAATATATGTAATATATATACAAATACAGGGGGAGATGGTGGTGTCGTGGTAATATCGCTGGTCTAGTAATCTAGAGACCCAGGCCAATGCTCTGGAGACATGGCTTCAAATCCCAGCACTGCAGCTGTTAGAATTTGAATTCAGTTAATAAACCTGGAACATAAAGCTCGTCTCAGTATTGGTGATCATGAAACTGTCCTCGATTGTTGTAAAAACCTATCTGGTTCACTAATGTCTTTTAGGGAAGGAACTCTGTCATCCTTTTCTGGTCTGGCCTACATGTGACGCCAGGTCCACAGCAATGTGATTGACTCTTAACTGTCCTCTGAAATGACCTAGCAAGGTCAGCTCAAGGACTATTAGGGATGGGCAACAAATGCTGACTTTGTCAGCGACGCCCACATCCCATGAGGAATAAAGAAAAAAAATGTTCGGAAGCTCATCTCAGGGTCAGATCTGATAACAACGTTGCAAATGGCCTGTTTGTCCTCAAGGGCAGTTGCCAGGGAGAGAGATGGAGTGAGTGGCTAGGGAACCAAGTTTGTAGAGGAGACTGAAGAAAATGGCTTTGGTCTTCCCATAATTAGAGGAAATTATTACCTACATAGCACTGGATAAGAATTTTAATTTGCCCTTTCTCCAGTCGCCTGACAGTTTAGAGTCATTGGAATGGTCGAGAGAGGTGGTGGTGGGGTGCCTCCTGAAATGTTTATTTTTATCTTTGCAATGCAAGAAGTGGGCGTTTTTGAAATGTTTTAACCAATTGGTTCGCATAATGGATATAGCCTTGCACTAATTACAGGATTCATTAAAATGGGTGCAGATGCTCAGAATTATTTAAATTAAACCTCATCTGTCTAATTACCACTAGTGTAGCTGAGATCTGTAATATCATCTGCCTTTCTGTTTAATTTGTTTGATCTCCGCCTACTGAATTCTAACCAATTTTAAAATTATGCATTACCATGAGTGATGTTATTGTACAAAACACACAATGCATTTGTATCTGTTTTTTTAAATAGAGACATTGGACTAGATTTTCCTCTTGGGAGTGTGTTTTGCGATTCGGGCCACTTTGTGGCTTGCAAACTGTATCCCCAAATGATATGTAACTTTGCCTGGAATTTTGTCTTTGCCCGCAGGATTTGGGTTCATAGTGCAGGTTGTGAGCTGCAAACCAGTATGGGAGGAGTGCAGGTGCGGAGGCAGGCTGGTGAGAAGGCCTGTCTTGGTTCTTAGCGACAGTATCAGGGCTGCTAACATTGCTGAAAGGTCCCTAAATCTCACCCTCAAACCCTCAATCCCCCTCCACTCTCTCACACCTCCTTGCCACCCCAATGCTCTCCCCACTCCATGCACCCCCATGTATTCTCCATAGTCACTCACTCACCTAGTATCCACTATGTACAGTGCTATATTCCATGGCGTATCAATGGAAAATATCTACATTTCTTGGGAATCCATCTGTAATAATTGTAAGTTAAACCATTGCTTACTGTTATGGGGATCATGTGACTGCACAGACAAATCAGCCCAAAGCGCGGGGAACCTTAGGGGTGGAGTTTTTTAGCCTTGATCTTGGAACAAGCATGCAGCCTCATCTGGAGCCTGTATATAAAGCTTACTGTTTCTTACAAGAAACTAGTCCTGCATTCCAAGTTAATTACACCTTCCTCTGCCATAAATTGTTTATTACCTTTACTATGTTTATTACCTTGTATTCCTCAGGAAGTGTTCTAACATCTAACAATTCTGAAAGATCAAAACCCATCTACCTACTATTTCTGCAGCTGCCTCTTTTAAAACTTTATGATGCAAAACAGGGAACTATAGACCAGTTAGCTTAACATCAACAATAGGGAAAATGCTAAAATCTGCTATTAGAGATGTGGTAACAAGGCACTTAGAAAATCATAATATGATTTGGCAAAGTCAGCTCAAATTTATGAAAGGAAAATTGCGTTTGTCAAATCTTATCAAGATCTTTGAGGTTGTAACTTGTATAACACAAAATTATAGCTCATGTGATTGGGGAAATGTATACATATATTAACTTGGCTTGGGGATTGGTTATCGCAGAAAACAAAAAGTAGGAATAAAAGGGTTATTTGTGGGTTTTGGGTTGGCAGGCTGCAAGGGGTAAATGAGTGGGCAAGAATGTGGCAGATGGATTATAGTGCGGAGAACTAAAGTTAACGTACATATGGCAAGCAGTTTGGAAAGTAAATGGTATGTTAAACTCTAATCACTTTGCAATAAAAGTTGAGTAAAGAAGTGTAACTAGAAATGTATTCTTCTGAGACCAACACTTGGAGGACTGCTCTACTACATAATAGTTGCCTTAGAGGGTGTACAACATAGATTCACTAGACTTCTTCCTGGGATGTGTTTTTTATTCTTCGTTCATGGGTTACAAGTATGGCCATTTATTGACCATCCAAAATTGCCCTTGAGGTGGTGGCAAACCATCCTATGAGGAGAGATTGAGTAGACTAGAGGCGGTATTATCCCAGATTTGCACCAAGTGCGGTAGTGGGCATTTTATCCGCTGGCCGCAATGGCCATTTGTCTCAAACCCGCTATATTGATTATGCATTTCCGGGAAACATGCCGTTTCCATGGCGGGCAGGCTCTCATTCACCCGCCACGCCATCACCTCACCACTTCATCATTCCGGGTGCCATATTTAAAGTCCAGCGGTGCGCACACCTCTCAGTGCTCCCAGCCCACGTCTGCTGCGTGGAAGACATAGCTCTGAAAGTCAAGAAGACTGCGGCCCCCAGATTTAGTGACACATCCCTCAAGTGCCTTTTGAATGCCGTGGAGGCCCGTGATGTCCTCCAGCCCCGCTCTGGCCTCAGGATGGGCAGCTGCATCACCAGTCCAGCAAGGAAGGTGGTGGCAGCGGTGGTCAGCGCCAATGCCCTGCAAAAGAGGACAGCCACCCAGTGCTACTACAGGATGAATGGACTCATCCGTTCCACCAGGATAAGTCACTCTTCTCTTCACTCTCAACTCACACACTCACAAACCCATCACACACCCACAGGGATCACACACCTCAAGGAACAACATCACTAATTCTCACACACCCTCATATCTCCATCAGGCTCATATCCTCTCAAGATCATGTCCTCATCCCGTCCATGGCTTCGCTCACCACACAAACATTCCATGCAGCGCCATGCGTCCTTCTCTCACTCTCTCCATCTGTTTCCATGCAAGAGAAGCCTGCTCACATCAGCAGGGAGAGGTCCCAGACCTGGGGTGGAGTGGCCCACATTAGGCCCCCCACTCAGCTTGAGGAGTGTGCCATTACGCTGGTGAGGACGTGGAGCCTGTTTGTGGCGATTGGTGAGGTTGGCAGAAAAAACCCATGTGGGGGTCCTGCACCACATTATCCTTCCTTCAATGCAACTGTGAGTGCTCTCTCTCCTGCTTCTGACTCTGCTGCCATGCACTAATTATCTCTACTTTGGTTCACAGGGAGCTCTGCCAAGCGACCGATACCCTCAGCCAGTCAGTCCCTCAGCTCCATCCAGGTCCTCACCTCCTCTTCCTCCATTGAAGAGCTGGAAATTAGCAACCTGGAAGAACTGTCTCAGTATTTACCCACACCTTCCACCAGCACAGAGAGACACAACTTGGTGGGGCCTAGACCTAGAACAGGCATGGGTTCACAATCTGGTGGTCACTGCATGGACACACATCTGCAGCAGGAGGAGTCAGCTTCAATCAAGCTCCCCGGCACTCAGAGGACTGCTGGGAGAGAGGCATCTGTGAGGTCTGAGTCAAATGATGAACCTGTGAGTTAGGCTTCTAACTCAGTCTTGTGAGTGAGCAGAAGGATGGAGGAACACCACACAGATCTGTTGAAAGTGGCAGGCGAGTCAGAAGAGTGCGTTTGTCTGTTCTCTGATAAAGTGCGCGTATGGATGTCTCATGGGGTAGATGGTGGACGCCATGGAAAACTCAGAGATGCACGCAGACCTGCACTCCATCGTGGGAGCCGAGGTTGAGTTCCTGCAGTGGCAACATGAGAGGGAAAAAGGACACCTCCATGTCCCTCCAGGTGCTCCTTCCCCTCACCAAGTCAGGTTGGGGCCCTTGGGCACCTGAAGGGAGGAGGAGCAGCAGCTGGACACCCCTGGGTCATCCACTCAGGAACACAGAGGCTGTCCTCTCCCTCTGAGTCCCCTTTGCTTGTGACCCCCTTTAACATCATCCTCTGTCACAGCAGAGGGAGCAGCTGGCCAAGGAGTGATTCTGGAGGTTAAGTATATGTGTGGCAGGGCCTTTCGGAGCCTCGTGTAAGATCTCTCCCATGCACATGAATCCTTCCTGAGTCACACTCATCTCAATGTCCTGAGCATTTTCAGTGCTGCCTGCTGGGGTTCACTTTCAGTTGTCCATCTGAGCTGACCTGCATCTCCGCCCATCCATTGATCACACTCCCATGCTGCACCTGATCTCAGCCAGCACAACTTTTGATTTGGACAATATGGTGCTAACTCAGTTTTATTTTCGCTCCTCCATCCTTACCCTCCCCCAGTCACTGATTTCCTTTCCCCCATTCCAGTTGACCCCCTGGCATCACCTTTCACCTCCCCTCCGTGACCTAGCAGCAACAACCCTTTTCCTTCAGAGCTGTCCAGGTGAATGAACACATTCCCTTCCTTCCCAAAAATCCCACCACCATCCACATTAACCACCCCGGCCTCCTATATCCCACCCCCATGGTCCGTGTCTGCCTCTGAGTGTCCACCAACTACCCTTGCCGTCCCTATCGAACCCTCGCCCTCCCACCCTACCACCTCACTCTGCCCTCGGTCATTCTCACCATTCCCCCATACCACACTGACCCTCAATTTGCTCCCCAGGAGGCAGTCATGAACTCATCAGACCCCTCTCTTGCACGTTCACCTGAACATCACCCCGCACCGCTCCCCTGGAACCCCTCCCCCCCCCCACTCCCCCCAGACCCCTACCCCTCCGGTCCCCTTCCCCACCCGTCCCCCCCAGAACCCTGTCCCCCCTCTGGAGCCCTTCCTCTGCGGAAACCCTTCCTCCCCAGAACATCTTCCCCTCCTTAGTCCTCCCATCCCCCCCGGACTCCTCCCTTGCTTAGTCCCTCCCCCTCCCTGACTCCCTCAGACACCCTTACTTCCACCCCACCCTTAGTCCTTCCTCCATTCCGACTCCTTCCACCCCCCAGATTCTCTCAATTCTGTGCACTCCTTCCACTGTCCGGACCTCCTTCCCTCCCCTCCTCTCCCTGTTCTCCTTCCTTCACCCTGACCCCCTCCCCTCTCTGCACTCCTTCCTCCACCCGGTCCCCCTCCCCTCTCTGCACTCCTTCCTCCACCCGGACCCCCTCCCCTCTCCGCACTCCTTCCCCCCTCTGAACTCCTTCCCTTATACCTTCTAATCCCTTACATCTACCTCCCCAGTTGCCATCTTTTCCCCCGTTACCCCCTCCCCCCACAACCTAATTTCATTCCCCCCTCCCAACCTCACCAAACCCGACATCTTCATTCCCGTCTCCCAACTTCAACCCCCTCGACAACTATTCCTCTCCCAGTCGATCCTAGACCTTTCTCTCCCACCGCTTCGACCATCATCCATTATGAGCATCAACTTTCCAACTTCCGTGAGCTGCTTTGCAACAAAGCCATGCCCATGAGGATCCACCCAGCATGCCATGGATGTTCCTAAAGGATCCCGTTGCTGTCGGGCTCCAGCATCTTTTGCTCCTTGGATGTTCATGATGTGAGGAAGTTCCTGGTGGTAAGTCCCGACTTCTGCATGTCATAGTTGTCAAGATGTGTTCTGCACCAGCGTGTTTTCTCGCCGATGTGGGTGGACGATCTAGCAGGGAGGATGAGTCTGGCAGGCTGGCCTTATAATGATTATGCTGATGTAATACAATGAAGTTCCCGATATCCAATGGCAGGGAATGCAGCCCGCCATCAACAGGCTGAGCGGACAATTGCAGATTGGTTTCACGACATCGTGAGACCAATTTTTGGCCTTCTTGCCATATTGTTCATTCACACCACCGAACACATCCAATGCCAGAGGGCACGGATGATTCTGCCCTTGGTCTACACTCCCAAGCGTTTAGAGGCTTGAGAGGTGATCTCCCTTGAAGCATATAAAATGCTTAAGTGGTTTGAGTGGGCAGATACTGGGAGGATGTTTCTCCTGGTTGAGGAGTCTAGAACTAGGAGTCACAGTCTCAGAACAGGACATCAGTCAATTTGAACTGAGATGAGGAGAAACCCGTTCACCCTGAGGGCTGTGAATCTTTAGAATTCTCTAATGCAGAGAGTTGTGGATGCTCAGTCACTGTGGATATATATGGTAGAAATTGGTAGATTTTTGGATACTAAAGGAATCAAGACTGGGAGGGGTGACAGTATTGATTAAGAAGGCTGCAGTGTTAGAACAAGGATGTTCCGGGGGGTCAAGGACAGAATCTATTTGGCTAAAGCTAAGGAGCAAAAAAGGTCCAAGTACTTTGCTCAGTGTAGTCTATAGGCCATCAACTAGTGGGAAAGATGTAGAGGAACAAATTTATAAGGAAATTACAGAAGTGGGAGAATTACAGAGTAGTTATGGGGCATTTTGCTTAACAGAATATAGTAGTAGTGTAAAGTGCAAAGATGAGCAAGAGTTCCTACAGTGTGTTCAGGAACTTTCTTTACAGTAGTATGTGTCCAGTCCCATGAGAAATGAGGCACTGCTGGATCTGGTTCTTGGGAATGAGGTGGGCAAAGTGGATCGTGTCCATAGGAGAACATTTGAGGGACAGTGACCTTTGTATCATAAGGTTTAGGGTGGCTATGGAAAAGGACAAAGAACAATGCAGAGTAAGAATCATTAACTGGGGGAAAACCAACTTCAGTGGTGGAAGAATGGATCCAGTTCAGATAAATTGGAATCAAAAGGCTGGCAGGCTAAATGGTAACTGAACAATGGGCAACCTTTAAAAAAAGAGATAGTGCAGACACAGTCAAGGTATATTCTCACAAAGTGGAAAGGTAGGGCAAACAAATCCCTGAATGACAGAAGTGATAAAGATGAAGAACAGAACGTGTGCTTCTGATAATGTCATACAATTGAGAACCAGGCTGAAGATAAAAGGTTCAGATGAGAAGTGAAAAGCAAATAAGAGAAGCTCAGAGAAAATGAAGAGAGACTGGCATCTAACATTAAAGGGATTCCAAAGACATAGACATATAAATAATCAAAGGGTGGTAAAAGGAGGATTGGAGCTGATTAGGAGATTTATGCATGGAGGCAGAGGGCATAGCTCAGCTAACTATTTTTACCAAGGAAGAAGGTGCTGCCCAGGTCACGATGAAAAAGGAGCTAATTCAGACACTTGAATGGTTTATAATTGATAAGGAGGAGGTATTGGATAGGCTGTCTGTACTTAAAAGTTTATAACACACCAGGACTGGATGAGATGCATACAAAGATACTAGGGGAAGTGAGAATGGAAATTGCAGAGGCACTGGCCATAATTTTCCAGTCTTCCTTAAACTCAGAGTGGTGCCAGAGGACTGGAGAATTGCAAAGGTTACACCCTTGTTCAAAAAAGGTATAAAGGTCAGCCCAGCAATTACAGGCCTGTCAGTCTAACTTTGGTGGCGGGGAAGCTTCTAGAAACAATAATTAGGGGCAAAATTATTAGTCACTTGAGTAAATATGGATTAATTAAGGAAAGCCAGCATGGATTTGCTAAGGGCAAATAGTGTTTAATTAACTTGCTGGAGTCTTTTGAAGAGGTAAGAGAAAGGGTTGATGAGGGAAATGTTGTTGATGTGGTATACGTTGAGTTCCAAAAGGCATTTGATACAGTGCTGCACAACAGACTTGTGAGCAAAGTTCCAGCTCAAGGAATAAAAGAAACAGTAGCAACAGGGATAGGAAATTGGCAGAGTGCCAGAAAATACAATAGTTGTTAATGAATGTTTTTCAGGCTGGAGGAAGGTTTGTGGGAGAGTTCCCAAAGGCTGTTCTTAGGACCCCTGTTGTTTCTGATATATATTAATATCTTAAACCTTGGTATAAAGGGCCCAATTTCAATATTTGCAGATGATAATAAACTTGGAAGTATTGTGAAATGTGAGGAAGATTGTGTAGAACTTCAAAACTTCATAGGCAAGTTCATGGAATGAGCGAACAAGTAATGGATGAAATTCAATGCAGAGAAGTGTGAAGTGATTGATTTTGGTCGGAGAATACAGAAAGACAATATAAAAAAGAAAGGGTACAGTTCTAAAGGGGCTGCAAGAGCAAAGGGTGTGTATCTGCATAAATCATTGAACATGGCTGGAAAGTTGAGAACATGGTCAATAGAGCATACAGTATCCTGAGTTTTATTAATATGGGCATAGAGTACAAGAGCAAGGAGATTATGTTAATCTTTTATAAAACACTGCTTCGGCCTCAAGTGGATTATTATGTCCAGTTCTGGGTGCCATTTTTTTTGGAAAGATGTGATGGCGTTAGGGAGGGTGCAGGAAAGGTCGTAAGAATGGTTCCAGGGATGAGGATCTTTGTTAACATAGATTGGAGAAGTTGCGTCTGTTTTCCTTGGAGAAGGTTGAGAGGAGATTCGATAAAGTCATTCAAAATCATGAGCCACTGGACAGAATTGATAGGGAAAACCTGTTCTTATTGGTGGAAGGATGAAGAATGAGAGGACACGGATTTAAGATAATTGGCAAAAGAACAATGGAGACATGAGGAGAAACTTCTTCATGCAGCAAATGATTAAGACCTGGAATACACTGCCTGAGACTATGGTGGAGGTAGGTTCAATCAAAGTATTCAATGGGGAATTAGATTATAATCTGAAAAGGAGGAATGTGCAGGGCTATGGGGAGAAGGATGGCACATGGTGAATTGCTCATTTAGAGAGTTGACGTAGACATGACGGGCTGGATAAATACTGTGGCTACGAGAGCAGGTCAGAGGCTAGGAATCGTGCGACAAGTAACTCACTTCCAGACTCCCCAAAATCTACAAGGCACAAGTCAGGAGTGTGATGGAATACTCTCCACTTGCCTGGATGAGTGTAGCTCCAACAACACTCAAGAAGCTCAACACCGTCCAGGACAAAGCAGCCCACTTGATTGGTACCACATCCACAAACATTCACCTCCTCCACCACCAACACAGTAGCAGCAGTGTGTACCATCTACAAGATGCACTGCAGGAATTCACCAAGGCTCCTTAGACAGCACCTTCCAAACCCATGACTACTACCACCTAGAAGGACAAGGGCAGCAGATAGATGGGAACACCACCATCCTGACTTGGAAATATATCGTCGTTCCTTCACTGTTGCTGAAAAATCCTGGAACTCGCTTCCAAACAGCACTGTGTGTGTACCCACACCACATGGACTGCAGCGGTTCAAGAAGACAGCTCACCACCACCTTCTCAAGGGAAAATAGGGATGGGCAATAAATGCTGGCCCAGCCAGAGAAGCCCTCATCCTGTAAATGAATAAAAAAAGAGAATGGCCTCCTTCTATGCTGTGACAATTCTGTGATTCTGTGAAGACGTATGAGGAATAAGCTGGGAAAGTAGAGTTGGGGTAGAAGAGCCATGATCTTACTGAATGTCGTAGCAGGATGTAAGGGCCAAATGGCCTGCTCCTGGTCTTATCTCTTATGTTCTTATTTCGTTCCTTGAGAACTGGTATATGGTAAGCAGCAGTATACAATTTTTCTTGCTGCTGAGGTTTTTCATTAGCAAGTTTACTACAGGATCACAAAAACCTTGTTTCAATTGTTTCTCTTACCTTTTCTTGCCATTTTGAAGTGTTTCCTTTGGGCAAACTAATGTGGTCTACTAATGCAAGTTCCAGGAGTAATGTCTATTTATTACAATATATATTATGAAGACAGGACTTGAATATTTACTGGTTACTTCTCAAAGCAATTTAATGCAAGCTTAAGGTGGAAAATTGCAATGGTGGGCCGATGAAAAACGTGAAGGCTGCCTGGGCTCTTTGCCTGCCCACCAACCTTAAGTTTGGACAGGCAGCTCATTAAATTGAACTAATTAGGTTTTAAATGGCCTTAATAGGCCTTTGACAGTTCGGCGGGCGTGCAGCTGACTCAGCTGTGTGTCCGCCGAACTGAAAATCTAAATGACGCGCGGTGATGTTGGGGTGCTCGCCTGACATCACCGCGCGTCATTTTACGCGTCTGCGAGTCGGTCCCGCCCCAGCTCGCCGACGGGAAAATTCTTCCCCATGAAGAATCAAGGTGTCTTTGCCTGATGTTCACTGTGCCTAGGCAGGTGGGAGCCATGTCATAGTTAATGGAAGGCAATACCAGCAGCCTTGCCTCCTTGTGACATCACAGTCCAACTATGGGCCTGACAGAAGCACCATTCCCTGGTGGAAATTGTCATGTATTCTCTAGGGCATTGGCCTAGTTGTTCTGAATTTTGCTCTACTTCCTACCATCTCTGGGCTGCTTTTGCTTCATTTTACAACACCCCACAACCCCCACACAAACGTATTTCAGGCCCCAAGGAAATTTGGGCCTTAGTAGGGGTTGTGGCTGATGGTTTATGGGTATTTCTTGTACATCCTTAAGATTCTCTATAGTTTGTTGGAAAGCATACCCATGCACAAAGTACAGAAGGCAACCCAGAAATGACCAATAACGATATAAATTTATGGGAATATGAGAAAAGCGTGGCTGAGAATCATATTAATAACTTGCTTTGGTAATTCCAGAATTGGTATTGTACAAGGTGCTGCAAATGAGTCATATACATTTCCATTGGTATGTAACCAGAGATCACTGACAAAGAGATGATACACAAGGCAAATAACAAAAAACAGGGGGCCAGGTTTTAACTGTTCCTGCTGGCATAGAATGGGTTACATCGGGTCAGGTGCCCATTTTATACATGCCCCCTCCCCCCACCCCCACCCTCTCTTTTCCTTTCCATTGCAGTAAATGAAATGAAAGAAAAAATCAGGATGGGTTTAAAGCTTTTGGCCTCTGCTGCCAGTTTTCTATTAGTGGAAGTAATTAAACTCAAACCCAGATTATGGCTTTTTAGGTGTGTATCCTTTATTGGATCAACAAACTGGCAAATTCAGTTTGTCGGGTTCCTTTGGAAGTGGAAGGTGAGGAATACATAAAACAGCATCCATTGTTTTTGGAAACGTTTGTGTTTTATTCTCTTCTGTTGCTTTAACCCATGATGACAATGGAAATTAAGAACACTGGTACAAAATTTAACCCCAAACCATATGACAGATTTCTAGGTGTTAATGATGGTGGGTGGGCTGTAATTGAACTGGTCAATCATTAAGAATAAGGTAGTCTAAGAATTACATCAATTTAAAATAACATTGATCCGGCATTGCACAGAGAGCAAACAATTATTTTTCAATGGCATGTCCATCTCATTTATCAATGTGGTATAATGCATAATCTTAATTTTGAAAACCTTCTAATTGATTGGTAGTAAGGAATCTGTGTGAGCAGAGGTTTTATTTTCATCATTATGCCCAACAATAACTTGCAGTTAAAGCACTTTAAGATAAAACATCCCAAGGTGCTTTATAAGAGTGTAAATCAGACAGAAATTAACACTTAGCCAACGAAAGAGACATTAGGACAGGTGACCAAATGTTTGGTCCAGGAGGTAGGTTTTAAACAGATCTTAAAGGAGGAGCGAGGTGGTGACAAAATGAAGTTTAAGGAATTATTTCCAAAACTTGGCATGCAGATTGCTGAAGGCATAGCCACCAATGGCAAGACAAAGCATGTGGGGGGATACCACAGTCCAGCTTTGGAGGAATGTAGATTTCTCAAAGGGATGTAAGGCTGGAGGGGGTTACAGAAATACAGAGGCACACCATGGAGGGATTTGAACACAAGGATAAAACTTTAAAAACTGAGGCATTAATGGCCAGGGAACTAACATAGGATGGTGAGCATTGGGGTTATGATTGAATGGGATTTGGTGCAAGTTAGGATATGGGGAACAGAGTTTGGATGAGCTCAAGTTTATGTAGCGTGAAAGATAGGATGCCAGTCAGAAGAGCATTGGAGTTCATTGAACAGGGTTGATCCCCTGGCTTTATGGTAATGGTAGAATACAGGATACGATGGAAAATGAGGTTACAGATTGTGGTTAATCAACAGCGCCTCATGAGTGTTCTGTTTTGAGTTGCTAGTTCTGTTCTGCGTCTATTCTATTTAGCACAGCAGTAGTGCCACATAACACAATGGGTGTGAAGATGGAGCTTTGTCTCCACAAGTACTTTACTGTGGTCACTCCTACAAATACTGTCATGGATATATGCATCAGCAATGGGTAGATTGGTGAGCATGAGGTCAAGTAGATTTCTGCTTCATGTTTGTTCTCCCACCACCTGCCACAGGCCCAGTCTGGACTTGGCCAGCTCAGTCAGCTGTGGTGCTATCTAGCCACCCTTGGTGATGGAGATTGAAGTCCCCAACTCAGAGTACATTCTGTGTACTTTCTACCTTCAGCACTTTTTCAAGTGGTGTCCAACATAGAAGAGTACCGAATCATCAGCTGAGGGAGGGAAGTAAGTGGTAATCAGCAGGAGGATTCCTTGCCCATGTTTGACTTGATGCCATGAGCCTACATGAGGTCCAGAGTCAATGTCCATGACTCCCAGAGCCACTCCCTTCCAACTGTATGTCACCATGTCACACCATAGGTTACTCCTATTGAGAGGACAGGAAATACTGAAGGATGATGATGGAGGAGTCTGGGATATTGGCTGAAAGTCAATGTTTAGAAATGACACAACTAAAGAACAGAACTTACTCTTTTAAGGGGCACTGAACAAACAACACATACCCCAGAAATTGCAACAAATCAGGAAGGTGCACTGATTTAAAACCTCTCTTTAAGAGATATATTTACCTGGTTACATACTGGAAACCTTGGGCAAAAAACCCACCTTACAATATCAGTCAGCAATACCAGTGCTTGAACAGCTCACCAATGGAATGCAGATAAAGTGCAACCATCAAAATCATCGGACCTTTAATCCATATAATAAAAGTTACTGTTCTACCCACCACCTGCCCTGGTGGGAAAACCTATCCCATAACGCCCAATGTTTAGATAGCTGGATTACACAAAAGAGATTCAAATTTTATGTTCAGAAAAAGTCCTTTCAGCACAGGTCAACATGGTGAAAGAGCTAAATGCAGTCAGATTCAAGGCAATAGTTGCTTCCCAGCCATTTCACATACAGTCCTTGAATATTGTTGAAAAAGGGGAGACATGCTTTTGCAGGTGTTTGTCTTGCATTCATCATGACAGACACAAAATGCCAAAAAGAATATGTCCAGACACTGCACCTTTTTTGAATAAACAAAGCATGGGGACACTAGCTCCCTAGTGTATTTGCCATGGCAATGACTTGACCAATCAGCACCTGTTTTCTCATGCAGTATAAATTGTTGTTTCCTTTGAAATTTGGCATTCTTGCAACTGTCTTGATGAGCCCAAGATGAAAAGTTGCCAGCATGTTTCTTTTTTTCAGCAACACTCAAGTTCTGTGCTACCAAGTGACTATTTATGTAGTCCTAAATAAGAACATTAAATGGCTTAGTAATAGCAAATTTGTTTTAAATGGAAAGATAAATTGGGTTGTTAAATGGGCTACAGCTATCAGTTTCCATTCTGGTGGGAACAGTTAAAATCGATCCCTGGCTTTTTCATGCTCAATTCCAGTAACGGGAGAAGTGTTGATGTTGGCACATATCAGTAAGGCAAGTATGAAAGAAAAGGTTGATGCAGGTATGCAAATCAGAAACTTTTAAAGTGAATATTGAAGTCTTTTACACAACATTAACCTTTCTTCTCTTGTCTTTTCAATGAGTCAATAAACTGGAAAGATGCTATCTTTTACTCACTTTATCTCTTTCTGACAGTAGGCATAGCAAAATGAGAGAGAGACTATGGCCAGGGTTTTCCGTTTGGGGGAGGCGGGGGGAGGGGAACGGCACAGGCGGACACAGACCCATCGCTGTCTGCGATCCGGCCTGCTCCGCCATTTAATGTGGGCGGGCCAATTAAGGCCTGCCCAGCATATTTGCCAACTCCCGAGGATAGCGGGAGTGTGCGAGCGGCGGCGGGCGCGCACAGACCACCGGGTCCAATGGCGACCCGGCGGTCTGTTTAAAAGAAGGCCTGGCGGCCTTTTGTAGGCTGCTCACAATGGCCAGTTCCAGGGTGCATCAGAGGGGTTCGGGTGTGCAGGCCAGGCTGGAGGGAAGGCCAGAGGAGCAAGGAAGGCTGCAGGGTAGGCCAGCGGGGGGCCAATGAGCCCCTCGTTTTTCTGATGAATGCCTTGCTGCCCTCCTCGAGGAGCTGACAGCACGGCAGGAGGTGTTGGTCCCCCCAGATGGGAGGAGGAGGCCCCCCCACATGACCAAATGTGCCTGGGAGGAGGTGGCAGAGGTGGTGAGCTCTCGCGATGTGGTGCAGCGCACCTGGATCCAGTGCCGTAAGCATTTCAATGATTTGTTACACTCTGGCAGGGTGAGTACCATGTTGGCATTGGGCATTTAACCCAGCAGGTAGCCTTTCCCTCTGAGGACCCCCTCACCTCATGTTTTACTGTCATGACTGCATTGAATCATTTAGGGCATTTTTCCTTTGCTGGGTGGCCAAGCAGGTAGTGCCCATGCTGAGGTCAGCCTGAGTGGATCATTCGGAGATGAGTTCTCCCCTGCACCATGTGTTGTTTTTAGTCGCACATGACTAGTTTGGGACCTGGAGGAGATGCAGCTAAGTGTATACTCAGAACCCCAGGATATGTCCTATTCAGGGTGATGAGATGGTGGAAGGGGAGCCTCAAGGTGTCGTGGCAAAGAACCATCTGCTGCCCTCAACGCTGCACGTGGTTGTGCCTCCTTGCTATGGGAGGAAATACTGTGTGGTTCCTAATGTGATGTATGCAGCATGTGTCCAAGGGGGTGATGGGATGGTGGGGGGGGCAGGGTGGGGAGCAGGCCTAGCATCTTTGTCTAAGCAATCAGCAGCAGCAGGGAGAGGCGGCACTGGAGGCCTGATATGCCCCACTCTGGTCGGGGTGTGACGTGCGCGAGCAGAGTCCATGTGCAGGAGAACAATGCTGGTAACATATGTGAGGACTGGAGGCGGCAAGGCGCAGCTCTGCATATTAACCCGGTTCGAGCAGGAGGCCCTTGAATTGGAAAGGCACCATGCACCCAGGTCTACTAGTGTCGGTGAGGCTGGAGTGGCACGGCCAGGTATTTAAGGCCAACAGTGAGGTCCGCATTGTCCTCCCAACAGCCAAAGCACTGATGATTGCTAAATTAGTTATTGTTGCAACATTGCTGGGCCATTGGTTCTGGAAGATTGAGTGCATAATGAGCCGGGGGGACAGGGTTGAAGTTTGTCAGTGTTTGCATGCTAACTGATCCACTGTCCTTGTTCTTCCTTTCAGCATCATCGGAGCAGGGTTGGGAGGAGGAGCAGTAGATGCCCCGACTCATGCCTGAGCGCCCTGAAGTCTCACCAGCGTCACACCATCTCTGCAAGGCAGGCACCAGGGCAAATACTAGCACCTCAGTGGGAATTCGAACATCGGCTCATGTCCCGGGGCACAGTGGTAAGGGCACTTCACAGTCACTGGAGGAGCTGGCAGAGACAGATTGCCCATGATGCCAGCAGCCGGAGGACTGCAGGGGACTATGCATATGCTCAGTTGGTGCCTGATGATGTGCCTCTGAAGTCGTCTGCAACGCAGCAGGTGCAGGAAATGTGGCCGGGTGTGCGGGAGCATCTGGGTGTGATATGCGAGGCTATGCTTGGCTTGGTGTCTGTGGTGGATGAGCCTACGCAGATGATTGCCCCATGTTTGAGTGCCTTGCGCCCTCCATGGAGAGATTGGTGACTCTCGTGGAGAAGATCCTCCAGGAAACCCACCAGGCCTTCCTGGGGATGCACTCTGACCAGCAAGCCCTCACATCGGCAATGACCTCAGCTGGTCAGTGCCAGTGTGGGAGATGGTGTGGGCAACAACTTTCCCAGCTCGTTGCACATCCATCCACGGTGAGCAGTGAGGTCTGAGGCGTACTCACATCAGTGCAGCAGCTGCCTGGCATCTCTGCAGGCTCCTCTCAGGGCGCTCCGGATGAGGGCACCAGCTCCTCCACCCCTCTCCCAGTGACCATATCATCCAGTGAGGCTGCGAAGACTGGGGAGATGCCAGCTGTGAAACTGGCAGTACCCTCCCAGGCGGGGCCAGCACAGGCTTCACGGGCAAGAGGATGACCGCTAAGGTCATCGAGGCCAACAGGACAGCAGAGTCAGCAGGCTGTCTCAGATGCCACTCCGAGCAATGGAGCAGCACCATGACGTAGCACCCAAAAACGGAAACGTAAGGCACATTAGGCACATCACGGGTTTCTCACTGGTGCTTTTGTGTTGGCCCTAGATTAGGTCCTTATGATTTCTTTTAGATTGTTTACAGTATTGTTTAATAATTGTGAGAACTTCTGATTCACACATTAAATGCCAGATGTGTGACCATGGCTGAGGGTGGCTCGTTTCTTCTGCATGTGTATGTTTAAGAAAAGTGTCATGAGTGTTTCTTTGGACATTCAACTTTATGTACAAGGCCCTTAGTTACTGCTGATGACCTGGTAGATTTTGCACTTAGGTGTCGAGTATTAAGGTGCCAGCCTAGGCTTGTCCTGGTGATCCATCTGTATTGTGCTAGCTGAAGGTTCATTGGATTAAAGCATCCGGGGTGTCCCTGCCTCCCTGGAGTATGCCCAGGTCAGCTCCTACCCCCTCAGCATTTCCCTGTGCGTGCTCATCCTCGGACTCACTGCTGGACTCATCATGTGCAGCTGCAGACACCGTGTCGACGTCTTCATCATCCACAGTGTCCCCCCTTTCGAGCGCAAGATTGTGAAGAGCGCAACATGCAACCACTATCACCGAGACACAATTTGGGGGGTACTGGAATGCACCCCATGAAAGGTCCAGGCATCGGAAGCGCATCTTGAGAAGACCGATGGCTCTCTCTACCACAGCCCTTGTGGAGGCGTGGCTCCTATTGTAGTGCTGCTCAGCCTCTGCTCTTGGATGGCAGAGAGGCACCTTCTGAGGGTTTAGCCCTTGTCACCCAGCAGCCATCCATCAAGCCGGGCCAGAGCACTGAAGAAACCCAGCACCTGGGAGTGTCTGAGGATGTAGGCGTTGTGGGAGCTGCCTGGGTATCTTGCACAGACTTGTAGAATCAGCATCCTGTGATCACACACTATCTGCACGTTCATGGAGTGGAAGCCCTTCCTGTTGACGAAGGCACCGTGTTCACCTGCCGGCGCCTTGATGGCCACATGTGTGCAGTCTATTGCGCCCTGGATGCGGGGGAAGCCAGCAATGGCCGCGAAACCTCTGGCTCACTGTGTCTGGCTTGCCTGGTCCCAATGGAAGTGGGTGAAGGTCAATGCATGGCTGAACAGAGCGTCTGTAACCTGCTTGACACAAGTGTGCACAGCTGATTGGGAGACACTGCAAAGATCACCCACTGACCCCTGGAAGGAGCCAGAGGCATAGAAGTTGAGGGCAGTTGTGACCTTCAGAGCCACTGGCATGGGGTGTCCACCCACACAGATAGCGGAGATCTCAGGGCCAATCATCTGACAGATGTAGTTCACTGTCTCCCTTGACAGTCGGAGCCTCCTTCGGCACTTCACCTCAGATATATTGAGGTAGCTGCTTCGCTGCCTGTATACCCTGGCAGCAGGATAGTGGCATCTTCTGTGGCCCCTTCCACCTTGGATTACTTCTTGGCCCTGCACCCCTTTTGCCTGCGCCTGTACTCCCAAAGGTCGCTCCCCTGGAGGCTGAATGTGCACTCCTGGCCACCTCCTCCTTCTAGCCTTCCCTTCCTCCTCAGAGGAGCTGCCTCCAGTGGACAGATCAGATCCCATACCCAGGCTAAGGGAAGGCTTCCTGAAAGCTACAGGCCTGGAAAAGATTCCTGACTGCAGAGTGCTGACCTGACGGTTAAAAGTCCAGAAAAAGCTGCTGGAATGCGTTCTGAAGATCACAACAGGCAAGTTTGAAAAACTTTCTCCAATAAATACTTCACAAAGCAGATTCCCGACCCCACTGAGCCCTCTTATCCCGCCTGTGGATGAGGTTAATAGAAATGTCTCCTACCCGCTTGCCCATTGCGCCCGTGTGCCAACCTGAAGATCGCACGGGCGCCAAAAAATCAGCGTCGCTTGAAGACTTTAGGGCCTTAAGTGGCCCGTTAATTAATGGCGGGCGCGCGTCGGACTTCATCGCGCACCGGCTCAGCGAAATATCGCGATGGTGCGTGGTGACTTCAGGACGCTTGCCTGACGTTTTACACGGAAAATGCACATCCTGACATCATCACGCGTCATTTCAATCTTTCGGGTGGGATGAGATTTCCTGAAGGTTTAATAAAATAATTAAATAAAAGTTGCAAAATGCACAAACATGTCCCAGCTCAGGTGACACTGTCACATGAGGGGACATATTTAAATAATTTTTTAGATCATTTATTCAGAGTTCTCATTTCCAACTTAATCTCCCTAAGGCAGCTCCATGCCCCAGGGAGATTGCTGTGCTCTTTCGCGCAGGCCCCGACTCTCCCTCCTTCCCCCGCCTGCACAGGTAATGCTGAGTGCTACCGTGGGCAGCGATCGGCTCCGTGTCCATCCCTGTCCGCTCCCGCCCAGCCTGCCCGACATAGGTAAGATGCAGCCCATTGAATTTAGCAGACGAGGCTTAAAATTGACATTGGGTTCCTCATTTACACCTGTAAAGGGATTAATACCTGTTGTAAGAGGCCAGCAGAGATGTCTGAAAGGCCTTCAGACCTGACGTTGGGTCAGCGATATTGGGTCAGACATCTCTCAGGTTTCCCTTGACTGCAAGAAAGGCATAAAATGGGTGCTACATATTCCAATTTCTAGGCCAGTGTGCTTCTTAAAGGCTCATACTCACCTATCAGCAAACAGGACACATAGAAACATAGAAGCTAGGAGCAGGAGTAGGCCATTCGGCCCTTCGAGCCTGTTCCGCCATTCATTACGATCATGGCTGATCATCCAACTCAATAGCCTGCTCCCGCTTTCTCCCCATATCCTTTGATGCCTTTCGCCCCAAGAGCAATATCTAACTCCTCCTTGAAACCAAAGAAGATTACATAGATTCCATTAATTTTTAACAATATAAAGACAAATAAAAATGGAAAGTGCTGCAGCTGCTGGACATCTGAAACAAAACTAGAAAATGCCAGAAATACTTAGCAGGTTGGGCAGCATCTGGGGAGAGAGAAAGAGCTTGGTGCATAACTTCTGATCTCTGAGGTATTGTACTTGGGAGGTACCCCAAAGATGTGCCGGGGGACCCCCTGACCCCATGGTAAGTCCATATGTCGGGATTTCACGGCAATTGCCCGGGAAGTTCAAACTTCTGTTGGTTGATTATCCTGCATTCAGAACCATCAGATACTCTGGTCTAAATGGCAGACTTCAGATGGTTCCCACTATCTTACAGAAATAGTTAACCAGGAAAAGTTAGAAGAATTAAAACCACTTCTGACTCCTGGGTAACTATAGCCCTGATGCCTTCCAAACTCCCCTAGGATCCCCCTGACTACTCTCCCAACCCCACACAGGATCCCCTGACTACCCCACCTCTGACTACCCCTGATTATCCTCCCGGCTAACCCCCTGACCATTCCCCCTGATCCTTGACCAACACCCAGCTACCCTCATGACTACCTCCCTATCACCCCCGACTACCCTCCCAACCAGCCCCCTGATCACCCCCCCAAACCCTGACTAACATCTGGCTACCCTCCCGACTACCTCCCTACGCCCCCCAAATACCCACCCAACCTTTCGACTGCCCTTCTGACCACCCCACCCATGTCCTCCCTGACCCCCACTTCCCTCCCAGCCCCCGACAACCTGAAAACACCCCATCTAGCCTCACCGACCACACCCCCCACTGATTACTCCTCCACTGACCACCTGATCCCCTCCCTCAACAACCCACCCCCCGCACCACCTGACCCCCCCCTTGAAAACTGACCACCCCCAATGACCACCCCTGACAGCCCAACTCGCCCATTGACCAGCTGAACCCCCCACCAACTGATCACCTGACCTGACCCCCTCCCCCCAACCAACCTCCCCTCCCTCCATCCCCTCCTACCCACTTACCTTCTCCCTGACTTCAAGTGGCTGCTTTACGGAAGCTAGTGCTGTAAAAAAGGCAGCATGTCTTCCTTTCCCCTGACTCTACTGCACTCGACAGAAGGCCCTCATCTGGCCTGAGTCAGAGGCCGGGCGAGAAAGGAGCGGCTGCATTTTAGTGCAAGTAAATAGGATTGGAGTGGCAATTCGACCGTGGTTGCCGCTCCATGGAAGCTATGGCCCGCTGTGTTTCAGGTCGAAGACCTTTTTATTAGATGAAAGCTCCGACCTGAAACGGTAACTCTGTTTATCTCTCCACAAATGCTACCAGACATGTTGCGTATTTCCACAATTTTCTGTTTCTAATGCAAAGATAAATATTGTTGTAAATATAAATTTAGTTATTTGAGAACATTTGAAGCCTGACTTACTGTACAACGAGTTCTAGCCTTCCTTTTGTCTCTATTGCAACAGAAACTTGACCAATAAAGTGTCACATTGTAACAGAGATGTACTAATTCAAATCCCATCATACTTATGTTCATGGTAAAATAAATGTGTTAAGTATGTAATTCAAAGATTAATTAAGTACGCATGAGAATGTGGCTTGCTATTTTATAGGCAGTTTTCTTGTTCAATGACTAATTGAGGAAAACAAGAGAACATTAGCACACATTCTCATCCCATGTGTAGCGTTGAAGCCAGTACTACATGTTGATGTGGATGTAGAGAGAGGAAAGATAGGGCAGCTGTCTCTGTAAACAGGAGGGATGAGGACTGAGAGCAAATGCAATAAAAACAACAGTCAGCCAGTCATTTTTATGAAAGATTGGTTGCACAGTATACAGTTCCTTAGCTATCACATTGGATCCAAATTGGGGAACACCAATTTATGGAACGAAAGGGCAGGATTTTCTGGCCTCGCCAGGATTGTCCAGTCCCGCCGAAAGTAATTGGACTTTTGGTCAAG
Organism: Cetorhinus maximus; assembly: GCF_964194155.1. Lineage (NCBI taxonomy): Eukaryota > Metazoa > Chordata > Chondrichthyes > Lamniformes > Cetorhinidae > Cetorhinus > Cetorhinus maximus. Next base: position 81,640,948 of record NC_135888.1, on the reverse strand, counting down.
TGGCCGAGTCGCCCATTGTGGTTCCCGCCACGATGGGGCTGACAAATCCTGGCCAAAGACTGGAGAAAAAGCTGGTAGTGTAATGGGAATCTTCAGAATACTTATGTTTTGTCACAGTCAGTCAGTTTATTGCCGTCTAAAGTGGAATATTTGAGTCTTTATCGACAGTCTGCAGAGTTGGTCGTCTTGTCCTAGATTCAGGAGATGTCTGAGCCATAGGACAGAGGGCTCAGGGGGATGGTTCTTGTTTTTACAATATCTAAAAGATGTTGTCAGATCCTTAGTCCTCACTAGTATTAAGACTTACACAGCATTGCTTTAGCTGTTAATGCTGAAACCGGGATGTCGAGCCTCAGTGTAGTTTTCAAACATTGAGAGGCACCACAGACATGACCTTCACTGCACGGCAAATCCAAGAAAAATGCAAGGAACAGCACCAGTTGCTGCACATGGCAATTTTTAACCTCAAAAAAGCCCTTGACTCTGTCAACCATTAAGGCTTATCGAGTATCCTCCTCAAATTTGGCTGCATTTAGAAATTTGTCACCATCCTCCACCAACTCCACGATGAGATGCAAACCATGTTCCTCACCAATGAAACCACCACAGACCCTAACTCAGTGAAGACTATGGTTAAACAATGATGTGTTATTGCACCAACCCTTTCCTCCATTTTCCTTGTTGTAATACTGCACCTCACCTCCAGAAAACTACCCACAGACATGGAGATAATTTACAGAACAGACAGGAAACTGTTTAACCTACACACCTTCTATCCAAAACCAAAATCCCTCCAACTTCCATCATAGAGCTTCAGTACGCAGATGACGCTTGTGTGTACATTCACTCAGAAACTTAGCTCTAGGTCATTGTCAACTCCTTCTTCGAGGCATATGAAAATATAAGCCTTTCATTAAACACCTGGTCCAGGATTTTTCCTATGGCAAGTGGGCTGGGAGGGAACGGGTAGGGGTGGAGCCGATCGCTGCCATTTTACACGGGCGGGCCAATTAAGGCCCACCCAACGTAATACACGGCAGGTAGTGTTCAGTGCTACCTGTGCGGGTGGGGGGAGGAGAGAGAGTTGGGGCCAGCGCTCTTTTGTGCATGCGCATGAAAGAGCACTTCAATCTCCCTGAGGCACGGAGCTGCCTCAAAGAGATTGAATGGATATTGAAATAATCAAAGAAAATATTTAAAAATTTATTTATACATGTCCCCTCATATGAGTGGGGACATGTTTTTATATTTAAATGTATTTATTTATTTAATAAAAGGTTCAGGAAACCTCATCCAGCCCGTGGATGAGGTTTCCTGAAAAATGTGAAGGCCACTTGGGGTTTGTGCCTGCCTGCCAACCTTAAGGTTGGGCGGGCAGCGTTACTAATGACAATAATTGCTTTCTTAATAGCCTTATTAGGTCGTTAACATCTCGACAAATGCGCAGCAGACTCTGGTGTGCACCTGCCGAACAAAATATCACGATAGCACGCAATGACACTGGGACGCACGCCTGATGCCATCGTGCGTCATTTTACGCGTCGGTGTGTCGGGCCCGCTCCTGCATGCCAACGGAAAAATCCTGCCCCTGGAAAACACCCTTTTCCAACCAGCTCCCACAGCACAACACCTCCCTCATTGACTAAGATCAATGGCAAGATCCTGGAAAATGTGGACCATTTTCCATATCTTGGGAGCTTCCTTCTAATGAAGGCAGACATAGATGATGAAACTCATCATCGTCTCCAGTGTGCCAGCTCAGCCTTTGCCCAACTGAGGAAAAGAGTCTTTGAGGACCAGGATCTCAAACGTGAGACTTAGTTCATGGTTTACCAGGTAGCAGTACTCCTGTACCCTTTGGAGACTTGGACAACCTACAGCAGGTATCTCAAAGCACTGGAGAAGTACCACCAGCGATGCCATGACAAAATCCTCCAAATCCAGTGGCAAGAAAGGTTGTCCAACAGCAGCATCCTCTCCCAAGCCAACATGCCCAACATTAGGACACTAATCACTCAAAGCCAGCTCCACTGGGCAGGACGCATAATTTGTATGCCTGACACCAGACTCTTGAAGCAACTGCTCTACTCGGAACTCGGTTGTGGCAGGAGACTCCCAGGAGGACAACGGAAACACTTTAGGGATTTTGTCAGAGCATTCCTAAAGAGGTCAAACATTCCTGGTGATTCATGAGAGTATCTGGCTTGTGACCAACCAAAATGGAGAAGATTCATTTAGGAAGGCACCCAGTACATCGAGAGACTTTGTCGGGAACACACAGAGGTGAAGTCAAGCTATTGTAGTGAGTGTGCACAAACCTCCCAAAAACTCATCTACCCAGTCTTCCAGACACCACCTGCCCTGCATGTGCCAGGGTCTGCAGATTGCATATTGGACTTATCAGCCATCTTAGAACCTATCGAAGTGGAATGGATGCAAGTTAAACTCAATCCCGAGGGACTGCCTAAGAAGAAACCAAAATGTATCACGAATGTAAAAGGATGCTATTCATGCAATTAGTTTATGGGAATAATTATTCCATCCCCCTTGTGTAGCCCTAGGATTATATAGTTATGCCCTACTGTATTCTTTTGTTATGACATTTGATTTTAAAATAGGTATTACCACTTAAAGTAAAATAATTTTATATTTTAAAACTGTTACCTCTTCAACATATCAATGATAATCCCTGACCTATGTACTAAACTAAAACCTAATGAAGATTTGTGAAGAATACTGTGACATTACCCCCAGACAAACTAACTTTTTTTTGGAACTTTGCTGCTGTAAATCCAGACTCCAAAACAAAAATTCCCATAAATGACTTGCAGTAGAATGAGTGCAATTGAGTCTTTGTACTTTATGAGTAGTCACTGAAACAGATACTTTAGAAACAAAACTGGCAGAGAGAGAGAGAGAGAGAGAAGTTTCTTTATAATATATGGGCTGACTTGATAATTGTCCTTAATATGGGTTACTTTTTCCAGAAGCACTCATGCAGTGTCACAGGAGGAGGGAATGACAACATTTAAAAGGAAAATCTAGATTGCAAAGAATTTATTTAATAGAACACATTTTCAACATCTGGTTTCTATCTATCCTATAGATTTAAACCATTGGCAAAAAGATCTAGAGGGGAGATGAGAAGAATGTTTATTCACTTTGATCATTGTTGGTATCTAGAATGCTCAACCTGAAAAGGTAGCATCAGACAGATACTTGAATGTGAGGAATTAACAAGGTTACAGACAAAAAAATGGGAAGGGTGAGACCATGTACAGCCTCTTTTCAAAGAGCCAGCACAGGCATGATGAGCCAAATGGTCTCCCTTTTGTGCTGTAAGTTTCTATGATTATATCCAGTTACAGCCAAGGAATCACCTGCAAGGGCTTTTTATTCCCCACGCCTGCATCGTTACCTCTGGAACTCCTGAAGATCTATGCTTGGTCCCTTTCTATTTCTCATCTACATGCTGCGCCTTACCAATATCATCTGAAAATACACCATGTTTCACACATGTGCTGTGGCATCTGCTTTACCTCACCACTACCTTTCTTGACTCCTCCATTGCCTCTGATTTTCCATGGTGCTTGGTGTGAAGGTCTGCAGTGGTGTTGCAAGGGGTCAGTACTAGGACCACTGCTTTTTCTGATATATGTTAATGACTTGGGTGCACAGATTTCAAAATTTGCAGATAACGTAAAACATAGAAATATTGGGAACCTAGCTGATAATGGTAAAAGATTCAATTAGACATGAACAGGCTGATGGAATGGGCAGAAGCGTGACATGTGGCAGATGAAATTTAATGCAGAGAAGTGCAAAAGTGGTACACTTTGGTAGGGGGAAAGAGGCGAGGTAATACAAACTAAAGGGTACAATTCTAAAGTGAGAGCAGCTGCACAGAGAGCTGGGAATATAAATGCATTAATCATTGAATGTGGCAGAGCAGGTTAAGATGTTAGTGAGGCATATATGATCCTGGACTTTATAAATAATGGCATAGAGTACAAAAGCAAGAAAGTTATGATGAACCTTTATTAAACACTTGTTCGGCCACAAATGGAGTTTCATGATCAATTCTGGACACCATACTTCAGAAAAGATTTACTAGAATGGCTCCAGGAATGAGGGACTTAATTATGTGGATACATTGGAGAATCTGTGAGGTTATCCCCCCTGGAGCAGAAAAGGTTGAGAAGAGATTTGTTAGATGAGATGATGAGAACAGACAGAATAGATACAAGTTCCCATTTTCAGAAGGGCAAGAGCCAGGGGACACAGGTTTAAAATGATTGGCAAAAGAACCAAAGGTGACGTGAAAATCTTTTTATGCAGTGAGTGGATATGACCTGGAATCCAATGCCTGAATGACTGGTTGAGGCAGATTCAATCATGGCTTTCAAAAGGGAGCTAGACTACTACTTGAAGGGAAATTAATTGCAGCACTATGAGGAAAGCAGGCGAAAATGGGACTAGCTGGATTACTATTTCAGTCAGCCAGTATCAACATGTGGAGCAAATGGGTTCCTTCTATGATGTAACCATTGTATGATTCGATGAGTGGCTGAAATGAATGAGCAGACATTTCCTCCAATTAAATATTAGAAAGACCAAAGCCATTGTATCAGCCCACGCCACAACATCCATTCCATAGCCATCAATTCTCTCATTGGTTGACACTGATCAGAAACTTCATAGCCCCAATTTTATTGGGTCATAAATCCAGCAGTAATACTACAATTGTTTTTAATGAGCAACATTTTCCCCCCGTCGAGGGGGGGGGAAGTGTGGGAGCGGGTGCGAGCGGGCGGCCTTCCGATTGGCGCCCCCGGTCGGGGGTTCGCTGCCATTTTACGTGGACGGGCCAATTAAGGCCCGTCCAGTGTGACGTGCACCAGGAATCGCTATGCGCTCCCTGTGCGGGCAGGGTGGGATTCCCTCAGCCGAGAGTGCGCTCTTCCGCACGTGCGTGTGAAAGAACGCACAGATCTCCCCGAGGCAAAGTGCAACCTCAGGGGATTGGCTCCCATTTAAAAGTTTGAATAAACATTAGAAAAAAATTTCCCTGCCATGTCCCCTCATGTGACACCGTCCATAACTTTTATTGTAAAATATTCTGCATTTTTAAAATCATTTATGAAACCTCATCCCGCCCATGGATGAGGTTTCATGTTTTTTCACAAGTCTGCCTGGGCTCCTGGCCTGCCCGCCAACCTTAAGGTTGGATGGGCAGGTCCATTAATGAGTTCAATTGGTTTTTTAATGGTCTTAATAGGCCGTTGACAGGTCGGCGGGCGTGCATACGACTCAGATGCGCGCCCGCCGATCTGACAATCTAAATGATGCAGGGTGACATCGGGACACACACCCGACGTCACCCAGCATCATCTTACGTGTCAGGGAGCAGGCCTCGCCCCCGCTGGCTGACCGGAAGATGTTGGCCAATGTTGCCCTCAGCACAGAACCAGGGGAAGTTTGTGGGTTCAGTGGGAAGGAACTTCATTCTCATGGGTCAGACAGACACAAGTGCCATAATGAGCAATTGTCTGGCACCAGCCTGCTCCACGTTGCTGAAAGTTATGCCCTGGGAGAGTTGCCCAAACTCCCTGTCCAATCCCAAAACTGCTCCAATCAGCCACCAAACAAGGGGCACCCAGAATTTTTCTAAGTGACTTACTGGTGAGAACCAAACGCTTCCATGTGGAGGCTAGCATACTTCCATTCATTTAACACATCAGGTCCCAACTGAACAAGAACTTCCAGCTGAGGGAGTCCCTTTTCTGGATCAGTCTCTAGCCTATTGTTTTGCTTACAAGAGGCAGATCAAAGTTCAACTCCATACAATGCAGTAATACCCAAAAAGTCAGACATCCAGCATAACCATTTCCCACAGGGTTTCACCTGATTAATGCCAGGAGACCAGCAGACCTCCCTGAGAAATTCCAGGTCCTTTTTGTTTACAGTAAATCTCTCAAGTGGGGCGTCAAGTGAAACTGGGTCTCCACCAGGGGATTTCATAGATTTCCCAAAGGAGTTTCAGGGTTCATTTCTTTCCATCAAGTCTTTTGAGTTGTACCCATGACCTTCTGCCTCAGAGAAGAGTGCTAACACTGAACCAAGACTGACACAGCTGCTCTTTACTCAGACCGAAGTTTAATTGTGACAAAATAAATGACAAATTTATATAAAGCTTTTGTTAGAGTACAGTTCGAGTACTCCATGTAGTTTTAGGCATCCATGATAGAAAGGGCATTAAGACCATATCGTTTCAAATTACCAGAATGATGCCACATATGGACAATGGTTATGGGGAGAGATTGAGATACTAGCACTATTTCCATTGGAGCAGACAAGGTTTCTAGAATTATGAAGGGTATTCATAGGTGAAACAATAAATTACTATTGTTATGGAAACAATGAAAAGGGGTCATCAATTTAAAATTGTCACTAAAGGAGAGTTAGGAAAATTTTCATTCATCAAATGATTGTTGGAGCACAGAATGCTTTGTTTGAAGGATATATTAAGGAAAGAGTAGATAAATATTTGAGCCAGGGAAGATACAGACCAATAGGGGGAAGAGCACAGAGCAGTGAGATTAGTTTTGAATTGCTCTAGTAAGGAGCCAGCACAAACACAATGGTACGAATGACCTAGTTCATTGCTGTTAGTCTCTATGGTACTATTACCCTATCTGGTCTGATTTCAGAGGAGGAACAGTTAAATAATCTCTTCAAAAATCAGGAAAGAACAATCATCTTTCAACTCTTACTTGGAAAAAAATACTGCTGCTTTTTAAAATATGAACAGAAGAGATTTTTTGATCATTTACAAGGACCAATATAAATATCAAAAGTGAGGAATTGTCTAATACCATGAGAAATACTAAATCGAGGGGACAAATAACTAGCAGTGAAAATCAATGCTAAATTTTAGTGTTAGAATATAATGATCCATTTAATGAAGAAAGGGCCAAAATCACTGGGAGGAATAGAACAAGTATCGTCATTTGACTTGATCAAAAACCTTCTTTGCCTCAGGTGCAGGGTAACCGCAAGAGAGTCCATGGCAGAAGTATTCGTATTTGTAAACCATCCATCATTGTCAGACAAGAATCTATTTGCAATAAAACCAAGTTGCTCAAGATTTATAGGTTTATAAACCATTTCCAATGTGCAAGCTGGAATTTTACCCAGAAGCTTCCAGTGCAAAGTAAATAATGAGATCTGCCAATAATTTGCACATTTTAAATAACCCTTATCAGCTTTGCCAAAGGGGGATATCAAATTGTGTGGGTTGGAGACAGAAAGCCTCCGTTATGAAATATATCCTCTAAAGTTTTGAATAGCAGGAGATTGGATGAGGCTGTAAATGCACAGTTTATAAGAAGACAGAGAAAATCTCAAGGTACCACTACCAATATCTATTCTCGTTAAAAGATAACGTACAAGAATATTACAGAATTGATTCAGCAATGGTGCACATGTGAGTCACCCAGACATTCGAGGAGTATGCCTCACTTAGGCCAGATTGTCCAATTTGCAAGGAGCCAAGTTTGACAATGGAATATTTTCCAATGATTTTACAAAGTCTTGTAATGGGTGTACAACACCCTCAAGACCTCCCAATGGTAACATACCAAAATTGGTCTTTATTTTTCATTTGTTCACTCCATTAAAATGGGTCACCCAGAAAACAAAGTGTTGCAGAAATTTACTGCTCTTCCTTAGGAATTAGTTTTTTTAAATTTTACTATTGGATTTAAAGTTTTTTAATGCTTTTTTTGGACATATTTGCCTGTATCCATCTTGTTCTATATTTTCTGCTGGTGTTTTACATTCTTTTTCATTGTAAGATTGTCTATCGCCCAATCTTTGTTTCACAGCTGCAATTTTACCTGTAGCAAGCAAATTGTACAGCACAAGAAATCATTTGGGGGCTCCCTTGGCACTCTGAGGTTTGGAGAAGAGAGAGTTTCTGAAGAGAGAAAAAGGGAAAACTGTGCCTCGAGGTATTTAAGACCCAGTTGCCATAATGCTAGCAGCAAAACATTCTCATTGGGACATGCCTTTCCCACCTTTAATAACATGACTTCATGAAAGAGGGAATTATCAGGTTATGTTTCTTTTTCCCACTGACATGGAGACTACTGTAACCAAGAAACATTTGGGTTGGATCTCCGTTTGGTTGGGCCCTGCTCCTTTGTTGCTGCCTCCACGTATTACACCTAATTTACACTTTGTTCTTCACCTAATGCTCTCTCCTCAGTGGGGTAGGTAGGAATATAATTTTTGGTGGACTACAACCTATGTCTACAGTTTCTGGAAATTTCCAACAGCAGTTACAGGAGAAAAGCTCAACCCTTATCCTTGTGGAATCTCAGACCCCTCATTGTGAGGACACATTACAATTAACAAAACCAGGGATCAGCAGACGATCTGTCTCTCCAGCCTGAGCCTATGACAAAGGGAGAGCCATCGAAACTCATTATACATGCAGAGGTGCTAATGGCCACCATCCATCTCCTAAGGTGATACAATGGATTTTGACCAGAGGCATAGAAACTTCCTCTATGCCTTAACTACTGCAACTGGCTCATTAATGGGCAATATCACATAACCTAAGCTTCTGACCTTTGAAAAGTTTTAATATTACATTTTTAGACTCACAACTTAGTCTGCTGTTTAACTTCCAGCCTGAAAACACCACAGCCTACATCAAGCCTAAGCTTCCTTGAAGCCTGTTTGTCTTGACGATTCCTGCCATCACCTGCTGAGCAGACCAAGTCTATATATACCAACCTCATCTTGCTGCATCACCATCAACTTTAAAGGAATTCTGCATTTCTACTTCAGCTTGCTGAACCCACCTGAACTGTAACTCCTCCGTGACAGAGCCCTCATTGGACTCCGACTTTCTGTACACTGGCAATCACATGAACTGATATCCTATCTATGGTTCCTTTTCTTTCAGGTTATTCATAGTTGTAAAAACTCCTCTTTCCTATCTTCTTATTGTGTGCTTGTGTGTGTGCATGAAGTTGTGACCAACCCAGTGTTTGAATGTGTGAATAAACTATACTTCTGATTTTTAACCTTAGAGAGAGTTTGCTGCAAGTCACTTTAAAAATTGACCTCATAAACAGAGGATATGAGAAAACACGCCACAGCCGTTTTCAACAATTAAAACACCTCTCCTTACTCCAGATGGTGAGAAAGTAAAGGAATTCAGGTTTGCCTTTCTCGCCTGTCTGTTACAGCTGGATAGCAAGTTCAATAAGTGAATCATTTGTGCTTAGTTTCCCCTACTAAAACTATATTATATTCTGCATTTGACCAGTGACCTCTTTTACCATGTGTTAGATAGGATATTAGGCAATTGGCAAACATAGGTTTGAGTCCTTGCTAGGTGGACAGTGAGGACCAAGGGACCCTCATTTGATGTATGATGAGCAGTACAACTCACCATAAAATGCATGAGTATATTGTCACCATTCCCAAAGCATATTTACAGCATGAACTCACAACATACCTCATAGAACAATTCCACTTTTTGAAAGTGTAGAACTTCATTAGCAGCTAGTTTATCTCTGTTTATCTTCAGACCCATTGAATAACCTACATAGATGTATCAGGTTCCTTCATGTTCAAGATACCTAGATATAGTACCAGCTACCAAACTTGATTATTTGGTACATAGATAGGTAATTGGCCATAGTCCATGAATGACTGCAGGCATTCTCTCCATTAGAGAGAGACATTATAGCTTGAGGGGTGCTACTCTGCATCAAGTGTGGGTTAAGGCAAAGAGGCAGGCCTCCATGGACTATCACAGCCAGTATGGGGATTGAACCCATGCTGTCAACGTCATTCTACAACAAATTGAGCTAACTGACCCCGACAAACTTAATCATTACCAATGGTTTAACCCAGGTCTTTGTGTGACAGGCATTGGTAAATAGCCATCAGGTTAAATTCTGCTCCAGAGTGTTCAGTGACAGATTTTGTTGGCTGCAGCCCTCCATCCTGCTTTTCCGTTTTCACGTCCCAGCTTGGTTCTGAATCTCACACACAAAGGCCATAACAGCTTGGTCCTGTATCCAGCACGTGGGTTGTCACAGTCCAGTCCTAGAGCCCACATGGACTGGAAGAGTTCTTCTGTAGCATGTCCTACAATTCTGAACCATGAAGAAATAAATGTCTTCTATAATACAAGCTTAACCTATGTTGGGACTTTATTGTCATGGAAGTAGGATGAGAAAGAGGCGCTTTGCCACTCATCAGCCAATCCTTATGGTTTTCACAAACAGAAGTTATGATTCAGTGCAACTGCCAAATACTATTTTGAACCAGTAATTAGATCAGATGGCCAAGATACCTTCTAATCAATGCCTTTAAGAAACCCTATGGGTCTTGCATTGAGATGTTATGAACATTTGGGTCACCCACCACCATGTCCAAAAGCCAAGCCAATTGTGCAGAATGGTGGGACCAGCACATTAGATCAAGGAGTCTAGCTGCTACACAATATTGTCTATGGAAAGAAATTCCATAATAATTTCAGATAAGCCTGAAAGAGGCACTCCAAATCCAACCAGTGCTATTAAACATGCTGCCATTGAAGGTGTCAAGTAGAATAGATCACTGTCGATATCCTTACCTCAGTCGTCTTTCAAAAATGTAGTCACTTTGGTGAGTCTGTTGTCCACTCTTGCATGGATCATGATGCAGGGACATTCCAGATAAAATCCATGATATAAAAATGCACTTCCATGGTTTACAGCTTCTCCATTAGGCCTGCTTGAGGCACCAAGTTAAAAGTATTTCAGAAATTGTGAACTTTAAGATATAAGATACTCTGTGCCCTGAAGAACCTGGTTAGAAAAGGAATTGATATTGGAGAATCCTCAGTAGTTTTCATGCTCAAAGGAATCCCCTTTCCAGTGGACAATCATGTGGAATACCAAGGATGGAATTTTATTCATCCACAGAGGGGCAGCTTCAAGGTGACATGCTTGTCGCTGATACTGTTTATCAAGATTATTGTTGCCCATCTTCTCACTTAGATAAGCTTTTAGAAATTCAGCACGAATACAGTTCATGCTCGCTATCACACCATTAGCTTGCTGACATAGTGAATGTTCACTTCCTTCCATCAAGGTCTTCTATCTGTGTTGTGCACTCCTCAAGTGTTTCTTATTTCCATGCAGAAAGGAGTTTGCACTGGCTTGTTGTAACAGATGCTATCTCACCATAATGTTCTTCCAGTGCTCAAAGTTAACCCTAAGAGTTTATTGCACAGGAGTGCTGATGAAAGCTTTTAGCTGTAACATTAATCCATCTTTTCTCTTTACAAATGCTCATGAGCCTACTGTTTATTTCCAGCATTTTTTTAATTCCAAACCTTTCAAGTGGCACTCATTTTAGTTCAAAGATGTAACCTCTTTGATACAACCTGCTCCCAAAATAACAATTCTATTTATTTGAGATTGTTTGCAAACTAGTCTAGTTGGTAATATAATGTGACATTCTGAGTGAACAGTTTGAGGGTTCATGATCCCCATTGCTTCCCTCAACACCATGCCAGAAGGTGCGGTTATGAACAGAACTGGGCTTATGTGTGATTCCTTTTATGATGCATAGGGCGGAATTTCCTGAGCCCGCTGGTGACGGGTGTGATAGGTGGCATGCGCAGAAAATGTGGAGTGACCTGCTTAACGACGGCATGAAGGCAGAGTCGTGATCGTCCTCTCAGCCTGTCAACGGCGGGCTGCATTTCCCACCATCAGTCGGTGGGGAGCTAATTGTAATACATCAGCATGTAATTAAAAGGCCATCCCGCCAGGCTCTCAGGCTCTTGGAACCCCATCCGTATCATCCGTCCAATCCAGCGGGAAAGCACACCGACGTTTTCACAACAGCACGCAGGCGATGTACACTTGGCGGCCTTCACTTTGCAGGAGCTGAGATGAGGTGAGCAGCAACGTTCTCCACAGCTCGCCTGTTGTTTACAGGCCTCAGGGACACCGGGGGGCCGGGGGCAACTGATGCCTGGCCATGGAGGTGACTGCTGAGCGGGGGGGTGGCTTGTCCAGGGGCAAGTGCTGGCCAGCCTCGCAGGCAACCGTTGTTGGTGGGGTGGGGCGGGTCAAGTGCTGCCCTGGCGTTGCATCCCGCGCACAAGCAATCAAGGTCGGGGGGATGGGTAAGGGAGGGAAGTGGCCACACATTAGGGACACCTGTATAAACTGACAATGTCTTGCAACAAAGACAGATCAGGCGCAGCCACAGTGATGTGACTGGGGTCAGGCTCCTAGCCTGCCCGTCCATGCAAGCAACATGGAGGCACCAAAGGGTTACCAAGCGCTCCATACCTTACCCCCACCGCCCCTCCCTCACCGGCACAGACTTTGAGTCCACCCGCGTTTTATTGGACCGCGGAGCAGTTGGACTGCACACATTGTACAATCTCCTCGCCAACACTGGCCATGTAGCAGTCACTGCTGGAGACGCTCACAGCCCCTTGCAATCTCAGCATCCCGGTTTGGACCAGTGTCCTCCATGTCGCAGGTTGACAGGGCAGCCATGCAGCGCACTCATCTCTGGCCATCTGTGGGGTGACCAGCACTCTCCGAGAATCGGGGCGGTCACACAGGGCCAGAAAAGGTGCTAAGTACAACCATGATAATCATGTCTCTCTCTCTTTCATGCTGCAGGAGGACCACATCAGGATCATGGATCCTGGTGACCTAGCTGTACACCTGATGGCCTACAGAGACTGTAGAAGATGGAGGAGAGAGCAACTGAGGCACCTGGCTGTTCAAAGGCAGGAGCAGCAACCTCATGAAGAAGGGGCAGCAGGGCTCCCGCACATGCTGCCCAGGAGCCACAGTGAGCCATGGTTGGTTGGAGCCTAGCAACACCCAGGGTCTATAGATGCCGCCTGCAATTCCTGCAGATGACCGAGAACCAGTGTGGCCGACGATAGCGCATGTCTAGGGGCCTGGTCGCTCACATCCGCCACTTACTGCAGAACTTGGCGCCAAGCGGACATGGAGGGCATGTGAAAGTGACTGCGGCGCTCAATTTCTATGCCAGTGGCTCCTTTCAGGGCTCCACAGGTGACCCCTGTGGGATTTCACAATCTGCAACCCACAAATGCTTCCATGGGGTCACGGATGTCATCTTCTCCATGACACGCAACTTTGTGCATTTCGTCTGGGACCAGGACAGCCAGGATGCAAGGGCCATTGGATTCGCCCTGATCTCGGGGTGATCACAGGTGCAGGGTGCGATTGACTGCACTCATGTGGTGCTCAGATCTCCATCGCTACACTCAGTGGACTTCATCAACAGCAAGGGCTTCCACTCACTGAACTTGCAGCTGGTATGCGAGCATCAGAAATGCATCCTGCAGGTATGCGCACGGTTCCAGGGTGTGTGCACGACGCCTACATCCGGAGTCACTTGCAGATCTCTGCAGTCTTCCAGGGTCACAGAGGCTGCAGGGTTGGCTCCTCGGGGACAAAGGCTACCTGCAGAGGCCGTGGCAGATGACACCTGTGTGGTGGCCTCGGACGGCAGCAGAACGACGCTATAATGAGGCTCATGCAGCAGCTCACAACTTGGTGGAGCAGACCATCAGGAAGATGCGGTTCCGGTGCCTGGACCGGTCTGGTGGAGTACTGCAACACAGCCCGCAGAGATTGTCACACATCGTCATTGTCTGCTGCTCTCTTTACAACCTGGCGCTGCAATGGGTTGAGGAGCTGGCTGAGGAGGAGATGGAGGAGCTGCACGTCTCTTCCTATGAGGAGGGCACCGATGGGAATGAGGGTGAGGGGGTTCTCGGTGGTGATGGTGATGGGGATGAGGCTCTCGCACTGGCTAAATGAGGCAGGCACACTTGGGAGGCCCTCATAGTTGCCAGATTTGTGGAGGATGATGATGGCATGCAGTGAGGCAACCGCATAGATCCTCACATCACAGTTGTGAATGTTTGACTCCAGTCTGGCTTATGGCATCACCAATACCCTCTGTGATAATACTCCTGTCATGGAGATGCAGTGGTGGCCACAATAGTTGCTCGACTGCAGGAGGATGATGACAACATGCAGTGAGGACACTCCATAGATCTTCACATAACTTCTGAGAATGTCTGACTCCTGTCTGGCCGAGGGCAACTCGCTCCCTCTCCATGATCAGGGCCTTCACAGAGATGCAGCCATGAAACTTTAGACACATCGATTGCTGTATCCGCCTTCAGCACCTCAGCCCTTCAGGAGCTGGTGCACAGCATCACTGGTCGCAGATGTTAGTGTGGTGGGGGCCAGCCCCACCTTAAAGGAGCTGAGAGCACACATAGAGAATGAGAGAATTTTGTGGCACCTGCCCACTACATTCTGGCAGCAATGACCAGCACCGCCGAGGTGCAGGTATCAGTAATGTTTCCAGGGAGTTTGAGGTTGGACCATCACTTTGGTCTGAAAGCTGCACAGAGCACAGGGAAGAGGCCCCTGGACTGAGACACCTGCCTTTTATCTTGTGCAGAAACATTTAAAATCTGAGTGACAGGAACACTGCTCATCAGAACAAGGAGCCATAGGCAAGGAGACATTCTTAGGAGTTTATTGACAATAGTGAACAGTATGTACAAGTGATCAACATCCATGGCCAGGCTGTGAAACTGCACTTACCTAACTTTCTTAACCCTTGGGCTACGTCCTGGTGCTCCTTGGACATCCTCAGTGGAGGTGGAGGCAGCCTGCTGACTGTGACGCTCTGTCTGTGATGACTTTGGCAGGCGTCCTCTGGACGGCCGAGTCTTGGTCAGCCCCGGCCTGCTTTCGGGGTCCTGCTGTGTGGCAGTGGCATCCTCCTCGGCCTGTGAAGCTGGATCTGCGGAGGTCACAGGAAGAGGGGATTCGGATGAGCTGGTCAATCCCAGTGTCACCAGGATAGATGACCCCAGAGCGTGCACACGCTGATCCCCCTCCTTAAAGGGTGCCCAAGGGTCCCTGGCTGACTCTGTGAGTGGAACCAGTAGCTGAAGTGAGATCGAGCTGCCCAGCACCCCTCTCACGTACACACTGTTGGAGGTCAACAGTGGCGTCAGCGATGGAGTTAAGCCCGCACAGCAGTGCAGGAGCGACATCCTGGACCAAGGTCTCCTTGGCGGTCACCATCCTACCTCAGTGCATTGTAATGCCGGCGCTATCACCTCAGCCTGAAGGCGGATGGACTCCTCCATCATGCCTTGCAGTCTGAAAAGTGCAGCGGACATTCCTTCCTGATGTTCCTGAGCTTGTCTTTGCAGCTCCAGAAACCGTGACATGACCGAGTCCAGAGGCTCGTCATCTGACTCGGACTCAGCAACGTTCTGGCCTCCAGCAGTCCTCCGAGTGCCGGGGACCTGGGAAGCCTCTGCCTCTGCCTGCCGCAGATCAGAAAGTGCGATGTGCTCACCAGATTGTGATCCCGAGGCTACTCTAAAGCAAGGTCCCACCAAGGTGTGTGCCTGTGCTGGTGGAGGGTACCTTCAGATTCCTCTTCTGAGATTTCTTTGGGGCTTGGTTGGAGGCCCTGGGTCATGGGCTCTGTTAGCTGTTTGGCAGATGTGCCTGCAAAAGTAATGGGAGATAATTAGTGCATGGCAGTTGCCTGTGAAAGAGGACACATTACTCACAGCATGGTTGTCTGATGGATGTTGCTGAATCCTCACTTGGTAGAGGAGCAGCAACCTCACCGTCAGCACAGGACCGGTCCCGGTCATCGCCGGCCAGCTGGATGGCTCTGTTTTTGAACTCTGTCAGAAGTTTGATCTCCAGCTTCCCTCCACCTGTCTGTGACCTTTCCCTCCTGTTGTATGCCAGTTTGTCCTACATGGATAGAAATGGGGAAAGTGTATCAGGACACCTGCCAGGCCAGATGATAAGTGTGCCTGGCTTGTGTGGGTGGTGAGTGGACCCATGGACGGGGTGAGGACAATGACGGTGTGTGTAAAAAAGTGAATGGTGATGCCCCTTGCATTGGCAGTGAGTGAGGGCCCTGTGGATATGTGGTGGGTTTTTGAGTGTGTGAGTTGGGAGTGATGGAAAGAGTGACTTACCCTGGCGGAATGGAGGAGATCATTCATCCTTTTGCGGCACAGGGTGACTGTCCTCCTCTGCAGGGCTTTTGCACTGACCACCACTGCCACTGCCTCCCAAGCCAGGTTAGTGACTTTGCTGCCCATCCTGCGGCCAGAGTGGGGGTAGAGCACATCCCGGCGGGCCTCCACGGCATTCAGCAGTTGCTCGAGGGACCCATCATTGAAGCGGGGGGCTACAGTCTTTTTTCCTTTGCTGGCCATGTCTCCTGGCCAGCAGTGGTGAGCTGGTGGTGATGAGTGCTTTGCTGGTGGCTGCCTTTTAAAGATAGCGGCCAGCGTGATGCAATAGGGGGGCGATGGCAAGTGGGCGAATAAGGACACGCCTGCCATGGAAACTGCGTGTTTTCCAGGAATAAATAAATAATGGGGCAGGCTCGGGATGATAGGGTGTGAAAACCCGCCATTTTGGCGGTGGGTAGGATTCCATTTTACCCGATCACTACCGCACTTAGTACAATCCTGGGAAAATTCCGCCAGTAATGGGCCAACAAGGCCAATTGGGGTGGTAGAAGCAATCGAATAGAAGGTAAGAAAAAACTCAGCTGACATTATTATGGCAACACCTTACAACTAACATCCCACCCTCTTCCTAATGAACGCTGAACTTTATAACATGGTTATGTTTTAAACTGTCTCCTTTAATTCAAGGTAAAATAGAATAGTCTGGAGAGAGGGATGTGACTGCCTATAAAATATTCCTGGAGGCAAGCCAATCTGACTTCATACTAAATTTGCCTGGAAACAAACCCATGTGACCTGCTTGTTATGGGGACAGAAGCTCAAATTGAAACTTATTCAAAGTCAGGTGCAAGTTTTAACACCTGGGCACAAAGGACACACTTAGCCTTAATGGTGCCCAGACTCTCAGACTCTGAGTCAGTCAAACCGAGAGATTTTGTGGAAGAAGACCTACAACAGGTGCTGCTATGCTAAGCAGGATGAAAGGAGTGTTTTTGAGTTAACCGCCAAGCAGAGTGCTGGAAAGGCTGAATTCCAGTTCAAAAAATGAAACTTGTGAAGTATTAAAAGACCAAAGACTTGCCAATGGGTGCCTTGCCACTGGAAGTCAATTTGTGTACACTCAGAAGACGGAGTGAAAGGCACTTTATTTAAAAGGACACTGGAAGATTCACCCTGGTGGGGCAGGGAGAAGATATCCTGCTAAAGGCAGGAGAAGCTTGGGGATTTAAATACAAGACTACACTTCTACTGAGAGTATGGTGTAATGTATAAACGTGGCATGGGGTTTTCAGTTGTATGAAGAAGCTAGTAGGGAATACTTTTCCTGTAGTTTAGTGTATTAGTTGCCTATCAAGTAATGTTTAGTCAATGTTAATTTTAGTTTACTTGTTACAGTAAAAGTCATAAAATGTGAAATCTTGTGTGATCCTTTGAGTTGGTCACTCGCAAATTGATATATTTTAAAAAAAGTTATCAATCTCTACAGGGATTGTAATACTGCCGCCATAAAACAACCTTGTGCCTGTCACAAGTTATTGATAAGAAGAAAAACATTCTCTAGGCTATACTGGATACGCATCCAACTTGGTACATTTGAGAACTAATTGATCCAGCTGCATCATCCAGCACACAAAATGATCAACTTTAGTAAGAAAAACTTCAGGTAAAATTTTTCGATTGGTGGGCGGGCACGTGCCCGACCCGACTGAGCGTAAAATGATGCACGATGACGTCAGGCGGGCGTCCCAACGTAATTGCACACTCGTGTGATGTTTCGGTCGGTGGGCGCGTGCTGGAGTCAGCAACACACCCACTGACAATTAAAAAGACCTATTAAGGCCATTAAAAAGTTAATTGAAATTAATTTTTCGTTGCCCGTCCGACCTTATGGTTGGCGGGCAGGTAAAAACGCCAAGCGACCTTTGAAATTTTTTGGAAACCTCATCCACGGACGAGATGATGTTTCCAAAAGCATAAAAAAAGAATAAAAACTTTAATTTTTCGTTAATAACATGTCCTTGTTCATGTGACAGAGTCACATGAGGGGACATGTTTCATTACGTTTTTATTTTTTTCATATATCTTCATCTCCCAGAGGCCACCCTCTGTCTCAGGGAGATTATGTAACGCGCATACGCGAAGGTCACGCTTGCCCAGCTCGCACTCTTCCCCCCGCCCGCACAGGCAACGCTGAGTACTGCCACTTGCATTTCACGCTGGACGGGCCTTAATTGGCCTGCATGAAATTGCTTTCCGGGCCTGATCGCAGGTGGCATTCGGCTTCCCAACCTCCCCCGCACGCCAAGGGCAAAATTCTGCCCTTTAATTATTAATCTGGCTATCAAATAAGAATTGGATTGTAATTATGAAAAAAAAGTGACAATACAAAGCAACTAAGCAAACACAGTTTTAAAATCAAATTCTTGATGATCTTACATCCAATACAGTAGAATAATCTGTTATAATCAAGAATAAATTAATACTTAATAAATCAACAAAATTATTTTCTGTCTTCACCTATTGAACCTTGTGATAGTTGAATATGAATAGCAATACAGTCATATTACAGTTTTCTCAATTTCTCTGCTCCTCTCACCCACTCTAACCTGTCTCTCTCTGAACTTGCTGCACTCCGTTCTCTCTGTTCCAACCCTGACATTGTCATCAAACCTGCTGACAAGGGTGGTGCTGTTGTTGTCTGGCTCACTTAACTCTACCTTGCAGAGGCTGAGCATCAACTCGCAGACACTTCCTCCTACCTCCCCCTGGACCATGACCCCACCACTGAACATCAAGCCATTGTTTCTAGGACTGTCACTGACCTCATCTCCCCAGAGATCTTCCTTCCATAGCTTCCAACCTCATAGTCTCCCAAAGTTGGACGGCCCGCTTCTACCTCCTACCCAAAATCCGCACACAGGACTGTCCCGGCAGACCGATCATGTCAGCCTGTTCCTGCCCCACGGAACTCATTTCTTGCAATCTTGACTCCATTCTCTCTCTCCTTGTCCAGTCTCTTCCCACATACATCCGTGATTCCTCTGACAACCTACATCATATCAACAATTTCCAGTTCCCTGGCCCCAACCGCCTCCTCTTCACCATGGACATCCAATCCCTCTACACCTCCATCCCCCACCAGGATGGTCTGAGGGCTCTCCACTTCTTCCTCGAACAGAAGCCTGAACAATCCCCATCTGCCACTACTCTCCTCCGTCTGGCTGAACTTGTTCTCTCACTGAACAATTTCTCCTTAAACTCCTCTCACTTCCTCCAAATAAAAGGTGTGGCTATGGGTACCTGCATGGGCCCCAGTTATGCCTATCTCTTTATGAGGTATGTGGATCATCCCTTGTTCCAGTCCTACTCCGGCCCCCTCCCACAACTCTTTCTCCGGTACATCGATGACTGCTTTGGTGCTGCTTCATGCTCTCGTCTGGACCTGGAAAAATTTACTAGCTTTGCTTCCAATTTCCACCCCGCCATCATTTTCACATGGTTCATCTCTGACACTTCCCTTCACTTCCTTAAACTCTCTGTCTCAATTTCTGGTGATAGACTGTCTACCAATATTCATTACAAGCCTACCGACTCCCACAGCTACCTTGGCTACAGCTCCTCACGCTCCGCTTCCTGTAAGGACTCCATCCCATTCTCTCAGTTCCTTCGTCTCCGTCGCATCTGTTCTGATGATGCCACTTTCAAAAACAGTTCCTCTGACATGTCTTCCTTCCTCCTTAACCGAGGTTTTCCACCCACGCTGGTTGACAGGGCCCTCAACCGTGTTTGGCCCATCTCCTGCACCTCAGCCCTCACACCTTCCTCTCCCTCCCAGAACCATGATAGGGTCCCCCTTATCCTCACTTATCACCCCACCAGCCTCCGCATACAAAGGATCATCCTCCACCATTTCCGCCAACTCCAGCATGATGCCGCCACCAAACACATCTTCCTTTCACCCCCCTGGCAGCATTCCACAGGGATCATTCCTTCCAGGACACCCTGGTCCGCTCCTCCATCACCCCCTACACATCACCCCCCCTACCATGGCACCTTCCCATGCAACCGCAGAAGGTGCAACACCTGCCCTTTTACTTCCCCCCTCCTCATCGTCCAAGGGCCCAAACACTCCTTTCAAGTGAATCAGCATTTCATTTGCACTTCCCTCAGTTTAGTCTACTGCATTCGCTGCTCCCAATGAGGTTTCCTCTACATTGGAGGGACCAAACGCAGACTGGGTGACCACTTTGTGGAACACCTTCGGTCTGCCCACAAGCATTACCCAGACCTCCCTGTCGCTTGCCATTTCAACACACCACCCTGCTCTCATGCCCACATGTCCGTCCTTGGCCTGCTGCAATGTTCCAGTGAAGCCCAACACAAACTGGAGGAACAGCACCTCATCTTCCGACTAGGCACTTTACAGCCTTCCGGATTGAATATTGAGTTCAACAACTTTAGATCATGAACTCTCTCCTCCTTCCCCACCCCCTTTCCGATCCCCCTTTTTCCAATAATTTATATATATTTTTCTTTTCCCACCTATTTCCATCCATTGTTTTATCTCTACCTTTTAGCCTATTTCGATCCCTTCTCCCCACCCCATCCCCACTAGGTCTATCTGTACCTTGCTCATCCTGCTTTCTACCTTTAATGGCTCCATTAGCACATTTCTTAGCTAATATCACCACCGTCAACACCTCTTTGTCCTTTTGTTTATGACATCTTTTGGCTATCTCCACCTATCACTGGCCCTCTATCCAGCTCTCCCTGTCCTACCCCCCCTTAAACCAGCTTATATTTCACCTCTTTTCTATTTTTCCTTAGTTCCGATGAAGAGTCATTCGGCCTCGAAACATTAACTGTGCTCCTCTCCGCAGATGCTGTCAGACCTGCTGAGTTTTTCCAGGTATTTTTGTTTTTGTTTTGGATTTCCAGCATCCGCAGTTTTTTGCTTTTATCTTTCATATTAGCTTTTACTGTCTTCCCACTTTAACTTCCCTTCACAGTCTTGTTCTGAACTCGCTGCCTTTGGCCTTCACTGTTCTGGCCAATATCAATGTAATCATCAGGAACAATATCTTATATTTCTTCTGGAAACTCTGGAGCCTACTAATATGAACATTAACTCTACAGTCTCAGTGTCAGCAGCTGTCCTTCCTCTCACAGTCACAACCTTACAGTGATGCCCTTAATTTTGAGTTAGGCCTATTTTTGTGGGCTAGCCTCAAGATGCACTCCAGGGACCTTTCTAAACTTCGTCACTGCATTTTCTAGATAGTGAATAGATCATATTACAACAAGATTCTCTCAAACTTTTCAAGACTTTCTGTTACTCAGCCTTTGTTGTTAGCTACCACCACATCTTCTTCTGCACTGTATCACTAATCTCTATACAACTCAACTTTCCCTTTTCCTTCTTTATTATTTGTGCTTTTCCAACACTGAAACATTACTCCTCTAATTACTCTATCTGACTGAAATAACATTTTTTTGAAATGAGAAACAGCATAGAAACTGACAAATCAAATTTTCTGAAAGTAATGTCAACCCATAATTTGCATCTACATTCACCAAATATAAATCTTTCTATAAATATATTGTGTATACAATTTTACATATTCCAAATTACTTAATTTTGATTGACATTTCTTTTAAAACCACTTCTATTCTGTAAAAATCTTCTTATGCCAAACTTGCAATTGCTTTCAAATTTTGGATTTGTCTTAAATTATCCCTTGGGTTCAGTGATACTTGTCACTTCCATAAATGGTGATCCACATTTCTCATGCTCAGGAGTGTGTTCCTCCTGCTCAAAATCTAACTATATGATATCATAGATTAGGGGGAGGGGAGAGTGAGAGAGGAGGACCCTGAGCCAAGCAGTCAGCAGCACCTAGAGGAGAGTGCAAGAGGAGGACCCTGAGCCGGGCAGTCAGCAGCACCTAAGACCTAACATCACAGGAGAAACATAAATTAATTGGTTGGTGACAAACTGCTGTTAGGGAGTGTCATCAAGTAGCTGAAAATTAGAAAAACACATTATTTTTAAAAGAAGGGGCTACTTACATTTAAGTAAGAAACACAAGCAATAGGGAAATAAAGTTGTTGAGGCCAAGTAAAATAAAGCTGCACAAGTAAACCAAAGTAAAATAAAGTTAACACAAGGGAAGTACATTGAAGCCATGGCAGGACAGCTCGATCATGTGGAATGCGTATCTTGTAATATGTGGGAAGTTGTGGTCGCTACCAGTGTCATAGACAATCACATGTGCAGGAAGTGTCACCAGCTACAGAACATTGAGCTCTGGGTTTCAGAGCGTGAGCGGTGGCTAGAATCATTGTGGCACATCCTCGAGGCTGAGAACTATGTGGATAGCACATTCAGAGAGGTTGTCACACTGCAGTCTAGGAGCCTGGAGGTAGAAAGGGAATGGGTGACTGCCAGGCAGCCCAAGAAAATTAGGCAGGAAATGCAGAAGTTCCCTGGGCTCCCGCTCACCAATCGGTTTTCCATTTTGGATGCCAGTGAGGGCGTTGGTTCCTTGGAAGAGTGCAGTCAGAGCCAAGTTTAAGGCACCACAGGCAGCTCTGCTGTACAGGAGGGGAGAAAGAAGAGGGGAAGAGCAGAAGTAATAGGGGATTCATTAGTTAGGGGAACAGACAGGTGTTTCTGTGGCCATAGACGTGACCCCAGGATGGCATGTGGCCTCCCTGGTGCCAGGTCAAGGATGTCACGGAGCAGCTGCAGGACATTCTTCTGGGAGAGAGTGCTCAGCCAGAGGTCCTGGTCCACATTGGTACAAATGACTTAGGTAGGAAAGGGGTGAGGTCCCGAAAGCAGACCTTTGGGAGCTAGGAAGAAGATTGAAAAGCAAGACCTCTAAAGCAGTAATCTTAGGATTGCTCCCAGTCCCACATGCAAGCGAGTATAGAAATAGGAGAATTGAGTGAATAAACTCGTGGCTGAAGGGAGGCCATCAGATTTCTGAGGCATTAGGACCGGTTCTGAGGAAGGTGGGTTTTATGACATGGCAGGTGATGTGTGCCAGGCGGATCAAATTCACAAGGCCACAACGATTTTGCAGTTTGTATTTTATTTTGAGATGCATGCCTTGAATTCAGTAGTAATAAGTCTACCAAGACTTACAAAACTAAATTAAACACTTACATAGGCCCACCAATTACTACTATAATAACTCCTAAAACCCCTAATTAATCTGGCTCCCAGTTACACCTCTGTTAAGGCAACAGTAAAAATAAATAGATTTAAACAGACCCAGGGAAAGCAACACAAAACCCTGGATGGTGATATTCAAAGTGAGTTTTCTCAGCTTTGGTTCCTGTAGAAAGCAACTTGATGCACAGAGTCTTTTCAACGTATGTTAGATCTTAGAATGCCTTCTCCTCTAACACATAGCCTTCTCTCCTTTATAAATGCTTCTCACTTTTTAATGTAAATTCCATTGTTCCCATGTGTTTTGCAACTTTACTTTTCTCATAATATAAATCTTTCATAGTACTAATTTTATCAGTAACCTTTGAGAAAAATAAATACACTATTTGGCTTAGCTTCTCTGGCTAGGAGTAACATCTTACCATCTCCTTGAAATTAAAACTAACCTAATTTATCTAAAAATGCAAATTTTCCTTCCACCTCACATTCTAAAATTTCAGCCATGTTTACGTATTTAGCATTTCAACCCTGGCTTCTTTTTGATGACTCAAAAACCCCCAGATCAGCTGTCTCCAATTCAACTAAACACACACATACATACAGATAAACTATCCAAACCCTGCCATTAACCTATCTTTATCATAAATCACAACAATATTATGAGAATTATTATACTTTCATGACAGTGGGACCTGTACATGCCGGACGGCCTACACCTGAACAGAACTGAGACGAATATCCTCGCAGGGAGATTTGTTGGTGCTGTTGGTGGGGGGTGGGGGGTGGGGTGGGGAGGTACGGGGGTGCGTTTAAACTAGATTGGCAGGGGGATGGGAACCTCAGGGCAAATTCAGAGCAGGGAACGAGAAATGGAGAATTAGTGAATCTGAAAGACAGAAGCAACACAGGTTAAAAAGTGTACAGCACAGGAATTTGGCAGTGTTAAAAGGTATTATTATAAATGCAAGGAGCATAGTAGATAAAGCCAATGAGCTGAAGGCACATATAGACACATTGCAGCATGATATCATCACTATAATGGAAACTTGGCTTAAGGAGGGGCAAAAATGGCAGCGTGGCATCCCTGGATATAAAGCTTTCAAGCAGGATAGGGAGGGGGAATAAACAAGGTGGGGGTGTAGCATGACCACCCTTTTTTGCATTATTGGTTAAAGAATCAATTACAGCTGTGAGGAGGGATGATATACTAAATGAAGCATCAAATGAGGCCACATGGGTTGAGCTCAGAAATAAAAAAAGGGGCAGCCACACTGCTAGGAGTGTACTATAGACCCCCAAATAGTGGAAGGGAGTTAGAAGAGCAAATATGTAGACAGATTTCTGAGTGCAGAAACAATAGGGGAGTAATTGTTGGGGACTTCAACTACCCTAATATCAATTAGAATACGAATAGCGTGAAGGGCACAGAAGGTGCAAAATTCTTGAACTGCATCCAAGAGAACTTTTTTAGCCAGCACATAACAAGCCCAATGCGAAGGGGCGCAATTCTAGATTTAGTCTTAAAAAATGAAGCTGGGCAAGTGGATGAAGTAGCAGTGGGGGATCATTTTGGAGATAGTGACCATAATATGGTTATATTTAGCATCATTATGGAAAAGGCCAAAGGAGTAAAAGTCCTAAATTGGGGAAGACAAATTTTTAAAAACTGAGAGGTGAGCTGGCAAGAGTGGACTGGATACAGCTATCAGAAGAAAAAACTGTCAAATCAGTGGGAGGCATTCAAAAGCGATATTCTCCGCGCACAGTGTAGACATGTCCCTGCAAAGAATAAGGGTGGTACTGTCAAATCTAGTGTCTTCTGGTTATCCAGAAGCATACAGGCCAAAATAAAGCAGAAAAGGAAAGCTTATGACAGACACAAAAATCTTAATACTGTAGAAAGCCTACAGGAGTATAGAAAGTGCAGGGAAGAAGAAAAATGTAAATTAGGAAAGCAAAGAGAGGATACGAAATAATATTGTCAGGTACAATCAAAGGAAATCCTAAAATGTTTTACCAGTACATTAAGAGCAAGAGAATAACTAAGGAAAAGGTGGAGCCTATCAGAGATGTACATGGTAACTTGTGGGTTGATGCAGAAGATGTGGGCAGGGTTCTCAATGAGTACTATGTCTCTATCTGCACTAAGGAGAGGGATGATGCAGACATTCTCGTTAAAGAGGAGGAGTGTGAAATATTAGATACAATAAGCATAGTGAGAGAGGAAGTACTGGAGGTACTGACATCCTTGAAGGTGGATAAATCACCAGGGCCAGATGGTCGTATCCCGAGCTGTTGAAGGGATCCAGGGAGGAAATAACGGATACTCTGAGGATCATTTTCCAATCCTCACTTGATACAGGTGAGGTCCCAGAGGATTGGAGGTGCAAACGTTGTATAATTATTTAAAAAGGGTGCAAGGGATAGGCCAGAAAATTATAGGCTGGTCAGTTTGACTTTGGTGGTGGGCGAATTATTGGAAACAATTCTGAGAGACAGGATAAACTGTCACTTAGAAAAGCACGGATTAATCAGGGATAGTCAGCATGGTTTCGTTAGCGGAAGATCGCGTCTTACTAACTTAGTAGAACTTTTTGAGGAAATAACAAGGAGGATTGATGAGGGTAATGCAGTGTATGTTGCCTACATGGATTTCAGTAAGACGTTTGACAAGGTCCCACATGGCAGACTGGTCAGGAAAGTGAGATCTCATGGGATACAGGGGAAGGTGGCTGGTTGGATCCAAAATTGGCTCGTGACAGGAAACAAAGGGTAATGGCCCATGGATGTTTTTGCGAATGGCGAACGGTTTCCAGTGGTGTTCCACAGGGCTCAGTGTTTGGGTCCTTGCTGTTTGTTGTATATACTAATGATTTAGACTTAAATGTGGGAGGCATGATTGGGAAATTTGCAGATGACGCAGAAACTGGTCATGTAGTTGATAGTGAAGAGGATAGCTGTCGACTCCAGAATGATATCAATGGTTTGGTTGAGAGGGCGGAGAAGTGACAAATGGAACTCAATCCAGAAAAGTGGGAGGTAATGCATTTGGGGAGGGCAAAAAAAGCAAGGGAATATCCAATAAATTGGAAGTTATTGAGAGGGTTTGAGGAAGTGAGAGACCTTGGAGTGCATGTTCACAGGTCCTTGAAGGTGGCAGGACAGGTGGACAAGGTGGTCAAGAAAGCATATGGAATGTTTTCCTTTACTGGGCAAGGTATTGAATAATGATGGAACTGTATCAAACGCTGGCTAGGCCACAGCTGGAATTTTGTGTACAGTTCTGGTTACCACATCACAGGAAGGATATAATTACTTTGGAGAGAGTGCAGAGGAGATTTACAAGAATGTTGCCAGAACTTGAAAATTGCAGCTATGAGGAGAAATTGGATAGGCTAGAGTTGTTTTCCTTAAAACAGAGGAGGCTATGGGGTGTCCTAATTGAGGTGTACAAAACTATGAGAGGCCTAGATAGGGTAGGCAAGAGAGACTTGTTTCCACTAGCTGAGGGGTCAATTACCATGGGGCGTAGATTTAAGGTGATTGGTAGAAGGATTAGAGGGGACATGAGGAAAAGCTTCTTCACCCAGAGGGTGGTGGGCATCTGGAATTCACTGCCTAAGTTGGTAGTTGAGGCTGAAATGCTCAACTCATTTAAAAGGTACCTGGATCTGCATCTGAAGTGCTGTAATCTGCAAGGCTATGGATCAGGTGCTGGAAAGTGGGATTAACATGAGTGGCTAGTTTCTTTTTTATCTTTTTGGTTGGCACAGACATGCTGGGCTTTTCTATAGTTCTATGGGAGGTGGGCGTTTGGTGCTGGGGGATAGGTGCGGCAGAGGGACAGTCATCAAGGTGTAACACGAATACCCTCTTGTGATTTGAAATGCCATGTCCTTCATATATTTCTCCACAAGCTCCTTTTCAATCTTTTATCAGGTAGATATTTTAATGAAATGAGGTCAGATATGAATCACAAATTACTTTCTCTTACTGGCAGCAATTGAAGCTGTAAAGCAATTATAATGAGAACTTACTTTGCTCAACTTCAGACTTCTCCTCATGAATAAGAAAAGTAGCCACGCAAACTACTCCATGTTAGTGGGATTATTGAAGTTCAATTGCTAAACCTTCTGATTCAGACTGGCTCAGAAATATCATTAAAGAGTTTTGCTTTGCCACGTCAGACTCCCATCCAGGCTTAGCTCAACCTTCTTGGTTTACATTATTCACTGAAAGTCAGGGGCTCACCTTCTGACCCTTCTATTGTCTAGTAGTCTGTCAGTAGGGAAGCCAATTAAAGTGACACTGCTCCTTCCAAGACTGGATTTCTATAAGGCAATTCTTCTTAAACACAGAGACCAAATTCCAGGTGTAGTCGCACCTAAGCCCCATACAATTGTAGCAAGACTTGCTTATTCTTCTACTCTAGTCCCCTTGTAATAAAGACCAATAAGCCATTGACTTTCCTAATTTCTTGCTGTACCTGCATGCTAACCTTCTTTGTTCCTTGTATGAGTACACACTAGTCCCTCCAAACAACAAAATTTACAAGTTTCACGCCTTAAAATTTTTTTTTTTCTCATATGAATAAGTGTACAATTCCACATACTTTACTCCATCTGTCACCTTGTTGCCCAGCAATTTAAGCCTGGTTATATCTCTTCTTGTGTCCTCCTCACAGCTTGTATTCCCACCGAGCTTTGTATCATCAGCCAACTTGGATACATCGCTCTTGGTCTCTTTTCTAAGGTTTTTATATATATTGTAAATAGCTGAGGCCCCAGCATTGATCCTTGTGGCACTCCACTAGTCACAGCCTGCCAATTTGAAAATGTCCTATTTATCCGTACTCTTTGCTTCCTGTCCATTAAACAACCCCCTATCCAAGCTAATATATTACTCCAAACTCCATGGGCTCTGATCTTGTGTGTTAACCTTTTGTGTAATAGCTTATCGAATGCCTTTTGGAAATGCAAGTATACTCTATCTACAGGTTCCCATTTATCTACCTTATTAATTGCACCCTCAAAAAACTTTAATAAATTCATCACACATGATTTTCCTTTCAAAAAACCAACATTGTCTGGCCATACTCTGCGTATCTAGGTGCATTGTTAAGACCTCCTTAATAATAGATTGCAGCACTTTACCGATGACTGATGTGAGGCTAACAGACCTGCAGTTCCCAGTTTTCTCTTTACCTCCTTTCTTGAATAGCAGTGTTACATTTGCTAACTTCCAATCTCATGGAAGTTTGGAAAATCACATCCACCAGAACCATTATCTCTGCAGCTATGTCTTTTAGAGCCCTAGGATGTAGGCCATCAGGTTCCGGGGATTTATTGGATTTTAGTCTCATGAGTTTCTCCAGTACTTTCCCTCTGCTGGTATTAATTTCTTTAATTTCCCCACTCTTTTTCAATCCTAGATTATTCTCCATTTTTCATATGTAGTTTGTGTATTCTACCATGAAGAGAGGCATAAAATATTTGTTCAATGTCTCTGCCATTTCCTCATTCCCAGTAATAATTTCTCCTTTCTCTGTTTCTAAGGGACCAATGTATATTTTAGATACTCTCTTCCTTTTGACATACTTGTAAAAGCTCTTACAATCTGTTTTTATATTCTTGGCTAGTTTACTCCCGTATTCAATTTTTTTCATTTTTTAATCACCTTTTTGGTGACCCTTTGCTAGTTTCTGAAACACTCAATCTTCAGACTTACTACTATCCTTCACAACCTCAAGAGCCTCGTCTTTTAATCTAATATGAGTCTTAACTACTGAGCGAACCATGGATGGATCTTTCTTGCTGAGTTTTTGTCTTTCAATGGAATGTATTTTGTAGAACATTTTGAATTATTTCTTTAAATGTGTCCCACTGTTTATTTATTCCGTACCGATTGGGTATACTTACCCAATCAACCTTAGCCAGCACACCCTCATTTCCATGAAATTGGCTTTGTTTAAATTTAGGATTCTTGTTTGTGGTTGGAGTATGTTGCTTTCAAACCTAATATGGAATTTAATTCTAATGTAATCACTATTTCTCAGCAAATTTTTTACAATTACTAATTAACTCTGCCTCATTACACAATGCTAGATCTAAGATAGCTTTAAACCTAATTGGTTCCACAATGTATTGCTCCAGGAAACTATCACAAAAGCATTCTACAAATGCTTTTTCCAGACCACCTTTGCCAATTTGTTTGGTCCAGCCAAATGAAGATTAAAGTCACCCATAATTATTACATTTCTTTTGTTACAAGCTCCAGTAATATTTGTTCAATGCACTGTCCTATGGTACAGCTATTGTTAGTGGCCTATAAACTACTCCCACAAGCATTTTCTGACTCTTGCTATTCCTAATCTCCACCCATAGTGACTCTACTTTCTGACCTTCTGAGCCAAGATCCATCCTCACGAATGTGAGACCACTGTGGTGCCTTTTTTCTCTACTCTTGTGTGCCCTTTCAATCTTAGCCTTCTATTTTTTCTTACATTGGCAGGATTGACCATTTGTAGCTGATTCTCAGGGCAATGATGTGGTACTTCATTATCTTTGGTGAGGTCTGTTTCCACTTTCAGAAGCATGATTGAAAGCACTTTGTGTGCCGCCATATAGAATGCAACCCAGATTTCAGAAGAAAATTCCTTAATGAGGGTGAGGTGGCACTTAAAGCCAAGATCATCTCCTCTCATGGGTCCAAAAAAATGCCCTTTCTGGGCTTTCTTCTCCTTGGGGCCTAAAATCCAGATCCTTCTTTGCTGGTTCATAAGCAGTCATAACCTAACTTTAAACCTGTGGACTCATTACCCTGAAGAAGCACCAGTCTTAAACATTGCATTGAGTAACATGGATACAATCACATATTGGCTGCCATGACCATTGCACCTGTAGTAGCAACGCTGGATTTCTCCCCCTCCAGATGGATTGGAAGAGGATGCTGATAATAATGATAATTAGGGGGAGGGGGGATGTATAACACTGTAGGCTTTAAGAACAGTTTTAGCGCATTTCCAAGGTAAATCTACCCATTCAGGATATGTGATATAGCAACCCCAGATGAGGTTGGAACTATTATTTTAATAACAAATGATTCTGTGTAACAGGAAGACCTATGTTTCAAGAATTATTTTTACTTAATTCTCTTGATTTTGAATCTGGTTGCTGATTATCAATGATCTTGTTTATTTGTACTTTGCATAGAGAGTTCATCAACTACTTAATCTTCTTATTGACCTTGCATGTAATGCTATAATTCATTTGCCTTCTTTTTAAACAAATGGATGTGTTGCAAAGTGTGGCATATTCCATTCATTTACAGAAATATAGCAATGAAATGTAATTAGATTCTACAATGAAACTTGATCACTAACTGACATTTTGCAAGTGCTGGAAATCTAATTAGATTCACATTGAAAATAGATAAAACAAAAGAAGAGCTCAAGTTAAAGCTATTAGGCTGGAAATTAGCCACTTTCAGTTGAATAAAAGGGAACTTAGCTCATATAAAATGATTGGACAAAAAATAGCTAGGCAGCAGATGTGTGGTGAGAGTTATTTAAAAGGTGCATAATGTAGATTTAAAGCTTAGCATAGAATTTTCTCAAAATGAGTTACATGACTGTTGGTTATTTAAAGGAAATTAGAGCCCACCAGTGGCTCTCTGAAACAATTACAAGTGGTTTTCATAGATCTGCTTGTTTGAATTAGTGTAGCTTTTACTAACATACAAACATACGAAATAGGAGCAGAAGTAGGGCATTCGGCCCCTCGAGTCTGCTGTGCCATTCAATAAGATCATGGCTGATCTGCTTGTAGTTCAAATTCCACATTCCCACATACCTCCGATAATCTTTGATTCCCTTGCCTAATAAAAATCGATCTACCTCTGCTTCAAAACTACTCAATGACCCTGTCTCCCCACACTTTTGAGGCAGAGTTCCAAAGTTGCACAAAATCCTCCTCACCTCTGTCGTTTAAGGGCAACCCCTAATTTTTAAACAGTGCCCCCTAGTTCTATACTCACCCTCAAGAGGAAACATGCTTTCACATCCTTTCCATGTCCGCTTGTCAATACCATTCAGGATAGTATATACTTCAACAAGTCACCCCTCACTCTTCTAAACTCCAGCAGAAACAAGCCTTGCCTGTCTAGCCTAACCTCATAAGACAACGCGCTCATTCCAGATATCAACCTAGTAAACCTCTACTGAACTGCCTCCAACATATTTACATCCCCCCTTAAATAAGGAGACCAAAACTGCACACAAGATGCAGGGGTGGAATTTTCCAAGTCCGCTGGTGGCGGGTGTAATAGGTGGCATGTGTGGAAAATATGGCGTAACCTGCTTCACAATGGCGGGCCGCGTTTCCCGCCATCGGTCAACGGGGAGCTAATTGTAATACACTAGCATATCATTAAAAGGCCATCCCACCAGGCCAACCCCACCATATCGTCCGTCCACGTTGGTGGGAAAGCACGCTGACGCTTCACAACAGCACGCAGGCGATGTGCACTTGGCGGCCTTCACTTTGGGGGAACTGAGGTGTGTGAGCAGCAGCGTTCTCCACAGCTCGCCTGTTGTTTACAAGCCTCAGGGAGTAGGGGATAACTGATGCCTGGCCCTGGAGGTGACTGCTGAGGGGGGGAATGTTTCCAGGGGCAAGTGCTGGTCAGCCTCGGAGGTGACTGCTGAGTGGGGGTGGGCTCCGGGGGCAAGCGCTGGCCAGCTTTGGAGGCGACTGCTGAGGTGGTGGAGGAGAACGTCCGGGGGCTCGGGCCGGCCAGCCTCGGAGGCAACCATTTTTGATGGGGCGGGGGTCAAGTGCTGTCCTGGTGCTGCATCCTGCTCACAGGCAATTGAGCTGGGGGTCACACATAAGCGAGGAGGGAAGTGGGCACGCTTTAGGGACACCTGTATAAACTGACTATGACTCTGCAACTGAGCCAGCTCAAGTGCAGCCACTGTTGTATGATTGGGGTTGGGCTCCTAGCCTGCCCGGCCATGCAAGCAACGCGGTGGAAGCAAAGGCCCACCAAGCGCTCCAAACCTTACCCTCCCACCCCCACTCACCCCCACCGGCACAGGTTTTGAGTCTGCCATCACTTTATTGGACGATGGAGCAGGTGGACTGCACACATTGTACAATCTCCTCGCCAATGCTGGCCATGTAGCAGTTACTGCTGGAGATGCTCACAGCCCCTTGCAATCTCAGTGTCCTGGTTTGGACCAGTGTCCCCCATGTCGTAAGTTGACAGGGCAGCCATGCAGTTTACTCATCTCTGGCTATCCGAGGGGTGACCAGCACTCTCCGGGAAGCGTTAAGGGGCAATCACACAGGGCCAGGAAAGGTGCTAAGTACAGCCATGATAACCACGTCTCTCTCTCTTTCATGCTGCAGGAGGACCACATCAGGATCTTGGATCCTGGTGACCTAGCTGTATGTCTGATGGCCTACAGAGACTCTAGAAGATGGAGGAGAGAGCGACTGAGGCACCTGGCTGCGCAAAGGCAGGAGCAGCAACCTCATGAAGAAGGGGCAGCAGCGGCTCCTGCACACACTGCCCAGGAGCCACAGCGAGCCTTGGCTGGTTGACGCCTAGCGACGCCCATGGTCCATAGATGACGCCTGCCATTACTGCAGATGACTGAGAACCAGTGTCACTGATGACTGCGCATGTCTAGGGACCTGGTGGCTCACATTTGCCACTTACTACAGGACTTGGCACCAAGGGGACATGGAGGACATCCACTGCCAGTGGCTGTGAAAGTGACTGCGGCACTCAATTTCTATGCCAGTGGCTCCTTTCAGGGCTCCACAGGTGACCTCTGTGGGGTTTCACAAACCGCCACCCGCAAATGCATCCATGAGGTCACGGATGCCATCTTCTCCACAGCACACAACTTTGTGCATTTTGCCCAGGCCTGGGACAGTCAGGATGCAAGGGCCATTGGATTCACCCTGATCTCAGGATTCCCACAGGTGCAGGGTGCGATTGACTGCACTCGTGTGGTGCTCAGGTCTCCATCGCTACACTTGGTGGGCTTCATCAACCGCAAGGGCTTTCACTCACTGTACGTGCAGCTGGTGTGCGACCACCAGAAACGCATCCTCCAGGTATGCGCACGGTTTTCAGGGACTATGCATGACGCCTACATCCTGAGATGCTCGCAGATCCCTGCAGTCTTCCAGGGTCCACAGAGGCTGCAGGGTTGGCTCCTCAGGGACAAGGGCTACCCGCAGATGTCGTGGCTGATGATACCTGTGCGGTGGCCTTAGACTGCAGCAGAGCGACGCTATAATGAGGCTCTTGCAGCAGCTCACAACTTGGTGGAGTAAACCATTGGGACGCTGAAGTTGCGATTCTGGTTCTGGCACCTGGACCAGTCTGGTGGACCCCTACAATACAGTCTGCAGAGGGTGTCACACATCATTGTCGTCTGTTGTGCCTTTTACAACCTGGTGCTGCAATGGGGAGATGAGCTGGCTGAGGAGAAGATGGAGGAACCGGAGGTCTCCTTGGATGAGGAGGACGCTGACAGGGATGAGGGTGAGAGGATCGTCGGTGGTGGCAATGATAAGGATGAGGCCCTCGCATAGGCCAGACGAGGCAGATGCACTCGGGAGGCCCTCACAGCTGCCAGATTTGTGGAGGAT
This sequence comes from Cetorhinus maximus, assembly GCF_964194155.1. Classification (NCBI taxonomy): domain Eukaryota; kingdom Metazoa; phylum Chordata; class Chondrichthyes; order Lamniformes; family Cetorhinidae; genus Cetorhinus; species Cetorhinus maximus. The sequence goes on along the minus strand of NC_135888.1, from coordinate 81,606,993 downwards.
GGTGACGACATGCAGTGAGGTGTCCCCATAGATCCTCACATCACAGTCGTGATTGTTTGACTCCAGTCTGGCTTATGGCAGTGCAAATACCCTATTTGAGAATGCTCCTCTCATGGAGATGCAGAGGAGGCCCTAATAGTCACTTGATCGCAGGAATATGATGACAACATGCAGTGGGACACTCCATAGATCTTCACATAACCCCTGAGAATGTCTGACTCCTGCTGGCTGAGGGCAGCTCGCTTGCACTTCATGATCAGGGCCATCTCAGAGAAGCAGCCATGAAACTTCAGCCCTTCAGGAGCTGGTGCACAGCATCACTGGTCAGCAGATGATGGTGTGATGGGGGCCAGCCCCACCTTAAATGTACTGAGAGCACAGAGAGAATAACAGAACTCTGGTGGCACCTGCCCACTACATTCTGGCAGCCATGACCAGCATTGCTGAGGTGCAGGCATCAGTAATGTTTCCAGGCAGCGTGAGGCTGGACCATCACTGTGGTTTGAAGGCTGCACAGAGCACAGGGAAGAGGTCCTCGCCTGAGACATCTGCCCTTTCACACCTGAGTGACAAGAACACGGCTCATCAGAACAAGGAGCCACAGGCAGGGAGACATTCTTCGGAGTTTATTGACAATAGTGAACAGTATGTATAAGTGATCAACACCCATGCCCAGTCCGTGCAACTACTTTTATCTAACTTTCCTCACCCTGCCGCTGCATCTTGATGCTCCCCGGACATCCACAGCAGAGGTGGAGGCAGCCTGCTGACTGCTATGCCCTGTCTGTGATGACTTTGGCAGGCGTTCTCTGGAGGGCTGAGACTTGGTGGGCTCCAGCCTGCATTCAGGGTCCTGCTGTGTGGTAGTGGCATCCTCCTCGGCCTGTGAAGCTCGAGCTACAGAGGTCACAGGAAGAGGGTTATACGGATGGGCTGGTCACTCCCAGAGTCACCTGGCTGGATGGCCCCGGAGTGTGCACCTGTTGATCCTCCTCCCTATGGATTCCCGAGGGCCCCTGGCTGACTCTGTGAGTGGGAGGGGTAGCTGGAGTGAGATCGGGCTGCTCAGCACCCTTCTCGTGTACACACTGTTGGAGGCCAACTATGGCACCAGCGATGGAGTTCAGCCCGGGCAGCAGCGCAGGAGTGACGTCCTGCCAGTGTTGACCTTGGTGCATTGCATTGCTGGTGCTATCACCTTAGCCTGAAGACGGACGGACTCCTCCATCGTGCCTTGCAACCTGAGGAGTGTAGCAGACATCTCTTCCTGATGTTCCCGAGCTTGCCTTTGCAGCTGCAGCAACTGTGACATGACCGAGTCCAGAGGCTCGTCATCTGACTCGGACTCAGCAACGTTCTGGCCTCCAGCAGTCCTCCGAGTGCCGGAGACCTGGGAAGTCCCTGCCTCCACCTGCTGTGGATCAGAAAATGCGATGTGCTCACCAGATTGTGATCCTGAAGCTACTCTGAAGCTAGGTTCCACCGTAGGTCTCTGCACTGGTGGAGGGTGTGGCTGAGCATTGTGGCAGGACTTCAGGGAGGCTGCCTTCAGATTCCTCTTCAGAGGTTTCTTCAGAGCTTGATTGGAGGCCCTGGGTCATGGACTCTGTCGGCGGTTTAGCAGATGTGCCTGCGGAAGTAAGGTGAGATAATTGGTGCATGGCAATGGCCTGTGAAAGAGGGCACATCACTCATGGCATAGTTGTCTAATGGATGTTGCACTACTGGATCCTCACTTGGTACAGCAGGGCTGGTCTTACTGTCAACACAAGACCGGTTCCGGTCATCGCCAGCCAGCTGGTTGGCTCTGTTTTCGAATTCTGTCAAAACTTTGATCTCCAGCATCCCTCCACCTGTCTGCAATTTTTCCCTCCTGTTGTGAGCCAGTTTCTCCTGCATGGCTAGAGATGGAGAGAGTGTACCAGGATGCCTGCCAGGCCAGATGATAAGTATGCCTGACCTGTGTGGGTGCTGAGTCATCCCATGGACGGGCTGAGGACAATGACTGTGTGTGTGAAAGAATGAATGGTGATGTCCCTTGTACTGGCAGTGAGTGAGGGCCCTGTGGATATGTGATGGGTGAGTGTGTGAGTTGAGAGTGATGAGAAGAGTGATTTACTCTGGCAGAATGTAGGAGATCATTCATCCTTTTGTGGCACTGGGTGGCTGTCCTACTCTGCAGGGCATTTGCACTGACCACCGTAGCCACCGCCTCCCAAGCTGGGTTAGTGACTTTGCTGCCCATCCTGCGGCCAGAATGGGGATAGAGCACATCCCGACGGGCCTCCATGGCATCCAGCAGTCGCTTGAGGGACCCGTCATTAAAGTGGGGGGCTGCATGTCTTCCGGACAGCGGTGGTGAGCTGGTGGCGATGAGCGCTTTGCTGGCTGCTGCTTTTTAAACATGGCGGCCAACATGATGCAACAGTGGGGTGATGACAGGTGGGCGAATGAGAGCTTGCCCACCATGGAAACAACGTGTTTCATGGGAGTGAATAAATAATGAGGCAGGCTCAGGACGATAAGGCGTGAAAACCCGCCATTTTCGTCGGCGGGTTGGATTCCATTTTACCAGCCCACTACCGCACTTAGTGCAATTCTGGGAAAATTACACCTGTGGTCTCACCAATGCCCTGTATAACTGAAGTATAACATCCTTACTCTATGGTCAATTCCTCTTGTAATAAGGAATAGCATTCCATTAACTTTCTTAATTACTTGCTGTACCTGCATGCTAACTTTTTGTGACTGATGCACTCGCACACCTAGATCCCGCTGCACCTTGGAATTTGCAACCATTCTCCATTTAATTAATATTCTGATTTTTATTCTTCCTGTCAAAGTGAACAACTTCATATTTTCCTACATCCTACTCCATCTGCCAGATTTTTACCCACTCAGTCAACCTATCTATATCCTTATATCCTGCAAACTCCTTATGTCCTCTTCACAACAAACTGTCCTACCTATCTTTGTGTCATCTGCAAACTTAGCTACCATGTCTTCACTCACCTCACCTAAGTCAGTGAAATAAATTGTAAAAGGTTGAAGCCCAGCACAGACCCCTGTGGAACACCACTAGTCACAACCTGCCAATCACAGAGAGACCCATTTATGTACACTCTGCTTTCTGCCAGCCAGCCAGCCAATCTTCTATCCATGCTAATACGTTACCCCCTACACCATGAGCTTTTATTTTCCACAATAACCTTTGATTTGGCATCTTATCAAATGCCTTCTGGACATCCAAGTACAGCATGTCTGCAGGCTCCCCTTTATCCACGGAGTATGTTACTCCTTCAAAGAACGCTAATAAATTGGTTAAACATGATCCCCTTTCACAAAAGGTGCTGACTCTTCCCAATTACCTTGAGTTTCTCTAAATGTCCAGCTTTAATTTACTTAATGATCGATTTTCAAACCTTCCCCACAACAGAAGTCAAGCTAACTGACCTATAGTTTCCCATTTTCTGCATTCCTCCCTTCTTGAATAGAGGAGTTATATTTGCTACTTTCCAGTCTGATGGAGCCTTTCCAGAATCTAGCGAATTTTGGAAAATTAACACCAATGCATCTAACTAACTCATTAGCCACCTCTTTTAAGACCCTGGGATGAAGTCCATCAGGACCTGGAGACTTGTCAGCCTGCATCTGACAGTGCAGTTTGCTCAGTACTGCTTCCCCAGTGAGTGTAATTTCACCAAGTTCCCCTCTCCCTTCCACCTTCTGATTTTCAGCTATTACTGGAATGTTTTATATATCCTCTATAGTGAAGACAGAAGCAAAATATTTGTTCGTTTCATCTGCCATTTTCTTATTATCTCCCATTAACTCCCCACTGTCACTCTCTAGAGGACCAACACTCACTATACTTACTCTTTTCCTTTTTAAATACCTGTCGAAACTCTTGCTATCAGTTTTTACATTACTAGCTAGCTTCCTCTCATACTCTAATTTCTTTCTCCTGAATAACCTTCTAGTCATTCTCTGCTCATTTTTATATTATGACCACTCACCTAACCTGGCACTCATCTTTGCACAGTTATATGTTTTTTCCTTAAGTTTGATGCTTTCTTTAACTCGTTTGGTTAACCAAGAATGGTGGGTCCTCTCCTAAGAATTTTTCTTAATGGTAGGAATATACTTATTTTGACTATTCTGAAATATCCCCTTAATGTCTGTCACTGCTTCTTTATTGATCTATCCTCTGGCTTAGCATCCCAGTTCATTTCAGCTAGCTCAGCTTTCATCCCCATATAGTTGCCCTTATTTAAGTTTAAAATATTAGTCTTAGACCCACTCTCCTCCGTTTCAAACTGGATGTAAAATTCAATTATATTGTAGTCGCTGCTACCTAGGGGTGCCTTCACTCTGAGGTTATTAATGAATCCTGCCATATTACACAGTACTAATGGCAGCATTTTCTCTTCAGCGTGCGGGGGCAGGCCCCGTACGCCGACACGTTAAAAGACGCAAGTGGGGAGTATTCCATCACACTCCTGACTTGTGCCTTGTAGATGATGGACAGGCTTTGGCGAGTCTGTCTGGCACCACTGTTCACAATGGTACTTAATTGGGCCTGAAGTCAAATTTGGTTCTGACCTTAGGCTAACATGGACCAGCACACTGGTTGGTCACTCTGGCTTTATAAATATTTTCAGTGCAAGCCTAATTTTGCCTGCCTTCTGTCCTTAAATGATTCCTTTCCTTCAGTTTCCAGACTGATTACATTTTACAAATGGATGGAATGCATTCCTAAAAATGTGAATAGTTGGAGGCTTTTTTCATATACAAATTTATAAGAATATGGTGATTCATCAAATGGATTCATCTGCATCAGTGCCTAAAATCTCATTTTTGCAATCAAGCTGAAATTTAACTACATAAAGTAATAATAAGTACAAAAGGCAATAATCCACAAGTTAATTACAACTGCCAAATTATACCCACTAAGGAAAGAAATAACTTACATTTTTATTACGCTTTTCATGTCCTCAGGGCATCCCAAAATGCTTTGAAGCTAATAAATTAATTCTGAACTATCATCACTGTTATAACGTAGTCAAACACAGATGTCAATTTATGCACAGCAAGGTCTCACTCCAATTAAGTGACCAGGAAATCTTTCAGCGTTGTTAGTTGAGTGATATCCTAAGTATCCTTTTCTGTTATTTGAACGGTGCAATAAAATCTTTTATGTTCATGGAGCAGTCAGACTGTACGTCTGCCTGTCCTAGGACAAAATGTGTCCTGGTGCCTATTGCTGTCATATACATACATAGAAACATACATAGAAAATAGGAGCAGGAGTAGGCCATTCGGCCCTTCGAGCTTGCTCTGCCATTCATTATGATCATGGCTGATCATCCAACTCAATAGCCTGCTCCCGCTTTCTCTCCATATCCTTTGATCCCTTTTGCCTCAAGAGCAATATCTAACTCCTTCTTGAAAACATACAATGTTTTGGACTCAACTATTTTCTGCGGTAGCGAATTCCACAGGCTCTCCACTCTCTAGGTGAAGAAATTTCTCCTCATCTCAGTCCTAAATGGTCTACCCCATATCCTCAGATTGTGACCCCTGGTTCTGGAGTCCCCCACCATCAGGGACATCCTTCCTGCATCTACCCTGTCTAGACCTGTTAGAATTTTATAGGTTTCTATGAGATTCCCTCTCATTCTTCTGAACTCCAGCGAATATAATCCTAACTGACTCAATCTCTCCTCATATATGTCAGTCCTGCCATCCCAGAAATCAATCTGGTAAACCTTTGCTGCACTCCCTCCATAGCAAGAACATCCTTCCTCTGATAAGGAGACCAAAGCTGCACACAATATTCCAGGTATGGTCTCACCAAGGCCCTGTAAAATTGCAGCAAGACATCCCTGCTCCTGTACTTGAATCCTCTGGCTATGAAGGCCAACATATCATTTGCCTTCTTTACCGCCTGCTGCACCTGCATGCTTACCTTCAGCGACTGGTGTACGAGGACACCCAGGTCTCGTTGCACGTTCCCCTCTCTCAATTTATAGCCATTCAGATAATAATCTGCCTTCCTGTTTTTGCTACCAAAGTGGATAACCTCACATTTATCCACATTATGCTGCATCTGCCATTCAGCTTGTCCAAATCACACTGAAGCATCTCTGCATCCTCCTCATAGCTCACCCACCCACCCAGCTTTGTGTCACCTGCAAATTTGGAGATTTTACATTTAGTTCCCTCATCTAAATCATTAATATATATTGTGAATAGCTGGGGTCCCAGCACCGATTCCTGCTAGTCATTGCCTGCCATTCATATGCTTATGACTACAGGCTTGAGTTCAATATAGGCCTCATTGGCACCAACAGCTCATCTGATTTGCTTTGAAGAGGTGCGAGGATAAATTCCCTTCACTGTGCCCAACCAAAAAATGTCCCCAGTTTGGGGCACATAGGCTTCCATATTCTAAATATGGCCCAACCAATGAACCATTGTTCTATTATGCAGTGCATATTTCCTCTCCTTGATTGTCTTCCCAATATGTATCTCCTCACTTTTCTCCACATTAAGGAGGAATTTAAAAGAAAAATTAGGCAGATTTCAGTTGAGATTCCTGATCCAAATCTTCTTCCAACTCGCCCACTTCTTGCTTTAACTGAGGTGAGAAGGTGGACAGATGACCAACCCGCTCCAAGGAGGTAGTTTGGCACTTCCAATATTATAATAAGGCTGTGATCCTCATTGTTAATCAGCTTTTCAATTTTAACATTGGTCAGTCAGATACCCAGCATCCATATCCAGAAGGATGAGAACTTGCTTCAGACTTCCACCCCTGGCCTCTGATTCCTCCCTATCAAGACCTTTGCCCCACCACATCCCAACACACACCACTCCCCTTCCCCTCCAGTGAGGCCTCTGACCTACCCCCTCACGTCTCTGACCCATCCCCACTGAGGTCTATGACCACCTCTTCCATTTCCTCCACCCCCTGGAATTGGTAGTTGCCCTGGGGTTGTCCAAATTGCTCCACACTGATTGAACTCTCCTTCCTGTCAACCCCACTATCAACCCCTCTTCCCTGCCCGAACTCCCACCTGCCCCAAAACCGAATGATCCTCCTTCACGATCGTTTGCTTGCACACCCCATCCTATCCCCACCCCGTGCAGATTTTCCTATGGCCTCCAACAACTCAGTTTTCTGATTGACATATTCTGATGGAGAACTGATTGGTGAAGTTATGTACACACTATGGAACTGAAACTTCTGCCTCTGGTTTCCCAAGGACATCTGAACACCTGGCCACCGCTTTGCCACCCAGCCCACTTCTGGCAGGTCAGCTGAGTAAGAATGCAAGTGTAGGTTTCATCTGATATCTAATCTATTGTCCTACCTATACCCTACTTAATCACTTACAATACTGTTCAAAGTAACCATGCTCCTTATTTTAATAACAAATTGAATTCATTTTGCTATTGTTCCTCCTGTGCCCAAGATCATATCATTTATAAGAATTGAGAGTGTACAGAACTTCTTGCAGGCACCACTATTTACCTTATTTCAGTCTGGAAAAATATATCAAACTCGTATTTTCTGTTTCCTGTCCTTTAAACAACTTTCTATGCATTCTGCCACATTCCTTCAATATCACAACCTGGATTTTCTTCTGAATTACTGCCTCATATTGGGGCAGATTTGGCATGATAAATATAGTAACATTCATTCTCTTAGGCTGTTTCAATTCTCCCACCAAAACACTACAACTAAATTCACCTTCTAAAAAAAAATATATTCTCTTTAAGGCACACTCTGAGCCCATTCCATTACATTTAAATTACGTCAAGGGAGAATGCCTAACTTATCTGAAGCATTTCCCTTAATTCATACCGCAAATAATTACTTACATTATGTAGTGGCAGTTAAAGCTGTTGCAGATATCTGAAGTACATATACAGCATAATGATATATTGCAGAGGTTATCATGATGGATAAAGTCAGCCATGACGAGACAATGTTGGAACATTTTGAGATCTGCAGTGGAGTCAAACAGAGTTGTGTCTGGCACTGATACTCTGGCATGTTCTTCATTTTGCTGCTTTCATGTGTCTTCAGTTAACCTACAGAGGTGTCTAATTATATGCCAGAACTTTTCCTTTCAATGCCTCCTTGTTGTCATTCAGCTGGTTCTTTAGCTCTGTAGTCTGGTTCTTGTAGCTTTTGGCTTCCCCCTGGAATATAGAACACTGCTGAGTCTTCTCTGCCAATTAGTTCGTCAGCTTGTTCAGAGTGATGTTAAATTCATTTTGCTTCTCTTCATAATTTTCCAAAGAAACAAACTTTGTCCTAGGAAATCCTTTAACATGTAAAGATTCTTCAACAGGTTTTCCTTTTCTTGGTGAAGCTCACTTGCTTCATCTTGAGTTCTTGTGTAATTCAGCAGAGTCTCCTCAAATTCCTTCTGCTGATTAAGACAGTCTTCAATTCTTCATGATGCTGAATGGTTACATATTCATTTTGCATTTGACCTTGACAATCAGTTATGCTTTTGACTGTTTATTTTCTTGCTGACCTCTTGCCAACTCACTCTGGGCTTCAGTGCATTGTTTAATTGCTACTGATAGTTCCAATGCAGCTTTTCCTGAAGTAATATTCAATGTCCTTTTAAGCTCCTCATGTTTTCCATGGCTACATATTGATTCTTCAAGGAGTCTTTCAGGGTTGCAACTTCTTTGTGTGCATTTTCTGCCTGCTGTTTTGCCTGGCTGTACATCTGGTTGAGTTTTCCCAACTCCCACTTTGATTTGCCAACTGTGGAATTGCCAGTCGTTATTTCCTCCTGGTACCTTTGTGTCATCTCTGAAATTTGTTCAGATCTGGAACAGCTTGGTTCACTGGAGACTTCAGTTTATCGTGCGCTTTCAAAAGTATATATTCAGTTTGAATTGTGCACTTCAAATCTTCCAGTTCATCTTTGATGTGAACAGTTTACTGGAGAACATCTTTATTCACTTTTTGCACATTTTGCTTCTTTTGCATTCCCTCAGTTGGTTTTCCTTCATTCATAGCCATCTGCTCATTCTGCCCTGCCATCTGCTGTTGCAGTTTGGATACTGTGACAGCATTTTCGAAAGCTCTATTTTTAAGCCTTTCGGCCATTACTTTCTTCTGCACTAAACTTTTTTGCTCATGCATTTCATTGCACCAACTTGGTCGGCAACTCTGTCACCCTCGCTCTGGGGTCTGTTGGCTCCTCTCTCAGGGGTCTTTTGCTACCCTCCCTCTGGGGTCTTTTGCTGCCCTCTCTTTGGAATATTTTGTTCAGGGTGTGCTAGACCTTCTCCTAGGATCTGCACTCTCCACAGCTTGGGGTTTAAAATATTTGTCAAAGCCTCTTAATATTTCACCAAATGTTGTTATGTATTGAGCTATACATTTGCTGTCAGGTACTTCACCTGCAAATGAACCAAAACACAAATAAAAACTTGTCAACTTGTACTTCTTCTGATTCCTTATTTAATCCTGTAATTCTCCTGTAAACTAAAATTTCTCTTCTCCAAGACTCCCAATCCTGGATCTAGTTTAGCCATTTTCTTATCAAAAATGGGTCTGGCTCTTCTAATTTTCTGTCTATGGCTTTTTTTTTCCTCTTGTTGTTAATGCTTTAAATGTCATTGCCTCTTTAAGGCTATCTGTGCAGTAACCATTTTTTTCACTCAGGCTGTCTGCACCTGTCGGTTCTCTGGGGAGGGTTTTTCCCTCATCGGGTGGGCTCGACAGGGGTGGGTGGGGGTGGTCGGGAAGCCCATCACCACCCGTGATTGGGGCTGGACTGCGATTTCACACTGGCGGGCCAATTAAGGCCCACTCAGCATGAAACACAAGCGGCAGTGCTCAGCGTTGCCTGTGTGGGGGTGGTGAGGAAGGTGAGTGTGAACTTCAGGCATGCACGCAGGTGTGCGCTGGAAAAGCTCCCTGCCTCAGGGAGATGAACATTTTTCAAAAAAAAAATAAAGGTCTCTAAAATGTTATAAAGCGTCCTCTCTCTGTGACTCTGTTATTAATTACATTTTTTAGAAATTATTTTATTTTTATTTGCTGTTGGAAACCTCATCCCGCCCGTGGATGAGGTTTCCTAAAAAATGCAAAGGCCACTTGGCCTTTTCGCCTGCCCGCCAACCAAAAGGTTGGATGGGCAGCGAAAAATTTATTTCAATTACTTTTTTAATGGCCTTAATAGGCCTTTTAATTGTCGGTGGGTGCCACCAATAACTATCCTTCCACCAACATCACTACAAAAATGTCTAGTGTTTGTGGGGCCTTGCTTTAAATTGACTGCTACACTACAGCAGTCAGGATACTTCAGAAATACTTCATTGGCTATAAAGCACTAGGGTTCTCTGTTGTAAAATTTCTCTCTAATATATAATGGGGATAGATTTTCATTTTTGGTGGTTGTGGAAAAAGGGCAGTGGTGGATTCACTGCCTGTTATTCCATTGGTTACTTGAAAAGGAAAATCAAATGGCCTGTCTGATCCACCATCACCCACTTTCTGCACGCACGCCGACAATTATCATTTGTTGATAGCTCCGCATATCTAGGTTCCACAATCACCAGCAATTTGTCACTTGATGCTGAAATCAACACACGCAAGGCAAAAACTGTGCTGTAAAGTCCAAACCAAGTAAGAGAATATGGAACAACAGAAACATTACTGAGAACACCAAACTGTGAGCCTACCAAGCCTAGGTCCTCAGCGCAACCCTCTATAGTAGTGAGACCTGGACAACATATACTAGACAGTAGAAAAGGCTGAACAGTTCCCTTTGCTGCCTCAAATGTATTTTTGGCATCTCTTGGCAGGACAAGTTCTCCAAAGCAGAGGTCCAGGAGTGTGCTAATTCCATCAGCATGCACTCATTGGTAAGCCAATGATGTCTGCACTGGCTTGGCCACATTCATCGAATCGATGATGGCTATATATCTGGAGACCTTCTGTACGGTAAATTGGCCAGTTGGTCACAATCTCCTGGGCATCCATACCTCCATTAAAAGGACACCTGCAAGTGACTGAGGAAGATGGTAGACATTGACACTGTCAATTGGGAGTCAGTCACTGATGGCCATGACCTCTGGAGGCTGATTGTTTGGAAGGGCATTGGAAGATGTGAGCAGAAATGAAAAGTTCAGCTGGCCGAGAAGAGGGCCCAAAGAAAATAAATGCCAGCGAATCATGCACCTTCTCAGTCCACTGTCCTCCTCTGCAACAAATGTGGCAAATATGCCAGAGTGGGGCTCCTGAGCCACACCAGGCGATGTTTAACATGGGTCCCAACCACAGTGCAAACCATCATCTTACGAGACAGAAGGCTGCTTACTGCACATATTGCAGGAGTAGTAATCCATCAGCCTGGGCTAATAATTCAGTAGAAAATTAGTTCTAGATTTTATAGAACTGACTTCAAACTGCCAGAATTGGATTTGAAGTCAGTTTTATAATATCTAGAAATAAAAATCTACTATTGACAAAACTAACCATGAAGCTGTCAGACTACTCTTAAAAACTTAAGTAGTTCACTCGTATCTTTTTGGGAAGGAAATCGATTTCCTTTATCCAGACCTGTTCTGGCCAATGTGTGCCCTCAGTCCCATGCTAATATAGTTGATTCTTAACTATATTTTGAATTGGCCTGACGAAACAGTCAATAAATTCCAGCTTCATCAGCAAAGCTAACATCTCAAAATTTAAAAAAATAATTACACAGAGAATAGGGTCAAGCTTCACTGCAGTAACTTGAGTAGATAATCTTGGTTCTTACTCCAGATCAGTAGAGGTTCTTCAGATGAGACATTAAAATGCAAATGGTTCACCTTCTTAGGTGAACGTAAAATATCCCATTCAAAGAGGATTGAAGGAATTCTCTGCATGTGCTAACCAATAACTATCCTTCCACCAACATCACTACAAAAAAATCTTGTGTTTGTGGGGCCTTGCTTTAAATTGACTGCTACACTACAGAAGGCAGGATACTTCAGAAATACTTCATTGGCTATAAAGCACTAGGATTCTCTGGCCGAGAAGGGGGCCCAAAATTTCTTTCCTTTAATATATATATTTTGGGGGTAGGTTTTCACTTTTGGTGGTTGTGGAAAATGGGCAGTGGTGGATTGACTGCCTGTTATTCCTTTGGTTTCATGAAAAGGAAAATCAGATGGCCTGTCTGATCCACCATCACCCACTTTCTGAACCTGAACATTTACCATACAAAATTACTATTAAGTTAATTTCACTTCCCAAGTTGTTCATCCACGCAAAACACAAACTTTACAGGAATGTGTGGTCAACTCAATAGGCAAGGCAAAGCAATATGGTTGACAGATTCAAGTTCCTTGCATACCATATGAGGTGTCAAAAATATAGTACAGGCTAGTCACATTCACATCTGTAATGTTGGCTTCATGTCATTGATTTAACTCCAGCAGAGGTAGATTAGCTGAACAGACAACGTGACTTGCGAGGGCAGTGGCAATTTTGATCAGCAGTTCAACTATACAATCCCTGACATGGAGAGCTTGGGACTGAAGTCTATTACTGCCAGCTAACTGGAGAGGAAGTCAACCTGAACTAAGTTCCAATTGTAAACAGTTTGAGAGGCAAAGGACTCTTTCTTGGTAGTTGACTTATACATTGAAGCTATGCCAATATCAAGGCCAATATTGTTTACTACTTTTAATATTGCAAAAATTGATACAAATTTGAATTTCACGGCATCCTGTTTTTTGTTCATATATTACATACAAAATAAATGGATATTTTTGTTTACAATAGGATTTGTGGTATTAGCATGCTGATCAATGTGTCTTCTTGGAGGAAGATAGAAAAAACACACTTGGGGGCAGTTATGAGATTACAATGGGCCAGAATTTCAGTAGGATTGCCACTCTGCTACTTTTCACTTACCCTGATTGGGAGCTGCACATTTCTTGCCCCCTCTTCTGTTCTGGGCCTGGTGAGAAATGTGCAGCGCACCTGGTTTCCGAGTCCTTCCAGTGCGGGGTAGCAGGGTAGCAGCGTCAGGGGAAGTGATGTCGTGTCCCCTTTTCACATCACTAGTTGCCGTAAACCAAGTAAGTTTAAAGGTCCCTATGTTTAAATGCCCTTTGAGAGGTCTGGGAAGAGATAAGTGTATAATGTAAGTGGGCAGGATTGCAGGGTGTGGGTAGGCGGTAGGATGGATTGGGGGGGTAAGGGTAAGTTGGGGGCTAGGATGGTCAGATGGGGTAGGGGGCTAGTCGGGGGATAGAGGGGTAGTTGGGTGGTCAGTTGGATGGTCGGGTGGGTGGAGAGGTGTTGGGGTGGTCGAGGGGTAGTTAGGGGGTCAGTATCATAGTTACCCAGAAGTGGTTTTAATCCTTCTAATTTCTCCTGGGTAACTATTCTGCTCAGAGAGCCGGAACCATCCAAAGTTTCTTATTTAGATCGGAGGTTCAGATGATCCTCAGTGCAGGGCAATTGCTAATCAGAAGTTTAAACTTCCCAAGCAATTCCCGTGCAGTCTTTGCATGGGGACTTCTGGGGGTACCCACACTGCATCGTCTGGGGTACCTCTGGGGTACGACTCCCCATTCTCCCAGAGATCGAAGTTCTGGGCCAATATCTCTTACAGTGAGAGGTTTCAATTTTACAAACCTCATTCCCTACCTCTTGTTTTTTGAGAGCAAAGGGAAACTCCTAATCCCGAGATGTTGAACACAAGAAAATATTTAGTGCAGATCTTCAATTTAAGTTTACCAGTAACTAAACAGAAAACAGGGGAACAACAAACCTCAAGGTCTCTGCACTCATTGAGAACTACTAATCTTTCAATGTCAGTCAGTTTATAAATAATAATAACCAAGCAGCAATTTAATCAATCTCTCACCAACCTGTACTAAACTGCAGCACAGTATTTCAAGATATTTTTTTCATATCGGTATTCATATAGAGGCATTTGCAGCTTTAACAATGCCTTGAAATGGTCATCATAGCATTGTACTCATTCAAATCATTTAGGGCAGAATTTTACATTCGTCAGGCAGTCGTGCGCCCAACCCGATCAGGAGTAAAATCACACGCGATGACGTCGGGTGAGTGTCCTGACATCATCGCACACTCTCACGATCTTTCAGTCCGCGGGCATGTGCGAAAGTCGGCAGCGCTCCCACCAACAATTAAGAGGCCTATTAAGGCCATTAAGCGAGTAATTAAGTTGTATTTTTTTCTGCCCGCTCAACCGTTTGGTTGGTGGGCAGGCGAATAGGCTAGGCGGCCTTTGCATTTTCTACAAAACTTCATCCACGGGAGGGATGAGGTTTCCAGTGGTAAGTAAAAAACACAAAAAATAATTTCAACTTCATTTTAAACATGTCCCTTTTCTCGTGGCTGAGTCACATGTGGGGACATGTTTATATCGTTTATTAAAGCTTTATTTTCCTTTGTCCAAATCTTCAGCACCCTAAGGCAGCTCTGTGCCCTCAGGGAGCTGTCAATGTGCGCTCCCCGCACAGGCATAGACTTCCGTGTTCGTCCTCCTAAGGCCCCCACCCCAGCAGCACTGAGCCTTTCAGCGTGACTTTCATGCTGGCTGCCGTTAATTGGCCAGCCAGCGTGAAATTGCGATTGAGGCCCGATTGCGGGCGGCGGTCCATTTCACGGCTGCTCCTGGGCCCACCTGATGAAGGGAAAATCCTGCCCTTAGTTTTCAAATTCACTCACTCTTTACAAATTGTCCAGCCAAATCTAACAGCCTGTAAATTTGTTTTAACCAAGTAACCCTTGCTTGTAATTATCTTCATACATGTAGAAATGGGGAGAATGCCTGTGATTAATTTAAGGTCAGAAATCATGTAAAACAATAAATTACAGGAATTAGGACAATCTTTCAATGTTGTCATGGCTCAATATTATTTTTGATAGATTTTAAATTTTGGTTTTCTCACATTAGCTTGACAGGATTTAAGATTAGAACACATACTACAATAATTTACAGTTCTCATGGATTTCTTCCTAGTGGTCCCAAATGTGAATGTATCATCTCCCATTGTCCATTTAATATAGAGCAACAGTGGTAGTATTGTTGGAATCCAAAGAACAATAGATTCTGTTGTGAGATTTATTGATTACACTTTAAAACATACCTATTTAACAGTATTAAAACCCAGTGCTGAACACAAAGCCCATGGCTCCTGTTCTATACATTCCCCACTGTTATCTTTACCTTTTAGATCAATGTCAACCCAGATCTATTATGCTTAAAAGGTTTAGTTCTGCCATATCTTGGAGCTGTATATTAAAACAATTCTATTGTGATTTGCAATGTTACGAGAAATTTGGTGAATGTGAAATTGTTCAGCTATTTAAAGTATGGTCTGAGGAAAGCCAATAAAGAATGTTTATTTAGGAATAAAATAAAATGATGAAAACAGAATGAAAATCAAAATGGAAGATTTATGATTCCATAGCAATTTGATTTTTATGGTCTTTGGATTTTAGAATCTCCTTCTAAACCCTCTTCCCCCCCTGACAAAAGCACCATTACTTTCTGCCTGTTGTTATGATACCTGTAGAGTGATCTTTTTTTTTAAAAGAGATGAATTTTCCAAACGACCAATGGAAAGAAACCAATGAATAAGATTTCACTTTTCAAGACTTTTACTGTAATAAGCAAAGAAATATCATCATAGATTAAACATTAATTAACTGGCAACTGATACCTTAAACTAAAGAAAAGGATAGGCCATAACGTCCGACTAGCGTTGGAAAGTGCTGGCCCGCAGAAATTAGAAGAAATAAATGCACACTTACCTGGTCTTGAAAATTGCATTGCCACTTCTGCTCACAGGAGCTGCTTGGGGCCTGCATCAAAAGAGCCCTCGCAGGCCCCAGTGAAGTCTAGATCCAGCGTATTCATGGAGGACACCCCACTTTTTACAGCACTAGCTGCTGTAAAGCAGGTAAGTTTAAAGTGCCAGGGAAGTTGACAGGCCAGAGGGAAGGTAAGTGTCTAAGGTAAGTAGATAGGATTTGGGGGTTGGGGGTTTCCGGAGGTAGGGGGGAGAGGGTTGGGGGTTTCCGGAAGTTGGGAGGGGGTTGGAGATGTCTGGAATTTGGGGGGAGGGGGTTGGAGATGTCTGGAGGTCGGGGAGGGGAGGGGTTTGGGGATGTTCAGAGGTCGGGGGGGGTGGGGGGTCCGGAGGTCGGGGGGCTTGGCGGGGTCCAGATGTTGAGGGGATGGGATGGCGGGGGAGTCCTGTAGGGTCAGTCTGGGTCTTTACAATAGTTACCCAGAAGTTAGAAGAGGTTTTAATTCTTGTAGCCTTTACTAGGTAACTATTGGTGTAACCCCAGTGGAACCATCCGAAGTTTGCGAATTAAATCGCATTTCGATGGTTCCCAGCACAGTGCAATTGTCCAGAGGAAGCCAGCACTTCTGGTTAACTGCCATGCAAACCCTTGCCTGGGAACTCGCCAGAGGGATTCCCCAGCACATCTTTGGGGTACCCCCCAAATCCGACGCTGGGGAGCGCGGAAGTTATGGGCCAATATGTCTCACATTAACTAACTAACCCAACTAAAATATTCCTTTCCAAATGCTTTCGCTCTGCACCATACTTCGAACAGTGCGGAAAACACACTTTGGTGGGCCATAGTTCATGGTAGCATGTAGTTTCAAAGTTACCCCCAGCTCTCCGCAGCGGCCTCTCCCTGCCAAGCCAGGTTGAAACTCCCAGTGTCCTTTGACAATCATTTCACTCTGCTTGAGTTTTCCAGATCCAATTATCACCCAGAAAGGCTCACCTCGACAAATTCCCATTCCCTAATTCTTCAGAAGCCACATCTGTTCTGTTCCCTTTCTTTTGAATAGAATGTAAACCCATAAAAGCATCCTGCTTGGTCTTTTACACAAGCAGTTTTCCCCATTTTGCCTCAGCGGCAGCCTTTCTTCTGATCTGTGAGCTCTTGTTGGAGGTGCTGACACCTCAATTGGTTTATATTTGAGTTTTCCTCATCATGCCAACCTGAGATCACATGGGCACTTCTTAGAACTGAGGTGTTTATCTGTAATGCACCATCTCCCTTCTCAGGACTTTCAGTTTTACTTTACGTTCAAAGGTACATTTTAAAACAATCATCTGGTAAAGTTTAGCATTCATGATGCTGCTAAGTGGTTTTAGTGGTAACGCTAGTGATCACAATTTAAAGAAATTTGAAAACTCTAAATGTCCCAGTCAGCAATGCATTATAGCTTGAGTTTCAGGAAGATGCTTTCATTTACAAAAACATCAATATCGCCAAGGCGTAAAATGACGCAGGCGTGCGTCCTGACGTCACCGCGCATCATTTAGATTTTCAGTTCAGCGGGTGTGCAGCCAAGTCAGCTGCGCGCCCACCGAACTGTCAAAGGCCTATTAAGGCTATTTAACAATCAATTAAATCATTGACCTGAGCTGCCCGTCCAACTTTAAGGTTGGTAGACAGGCGAAGAGCCCAGGCGGCCTTTGCATTTTTCATGGGACCTCATCCATGGGCAGGATGAGGTTTCATGAACGTTTTTAAAGTATTGGAAAAATTTTTATTAACATTAATGGACATGTCACTGTTCATGTGACAGTTTCACATGAGGGGACATGTCCTTCAAATTTTTTTCTCCCTTTATTCAAAGTTTTATACTTGAAACCAATCCCCCTGAGGCAGCTCTGTGCCTCAGGGACATTTCTGCACTCTTTCGCGCACATGTGTGAAAGAGCGCACTCCCTGACTCAGCCCACTCCCCCCACCCACTCAGGGAGCGCTCAGCCTTAATTGGCTCACCCACGTAAAATGACTGCATCCAGCCGTGCACAAACCACCCCCCCCCCCCCGACGGGGAGAAAATTCTCCCCAGGGATTGATCCATGTGCTGTTCGCACCAATCTGGTCCACACTGGCTGCCCAAGCTAACTGGTATGCCCTTGCCCCACTGTCAATGAGCCTAAGTTGCTGTGGCAACATACATATTGGAGCCTAGAGCTATGGATAGAGATGTCAGAGGCTCCAATTTCTTTCCACCACATGGCTGACCAGGAATCTCTCCCACTCTTACCATCTGCCAATGGCATGTATTAGAATGATTTACAATTACAAATACTCAACCTGTTTGGCCACGTTGTGAATGCACCTTCTTTGGCCATCAAGTCCTGGAGCAGGACTTGAACCCAGAGCATCTGGTTCAGAGGCAAGGATGCTACCCACTGTGCCACAAAACCTCCTCTTAACACCCTTAACAGAGTAAAACATCAGAAAGAACTTCATAGGATTGTTATCAAACAAAATTTGACAACAGGAAATATCTGAGTAGCTCACCAAAAGCTTGTTCAAAGAGGCAGGTTTTAAGGAATGTTTTAAAAGAGCAAAGAGTGGAAGAGACCTGGGGCTGGATTTCATGGGGTTCCATAGTCCAGGCTAAAAAGTCAGGGGAGAGTCGGTCCATTATCCTGATAACTGCTTCTAAGGAGGTTTGATGTTGGGAGCACCACTAATTGCTTTAAGGCAACACTTCCACCCTTAACTCAGGGGAAAGCCTTGATTTAGAGAGCTGCCAACCAAATGTATGGCCGGCAGATCTGTAGCAGTACCAGCCGGGCGTGGTGGCCACTGCTGGGTCAACAGGTAGTCCCATCACATCCCTGAGGAGCCCAGGTTAATCCAGGATCATCTCTGATGGGGCCAGGGGCTTGCAAAGGTGGTTCCCCGCCCCTGCTTGACATCAGCCTGTGCAGCTAAAGCTACGTGGGCCTCCATCCAGCACAGGTAAAATGCCAGCTAAAAATCAACCTGGGTCAAACATTAGTTAAAGGCAAAGCATACTATAAATAAAAAAAGGTACATTTCAGTTTAAATAGTTGATACAACAAAGGTACATAGATACAAAGATATAGCTACAAGCCCTCAAATTACATCCGCCACTACTGTGGTGCCATGTGCAATCTCGCAGCCTTTTCACCTCACCCTCCATTATGCATGATCTCTCACTTCTCACTCAATTGTTTATGTCAAGTTGCATTCACCAGCAGGCGTATTCCATCTGAGGTACCCGGACATAGTTAATGCTGACCAGGGTGTATGTCTACCAACCATCTGCCACTTAGGTCACAACAGTCCTGATATCACAGAATCCCTTTTAAATGGCCTGGTTGGCTCTGACAAAACTGAAACAATAGCAATGGGCTTGTCTAATCCACAATCCCTGTCTTGAGTTCTCTGTCCTGTCCAGCTGCATAACACACACAATAATACAGTCCCTGCTCTATTCTCAGAGCCTTGCTTCAGCACCAAGATCTGTTCTGAACTTGCTGCCATAATACCTGACACCACTGCAATTAGCTTTCTATCTACATTTTGCTTTAACTTTCATCCCCTTAGCAAGTTCAACTTGCATGGACATTTCTCTATACCTAATGATGTCATAACCAGGACACCAAATACTTGCCTCTCAGAATACACCACAGTTTCACTTTGGTTTTATAGAGGAAATTGAACAAAAAATAAAATATAGACTTTTCTCAAAGCATTTGGGTCATCACACTATTGCAGTCTGCCATTTTATTAAAATCCTGTGATGTGATATTCTGGCACTTTGGAGTTAATTTATCATTTTATAGATTATTTGGTAATATATTGTGGTTGAAACTAGATTTTCCCACTGTTTTTTTTTAATGTCCTAAAAGACAGTTGTGATCTCTTAAAACAATCTAGTCATTTTACCAGTTGTGTATTTTGTTGTCATCTGTGCATAACATCAAAGCTTGTAGATTAAGTACCTTTTAGAGAGAGATTGCTCAAACACACAAAAAAGAAAACAGTTGTCTACACAGGTTAGAGAAGCACTTATGCAGGCTTGCTGATGAATCCTGGAGTGATTTCCTGAAGGACAGTATGGTAATCATTGGGGGTAATATTGTGGGATAATTCACACCAGGATAAAACAATATATCAGTAAGGCAATTATGTAAGTCATACTTTCACTTCCCAGTATATCAAAAAGCATCTTAAATGGGTCACCAAACCATACTCTCTCAGAGGGTTGGAACTCTCTGCCTCAGAAAGTGGTGGAAGCAGACTCATTGAATATTTTTAAGGCAGAGGTAGATAGATTTTTGTTAGGCAAGGGGCAAATGGGAATGTGGAATTTGAAACACAAGCATGATCTTATTGAATGGCGGAGCAGGCTCAAGGGGACGAATGGCCTACTCCTGTTCCTATTTCTTATTTTCTTATGCTATGTTCTTATACTCTTGAGTACACTTATGGAGACTTTATTTGGTTCCTGTATCCTTCCTATCCCTGTTATTCTGAGAATAATATTCACCCAGGAAACAGGGAAGTCCAGAAAGTGCAATTTATGGTCGATAAAGATGGAATTGATTTTACCCTTCTCCTTGAGGTGCACTATTCACTGATAGAGCAATCAAGAACAAAGAACTGACAAAATTCAGTGTCCATACAGTTTATGATGGTCTTAATTATGATTGATGAGGAAAGGAAAGCCTGAAATAAGGATATAAGATATTGTAGCAGAGGAGGTGATATGGCCCTTCCTGCCTGCTCTGACCTTTAATGAACACAGTTGATGCACAATCACAGCTCCACTTTCCCACCAACCCCGTAAGCCTTGACTTCCTTAGAATCCAAAAATCTATTGATTTCAGTCTTGAATAACAGCATTCACAGCCATCTGGAGTAGAGAATTCCAAAGATTCACAACCTTTTGAATGAAGGAATTCCTCCTTATCTCAGTCTTAAATGATCGACCCTTTATCCTGAAACTATGTCTCCTAGTTCTAGATTCTCCAGCCAGGGAAAACAATTTCTCATCTTCTAACATGTAACGATCTCTCAGAATCTTGACCCTTCAATGAGATGAGCTCTCAGTCTTCTAAAGTCCAGGGAATATGGAACATTTCTACTCAATCTCATTGATCCCTGGGATGAGTGGGTTGTCCTATTCAATGTGGTGAACATTTCTTGCCCCCCCTCCAAGGCAAGTAAGCATACCCTGCCTTAGGCATGGAGATCAACACCATACATAGTACTCCAGGTGCAATCCCACAATGTCCTGCACTAAGCGAGACTTCCTCTTTCTTGCACTGCAAATTCCTTGCAATAAGAGCCACCATACCATTTGCCTTCTTAATTACTTGAGATATGCATATTAACTTGGTGCTTCTTGTACATGTACACCAAATATTTTAAATATTCAGTTTTTCTATTCTTCCCACCAAAATGAATTAGCTCACATCTCCCCATATTATACTCCATCTGTCACCTTCTTGCCCACTTACTTAACCTATCCAAATTACCTTGCATACTCGAGGTCCTCCTCACAGCTTACTATTCCACCTTGCTTAGTATCATCAGCAAAGTTAGATACATGGATTTGCTTGAAAACTGCACCAATACTTGTCTTAGATCATCTCAGCATGTAAGCATGAAGTGATGTACAGAATACTGTATCTGATAACACTCATTACAAATAGAACTGTATTATTTAAATGACAGGTGGATCTTTGACTCAAACTAATGACTATTTTTTGCAAAGCGGTTTCTTTATCAATGATAAGGAACTTAAGGCTAAAGACTTATCTGTCTCTTTAGGAAAGTCAGCCTACTTGCAAAGGCAAATGCCTGATAAATTACTTAATGAGCAATATGCGTTAAATAGAGTGGTGAATGGAAAGCTCTACTGGATTTATGAACCTGGAGCGTGCAATATTAGCACTGCTGGCTTAGTGCTTGATGCAGTATGTTGTTATGGATCTCCCTTATACATTTCATTATAAGGAATCGACCACCCACTCTTGCAGAGGGATCATTAAAATGAAATCAAGCTAATACCTGCAAGGCAGGACACATCAACAAATCATATGCCATTGACATCAGATGTGCTGCATTTAGACACAGTGCTGTGTTGCTTGACAGCGTAGACTGTTAAATCATCCACAAAGAGCTAAGGCATTGATGTAAGTTATGAAAATTATAAAGTTTGCTGCTAGAAGTAAGAAAAGTTCATCATCATTCCAATATTGATATTTGTAGAGCACATCCAGTAGCAAATCTGGGAGTGGAAAAAAAAACAATTTCTGCCAAAAACAGGATTTCACTTACTATTTAATACACCAGATTGATGAAACACATTCTTCCATGACAAGGCATTCATTACCTTTTCTCTGAAGAAAAATGACTCTATTTTAATCCGATGCATCACCACATTTAGTTTATTAACCTTTTCTAACTCACTGGAGAAAAATAGAACTTTTTAAAAAGACATAAAAACCGATAGGTTATTATGGATGGTACAGTAATAATATCAAAACCATGCCATTTTGACTAATCTATGGGGAGATGCAGCCACTAATGTCTATATGATGTTGAAAAGAAAATAAATCATTTTAGTAGCAGTCTCTTATGAAAATTAGATGCTGAATTTAGTGTGGGCCTCTAGTATTGCTGTGACCCTCTGGGCACTCTAACTACTGAGTGAGGTGAGGTTAAATCAAAATACAAGTGGTAGACAATGAAATACAAATCTCCTCTCCCCCATTGCCATGGTGATCTTACGGCAGTCAATGGTGTTCAAAGTTTCTAGTTTTGAAATGCCACATTATCTATTTCATATGTTGAGTTACCTCCCCGAGGCCAAACAAATTCTGATTTGAGTGGATATGTTTGTTTACAATTAATTTTTAGTCCTGCTGTTTAAATTCTATAATTTGTACCCATCCAGTTTCTTCTCAAAAGGAAGTGATATTGATATGCGCACAGTTTGGGCATTTTTCTGTTGTGATACTAACGGCACATTAACACTGCTCCACCTTGCTGCAGACGCTCATTTTATCTCCAACTACATTCTTTTGTTGTTCTACAGACTGTCTATTAAGCTGTATGTAAAATATATTCTCGTTAAGGCAGAATGCAAATTCTGCATTATAACTAACATGGATACATTCAGAATTTCCAGAGGGCCATCAGACATTATGGGCTGAATTTTCTCCCTGTCGGTGGGGGGGGGGGTTGTGCTGGGGCGGGTGGGAGCGAGTGCGAGCCCGATCGGCACCCCAGATTGTGTGCGCGCTGCCATTTTATGTGGGCAGGCCAATTAAGGCCTGTCCAGCGTGACACGTACACGGAGGCGCTGTGCACTCCCTGTGCGGGCGGGGGGATTCCCCTGTGCTCTTTCGCACATGTTATTCACAGAAATAAGAGCACAGGGCTCTCCCTGAGGCATGGAGGTGCCTCAGGGAGATTAGTTTAAGTTCTGGAAAATTTAATAAAGGTTAAAAAAAACTTTAAGAAACTGTCACATGAGCTGTGACATGTCCATTAATTTTTTCAAAATTTTTAATTTAATTAATAAACCCTTCATGAAACCTCATCCCGCCTGTGGATGAGGTTTCATGAAAAATGTGAAGGCCGCCTGGGCTTTTCACCTGCCCACCAATCTTAAGGTTGGATGGGCAGCATTCTTAACAACTTTAATTACTTTGTTAATGGCCTTAATAGGCCTTTAACAGTTCGGTGGGCATGTGTGCCCGCCAAACTGACAATCTAAATGACGTGTGGTGATGTTGGGACACCCACCTGATGTCACCATGCATCATTTTATGTGTCGACGAGCAGGCCCCGCCCCCGCTCACTGACGAGAAAATTCTTCCCTATGTGACCAATTACTGCACGCTGCTTATTTCTCTTAAATGGCAGCTTTGCATGTTTTCTTTCCCAATTAACTTTAGCTCAGCAATCATTTGCTCTGTGACCTGATTCCGAACTTATGGGATTTATTTTCAGAAGTTGCATTTAAATTAATTCTTTCTCTCAGTTACTGTGAGGCCTCTCCCATATCTTGGTTTGAATTTTTATATCTCTTATCTCCTGCACACTTTCTTGGAGTTCCATCCCTTCCTTTATTCCACGGGTTTATGGTGCTGGACAGCAGTTAATAATCATGCAAACCTCTCCTGGGGCAGAATTTTACTCTCGTTAGGCGGGCGCGTGCCCAACCCGAACGAGCGTAAAATGAAGGGCAATGATGTCGGGCGAGCATCCCGATGTCATCGCGCACTTACGCGATATTTCGCTTGGCGGGCATGCGTGGATGTCTGACCCGTGCCTGCCATTAATTAAGAGCCCAATTGACTCGAATCTGTCACTTGCCTGTCCAACCATTCAGTTGGCGAGTGGGCGAAAAAGCCAAGCAGCCTTTGTATTTTTGGCAAAACCTCATCCACATGCGGGATGAGGTTTCGACCAGTGATTAGACAAAAAATTTAAAACGTTTAACACTCATACTCAACATGTCCCTGCTCATGTAACAGAGTCACATTATTTTTATTATTTTTAATATCTTTGTTTTTATTGTTAAAAATCTTCAGCTCCCTCAGGCAGCTCTGTGCCTCAGGGAGCTTTTACTACCCACACCCCTGTGCATGCGCACACTTCCGCACTCGCACTCCTCCCACCCCCACCACAGCTGAGTGCTGCAGCGCATGTTTCATGCTGGCTGGCCGTTAATTGGCTAGCCAGCGTGACATCCATGTCAGGGCCCGATCGCGGCTTTGCGACCGCTCCCAGGGCCGCCCGACGAGAGCAAAATTCTGCCCCTGATTTACCTAGGAGAGGATTAGTAAAGCTGATAGCTCCCCAGTTTGTTTAGGAACATACAATAATTACCAGAAAAAAATGTGGTGTGCGTAAGGTACAAGTAGAGAAAAAGTCAGAAATTCTACTTTCGTAACTTCCAGTTCAAAAGGTTGTGTTCATGAATTAACTGTTCTGAAGGTTAACATAAATAAACACAATATAACTCCATGCCATTCATCCTTGGGATTGCAAGGATGTGGATACGTACCTGACAATAAATTTAGTCTTATCATCCAATCTCATATCCATAAAAGTGATATACAAAATGGTGTTGTACTGCTACAAGAGCAAATGTACTCAAAGTCTCCTTGGTCTGATCATCCAAAGCTGCAAGTTTATTAATACCAACACTAAAAATTAATCCAAATTTTTTTTAAAATCACCAGTCAAAAATAGACTTTTAATTTTGCCAGTTATAGGCTAAAGTGAGACCTTGGTATAATTTAAGCTTTATACAATTGGATTTTTTTAAAAACTGAAGTGATACATAGCGAAATTCTTCCTGCTGCACATAAAAGCTTGACTGTGATCCATTCAAGGCTGTGTTTACTGGCAGCTACAATGCAAGCTTTCTCTGTCAATTTCTACTCATGCCAACATGATTCAAAACTCCTCTTAGATCATGCTGCCATCTCATTTTGCCTTTAAACCTAAATGGACATGACTCTCACAGTTGATAGAAGTATACAAGATGAGTCTGGAAGCAGTAAAAAGTCACAGAAGAGGTAGATTAGAGAAAGGTTGTTTAATTTTTTTTTAGTCCTTTGAAATTCTGTCTACCATGTATTTCTGCATCCGTAACAGCCCTTGTACACAGTGTGGTTTCAGCCTGTAGAGTTTTTGTGCTGAAGCCTGATATATCAGGGTCAATAAATGTGGTTTTGGTGCAGCAGTGCCAGAACTGTAAAGAACATTATGTTGATGGTGTCTTTGTGCCCCAAAGTTCCTCTTAAGACTTGGCCATCAGGCATAACAGTTGGGGCAAGAATGAGAGATGTGTCATTGCAAAGAGTTGGCTATATCCAGGAGTGAAGCTTACCATTTTTAAAATGGTTTTCCCTGAATCACCTGTCAGCAAAAGATACTTCACATGTAGCCACTCCCTAATTTACATACAGCTGTAAGGGCCCTGTGCACCATTTGTGCACAAACACTCGGAGGCAGATTTTAACTATTGGGTAACAGACCAGCAGAATACCTACTAAGATAAAAGCAAAAGCTGGCTGCCCCATTGTCCCAATGGGATACTTAGGCCACATGACCACAGGGCTAGAGGGCTTCAAGTGGGAAATGAGCGCCAATTGCCCTCGATATTGGGCAGCCGAGCCAGCTTCTGCACTAGAAGTAGGTAAGCTTGGTGGGGAGAGAGATAGCTTCTCAGGGTTGAGAGGCAAGCCTGGGTGCAGCAGGTCATTTTTGTGGAACCCAGAGGAACACTTATTTTTCTTCTGGCCCCACAAAAAAAAATGTAAACTATCTGCTAGGCTAAGCTCCTCTTCAGTTGGACCACCTGCTGATAAACTGAGAGCATGCACAACACTAGTAATGTCCTAGAATAACATATGTCGGACTTCCATTTTGTATACTAAAAGGACCTACT
Source organism: Cetorhinus maximus (assembly GCF_964194155.1). Classification (NCBI taxonomy): domain Eukaryota; kingdom Metazoa; phylum Chordata; class Chondrichthyes; order Lamniformes; family Cetorhinidae; genus Cetorhinus; species Cetorhinus maximus. The sequence goes on along the minus strand of NC_135888.1, from coordinate 81,580,696 downwards.
AACCAACACAAGCAGGCAACTTGGCTGTCTGGCAAAAGGCAATGTGGTGGTAAACTTTCTATCACATTTTAAGAGTACTATAGCCCAGTTTCCACCTAGCAATGCCAGTGCAAAATTATACTTAAAAGTGCAAATTATGTGGTAGGAATGGCCTTCTGTATCTCATAGCAAAGGGAGCCGATATGCAATGCAGATCAGCTGTTGGGGTGCCTGGCATTGTATTATTGTCCCCATCACCAAAGAAAAGAATCTTCACTGCTTAAACCTTGGCGTGTTCAAAGAATTATGAAAATGTCTCAGAGTATTATTTCTGAGGCTATTGTATGGTTAATGTAATAAGTGATAGCCTTTCTAATGACAGCTCCATTCTGACAGTTTAGATCCTGATGATATTTCCTATTAGAGAACACTTTTCTTTCAAGAACATGACAAGGAACTGAAATTTTATCAGTCACTATCACAATAGATATTTTTAATATATATTGAGGTGACAGTTCAGTGGAATCTAATAAAATAAACCTTCTCAGTTTCTTATTAATCTGTTTACAATATCTTTCTCATGAACTAAATGAATTGCAGGAAATTGCCACAAAACTGGAATTGTATCATGAAAGCATAGAAAAGAGACAACATTTATCAATATCAATAAAACTGCAGGTATTTTGAAAGAACCTAATATTTTAATCCCAGTCCCATCACACCATCATCCACTTCAGACATCTCATGTGATAATTAGTCTATATAATCACTTACTTGCCTTGCAAATTACTTGAAATAAAAGGTTTATTTCAGTATTAACACTCAAGGAACATCCTTAAGGTTTTATCCCCTGGGGCTTTCTGCAAAGTGCCAGGTTTAAATCTTATTGGCATAATATTAGATGAAGCAGAGTTCTGAATGTTCATACTTTTTGATTTGTAGGCAAAGAGAAAAATGCATTTATATAGCTCTGTCTCACACCTCCAGAACATTCCAAAGTACTTCACAATAAATGATCAACAATCACCAAATTAACATTGCACATGGTTAGGCCCATATACAGCAAATAAGACAAATAACCAGTTAAACTATTCTTGAAGGGACGAATGTTGTCCAGGATACTTGTAGAGTTCCCTGGTCTTCCACAAATAGAATCATGAGACTTTTACAATCAACTGAGTCTGTATTGTAGGAGGTTAACAGTACCAGTACTCAGTTCTGTCCCAGGCTCTTTCAGTTTGAATTTGTTAAGCAAATTGCATGGTACAATTCTATATTATGTTAATGGGTTCTGTACAAACATATTAATGTATTTTTGCAGCTAATGTGTTGCTGCTCACAGCATCATTCAGAACAGCTCAAAATAACTAGACCGCAGCTGCAATAATAAATGATCTTTGTACAGATCCCATTAACATATGTATAATGTAGAGTTGTATGATGTAGTGTGCTTACTGAGTTCATTCTGAAAGGGCAAGAGCCAGGCTTTGAGCCCCAGGACACAACACAGTATTGGGAGTGTGCTTTTGGACTTGTGCACTTGTTCAGATTGGCAGCAGGGGCAGTGTCTGATTTTCTGCCCTGTGATTGAGTCTGCATGTCTTCTACCTCTTCATTTCCAAGGAAATACTTCCAGCAGTGTTTCCTCCAGAGTTTTTCCCTATAATTAGCTTTCAAACTCACTCGCTGACCACACCTGTCTCCCATTATTAACAAGGTATTTCTATCCACACCTCTGGAATTTGAGCTTCCGTGTCCATTTGCATGCATATTTTTGCTGCTTCTCTGGACTAACGTCCATCATTTCTATTTCCTCTTTATCCTTTATTTTTTTTTTACCCTCTAGACCCCACTCTTTTGTTGTCACATTTCCTCTCACGTACTCTGCTCTTTCAAACTCCTACTCCAACCCTTCAGCAGTCCTTGAACTCCCTCCTCTCCTGCTGCTATCTCAGGCTTGAATCCCATTACACAAGCCTACAACTTCCCTCTGTGCCTCTCTTGTCCAAAGTGCCCTCTGAGGCACCCATCACTGCCTCCTCACGAGCAGCAGTCCCAACTGCCCCATCCTACTCTCTCAGTGATCTTCCCACCCAGTCCACATTACTGAGGGCTAATTTTGCCAATCTCTTTCTCATTTCACTCACCTCTTCCAGCACTAAAGAATCTGCTAGTGGATTGGTCATCACTGCCCCTCTCTCCCCCAGGGCCATTTGCTTGTGAACAAGGCCCTTGCCATCGAGAGTTTATTTTGGGTGATTGCATTGACATTGTGACCTTGATGGAAGCCCTGGCTGAGTGATGACAGCTTTCCCCTTAATGAAGCTTTGCTGCCACTTCCACCACGTGCCCCACTCAAACCTTTACAAGAGCAGTTTCGTACTTATCACCAAATCACACCTTGGGTCCCCCTGCTCCTCTGGCACCATTTCCTCCTATGAGCACCTAACCTGATTCCACCTCATATTTGAAATCCTTGTTCTCTACAGCTCATCCAAGCACCAAGACAAGTTTCACTGAGGTATCTTCAATGCTTTCCTCTCTTAGCCTCTTTATTGAGTGACTTCTCATACTTGATGATTCAAACTTCTGTCACAGCTCATTGGACTCTTTCACCTTTGAGTTAATTTCCCTTCTACCCTCCCTAAATCACTCCCCCCATATTAACTGCCCTATGAATATTCGCAGCCATCCCCCCACCTTGCCATCTCACGTGACTTTGATACTTGCATCATGGCAATCACAGATAAAACAGTGATTATTTTCTTGTATCTTTCACCAGCCACAGCCCTATCCCCTCCAAACCCCACTTCCTCATGTATCTGCCACTGGGTAAATGCCTTCCAAGTCACCTGCAACTATATTTTCAAAATCGCAGTTGTCTAGCTTTGGCCCTCCATTCACCTTGACATTTCTGTAGCTATCAATCCACTGAACCACGCCCTTAATTCAACCTTTGATGTCCTATTCCCATTAAAACTATTTTTCCTGCGCACACTGATCATTCCCCTGCTGCTGAAACCTTCATCCATGTCTTTATTAGATAGAGTTAACTATTCCAGTACTCTCCTGGATGATTTCCCACCTTCCATCCTACATAAACTTGAGCTTACCCAGAGGGCATCTGTCACATGCTGGGTGGGCAAATGGGTACTGACCATGCTTACATCAGCCTTAGTGGTTGAGAAGAAGAAGTGTTCTCCCCGCAGCATATGTTGGTGTTTGTGGCATTTGAGTAGTCTGGGGGCAACCTGCAGGGGAGGCAGCTGGACACATACTCAGGACTCCAACACATGTCTTATTGATGATAATGAGATGGTGCAAGGGGTGCCTCAAGGTGTTTTGGGCAAGTGCCATCTGCTGGTATCGGCGCTGCACCTAGTTGCGCCTCCTTGCCATGGACGCTAAGACCCGTGTGCTATTCAAAGTGATGGACATCGAGTGTGTCCAAGGTGACCATTGGGGGAGGGGGTTGGGACCAGCCGTACTATCTTCTGGGGACTGATCACCAGTAGTGTGGACAAGAACCGCTGGAGGCCTCACATGGGCCACTGTGGTTGGGGTGCAGCGTGCGCGTGCAGACTACATGAGCGAGCAGCGCCAATAAATCCTCTTCTCTGTTTTGCAGGCAAAAACTCACCACAATGCCCAGGAGCGCCAGAGGACTGGAGGTGGGTGCGCCCTCCTCCAACGCCTCACACTCTTTGAAGAGCAGGCCATGGAGCTGGGCAGGAGTCAAGCGGCCAGGGCGGCCGGGGGCGGCAAGGCTGGGGTCCAGCGGCCAGGTATTTGAGGTCCACAGCCCCATCCACTCTGTCTCCCCACCATCCAAACCACTGATGGTTGCTGCAATTGTTAATGCTGAAACAATGCTCATTCACAGACTGAGACATTCTGACGTGTGGGTCATACAGAAGGGACCCTCGTCCCCTTGAGGAATCGCTTCTCCACCACCTTCCAAAGTCACCTTATCCCATTTGTGACCACTGTCACCATGGTCTAACATACCATTGGATTGCTGCTGCACAGCCAAAGACTTATTTCATCTGAGGGGGTTTGGGACCTCCAGCACCCTTTCAGCCAGTGCGCCCCACATTACTTTGTCCAAAAGGTCCTCAGCACCTCAGCTGTGAACATCATGGCACTCAACTTAGATAATGCCACCATGTTACTCATCCCTGCGCCAAGGGGAAATGTTGCCTTCTGCTCACCCGGTCTATGTTCCTCCTTATGGAATGAAGGCCAATAATGTGACCTCTCAATCTCCTGCGATCAACAGCAAATGTCACAACTGTTTGCGATGTTTCCTCAGCCCCGCAACTATCCAGGCCACAATGCATCCAGGTCAGGTACCTCTGCACTCTCCCCACTCCTATGGTACATAACATGCACGTGGCATTCCTGAGGCCATCTGACCAGCCTGTTTGCATGTGCATTTAATGGTTGGGGCTTGTCTTGACTCTTTTCCACCTCACCAATGTTCTTCTCCTTAGGATCTTGAAGGGTGAGTGACTTATGAGGCTGGGGGGGGTGAAAGGGATGAAAGGTTGTACTGAATGTACGCTAACTGATGCAGTGTCCTTGTTGTTAATTTCAGCATCACCACCAGAGCGACCCAGACCTCGACCCCGCAGCCCCCCCTCCGCACCTGAGGCATCTTCTGTGGCCCCTTACACCTTGGACAACCTCTTGGCCCTGTGCCCCTTGTGCCTGTGCCTGCCCTCCCAAAGGTGGCTCCCCTGGAGGCTGATTGTCCAGTCCTGGCCTCCTCCATATTCTATCCCTCCCTTCCTCCTCAGAGGAGCTGCCTTCAGTGGAGATGTCAGAACCCTTATCCCCAGGCTAAATGGAGGCCTCCGGTAAGCTGCAGGCCCGAGAAAGATTACTGTCTGCAGACTGGTTTCAAAGTACACAAGAAGCTCTTGGAAATTGATGAGAACTGCCAACAATCACACGGGCAACTTTTAAACACTTTCAGCGATTAAAACTTTGTGTAAAACATGAACAACCCCCCTGAGTCAACATATCTCGACATTGCATGAGTTTTCTTAAATAATCTCCTACCCGTCTTCCCCTTGGGCCCGTGCTCCGCCCTGAAGTTTGCACGGGCCCCTCAAAATCCTGGACAATTGGCAAGTTAAGGGCCTAAACAAGCCCTTCAATTAATGGTGGGCAAACGCCCCGCTGCTGAGCGCGCCCACCGACCAAAATATCGCAATGCTGCGGGCTGACGTCAGTGCGCGACATTTTAAGTGCTGACGTGTAGGCTTCACCACCCACACGTCATTCAGAAAATTCTGGCCATAGTATACTTGGAGTTGCAAAAGGCATTTAATAAGGTGCCAAACAAAAGGTTAATATGCAAGATAAGGGCTCATGAAGTTGGGGGTACTATGTTAGAATGGATAGAGGATTGGTTAAAGAACAGAAAGCAGAGAGTAGGGAAAAATAGAGCATTTTAAAGTTGGCAGGATGTGACCAGTGGAGTGCCACAAGGATCAGTGCTGGGGCTCAGCTATTTACAATCTATATTAATGACTTCAAAGAAGAGCCAAGAGTAATGTATCTAAGTTTGCTGATGATAGAAAGTTAGGTGGGAATGTAAGCTATGAGGAGGATACAACTAGGCTGCAAATACATAGCTGAGTGGGAACAAGGTTACAGAGGGAGTATAATTGATAGTAACAATAGAAGTGCAGAATAATTTTTAAAAGGCGTGAAACATTAAAATTCTGATGTTCAGAAGGACTTGGGTGTATTCATACTTGAGATGCATAAAGTTAACATGTTGGTACAGCAAGGAATTTGGAAGACAAATGACATGTTGGTCTTTATTGCAAGGGGATTGGAGTACAAGAATAAGGAGGTCTTGCTGCAAGTGTACAGGGCTTTGATAAAACTACTCCTGCAGTACTTTGTGCAGTTTTGGTCTTCATATCGAAGGAAAGATATATTTTCCTTAGAAGAGGCACAACAAAGATTTGTTGTTTTTGTTTCTGGGTTGAGGTTGTCCTATGATGAGAAGCTGAGTAAATTGGCCCTATGGACTCTAGAGTTTAGAAGAATGAGACGTGATCTCATTGAAACATACGAGACACTGAAGGGGCTTGATAGGGTAGACATGAGAGGTTGTTTCCCTGACTGGGGGAGTGAGAACATGGGGCATGGGGGTCTCAGGATACCGAGGCCAATCTTTTAGGACTGGGATGAGTTGAAATGTATTCACTCAAAGGGCTGTGAACCTTCGGAATTCTCTACCCTAGACAGATGTGGATGCTCCATTGTTGAGTATATTTAAGGCTGAGATAGACAGATTTTTGGTCTCTCAGGGAATTAAGGGATATGGGGAGTGGGCAGGAAAGTGGAGTTGAAATCCTAGATCAGCCATGATTGTAGTGGATGACAGAGTAATCTCGAGGGGCTGTATGATCGACATCTTCTCTTACTTCTTGTGTTTTCTTATTCTAACTTAGAGAATTGCAGTTTGACTCCTATAAATATTCATTACATACATCTACTTTCACAATATGTGATCTTTGATTTCAAGAATGACATGAACTTCATTATGGTATTCTGAGCAATTCTTGGCCTAAATTAAGAATGGATTTCTAGACCATATTTTGCTTTTGGTTTTTAAAACAGTCAGTTATATGCAGATAAAAGCAAAATACTGTGGATGCTGGAAATCTGAAACAAAAATAAAAATAGCTGGAAAAACTCAGCAGGTCTGACAGCATCTGCGGAGAGGAAGACAGAGTTAACGTTTCGAGTCCGTATGACTCTTCATCAGAACTAAAGAAAAATAGAAATGAGATGAAATATAAGATGTTTGAGGGGGGTGGGGCAGGTAGAGCTGGATATAGGGCCAGTGATAGGTGGAGGCAAAGAAGAGATTGCCAAAGATGTCATAGACAAAAGGATAAAGGGGTGTTGACAGTGGTGATATTAGCTAAAGGATGTGCTAATGGTGACATTAAGGGTAGAAAGCAGGACGAGTGAGTGACAGATAGCCCTATGGGTGGGGTAGGGTAATTATATGCAGATATTGTCATAATTACATTCCGCACTGTATTCCCTTAATAGACAAGTCAATTATTGGAAGTCTGCTTCATCCCTAAAAATAAAATCTTGGGCTGCAGTTATCAATGTTTAGTTAGCTATGAGATTATAATCAGAGCAGTGCCATTTCTCCAGACAATAGAATTCTGACCACTGTTTCCTGGCTATTAAATTGGATGCATTAAACCAGATTTGTAGCATATTATGGATTTTAACACAATATCAAAGTAATAAATAAAGATCCTGCCTCTATATCCATATTTGCATTAGTATTATATTCAGAACGTGCAAAAGGCTCCAAGGGGACATTAAAAAAAATTGCTGTGGTTGAAATGTTGAAAATGGCAGAGATTGTTAACAAACAAGAACCGATGATGGAGGCCACACCCCAGCCTAGGTACCTAACTGCAAATTAACATACTGCATAATCTTTCAATTTATCTTTAACTTGTGGGTGACACCTTAATTTTTAAATAATCTCCTGCATTTGAAAAAAAGACTTGCATTTATATAGCGCATTTCACAACCACCAGACAATCTCAAAGCGCTTTACAGCAAATGAAGTACTGTTGAAGTGTAGTCACTGTTCTAATGCATATACATGTATTTACATTTAGTTTATTGGCGTTTTTATGTTGATAAGAATGGTTTGTGGAAACTCAAAAACAGCACAAAATATTCAATCAATTTGGCTACTTCCTCCACCTTCAAGATTTGACTTAACCTTCACCATCATAAAATTCTCAGGTTAGGACTGGTAATGGCATAAGTAGCAGTATAGCACGTGACTTCTAACTAAATTATTGAAAACATTTTACTTTACTATTTCGTTTTTAGTGATCTGATAACTTCTATGTGAAGAGAACAATAGTTACCTGAAGTAAATTCAACTGTTCAAATAAGATAACAACTCATAACAGCAAAAACTCATCCAAGCCAGGAGATTAGATAATTAACTTGAAATCAATAAATGTTACATGTGAGTTTTGTTCTCTCTGTGAGTCGAGGGTGGTAGCAGATGTTAGTACAGATGTGGCAGGGAGCATGTTCCAAAGGATAGAAACAAACATTCACACTGAAGAATGAGCACATTAATCATTATTACTGCAAATTTGTTCAGAAATTACTTGCAGGTGTAATCAATGAAATTTCAGTCAGTAATCAATACAACTCATTACATTTCACAGATAACAGGAAATTGTGGTTGAATGAATTTGCAAACCACTGAGTGCAAGAAAGAGCTACCTCCTGCAATTGAGAACCTGGCAGCAAACATGGAAATGACTGTCCTGCTGCTGATCATCAATTCTGCCAGCATTTGAACACTCTTAATCATCAAGCATCTGTTTTCTATGTATATCATCTACATCAAGTGGTTCCATTTATATTTTCAGACACCAAGATAAAATTTACCACATTCAGACATTTCTATTGAAAGTTTTAACTTTTACTACATTTTTATATACCTTTGTTTATTTTAACAAGATAGCTTGGTTCAATTGTGATGGAAGGAAAAGCTGTTTTGCAATTAAGTATTTGGTCCGATTGAAGGTTAATGATGGGTTTACTTTAAGTTGATATTAAAATTACATCATAATTTTTAATATCTGTACCTTAGCTTCATTATTTGCTTTTACTGAAAACACAAACGTGAAATATATAGTTCAGCAGAATTTCGGGCTGAAACACATATGCAATATCTAGAAATGATTGTCCTCTTCTAAAGATTTGTGCCACAAACATATCAGTTTAATGATCCAGAAATTGCTGGAATGGCACATTGTGGTGAGCAATGCGAATGGAACATACACTTCAGATTGCACTATATTTGTGCTGCAAATTACTGGCCATGCAAATCGATGAATTCACAGCAATATCAGTCTCCCACCTGGGGCCTCATGAATATCTAACTCTTTAATCGATTAACCATAAGGATAGAGTAAGAAACAGAGTAAATACAGAGAGGGAAAATTGGAGTGAATTAGAATCAAATTAGAGACAATTGCTCTCTTTAAGAGGAGAGAAAGAACAAAGAGAAATGAAGAATCAGGCTAAAAACAAAAAAAGGACTTTGTACCCAGTTGTGTTTGGAAATTGTTGTATTGGTCTTTGAGACGTTACCACTCAACAGCAGGGTAGGTAACTGGACTAAATGTACAAATATCCTTGAGCAATGAAGTACTAACCAACTTGATAAATCAGGATCAGCAAGAGTGAAACTGCTTTCATAAGAATGTAGAGATTGCTAGATGAAAACAAACAAAATCTATTTGGTTCAACTTCTGCCATACTTGTAGTCGCATGGTACAATTAACTGTCAAGCCATGGCCCTCCACTCATAATGGCAGTTTGGCAGCTACTGTCTTCTTAGCCCCATCTCTCTCCTATCTCCTCCACCCTCACTTTTGGTTAGCTGATATTTTTAATAGTTCCCTCTCCTGCAGTACTACATACCTCCCTTTGAAATCTGCTGTCACATCTCTTTCCTGAAAAAAACTCTTATCCCTTTTGTCCTTACTCCTCCATCTCCAACCTCCTTTTCCTCTCCAAAGTCTTTGAATCTACTTTCACCACCCAAATCTGTGTCCATCCTTCCTAGAACAAAGTGTTTGAATCCCCCGAATCAAGGTTCTGTCCACAATACCAAAGTGGCTCTTATCAGAGTCTCGAATGGCACCCTATGTGACCTGAGAGGAGTAAATTACTCCTCTTCGCCTTCTCAACCTGTCTGCAGCCTTGAACATGGTTAACCATGCCTCCTCTCACAACATCTCTCCACCGTCGTCTAGATGGGTAGAATTGCACTCGCCATGTTCCATTCTTATCTAATCATAGACAGGGAATCCCTGCAATGGCTTTGGTTCCGATTTCCACACTGTTGCCTCTGACGCCCCTTCGGGACCTGTTCTTGGCATTTCATTTTTCATCTCCATGTGATATCAAGACGTGGCTGAAGGCACTGGATGCTGCAAAGGCTATGGGCCTTGATAATATTCCGGCAAAAGTACTGAAGGCTTGTGCTCCAGAACTTGCTGCGCCTCTAGCCAAGCTGTTCCACTGGCATCTACCTGGCTATGTGGAAAATTGCCCAGGTATGTCCTGTGCACAAAAAGCAGGACAAATCCAAACCGGCCAATTACCACCCCAACAGTCTACTCTCGATCATCAGTAAAGTAATAGAAGGAGTCATCAGCAGTGCTATCAAGCAGCACTTGCTTAGCAATAACCTGCTCATTGACGTCCAGTTTGTGTTCCAGCAGGGCCACTTAGCTCCTGACCTATTAGAGCATTGGTTCAAACTTGAACAAAAGAGCTGAACTCCCGAGGTGAGGTGAGTGTGACTGCCCTTGACATCAAGGCAGCATTTGACCAAGTGTGGGATCAAGGAGCCCTAACAAAACTGGAGTTAATGGGAATCAGAGGGAAAACTCTCCACTGGCTGGAGTCATGCCTAGCACAAAGGAGGATGGTTGTGGTTGTTGGAGGTCAGTCATCTCAGCTCCAGGACATCACTGCAGGAGTTCCTCAGGGGAGTGTCCTCGGCCCAACCATCTTCAGCTGCTTCATCAATGACCTTCCTTCCATCATGAAGTCAGAAGTGCAGATGTTCGCTGATGATTGCACAATGTTCAGTACTGTTCACAACTCCTCAGATAGTGAAGCAGTCCATGTCCAAATGCAGCAAGACCTGGACAATATCCAGGCTTGGGCTGACAAGTGGCAAGTAACATTTGCGCCACACCAAGTGTCAGGCAATGACCATCTCTAACAAGAGAGAATCTAACCATCGTCCCTTTAATTTAATGGCATTACCATCACTGAATCCCCTGCTATCAGCATTCTGGGGGTTACCATTCACCAGAAACTGAACTGGACTAGCCATATAAATACTGTGGCTACAAGAGCAGGTCAGAGGGTAGGAATCTGCAATTGGTAACTCGCCTCCTGACTCCCCAAAGCCTGTCCACCATCTACAAGACACAAGTCAGGAGTGCGATGGAATACTCTCCGCTTGCCTGAATGAGTGCAGCTCCACCAACACTCAAGAAGCTTAACACCATCCAGAACAAAGCAGCCATTTGACTGGCACCACATCTACAAACATTCACTCCCTCCACCACCGACACACAGTAGCAGCAGTGTGTACCATCTACAAGTTGCAAAACAGAAATTCACCAAGACTCCTTAGACAACACCTTCTAAACCCACGACCATGACCATCTAGATGGACAAGGACAGTAGACACATGGAAACACCATCATCTGGAAATTCCCCATCCATGCACTCACCATCCTGACTTGGAAATAGATTGCTGTTCCTTCACTGTCACTGGGTAAAAATCCTGGAACTCCCTTCCTAACAGCACTGTGGGTGTACCAACACCATGTGGATTGCAGTAGTTCAAGAAGGCAGCTCCCCACCACCTTCTCAAGGGCAACTAGGGATAGGCGATAAGCGCTGACCTAGCCAGCAAAGCCCACATCCCATGAATGAATGAAAAAAAATCTACTTGATGCTATTTGGCAAAATCATCCAAAACTACAGTGTAGCTTCTAAACATATATCGATGGCACCCAGCTCAATCTCACCAGCACCTCTCTTGAGATCTCCACCATTTGCATGATTGTCTGATTGCTTGCCTGACATCCAGTACTGGATGAGCAGAACTATTGCGAAGATTGAAGCCATTATCATTGATCCTCCCAGAAACTCCATTTGCTAGCTATCCTTCTCCCTGGCAACTGTCTGAGACTAAACCAGACTTTTCACAACATTGGTGTCATATTTGACCCTGAGCTAAGCTTCTGACTGTTGTAAGATGTTGGGTATTGTTCAGTAGATCTTAAGGTATTCATAATCTTAGGTAGTTCAATAATTAACCGCTAGAAAATGCGTACATAGGTACAGTAAAGATCCAAGCTAGGAGCTGTCTCCATGTTTGCTTCTACACACGGCTCTGTGCAACGCTGCCCTGATCCCTTGGTGTGGGTCATGTGTTCTCTTATAGAACTATGTGAGGTTTACTGCACTCAGTTTCACATTAACCCTTTATGTGACAGATCCTTTTACTACACCTCCCCCAAGAATTTATCCAACATATTTACAAATTATCCAGTTTATCTCATGCATTTACATCATTACTACTACCCCATCTCCCCCCACTAAAGTCTCTGAGTTCATAGGTTCAGGCAGTCTGGAGGCCTTATAAATCTTCCATATCTTGTTTTCACTACTTTCGGAGGAGTGTGAGGCTCTGTCGCTGCAGGTAAACCTTGTTGAATCAGAAGTTGTCCTGGTATCTGGGTGTATTTTCATCCTCTTTTCCCAATCTTGGGCAATGATTCACTCTTTGTCGATTGCCCAAATGTAGTAATAAATGACGGTTGATTTATCCTATTTATAGGGCGGACGAACTCTGGGCTATATAGTATTTTTGTCTTTTCTTCCCTTGTATGACTTATTGTGATGCAAGCTGGGATGGAAGGTCGCTCTTCCTGTTGTCCGGGTGTGACTTGATAGTAAGCTCACAGTTGCATTTGTTTGTGTCGTGTGCTGTTGTCAATGGATGGCTGCTGCCTGGTTCCAGTGTTGTTTGTGGCACAGTCATGCTGTCTGGGGATTATAGCATCTGCTCTGTGGTCTCAGGGTTTATCTCTCCAACTGACATCAGAGCAGGAGGTTGAGTTCAATGCTGGTTCCTTGCTTATCTCACCTACTCGAAGCGTTATTACAACCATCTTAGTGATTGGCTGGTGTGACCAATGAGAGGCTTCTGGCACCTGTAACGAAAGTGGACAAACTCGCTCTGCAAAGAGAGAAGACAATTCAGAACTGAAGTCCAGTCAAGGCAATCTTTCTTGTTGGAGTTCTCGGGAACTTGTAATTCTGTATAACTTACAAGAGTAGTTGTCATGACATCTTCTGTTGTTTTGAGGAGACTCAAGGCTACGGCATCTCTGTTCAAGAGAGAAAAAGATTGGTTATGGGTGATGTACGTCAGCTCAAAAATCTGTTTGTTGCCATACCTTAATTGTCCCAGAATCATGCCTATGACTGGAAGTCTGATTCCTTTGGGCCCATAAAGTGGTGTTTCTATTGTTGGGAACAGAGGTCTCTCAGCTATGGTTCTTTGTCCATTAGGGCCGTAACACTGGCGCCTGTGTCCAATTAAATTTTTGTGAAATGTCCTCATTCCAGAGGGAAAATCCAAGGTTTTTTACCTCACCAAAGAAGCATGGTTGTGTATCCTCTTGATGTGCTGCCTCGATCTTGTGAATCCTCTTGGGATCTTCTGTGCATTTTGATATTTTGGCTTTGCATAGCCTCCTGAAGTGTCCTTTTCATTTATGCTGAAAGCATTAGGCTGAAATTGCTGGACAATGATCACACCTCTGGGGGCACTTTGCTCCACAGTGCTGGTATGGTCGCTCTACTGGTTAGTTAGAGTGTTGTTTCCCTTGGCTTGGGTGTCCCTGTTTCTCCGCTGTTTCACTAACTGGACAGTGGTTTACTTTGTACCAAAGTTTTCTTTCTCACTTTAATATGGATCTGTGTTGCAAACAGATTTCAGATTGCCTAGCAATCTGGATAGCCTTCTCAAGGGTTAGATCTTCCTTTGCTTGAACCAGTTTGAGAGTGCGTCGTCTGCTTCTCCTACAACATTTCTATCCTTAATTAGCTCAGATTTCAAGACACCATAATCAGAACCTTCAGCCATTGTGTACAGCTTAGTAATGAAGCAGTTGACAGGTTCTCCTGGCTGCTGGACACGTTTATTAAATTTAGCCCTTTCAAGGATTCTGTTATTTCTGAGGTTAAAATAAACATCAAATGATTTTAAAACTTTATCAAAATTTGCAGATGATTTGTTGATTCCTTATCTAGCTATTATATCTTTGGCCATTGGGCCTACCGAATAAAACAGTGTGTTAACCTGTTCGGACTCTGTCTTTTTATCCAGATTAAAACAATCATGTATCTAAGGAATGTGTTTCTCCAAAGTCCCCAGTTTTGTATTGATCTGGGCTTTGGATAAGTCCAAATTGATCCGGAATAGTGGATGGTAATAATGGTAAAAAATATTTAAATTGGAGGTTCAGATTTAAGAGTTTCTGAAAATCCAGTATGGCACTGCTCTTCACAAAGGTTTTTCCCATATTTGCTAGCTCCTGCAGTAATGGTGTCTGTGATCTCAGCGTTTAAAATTTTTCAACAATGGCTGCCTGGATCAACAGGTTAGAATCTTCCCTGCTTTAGCACAATGTTCCTGGGTCTTGGAAGCATTGAACTTTTGCTGGGTTTTTAAAGCTGCCTACTCAGTCTTGATTAACTATGAATTAATTAATTTTTTTCTTTTGTTCGGAGTGAGCTTGGCTGCTACGTGCTCAGGCACGGACTTGATAATATCGGGCTGCAATTTAAACAGCAATTTCTGAACACCACAGTATTTCACTTCCTTTCAAGACTTGTGTTGTCCAGGAATTTAAAATTTTTAGCTCACCCATGCTAGGCTTGCTGACTTTGCACACTCTGCCTATTGAAGGTGGACTTCCATGGGATTCAAGGGAGTCTTCTGCTGCAGTGAGGAATTTAATTTCTGCCTCAGCTTCCAAGCCTTTCTTTGGAGCTTTCCCCTGGCGGTTTCCTTCTGCACCTTCGTTTCTTGAGCTTTTCATCAGGTCAGAATGCTTCTTTGACTTTACCTTCAGTTTTCCAGGGTTTTAATTTTTTTCTGCAATCTCTGCGAAATTTTGAGCTGTTCCATTCGCTGCCTTCATACTGTAAGGAGTTGGGCATAGTTCACTATGTCTTTAGGTATTGTCTCCATGCTTGCTTCTACACTCAGCTCTGTCCAACACTACACCGACCCCGAGGTGTGGGTCATGTGTTCTCTTACATCACTGTGTGGTTGGTACTGCACTCAGTCTCACGTTAACACTTTATCTGCCAGACCCTTTTTCTATACTGACCACTTGTCCACACAATCACTAAGACTGCCTCCTTTGCCTCTGTATAATTGCCTGACTCTGATGCTACTTCAATTTAACTGCTGCTGAAACTCTCTTCCATGCCTTTGTTACTTCTAGATGTGATGATTCTAAAGCTCTCCTGACCAGCCACCCATTTCCCATCATCCATAAACATGAGGCCAACCTGCTGCCTGTATGCCAACTTGGATCATCTCTGTGAATGCATTGGGTCATGGATAAGAAATGCCTTAGTTTTAAAATTCACATACCTGATTACAAATCCTGCCATGGCCTCACCCTCTCTGTATTTGTAATCTCTTCTAGCCCTACAATCCTCTGGCTTAGTACTTCTCCAATTCTGCCCTCTTGAGCATCCCCAATTTTAATCACTCCATTATTGGCAGCCATGTCCTCACATGCTGATGTACAATAAACTCTGGAATTCTGCCCCTACACTGCTCAGCTTCTAGCTCACTCCCCCTGCCCCCGTCAGACATCCCTTTAAACTTGTTTCTTTACAAAGCTTTTGGTCATCTGCATTAATGTCTCCTTGTCAACGTTTGTTTGATAACACTTTTGGGAATTATCTAGGGTGGCTTTACGTTGTTAATGGTTCTATTACAATAAAGTTTGATGTTTATTTTGGAACAGGAGTGTGGATGGCAAGACTACTGCCAAGATTGATTAAAGGGTTTTAAAAAAACCTTTAAGAACAATGTTTTATTTGTTGTTGAGGCTCCACAACCAGGATTTTTCAGATGCTGCTTTGAGTTTCCCTTCCCCACCATTAGGGGAGTTGGCGGCGAACACATCACCGATACTACCTGTCCCACAGCCATTTCGCACTCCAATGAGCATTAATTGGCTGGTGGCGGGACTTCCACCTTCAGAGAGCTGCCAGCCAATCTGATTGGTTGGCAGTCCTAGCCCCGGCAGAAGCTGGAGTAGCCAGGACTGGGAATGCAGAGACTCAGTCCTGGGAGTCCAGGACCAGGTAAGTTTTGGGGGGCCGCAGGGCAGGGCAGGGCAGGACAGGGCAGGACAGTTGGTGGCAGCTGGTGGAGAAGCCAGGGGTTGTCATTGGAGAGACCGGGGAGTAGGAAACACCCGCAGCGGCCAGACCTTTTGCCCAGTGCGGCGGGTTGGGGTGGGTGGGGGGGGGGGTGCGATTTTAAAAGGAGGCGGAGGGTCACTTTTCTGGCTTTCCCCCTGCTTCGAACACCTTCGCCAGCCTGATAATTGAGGATGGTAATGGTGCTTAAGTGATCTTTAATTGGCCACTTAAGGGCCTCAAGCGGGACGAATACAATTGGGCCAGCCTAGGCCTCATCAGTCCGACCGTAAAATTGTGGAGAGTTTGGGGCAGGCAAGAACCCAGTGGGTAGGCCATCCAAAAGATTTTACTGCCAACCCTGACTACAAACCCACCGGTGGGAAGTGTAAAATCCTACCCCACAATTTCAGTGTTGTTTTCCTGGGCCTCCAGGTTTCAATGGCTTGTCAGGACCATAAATCAGCTCATTAACAGGGACCTAATGACACAAATTACTAGCCCTAAATTGCCATGGTGAGAACAATTCATATTAAACGGCAATTTTATGACACATGGGCTGGTAACTGGGGGTGGGGGATACCCCAAAGATGCAGTAGGGGACCCCCCTCCACTGCTGGAATTCCGTTGGCCAATTGCCCTGCAATGGGAACCATCCAAAATGACGATATAACTTCAGATGGTTCCAACTGTCTTACAGTAATAGTTACTCAGAAAACAAGTTATAAGAATTAAAACCGCTTCTAACTCCTGGGTAACTACAATACTCATCCCCATCACCACCACCCCAACACCCCATGGTAGTTTCTCCCATTCCTCCCCACCCCTGAACCCCACAGTAGTTTCTCCCAACCCCCCGAACCCCACTGGCATTTCCCCCATCCCACCCCAGAACTCCACAGGGGTTTCCCCCATCACCCCACCCCGATCCCCACGGGCGTTTCCCACATCCCCACCAAAACCCCAAATAAGCCCGGACACACCCTCATGACTGCCCTACCCACTCCAGGCCACACCCAACACCCCCATAGGAGGCCCGACTACCTCCCTGCAGGAGCCCCCTGACTACCCTCCCCACCCGCCCCACTGACCACCCCGCCAGACCACCTGACCCCCCGGACCACCTGAATCCCCCCATTGACCACCCTCCCACTATCTACCTGACCCCCCCCCAGCTGTCCACGCCCCCTGCAGTTCACCTGACCCCCCCATTGACTACTCCCCTGACCAACTGACCACCCCCCCACCCCACAGCTGCTGCTGATTGACTGACAGCTCTTGGAGGTGGGCTTTTTGCCTTCAAAGGCATGGAAACCGCGACTGCAGGCAGTTAACTGCCTGATGGACATTTAATCCCATCGGTGCTCTCGGAAATGGCTGTGGCAGGTTTTCCATTGGCTTTGCAGCTGCCGGATGGGGCAACTGCCATGGCAATTAAATTCAGCCCTATCTGGCAATGGGTTGATGATGTAATGCCATTTAGGTGGCTAAACTTTCTCTTTTTGGAGATGGTCATTGCCTGACACTTGTGTGGCAAAAATGTTACTTGCCACTTATCAGCCCAAGCTAAATGCTGCCCAGGTCTTGCTCCATGAGGGCATGGACTGCTTCAGTGCCTGAGGAATTGTGAATGGTACTGAAAATTCTGCAATCATCAGCGACTATCCTAATTCTGACTTTGTCATGGAGGGAAGGTCATTAATGAAGCAGCTGAAGATGGTTGGGCCTAGGAGACATACTTGAGGAGCTCCTGCAGTGATGTTGTCCAACTAAGATAATTAACCTGAAACAACCACAACCATCTTTCTTTGTGCCAGTTACGTCTCCAGACAGGACAGATTCTCTCTGATTTGTGTTGTCTTAAATTTTACTAAGGCCAAATTTAGGCCGAATTTTGCTTTGCTGTCAAGAGTAATCTCTCTACTGAAGACACTTGATCATGCTATTGCAATGTTCTACCCATAACATTGCTTCATTTTTTTTAAGGTAGCTGCTTCATGAGTATCTTTTAACCAAATATTTTTGGTTCATGAACGTGGGTTGCCACAGGACAAGAATTCTGCAAGATTTTGCTCTCTCAATTAAAATAAACACTTGTCTTGTAAGGAGCTGGTCATTAAAGATGGGATTAAAAGCAGAAAATGTTCTAAATATTCAGCCGGTCTGACAGTATCTTTGGAGTATCAGCTACTCTTTTTGTTAGAAAAAATCTCAGTTCTCTAATGAGGTAAGATTAAAATGACTAATGTGAGGTGTAAGTAAATTTGTTCCTTTTCAAAGCAGAATTTGGCATTGTCTGACATGATAAACATTTATGTTGGGAGCCAAGTGAATAAATATTTTTCTGTGTTTTGTCTTTCACATATTTATAGCACTCTGAAAAGTTTAAAAAAGGGCAAGAATGTTCCGACTGAAATGTTGGGCAGAATTTTGTTGAAATAGACCCTCTCGCAGTGGGAGGGCTGGCAGTGGATTGACAATCTGTTTGTTTTATCAGTGTGCTTTGCCGGAGCTCTTGAACTCGACTATTGCATTAGGACCCTGCTTCTGGCTTTCCCTACCAATGGCAGAGTGCGGATCTGATAATGACCTGCCCTCTGTCATAGGAAGCATCTTTGACCCAAGCAAGGATCAGAATAGCTGCAGGCAACATTGCTGGCGATGGTAGATATAGAAGATGGTAGGAAGACGATGGACAGTTATCTCCCCCCAGCCACTTCCACTCCCTGCACCTTCCCTCCCCCTCCTATTACTCTGACTTTTCCCTGGAGGTCATGCTTGGGGCACTGAGGGTTAAAAAGGAAGTGTTGTTTCCCATTTTCCATGGATGGGAGGAAGAGGCCACTTGGCCAAACCATGCAGGCATGGCTGTATTTGCTGAGGTATAGTGAGCAGCAGGAATGTGGTCCTTTGCAGCTGGATGCAGTGCCACAAGAAATTAAATAACTTATTAAGAGCAGGAAAGATGAGTAGCATGACAACTCCCACGCCCTGACTTCCCTAACATTTTCCTGCACATCAATCCTCCGACCAACATAGCTTGCAGCTCCACTCATTCCTTTCTCTCCAGACACCTCCTCAGATCCCCATCTGATAGTGGTGTAATGCTGCCGGAGCATGCCAGAGTGCTGCTTCGGTACCTTTGGCACCTTATTTGAAAAATGCTGTAAAGCTGCTCATCCAATCACAGGCTAGTTCCTCCCTGCATTTGTTGCTCACTAGTGAGCCTATCAGCAACAAATGCAGGGGATAACCAGCTTGTAATTGGGCAGGCAGCAAAGAGTGGGAAGGTAAGTTTTGAAGGTAAATTCTAGGGCTGGAGCACGAGGCAGCTGGGGTGAGGCAGCCAGAGCACTGGCGTCTGTGAATGAGGGGCAGAGACACAGAGAGAGGGAGTGTGAGGGGGTGGGCAGAGCGAGAGAGAGACAGAGAACATCTGGGAGGGGAGAAGAGAGAGAATAGGGGAGAGAGAGTGTAGAGGGGAAGAGAGAGAGCTTGTGGGTGGAAAAGTGAGCGTGGTGGGGGTGGGGGGGGGGGGGGTGGGGGGCAGAAAGAGAAAGCCTAGGGCGAAGAGAGAGCGTGGGGGGGGCAAGAGAGAATGTGTGGTTGGGAGGGGATGGGGAAGAAGAGAGTGATTTACATTAATTCCTTGGCTGTGATGGCCTGACTGTGTGAAATGCAATATAGTGTTTGTATTCCCTGCTGGTAGATTTACATGGAATTTACAGCACAGTAACAGGCCATTTTGCCCACCTCATCTATATTGGTGTTATGTTCCATACTAGCCTCATCCCACCCTTCTTGATCACACTATCAGGGTAACCTTCAGCATCTTTCTTCCTTGTGTTTATCAAGGTCCTTGAATGTGTCTATGCTAGAATTATAGAATGGTTACAGCACAGAGGAGGCCATTCAACACATTGTCTCTGTATCCGTTCTCTGCAACAGCAACTCAGCTAGTTCACTCCTCCACCTTTTCCCTGTAGCCCTGAAAAATATTTTCTCTTCAGATAACTATCCAGCTCCCTTTTGAAAACCACAGTTGAATCTGTCTCCACCACACACTCAGGCAGTGCATTCCAGATCCAAACCACTTGTTGCATAAAGAAGTTTTTCCTCATGTTGCCTCTAATTCTTTTGTTAATTACCTTAGGGTTCGGAACCTTCTGCCAATGGGACCAGTTCCTCCCCAGACCCCTCATGATTTTGAACACGTCTAACAAATCTCCTCTCCACCTTCTCTTCTCCAAGAAGAACAGCCCCAGCTTCACCAATCTATCCACATAACTGAAGACCCTTATCCTCGGAACCATTGTCGTAAATCTTTTCTGCACCCTTTCTAAAACCTTCACATCCCTCCCGTTGAGGCCGAACCAATGTTTTATGAAGGTTCATAACTGGCTCTCTTTTATACACCATGCCCCGCTTTATGAAATCCAGGATTCAGTATAATTTAATAACTGCTTTCTCAACCTGCTTTTTGGAGTTTGAAACACTCCTAATGACCTCTCCACTTGGCAGTTAAAATGTTGCATATTTTGAGTCTCATGGATCACATCAAGCTTCTGACTGGTATTATTCTTAAATTGCCTGTACACAAGTCTAAAGCTGTAAACTAATGCAGGCTAAAAAGCTTGGAAATATTCTAACTGTGGTGGTAATTTGCTGAACCACAAGAAAGTACTTTTTAGTCCATAGCTGGGAACAATTCTCAGCTGATTATGGGCCACAGACAGCCCATTGCTCCTGAGCTGGTGTCTCATGTTCACTCAGTGAAGAAGAATAACCTGCATTGGTAAAAGGAAGACTTGGCTTCGTGCAAATCAAGCTTTAAGCAGCTTTCAACCTGAGAACCCAGCTTCTGTATAAAGTCATGATTAATGGAAATGGGGATCATGGGACTGTTTTTTCATAATTCTAGGCCAGATCAAAACAACACATTCTGCAGATTCAAATCCACATTGGTGACATGCACCATGGGGAATAGAGCTGTTGTGGTATCTTTGTCAAAAAAACCCACAGGAGGCTCATGTACAGGTTACGATCATTTACTCAAGCAATTGCAAGGAGGGAACCACCTCAAAGCAGCCTGAGGTAGCACTCTACCAAATTACAAGTATACAGCTTATTTATACATCACTGACAAAAACATTGTTCAACCTTCGCCCAGGCAGAGCCTTCTCCCCCTATCTAAGCTGGGACCATCTGTCCATTCCTTATCTGTTGACGAGCACACTTAATCTATCTTGTTTCCATCCTCCGTCTCCAGTCTAGTTCCCAGGGTCTTCCCAGTGATTGCAGGCCCTAAGGGTGTGCAAAGGTCACCTGGTAACCCTTAACTGTTAATGTGCTTGATGGCACTGGCTGCCTGGAGATTCCAAGTAATTCCCTTTCAATAAATTCTTACTGTATTCCCCCTAACAGTCCCCCCTTTTGGCCCTTGCCTAGCCCAAGGTAGCCAACTACAGTGGTACTGTCCGTCCCTTTACGTACCACCACCCATTGATACTGGCCAGGGATCCAGCTTTGGATTGTAAAGGTACTAGGTCAGGCCATCTGTATCATCTGGCCCTTCAATTCAGGCCTCTGACTTGCTAAACCTCTTCTCCACCTGTTAAAATTCCCCCAGCACCAACTCTTTTGCGACCTTGGAGTACGCTAAATAATCACAACCGGGCATGAGAGATAATCCAAATCTACATGTGTATTTGTACATTTGAATTCCACCTTAATTCCACAGATCCTCCCACCATGTGAGGAATCTATTTCCTCGATATCCTCTTTAAAGGCTCTAACCTGTTGCTGTAGTGTATATAAGTTCTATATATCTGTTGAGCCTGTCTCCAAAGCGCGGTTAGGTGCTCTGGTAATAAGGGAATTTCATAGGAGAACCGGTTCAAATACTGTGTCAGGTTATCCTTAAGGCTTTCCGTGACCTGAATAGTAGCCGTTCCTTTCTTGTATATTTCGACCAGTTCCACCTTCCCCACGCTTGCCGGCACCTGCAGATGTAGGCACACTGAATGATTGTGGATAGGGCACATCCGGTTGCTCCTGTACTGGATTATTTGCTGCCACATGGTAGTACAATATCTCACATTCCCCATATATGCAACATGGGTCAGTTCTTTTGCAGCCCATATACTTTCCATTATACAATTTGCTTTTTTTTGAAAAATATACTTTATTCATAAAATATCTGGAAGAACATTACAAAACATTTCTAAATCGCCATCACAAAAAGTGCAATCAGATTCAACTTATACACATGGATCACGGGGTGCTTCAATACAATCAATGAATATTACAGTCATTTCATTATGGTCATTACAGACAGTCAGACGGTGTAGTGGTATTGGAGTTATCAACATACATCATGTTGTACTCTGAGGTGCTTCAGTACAATGATAATACAATTAGTATTCAATGCACACATTCATTTTGAGCCATACAGCCCGAGGGCCTCTCAACAGTTCCCAGCCCCTCGGTGCGCTGTGCCAGAAAGGTCTTAGACATCAACCTTTCCGCATTGTGCTTTTGCGGCTGTTGCCCCAAGCTTTAGTGCGTCTCTCAGCACGTAGTCCTGGATCTTGGAATGTGCCAGTCTGCAACACTCAGTTGGGGACAACTCTTTGCACTGGAAGACCAACAAGTTTCGGGCAGACCAAAGCGCGTCTTTCACCGAGTTGATGATCCTCCAGCTGCAGTTGATGTTTGTCTCGGTGTGTGTCCCTGGGAACGGCCCGTAGAGCACAGAGTCCTGTGTCACCGCGCTGCTCGGGTTGAACCTTGACAGAAACCACTGCATCTCTCTCCAGACCTTCTTTGCAAAGGCACAATCCACAAGGAGGTGAACAATGGTCTCTCCCCCACCACAGCCACCTCGAGGGCAACGTGCAGAAGGGGTGAGACTCCTGGCGTGTAGGAAGGATCTGACGGGGAGGGCCTTTCTCACCACCAGCCAAGCTACATCTTGGTGCTTGTTGGAAAGTTCTGGCAATGAGGCATTCTGCCAAATGACTTTGACAGTCTGCTCGGGGAACCATCCCACAGCATCCACCCTCTCCTTTTTCCGCAGGGCCTCTAAGATGTTACTTGTCGATCACTGCCTGATAGACTTGTGGTCAAAGGTGTTTCTCTGCATAAATTTTTCCACGAGGGACAGGTGGTACGGCACGGTCCAACTACTTGGAGCGTTCTGCGGCAGCGTGGCCAGACCCATCCTTCGCAACACCGGGGACAGGTAGAACTTCAGCACGTAGTGACACCTTTAAATCAGCACCTTGCTTCTTCTGTCTCATATATTGGGTGTGCGCATACTACTGCGGTGGCCTTTATACTACACCCTTCTAATGTGGTGCTAACTATATTCCCTTCTATGTCTATTGCATATGGCGGAATGTCATGGTACCTAATATAATAATCCTATCGTATCACCCCAATATTTTCTACTTTATATAATGTTCTGCCGGGTGTTTACATAGGTATAACAGGTATCACTAAGACAATGCCTATTAGCATATTATTATTCACTATTCATTCAACATTCATTCTATATACATGTGTTAAACCTCTGAGCTGGCAACCAGTCAAGTCATGATCCTTGTGTCATGGAAGAGTAAATAAATGTTCATTAGTTACCCATAAAGGAACTACCCCTTCATTAATCTGTTTTAAATTCTCTCGGTCTTGTTCCAGTGCCCAGGTGCTGCAAACATCATTTCTGCTTGCTTAATCTGAAATATTTTTTCCTATCCCGATCAGTTTATTGATAGTCCCCGCATGACCTTTGAGCACGGTAACCAGATTTTGAATTAACTGTGTCATGTCTGGTCTGTATTTAATTGGGTGTTGTGAATTCCCTGTCCCCATTCTAAAATTTCCCTAAGCTTGGACCTCAAGGTCCAGACCTTCTGGTCAACAGTTGCCAGGTCAATAGAATTAACCATTGATGTTCCTGTACGTATCGTATCCCTGACACTTTCGCACCGGATCTGAAGCAAACCCTTGCTACAATTCAAAATCATTTGTTCTTCTACTGTTATATTTAGCATTCCCCATTGTGTGTCACATTCAGCTCTGTCCGTGCTGCACCAAAGTCCCTCCTGTGGTGCGGAAAGAGCTGTGATAATCCTCGACCCTGTTGCCAGTTTCGCCATGCCCACGAGCGTCGACATTGCAATTAACATTCTGTGAATTTAAGCAGATAACCGTCCCAGCCGTCACTGGTCAGTTGTTGAGATTAGTTCTGTGGATAGTGTGTAATAAAATGCTTCAGTTGTGACCAGTGCTTCCAGGGCCCCTTTCCCCTAAAGTCCACGCACACGCATGTATAGTTGGTCATTATTACCACATATGGTCCCACTGACTTGGGTACAAACCCCGTTTGTTCTGGGTTTATCTTAACCATTGCCTTGGTCCCCGCCTGGGGGGGTCTGTTGTTGCCTTTCGGATTTATCTGTTTCCATGTCCTTAATCATCTGTCGGTCCCTGATTTCCTTTCTTAGCTCATGCAATTGCTTACTCTTTCCCTCACATAGTCTCGCACCCTTCCCTTTAGTGGTCCTACATCTCCCCCTTCTACTATGATTCCCTCGGGTAACTGCATTGCTCTGCTTGTCATTAGTTCAAATGGGGTGAACCCGGTGGTCCTGCTTGGGGTAGCCATAAGGCGCATCAGAATACTGGGCAATACTGTTGCCCAGCTGTTCCCTGTCTCTCGAATTGCTTTTGCTATTGATGTTTTTTCTAAAGTTTGGCTCATCCTTTCTACCATTCCTGAGCTCTGTGGGTGGTAGGGAATGTGGAATTTCTGTTTAATCCCCATAAATTTACACATTTCTTAAATGACTCTTCCTGTGAAATGAGTTCCTTGATCTGAATCCATCTGGGTAGGCAGCCCCCACTCCTTCCAGTCTACTATCTCCTGCTGCTGTCCCACATTGAACCTCAATTCCTTAAGCTGTCTACACAACTCTACAATGCACCTCCTTATCCTATCTTTCAATGGCCCAGTATCTTCAATTCCAGTGATGGTTCTCTCTGGGAACCGCTTAACTCTGCCTGTCATCAGGGTGTTAATCCTGTGGTCTTACTTTTTGTAGCTCGCAGGCTAATTAATATAGTCAGTAATACATCATTTAGCCTTTTTCCAGCTTTCCCTTTACCTGTAGCCATCCTGTGGTAAATTATTGTTACATTTTATTTTTCCTTACCATTCAATTGCCTTAACTACAGATTCCACATAATTTTACCTCTAAGGTTTTTTTCCCCCTAACCATGATCATCCTAAGGTTCTCTTGAGGTCAGTTTTTCTATTGTCTTGATAATTTTAAATGTTTCCTTACTCTTTAGGCCATATTAACTATTCCATGTCAACGGGGATCTCTATTTCTAGATCTTTGCTGGCTTATCTCCCCCTGTGCGGTTCCAATGTCTCAGTTGATGGTCAGATTATCAAATTCAGTTCCCTTAAAACAGTTTGTAAATTGTGTCCTCTTTCTCTAACTCTTCCTCCTATCCTTAATCCTTTCCTCATAGCATTTTACACATGCAACAGCTACCATCTTATCTTGCTCAGCTGATGGCCAGATTATCAAATTCAGTTCCCTTAAAACAGTTTGTACATTATGTCCTCTTTCCCTAACTCTTTCTCCTACTTTCCTCATACCATTTTACACATGCAACAGCTACCATATTATCTTGTTCAGGTTGTCTGGAGAGACTTTACCGTCCAATAAAGTATTCTCATAACAGTTTTAAAACAGAAATCAGGCATTGACATGTTTTGTTTCCTTATCTTCTTCTCAAACAACATTTTATTGTCTCAAAAGTAACCCACTAAATTGTGTCTGATCCTTTTTTTTAGAATTATCCCAGATTCATTAACTCGGCCAAAAATTGGATTTTTGCCAAACTTTGTCAAGGTCTTGAGCTTAACTTTATATTTAGGGAACAGACTTACAAACACAAAAGCTCGCAGCGTTTGAATTAGTGTCAGTTGTTGTCAAACCTTTTAAAATAAAAATTCCCTTTTGAGAACTTTATCGGGAGCCAAACTGCAATTTTTAAAAAACTTTGTAAGAACTGTAATTTACACTATCAAAATTAAAACTACCTCTTTCTTATGTGTATTGATTTGTATCCAGGTTAAAAGTCCCATATGTTTATTGACATATTCTTTATCTTGAATAGCACCTTAGTTATTCGAAAGTAACTTTTTAAGTTACACTGCACTCTACATCACAAGGGTGTCCCAAATGCAAATAACAGCATTGTTGGGATGTAGATTTGCTTTCATATTTAATTCATCTCTTCAAAAGAAACCCCTTTTTATCCATTGGAACCACCTAGACCGGGTGTTTATGTCTTTTGGTTTTCCTAAAATCCTTTTGAATTTCAGGTCATTTTTTCCCTCAGAATTTTAGAATACCAACTCTTTTGAGCTAATGTAACTTGTATGTATCAATCCCCATCAGCTTGGAAGCTGGTGATAAGGGTTACCCTCTACTAGTTTGCAAGGGGGTGGTACAATGGTTGGTTCATCTCAAACAAAGGCAAACCCTGTTTTATCTTTACAATATCTTCAAATTATGATTTTTGCCAGAAATCTCAACTCGAACCTTATACTCAAAACTTTGGAATGTTTGAGCATACTTTTCCTTTAATCTAATATGGGGCTTTCGACTCTAAAGTGCTGAACTACACACACACAAATGACAATTTAGGGAAGAAAACACATTAAAGTTCACATACAAATGCTTTCTTGCACACAAACACACACATATATAAAGGTATGTATTTATGTTCCTATAACATTGAACTTACTGACTTAAACTCTCATGCTCTAAACGAAACTTCAAGTAGCAGTGGGGGGAATAAAGGGATCTTGGAGGCTCCACCTACAGGGACAGTCAAACTGACTGAAGCTCACATTTCCTCCGTTCCTGCCTGTCACTGCACATTAACCCTCCTAGGAGTATTCCCTTTCTCTCTCATTCTCTCTCTCTCTCTCGCTTCAGCACAAGCAACTCTTGTAACTTAGATCAAGTCATTTTTTTAAGTTACAGAAAATTCAGTGGGGGACCTTTTGGGTCCCAATTATCCTTCATATTTTATTGATTAATTTTGACCGTTGTTCTGCTATGAACCTCGTGATGGAGTCTGCAGCTCCCCAGTTGAGTCCCATAGCACTTTCCTGTTTTCCTGACGGCATTCTATTCCTCTATTCTGCCTGACTCTGCTCAGTCAGTTCGCACGGCTCTGACAACTTAATTACTTGCGGTACTTGCGGTCTACCTGTTTTCCCCAGTGGTCCGGCCTCTACGCGTCTTCAAATATGTTTCTATTTCAAACTGTAGCCCACCAGCGTGGCTCTGCCTCCTACCCCCGCGGCTCCTGTCCTGAGTCCTCCTCCCGATTCTTTTGATACTAGACCGGACCGTTCTCGGGTAGGTTTACTGCACTAACTACGGGTGGTAAATAAAGTGTACTCACCCACTTTGCAGAGCCGTCCCGAGGATCCGATCCGAGTATCCTGCTGACTATGCCAAACTGTTGTGGTATCTTTGACAAATGAACCACAGGAGGCTCAGATACAGGTTATGATCATTTATTCGAGCAATTGCAAGGAGAGATCCACCTCAAACAGCTTGAGGTAGCACTCTACCAAATTACAAGTATACAGCTTATTTATACATCACTGACAAGAACATTGTTCAGCCTTCACCCAGGCAGAGCCTTCTTCCCCTATCTAAGCTGGGACCATCTGTCCATTCCTTATCTGTTGATGAGTACACTTAATCTATCTTGTTTCCATCCTCCGTCTCCAGTCTAGTTCCCAGGGTCTTCCTGGCGATTGCAGGCCCTAAGGATGTGCAAAGTTCATCTCGTAACCCTTAACCGTTAATGTACTTGATGGCACTGGCTGCCTGGAGATTCTAAGTAATTCCCTTTCAATAAATTCTTACTGTATTCCCCCTAACAGAGCTGTAATATATTTCTACACAATTTTGGCATTGTTTTTCAATGCCAGAGGCCAATTACTGCCTTATGTAACAGCGCCTTTGTACTAATGTTACAGATTGAATTGTATGCCCTCTAATCTATATTTCAGCTTATGTTTTATGAAAGAACAACCTCAGAATCCAATACTCAAATCTTTGAGCAATTTGTTAGGTCAGTGGATTTTGACAAACACTGATTTAATTTTAGTAAGTGATAAAAATATCCTCGATAAAAGCATCGAGTCGATTACCATTTCCATTTAATATTGCTACCCACCTGCTTTTCTAAAGACAAAAAGAAACAGAAGTATTACCATACAGCGGCATGTTTAAAAAAAACAGCAACAGCATATATTTCTCAGGTTTGCAAAGTTCGCTCTCCTCTAACAAACAACTTTTATGTATTGTTGTTGCTTACTTAGGGATTGGATCCAAATAAAAAGATTCTATATGTTCCACAATTGGAGATCACACCACTTGATGCCATCTATCAGCATTTTTGACAAGGAATGACACATGCTGCCATGCAGCAAACATTTCCCTTTAGTGGATTCCATTAGGTTATTCAAAATGTTTTTAAAAACATGTTTTCTCACTAATAGAACTGTAATGCACAGCCAGTGGATAATCATTAAAGCAAATTCATTCTAATTCCACTCCAGCATGTGCCTAACATCTAGTACATTTTAAACATTCCTCAGTTTAATTCATAGGAACATAGAAGCAGGAGCAGGCCATTCAGCCCCTTGTGCCTTCTCCACCATTAAAGTAGATCATGGCTCATCTTCGACCTCAACATCATTTTCCTGCACTGTCCCCATGTCCCTTGATATCTTTACTATTGAGAAATCTATCGATCTCTGCCTTGAACATATTCAATGACTGACCCTCCACAGTCTTCTAGGCATAGGGAATTCCAAAGATTTGCCACCCTCTGAGTGAAGAAATTCCTCCTCATCTCAGTCCTAAATGGCCTACCCCTTATTCTGAGACTGTCCCCTGGTCCTATACACCACCCCCACCACCCTGCCCCAGCCAGGGATAACATCCTTCCTGGATCTAC
This sequence comes from Cetorhinus maximus, assembly GCF_964194155.1. Classification (NCBI taxonomy): domain Eukaryota; kingdom Metazoa; phylum Chordata; class Chondrichthyes; order Lamniformes; family Cetorhinidae; genus Cetorhinus; species Cetorhinus maximus. The sequence continues at coordinate 81,551,569 of NC_135888.1, read as the reverse complement.
CCTTTTGAGCCCTGTATGAATTTTATATGTTTCAATGAGATCAGCTCTCATTCTTCATGACAACTAAGTGTGATCATTTTTAAAGAATAATTTAATTAATTAACTTTAATGTTCTGTTCTCTTCATTAAACTATCCAAATTAAGTAAGTTGCTCTAAGCCCATTTCACAGACACACCTGTAAATGTAATTTCATGAATATTCTAAAATACAAGTTAGTTTTTTAAAAAATTAACACTGATATTAAATATGTTTTTGCATCTTCTGTACATGAAGAGGCAGAGGAATTGAGAGAGAGACTTCCAAAACATGGTCCTTAGTTGGCAACTGAAAGCACTGTGTAGAAAGTGGAGAGGGGAAGTGTCCAAAAGACAAATACTATGATCTCTGTGGAGCTAGGGGAATAAAGAGTTCAAGGGAGATTATACACCTGAAGAAGCTACAGAAAGGGAGAGAGGAGAAACCAGTAAGAAATTTCAACACAAGAAAGAGTTGGGGAAAAAGGAACCAATGTAGCTCCATAGATTGGTGAGGATAATAGGTGAGTAGGACTCGGTGTAGAATAGGATTTGGGCAGCATTAGGAAATTGTATTGAAAAGAAAAAGCACGGCTTTATATATCGCCAGATAAATCAAGATGGTAAGATATTTGTATTATTCTTTTAAGGTGTCTACAATTGCAAGGTTTAGCTATATAAACAATCTCAAGCCAATCTCTTTGAACTGCCAGGTTTCTGTGACTTTACCCTTCGATTCCATTACAAGTAATTGGGAAGGATATTGTGGGGGAGGTTGATAGTGATCGTCAGCGTTTGCAGTCATTACCCCTCTGAAATTGACTGCAACTTCAGGATGTTGGACATATTCAGATTAGCACAGAAGTCCTGAAGTTGATGTGTCACCTAGGCTTCTGACACAAGCTATGTTGTGCTGTCTCCTGGAACTGGTCACCACTAAAACCAGTGAGAATTTCAATTCTCCCATCTCTACATTACAGTTAGAAACCCCATTAAAAGTTAGACTTGTTCAATCAGGTGGAACTGGGTTTTTAAACAATGATCTGAGTGATAACATTTGATGAACAATGGAACTGAATGTGAAAATCGGAGGTGGTGGCATGGTGATATTGTCACTGGGCTAGTAATCCAGAGACCCAGGGTAATGCCTGGGGACCCGGGTTTGAATCCCACCATGGTAGATGGTGAAATTTGAATTCAAATTTGAATTCTGGATGATGACCACGAAACCATTGTTGATTGTTGTAAAAACCCATTTGGTTCACTAATGTCCTTTAGGAAAGGAGGGAAATCTGCCATCTTTACCTGGTCTGGCCTACATGTGACTCCAGACCCACAGCAATGTGGTTGTCTCTTAAATGCCCTCTGAACAAGGGCAATTAGGGATGGGCAATAAATGCTGGCCTAGCCAATGACACTCACAACCCATGAACGAATAAAAAATAAACATTTGTATGCTGTTAAACGATTAATTTGTAGATTTTTTCAAGCTAAATTTTTGAATTAGCTTCTACCCAAAAGATGATCATTGCCTGGCACTCCTGTGGCATGATATTTGTCACTTACCAGCCTGAGTCTGAAAGTTGTCCAGCTCTTGCTGCATGCAGGCACGTACTGTTTTATTTTCTGATAAGTTGCAAATGGAACCAAATACTATGCATTTATCAATGAACATTCCCACTTCTGATGCTGTGCTGGCAGGAAAGTCATTGGTGAAATAGCTGAAGATGGCTGGGCCTAGGACATTGCCCTGAGGAATTCCTGCATCAATGCCCTGAGGTTGAGATGATTACCTCCCACTATGTTCACTGTGCAATGGACAGTTTCCACCCAAGATACACATCAACTAATGATCCCTGAAGCTCCACTCAGTCAAGTGTTGTGTTAGGTCAAGAACAGTCACTCTCACCTCAGCTCTAGAAATCAGCTTGTTTGTACATGTTTGGGACTAAGGTTGTGATGAGGTCTGGAGACAGAACCCAAACTGAGCATTGGTGAGCAGGTTATTGGTAAGTATTGCTTGAAAGCGCTGTCAATGGCAATCATCGGCAAGGTGATGGAATTTAAGAGTAGAATGATGGGAGGATAATCAGATTTGGATTTGTCCTGCTTTTTCTGGACAGGACATACCTGAACAATTTTGCACATTGTCAGGTAGGTATTTGTGTTGTAACAGTATTGGGACAGCTTGGCTATGGGCAAAAAAACAGAAAATGCAGGTCTGACAGCATCTATGGAGAGAGAAACAGGGTTAATGTTTCAAGTCCATATGACTCTTCTTGAGGGAGAAAAACAGAAAATGCTGGAAAAACTTAGCAGGTCTGACAGCATCCGTGGAGAGAGAGCTCTGAAAAAGAGTCATACGGACTCGAAACATTAACTCTGTTTCTCTCTCCACAGATGCTGTCAGACCTGCTGAGCTTTTCTGGCATTTTCTGTTTGTATTTCAGGTTTCCAGCATCCACAGTATTTTGCTTTTATCTTAATGGCTATGGACATGCCTAGCTTCAGACTAGGTCTAGTTTTCAACACTACAGCCGGCACTTTGCTGGGGACAGAGCCTTTGCTGCATCCAGTGCACTTACCAAGTGAAGTGAATCAAATTGACTAAGGCTGGCTTCTGTGATGCTGGGGACCTCAGGAGGAGACTCAGATGGATCATCCAATTGTAACCATCATCAGCAGAACTACCAAACATTTCAATCCCGTCTTTTGCATTCCTGGACTGGGCTCTGCCGTCATTAAGGATTGTGATGTTTTTAGAGACTCTTTCCACCCCCCCTGCCCATTAGTTGGTTAATTTGCCCACCACCGTACATGACTTTTTAAAAACTCTTTCACAAGAAATGGGCGTCACTGCCTAGGCCAGAATTTCTATTGCCCATCACTAATTGCCCTTGAGAAGATTGTGGTGAGTTGCCTTCTTGAACCTCTCCAGTCCATATGGTGTACACCTACAGTGCTGTTTGGGAGGGAGATCCAGGATTTTGACCCAGCGACTAGTTCCAAGTCAGGATAGTGTGCAGCTTGGAGGGGAGCTTGCAGGCAGTGGTGTTTCCATGCATCTGCTGTCCTTGTCCTTTTAGGTGGTAGAGGCCACGGGTTTGGAAGGTGCTGTCGAAGGAGCCTTGGTAAGTTGCTGTGGTGCATCTTATAGATGCTACAAAGTGCTGCCGCTGTGCGTCAGTGGTGGAGGAATTGGGTGTTGGAGGTGGTGTATGGGGTGCCAATCAAGCGGGCTGCTTTGTCCTGGATGGTGTCGAGCTTCTGGAGTGTTGATGGAGCTGCACTCATTCAGGCAAGTGGGGAGTATTCCATCACACTCCTGACTTGTGCCTTGTAGATGGTGGACAGGTTCTGGAGAGTCAGGAGGTGGGATACGCGCAGCAGAATTCTTAGTCTCTGACCTGTTCTTGTAGCCACAGTATTTATAAGGCTAGTCCAGTTCAGTTTCTGGTCAATGTCAACCACCCAGAATATTGAAAGTAGGGGATCCAGTGATGGTAACGCCATTGAATGTCAAGAGGATACGGCTGGATTCTATCTTGTTGGAGATGGTCATTGCCTGGTACAAATGTTACTTGCCATTTGTCAGCCCAAGCTTGGATATTTTCCAGGTCTTGTTGCATTTGGACATGGGCTGCTTCAGTGCCTAAGGAGTGGTGAATGGTACTGAACATTGTGCAATCATCAGCGAACATCACCACTTCTGACCTTATGATTGAGGGAAGGTCATTGCTGAAGCAGCTGAAGATGGTTGGGCCTAGGACACTACCCTGAGGAACTCCTGCAGTGATGTTCTAGGACTGAGATGATTGACCTCCAACAACCACAACCATCTTCCTTTGTGTTGGCTATTACACCAGTGGAAAGTTTTTTCCCCAATTCCCATTGATTTCAGTTTTGCTAGGGCTCCTTGGTGCCATGCTTGGTCAAATGTTGCCTTGATGTTAAAGGCAGTCACTCTCACCTCACCACTTAAGTTCAGCTCTTCTGTTCACGTCTGAGCCTAGGCTGTAATGTAAAGCTGTCCCCCAACTCTTCACTGAACCAGCTTTGATCCTCCGGTTTGATGGGAGTGGTAGAGTGAACTATATAATGGGCCATGAGGTTAGAGATTGTGCTTGAATACAATTATGCTGCTGCTGATGGCCCACAGCACTTCATGGATGCCCAGTTTTGAGCATTTAGATCTGTCCTGAATCTGTCCTGTTTGTTACGATGGTAGTACTGCACAGGACGATGGTTGGTGCCCTGAATGTAAATGGTGGGGCGGTGTGTCCACAAGGACAGTGTAATGGTCACTCCTATCTATAGTGTCATGGGCAGATGCATCTGAGACAGGTAGATTGGTAAGGATGAGGTAAAGTAGGTTTTGCCCTCATCTTGTTTCCCTCACCACTTGCCATAAGCTGAGTGGTAGTAATGATACAAGTGAGACACTCTTATTGATGGACATTAAATTCCCCCACCAGAGTACATTTTGTGCCCTTGCTACCCTCAGAGATTCTTCCAAGTGGGCTTCAACATAGAGCAGTACTGATTCATCAGCTAAGGGAAGGCAATAGGTGCTAGTCAGCAGGAAGTTTCATTGCCCATGTTTGATCCTTTAACATTGAGGTCTGGAGTCAATGTTGAGAATTCCCAGGGCCACTGTGCCACCACCTTGGATGGGTCTTTCTTGCTGATGGGACAGGACATTCCCAGGGATGGTGATAGAGCAGTCTGGGACTTGGCTAAAAGGCATGATTCTTTGAGTATAATTACGTCAGGCTGTTGCTTGACTGGTCTGTGGGATAGATTAGTCTTCCAATTTTGATACAAGCCCCTAGGTGTTATGAGGATGGCATTGCCAGCTGGGTGTGCCTTCTTCATGTGTGAACCAGAAGAAAACACGCAGTGATCAGCTGAGAGTTATAGAAAGCACCCAATTTTAATTTCCAGAGCAACAAATGCACATCCTAGTGAAAAGTTGAAGATTTATCCCATTGGTTCTCTTTCTCACCCCTTTCACATTCACCTGAAACAGCAGCACCTCCACTTCACTGGTCACTAAACATGCAGTGGTTGTGCACTGGTAGCTCCATCACTTGACAACTGACTTGGTTTCCTGCTTCAATTCGTGATTTGCCAATTACTCTTTCCTTACCAAGAACTTCTTTTGCTTGATTGGAAAGTGTGCCAACAATTCTCAGCCTTTGCAAAGGTGGTGTGTGAGTGAACAATGTGCCTGCATGAAATAAGCAGCAGGTTGCTTAAAAAAGTAAAGCAGGATTCTATATCTGCTGTAGAACTCATAACAATTTTCAGATACAAATGGCACATTTAGTACTCTGGATGAGCCTTTAATGGGACTGCTGGGGTCTGTGAAAAAAGGCCCAAGTGCTTGACCAAGCACCACCCACCCCACACAAAAAAAGCTCCACCCTACAGTTCAAGGACCCCATGGTATGCCTAAACCCTTTTTGACCTGGCCTGTTGGCCATCTCCATGTTGGAGTCAGCTGATATCCCACCCTTCCAGTCGAGAAGCCGCTTGGCACTTGTGTTTTATGTAACATGTCATTTTTCTCTCTCTTCTTTACATGCTTTACATGCTTTACTCACTCAACCCTTATTTAATTCTATATGAATATAAATCCATAAAAAGTCAATAAAAATCTGGAACCTGAGATTTTAGGTAAGTGATGATGACATTTCCAAATTACTGCCAACCTACCACAAGGAAAACTTACCTATTGCCAGAAACAAATGTTTATACTTCACTGACTTGTACATTCAGATGTAATGGAAAGAATTGTTTTTCTTCAGGACATCTGACCACAGTTGTTCAGGATGGTAGGTGTGGTTTTCAGAGGCAAAGACCCAGAGCTTTGAAGTTGGAAATTGGTTGAAATAAAAAAAAAAGTCAGCCTCTATAGAAGAAGAGACTGTCAGCTAAATGACAAATGAGCAAATTAAACTACAACGCATCCCCCAAATGATTTGTTTTATAAAACTCTTGGGAAACTTAGGCTCCCATGAATGACTGAAGTGTGCATAAACATTCTTCAATCTAACTACAGTATGCTGAATGTTTTGGCTAGCCAAATATACATTTTTTTAGTGCCATGGTGGTGGTGGTAGTTTTGTTTAGTTTTTATCATCAAAGGACAATTTGGGGCCATAGGGGCTGGATATAAATAAATAATCAGATTAGCAGCTGTAGAAACCCTGATTAGAGCTTGGCTATAATCCAGACTATTTAAGCTACTTCATAACCACACGAAAATATCTAAAACACAGCACTATGTAAACATATTGCTCTTTTTTCACATGAGCCACACACAAAGTACAACCTAACAATATTCTACTGGGAATTACAATACTATAATATTCACACAGTGGTAATTTTATGAGGGTGCAAAACTTAACATGGAGTCAACTATTCTGTGCTTGCTGCTGGGAAGATGCCAAACATTTGAACTACCCTGCCTCTTTAGGGCTGCAGTAGGTTGACAATAACAAATTAAAATCATTGACTGCACTTGCGCTGCAGCAGTGGCACAAGTGAAGTTCATCTATGTGAAGCTGCATTGGATCATGTGCTCCAAATGACCTAACATATCAAGAACACATACCATTACCATTACAGTAAGTATTCCACAATTTTGTCTATTGCATCTTATCCTCACTTGCCACCAGCCAGAATAGCAGTTATTAGCAAAACTGTTCTTAATACTGTTGTTAGAAGGAAATCTCTCTTTTGTGAAGTTTGAATATTTGAATCGGTTCCTCATTTCTTCTCAAGGACTGAACACTTCAGAACAATTTTCAATGCGTGAGAGCTATCAATTTCCCTCTGCAGCCCAAAGCGTGCCCAACAAGCCACAAGAGAAAATGTGGTATTGACTTAACTGGAGATTACAATTACAAATCCAGGTTAAAAATATTGTACTTTGTATAATTATTATGCTACTTCTCAGAAAAGCTATTGCACTGAACTTCTCAACAACTGAAAAATGTTGAAAACACACACAAGATATTATCAACTTATTTGTGATGCCAAACAGACAAAAAATAACAGATGTTTTAATCAAAGTACAGGTGATTAACAGTCCCAACATGAACAGAGCGATGCGATCTTGAAAGAAATGAACATATGCTAGAAGTTAGCAGATGCACAGTCAGGTTGGAACTAAAAAGGTAGTGAGAGCAAGACACCATAACTTTGGAATTTTATGGCCCAAGAACTCAGTTGTGAAAGTACCTGTACAGTGTGTGTAATAGAAATTTTGACAGAACAAATGATTCTTGAAGAGTGCATTACAGAGATTGGCATTACTATTGAGATTACAACTGTGCCAAAATATATTTTCAGTGTTGTTGCTTTATGTAGTAATTATGGTTTTGTTAAATGTTGGACTGTGCCTTTAAGAATAGTCCTGTGATGTAAGATCACATTATCTGCGTAAACCAATGTTTTAGCAGCGTGGGCTAGCTCCACAGTCAGTGTAGAGATAGATATGGAGTTGAAAGCACACATGTAGTTGCTGCTGGCTGTATTGTAAATAAACCTAATGGGCAGAATTTTGCCCTTGATGGGTGGGCGGGCCCTACCAGCTCGGCGGTGGGCGGACAGCCGACCCGCGCCACCGACACGGGGCCCGCTGCCATTTTGAGTGGGCAGGCCAATTAAGGCCTGCCCAGCAGCCTTCCCGACAGGAAACACTATGCGCTTCCTGTGCGGGGGAGGGGGGGAGGGAATCCCCAGCTGTCAAAGTGCGCTCTTTTGCGCATGCGCATGAAAGAGCGCACTGTTCCCTGAGACAAAGTGCTGTCTCATGGAGATTACTGACAGTCCAAAAAACTTTAAAAATAGAAAAATTAAAAAATTATTAACATGTTCCCCTCATGTGACAATGTCACATGAGATGGGACATGTTAATAAATATCACATAAAATGTATTAAAGTTTTTAAAAACGGACATGAAACATCATTCCACCAGTGGATGAGGTTTCATGTATTATCAGAAGCCCGCTGGGGCTCCTGGCCTGCCCGCCAGCCTTAAGGTTGGATGGGCAGGGCCTTTAATTATCTTAATTACTCTGTCAATGGCCTCAATTGGCCATTGACAAGTTGGTGGGCAGACAGCTGATTTCACTGTCCGCCAGCCTTCCTAAAAATTTAAAGGGACCGGGATGACGTTGGGGATTCCTCCTGACATCATCCCGTGTCATTTTCCCATCGGCGAGCGGGCCCCACCCCCAAATCGCCGACGGGAAAATTCAGGCCAATGTTTCCACTTATAAAGTTGTCCTCGGATCAACTCTATTACAAATAGGCAACAAGGCCACACCACAACAAACTGGCGGTGAGGATAAATCAGGAAAAATCAAGATAAATCAGAATTGGTACTGTACCTCACCCAGAGATTGTGAGTATCAATGTCCGTTTAAAATAACAGAAGATATACTCACCCAAAATAGCACAATTTGGTAGAATCAATCTCTTTGGACCAGCCACAGACGATTGGTCTCAGTATATAGAAAACCTCGCGTTCTTCTTTCAAACGAACAAAATCATGGGGGAAGAGAAGAGGCGAGTGATCCGTGAGTGCTTGTGGGAGCAAATCCTACAGTTTGACTCAAAGTTTGACGGCACCCAGTGCCCCAGATTCAGAGAATTGTTGGACATTGTGACATTTTCAACCCAAGCCCTCAGTCACAATGCAGAGGTTCCGGTTCAATTTGTGAAATAGGACCCCGGGCGAGACATTTGCTAGCTACGTGGCGAATTTGAAAGTTTGCAAGTTTGGTGACACTCTGAATGACATACTCAGGGATCGTTTAGTGTGTGGTGTGAAAGAAGACACTGTTCAGAGAAGGTTGCTGGCTGAAGTGGATCTGGATTTTAAGAAGGTGTTAGAAATAGCGCTGCCCATAGAAAGCGCTATGAGATTTACAAGCAATACAAGGGGCGCAAAATGGTGCCATACTCCAAATCGGGCAGGAACAGTCAGCCGAAAGTGGTGTGAAAAAGCGAGACTCCGCCGCGAAGCAGGAAACATAACCGAAAAATAAGAAGAAATAATTTAGCAGCTAAATCAAAGAACAACTTTAATCGATGTGGAAACAATCAGTCTTTTAGCAATTGGCAGTTTAAAAAAGTAGAATGTTACTTTTGTCACATAAGTGGACATATACTGAAACAGTGCAAAGAGAGATTTAAATAGGCTTGCAAACAACAGAAGAAGCCCAATGAAATCTACAGTGTAGAAGAGCCTGAAACAACAATTTCTTACATTTATTCATTGTTTAGCATGAAAGTTGGGAAGACAGAGCCAATGTTTGTTACAGTACAAGTGAATGGTAAACCAGTAAAAATGGAAGTAGACACAGGAGCTTCCATTACTGTAACTGGAGAACACACTTTCAGATATTTAAATAATGGTGAACATCAATTAAATTTGGAACAAACATCTGCAAAGTTGAAAACCTACACAGGCGCAAAAACCCAAGGCCTGCAGGCCAAGATTTAGGTGGATCCAGAAGCAACCCTGTGCTTCATGAAATTGAGACCAGTGCCATACGCCCTGAAAGAGAAGGTTGACGCTGAGCTGAACTGGCTAGAGAGGTTGAATGTCATAAAATATACTTGGTTCTCAGAATGGGCAGCACCCAAAGTCCCTGTCCTTAAACCAGACCAAAGTGTCCAAATTTGTGGGGGCTTTAAGCTAACGGTCAAAAGAGCAGTTAAGCTGGACAGGTACCCCATTCCAAAAATCAAAGACCTATATGCCAAGCTAGCAGGAGGGACAACATATAAAAAGCTTGACATGAGTCATGCATATCAGTAACTAGAGTTGGATGACACCTCCCAGTAATTCTTCACAATTAATACCCACAAAGGGCAGGATTTTACGCGTCTGCGAGTGGGGGCGTGGCCCGTTTGCCGACGTGTAAAATGATGCGCGGTGAAGTCGGGCAGAACTCCCGGCATCACCACGCCCCATTTAAATTTTCAGGAAGGCGGGGGCGCAGCAAAATCAGCTGTGCGCCCGCCGACCTGTCAATGGCAAATTGAGGCCATTGACAGAGTCAATTATGTAATGAAAGGACCTACCCATCCAACCTTAAGGTTGGCGGGCAGGCCAGGAGCCCCGGTGCAAGCTAGAAAAAGCATGAAACCTCATCCACGGGCGGGATGAGATTTCATGTAGCTTTTTGACAATTTGAATAAAATTCTTGGGAAAATTATGGACATGTCCCAACTCATGTGACATTGTCACATGAGGGGACATGTTAGGGAAATTTTACTTTTCTATTTTTAGGTTTTGTACATTTTGAGCCGATCTCCATGAGGCAGCACTTAGCCTCAGGGAGAGTAGTGAGCTCTTACGTGCGCATACGCAAAAGAGCGCACTCTCGATTTTGGGATTCCACCCCACCCGCACAGGGAGCGCATAGCGTTTCTGTGTGGACGTTACGCTGGGTGGGCCTTAATTGGCCTGCCCACGTAAAACGGCGGCGTGCCTCCGATCGGGGCGCCGATCGGAAGCGCACCTGTGCACACCCACCCGCCCTTCAACTTCCCCCCCGACGGGGGGGGAAATTCAGCCCAAAGAGTTGTACCAAAATACAGGCTTACCTTTCGGTGTTTCCTCAGCCTGTGCCATCTCTCAGATAACAATGGAAAGCTCACTGAGGGGACTACCCCAGGTTGTAATCTACTTAGACGATGTGCTGATAACTGGATTCACTGAAAAGGAACATTTGGCTAACCTAGAGGAAGTCCTAAAAGAGGAGAGCGACTGAAAAAGAAAAAATGCACTTTTCAAGCAAAGGGAGTAATCTATTTGGGCCACCGGGTAGATTCTCAGGGGTTACACCCGCGTGAAGAGAAGGATAAAGCAATAAGAGAGGCACCTGCACTGAAGAAAGCCTCTGAACTTAAATCATTTTTAGGAATGATTAATTATTATGAGTGATTTTTACCTCATTTATCTACAGTTCTGGCCCCTCTGCATTTACTGCTAAGAAAGAACCAACGTTGGTCTTGGAAGGCGCCCCAAAAAGAAGCTGGGTGCAGCTGCACATTGACAACGCCAGACCATTCCTTGGAATCATGTTTCTACTGATTATAGATGCTCATTCCAAGTGGTTAGATATTTATGAGGTGAAGTCACCAACGTCGGACGCTACAATAGAGAAACTACGCCAGAGCTTCGCCATCCACAGACTATCAGAAGTAGTCATATCCGATAACGCCACTACATTCACGAGCGCTGAGTTCCAATGATTTATCAGCCTCAACTGTATCATCCATGTGAAGACTGTACCGTACTATCCATCATCAAATGGACTGGCAGAAAGGCCAGTTCAAACTTTTAAGGCAGGCGTGAAGAAGTTAATATGTGATTCGTTGGAGACCAAGCTTGGATGCTTTCTTTTTCACTACAGGATGACCCCCCACTCGACGACAGGAGCAACACCTACAGAATAGTTGATGAGACACCGGCTTAGGACAAGACTGAGCCTAATATTTCCAAATTAGGAGGGGGAAGGTGAAGAAGAGTCAAGGAAACCAAAAAGCTGCGCATGGCTTGCATAGTCGTGAGAGACATTTTATTGTTGGAGAAGCAGTATATGTAAAGAATTTCGGTGGAGGACCGAAGTGGTTACTGGGTAAAGTGAGTTCAGTGACCGGACCATTATCACACCATGTGGAAGTGGAAGGCCGGATCACCCGTAAGCATGTGGACCCTTTGAGAAAAGGAGAGATACACAACAAGATATGTTTCCACCTGTAACCATTACTGAACCAATGTTTCCTGTTGAAGATGCTCAATCAAGGGCTGACATGTCTAACGTCTCTATCGGAGTGGAAGACACTGAACTGCAAGTGCCTATTGAGGTACCTGATGTTCATGCAGTTCCAGAGAATGTGGTTCCTGAAAAAGAATCTGAAGTCGTGAAGCTGCGACGTTCCACACAAATCAGGAAACCACCTGAAGGACTGAACTTGTAAGTTTCATGACCTGTGTAAATAATAGAATGTCATGAGGTAAATATACTTATAAATACAATATATACAGCAAAGTTAAAGGGGAGGAATGTAACAATTATGGTTCTGTTAAATGTTGGACTTTAAGAATAGTCCTGTGATGTAAGATCACATGATCTGTGTAAACCAATGTTTTAGCAGCACAGGCTACTTCCACAGTCAGTGTAGAGATAGATATGGAGTTGAAAGCACACATGTAGTTGCTGCTGGCTGTATTGTAAATAAACCTAATGTTTCCATTTAGCAAGTTGTCTGCAGATCAACTCTATTACAAATAGGCGACAAGGCCACACTATAAACACTATAAATAAAATATCAATTACTTGTTCATTAAAACTTGAAGGTTGAAAACCATTTTATACAAGATGGTTTATTCTTCAAATTACTTACTCCTTTATAAGAAGGAGAAACACGTATTGCTGTTCTACTATTTGTCAAATTTTGTAGGCCATGAAAAATGTTCAAACCTGTTACCCTCTACTAAGACTAGTGTTGCTTTGTAAAAAATTCTAGATGTTAGGATTGTGCACATGGATATGCTTATTCATGTACAGTTGTCAGTTTATTCAAGTGCTTTATCTAAAGCAATTATATTCAAGTTTACAAATTTTAGTAAAAGATGCCATTTAAAAAGCCCACAACTACAATAATATGAGTATTCATTGTATCACACAGCACTCAAAATAATTCAAGCAAAAATGTGCAGATTTGCAAATTCAGTACTAACATTAGCCACTTATTTCTATTGTGTGGTGTTAAAGTTGTCTCTTTTGGGGGTTATATTAAGCGTTAAGAATGTGGAGTTTTGTTTTCAGTTTAAGGTAAATTGGGGGTTATTTACTCTCTGTTTGGTTTACTATGCTTGTGTGTGTTTACAAACCATGCTTGAACTTTTGACCCAGCTGAGAGGCTTTCAGAAGCAAGAAAGACCTGAGGCTGCTATGGAGAAAATTGCTGAGGGTGGAGCTATGCTCTAAGAGGAAAACTGGTTAGTTTTGTTTTTTTTAAATGGAGAAAGTAAGTGTAAGAGAAGCTGACCTGGAGGCTGCAGACATCCAGTCTGTTGTGTTTAACCACTGAACTCAGTTCTTTTTGCTTAGAGAGGAAGAGGGAGTTCGAGAGATTGGGTAGGACCAAGTAACTCTGTAAGAAAGGAGAAGTCCAGCTATGGAATAGATACCAAAGGAGTGTCTATGTGTGTCTGGTGAGTTTTGGCATGTGACCGTCAGTGATACCTATACTTGGACCAGGAGGTTATATTGGTAGGGAGATACTATAGACCTGAGCTGTGACCTGTGCAGCCATACTCATCCAGAGTATAAGTATATTTAAAAGCCACAACAAAAAGATTAAGCTGGGCTAAGTCTGTTGGATTGAATGTAAGGTAGAAGCTCATGTTGTTTGGAATCATTATCTTATTTTCTCAGTGTACCTATTTAGTCACTATTGCTTGTATTTGTTTTGTTCAAGTTTGTATAGGAAAGATTCTTTTGGCATTTCAATCTAATCTTGCAGTCCTGCTACTTATTTCCTTACCATTCATTCTTCCACACATTATATTCTTTCAATGATTATGGTCTGTAGAGTCCTATCCTAACAAGTATCAGGCTTGTCCACTATTCTCATAGCTGGGACCATAGCAGTGGTACAACATTGTAAGTATGGAAAATAATTGAGGGACTTTCACTCCTGAACCTGGGAATATTCTATGGACAGAATTTTACATTCCGTGGGCGGGCATGCGCTCGACCCGATCGGGCGTAAAATTGCAAATGATGACATTGGGCGAGCGCCTCAACATCACTGCGCGATATTTCGGTCGGTGGGCACGCGCAAGAGTCAGCAGCATGCCCGATGACAGTTAAGAGGCCTATTAAGGCCATTAATTTATTAATTAAGAGAGATTTTTTGCTGCCCATCCAACATTACGGTTGGTGGGCAGGCAAATCAGCCAGGCAGCCTTTGTGTCTTTTCACGGGCGGGATGAGGTTTCAAACGTTAATTTTTTTTAAAAATAAAAATGTTTTGACGTAATTTTTATTATGTATATGTTCATGTGAATGAATCCTATGTGGGGACAATTTTTTTCAAAATTTCCAAAACTTTATTTTTGATTTTAAAATTCTTCAGCTTCCTGAGGCAGCTCTCTGCATTCAGAGAGCTTTCATTGTGTGCTCCCTCGTGCCCACGCTGACTTCAGCGCTCGCCCTCCTCCCACCCCCCTCCTGGCAATGCTGAGCCTTTCAGCATACTTTACACACTGGCTGGCCGCTAATTGACCAGCCAGTGTGAAATCATGGTCGGGGGCCGATTGTGGACGATGGACCGTTTTCCGGCCGCTCCCGTGCCCACCCGAAAGTCCTGTCCTATGGGCAGAATTTAGCCTTGTCAGGCGGGCTCGGTGGGGGCGGGTGGGGACCACGATCGAGGCGGAAGGCTTATGTTTTGCTACTTAATAGCCTCCAGATAACTTGCAGTGGTCAGAAAACCACCGATGACTGCAATTCCAATGGAGAACCGATGCGGCAGGAACTGGCAACAGAGAAAATAGAATTTGGCTACTAGAGTAGCTAACATTATGCCACATGAAGATATCAGCCAGAATCTTTTCGCCGAGGTGTAAAATGATGCGCGGTGACATAAAACAATGGATGGAAATACATTTAAAAATAATGGAAATAGGTGGGAAAAGAAAAATCTATATAAATTATTGGAAAAAGGGGGATCGGAAAGGGGGTGGGGATGGAGGAGAGAGTTCATGATCTGAAGTTGCTGAACTCAATATTCAGTCTGGAAAGCTGTAAGGTGCCTAATTGGAAGATGAGGTGCTGTTCCTCCAGTTTGCGTTGAGCTTCACTGAAACAATGCAGCAGGCCAAGGACGGACATGTGGGCATGAGAGCAGGGTGGAGTGTTGAAATGGCAAGCGACAGGAAGGTCTGGGTCATGCTTGTGGACAGACCGGAGGTGTTCCGCAAAGCGGTCACCCAGTCTGCGTTTGGTGTTCCTGATGTAGAGGAGACCGCATTGGGAGTAGGGAATGCAGTAGACTAAATTGAAGGAAGTGCAAGTGAAATGCTGCTTCACCTGAAAGGAGTGTTTGGGCCCTTGGGTGGTGAGGAGGGAGGAGGTAATGGGGCAGGTGTTGCACCTTCTGCGATTGCATGGGAAGGTGTCGTGGGAGGGGGTTGAGGTGTAGTGGGGTGATGGAGGAGTGGACCAGGGTGTCCTGGAGGGGACGGTCCCTATGGAATGCAGATGGGAGGGGTGAGGGGAAGATGTGTTTGGTGATAGCATTATGCTGGAGTTGGCGGAAATGGCAGAGGATGAGCCTTTGAATGCGGAGGCTGGTGGGGTGAAGTGTGAGGACAAGGGGGACCCTATCATGGTTCTGGGAGGGAGGGGACGGTGTGAGAGCAGAGGTGCGGGAGATGGGTCAGACACGGTTGAGGTCCCTGTCAACCACAGTGGGGGAAACCTCGGTTAAGAAAGAAGGAAGACATGCCAGAAGTGTCGTTTTGGAAAATGGTATAATTGGAACAGATGTGACGGAGGTGAAGGAACTGAGATAATTGGATGGAGTCCTTATAGCTAGCAGGGTGTGAGGAGCTGTAGTCGAGGTAGCTGTGAGAGTCGGTGGGCTTGTAATGAATATTGGTGGACAGTCTATCACCAGAAATTGAGACAGAGAGGTCAAGGAAGGGAAGGGAAGTGTCGGAGATGGACCATGTGAAGGTGATAGAGGGGTGGAAATTGGAAGCAAAATTGATAAATTTTTCCAGGTCCAGGTGAGAAAGTAAAGCTGCACTGAAATAGTCATCGATGTACTGGAGAAAGAGTTTTGGGAGGGGGCCTGAGTAGGACTGGAACAAGGGATGTTTCACATACCCAATAAAGGGACAGGCATAACTGGGACCCATGCGGGAACCCATATTTTTCTGTCTTGCTTCTTGTACTTTAAGTCTGGAGATTTTTTTTCACATTGGCAGTCTTTGAGCCAGAAACAGTATCAGTAAGGAAAATTTGTAATTACTTAAAAAACTTTTGCAGAATGTGTAATTGTTTTTTTTTGCATAAAAAGAATTACTGATCTATGTGACCTGGCAACCCTTGATCTGGAAGATGTACCAACAGGAAGTAAGTTAAAATATGGAGGCTGTGTAGCAAACAGAGGGGATGAAAGGGAAGAGCTGGGAAGGCAAAGGCAATCAGCAAGCCAAGTCAAAGAGCTGTATTCCTGAGCAGTGGAAAAGCATGTTTAGGGCTGCTGCCGCTATTAATTTCATTCCTGAATGATTGAATGCCCAGAATCAGCCAGGCCATGCAAAGGTAAAGGTGGTTCTGGGAGATCAACGCTACACTGACCCATGGGAGCTGAGAGTTGAGAAGGTTCTGGGAACAAGTACCCTATTGTGTGGCAGGTTGCATGGGCAGAAAGCTGTTTACACTGAAATTGCTGCCTATGGAAAACTGACTAAGCATTTGAAGGAAGGGGACTGGAATTCTACCCAAGGAAGATAGGAGATTGGAAGAGTTTTCTGGCTCAAACTGATGTCATACAGGGTGGGGGGGAGGTGGACTACCTTGATATTCAGTGACATACCTTTATTGTATCTGCTATTTCATGTGTAATTTATAGTTTGTACCAATCGTGAATTGTCTGTTAATTTATGTTGATTCTGATTAGTGTTAAACTAAAAAGTTACAAACAAAATCTTGTTCAGTAATTTCTTCATTTGAAGGTCATTTGGTAAGTTTGGTTCTTTTGGTTCCATGGATCACCGCAGAGTTCTTAACAGCAAAGTAACTCACGTGCATCTTAACCAACATTACCATTAAAAAAAAACCTAAATGAAAGAAATTGCATATTCTGTAGCTTAACATTTTGGAAAGGGGTCTCGTTTAAATTATTACAGAGCAACAAGGTAATTCCTAGGAAAGGAATCTAAGTTAAGACCAATCCATCACTGACAGCATGATAACATACCTTTGGGGTCAACCTGAGTATGGTTCCCAACATGATAAGCAAAGTAGGGAGAACCTGCAAAGCTTGCCACAGAGACTCCTTGTGCTCCTCCTGGGAGGCTTAACTAAAACTGCTGTGGTGAATTTTACCAGCCTTCTGAAGATGAACTGCGAGGGTACTAAAAATTGCAACAGAAGGTGTCAGGAAAGAAGCCTGATGGCTTGTGGCTACCATGGGATATTCCTAGCAACGGGAATGGCAGAGGCTTGGCTGCCTCCAGCCGGAAGTGGATGGCCCCTTGATCGCTCCCAGCTAACTGGCCAATTAATGATGTTGGGATTCTACCAGCATCAGCATGGACCCCGCCGTATGGAGAGACCGCCAGGTAATCAGTGGCAGTGGCAGTCTCCTAGCAGGTTTGCACAGGGACAGGGCTCCCTTTATGGCCACTCCACAGCACGTAGAAGGGTTCCTCCATGCTCATGGCTGCCACTGCTGGAGTGTTCACCCCTCTGATCACCAGGACCTGCCTGCCATTCTTACCCACCCTTCTAGGGTGTCTCAACATGGAGTCGCCCTCTCCTTCTCCCTGCAGCCTCAGCAGCGACCACTTCTATTGGTGGCGCTGCTGAGGCAGCCAAGCTGCTGGCCCTCTGATTGGATGCATTCCTGATGGCTGCTTCATAATTGGCTTCTACCGGTAAGCCCCACACCGCCACACCACCACGCACAGCACCCCCTCCCCCACCCCACCAACCACCCTTGCCCCGCCATTCATCTTGTGGGTTCGGGACCTGCTTTTGATCCCAGCAGTGGGGCTAAATGTCTTTTTGTAAAATCCAGTCCTATGTGTCTCTCAGTGAGTCTGCAGTTAAAATGATGTGCTCTTAATAATAATGTCACCAGGACAGGACTTAGCCATTCACATTAAGCCTCCACTCTGTGGGGACAGGTGGTCTTCCTGTGCCTAATTTCAGATAAGGGAAAATGATGTGTGGGGGACAGGAGTACATTAGGAAAATGGCACAAATCTCAAGTCATCTTAATCCTGCTGTGTGCAAGGGGAGGGGGTTGTGTTTAAAATAACCTCATAGAGTGATTTATCCTCTGAAAACCTTGCCTGTGGGAAACATTTTATCTCCTCGCTGGAACTTGCTTGACATCAACAGCTGCGTGTGAGTAATAAAATAGTTGAATTTAACAACTGTGTGGTGCAGCACATTTGACTACTGACATCAACGCTCAACAAAATTCACCATTAACTCCGTAATCATCTGAGAGGATTTAAGCACATTCTTTTTTTTACTGGTATGATAATGCACAGCAACAAGTGAAAAGAGAAGTTAGGAAGTAATTTAATTTGTTTCTATGTACTCATTTGGAACCAATCCCAGTCATTTTAAAAATCTGTGTAAATAAGAGTCAGTGAATGACAATGTTAACTGAAACACCATAATTGGAACTGGTGAAATCTATTTATTTTTTCCTCTAACATTCGAAGAGCACTGCTTCTTTTGCAAGGCCCGCAGAAACGTAGCTTTTTTTCAGTATTTTTGGATATTTTTAGGTCAATTCTGCCCAGGTATCACGTCTCCAATGATTCAATCATTGTTCTAGCTTTCACAAATGCCCAAATTAAGGTAATTTTGATTGCGCTTTTTTTTGCAAAAAAAAAAACAATGAACCACATCATAGGTTGTTGATTCAGTACAACACAAAAATAATCCAAGATATAATCTGGAATTTTTTCACCATTTGTATAAAAATTAATGTAACAGCTTTGCATATTTATAGTCCAATATTAACAGTTGTAGCCAAACAGACACCACTCTCCAGGGGAAATCAAAAAGATGCTCACTTCAAAATCCTATTCCTGTGAGGTTCTAAGTTAATGGTTCTCTTAATGGTTAAAGCTTCCCTTTGCAAATGGATTAGGAATCACAGATTGCCATCTAAATTAGAATACTATTTTATACTCATGATGCCAAAGCGCTGCATGTAAAGATTGCTTTAATAAAGCTTTGAAGAAAATTGGTGTTTACTTACAGATTCCACTTCTCGCTTCAGAGTCGAATTGTTGGCAGGAGACAGAAGGGGCAGGAAAGGGAGAGAGCACTATGAGAGTTGGTGGAGTGCAATAGCATTGAGTAAGTACAGCGGGAGCGTAGGAAAAGCAGAGCACAGAGAAAACAAGAGCCCAGAGAGAGCACCGGGGAGCAGGGGAAGAGCAGGAGCTCTGTGCAAGCAAAGCATGGAGAGAATAGGAACATGGGGAGAGCAGAATATAAAGAAAGCGGAAACCTGGAGAGAGGAAAAGCATGTTGTGGGGTTGGGTTGGGTGGGAAGAAGCCGGGGCATGGGGAAAGTAATAGAGGAGCAGAGCATGCCTCTGGCTGCTTACATTCACTTCTATCATCCTGGATTGATGCCCACCTTTAAGGCTTGCCTGCGTCACAGGCCCCTTCTCTGCAGGTCCCAGGTTTGAGAATCATTGTTCTAAGTCATGCTTATGACATAGGACAAATCTCACCCCATCTGTTCTCTAGTGAAACAGAAAGGCATCAAGTATGGCAAAACTCTTGTTTATCGTGAACTAAATTAAATGATTTATATCTCAGAGTTGCAACACTGGAAAAAACTGACAAGTCATCCTGAAGGCCACAAAAGTCTGTTAACAGGCAAGATCAGTCATCTAGGAGGTCAGGCATCAGAGTGGACTGTAGAGTAATTTTTAGGCTGCTTCCTTAAATTACCAATTGGCAAGATCAGCATCTTGAAACTTGAGACAAAGGGCTGAATGTTCACGATATGGAGGCAACAGACACCCAGTGGGAAACAGATTAAAAGTTCAGATGTTTTGAGTGGGAAAGCCTTAATTGATATGAAGACAAGTTTCCTGTCCAATTTGAGCACATGAGGGTGGGAACAGATGTGGGTCAGATGAAGTGTGGGATTCATTTAGACTGTCCAATGTAGCCATTACTGAGACTGTTGAATGTCCTGAGGAAGAAATCTGTAGTTTGTGCCAAAGCATTCCACTACACCAGAGGGAATCAAGACGTCTTTGGGAAGCTGGAAACCAGGAACAGGGAGCAGGGTAACCCCTTTTCAATGATGCTGACCCGTATCTAATGTTGAAAGCTATGAGGGAGAGGTGGGAGATCCTGTTTTTAAAAATTCATTTTGTGGGATGTGGGCTTCACTGGCTGGGCCAGCACTTATTGCCCATCCCTAATTGCCCTTGAGAAGGTGGTGGTGAGCTGCTTTCTTGAACCGCTGTAGTCCATGTGGTGTAGGTACACCCACAGTGCTGTTAGGGAGGGAGTTCCAGGATTTTGACCCAGCGACAGTGAAGGAACGGCGATATATTTCCAAGTCAGGATGGTGAGTGACTTGGAGGGGAACTTCCAGGTGGTGGTGTTTCCATTTACCTGCTGCCCTTGTCCTTCTAGATAGTAGTGGTTGTTGGTTTGGAAGGTGCTGTTGAAGGAGCCTTGGGGAATTCCTGCGGTGCATCTTGTCGATGGTACACACTGTTGCTACTGTGCGTCGGTGGTGGAGGGAGTGAATGTTTGTGGATGTGGTGCCAATCAAGTGGGTTGCTTTGTTCTGGACGGTGTCAAGCTTCTTGGGTGTTGTGGGAGCTGTACTCATCCAGGCGAGTGGGGACTATTCCATCACACTCCTGACTTGTGCCTTGTAGATGGTGGAAAGACTTTGGGGAGTCAGGATATGGGTTACTCATTGCACGATTCCTAGCCTCTGACTGCTCTTGTAGCCATAGTATTTATATGGCTAGTCCAGTTCAGTTTCTGGTCAATGGTAACCCCCAAGATGTTGATAGTGGGGGATTCAGTGATGGTAATGCCATTGAACATCAAGGGGCAGGGTTGGATTCTCTCTTGTTGGAGATAGTCATTGCCTAACACTTGTGTGGAGTGAATGTTGCTTGCCAGTTGTCAGCCCAAGCCTGGATATTGTCCAGGTCTTGCTGCATTTGGACATGGACTGCTTCAGTGCCTGAGGAGTCGCAAATGGTGCTGAACACCTTTCATCAGCGAACATCCCCACTTCTGACATTATGATGGAGGAAAGGTAACTGATGAGGCAGCTGAAGATGGTTGGGCCCAGGACACTACACTGAGGAACTCCTGCAGTGAAGTACTGGAGCTGAGATGACTGACCTCCAACAACCACAACCATCTTCCTTCATGCAAGGTATGACTCCAACAAATGGAGAGTTTTCCCCCTGATTCCCATTGACTCCAGTTTTGCTCAGGCTCTTTGATGCCGCATTCTGTGAAATGCTGCCTTGATGTCAAGGGCAGTCACTTTCACCTCATCTCAGGAGTTCAGCTCTTTTGTCCCTGTTTGAGCCAAGGCTGTAATTAGGTCAGGATCTGAGTGGTCCTGGTGGAACCCAAACTGGGCATCAGTGAGCAAGCTATTGCTAAACAAGTGCCGCTTGATAGCACTGTTGAGGACCCTCCTCTTCCAGGAGGGTGACAGGAGCAAGACACCCCATTGCATAGCAGGGGAAACACTGACCAGCATCATTTCCCTCCATCCAATTCCTCCTTCTCCCCTACCTCCTGCTCCTCCAAGGATGAGATGTCCCCTCCCATGGCCTCACCATCCTCTACGTCCACACCGCTCTGAAACTGAACTGGACTACATATGGAGAACACAGCAGACCACCAGATTGAGACCCTTGCAGGAGGATATTAGAGGTAACCACCCGACCTGTCCAGGCACCGGAATTGCAAATTCAGAAGCCCACTGGCTTGCTCTACAGTTGCTCTACTGATCATGTGGCCTTGGTTGTACTGCTGTCTAGAGGTCCCGTAGGGGAATCAACAGCTATCACTTCAAGAGATATCCCTAGACCCCTAGGATCCATCCCCACACTTTGGGGATTGAAGTGTAGATCTGAGGCAGCCTGGACTGGCAGAAGATGAAGGAGTCATGAGTACAAGCATGGAGGAAGTTCTTGTAGTGGTTGCAGGCCAGCGGAACGTTGAGGAAGTGGAATCCCTTCCTGCTGATGGATCTCACTGAGCAAACACTGAATACCTTGATGGCTACTTGGGTAAATTTGATGATGCCTGCACCTAGGACAAACCAACAATGGAGAAAAACCCAATGCTGTTTATTGTGAAATGAATCTGCTATCCAACTCTGACAAAGAGGACATCAGTGACCTGTGAGATACAGCGGTGTGCAGCTGCTTTTGAGATGCCACTGAGATCCACAGCTTGGAAGGAGCCAGAAACAAAGGAAGATCAAGGCCACATTGGTGACCAGTGCTGCGAGGTTTTTGGCAAAAAGGCACAGATGTCGGTGACCATTTGCCTGGAGAATCAGAGTCCCCTGTGGCATTGAGTCCTGGTCATCTCCAGGTATCTCGGTCTTCGGCAGTAGTCCCTGTGTTTGGAGGTTTGGCCTCCATTGCCATCCTGCCCTTCTTTCCTTTCCTGTGCCCTCTTGATGCAGAGGGTGTTGCTTTTCATCGCCACTGGCCCCAAATCTGATAGTTCTGCTGCCTTTGCCAGCTGGCTCTTCCTACTGAGCATATGGCTGCCCAACTGCCCTTGACAGCCTTATCCCTTGGTCTTCTGCCCCCACAATGCTGAGGGCTGCTGATCCGGTTTAAAGCTTGGGTACTGAGTGCCCACTCACCCTGTCACTAATGCAGCACCAAGGGCACCCTCTTACCAAATGTCCAGTCCTTCTTTGCCCCACTGACCCTTTTATAGTGCCAGGGACATGTCCTGGGGCAGCTTTAGCTTCAGCTACTCAGTTTCTGAAGGCACAGTAACCTGTCTGGCCCTTTAAAAATTACAAGGTCAACCCTTGGCAGGCTCTTCACGAGCCTCAATGGGGAGGAGGATAGGATACCTTGCCCACTTCCTCTCACACTGGCAATTATTCCTGGTGCCGGGACTGAAATTGACAGGCTGTCGGGTGCCAGTATTTTCAAGGCTTCCTCCCCACTGGGGTCCTGGAAATTACAGCCTAAGGGCTCTGAATTTAACCCTAACTGCCTGGTGACAAGAGTGGTATATCCCTCCCAATTAAGCACCACTGTAGACACTGGTACCCCAGGAACATAGATAGCAGATATGGAAATCAGTCAGAATAATGGAGGAAGGTGGAAATAGACAGTGCAAGAATTGGGGATAGGTGGCATAATATTGCCTTTCTCTGATATAGTGGTGTTATTGAATTGCATTCAGCACTGTACCTAGATCCCCAGAATCTTATTCTTGCTTCTAACTTCATCTGTCACCCCATAAAGTTTTCCCAGTGATGCTGTTGCAATTTCTGTGTGGGAGAAACACTTCTCTGCTAGCCCTCGTTTCTACAAGCAACATCTCCAAGCAGGTGTCCGAAAATCTGGCAACCTTATGGCTCTTTGCAGCTATCATCTTGAAACAGAAAACGAGTTGCAGAAGTGAAAAGTAGGGTTCATGCTGAGTCAATCCTTTCAACACTCTCTTTAAATAATGGCCTGGGATTCCCAACAGAAATTGTGGCCTGTAGGGTGGTGGGTGGCCTGCCATTAATGTGATTGGCTGACTTTCCTGGCAAATCAACTATAAATGAGTCCTGGTAGTTAAAATGAGTCTGGCCTTGCATGCCTTCAGACTTCTGACTGTACTACCTATTTTGGAACAACTGGCACGCTGATCCCTGGGAGTTAGAATTGACCCAAAAGCCTCAGAGTTATCTCTTAACACTTTTTTCAATTCCAACATAACTACCATTCTCAAAAGTGAGTCTGTGACTTTCTAGTGGATGGCAGTTAACCTCGGAAAAATGTTTAATGGGAGTGAGAGTACATGTGTATCAATTGACAGGCTCCAATCGAAACGTACAGTCTCCTGCTACTCCCCAACGGAGTACGATTCTGGGATGAAAATTGGAGCACACTGGATGCAAGTAAATGATTCCATTTAAATGTACAATGTCCTACATGCATACTTTCATATAACCATCACTATCAAAACATATATTCCTTTGTATGCACCTGCAACAAATACTTTAAAAAGTAGTAAAAGCCATGTGAATTTTTGTTCTCCTTGTAATGAAGAATGTCATTTCTGGGGCAAGAACTTTTTTTCCAGGATTTGCAGTTGGTATCAGCACCAAGTGTCCTCAGGACACAAAAAGCAAGAGTTAGAGTACTTCAAAACATATCACTGACCTTGTCAGTATAGGCGAGGTTAGTGGGAGGTCAACTCACCTGGATACAGGTGATATCAGAATACAACACAATACACCATTAAATCTAATGGTCACACAGATGGCACTCACATCCACCACTAGCTGTGAACCTGGGCTGCTCCTCAGCTACCATGGAACAATAAATGGAGACTCGGTGGCTGCTGGCCCTTTCTCTACCACAAAAAATCATTCAGTTGATGTTTGTTGCAATTCTCCTGGCGTAGGAGGGTGCTTTGAAATTGTTCTTTCAAACTTCTCTTCCTCTTTTAAAATTGCTGCTCTAAACTTGAGTCCATTACTGGATACACTTCCATCATTAAAGAGGCTGGTACTTATGAGCTTTAATAGCAGCTGCTAACAAAGGCAGTTCCAAACCTAAGCAAATTAATGGCCTTGCTTCAAGAGGGTGGAGGGTGTGTCCCAAACAAGGAAATTAAAAATTCTGACTTCTGGCATACCTAGGTTCTGGCCTATTTAACACTTCTCCCACTGCACTCCTGCCAGAGCTATGGTGAAAGTGCATCAGCGGGACGGAGGAACTTCAGCCCCACCGTCTAAAGTTTGAACCCAAAAGAAAATGATGCCTTGCAATGCAGACTGTGCCAGTATCTTTTACAACTGGAACAGTTGCATTTTGTGCAAGCCTAAATATCTAGCCTTATTCTGAGGTCTTTTAAAAAGTGAAAAATGTCTTGACTTGAGAGCGAATTTCTGTGGGATTTTCCCAATTTCTCACCATAAGCAGGCTGGATACTTAGCATAAACCCAGGAGAAGGGAAAGAGAATGCTGTTTATGTTGCTTCTCTGTAGGTTTTGTTGATCTTTCACTGTCTAAAATTCCAGGCATTTCTATTCTACAGAAGAAAAATGTGGTAGAAAGCAATTCTAGGTCTATATGGCAGAAACAAACTTGAATCATGATAAATTGTTTGCAATTACTTACCAGTGCTGCATTAAACAATCACATGGAATTCTACACATTAAGAGAGGGATTTCATGAGACCGAAGGGTGATCCTGAGAATTCTTTTAGCCTAGGATAAGAAACAGGATAAGAAATTAGTTTGTTTATTCATACAAATCCCAAAATACTTTAAAATTCCACTTTGTCAAAACTTACGCTGGGCAAAAGTTACAGTTGGCCTGACATGTTCTAACTGAACAAATGTGAATGGTCTCAATCCACACATCCAAAAATATGTAAAATATGAACAAAACAGTTTAAGTCATTAAAGAAGGATTCAACCATAATTAGCTGCTGTCTGTGACAAATTGATGATATTGGATCACACACCATTGGGAAAGACATCACTGATTTAAAATTCTGGGATCCATTTCCAAAAAACAGATTAATCTATTTTTCTAATACTTCAAGCGTGGTATCATTAAGGCTAGTTAGGCAATTATGGAAAAAAAAATAACAGATGCTGCTAAACAGCCTGGACTCTTGAGCTATGCTTTGAAGGTAGAGTTGGGCTGATGTAAAATAAATCACCATAATGCCTATAACTTTTTTTGAACAAATACTAGGGAGAATATTGTCATTCTCTGTACTTTGCAGTCAGATAGTGAAGTCTAACCAGTTGGGTATGAGCTTGGAAATAATGTAACCTTAGTATGATTGGATTGATCCTGCTGGCTTCTGTTTTTAAACAGTGAAGAGATAAAGTTAATTGATGGATACAACATTTATGTGAACTGAATTACACACCATTCTGTAATAACATGATTGCACTAAGGGAATGCACTAAGGGAATAGCATTGAGCAAGAGACAGATAGCACAGAGGCAAAGAAAGTTTAAACAGAATAAAAACAGAAAGTGCTGGAAAAGCCTTGCAGGTCTGGCAGCATCTGTGGAGAGACAAACAGAACTCCTGGGCAGAATTTTGCCCTTGTTGGGCAGGCTTGGCAGGGGCGGGTGGGGCCGGTAAGGAAGCTGACCGCCCCAGCGCTTAGGACTGGACTGCGATTTCACGCTGGCAGGCCAATTAAGGCCCGCCCAGCTTGAAACGTGTGCTGCAGCGCTCAGCGCTGCCTGTGCGGTGGTGGGAGTGGGGGTGGGTGGGGGGGTGTGGGGGGAAGAAGGACGAGCAGGGCAAGTGGGAAACTTCATGCATGCACGCGAGTGTGCACTGGAAAACCTCCCTGAGACACAGAGCTGCCTCAGGGAGATGAGGAGTTCTGAAAAACAAATATAAAGAATTTTTAAATGTTAAAAAACATATCCCCTCATATGACTGTCACATGAGAAGGGGCATGTTATGAATGGGATGTAAAATTTTTCATTTTATTTTTATTTGCTGTTGGAAACCTCATCCCGCCCATGGATGAGGTTTCCTAAAAAGTGCAAGGCCGCTTGGCCTTTTCGTCTGCCCGCCAACCATAAGGTTGGAAGGGCAGCTAAAAATTTAAGTTAATTAATACTTTAATGACTTTAATAGGCCTTCAAATTGTCGGCAGGCGTGCTACCAATTCCTGCGTGCATCCGCCGACTGAACTATCATGCGACTGTGCGTTGACATCGGGACACTCGCCTGATGTCATTGTGCGTCATTTTGTGCTCGAGTGGGTTGGATGCGCGCCCGCCGAGGTGAAAATTCTGCTCCGTGTGTTCTGAATTAGATTTGAAATGTTAACTCTGTTTCTTGTTCCACAGATATTGTCAGACCTGTTGAGATTTTTCAGCACTTTCTGTTACATTTCTGACCTCCAGCATCCACAGTACTTTGCTTTTGTTTTAACGTTTAAAATAAACTGGTCTTGTTTGGAAATGATCCAAACAGCTTAGAGACTTATTTAGGCTTTGAAATGTTGGTCAGTAACAGATCATTAGCTAATGCTACAAATGTGCTATTAGATTCTTATTCAGCAAGAATATATGGGTTGGTGAGCATAAAACAAGTTAACAGTACCTGATGAGATGCCTCTGAATGAATATCCTGTTGCAAGTCCAGATTCCTTTCCTCTGGTACAGACAAAAAGAGGCACTCTGGCTATTGCCATCTTAATCTAAACTGAACCAACAGCATAAATAACTTAAAAGTTAAATTCTCTGTTCACACACAATTATGAAAGGAAATACACGAGTCAATGTTTATATAAGATCAATTCAGTGGAGTATATCACTACTTGACTATCAATAAGTTTAGTTAAGTTAATTTAAATCAAAAATATGATGCAGGTATAAACCGACAATGCAGTGATCATCAAATCTTCGGCTGTGCCAGCAAATCCCATCAACACCTTCAAAAACCATTTTTCCAAATTAATAGGGGACCATTAAGAGCTGAATTTCTCCTTAATGAACCAAAAACATTTCACAACACTTGATAGAGGATTAAACCTCTCAATTAATGACAGGAATTGATTTTAACCCCAAGGGTGCCTGCAAAACATACTGTGTGGTTTAAGTTTGAGGCCTAGTCATTGACATGCTGCCGGTCAGCCATCTGCCTAAAACAGAACATTACGACAGTCGAATAGTAAGCAGGAGAGGAAGTTTGCATTATTGGAAACTACCAGCTGGCATTAAAGTGAAGGCCCACCAACAACTAAGTAACTAAGGAAGGCTGATATTTCTTACAGAGCCCAGAGGAACACTCCTCCCTATCCTGGCCCCATGACAAGGGAAAGTTTTGGACTTATCTTTGGCAGCCTCTAAGTAAAGGGTTACAAAGGTTTGACAGGAGAGCCATGGTGGCTTTCCTACTGTTATTCCTGTTTTAATCCCAGAACACTGCGTTTTGAGACCCAAAACACAACAAAGGAATCAGGATTTTAGCTGGCATCTTACTGACTTCAGTTTCTGCCAGGTGGGTAAAATTAAAAATTGACCCCATAAAAAAGAAGCTATTAATGAAGAAAGAGCTAGCATTCAATACAACAGAACAAATAAAATCAGATACTCACAACAATAACACAGTTAATATTTAGGGCATAAATCACACTTGCATCTAATTCCTCCCCATATTTTTAATCGGCTGTCTAAGGGGAAAAAAATGTTTTGTAGCTGTGTATCAAACAGACCTCTGAGAATGCAAAATTTTCTTTTCAAAAACCTGGCTGCAGCATAGAAATTTTAGGAGACAAAGTAGGTAACTACTTTAGGTAACTATTTAGCATATCTGCTATCAAAACTCAACCCTTTTAGGTTTTTAATTTTCTGTTTATTTTGCTTCATTCAGATTGTATCCATTTCATTTCCTTAAACTTTTTGTCTCTTTCTATTCACTCTCACTTTTCATTGCATCCAGGCTTATGCAAAAAACAAATATTGACAAGACACTGAGACACAGAACTTCTATACAGGCATTTTATGCATCATATTGTTCTTTCTGACATTCACTACAAATTGGTAGAAATTGTTCTAGTATACAACTCATTCTCTCAGACAGGCCACAATAAAAATAGAAGGAAGGAACAGCTTACATACTAGGTTGGACAGTAATTGACAATCTAATATTTGGTTGAATGTTTGACAACATTTATGTGATGACCTAAAGAGAGCCTCAGTTTTCCAAGCTGCATCATATACTATGTTCAGTTCCATGCATAGAATTTTACCAATCCAAGAAACAGCTCAAGTACTTTCCAATAATATGTGTCACCCTAAACAAACCTTCGAACTATAAACATGAACTTACAAAGTACAAACCTGAAACAGACACTTTCCTGTAACAAAATGGAGTCGAGGGGTCGGGTGACCTATTTCCTTGCCAATAAACATGGAACTGTAAAAACACAACTAATTTTCATATCTGGACGAAAAAAACGCCTCTGTCTCCATGAGCAATGCATGTGTGAAAATGCTTCCCCCACTGAAAATGGTGGGTGCTGGATAAGGGTGCGAGACTTCCAGATTTAGGGCTCTAGCACCATTTTGGCTAAGGCGTGGAGCCCTTCCATCTCCATGAAAATTCAAGCCAAGGTTTCCGATAAGGGTTTTAATAAGGCATATTCTGGTCACACAGGCAGAAATATCCAAGCCAATGAAGGGGAGAGACGCTGCCTAAGAACACCTACTCTTAAGCCACAGAGACTCGAGTTTGCCTTGAACTCTCCAGCCAAGGTACCGTATCATGGCTCCGATATTGCAAATTGACTGGAGTATAATAAGAGAAATCTGCTACTGCGAACATAAAACAGCAGCAAATCCATCATTCTAAACCACCAGAGCTTTACTTCAGTGGCCGAGAAGGATTACAGGTCTACATCTTTTCAAGTCTTCACCGTGGGGAAAAGCAAGTGCGAAAGAACTTTCGAAATCCTGAAATATAAACGCTTCCTACTTTTGTATTTGTAATCTTTTTCTGAATGTGTGTGGATCTGTGTGAATGAACGTTGTATAGATTCAGGTGTTAAACAATAAATATTTGTTTTTTCTTTTAAAACATATAAAAACCAGTCACTTGCCTGTTCCTGACAATTACAGCACTCAGGAGATAAAACACCTTTTATTGAAAAATCATGTTGCCTTTGGTGAGTGGATAGGTGAATAAGAAAGGGGAGCCCTGCCTACCGTCTCTCCCCTGTCCACAACAATAGAGGTTTTGACATTGCACATACAAAAAAAATAAGGTAGTGCAATGATACTTGTGCTCAATAAATGTCAATTAATCTAGTTACTAATACAATGTTACTCAATGTTACTTGCAAACAAGAAAATGAATATTAAGGCTGTAAAAATTTGAGTCAAATATGAAATTTTTTTTCTGTGCACGTGCATATGTATTAAAAGGTAAGCAAATGTCTTCCAGTCATTCCATATCCTTATTTGTAATATGGAGACCAAAGACTGTGGTTCTGTGCACAATACTCCAAGTGTACTCTTGCTAAGGTTCTATTCAAAATTT
Source organism: Cetorhinus maximus (assembly GCF_964194155.1). Classification (NCBI taxonomy): domain Eukaryota; kingdom Metazoa; phylum Chordata; class Chondrichthyes; order Lamniformes; family Cetorhinidae; genus Cetorhinus; species Cetorhinus maximus. The sequence goes on along the minus strand of NC_135888.1, from coordinate 81,521,466 downwards.
AACATAGGGCAGAATTTTACGCTCGTCGATCGGGTGGGCCCGACCGACTCGGTGACAGGCGGACTGCTGATTGCTGCTGGCCGTGCCGCCATTTTCCGCACCGTGGCTTTGTGACTCCCGTGGAGAACGGGAAAATAGTCGCGGGGGCGGGCGGCCTCAGGCTGCAGGTTCCAATGGGGAGCCGGCAGCCTGTATGAAGAGTGGCCAGGCAGCCTGCTTGAGACAGTGCACCATGGCCACTCGTGGAGAGAGGGAGGGAGGGAGGACCGATTGGACAGCAGCATGAGCAGGAGGAGGGGGACAGACTGCAGGAGAGGCCAGCGGGGGGGCCACTGTGCCCCCCGATTTTCCAATGCATGCCTTGCTGTCCTCCTGCAAGAGGTGGGCATCCGTCAGCACCTTCTGTATCCGGAGGATGGGAGGAGGAGGGCCCCCCATGTCACCAGCCAGGCGGTGGGAGGAGGTGGGTGACGCTGTTAGTGCCCATGATGATGTGCGGTGCACTGGCACCCAGTGCAGGAAAAGGTTCAATGATTTGCTGCGCTCTGGGTGGGTGAGTACCATGTCTGTCTTGGCCATTTGACCCAGAAGGCAGCCTTAGCCTTTGAGCCCCCCCCACCATGTCTTGCTGTCGTTACTGCATAGGGCATCTGTCGCACGCTGGGTAGGCAAATGGGTACTGACCATGCTTACACCAGCCTTAGTGGTTGAGGAGAAGAAGGATTCTCCTCGCAGCATATGTTGGTCTTTATGGCATTTGAGTAGTCTGGGGGCAACATGCAGGGGAGGCCACACGACACATACTCAGAACTCCAACACATGCCATATTGGTGGTAATGAGATGGTGCAAGGGGTGCCTCAAGGTGTTTTGGGCAAGTGCCATCTGCTGGCATTGGTGCCGCACCTAGTTGCGCCTCCTTGCCAAGGTGGCTGTTGGGGGAGGGGGTTGGGACCAGCCGTACTATCTTCTGGGGACTGATCATCATTAGTATGGACAGGAGCCCCTGGAGGCCTCAGATGGGCCACTGTGGTTGGGGTGCGGCGTGCACATGCAGACTACATGAGCGATCAGCCCCAATAAATCCTCTGCTCTGTTTTGCAGGCAAAAACTCACCACAATGCCCGGGAGCGCCAGAGGACTGGATGTGGGCGCGCCCTCCTGCAGTGCCTCACGCCTTTTGAAGAGCAGGCCATAGAGCTGGGCAGGAGTCAGGACGCCAGGGCGGCCGGGGGCAGCAAGGCTGGGGTCCAGCAGCCAGGTATTTGAGGTCCACAGTCCCATCCACTCTGTCTGCCCACCATCCAAACCACTGATGGTTGCTGCAATCGTTAATGCTGAAACAATGCTCATTCACAGACTGAGACATTCTGACGTGTGGGGCATACAGAAGGGACCCTCGTCCCCTTGAGGAATCGCTTCTCCACCACCTTCCAAAGTCACCTTATCCCATTTGTGACCACTATCACCATGGTCTAACATACCATTGGATCGCTGCTGCACAGCCAAAGAGTTATTGCATCTGAGGGGGTTTGGGACCTCCAGCACCCTTTCAGCCAGTGCGCCCCACATTACTTTGTCCAAAAGGTCCTCAGCACCTCAGCTGTGAACATCATGGCACTCAACTTAGATAATGCCACCACATTACCCATCCATCCCTGCACCGAGGGGAAATGTTGCCTTCTGCCCACCCGGTCTATGCCCCTCCTTACGGTATGAAGGCCAATAATGTGACCTCTCAATCTCCTGTGATCAACGGCAAATGTCACAACTGTTTGCGATGTTTCCTCAGCCCCGCAACTATCCAGGCCACAACGCATCCAGGTCAGGTACCTCTGCACTCTCCCCACTCCTATGGTACATAACATGCACGTGGCATTCCTGAGGCCATCTGACCAGCCTGTCTGCATGTGTGTTTAATGTTTGGGGCTCATCTTGAAGGGTGAGTGACTTATAAGGCTGGGGGGGAAAGGGATGAAAGGTTGAACTGACTGTACGCTAACTGATGCAGTGTCCTTGTTGTTAATTTCAGCATCACCACCTCGACACCGCAGCACCCCCTCCACACCTGAGGGGTAACATGTGCAACTTGCAGCACATCATTTCAGCCAGCCAGGCATCAGCGCAGACACACACACCTCGGTGGGGACTTTACCGTCGACTAGTGTACCGGGTCACAGAGGAGGGGGCACTTCACAATTGCTGGAGGAGATGGTAAGGGCAGAGAGTGCCGAAGTCTCCAGCAGCCGGAGGGCTGCAGGGTACGAGGCACATGCTGAGTCCGGCACTGATGACGTGCCTCTGGAGTTGTCCCAATTGCAGCAGCTGCAGGATAGATGTCAGGAGGTGTATGAGGGAATGGTTCAGTTGCTCTCTGTGACGGAGGAGTCCAGGCAGAGTGCACGTGAAGGTTTGGCCCTCAGGGCAGAGCTTCAGGCTTCCTCCAATGAGAGATTGACGACTCTCATAGAGAGGGGCTTCAATCGAATGGAATATTCCATGATTGGGACGCTCTGACCTGCAAGCCCTCTCAGCGGTACTAGCCAAGGGGTATTCCCAATATGGGAGATGTTGCGGACACCAAGCGTCGGCACTCAGTGCCCATGCATCTGCGGCGAGCAGGGAGGTCGAAAGGGACCACATGTCGGCGCAGCAGCTGCCTGTCGTCGCTGCGAGCTCCTCTGACAGCCAACGTTTCTTCCGTTGAGGCTGCGACAACTGGGGAGGTGCCAGTTCTGGAACTGGCCACTTCCTCCCAGGCGGGGCCATCACAGGCTCCATGGGCCAGAGGACGCCCGCCCAGGTCATGGAGGTCAATAGGACAGCAGAGTCAGCAGGCTGTCTCTCAAGCCACTCCGAGCGATGGGGCGGCACCTAGACGCAGCACCCGCAAACGTAAGCATAAGGCACCTTAGGCACTCCACGGGTATGTCACTAGTGATTTTGTGTTGGCCTTAGAATAGGGACCCATATTTTTGTGATCGCAAACAAGTGGTATGTGTTTTTCTTTTGGACAAAATAAAGTCCACTTTGTAACCATGGCTGAGGGTCTTTTCTTTGTGGTGCATTTTTCTTTTTCACATATTTATCATGAGTGTTTGAGTGGACATTGATGTTTCTGCACTAAGCCCTTATTTGCAGCTGAACAGGTGGAAGATATGGCACCTAAGTGCCACGTGTGGAAGTGCCAGACAATGCTGCTCCTGCTGATCCATGTGTGTGGAGCTAGCTGAAGGTTCTTTGGATTAAAGTGTCCCGGGTGTCCCTGCCTCCTTGGTGTAAACACGGGTCATCGTTCTGCCCCTCATCATTGCCCGGTGGTTCCTCATCCTCTGAGGCTCTGCTGGATTCATCATGTGCAGCCTCATCCCGGGCGTCAAGCTCTTCATCATCAACTGCATCCCCCCTTTCCAGCGCAGGTTTGTGCAGGGCGCAGCAGACTACCACTATCAGAGAGACGCGATCTGGGGGGATCTGGAGTACGGAGCGGTCCAGGCAACGGAAGCGCATCTTGAGAAGACCGATGGCTCTCTCCACCACAGCCCTAGTGGTGCCCTGGCTCCTATTGTAGCGCTCCTCAGCTTCCGTTCTTGGACGGGGTAGTGGCGTCATGAGCCACCTTCACAGGGGATAGCCCTTGTCACCCAGCAGCCAACCATCCAGCCGAGCCGGAGCACTGAAGAGCCCCGGCACCTGGGAGTGTCTGAGGATGTAGGCGTTGTGGGAGCTGCCTGGGTACCTTGCACAGACTTGTAGAATCAGCATCCTGTGATCACACACTATCTGCACGTTCATGGAGTGGAAGCCCTTCCTGTTGATGAAGGCACCGGGCTCACCTGCTGGCGCCTTGATGGCCACATGTGTGCAGTCTATTGCACCCTGGACACGGGGGAAGGCTGCAATGGCCACGAAGCCTCTGGTTCGCTGTGCCTGACTTGCCTGGTCACAGCGGAAGTGGACAAAGGTGGATACCCATCTGAACAGAGCATCTGTAACCTGCTTGACACGTGTGGACAGCTGATTGGGAGACACCACAAAGATCACCCACCGAGCCCTGGAAGGAGCCAGAGGCTTAGAAGTGGAGGGCAACTGTGAGCTTCAAAGTCACTGGCATGGGATGTCCACCCACACAGTTAGGGGAGATCTCAGGGCCAATCATCTGACAGATATCGTTGACTGTCTCCCTTGAGAGTCGGAGCCTCCTTCGGCACTGCACCTCAGTCATATTGAGGTAGCTGCTTCGCCGCCTGTATACCCTGGCAGCAGGATAATGGCGTCTTCTGTGGCCCCTTGCACATAGGACAACCTCTTGGCCCTGCGCCCCTTGTGCCTGCACCTGGCCTCCCAAAGGTGGCTCCCCTGGAGGCTAATTGTCCAGTCCTGGCCTCCTCCTTATTCCATCCCTCTCTTCCTTCTCAGGGGAGCTGCCTCCAGTGGGGATGTCAGAACCCATACCCCCAGGCTAAATGGAGGCCTCCGGAAAGCTGCAGGCCCGAGAAAGATTACTGTCTGCAGACTGGTTTCAAAGTACACAAGAAGCTCTCGGAAATCGATGAGAACTGCTAACAACCACACAGGCAACTTTTAAACACTTTCATCAATTAAAACTTTGTGTAAAACACAAACACCCCTCTGAGTGCACATATCCCGACATTGCAAAAGTTTTCTTAAATAATCTCCTACCCGCCTTCCCGTTGGGCCCGTGCACCGACCCAAAGTTCATACGGGCCCCTCAAAATCGTACACAATTGGCAACTTAAGGGGCTTAACGAGCCCTTCAATCAATGGCGGGCGAACTGATCGCGCCCGCTGACCGAAATATCGCGATGGCACCCGCTGACATCGACACGCTTGCACGACGTCAGCGCGCGTCATTTTACACGCTGATGTGCGGGCTATGCCATCCGCACATCAGCTGGAAAATTCTGGCCATTATCTCTGATTTTGAATTCTATGCCTCTATAAAAGAAACAGTAGGTGATTTTAACTTTAAGTTTGGAGACAAAGAATTACAATTGATACAATCTTACAGTAAATCAAATATTTTTATTGAGAATTTTAAACAAAATGGTTTCAATTAAATCGTACAGTTCGTCCTCAGGTGGTGAGATGATTGTAGGTCACTTACGAGTGATCTTTGACTGAGATTGTCCTCCTTGGTTCACCAGGACTCTTCACATCAATGTGTATCTTCTGTCTACTTTCTTGAGCACTGCCCACTGATATGCATCGTCTGTCTTTCTTAACACTCCTTTGTGGGACTTCAGGGGTTTACATACTGAATACAGTTTCTGAAAAAGCTCATGCACAATCCTTTTCTGGATGTGGACTGGGGAGTTGGGTGTATGACCAGCTGTTGGTCAGTTAGTGTATTCCCAGGCTGTCTTCCATTGGCTTAGCCACATAAGGATTTCTTCCTGTTCCACTGTAATTACCGCTGGTCTCAATCAGCCTCCGCTGACTTCAATCAGTTTTCTGTGATGAACAGTTCTATTCAATTTAACAGTATCGTGGCAATTAATAAGTATCGATATAATTAGCATGTATCGCACTCATCGGTTTCCACCTATCAACCACTGCTCTGAACTCATAGCCAGTCTGTTATCCCTTTCCTTATAGAACACCAGTGCTTTGTTTACAATTTTAGCCATTCGCATTATTTTTCTGGGGTTACAGCACTAGATGGAGAGAACACCAGCAGAAATTCCAGCTACATTTATTCAAGATGCTAAAGTCAAATTAGCCTAAGCATATATTACCAGAGTTTTTTAAACATGCAAAACTGCAGAATTGCTGCAATTGAAATAAAAAGTGGGTTGAATGATACAAGTCAGTTACTGTTAAAAATAGAGTATTCCCCAATCAGCCAGCCAATCTTTCATCCAAATTAAGAAGGTTCCGTTGCTCGTAATCAGCAATATCTGTTTGGCATATTACATCTCAGTACTTTAATTTTTAATTTTTTTACAATCACAGCAGGTGAAATGAATAAAATAAGTCAAAGCTGAACCAGACAATTAATAAGAGTATAGAATATTGCTTTCACATCTAACTATGAATGTGTATAATGAGGATGCCATATGCCAGTGAAATAAAATTTGTTTGTCGGATTGCTGTCACTGATCTCAGACTAAATAAATCATCTGGAATGGAACAAGCAACCACTCACACGACAAGTGCAGGTCAGTGCCACTGGGCAACTCCTCCATGACTCCGCCAATTGTCCCTAATTGGATGTCCAACACACTTTCTGGCCACTATTGGCCTGCTCATTTAAAATCACACTCTGACTCAGAGTAGGGTCAGAACTCTGAAATGTGGTCCCTGACCCCAGAACAACACCAAAAAAAAACAGATCGGAGTATCTGCTCGTGGCTAGAGTGAAGAAGTGTTTCCTTTCTAAATCATGCTGCAGCCCAAGAGGATTTGTAATTGTAGCCCCCCCATTACTGATGCAGACTTTCTATTGACAGACCAACTAATTCCTTTGATGTCCTTGTCAAAATCCAGCATCTTTCCTTGAAAGTCCAACATGTTTTCAAAAGTCCTTCAATATAACAGAACACAGTACCTCCACTGACTCTGCACCAGCAAAACTCTGTCAAAAGCACCTCACGTGCAAGTTAGAGGGTTAGCCCTTTAAATAATGCTACTGGCGGGTCCCTTGTGCAGCTGAACACATGTTCAGCTAGGAGTGTTTAAGAGATGGCATTAGCTAGACCTGTGTGGTCCAAGATGGAAGATTGTGTGCCAAATCAACATTGGAGGCTATTTAACATAATTATCAGCTGACTCTTCAGGTTTACGATGCAGGCACAGTACTTCCATACTAGCGACCTGTCAGTCAGGGTGTGCTGTCAGGCTGCGTCGGACAAGTCTGGTCGCCATTTTTTGAGTTTGGGTCTTACATATAACACCTGCACCAATGGCACTAAGGAGTCCAATTTCACTACCTCTGTATTTGGTAGTGTACTGAACTAGATCTTTTGTTGTAGGCTCATCTATAATACATGGCATAGTATGTGGTCTAACAAACCACACCAGCCAAATGTTATTTCTCTGCTATTAAGCTGCTAGACCAACATTCCAAAGCTTCTGTGATGCAGATGTGGATTAATAATGGGAGAATTAGTATTACAGTTTAGTGTTAAAAAAATATTCAGCTCCACATTACAACCATAAATGAGGCATTGCATTTGTCCCCATATTCGACAAGACGTTGGTAGTGGTGAAAACCATTTGACGAGATTCCTGAAGAGGGGAGGTTGGGGGGTGGAGAGGCTGTTTGAGTCTGCCAGCAACATGCAAATCAGGATCCTACGCTGTCAGTAGGACCTCGCTGAAATTTTGAGGTACCACTAGGAACAAAAGCAGCAATTACATTTTGTATTGCTGCTTGATGTTGAGCCATCTGACCAGCTGCCCTTAAAGGGACTGCTGTAGAGCCCTCAGCAAAAGTTAAGCTTGAGGTTAAAACTATGAATTTTTTCCTGCAATGGTGTCAGGAGTTGCATTAATGCTCCTACTGATCCCATAATAGTCAACTCTCTTCCCACTCCTCAATCCTCCATGGCCTTCTCTGAGATCACCTCCCACCTCCTTAACCTATGGCACTGGCTGGACTGTGGGTTGATCGGCTGGATTTTCAGGTCCATGATCAGTGAACCAATCAAAATATGTGAGCACCTCAGTGATGAAAGGAAAATGAGGCCCAGCCATGAAAATTGGTCCGGCCTTTCACTGCTGACATCGCTGAAACCACAAAGCAAATTATAATTTCAAGTACTAGAGTATTTGAAAATACTAGACTTTCAAGTGATCATTTCAAAAATTAGCGTGTTTCAGTTGATTCTGGAGAGCACTAACTAAAGAAGGTGAGCCAGAGGCAAATTTTTAGCAGGCAGAAAGATTGTACCTTTGTGCAGCTCCTTTTACATCCTCACTTCACAGCCACTTATAAAGTTTACTTACTGTTGCTTTGTAGGCTACTAGATAGCTTATTAGCAGCTACCAAAACTCCATAACAACAGAGTTAAAAAATATTTAATCTGTTTTGGTGGCATTAATTACAGATAAATATTTGCTGGAGCACAAGGAGAACTTCATTTTGTCCCCAAATAATGCAGTAGGATCTTTAATGTCCAGTTGACCAGGTCTCAAGTTGGCTTGACCCTAAAAATTTCCTGATTCAGAGTTAAGAATGCTCTGGGTGAACCAAATTACCCCTGAGCAGTAAACGCTTAAGATAAGTCGCTTGCTATTTAGATTTCAGTTCGCCACAGACCTTGACCTGAATTCATTACAAAACTTTAAAAAATAATTTAAGGACAGACCCATGTGCATTGAAGAAATGGTGCATCAAACTTAAATTAGTAGTTTTGATTGCAAATAAATTGAATGGCACCATTTAACATTTTTAGCAAGTTAAGTGCAATGTTTCTGGATTGATAAAAAAAAACAATCAGTTCTGGGAATGAGACAATTTATTATCTTTGGTAGCCAGTGTCAGAAACAAACAATCAAATGTAAAGATGCCTCAACTCTGCTTCAAGAAGCATGATAGGGTCCCCCTTGTCCTCACTTATCACCCCACCAGCCTCCGCATTCAAAGGATCATCCTCCGCCATTTCCGCCAACTCCAGCATGATGCCACCACCAAACACATCTTCCCTTCACCCCCCTTGACGGCATTCCGTAGGGATCGTTCCCTCCGGGACACCCTGGTCCACTCCTCCATCACCCCCTACTCCTCAACCCCCACTTATGGCACCTCCCCATGCCCACGCAGAAGATGCAACACCTGCCCCTTCACTTCCTCTCTCCTCACCGTCCAAGGGCCCAAACACTCCTTTCAAGTGAAGCAGCATTTCACTTGCATTTCCCCTAACTTAGTCTACTGCATTCGTTGCTCCCAATGCGGTCTCCTCTACATTGGAGAGACCAAACGCAAACTGGGCGACCGTTTTGCGGAACACCTGCGGTCTGTCCGCAAGAAAGACCCAAACCTCCCTGTCGCTTGCCATTTTAACACTCCACCCTGTTCTCTTGCCAACATGTCTGTCCTTGGCTTGCTGCATTGTTCCAGTGAAGCCCAACGCAAACTGGAGGAACAGCACCTCATCTTCCGACTAGGCACTTTACAGCCCTCTGGGCTGAATATTGAATTCAACAACTTTAGATCTTAAACTCCCCCTCCCCCCATCCCCACCCCGTTTCTTTTTCCCCCCCCACCCGCTTTTTTTTCAATAATTTATATAGATTCTTCTTTCCCCACCTATTTCCATTATTTTTAAATCTAAAACTAAAACCTTTAGTCTTTCCACCCCACCCCCACTAGAGCTGTACTTTGAATATCCTGTTTTCCATTCTTAATTAGCACTTTTCTCAGACAAAGACCACCACCTTCAACACCTCTTTGACCCTTTTGTCTCTGACATCTTTTGATTATTATCTGCTCACACCACACCCTCAATGTGTCTCTTCCCCCCCGCCCCCCACCCACCTTAAACCAATTTATATTTCTCCCTTGTTGAAACTATGCTGCAGTTCTGCCGAAGGGCCATGGAGGCTCGAAACGTTAACTGATTTCTTCTCCGTCGATGCTGCCAGACTTGCTGAGTTTTTCCAGGTAATTCTGTTTTTGTTTTGTTTTGGATTTCCAGCATCCGCAGTAGCTTTTAGCTTTTTGTTTTTATCAATAACTTGTGTTGATCGTAGACTCTGCAGGCAGAATTTTGAGTTTGTTGGGCAGGCGTGGTCAGCAGGCAAGGGAGAGGCTGGGAAACAAGCCACCGCCCACGATTAGCTCTTTACCGCGATTTCATGCTGCTGGGCCAATTAAGGCCCGCCCAGCGTGAAACACGACTCCTCACTATTCGGGAAGGGCCAAGTGGGAGCGGGAGCCTGTCGGCCGCTGGGTCCAATGGTGACCCGGTAGCCGGTTGAACCACGGCCCAGGCAGCCCCTGGAAGGCTGCCAGTGAAGGAGACCTCTTCAGTGTTGTTAGCAGGAAATTATGGCTTCCAGTGCAGCTGCAGACTCCAGGTGGGAGGGAAGGTGGGGTGGGCACTTGCCCCCACCAACCCACCCCCCCCCCCACCCCCCGCCCCCGGGTTTTCTGATGAGTGCTTTGCGGTCCTCCTGGAGGAGGTGACTGCCAGGAGGGACACCCTTGCCACAGGGGTGGAAGGAGGAGGCCACCACACCTTACAAAAATAACTTGGGAGGAGGTGGCAGTACAGGTCAGCAGCCATGATATTATGCAGCGCACCTGGGTCCAGTGCTGCAAGAGGTTTAATGACCTGCTGCGCTCGGGAAGGATGAGTACCATGTTGGCATGGATCAGTGTGTTGAAGTGTTGAGGTCTAGCATCCCCCCATGGAGCTCAGGGGTGTTAGACTATGAGTGCCAACTGTCAATGATGCCGGAGCGGGCCAACGGGGTAAGCCCTGGCTGCTTGGACTGAGTGCCTTGCGGCTCGAGGGCCATGACTCAGATGTGCCCTAAAAGGTGTTCCTCTGGTGGGGTTGGCCAGGCTGCAATGGCGCTGCAGGTGGAGAGTGGACTAATCAATGCTCCTCTGTCTTTTCAGGAGAATACAACCCATAACAACATTGAAAGCTCGCAGACAGGCAGAAGCCCCCCCATACCTCCTAACCCTAACCAGGTTCGAGCAGGACGCCTTGGAGCTGAAGAGCTGACATGCACATCGGTCAACCGGCCGCGGAGAGGCTGGGGTGTCAGATGAAGGTAAGAGTGCAGTACAAAGAAGTGAGAGTTTCAGATGGTGCAGACATTCTAGTGTAGTCTCTTCATTGATGGGAGCCACATAACTGGATTTTGCATTGATCATTGAAAGACGATGGCACCATGATGCAGATCTCCATTGTCTCACCAGGGTGCCTGGCATGCACAGTGACAGTGTGATGACTTAAACTGATGACATGTTGTTGCTCTCCCTTAGATTTACCACCATGTACCAAATTGCAGGACCCCGAAGAGCCACCCCTGACGCCAGAGGACCACCAGGTTCCACATGCACCTGCGTCACATCTGCTCTCTGAACCAGACACCAGCACAGATACCAGCACCTCGTTGGGCATTAGATCAGTGGCTAGAATGTCGGTGCACAGCGGTGAGGGCACTTCACACTTGCTTGAGGTACAGGCAGAGGCAGAGAGTGCCCAGGGCGCCGGCAGTCAGAGAACTGCTGGAGACCAGGACGAAGCTGAGTCGAAGGCAGATGATGAGTCTCTGGAGTTGTCCATTAGGCAGCAGATGCTGAATGTCCAGCGAGATGTGTGGGAGGATCTGGCGCAGATCCATGAGGTTTTGCGTGCCATGGTCTCTGCTGTGGAGGAGCCCATGTGGAGCATCAGCACTGCATTGAACCTCATGTCCGAGCGCACTTCCTCCTCCATTGAGAGAGTGGCGACCCTCTTGGAGAGGCAACTCCAGGAACAGAATCAGGTTCCAGGGGTTGTGCTCGGACCTGCAAGCCCTCAGCAGGCGTAACCTCAGGTGGTCAGTGTCAATGTGGGAGATGGTTGAGGCTCACAGTATCCCAGTTAGGTGCTCATCCATCAAGCAGGGAAGTCCATAGCGACTCATGTTGGTGCACGAGCTGCTTTTCATCTCTGCAGGCTTCTCTCAGGGCGCTCCAGATGATGGCAGCAGCTCCTCCGCTCCTCTGTCAGTGACCATGGCATGAGGCTGTGGCGACTGGGGAGATGTCAGCCATGGCACTGGCCACTACCCCCCAGGTGGGGCCAGCACAGGCTCCACTGGCAAGAGGAAGATTGCGAAGGTCATCAAGGTCAACAGGATAGCAGATTCAGCAGGCTGTCTCCAGCGCTGCTGCCAGTGAGGGGTGGGCACCAGGACGTAGCACTCGCAAATGTAAGTTTAAGGCACCATGAGCACAAGAGCAACTAGTCACGGGTGATCTTCTGTTGTGCAATGTTTTGTTGATGTGTAATGGTCTGGGGTTGAAGACCAGAGAATATTCTGTTAATTTGTCTGGATTGACAAAATGAGATAAATTTTCTTTTGTCATAACAGTGTGCTTGCACACAAACAGGAGAGAGAGCACATCCTGAGTGAGGCACAGCCAGAGTGGGTATTCGGAATTTTGTGCAAAGCGGGAATTCGGTGCATAGGGGGCGAGGTGCTCTTTGCATTTTTTCCTTGCTATCCAACTTCTTAAATCTTCAGAGCATGCTGCAGCAGGAGAGGTTACAAGGGAAAGGAATCACTGGTAAGTAGTGGGTAAGGTATTTACTACTTTAATCGCTTATAGTTTAAGGTATTTTTGTGGTTTACAGTTTGCATATTCTATAGTAACGAGGATCAGGAAAGAAGTGCCCTAGAGTAATTAACTTAAAATGTTTAATTTAAAGGGATAAGTCATGGCAGGAGCGCTCAAAGCCGTGGTGTGCTCCTCGTGCTCCATGTGGGAAGCCGGGGACATTTCCAGTGCCCGGGACCAGCATGTGTGCAGGAAGTGTGTCCCGCTGCAGCTCCTGGAGCTCGGGTTTCAGAGCGGGAACGGCGGCCAGGGACACTGTGGAGCATCCACGAGTCTGAGAGCATCGTGGATAGCACGTTTAGAGAGATGGTCACACCGAAGATGAAGGGACTTGAGGAAGGAAGGGAATGGCTGACCACCAGGCAGTTCAAGAGAAACAGGCAGGTAGTTCAAGAGTCCCCAGGGGTCCCGCTCGCAAATCGGTATTCTATTTTGGAGGCTGATGAGGGCGCTGGTTCCTCCAGGGAGTGCGGACAGAGCCAAGCTTCTGGCACTACAAGCAGCCTGTCTGTACAGGAGGGGAGGAAGAGCAATAGTAATTGGGGATTCTATAGTCAGGGGAACAGATAGGCGCTACTGTGGCCGTCAACGTGACTCCAGGATGGTATGTTGCCTCCCTGGTGCCAGGGTCTGGGATGTCACTGAATGGCTGCAGGGCACCCTGAAGGGGGAGGGTGATAAGGCAGAAGTCATGGTACATGTTGGTACCAATGACATAGGTAGAAAGAGGGATGAGGTCTTGCATCAAGAATTCAAGGAGTTAGGCAGTAGACTAAAAAGCAAGACCTCTCGGTTTGTAATCTCTGGATTACTCCCAATGTCACATGCTAGTGAGCTCAGAAATAGGAGAGCAGCGCAGATGAATACGTGGCTTAAGAGTTGGTGCAGGACGGAGGGTTTTAAATTCCTGGATCACTGGGACCGTTTCTGGGGAAGGTGGGACCTGTACAAGCGGGACGGTCTACATCTGAACCAGAGCGGGACTAACATCCTTGCGGGCGGGTTTGCTAGTGCTGTTGGGAGGAGTTTAAACTAATTCGGCAGGGGGAGGGGACACAGAATGTTAGCAGAATAGGGACACATCATAATACAGTAAAACAATCAAGTCAGAGGGAGTACAGCCGCAATAAGCCTCAAGGGAGTAAGGCAAGGCTGGATGGCCTCTATTTTAATGCTAAGAGTATTACAAGTAAAATGGATGAGTTAAGGCTGAGGATTGACACGTGGAATTGTGATATAGTAGCCATCACTGAGACGTGGTTGAGGGAAGGGCAGGATTGGCAGCTCAACATTCCGGGATATAGAATCTTCAGGCAAGAGAGGGGAGGGGGTAAAAGAGGAGGAGGCATTGCATTATTAGTAAAGGAGTCAGTTACTGCAGTAAAGACAGATGATATCTTGGAGGGGGCATCGAATGAAGCTTTGTGGGTAGAGCTTAGGAATAAAAAAGGGGCAACCACGTTATTAGGTGATTATTATAGACCCCCAGATAGTCAGCGGAAAACTGAGGAGCAAATATGTGCACAATTTGTGGAGGTGTGTCAAAACAATAACAATAGGGTAATTATATTAGATGATTTCAACTTTCCCAACATTAATTGGGATAGACATAGCGTTAAGGGCTTGGATGGAGTGGATTTCTTGAAGTGTGTACAGGAGAACTTTTTAGGTCAATATGTAGAGGGTCCAACAAGGGACGGCGCAGTGCTGGACCTAATTCTGGGGAATGAAGCCGAACAGGTGGCTGAGGTGGTGGTGGGGGAGCATTTTAGTGATAGCGACCACAACATGGTACATTTTAAGTTTGTTATGGACAAAGAAATTGACAAGTTGCAAAAAAATGTTTTGGATTGGGGGAGAGTGGATTTCAGTAAAATAAGGCAGGATCTGGCCAAGGTAGACTGGGAACAGCTACTTGTGGGGAAATCTACAGAGGAACAGTGGGGGGTGTTCAAAAAGGAAATGGGGAGGGTACAGGCTCAACATGTTCCCTCTAGGATGATAGGGAGGAGTAACAAACCCAGAGAACCATGGATGACCAGAGATATTCAGGTTACAATAAGAAGGAAAAGAGAGGCTTTTAGCAGGTACAAGGGAAGCAAATCAGCAGAGGCATTAGTGGAGTACAGACAGTGCAGGGTGGAGCTTCAGAAAGCAATTAGGAGAGCAAAGAGGGGATATGAGAAAGCTCTGGCTGGTAAAAGTCGGGAAAATCCCAAGATATTCTATAAGTATATCAATGGGAAGAGGATAACCAGGGAAAGAGTAGGGCCCATAAGGGACCAAGGGGGCAATCTATGGGTGGAGCCAGAGGACATCGCTAGAGTGTTGAATGAATACTTCACGTCAGTCTTCACCCAAGAGAATGAGGATGAAGGTATCGAACTTGGGGAGAGAGACTGTGAGGTTCTTGAGCAAATTGATATAGGGAGTGACAAGGTATTGGAGGTGTTGGCAGGCTTAAAATTGGACAAATCTCTAGGTCCGAATGATCTGTGTCCCAGATGCTGAGGGAAGAAAGGGTGGAGATCGCAGGGGCTCTGACCCAAATTTTTAATTCCTCTCTGGCCACGGGGGAGGTGCCAGAGGACTGGAGAACAGCTAATGTGGTTCCGCTATTTAAGAAAGGTTATAGAGATAAGCCAGGGAATTACAGGCCAGTGAGTCTCATGTCAGTGGTAGGGAAACTACTGGAGAAAGTTCTGAAGGAGAGTATCTACCTCCACTTGGAGAGGCAAGGTTTGATCTGGGATAGTCAGCATGGCTTTGTCAGAGGGAGGTCATGCCTAACAAATTTAATTGAACTTTTTGAGGAGGTGACCAGGTGTGTAGATGAGGGTAGTGTAGTTGATGTAGTTTATATGGATTTCAGCAAAGCCTTTGACAAGGTCCCACATGGGAGACTTATAAAGAAGGCAAATGCACTTGGGATACAGGGTAATTTGATAAGGTGGATTCAAAAATGGCTTAGTTGTAGGAGGCAGAGGGTGATGACAGAAGGCTGCTTTAGTGACTGGAAGCCAGTGTCCAGTGGCGTACCACAGGGATCTGTGCTCGGTCCCCTATTATTTGTCATTTATATAAATGATATAGGTGAATATATGGGGGGTAGGATTAGTAAGTTTGCGGATGACACAAAGATTGGCTGGGTGGTTAACAGTGAGGATGAGTGTCTTGGGCTACAGGAAGATATAGATGGGATGGTCAAACGGGCAGATAACTGGCAGATGGAATTTAACCCTGAAAAGTGTGAGCTGATACACTTTGGAAGGAATAGTTTGACAAGGAAGTATTCAATGAACGGCATGGCACTAGGAAGTTCTGAGGAACAAAGGGACCTTGGCGTGTGTTCCATAGATCTCTGAAGGCAGAGGGGCACGTTAGTGGGGTGGTGAAAAAGGCATATGGGACACTTGCCTTTATCAATCGAGGCATAGATTACAAAAGTAAGAAGGTCATGTTGGAGTTGTATAAAACCTTGGTGAGGCCACAGCTGGAGTACTGTGTGTAGTTCTGGTCGCCACATTATAGGAAGGATGTGATTGCACTGGAGGGGGTGCAGAGGAGATTCACCAGGATATTTCCTGGGATGAAACATTTAAGTTATGAAGAGAGGTTGGATAGACTTGGGTTGTTTTCGTTGGAGCAGAGAAGACTGAGGGGCATGGACAGGGTGGATAGGGAGCAGCTCTTCCCCTTAGTTGAAGGGTCAGTCACAAGGGGGCATAAGTTCAAGGTGAGGGGCAGGAGGTTTAGGGGGGATGTGAGGAAAAACTTTTTTACCCAGAGGGTGGTGACGGTCTGGAATGCACTGCCTAGAAGGGTGGTGGAGGCGGGTTGCCTCACATCCTTTAAAAAGTACCTGGATGAGCAAAGGAGAAAGCCTGAAGCTCTGTCCTGAGGTTCATGCCATCACTGACACTGCCTGGATTCCTCCACCACAGAGGCCAAGTGAAGCACACCCTCATGCAACCCTGCCAGATGCTCCCGCGCACCCTGCTGCTTGTCCTGCAGCTGCTGCATGGCTGACATCTCCAGAGGCACATCATCATTGCCGGACTCAGCATGTGCCTGGTCCCCTGCAGTCCTCCGGCCTCTGGCGCCATCGGCACTCTCTGTCCGTGCCATCTCCTCCAGCGATTGTGAAGTGCCCTCTCCACTGTGTCCCGGGACACTAGCCAATGTCATAATCCCTATCGAAGTGTTTGTCGTTGTGCTGATGCCTGGCTCGCTGAAAGGATGTGACGCAAGTTGCAAGTGTTCGCCTTGAGGTGTGGAGGGGGGGCTCTGGACGTGTTGGTGGCCATGCGGTGGCAACTCTCATGGAGAGGGGCTTCCAGCGGATTGAGAATCATCTGATCAGGTTACGCTCTGACCTGCAAGCCCTCACAGTGCTAATGGCCACAGGTGGTCATTCGCAATGTGGGAGATGTTCTGGACACCAAGTGTCGCCGCTCGGTGCCCATCCATCTGCGGTGAGCAGGGAGGTCCAATGTGACCTCACGTCGGCGCAGCAGCTGCCTGTCATCGCTGCAAACTCTTCTCAGGGCACTCCAGATGAGGGCAGCAGCTCCTGCGCCCCTCTGCCAGTGACCATTGCATCCGTCGAGGCTGCGACAACTGGGGAGGTGCCAGTTCTGGAACTGGCCACTCCCTCCCAGGCGGGGTCAGCACAGGCTCCACGGGCCAGAGGACGGCCGCCAAGGTGATTGAGGCCAACAGGACAGCAGAGTCAGCAGGCTGTCTCTCAAGCCACTCCGAGCAATGCGGCAGCACCTAGATGTAGCACCCACAAACGTAAGCATAAGGCACCTTAGGCACTCCATGGGTTTGTCACTGGTGATTTTGTGTTGGTCCTAGATTTGGGAATATATCATCACGTGCGTCAGAGCAATGTTTGTGCTTTATTTTGGTGGGAATAAAGTCCATTTTTCTGACCATGGCTGAGGGTGTTTCCTTTGTGATGCATTTGTATGTTTCACAGTCATATCATGAGTGTTTGAGTGGACATTGATGTTTCTGTACTAAACCCTTAGTTGCAGCTGATGAGGTGGAAGATGTAGCACCTAAGTGCCACGTGTGGAAGCGCCAGGCAATGCTGGTCCTGCTGATCCATGTGTGTGGAGCTAGCTGAAGTTTCATTGGATTAAAGTGTCCCAGGTGTCCCTGCCTCCTTGGTGTAATAGTGGGTCAGCGTGCTGCCCCTCATCATTGCCCTGTGCTTCCTCATCCTCTGAACCACTGCTGGATTCATCATGTGCAGCCTCATCCACTGCGTTAAGGTCTTCATTGTCAACTGTATCCCCCGTTTCCAGCGCAAGATCGTGCTGAGCGCAGCATGCTACCACTATCACAGAGACGCGATCTGGGGGGTACTGGAGTGCGTCCCCTGAGCGATCCAGGCATCGGAAGCGCATCTTGAGAGGACCGATGGCTCTCTCCATCACAGCCCTTGTAGTGCCCTGGCTCCTATTGTACCGCTGCTCAGCTTCTGTTCTTGGATGGCGGAGAGGCATCATGAGCCACCTTCTGAGGGGATAGCCCTTATCACCAAGCAGCCAACCATCCAGTCGGGCTGGAGCACTGAAGAACCCGGCGCCTGGGAGTGTCTGAGGATGTAGGCGAAATGGGAGCTGCCTGGGTACCTTGCACAGACTTGTAAAATCAGCATCCTGTGATCACACACTATCTGCACGTTCATGGAGTGGAAGCCCTTCCTGTTGACGAAGGCACCGGGCTCACCTGCTGGCGCCTTGATGGCCAAATGTGCACAGTCTATTGCACCCTGGATATGGGGGAAGCCAGCAATGGCTGTGAAGCCTCTGGCTCAGTGTGTCTGACTTGCCTGGTCACAGCAGAAGTGGATGAAGGTCAATGCACACCTGAACAGAGCGCCAGTGACCTGCTTGACACAAGTGCAGACAGCTGATTGGGAGACACCACAAAGATCACCCACCGAGCCCTGGAAGGAGCCAGATGCATAGAAGTGGAGGGCAACTGTGACCTTCAGAGCCGCTGGCATGGGGTGTCCACCCACACAGTTAGCGGAGATCTCAGGGCCAATCATCTGACAGAAATAGTTCACTGTCCCCCTTGAGAGTCGGAGCCTCCTTCGGCACTGCACCTCAGTCATATTGAGGTAGTTGCTTCGCCGCCCGTATACCCTGGCAGCAGGATAGTGGTGTCTTCTGAGGCCCCTTGCACCTTGGTCAACCTCTTGGCCCTGCGCCCCTTGTGCCTGTGCCTGGCCTCCCAAAGGTGGCTCCCCTGGAGGCTGATTGTCCAGTCCTGGCCCCCTCCAGATTCTATCCCTCCCTTCCTCCTCAGAGGAGCTGCCTCCAGTGGAGATGTCAGAACCCACACCCAGGCTAAATGGAGGCCTCCAGAAAGCTGCCGGCCCCATAAAGATTACTGTCTGCAGACTGCTGAGCTGAAGCTTCAAAGTACAGAGAAAGCTATTGGAAATCGATCTGAACTGCTAACAATCACACAGGCAAGTTTAAAACACTTTCTGCATTAAATACTTCAGATAAAACATTAACAGCCCCTCTGAGTCTACATATCCCACCCGTGGATGAGGTTTGTTAAAAAATCAGTTACCCGCCTGCCCATTGGGCCCGTGCGTCATGGCGAAGATCACACGGGCTCCTCAAAATCGGCTTCAATTGCCGAGTTAAGGGCCTTAACAAGGCCTTTAATTAATGGCGGGCGCACGTCGCGCTTCATAGTGCCCGCCCAGCTAAATATCGCGATGGCACGCGCTGACATCGGGACCCTTGCGCGACGTTAGCGCTCGACATTTTAAGCGCTGACGTGTGGGCTCTGCCACCTGCGCGTCAGCCATAAAATTCTGCCCCAGGTCTCAAGGTCTTCAGGATGATATACAAAACTCCTATGATACTCTTCCCCCCAACATTATCTTCATCTGTATCTACAAGCATTCCTATGTTATTTTTTAAATACAAATTTCATCACAATTGCTTTATATCACTTGTTAGATTTAAGATCAACCCCATACAGCCAACATATTTTTGGAGAGATCAATAATTAAACTAACTGAGAGATTTAGGCACATCAATGGTGTATCAAAATTGTAATCAGCTGCATGAATTAAAACAACAATTTCAAATTATCTATTATGTAATATCATATAAAGTCTACAAGCAATCTCAGACACCATCCTCAAATTACTTTTATACAGTCAATTAGTTACTCATTCACCTGTTGATTTTTACTTTCTTTCCTACCTATAGCTTTTTATACCCTCTTCAGTGCTACAATCACTGGTAAAATTCTAACTCCAAGAAATCCTTCACTTTAAGTCTCCCATGGCCTGTATTTCTTTAGGGTCACAAGGGGAAACCTTAAACGTATCAACTGAAATCAGGTGCTGATTGGATGAATGGCAGTGCAGATTCGTTCAACCAATCAGAAGAGATTTTGTGAAGAATGGCTTGATTGCCATAAAACAGATTAAATTATTACATGATTTTTGAGTGCCAACACTCCAGAATGTTATGTTGCAATGAATTATCTCGAGTGGAAAGATTGTCTTATTAGCAAGGAATATGATGTAAAAATTCAATTCCTGGTTGTTGTTGTTGTGTTTTCGTTGGGCTAGAGATTTAAAGCAGCTATTTAATAATTGTGAATACGTGCTTGTAGCTGCAACAGCTATTATCATACCAGGAATAATTCCTGCCACACATATATGTTGTGCAGTATTTTTTGAAACAATATTCAATGTGTTGGTATTTTTAGGGGCACTCAGTGGAAATCTGACAGTGATGTTATTTGTTCGGTCTATCATTCAGCTCCAGTCCAGTTGTCACCATGTCCATTTACACACAATTTTTTGGCTAAAGATGTGAAAGGTACCAGTAAGCTTTAACACTGTTTTATTGTGTCATTCACCACCCTCTACAAGCACAAGTTGCTGCCAGATATCAACTTGATTCAGTTGGTAACATTCAAGATAGAATAGTTCTGGACTAAAAATTAAACGGCCCTGTTGTAGGGTGGCCAAACTGTGCTATTAGTGATAGAGTTGATCTGCAGACACTTCTTGGGCGGAAACATTAAGTTTACTTACAATATACTCAGCAGCAACTACTCATGTGCTTTCAACTCCAACTCTATCTCTACACCTACTGCTGAGGTAGCCCATGCAACTCTCCTATTGGTTACTACAGATCATGTGATCTTTCCTAACACGTATTATTGTTAAAAGGTACAATACAAATGAAACAAAACCATAATTACTACATTCCCTCCCCCCCCCCACCTTTAACTCGGCTATACATATTACATTTATAAGTACATGTTTTTCAAGACATCATAATATTTAGACTGGGTAAGGAATTTACAAGTTCAGTCTTTCAGGTGGTTTCCTGGTACGTGTGGAATGTTGCAGCTCCACAACTTCAGATTCTTTGTCAGGAACCTCCTTTACTGTAGTTGCCTGAACATCAGGTACTTAGGTGGGTACCTGCAGTTCTGTACCCTCAACTCTTATAGGAATATCAGACATGTCAGTCCTGGGTTGAGTATCCTCAACAGGGAATGGAGACCCGGTCATGATCATTGGTGGAACCAAATCTTGGTGATTTGTCTCTCTCTTCCTTAAATGGTCCACATGTTTATAGATGATCCGACCTTCCAGCTCCACGTGGTAAGATAGAGGTCCAGTCACGACACCTATTTCACCCGGTAACCACTTTGGTCCTTCCCCGAAGTTCTTCACATATACCGGTTCTCTCAAGGTAAATTTCCTCTCACAACTATACCAGTTGTGCCTAGTTTATTGGCCTCCTTGACTCCTTTCTACTTTCCCCTTTAAATTTGGCATTATTAAGCTTGATCTCATCCTGAGACGGCATTTCAACAATAACTCCGCAGGTGTGACACCTGTTGTTGTATGAGGGGGTAATCCTGTAACGAAAAAGAAAGCGTGCTAGCTTGGTTGCTAAGTTAGCTTTTCCACACCTTCCTTGAACATTTGAATCACCCTTTCGGCCAGTCTGTTTGAGAAAGGGTGGTACAGTACAGTTTTCACATGAGTGATACCGTTGCCATTCTCTTGCAAAATAATGTGGCAGACAAAGAAGGGGGCAGAAAGAAGCCAGTTGCAGACAAGGATGCCAGTATGTCCTGAGCTCTACATGGTTCTCTGTAACAAAGGGCTGGCTGTGATAGAGCCTGTATGATCTGACGCCGCTGTAAACATTGAGGACAACGGTATGTTCTTACTTTATTCTCCTTCCCAACCCCCTTATGCTATCTAGCATGATCAGCATATGCTGCTAATGGTGTGACCATGGACCTCTTGCTTCCATCCCACACTGCTTCCCTCACACCAACCTTCACTTTCTGATTTTGGGATGTGGAGTTCATTTGCTGACTTGTCAGCCAACCCCCTGCGACTGTCAAGGAGCATGGAGCAATCCAACTCCAAGTTGGCAGAGGGTATTGCATGAAACTTGTTCCCTCTGCAGTCTCTGTACCATCTCCCTGTATTGCTGCAGAGGCATTGCCATCAATGTGGACAAGTCACCTAACCCAATTCCCTCTCCGTGAAATTGAAGTAACACTCTCTGGCAAACCCAGGAACTCAACATGTGTTGTTCAAAAACACTCCAGAGTACTTCCAGACACTTTGCAAAATCAGAAGCTATTCAAAATTACCTCCCTTGCAATTGAGTGTTTTGCCCTTTAGGTATGGCCTCCTCTTATCCTCTTGCAACTTAACAAATTCATGGCCTGGACTTGCATGGTCCAAATTAGATATCCTTGCATCGCAGTTGAGCTGTGTGACACCAGGAGAGCAGTCATTCACAGCCTTCTGGCCTATGTCTGGGACACTTACAGGGATGGTCTTCTCAAGAGGTGTGCTGCACAGGCTAAGTCGGAAGCAGCTACTGGCCACAGTGCTCCCCAGATAAATGGTAATAGGCCTCCATTCAGTGAAGCCACGGAGTTGAAATTCGCAGTCTGTGAGTTCAAGCTGAAGACTTAAACTAAACGACCGTCCAGTGTTACACTGAAGATGTATTGTATTGCCAATATCTAAGTACTGTTAGTCAAATTTATGTAAAATAATTTGAAAACAATTTGAAGTGAGCTCAGTCAGGAACATCAGAGAAAACGCTAAACATCAAATGTTAAATCCTAATAATTTGTTGCTGCTGATCCTAAAAAAAACCATCCTGTACACACGCCAGGAATTCATCCGCTACATTATTATTGCTAATTTGGTTCTCCCAGCCTATATGTAGATTGAAGTCACCCGTGATTACTGTAGCACCCTTGTTACATGCATCTCTAATTTCCTGTTTGGTGCCGTCCCCTAGCTTATTACTACTGTTTGGAGACCTATAGACAACTCCCACTAATGTTTTATGCCTTTTGTTGCTTCTTAGCTCCACCAAGGTTGATTCTACATCTAGATTTTCTGAGCGAATGCCCTCTCTCACTATTGCACTGATTTCTTATCAACGCAATCCCATCTCCTTTCCTATTTTGCCTGTTCTTCCTAAATATTGCGTACCCTTGGATATTCAGTTCCCAGCCTTGGTCACCCTCCAGCCATGTCTCCATGATTGCAATCACATCGTACCCGTTTACATCTATTTGCACTGTTAATTTGTCTAGTTTATTGAAAATGCTCTGTGCATTCAGGTACAGTGCCTTTAGACATGTCTTTTTAATATTTTTACACTTCTTGTTTTATTCAAGGGCTGCTAGCCCTTGTTTCCTCAGCCTTCCACTTTTGCTTTCTACTTTTCTGACTTTCATTCCTATCTTTGTTTCCCTTTCTTGTGTCTCCTCACTCAGGTTCCCATCCCCCGCCACTCTAGTTTAAACCCTCCCCCACAGTATTAGTGAATATCCCTGTGAGGTTATTGGTCCCAGTCCTGCTGGGATGCAACCCATCCAACTTGTACAGGCCCCATCATCCCTAAAATAGGTCCCAATAATCTAAATCCCTCCCTCCTACACCACCTCTCCAGCCATGCATTCATCTGGTCTACTCTCCTATTCCTGGACACAGTCTCAGGATATGGGATAGGCCATTTAGGACTAAGGTGAGGAGAAACTTCTTCACTCAGAGGGTGGTGAACCTGTGGAATTCGCTACCACAGAAGGCCAAGTCACTGAATATATTTGAGAAGGAAGTAGATAGATTTCTAGACTCTAAAGGTGTCAAGGGATATAGGGAGAGAGTGGGGGTATGGCGTTGAGATAGATGATCGGCCATGAGCAAATTGAATGGTGGAGCAGGCCTCAAAGGCCGAATGACCTACTCCTGCCCCTATTTTCTTTTTTTCTATGTTTCTATGTTCCTGTTTGCTCATTTGCTGGCGATATCAAGACAGGCACATGGGCAGGAGAAAACATTTAGGGCTGAATTTTATGGGCCACTTGCAGGCCGGAAAGCAGGCGGGTGGACCCATAAATTAGGGACTGTGCCATCGGTGTTGTGCCTACTGCCAGCCCACCTGTCCTGCTCCCACCATGATTTTACAAATGGCAGGGAGGCACTGGATGGGTCACCTGCCTGTGGCCCAATTGAAGTCTTTAAGTGGTCAATTAATACCCAATGAAGGGCCTCATCTCTCCACTGCTCTGAAGTAATGGGTGGTGGGAGAGGTCACCACTCAACATATAGCCCAGCAGATTTAACCCTGTGGGCTGCTGGTCAGTTAAAATGCTGGGCCTTTGGCTGCTAATTTGAGGCCCTTCCCCACAGTTTTGTCTCCCCATGTCCATCCTCTCCCCTTGCCTTGTACAACATGCTCCCCATCCACCGTTTGCCAGGGCCTGTCAGCCTGGCCCCAGCAAAATCCTGGACTTATCAGAATGTCCAGGTCATTCACTAGACGCCACCTCCTTGGCCTACCTGCAGCACCAGCAGTGGCCACTGGTCCTGCTGGGTCTGCCGGTGGCCTCCCATTGGCCAGCAGCTCTATGCTACGTGACTTCCTCCTGGTGGCTGATGGAAGTCCCACCTCATCTCAATTAAAGGGCTGTTTCCTGAAATATTAAAGTGGGACAAGCTGGCTCAGTGGAGGTGGGCTTGGCCCCACACATTTGTGCAGGGATGCTAGGAGCCTGCCCTCAGTAGAAATCCAGCGCATATACATGTTGCTTGGTCCCCTGGTCAAACCATCATAAATGTCAAATTGCTTAATTTCAGAGAGGATAGGGGCTAAGTGCCAAGATCATGATTTATTTCTGTGAATATATTATTAGCACCCTTTTTAAAACAATCTCATTTCACTTTATCTACCTGTGTTTAATTTCCCTGAAGTATTAATTCAGCAATAATGAACCTTCTCTGTTGCTTGCTGCTATTCGCCTCATTAATTTTGTCATTAGTCTTTTGAAAGATTATACAAAGGTTGGTGACCTCTGGCTAATTTTGCTTCAGAGAAATAACTTTAATCTTCTACTACATGGAACTGTATCACTACTGAAATGGAAGTGAATACTTAGAACCAAGAAATAAATTGCTAGATAATAAGACAGAATAAACATGCAGTCATTTACATTTTAAATTTTCTATCTTTATACAATAAGTAAAACTGAAACTGCATATGTACCTGATGCACTAAACAGCCTTTGCTAAGTATTTGTTCTTACAGCTGAGGGATATGCCATAGACAAATACAATTTTTACAGAAGAGGTCTCAGCTACACCTGATTAAACTCTGTCCCGATGTGTACAAAGAATAATTTCATTATGGTAAGGTGCTGTTGCAAGATAATTTTTGGCAGCTGTTATTGCATTTCAATATTTGGCAACAAAATCTGGAAAGATAACTGAGAATTGTTGCCAAAAACAAGTGGTTACAGATCCCACTAATGGACTATTAGTATACAGAATGAAATCTAGAGCTGTTTTGATAACTCAAGCAGCAACTCCCCCACTGTCTGCTTGGAATACTCCAACATGCACTTCTGGCACCCTGCTGCTGCCCTTAAATCACTGCCATGCTAAAATTCTAACACCCTCCTTCTCGTACATTTACCATATTTTTTTTATTACACAAACTCTTTGGAGCAACCAAACAACATACTGGACACAGCCAGTACTTTTTGGGGAAATTTATTTGCCATTATATAATCAGTATTTCCTCATATACTAACAAAATAATTATTTCTACAACTATGGGCAGCATTTTCCCCCCGTTGTGGGGGTTGTGTGGGAGCGGGCACGAGCGGGCGGGTTCCCGATTGGCGCCCCCAGTCCGGGGCACATTGCCATTTTACATGGGCCAATTAAAGCCCGGCCAGCATGACGTCTGCCCGGAAGCGCTGTGCGCTCCCTGTGCGGGTGGGGGGTGGGGGGGGGGGGCGGTTTCCTGAGCAAGTCTGTGCGCTCTTTTACAAAGTGCTGCCTCAGGGAGATCAGTTGAACTTTAAAAAATTTGTTAAAGGTAAGAAAAATTTTTCCTGATATGTCCCCTCATGTGACACTGTCACATCAGCTGGGGCATGTTCATTACTCTTATTTAAAATTTTTCAGAACATTTTAAATCCCTTATGAAACTTCATCCCGCCTGTGCTTGAGGTTTCATGTTTTTTTCTGAAGGCCGCCTGGGCTCTTCGCCTGCCCGCCAACCTTAAGATTGGACGGGCAGGTCCTTTAATCATTTTAATTACTTCTTTATTGGCCTGGATAGGCTGTTGACAGGTTGGTGGGCACGTAGCCGACTTGGCTGCGCACCCGCTGAGCTGAATACCTAAATGACGTGGGGTGACGTCGGGACGCACGCCCAACATCACCCCGCATCATTTTACACGTTGGCGGATGGGCTCGCGGACCGAAAATGCTGCCCTATATCTTTGCTCATATATTATGAATCATCTGCTATGTTAAGATATAGTTAAAATGCCGTATTCGTATAAATGTATTAAAAGTGGCTTCAGATTATCTCTTGTTCACAGTGGCAATGTGCTTAGACATCTACTTTTAGACAAAATTTAACACATGGCCTGAAAGTTGCTATGAGTATCAAAAGCAACTCACAACAATTTCCCATCATAGTGTACCTCATAAGCATGTGGCAGCTACACCCACTCACAATAATGAATTGTGCGTATAGATAATGTCAATACATATGTGATTCCATGTTTTAGCAGATAAAGTTAGCTGACCATATCTAACATCTCCCACATGAATCACTAATATTGTAAAATGCAAAATAATATTTGCAAACTAGAAATCCAAACGATAAGTATCTATGTACATTGTATGAAGGGAACTCTTTGAATAAATGTGTACGTGGGCTACCACAGTTAGACTCCCCATTCACAATGCTCGGGTCAGAGGAAGCAAAGGTTTACACAACTGCATGCACCCTCCATCAATTCTTTACTTCACCTCTGCCAATCGGCAGGGAGATATCTACAGTTACATAAGAGCTCATAAGAAGGTCCAATTCTAGAATTTACAGGTGGTATAGCTATTTAGCTAAGTGCTGTTTAAATTATATGTTATAAATTGATTGGAATTTTATGGCCAACCCTGCCTTCAGAGCAGGCTGGCAAGCGAGCGGAGGGCATGAAATCAGGTGGAATGATGGGGAGGGGCACTGTGCTCATCACCTACGTACCTCCGCCAGAATTTTACCAGCAGCATGGCAGGTGCTAAGTAGCCTGCTCACCTCTGAGCCAATTAATGGCCACTTAAGGGCCTCATCCCACTGTTGTTGGTAGTTTACAAGTGGTGGGGAGGCCAATGCCATGTGGTGAAGCCACCTTGTATGTTTGAGACAAATACAGTAATATATTTGCACTGAACTGTCATCAAACAATGGCTCAAATCTTCTAATGTCTGGAGCAGCGAAATCTGGACCTAAGTTGCACATCAGGACCCTGAGGAAATCCTGGTGTATGCACATGTGCAGAAATTGCCCAGGAAATTTAAACTTATGAAGAGTTGATTTGCACTGGCTGGGACACCACCCAAATGTCTCTTACACTGGATTTTGGTGTCGCAGATTGAACCAGATACATAGGACTTACTTGGATTCTTACCCTGGAAATGTTACACTGGTTACTATCTGGTTTAACTCAGTGATTATCCAGTATAACTGAACTTAGCACCACAACCAAGGTCCCCCATCAACCCCTGCTGACCTGGCCGAACTCTTCCTCCCACCACAGCCCCACCGACATGACTATGCCCCCCAACCCAACTCTCTTTCCCACCACCCCCTCCTACCTGACTACCCTACCAACCCAGCTACCCATCAACATGACCTGACTACCTTCCCAGCCCAGACCACTGGATGACTGGCTGGAAAGTCAGTCCTGTGGGCTCGGTAGGTGTTTCTCATATTTGGACATCCTGTGCCCTGTGTAGTTCCTCCTCCCAATTGGCACCATAACCCCCCCACCCCCAGTGCCTAACCCCTTGCTGGAGCTTTCTAGACTGGTCCTGGCAAGCCCACATCACTCACCTACTTCTCCCACCTACATGGCTACTCCTGATCAGGCACTGACTGCAGTCCGACCAGTGGCTACTGGTGCCTGTGGTGCTGCTGAGACTGAAGCGCTGTGGGTCATCTGATTGTCCATCAACTCTTGGAAGCGGCATTCCGGCCTCAGGGGTCAGAAGCCACAACCTCAGGCAACTAATGGCCTGAGTCATGTCTTTCAGTGCTGGTGGAGGTGGGTCGCCCCAACTTTCCTGCCAGTAGGGGGTGCCATGCCTCTGCGCTAAATCCTAACCATTGGCTCTATATTATGTCAATGTACTCTTGCTATTAACACCAAAGTGCTAAATCCAACAGAAGTAAGAAACATTATTTGATAACAGTTCAGTGCAAATACATCACTCAACTAATTTCAAACATGCAATGTAGAACATTAATCACCCTTAAAAAATGGCCCTGTATTCCTCCGATTATTGTCATAGCATTTGCTATTTCAATATAATGTTCTTCAGGATGGATTGTATGGAACTGGATTCACAAACCAGAAAGATACTGTAAATAAACATGTATAAATAACACAATTGGTAAAGAAGAAGAGGCGATTCTAGTTGTTAAGATCCCAGCTGTGGTTACCCCTAGACAAGCCTGTTCCCAGGGTGGAACTCAGCTTGATAGATCCTAACTTGTATTTGTTTGTTTAGCTATGTGGAGAGTAGCTACTGAACAGAGTCACAGGAGACAGCTGGTGAACTTTTAACAAAAGAAAAAAACATTTATACAACAAGAAAAGATTAAATATACTACAATTCTCCATCACCCACAACTATACCTTTACAGATATATACCGATTTGTAAGGATAACACAAGTTACAAAG
Organism: Cetorhinus maximus; assembly: GCF_964194155.1. Lineage (NCBI taxonomy): Eukaryota > Metazoa > Chordata > Chondrichthyes > Lamniformes > Cetorhinidae > Cetorhinus > Cetorhinus maximus. The sequence goes on along the minus strand of NC_135888.1, from coordinate 81,492,843 downwards.
GCTACCTTATACTTTAATATTCACAGTGAGTGCACAGCCCAGGTGCCAATAGGCACCCTGTGGTCTTGACACACCACACTCTGAAACCAAGTGACAGATGCCACCTCAACCAGATGCTATGGATCTCTCAACTCCTCCCAAACGCTTGTCACACCTGTGAGCCAACCAGTCTCACTGCACTCCATCTTTCACATGAGGGTTTTCAATCTATACTCCCAAAGATCTTGCCTTAGAATCTTCTCCCAAACCGATGCTTTCTCTCAGATGTCTTTTGCAAGGGTTCACCTCCAGGGTTTCAAACTCTCCTTCCGATGTTCCTCTCCCCTGGGTACCACATGCATTCAAGCTGTCTTCCACACACTCTCTGTTACTGACTCAGCCGTCAACAGTAGACACTGCTTCACATGCCCATAGCCAAGAGCTACAGACCTTCAGTTGTCTCTTTGGACCTTCTTGTCTCTTTCAAGCTGTTCTTGCTTTAAATCTGCTTTCTGCAGCTTGAAGCTTTAAACTTCAAGCTTGGAGCCTTTCTCTGCCCCTCAATCTTAGCTTCACTTAATAGGACCTTTTCCAGGTTCCTGTCCTTCCTTTGACTGTAAGATCTACTTGGGGCTTTCTCTTCTTTCAGTTGCCTGGATTTCTGGGTCTTTTTCTTAGCTTGGGATTGGTATTTGTCCCCTTCTAGGTTACTTCTGCTTCACAGCTGTCTTCAAACCAACTGAATTCCACAGTTGCCAGGTCAAAACTGTTGTTACTCTTCTTCTATGTGTGTGTCTGTGGGAGGGGTCTGTCCCACTGGCCCTCTGTTGCTAGGCAACAGTCCAATTCTTCTACCCTTGTTTGTTTACCTTTTCTTTAGGAGTTGTAAAACACCTCATTAGACATGGAAGCACTTTTTAAAGTGAAAATAAAATTTCATTTGACCTTTCTTAACACGCAGATATAGAAATACAAATCAAACTCAAACACCAAAGCTAAAACTCATTCCTAACACTCAAAAAATACAAATATAACTTACTTAAACTATCTCTATTTCTTAACATAGTAATATCCATAAGTTAATGAATCACCTAGTAATTAGGCATAATAGTGCAGCTAGGGAGATGAACAAACATTCTGAATGTTATTCCTACCATCATGCACAATTTGTGTGTTAATAGAATGGTACGTCTTCTTGCTGAGGTAGAAGCTGTAAATTATTTTCAGCGCTTTCATGCATATATGAGTACTGGTGGTAGTATACAATACATTGCGTAATTCAGCAAAGTTTTAAATTGCTTTTACCACTTTGTTGTTGTGTTTAGTAACATTGGGAAGTTAAAATTCCTCTATATTTTCCTGAGCAAGCTAGCTTTGGTTACTTGAGAAAGTGAGTTACTTATGAACTTCATGCTTCCACTTGTCATTGTGAATTAATGGTCTAAATAGTGATTGAGTCATGGGAAGATATTCAAAGTTGTTTTTAATAAAGCCTAAGGAATGTAAAAGGAACAGCAGTGACATTCAGTACAGCACAATGATTATGGAAACATAATTAACATCTGTTTTTTTCATCAAAGAAAGGGGCTTGAGTAAATTGAATTTGGTTTGCGATTCACATACTGAGCATTAATAATACAAGAACAGAAACACTATCAGAATGGAATCACTTTGCGAATAATATCTATTCCAGCATATTCAGAGAACTGAAAATAAATGAGCTTGAAATGTAAAATGAGAATACAATTAAAGCAGTAATAGATTCAAGTAGAGGCCCTATATCAGGGAGGCGATGGCATAGTCACTGGGCTAATATTCTGGGGACCTGGGTTCAAATCCCACCACGGCAGATGGTGAAATTTGAATCCAATAAAAATCTGGAATTAAAAGTCTTATGATGACCACAAAACCATTGCTGATTATTGTAAAAATCCATCTAAAACTAATGTCCTTTAGAGAAGGAAATCTGTTGTCCTTACCTGGTCTGGCCTTACATGTAATTCCAGGCCCACAATCACTGCCCCATCAATCTACTCTCAATCATCAGTAAAGTAATGGAAGGAGTCATCAAGTTGCATTGCTCAGCAATAACCTGTTCACTCGTTTGGGGTTCCGCCAGGGCCACTCAGCCCCTGACCTCATTACAGCTGAACTCCAGAGGTGAGGTGAGAATGACTGCCTTTGAGATCAAGGCGGCTTTTGACCGAGTGTGGCATCAAGGCACCCTAGCAAAACTGGAGTCAATGGGAATCAGGGGGAAAACTCTCCGCTGGCTGGAGTCATACTTAGCACAAAAGAAGATGGTTGTGTTTGTTGGAGGACAATCATCTCAGTTCCAGGACATCACTGCAGGAGTTCCTCAGAGTAGTGTCCTCGGCCCAACCATCTTCAGCTGCTTCGTCAATGACCTTCCTTCCACCATAAGGTCAGGTGAGGATGTTCGCTGATGATTGCACAATGTTCAGCACCATTCGAGACTCTTCAGATACTGAAGCAGTCCATGTCCAAATGCAGCAAGACCCGGAAAATATCCATGCTTGGGCTGACAAGTGGCAAGTAACATTTGTACCACACAAGTGCCAGGCAATGACCATCCCCAAAAGAGAGAATCTAACCATTGCCCCTTGACATTCAGTGGCATTACCATCGCTGAATCCCCCACTGTCAACATCCTGGGGCTGACCATTGACCAGAAACTGAACTGGACTAGCCATATAAATACTGTGGCTATAGGAGCAGGTGAGAGGCTAGGAATCCTGTGGTGAGTAACTCACCTCCTGACTGCCCAAAGCCTGTCCACCATCTACAAGGCACAAGCCGGGAGTGTAATGGAATACTCTCCACTTGCCTGGATGAGTGCGGCTCCCACAACACTCAGGAAGCTTGACACTGTCCAGGACAAAGCAGCCCACTTGATTGGCACCCCATCCACAAATATTCACTCCCTCCACCACCTATAGTGTGTACCATCTGCAAGAGCACTTCAAGAAGCCTCCTTAGACAGCACCAATCCAATAAATGAATTTTTTAAAAACAATGTCAATTAGAGGTGGTAATAATTGCTGGCCTAGCCACCGAAACCCACATCCCATGAATGAATAAAATAGAAGTATTTTGTACTATTAACATTCAGTGGGAAGTGCAGATGTAAGATTACAATCCTATACACACTTGCCTCAGGACCTTATCCTCACATGTGCATCATGTTTGATAATTCCAGGATAATTCTATTGCTTTATCTTGCTGCAAAGCAAAAGTGAGTTCTGCAGGCAGGCTTATCCCATCAGTGATACGAGTCTTCTAAAAATAAAATAAAACACAGGGACTGCAGTCTTTTTAAAAATGTGTTCATGGGATGTGGACATCGCTGGTTAGGCCAGCGTTTATTACCCATCCTTAATTGCCCTTGTTCAGAGGGCATTTAAGAGTCAACCACATTGCTGTGGGTTTGGAGTCACATGTAGGCCAGACCAGGTAAGGATGGCAGATTCCTTCCCTAAAGGGCATTAGTGACAGAACTTTCAGTACTTCTTTTATATTCACCCCATCTAGACTTTTTCCCCTGTCTTCATCATGCCTCCTTTCATTTCTCCCCTCTCAGTTACTTTGCTCTTCCAAATCTCCACCCAAATCCTTCCGTATGCTCCTCGCCCTTCCTACTCTCCTGCTGCTTTCCCAGGCATATCTTCCTCTTATAAGCCTCCACTTCCCACTGTGCCTCTCTCGGCATCCTCTAAACGGATCATCGAGGCAAAAGTGGGAAAGGAGCTGCTGTAGCTGTTTCTGCTGGAAGGAGAAAACATCAGTTAACCTCAGGCCATTGTTATTCATCTGTGCCAGCTAGGGAAGGGATGCCACTTGCAAGTCGGCCTCTACAGCCACAACAGACGATGCCCATTCCAGAAGTGACATACACTCTGTGGGCAGTCCATTGTCTCCTGAGATGGACAGATGCCAAAATCAAATCAGAAGCTAAAGAATCACCTACAACAGCTGTTCTTGCACCATTACCTGTGGTGTCCTCTAAGGATGAATCCCTGATCCCTTCCTATTTCTCATCTGCATGCTACCCTTTGAAAACTTCATCTGAAAACACAGCATCAGGTTTCATCTATACATTGATGATGCATTGCTCTACCTCACTAACACCTCCATCAACTCCTTTACTGTCATTAAATTACCAGACAGTTTGGCCACTATCTAGTACTGGATGAGCAAAACTTCCCTGCAATAAAATATTGTGAAGAACACAGCCGTTGTCTTCAGTCCCCATTACTCCATACTCTGGCTGCCTACTTCATTCCTATCCTGTCAACAAAGGCTGCATTGGACTGTTCGTAACCCAGATGTCATATTTGGCCTCAAGGTAAGCTTCTGATTCCATATCACTGAGAGTACCTATTTCCAACTCCATAATATCACCCAACTCTGCCCTGCCTCAGCTAATCTGCTGCTGAAACCCTCAGCCATGCATTTGTTACCTCCAGGCTTGACTACCTAAATGCACTCCTGGCTATCCTCCCAAAGTCAATTATCTGTAAAAATGAGATCAAACAAAACTCTGTGGCCCGTGTCTTTACTGGCACCAAAAACTTTTCACATGTCACCCTGTGCTCGCTGGCCTACAATGACCACCAGTTAAAATTCTCATTTTCTTTTTCGCTTCCTTCCATGGCCTCACCCCTTCCTACCTCTGTAATCTCCTCCAGCCCCACAACCCTACGAGATATCTGAGTTCCTCTATTTCTGGCCTCTTGAACATCCCTGCTTTTAATTGCTCCATCACTGGTGACTGTGTCTTCAGCTGATGAAGCTCTGGAATTCCCTCCCTAAATCTCTTTACCTCCCTACCTCGTTTTCTTTCTAGAAGACACTCATTAAAACCTACCTCCTTGAGCTTTTAACCACTTGTCCTAATAGCTCCTTTTGTGGTTCAGTGTCAAATTCTGCTTCATAACGCTTCTGTTGAAGCACCTTGGAATGTTTTTATTGCGTTGAAGGGACAATATAAATACATTGTTATTGTGTTGTGTTGCTATGCCCGCTGCAATAGCCTTACTTCATAGCTGTGAAAGGAAAAGAGAGAAAGATAAAGGAAGTAAAAAGAAAAGGAATAGGGAAGAAGAATAAGGGAGGAGAGAAGGATACATTTATCTCATTTGCCCCTCCCACTGTACCCCAGCTGGCACTTTTGAACATGTTTATGTTTTTAGTACAAAGAAGTGCCTCAACTGTTTGGCTTAGAATTAAAAATGTCAACAAATGAATTGTCTGTTGTTGACAGCTGGACTACTATGAATGTTTGAGCATCACAGAGTATGAACTGAAAGCAAACAAGATCAATGAACCCAAGATGCTTAAACCTTCCCTGAATCTGCCAGCAAACTAAGAATTATAATTGTTCAAACAACCTGTTAAAATTCAGGATCTTTCCCCACTCTTATAATTCATGTACACAGTGAAATGTTGTTTCCATTAACAGACCCACATCCCCTTTCATCTGAACTTTATAACCTATGCATTATGAGGGAAAGCAGCGTGCCAGAGAATTTCACACTGAAGATTGTACAGGTCACCTAACAACAGTCAATTTATTTATGGCACAGAAGAAGGTCATTTCATCCGTCGGGTCCATGCCTGCTTTCTGTAGTGCAAACCAGTCAGTCCCACTCCCCTTCTTTATTCCTGTAGCCCTGCAAGTTTATTTCCTTCAAGTGCCCAACAAACTTCCTTTCGAAACTCTCTGATGGCCTCTGTTTCCATATATGGGCAACAAGTTCCAGGTGATTACCACTCAGCGCATAAAAAAGTTCTTCCTCACATCTCCCCTGCATCTCTTGCCCAAAACTTAGCCCTTGTAACATCAACTAAGGGAACAGTTTTACCTTGTCTACCTGTTCCAAACCTGTCATAATCTTGTACACCCAATCTCTCCTTAATCTCCTTTGCTCCATGGAGAACACCCTCAACATCCTCAACCCAATCCTGTAACTAAAATCCCCCATCCCTGGAACAATTCTGGTAAAGCAATGTGTGTTTGATCACTCTGAATGGCAGAAAAAAGCCATATTGTTAGGTTAAACCTACAGACTAAATACATGAGTAATAAATATTTTTGGAGAGTAAAACAGGCGCAACTTAGATGCTACCCCAATGATTTTCCTTTGGGGATGCCCCTGGCTGAAGCCTATTTTAAATCCACAGTATAATGACCCATCTAATATTTTATGTGAGAAAGATGTAAGTGCTGATCCCCTAATCGAGTGCTCTTGGCAAGTAGCTGTGTCTGCTGTAAGTATGGACTCTAGAAATTCTGGGCCTACAGCTACTATACAGTTCAATTAATGGGTAGAATATTGTGGGCTGTGGGTCTAATTGGGATATTTCCCCTTCACAAATATTTCATGATTGAAGGAGTTAGCAGCTCTGTACTTTGCACACAATATCTAAAGCAGTTACAATTATTCCTCTTGTATTATACTCAGACATAAGAGGAAAGATGTTACTGATGGGGTGAACAAGACTTTCTATTCTCTATTAAATAGTTATTTGTAGTACAGAACTTAAGTATTGCTGAATAAAAGAGACATTGGGCAGAATTTTCTGCCTATCGAGCGGGCGGGCCCGACCCAATCTCTGGCGGGCGGGGAGCCGATCCCCGCCGGAGAAGTGAGCCCCCCTGCCATTTTACGTGGGTGGGCCAATTAAGGCCCGCCCAGTATGACACCTGGCAGGAAACGCTATGTGCTTCCTGTGCGGGCGGGGGGGGGATTCCGCCAAAAGTGAGAGTGCGCTCTTTCGCGCATGCACACGAAAGAGCGCACATCTCCCTGATGCTAAGTGCTGCCTCAGGAAGATCGCTGACACTTTGAAAAATATGAAAAATAGAAAAAAAAAAACCCTAACATATCCCCCTCTTGTGGGGGTGGGACATGTTCATAATTTACATAATATCTTTTTAAAACCCTGCGTGAAACCTCATCCCGCCCGTGGATGAGGGTTCATGTTTTATCTATTTGCTGCCGGGGCTCCTGGCCTGCCCACCCTTAAGGTTGGACAGGCAGGTCCTTTAATTGAATAATTGATCCTGTCAATGGCCTCAATTGGCCACTGACAGGTCGGCGGGCCCGCAACTGATTTTGTTGTGGGCCCGCCTTCCTGAAAATTTAAATGGGCCGGGTTGATGTCAGGGGTTCTGCCCAACGTCATCCCACATCATTTTACGTGTCGGCGAGCGGGCCTGGCCCTCTGCTCGCCAACGGCAAAATTCTACCCATTGTTTTTGTCCAAGCATTTCGTCTTGAACTCAGCAGGGCAATTTGCAGGAATACTAAATGCAAAGAGAATAACAATTTATACTGCACGAGAAGAGAGTGCTGATTGGCTGGCAGTTGGACTCTGATTGGTAGAAGCGTTGCCATGGACAATGCACCAGTTGATGGTGACTGACAATTAACTGCCAATCATTGTTTGCAATTTAAACCAGGCAGCTTGACTCTGATTGATCAAGGCATTGCCCTGAGGAATGAACCAATGAATGGCTGTCGCTTATTTTGTTTAGCTGAAACAGGCTTAATGTGTTTCCATGTTCTTTCTGTCTGCAAAGAACAGGGCTCTGTGAATTAATGCATGTAGCTTCCAGTACACACAAATGCACTACACTGCGAGCCCAACTGACAATCTTAAACTGGTTGTCAGGGTAATTCTTTGCACAATGACGATTATTTAGCAAATGTTGTCCAATTGTGGAATCACATCTAATGTTGGACACTGTGGTTGGAATTTTCTGGCCCTGTTGGCATCGGGCATGAGTGGATAATATGGTGGGAAGGTCAAAATTCGGTTTCACACCATTGTGAAACCAGTTTGCAATTGTCCACTCCCCCTGTCAATGACGGAATACTTTTCCCACTGCTGCACATTGGGAATGTCATTTTAATACATCTACATCTAATTATAAGCCCTGCTTGCCAAAATCATCCCCCCTAACATCAAATTTACTTCCCACGTCAGTGGAAAAACACGCCAGCCCAGGCCATGTCTTGAGAAGTGTGAAGTGCAGAAGTTGGGACTTACCATTAGGGCCTTGCTCACATCGCGGACATCCGAGGAGCAGAAGATGCTGGAGCGTGACAGCAACGGGATCCTGGAGGAACACGTGCATCGCATGCTGGGTGGACTTTCATGGACATGACTCTGCCGAGAAGCAGCTCACAACAGGTGGGGAGTCTCTGTTGATGCCTAGGGTCAGCTTCGGCACATCACAGTCTCGGCCATGGGTTGTTATGGATGATTGGTGAGGGGGTGAAGAGGAACGTCCAGCAGTGAGTGGGAGTGGAAGGTGTACTGGGGAGGAGGGGGGAGGGGGTGGTGGGAGAGGAAAGTCTAGGTTTGACTGGAAAAGGAAGGTGCACAAGGGAGGGGGGGAGGTTGGGAGGGGGGATTGAAGGTGTCGGGGGGGTGAGGTTGGGAGGTGGGGAACGAAGGTGTCGATGAGGGTAAGGGTGGGAGAGGGAACGGAGGTGTCGGGGGTTGAGGTTGGGCAGGGGCATGGGAGAACGGTTGTGGAGGGTATAATGGAGGAGAATATGGGAACTTGGGAGGTAGGTGTAAGAGGAGAGGAAGGTGTAAGGGAAGGAGTTCAGCGGTGGGGGGGTAGGACTTTGGAGGGAGGAAGGCAGTGGAAGGGGAGAAGGAGTTTGGAAGGCCCAGGGCTTTGGGGCAGGAAGGAGTTCAGAGGGGGGAAGGAGTCTAGGGGCAAGAAGAAGTTCGGAGGGGGGAAGAAGTCCAGGGGGAAGGAAGGAATTTGGGCGAGGGAGGAGTTTGGAAGGGGAAAGGTGTCCAGGGGAGGAAGGAGTCCGGGGGGAGGAGGGAGTAAGGGTGGAGGAGGGAGTAAGGGGGGGTGGGATGTTCAGCTGAACATGCAAGGGAATGGCCTGTGAAATTGATAACTGCCTCCTGGGCAGCGAACTGGTAGGAGGGAATGGTGAGTATGACAGGAGACAGAATGATGAGCCAGAAGGGTGGGAGGGTGAGGGAGCATCGGTAAAGGTAGAAAGGATGGCGAGGGTGGATGGAGGGGACTTGGACCTGGGGGTGGGAAGGAGGAGGTCGGGGAGGTCAATGTGGAAGAGGGTGGAGTTTTCAGGAAGGTAGGGAATGTGGATGTTCACCTGGACATCCTGGAAAGAAAAGAGCTGGTAGATGAGGGTGGGGAGGTGGAAGGTGATGCCACAGGGGTCAACCAGTGATGGGGGAAAGGACATGGGTGACTGGGGGAGGGGAAAGGATGGAGGAGCTGAAAGCAAACCTTACTACAACCATGCTTCTGAAATTGAAAGTGAGAGGAGCCTCGAGTTGGGCAGGCACAGGCATTGGATGGGAGTGTGATCAGTGGGTGGGTGGCGATGCAGGTCAGCTCAGATGGACAACTGAAAGAGAACCCCAGGAGTCAGCGTTGAAAATGCTCGAGACATTGAGATGAGTGTGCATGCAGCTTCCACAAGGCTACAAAAGGCCCTGCCACACACACACTTCTCCCTCCAGAATCACTCATGGTCCGGCTGCATGCAACTGAACTGCTAGTGAGGGGGATGCAGGGATAGGATTCGCGAAGCCTGTCAATGAAGCTGAAAGACAACATTACACATTATTCAGTGAAAGTGAATATATTTTCAGATTATAAAGGGACAAAATTTGTTCCCCCATGCAACCGCTTGTGATCAGAAAATCTTAACTTTTCTAGGCTTCCCACTTCTTCTAGGTGCTGCCCTGACATCCACAGGAGGGATGGAGGCAGCCTGTACAATGGTTGGCCCTCTGCCTCTGATGACTTCAGCGTGAGTCCTCTAGAAATCCAAGGCCTTGATGGCCCAAGTTTGCTTTGGCTGTGGGCCAGCTGCTCCCTCTGCAGTGACAGAGGATGTGGTTGAGGGGGTCACAGGCTTGGAAGGAGAGGACAGCCTCTGAGATTCCTGAGTGGATAACCCGGGGGCATCCAGCTGCTGCTCCTCTCCCCTTCGGGTGCCCGAAGACTCTGGCCTGACTTCTCGAGGGCAAGGAGCACCTGGAGGGACATCGAGGTGCCCCATTTCCCTATTGTGTTGCAGGAACTCACCCATGGCTACCATGGTGGAGGGCAAGTCTACACACATCTCCGCGTTCTGCTGGACCAGGGTCTCAATAGCGTCCGCCATCCTTCCCCATGGAGGACCTCCACATGCACACATGTGGATACCACTTCATCAGCAGGCAGATTCACTACTCCAACTCATGTGCCACTCTATTGAGGGCTTCCAACAGCTCTGCGTGATGTTCTCCCACCTTCTGCTGACTCTACACAATGAGTTGGAAGGCCAAATCCAGAGACTCGTCATCTGACTCAGGCCTCACAGATGCCTTTTTCCCAGCAGTCCCCTGAGTGCCAGGGTGCTCGGCTGAACCTGCCTCCTCCTGCTGCAGACACGTGTCCGTGCAATGACAACCAGATTGTGAACCCGAGCCTGCTCTAGATCTAGGTCCCAATGAGGTGTGTGTTTCTGTGCTGGTGGAGGCTGTGACGGGTCTTCCAGGCTGCCTATTTCCAGCCCTTCAATGGAGGAGGTGTCCTGTTGGCTGGAATTGAGGACCTGGATGGGGCTGAGGGACTAGCTGGCTGAGAATATCGGGTGCTTGGCAGAGCTCCCTGTGAACCAAAGTAAGGATAATTAATGCATGGCAGCAGAGTCAAAAGCAGGAGAAAGAGCACCCACAGTTGTGGTGAGAGAGGGATGAAATGGTGAAGGGTCCTGAAGCACGTGTTTGCTGCCAACCTCACCATTTCTGCAGGCAAGGTCCATGTCCTCACCAGTCAGCACAATGGCATGCTCCTCAAAATGGGTGAGGGGTCTAATGTGGGCCACTCCGCCCCTGGTCTGGGACCTCTCCCTGCTGTTGTGAGCCAGCTTTTCCTGCATGAAAACAGATGGAGAGAGAGTGAGCAGGACACATGGCACTGTGTGGTGAGCAGAGCAATGGACGGGATGAGGACACGAGCTCGAGAGGGTAATGAGCCTGATGGAGATGTGAGGGTGTGTGTGAGAGTTATTGGTGTTGCCCTTGAGGTGTGAGATGCCTGTGGTGTGTGTTGGGTTTGTGAGTATGTGAGTTGAAAGTGATGAGAAGAGTGGCTTACCCTGGAAGAACGGACGAGATCATTCATCCTCTTCCTGCACTGGGTGGCTGTCCTCTTTTGCAGGGCATTGGCACTGACCATCGCTGCCACCGCCTCCCATGCTGGGTTGGTGACCTTATTTGCTAGTCTTCGCCCAGAGTGGGGCAGAGGAATTCTCAACAGGCCTCCACTGCGTCTAGTAGGCGCTTGAGGGAGGCGTCGCTAAATTTGGAGCCAGCATTTTTCCTCTCTTTGGCAGTCATCAGTTCCCAGCGACTTACTATCTCTTGAAGAATGCTAGCGCTGTGCAGGGGCGCTCTTTGAATATGGCGCCCAGATTAATGAAGGCCTGAGCTGATGGTGGGGTGGATGAATCAGTGGGCGCTCTGCCACCGACCCGGCATGTTTCCCAGGAATGTATTATTAATGAGGCGGGAATGGGACGATACAGTGCAAAAAGCTGCTATTGTGGCTGGTGAGTAAAACGTTCTTTTTCCCGTCCGCTGCTGCACTTAGTGCAAATCTGAGATGATTCCACGCTGTGTTTTGAATTTTGCAAGCATGGGCTGGTTGGGTATGGTCTGTATCTTTCCCACTGCGAACAGCAGAAGGGACACGCTGTTTGTTACGATCTGCCAGTCTTTGGGATGTATGGCCTACATATCTAGCATCACACTGGCACTTAATTTCATATACCACATTACTCCATTGTGTGAAAGGCTGAACTTCTTTTTGACTTATTGATCAAATATTTGAGCAGTAGGTGAAGCTAGCTGTTTCACGCTACTGCTATGCAGTAGCAACATGAGTGGTATTCACCACTAACAGGATGCTGCATCAAGCCAAAAAGACGTTCTGCCTATCACACAAATGAATCGTGCTGTATATGAATTTTAATGCCAGTATGATGCTAGGTATATAGGTCGTACATTCTAAAGACTTGTGGATCGTATCAAACAGGATATCCCTTCTGCTGTTTGCAATGGGCAAGGTACAGACTGTGCCCAATCAGCCCATGCTTGCAAAGCTCAAAACAGTGTCCAACATTAAATGTGATTCTGCGATTAGACAACATTTGCTAAATAATTGTCAGTGTGATAAGGATTATGCTGACAACTAAGTTAAGGTTGTCAGTCAGGCTGTAGTGTGGCGCATTTGCAAGTACTGGAAGCTACATATATTAATGCACAGGGCTCTGTTCTTTTTAGACAGAAAGAATGTGTACACACACTGCTGTGTACACAGCTAAACAAAATAAGTTATAGACATTCACTGGTTAATTCCTTAGGGCACTACCTTGCCCAATCAGAGTCAAGCTGCCTGGTTTAAATTTCAAACAATGCTTGGCAATTAATTGTCAGTCACCACCAACTGGTGCATTCTCCATGGCAATACCTCTACCAATCAGAGTCCACTTGCCAGCCAATCAGCACTCTCTTCTCATGCAGTATAAATTGTTGTTCTCTTTGCATTTAGTATTCTTGCAAATTGTCCTGATGAGTAGAAGGTGAAAAATTTAGGAAAAAAGTCTCTTTGTCCCATAATAATCATATTCTCTATTACTGAAATATATTTCAATGAAAGGAAAGATGGATGTAAAATACAAGTGTAGACAGATATATATCCAGTTCTATGATCTAAAAGGATATTTTTTATTGAAATGAATTGAAGAATGTGTCATGTCCTTTGCAGATTAAAGCCAATAGATATATAGCTCTTCCATTCATGCCTTATCTCTTTCATGCCCCATAGCTCTCATTCTTTGTGTGTCATTAACTCAGTGATTAATGATCCAGAGTATTCAGTTGAGTCAGAATGTAAAATGTAGTGTGGCAATATCGTATATATAATATAGTGTGGATCAGTAAAGTGTTTAACCAAGAAAAGGCTCAGAGCAGGACTGGCTGATTGTTCTTTGTTGCTGAAGTAGTTTGATCATCCTGAAATTGTCCTTCTCTGCTGATGATGTGGAGGCTGAAGCATGCTAAGGTCATAGAAATTAGGAATAACTAGAGATATTGAGCTAATTCATCAAAAGAGAATCATCATAAATATGATGCAGTGGTGTAAAGGCTAAAGATTAGCAGTCTAACGGTTTTGAAAAGATTGTTTGATACTCAATGTCAAGAAAATTTCAGGGCTTGTTCTGGAATTGTACTTTGGGCAATGTATTTGTTGTTTTGAATAATTATCCTGTTTAATTCCACAACAAAATAAGCTGCATTTAGAAAGAAAGTTGAATCATTAACCAAAAGTGAATAAAACAGATTGTATAGTTTCAGAATAATCGATATTAAAAAATGAATATGGTACCAAATTCATTTTTATTCTCATGACACATCAATATGGTTAGTATTGCAACATGAAATCTTTTGTCACTTAATCTCCCCTACCCTCCACCTTTTCCACAGACCTTTTCTTTTCTTTTGCTTCACATTCTTCACCCTTAAACCTACTCAAAACCTTTTATATTCCTAATTTTTTCCAGTTCTGATGAAAGGCCACAGGCTAAAATGTTAACTGTGTTTCTCTCTGCACAGATGCTGTCAGTCCTGCTAATTATTTCTTGCATATTCAGTTTTTCTTTCATATTTCCAGTATGTAGATATATCTCTTTTCAGTTCCGTACCTCAAAATCTTCACTGGCTGCCTAAATAATCTCACACTGGGTTTTTAAATAACCTACTTAGCCATGAAAGTTTTTTTTTTCAAAAATATACTTTATTCATAAAACTTATAGAAGTATGTTCATAAAAGTTCAAATTGATATTGCATATGGTTCAAATTATTTCCATACAGTACTTTGGACTCTAAGGTGCCTAAGGTTGCACTGCACTTATAATTTCAGGTTATATTTACAATATGCATTTACATTTCACATCAAACATTATCTGGCGCATACAGTCTAAGCAATTTTCCACAGGTTCCAGCCTCTCGGGGTACTCTGGTGACAGGGCCTTAGGACTGTGGCATTTCCCCATTCAGCCTTAATGGCTGCTGCCCCAAGCCTCAGTGCAATCCCTCAGCACATAGTCCTTGACTTTGGAATGTACCAGTCTGCAACACTGATCATGAACAGCACTTTGCACTGCAAGACAAACAAGCTTTGGGCAGACTAAAAAGCATCTTTCACTGAGTTGATGGGCCTCAAGCAACAGTTGATGTTTGTCATGCTGTGTGTCCTTGGGAACAGCCCATAGAGCACAGAGTATTGCCTTAGGGAGCCATTCAAGATGAACCTTGACAAAAACCACTGCAGCTCTTTCCAGACTTTCTTTGTGAAGGCACATTTCAGAAGGTGGTAATCGATCAGCTTTTTCCCACCACAGCCGCCTTAAGGTTAGTACGTAGTGGCTCTGACACTCCAGGTGTGCATAAAAATCTGATACATGGGCCTTTCTCACCACCAGCAAACTACATCGTGGTGCTTGGAGATGAGGTATTTTGCAGATTGACTTTGACACTCTGTTCAGGGAACTCTCTGACAGCATTCAGCATCTCCTTTTCCCACAGGGCCTTCAGGACATTACATGCGGAGCAGTGCCTGATGGACTTCCAGTCAATTATTTTTCTCCACAAGCTTTTTCATGAGGGACAGATATCAGGGCATGGTCCAACTCCTTCACAACACTGGGGACAGGTAGAATGTCAGCACGTTGTGGTGTTTGTGTACCAAGGATACATGAAAGTTTGAATTATAACATCCCACTGCAGGAGTCAAGAAACCTCATCTGGTATGACGTAGTAGCAAACTATGCACTACCAAGGGCAGTCCTATCATTTCTTATATATTATGGTCTGATTTCTGTGCTCTTTACCAGATTTAGATTGCTTTTTCCTCACTGGTGTCACCATATCATATTTTACATCTCGGATTATTTATCACGATTATAGGTCTATTCAAAAATGTTACCTTTTAACAGACTTTGCTGAGTACATCAGTTAATGAGATAGCTTGTGCAAAGTGCACACAACATGCTGTGCCATGTTACAAAATTGCTAATTACTTCACTGATTTGAAATATTCCATGAATCGATTATGCCTGCTACTAAGATAGGCCAGTAGTTTATGAAATTTGTTCACAAATTGTATATTTGTACCGTGCAAAGCATAAGAGAATTTGAATTTGATACCAAATATGGTTCAATGTAATGATTTAATTGTGTTTTACCAAGTCTTTCAAGCAAATAAATTGGTTAGTCCCTGAAAACCAGCATGAGGATTGTGATGTGCAATTAACCCACAGCAACTTTGTGCAGCTTGCCATTTACAATGATTTCTCCTCGCAGCCAAAACTACCCACACAAACAAAGATGGCTGTGGTTATTGAAAGCCAATCATCTCAGTCCTAAAATCAGCAAAGCCTTTGACAAGGTCCCACATGGGAGGCTTATAAAGAAGGCAAATGCACATGGGATACAGGGTAATTTGATAAGGCAGATTCAAAATTGGCTTAGTTATAGGAGGCAGAGGGTGATGACAGAAGGATGCTTTAGTGATTGGAAGCCAGTGTCCAGTGGCATACCACAGGGATCTGTGCTCGGTCCCCTATTATTTGTCATTTATATAAACGACATAGATGACTATGTGGGGGGTAGGATTAGTAAGTTTGCGGATGACACAAAGATTGGCCGGGTGGTTAACAATGAAGTTGAGTGTCTTGGGCTACAAGAAGATATAGATGGAATGGTCAAATGGGCAGATAAGTGGCAGATGGAATTTAACCCTGAAAAGTGTGAGGTGATACACTTTGGAAGGAGTAATTTGACAAGGAATGGCATGGCATGAGGAAGTTCTGAGGAACAAAGGGACCTTGGCGTATGTGTCCATAGATCTCTGAAGGCAGAAGGGCATGTTAGTGGGGTGGTGAAAAAGGCATATGGGACACTTGCCTTTATCAATCGAGGCATAGATTACAAAAGTAGGGAGGTCATGTTGGAGTTGTATAGAACCTTGGTGAGGCCACAGCTGGAGTACTGTGTGCAGTTCTGGTTGCCAAATTATAGGAAGAATGTGATTGCACTGGAGGGGGTGCAGAGGAGATTCACCAGGATGTTGCCTGGGATGAAACATTTAAGTTATGAAGAGAGATTGGATAGACTTGGGTTGGTTTCGTTGGAGCAGAGAAGACTGAGGAGCAACCTGATCGAGGTGTACAAGATAATGAAGGGCATGGACAGGGTGGATAGAGAGCAGCTGTTCCTCTCAGTTGAAGGGTCAGTCACAAGAGGGCATAAGTTCAAGGTGAGGGGCAGGAGGTTTAGGGGCGATGTGAGGTAAAGCTTTTTTACCCAGAGGGTGGTGACGGTCTGGAATGCACTGCTTGGGAGGGCGGTGGAGACGAGTTGCCTCACATCCTTTAAAAAGTACCTGCATGAGCACTTGGCACGTCATAACATTCAAGGCTATGGGCCAAGTGCTGGTAAATGGGATTAGGTAGGTAGGTCAGGTGTTTCTCACGTGTCGGTGCAGACTCAATGGGCCGAAGGGCCTCTTCTGCACTGTGATTCTGTGATTCTGTGACCACTGCAGGAGCTCCTCTGGACAGTGAAGTCCTAGGTCCAATCATCTTCAGCTGCTTCATCAATGATCATCCTCCTTCATAAGGTCAGAAGTGGGGATACTTGTTGATCATTGCAATGTTGAGTTCCATTTGCAGCTCTTCAACAATGAAGCAGTCCCTGCCCGCATGCAGCAAGACCACTGATAAGTGGCAAGTAGCATGCACACCATACAAGTGCCAGGCAATGACCATCTCTGACAAGTAAGAGTCTAACTATCTTCCCTTGACACTGCATGGCACTATCATCATTGAATCCTTCATCTTGGGGCCGCCATGGATAAGAAACCTGATTAGACTAGCTATATAAATACTATGTCTGCAAGAGTATCTCAGAGACTGGGCAATCTGTGGCAAATGATACACCTCCAGATTCCCCAAAGCCTGTCCACCATTTACAAGGCACAGGTTATGATTGTGATGGAATAATCTCCACTTGCCTGGATGAACGCAGCTCCAACAACACACAAGAAGTTCGACTCTGTCTAAGACAAAGCAACCTGCTTGATTTGCACCCCACCTACCACCTTAAACATTCATCCCCTCCACTACAAGGCTGCACTGTGTACTATCCATAAGATGCACAGCACCAACTTGCCAAAGCTACTTTGGCAGCCCCTCCAAAGCCTACAAATTCTTCTCCCTGGAAGGACAAGGTCAGCAGACGAATGAAACATCACCACCTCCAAGTTCTCCTCCAAGTCACACACTATCCTGACCTGGAAACGTTATCTTCTTTCCTTCATTGTTGCTGGCTCAAAATCCTTGAACTTCCTACCTACCAGCACTGAACGTTCACCACACAGACTGCAACAGTTCAAGTATGTGTCTCACTATCACCTTCTCAAGGGCGGCTTGGAACTGCCAGTGACAGCCACATCTTGTGAATGAATGAAAAGAAAATAATGAAAACACCATTATGTGAATTTACTAACGAGATTATAAGGTGCATTCAACTCTCCATACCGGATGATGGCACTAAATCTCCATTTCTATTGGTACATGATAAATGTAACATTAAAAGCAAGTAATATGAAATTTTATTTACTTTTTCAAACTCCTGTTCATTTGATCCAATTAAGACACCAATACAAATCATTTTCATCTACCTGCAACTTTGCTACCAAACTCTACCTGGTGTCGAATCAAGAATCTATTGTTTTTTTAGCGCTTCAGTCTGCATTTGTTGCAGAAGATGAAACTCTATTTCAGGAGTTATCAGTCGTTCAATTTTATATTAAAAAAAATTGTAAGTCCTCACAACTTATGGCAGGATCAAATTCTGATAAAATAAAGAATGAATCTAAACCCTTTCTTTAGAGTTGGCTAAATGAGGAAGTGCAAATACTGCGGTATGTTTGGGTATTGGTGGAAATGCAAATAATGACATCCAGAGTCAGAGTTACTCATTAATGTTTACTCAAAATTATCTGAAAAAAATCAAGATCTAATTATTGCTTTTCTATAAAGTTGCCCAGTCACAGATGACATGAAGCAGTCAACCAGGATCTTCCTGACCCCCATGGATTGGTACCTGTGTAATCTATTTTCTAAAATTACAAGAATCATTGATGGAAAACGTTATAAATGGATTATTTATGCTTGAATTTTCATATTTGTCAGCCTAGCATTCCTTCAGATTTATCTCTACATTATTCCATTTAATCCCTCGGCCCTTTTTGAACTCAATAAGAAAGTTAGTTTGGAGAACAGAAGAAAGTGGTTGAATTGGATACCACTTAATTAATTTATTCATTACAAAATCTTGCAATTTATTAAACTGTAGAGGTATAAAGAATGGGGCCAAACATAATAACCAACACAGACTCAATTGTTATAAATTCAGATACAAGGATTTTTTTTGTAGCTATTCAAGTGAAAGATGAGTTCCTGCAAATATATCTTGGATGCAATTAATCCCACATAGTGGGTGGAATAATATGGGGTGAGGGGAGTGAGGGGTTGGGGGTGCAGATGGCATGTGGCATAAAGCGCTGTGGGGCAGACTAATGAGATTGGAGTTGGACTTCCAAAAGTTCTGCCCTCCTGAGCTGCTGGCCAATTCGATTGGCCAGCAGCTTCATCAGCCCCAACAGTGCCAGGAAGGCACCAGTGGCAGCTGTAGGAACTGCAGCTGAAGAGAGGAACCCAAGGCCTACGATCCTCTGAGCAGGCAAGTCCAGGATGGTGTGGATGCGTTAGGGAGAGGGGCAGCGGGCGGAGAGGGGTGGGTTTAAGGGAGGGAGCGATTAGGAAGGAAGGGCACAATCGGCAAAGGGCACCACCCTTAGAGTGATACTCCCCTTCCATCCTGCCTTTTAAATATTCCATGTAAAAAAGTCAGGCTTCCCTCCCCAACTCTGCTGTCCATGCCAAACATATTATGGTGTGAGCAGTGTACTAACAGGGTCAATTAACTTGATAACAAGTCTAATTGATCCTTAATTGCTCATTTAAATATGGCAGGTGGGCTGCTGATTTGGCGCCTGCCCCCCCGCCCTCCCAGTATTATGGGGGTGAGTTCAGGGGTGGGCGGGAAGATGGTGGGATGGGCGCCCACTCCATTTTATATGCCACACCCACTGGAGGCACATAAAATTCAGCTCAGTGTGTTTCCAGCATGACAAACATAGAGCATGTTGTCAATAGCTGAGAGCTCCTGCTCTCTAGCATGATGTATGAAAGTGGGGCTTGGGAGGAGTGAAGAAGATGAGTTAAAATGCACTGGGAAAACATTAATTTTAAAGCTGCAAAACAGTATTACATAAACCCATCATTAAGAGATCTTTGGAATTTAATTTCTGTGATCTGAATTTTTAGCATATAAAGTGACTCATAACTGGGATCAAAGTTAGCTCTGCAAATAGGAACATTATGCCACATTTACATTTTCTCCAAGTGACTATGAGGCCCAGATTGACTGCAGGTTACAATATAGGGAGGTCATTTGATCCTTCATAATTCATCCCTCCTGTGTTTCCCTCATTCCGCATCTACTCCTTTCTCAAATGATCAGAGAGTTTTTTGCCTTCCTAACTCTATCTGGAAGTATATTCTGAATGCTGATCACTCTTTAATATGTCAGTCCTATATTTACTTATCATGGGCTTGAATCTGTGCCCTCTTGTCTGACAATTTAATTTAAAATAATATCCTTGATTTACTGCTTCTATTCCCGTACCTATTATAGCTCAATAAGGTCGCCTCTCAGACACCTACTTCCAAACTGCGAAGCCCAGATCTCACCAGTCTTTCTTCATAGTTCAGCCTTGATACTCAGGCTGTGATTTTTCTTTGTCTTCTGGCAGAAACCAGACAGGGCTGGGGAGGATGGTGGGGGGAGGGGGAAGGCAGCAATTTCCCCCTTCTCTCCTCTTGCTGCCTTCTCACTGTGTCTCAAATATTGACTAACTCTTTGGAACAGGCGAGAAAGACATCCGCCCCAAGCTATCAGGATCTTGTTTAAATATGTATTTAGGGCTCAATGATGTCATCAGGACCATTTTTAATTGGAGGAGCAGTGGCAGATTCACCGGGTCAGAGGAAGCTCAGCCAGCTATGCCTTTAAAACTTCTTTTAGATATGCTTTTGGGCCAGGATGAGCTGGGTTGCTCCTTTAGGCTTCATGATGAAGCCTTGGGCCTTCTTTCCCATGGGCTTCCCCTGCCTCTGATCATGGCCAGAACTCTCCCATCTCACCCTCACAACCTGCAAATTCCACCCTCGAGCGTGTCCTCAGCAGTAGCCTCATGCCACTGAATTCCCACTCCCGCCCGCTGGTCAGGTAGCGGATCTGGTCAGGATTGGGTGCATTTTGATGAAAATTCATGGCAATGAGCTGCCATGCCCATGGACTCCCTGGACGAGCCGCCTGCTTTGTAGTTCATGTGCACCATACTCATCATCCAACCCCCACCGCAAACAAAGTAGCTTTGTAGATTTCCTTTCATTTCCTCTAGCATTTAAACGTCAGCAGCGTGTACTCACACCAGAACTGAATACAAGTCTCAAGCTGTGGTCAGACTGGAGCACATACAATTTGATTACAATTTCTCTGACTTGCATTCTACTGTTCTGGTTCAATATTTGTTTAGCTTTACTGGTTGCTACTATGTACTGGTTTGATCTGAGACCTACAATATTTGTACTGTTCTGAAGTCAGGCTTTGGACCTTCTTCTCCCTCCCAGAAACATGATAGGGTCCCCCTTGTCCTCACTTATCACCCCACCAGCCTCCGCATTCAAAGGATCATCCTCCGCCATTTCCGCCAACTCCAGCATGATGCCACCACCAAACACATCTTCCCTTCACCCCCCCGGCGGCATTCCGTAGGGATCCGTGACACCCTGGTCCACTCCTCCATCACCCGCTACACCTCAACCCCCTCCCACGGCACCTTCCCATGCAATCACAGAAGATGCAACACCTGCCCCTTTACTTCCCCTCTCCTCACCGTCCAAGGACCCAAACATTCATTTCAAGTGAAGCAGCATTTCACTTGCACTTCCTTCAATTTAGTGGTTTCCTCTACATTGGAAAGACCAAACGCAGACTGGGTGACCGCTTTGCAGAACACCTTCGGTCAGTCTGCAAGCATTACCCAGACCTCCCTGTCACTTGCCATTTCAACACTCCACCCTGCTCTCATGCCCACATGTCCGTCCTTGGCTTGCTGCATTATTCCAGTGAAGCTCAACGCAAACTGGAGGAACAGCACCTCATCTTCCAACTAGGCACTTTACAGCCTTCCGGACTGAATATTGAGTTCAACAATTTTAGATCATGAACTGTCTCCTCATCCCCACCCCCTTTCCATTTTTTCCCCCTCCTCTTTGTTTTTTCCAATAATTTATATAGATTTTTCTTTTCCCATCTATTTCCATTATTTTTAAATGTATTTCCATCCATTATTTTATCTCTACCTTTTAGCCTTTTTCGATTCCTTCACCCCACCCCACCCCCACTGGGGCTATCTGTACCTTGCTAGTCCTGCTTTCTACCCTTAATTAGCACATTCCTTTAGATAATATCACCACCTTCAACACCTCTTTGTCCTTTTGTCTGTGACATCTTTTGGTTATCTCCACCTATCACTGGCCCTCTATCCAGCTCTTCTTGCCCCACCCCCACCCCCCCCCCTTAAACCAGCTTATATTTCACCCCTTTTCTATTTTGCCTTAGTTCTGTTGAAGAGTCATGCGGACTTGAAACGTTAACTGTGCTCCTCTCCACAGATACTGCCAGACCTGCTGAGTTTTTCCAGGTATTTTTGTTTTTGTTTTGGATTTTTTACATTGGATTATATGGATGCCAAGAAAAGGAAGTTTGCAATGATAAGATCAGAACATCCACATTGACATCCTGTGTTGCTTGATGATCACAGAGAAGATCAAAGGCCAAAGATCAAAATGACTATCATTGTGAAACTTGTTGCCAAAAGGTTTAATAATTGCACCATTGCAGGATATATTTCTCTCATTTTTTAAATATTAGTAAAGTAGGCCTGAGTACGAACGAATAATCCTCATTTTACACCATACTCTACTTCTTTGCTATCATTAGCATATTGATGAAAATAAGATTCTGTGGACACAAAATTAGACTCTGTAGAGTCAGTAGTGATAAAAAGTAGCTGCAGGGGGTCTTCCATTGAGCACTTTTGGTGCAGTTCACACCAGTGGCCATGTTTTGAAGGGTGATAGAGCACAGGTATTGGATATGTACGGAGTAGGCAGATCAGGATATCAATTAGTGCTAATTTGATGCTAGACCTGTCACTTTTGATCTGGTGGCTGTAGTTGCAGTTCTTCTTGATCTGTGGCATCACAGTGAAATGGAGGAGAGGGAGAGGGCACTTAGCAGGAGGCCCTGCTCATCTAGGGTCTTCAGAGAGCACTTCTACCTCCACCTCAGCCAGGAGCAGCATCTGTGGCAGCTATCCCTCACCAAGGAGGTGGTCACAGAACTGTGCTGTTGCAGAGCAGGGTAAGTGCTGCACCGCCAATCATCGCCAAGGTCCTCAATTACTACAATATTGACTCCTTCCAGGCTGGAGCTTGTGTCATCACCAACATATCTCAATGCACCAGACATCTCTGCATCTGGGAGGTTACCAAGATGACTTCATTGTCTACTCTCACAGTAAAGAGAAGCAGGAGGAGTAGGCATGTGGCTTTGCCAGGATAGTGGGCTTTCCCATGGTGCAGGAAGCCGTCAACTGCAAGCAGGTGGCTCTACAGCCATCACACCTCAATGGGCAGGTGCAGCACACCATATTCTGAACTTGCGGTTGGTATGCCACTACACACAGACCATGTTGGTTAATTCCCATTATCCTGGCAGAAGATAGCCTTGCAGGATGCCCTCAAGCAGCTCAATGCTTGAGGTCCCAGATTCAGACTGCATTACCTCAACATGGGTGACAGCGGTCTGGCCTGGCTGGCTGACAGCTAACAGCAGAGACAATGGTAGAGTAGCTTTGGTGGGAATACAAATGCTGTCATCCTGAGAGAGGACAGCACTGTCCCGGGGTGGTACCTCAGCAACCATAGTAATCTGCTGGAGTGCAGATTGCTAGGCTGCTGTAAAAAAATTCAAGTTCCTTTGAGCACCTGTATTCACAGCCATGACGGCAGCAGCCTGAGCTTGCACATCAGCAAGCTGGCCTTGTGTGGCAACAAGCATGGATCTCATGGCCTTAGTCTGAGCTTTCGCTGCAACACCCAGATGTTGGGTGGCTCCTGTTTGTATTGCAATGGAAGCCGAAACATCTGCCATGTTTCATCACAGCTGTGTCAGCAAGTGTCCTCATGCAGTTGGCCACCACTTCCATGCTGGAAACGATGGCTCGAGGCTCTTTGTGAAGTTCTGTGCCAAGTTGGAGCCATCTCCATCATCCTTCTTGACAGTGACAAGAGGCTCTTTTCAGGCCTGCCAATATACTAAGTATTTCTGTGTGCATGCCCGTCAGCATTTTGCTGGATGCTGCCTCGGCGAAGTCCCCATAGTCCTTGGGAACAGAACTCATCTGCGACCTTGTTTGCCAGGGAATTGGCACATGTGCTGTTCTTTTTCTCTGGCTTGGTTGCAGTCCACTTGTGCATTCACCATGTGCAGATTCTGCCTCTATGCTGCCCTCTACAGTATGTGTAGTGCCAGTATCTGAGCTAGTGGCTGTGAAGTGATGGTGAAGTTTGCTCTTCCTCTGGCAACAACTGACTGACCAGGTGGCAGGTCTTGAGCATCTAAAAGCATAAGTAAACAAGGGGATGTTTAGAGTGAGGGGAGGAATGGTAGCGGAAAAGCAAGAAGTCCATGGTTCCACTACCTGCAACTTGTAAATCATAGCAGATTGTAGGATGAGGTTGAAGTGGGATTTCAGAAGGTGTATAAGGCAGCAAAATAGTGTCATGCTGGATGTCTTCATAGCTGCAGCTTGCGGTTTCAGTGAGTGCTTGATTAATAATGCCAGGCATCATCTCAGTTGGGACAGTGTTGGTTGCAGAACAGTGTCTCTTAAAGAAGTTTTCGTAGTCTTCAATAAGTTAACTGTAAGTCTTTATTAACATGTAGAATTACGTGCACATGTACAGTAAAGGGTACAGGATAGGAGCTATCTCCATGTTTATGTCTTTACCAGCCTCTGCTCAATGCCACACTGACCCTGGGTCTGGCTCATATGCCTTCTTACATCACTGTGGGTGGTACTGTAGTCAGTCCCACATTAACCCTGTATGTGCCAGATTCTTATACTACAATCTCCTCTATGAGAAGATGCAGCTGTGCCTGTCCCCTGCCAGTTCATTGTTGTTGCCTCCTATTTTGGGCACCTTTTCCTGCAAGAGAGAGGGAAGAGTGTCAGTGAGTGTTATGCAATGTGTTTGGGAGATTTGCCTGTCATAGATGAATAACTGGAAGTACGTGGAAACTGTGAGATGTGGGTATGAGGTTTACTGCCATGGTAAGTGTGTGAGAGCAAGCACGTGAATGTTAAGCATCAGTACTGATTACTAAAGATTGCTGATGCGTGAGTGATGAGAATGTGATGCATTGAGCATTGTGTCAGTGATTTGGCAGTGTGGCTGACAAGATATGACATTTGAAGACAATTTCATTGACATTGACTACTTGTATGAAGTCACTGAACTTCTTCCGGCATTTCCTCCAGGTCCTCAGGGCCAGAATCCTGGCATTGATTTCCATGGCTTTTGTTCCCACTTCTTCAGGGCCTCATGGTCCCATGTGGATAGAATGACTTTGTCCTTCTTTCAACCACCTAGGCTTCCAGTGTTGAATCAGAGAAACTAGGTGCCCTCTCTTTGGCCTACTGCACCATTACTCCAGTTTGTTCCTGTTTGACATGTTATTCCCAGAACTGCCGCAAGAATGCACCTCCCTTTAAAGAGGTCCAAGGTGACCTTAAGAAGTGCAGGCTCGCTTTAGTTGGTGCTAGCCTCTCATGAACCTGGGCCTGCTGCTGAGTGTGCAGCCACTCAGCAATGCGTTTAGCACTGGGCTGCACACTGCTAACATGGAAGTGAGCAGACAGCACAAAGTTTGCATGCTGTCTGCACTATTTTCAATGGGCGGGGGTTAATAGCACATCACAATCCCTGTGCCATCTAACAGACCTTATCTAATTTTTATCTGTGTGACACCAAAATGCTAGGGTTACAAAACTAAATTTGTTCAACATTGTAATCAGCAATACTATGACATTTAGCCAACTTAGGATAGAAAAAGTTCATAGGAAACAAATACAGCACTGTGTTTGGACGTGGTCTGTTTGATCTGGCAGAGGAAGAGTGTTTGGTGATCTCATGAACTTTATCTGAATCTTTGTGAGTAATAGAAGGTGATTAATGACCAATGTTACTCTGCTTTGAAGATGCAGAAAATTTGGATTTATTTTGAAGTGCTAGACAGGACCAGCAGCTAGGGTGCCAAAGCATACATGGACAATCACAGCCTTACATGAAAGCTAAAAACTTGTACAAAGGGCTCAGCTGTAAATTTGCAATTAGGAAATGGGAAACACATGGGCGGGGACACGGGATAACTCAGTCAAGAAATGGGGAGGGCCATTTCACACCGTCTGATAGCCATCTTCAAAAAAGACAATGCCCAGTCTCTGCACTGCAATTACTGTACAAGAACACAATTATCAGCCCACTGGGGGGTCATCGTGCTGTGGCCTTTGTCTGACTAATACCATTAAGTTGTAACTGATAGTAAAAGATATATAAACTGTGCTCATTTGAACCTCGGTGGAGAAGCACCTGGATTGCCCAGCGTTTGCTCCCCGCATGTGTAATAAAGGAACCACTTGAATATTGCATCTGGACTCCGAGTGTTGAAATTTTATACCAGAGTATTCCTCGGACCTTTCAATTGGCGCTACGAGCAGGGTACAAAGGACACAGGACACCGACAGGGAACCGGGACAAGTCACAGTGTGAGTACCTTTTTATTCATACTAAATCCAACTCCATCCAGACCCAGGAAGTGTCAGGCGCCCCGCGTATCCGAAACCTAGGCTCCAGGCAATAGTTCAAGGGGTGGTAAGGGTGAGGTAGAAACGCTTGTATTATAGATTGTTATAATTACATCTGGTATTAGTCGCAAGTAACGAGTTCGGTCAGAAAGGACCCAGGTAAGAACCGTACCGCTGACGACAACTATACCCCGACCGTCTTACCAAGAGATGGCCAGTAGTGACAAACTCGAGTAGGGACCAGAGGGATCCCTGAACTAGCATTTAGCTGACAAAATAAGAAATTGATAGGCAAAATGATAAAGAACAATTGGAACTCATTTGACTCACCCACTGATCAGAGAAAATGCTGGGATACTCTAAAAAAAAGGACAAAGATGATTAAGCATGGATCCTAATGTTAAGACAACATGTAGAGTTAAGTAAGAAAGTAAACAGAATATTGGCCAACAAATCCCAAAATGAAGAGTTAGTACAGGCAAAAAATCTCATGTCAGTTTCGCCAGCTTTAACACAGCTACCAGCAGCTCCACAATACACCAGCTTTAACACAGCTACCAGCAGCTCCACAATACACCAGCTTTAACACAGCTACCAGCAGCTCCACAATACACCAGCTTTAACACAGCTACCAACAGCTCCACAATACACCAGCTTTAACACAGCTACCAGCAGCTCCACAATACACCAGCTTTAACACAGCTACCAGCAGCTCCACAATACACCAGCTTTAACACAGCTACCAACAGCTCCACAATACACCAGCTTTAACACAGCTACCAGCAGCTCCACAATACACCAGCTTTAACACAGCTACCAACAGCTCCACAATACACCAGCTTTAACACAGCTACCAGCAGCTCCACAATACACCAGCTTTAACACAGCTACCAACAGCTCCACAATACACCAGCTTTAACACAGCTACCAACAGCTCCACAATACGCAGATAATGTAGATTGGAACGGGCTGGCAGAACAGACAGCAGGATATGAGGAACAACGGGAAGCGGGTTGGGAATCAGCACCCCCATATCCCATGGCCCCAATTAAGATAGAGTATGTGCCCTCAGTGCCCGGACAATCATGCAGATCAGGCACAGCAGCAAGCCGATTTCCGAGCCTTTAGAGCAGAAATAGCACAAGTTTTAGGGCAAGCCCCAGTTAATTGGAATATAGTGACTGGAGTAAAACAAGAAAAGGGCGAGGGTGCCCATGAATATGGCAATCGGAAGTTTGAGGCATATTGTAACTACGGGGGTGTCGGTGCTGCGCTGAACCGAGACGATGTACAGTTTATGCAATTGTACAAGGATGGCCTTAGCCTGGCCCACCAGGCAATCCTAAACACCGGGCTAGTAGACAAGAACACATATGATGAGCTAGAAAGATGGGCCACCGGGGTAGATAACCACATAGGGAAAACTAAGATAAAGGTGTGGGCAGTGGAGGTTACAGACCCCACTGAAACAGTGGCCACCACGACAGCTATCCCTAAACCCCAGGTGTGCTTTCATTGTAAAATCCCAAACATAAAATATTTACAGTTTTAGATGTAGCCAATAGATTTTGGTCAATACCACTGGACCAGGAATCCCAAGATAAATTCGCTTTCACAGTGGGAGGGAGACAGTATACCTGGGTGAGGCTCCCACAGGGATTCCACAACAGCCCGAACATCTTCCATCAGATCACGAGTGAGAAGCTGAGTCAGTGCGACATAGAGTCTTACAACAGTACAATCTTATAATATGGAGATGATATCCTAATAGCGTCAGAATCAGAAAGGGGCTACATCAGAGCCCTCTTGGTAGTCTTAAGGACACTGAAAAATGCTGGATTTAAGATAAGCCCCAAAAAGACGCAAGTAGGGCAAACACTGGTTAGGACACGAGATCAGTCAGAGAAACAAGATTCTACCACAGGACAGGAAAATGGCCCCGAATTGTATACAATACACCCTGTTGAAACTGTATCACGAATCAGACCACAGCGGAAGGGGCAGTATGCTCAGTAGACTGCTTCAGAACTGGTGGTGGACTGGCATTGGCAGGGATATAGCCAAGTATTGTCAGAGATGCATCATTTGCACCTATCAAAGTAAGGTTATCACACCAGCCGCGCCCCAAGGGCCCAGGGGAAAACTTACAGATAGATTTTATGGGATCCCTTCCGACAGCAAGGGAAGTAAATACTGCCTGGTCATAACCGACCAGTTCACTAGATGGGTGGAGGCTTTTCCCACCAGGGACTGCAGCGCCACCACGGTCGGAAAGATACTCACTTTTGGAGTAGCACCAAGGTGGAGAATCCCTTTACAGATAGATTCAGATCAAGGAACACATTTTACGGGCAGTGTTATGAAAAGGATGTGAGAGCTGCTTGGGGTAAAACAGAAATTTCACGTACCTTACCATCCACAAAGCTCAGGAATGGTAGAACATATGAACCGCACATTAAGAAACGCTATTGGAAAGGCAATCACAGCAACTGGTAGGGGATGGGTGGATGTGCTCCCCTGCATATTGATTTTAACTGAGGGCTACCCCTAACAGGACAACTGGGTTAACCCTTTTATTAGTTAATGACCAGGAGAGCATAGCCACCGGAAGCGAGGATATGGGACCCATCAGAGATAAAATTAAAAACTATATTAAGCAATTGGATGGACAGCTAAAGGAATTACAACAGGAAGTGAAGGACCAACAGGCTATCAGGGATTTAGAAGAAAGGACAAAAGGGGGGCCCCCTTCACCACCGGCTGAGGTCGGAGACATGGTGTTTGTTCAAATCACCCCAAGCCAACCAGGTTTTGCCCCAAAATGGTCTGGACCGTACAAAATTATTTTGACCAGCGATTCATGTGCCTGCGTCGATATGAAGGGAAAAGGTAGGTGGAAACACTGGTCGCAACTGAAAAGGCATGATGTAAGTAAGAAAAACTGAATTACCGGGCAGTGGGGGGAAAACGGACAACAAGCAGTCCATACTGTGTTATCCAAGTGGCTTAGGATTCATTCCCAATCTGGAGGACTGGCCATCCGAAAGACAACGGGAGAATCCTCAACTACGGGGAAGATCGTAGGATGTGTACAAGGAGGGGTGAAAAGGAGAAAGCTGCCTCTTATACACGACCTAACCCCTGGTGATCACCAGCAGTATGCTTCATTACAGAAATAACAATAACCGGGTAACCTCCATGCAAAGATGGAAAAAAGCTGGGTGTCGATAATCATTACCAGGGCCCTGGCTATCGCAGCCACCAGTGTACAGAACGTAAACCGTGAAGCAGCGGCTGGTATGGGCTTATACTACAAGAATGTCAGTGACAGATATTGCGTGAAAGGAAGTGTGAATATCACAATGGAGAGGTCAATGCTCTTCAAGTGTGACACTGGGCTTATGCAACTATCCGTTGGAATGAGCGATGGAGAAAGCCTAGGGCAGAGCTCGCATATGGGAATGGAACTCCGATGGGAAAATGAGGGCCCAATATGCTTCCAGATCAGCAATGGTTCGGACGGACCCTGGACATGTGTGAAGGGGGCACAGGTCCAGATACAATGTGTGGGAGATTTTTCGCAATTTACCTTCACACCCCTGGACAACAACAGCTGGGGTCACTGTCCCAGGGAGGACGACTTGGGAATTAGGTCTTGAAGCCCAAACACTATAATGGTGGACCCCTGGACTGACACCACCCCACTATCACAGGACACAATGACACCACAGAGACTATCTTGCCCAGACATGACCCCTGGGCCACAGAATGGACTGGTACTGTATATGGACGGTGATGATAACGTTAAACATGAAATTGTACCGGTAATTGTGAACGTGGCAGGTATACAACTGCCTGAATATTGCAGTAACCAAGCGCCCCTATGAAAACTATACAAATGACTGAGTAAGGCTGTGATTAATCAGGCAGCCGACGCCACAGGTACCATTAGATTGAGGGGACATGCTGCTTTCCACCGCCAGAAGAGAGGGTTAGTTAACAATGTACTGACAGGGGTGAACACAGGGATTTCCTGGTAAACTCTCTTGACATTCAAGGAATCAACTCCGAGGTCACGAATCTTAAAGGGATCAAGAGGCAGCTGCTTATAAGAGCAGCGAGGGGCAGAGAAACGGCAGCAGCCCTAGGGGGCAAGAGTGTGGCATCTCTATTAGAAAATGTACATATTATAGAGACCCATGCTAAAACCACCAACCAATTAATAGAAAGGGAGGAACGACAAGAGGACAGCACCCAAAAAAAAAGCCAGCTGTGCCACGCTTACGGCCAGTGGATGATCGGGCAATTAAGATACAATCTGGCCCAGATCCAAAGGGTGGAGGTACCGGGCTGGATCAACAGTACCCGGTTGCGGGGGATGCCTAAGAACCCAGGCATCATTGACGCCTGTACATTGAAAGGAATGACCAGGGTGTATGTGGTGATTCAGAAGTGCACCACAATCCAAATGAATGTGATAGGAGTGGTATGGGCAATCCCCTCAGTCACAGCAGACACGGGCCTGTACCCTCAGTACCAACATTGGGTTAATCCGAGACAATGACTCCCTCCGGTACTGCCCCATAGACATGCATGCCATTCACAAGAATGAGGACATACACGGGGTATCACTGAGCGGGTGCAGGGGGAAAGGCAGCCTCACGATTTGCCCCCATCCATTCGGAACTGGGGGTGCTGGACGAACGTGGGTACAACCGAATGGAGGGTTGTATGTTAGAAATTACCCACAGAGAAAACCATCACACCCGCTCAGGATACAAGGGAAAGGGGGAATATTGTGTGACAACTACTGAGCAGTCATACATGTACGGGAGCCTACATTGCAACATCACCACCCCCAACATCTGCTTTAAACCCCGGCTCCCAGTTACTATCGGACACATGCGAATGGTGTACGTCCAACAAAGGGGTCAGGTCTCAGTCAACGCCTCCGACACATTCCACGTTACCCTGGAACAGTATGAGGAACCTAAGTAGGCCCAACTCCCCACCTTCCCAAAAGTCTGACAAAGATTAAAGGTGATGAAAAAGTATTAGGTGTTACAGACAGTGTTTAAAAGGCTAATCAATGATACGGAAGAGCAATTGAGAGATCCGACATGGTGGGAGCAAGTGTGGGACTGGGGGCTGAATGTGGATATACACCCCTGGATAAGAGTAATCTCTCATTTACTCGGTGCAGTGCAGCTAGTGTTAGCATTGGGGTGGGGAATTGCAGCATGTCGCACCTGTAAGAAGAAAGCCCTTAGACATAGGACAAAAATAACGTTAAAGGAGCAACAACAGCTGTTGGGACAGGACACAATATTAATGTAGTAGGGTCCCAATCTCCCGTCTTGGTGGCCACGTTCCACCAGAAAGACAGGAGTCTCGGACATTAGGAAGCTTAAAAACTTGGGGAGAGGTCCGGGTGATGCCATGGCCCGTAGAACTTGCTTGGATCGGTACCACCGGAGCCATGACAGAACCATCGGACACAGATTAATTGGCTAGCTTAACCTAACGGTTATGCACCCAAAAGGGGGGACTGAAGGTGCACAAAATTTGGATTTATTTTAAAGTGCTAGCCAGGACCAGCAGCTAGGGTGCCAAAGCATACACAGACAATCACAGCCTTACATGAAAGCTAAAAACTTGTACAAAGGGCTCAGCTGTAAGTTTGCAATTAGGAAATGGAAGACACACACGGGCGGGGACATGGGATGACTCGATCAAGAAATGGAGAGGGCCATTTCGCACCGTCTGATAGCCATCTTCAAAAAAGACAATGCCCAGTCTCTGCACTGCAATTATTGTACAAGAACACAATTATCAGCCCACCGGGGGTCATTGTGCTGTGGCCTTTGTCTAACTAATACTATAAAGTTGTAACTGATAGTAAAAGATATATAAACTGTGCTCATTTGAACCTCGGTGGAGAAGCGCCTGGATTGCCCAGCGTTTGCTCCCCGCATGCGTAATAAAGGAACCACTTGAATATTGCATCTGGACTCCGAGTGTTGAAATTTTGTACCAGAGTATTCCTCGGACCTTTCAGGTTCAGGCAAGTTCTTCTGCTCAGAAAGATAGTCACCCATCCACAATCAGCAAAAAGTTCTCCTTCTAAAATGAACTAGAATAACAAACTTAAATGAGGAATTAAACCAAGAAGTGGCATGCTAAAATATTGCAGGTTTGTTTATTGGATGATTAAAGTACTTCAGCATATATTACTTCCTTCACTCTAAGTCAAATTACATGTTGATTTTTGCTATAATACTGGTTTAATGTGAAATTACAGCATATTTCATATTCTCTACATTCTACAATTATTACAGCCACACAGCACTTCTACAAGAGCACCTTATTTTATTAAAATTGAGCTTTTAGTGTTAGTATTCCACATTTGGCATCTCCATTTCCAATATTTTTTCTTGAGTTGGGGGCAGTCAGGTATGAGAGCAAGCTGGCCTTTCACCTCTGGGATCCAGTTTTAAGTTCAGCCTTGATTGATGGAATGAACATTTTTTCTACCTGTGATTCTTGGGCAAGATGAGTTTGGCTTGATTCAAAGAAATTCCTAGTGGCTAAAACTGCCTTTAATTCAGCATACCTCACACTAATGTTAATGTTGCTCTGAAATTACTTTGTAAGGGTGATACATGTCACACTGCTCCAGTGGTAGTGATCTTTTTTTAATGATCAAAATGTAACTTATTTCAGATAAAATATCAAATCACAAGGGAAAAATCCATCACCAGTCCTAATATTTAGGTTATTTGAAGTGTTCTCATCCAATTTCACTAATCCCTTGGTATCTCTCCGTTAGCAATTGAATAAAAGGGGTAGGGAGAAAGGAAACATTTAACATGAAATAAAAAGTAATATTTCCTATATATAAAGCCTGGGTAAATGTAGCTCTTGATAATATGCATTAGAAAGGACTTTTTTTTCCCCCTGCAGATAAAGCTTTACCATTAGGTTTGGGAAGTTTGGATGACGAAGGTGCATAGGCACACCCACAGGATAAGGGATCGATCATTTAGGACTGAGATGAGGAGAAATTTCTTCACTCAGGGGATTGTGAATCTTTGAAATTCTCAACCGGAAAGGGTTATTAATGCTTCATCATTGAATATATTTTAGGCTGAGACAGACAGATTTATGGTCTCTCAGGGAATCAAGGAAATGGGCAGGCGAGAAAGTGGAGTTAAGGCAGATCAGCCATGATTGTGTTGAATGGTGGAGCAGATTCAAGGACCATATGGTCTACTCCTGTTCCTATCTCTTGGCCAGCATTTATTGCCCTAATTGCCCTTGAGAAGGTGGTGGTGAGCTGCCTTCTTGAACCACTGCAGTCCATGTGGTCTAAGTACACCTACAGTGCTGTTAGGGAGGGAGTTCCAGGATTTTGACCTAATGACAGTGAAGGAACGGCGATATATTTCCAAGTGAGGATGGTATTTGGCTCAGAGGGGAACTTGCCGGTGGTGATGTCCTCATTCATCTGCTACCCTTGTCCTTCCAGGTGGTAGAGGTCGCAGGTTTGGAAGATGCTGTTGATGGAGTGTTGGTGAGTCACTGCAGTGATGGTACACACTGCTGACACTGTGGCGGAGGGAGTGAATGTTTAAGGTGGTGGATAGGGTCCAGTCAAGTGGGCTGCTTTGTCCTTGATGGTGTCGAGCTTCTTGATTGTTGTTGGGGTGCATTCACCCAGGCAGATGGAGAGTATTACATCACACAAGTTGTGGAGTCAAATTAACTACTCCACACCTTGCATTTGTCAGAAGGCCGTGGGTTCGATCCCACTGCACAACCTGACAGTGGAGCTTAAATGCATAGCCTACTGACCACTGATTTGAAAGTGCTTGAAGTAGGAAAACGTCCACTTGCCAACACAGATAGTTTTTGTTTCAGAAAGGACAAAAATAACTCAATTATAAAATATCTAAAAGTAATTTGTACTTTCCTCTTGAAAATAACATGTGTTTTGGAGACTTTTGTAGTGAGACACTTCTATCTGTAGTCATCAATCCTACTTTGGAGGGAAGTGCATGGTGTTTGTACATAGTCAGAATGCTATTTTTCACATAAGAACCAGCAGCAGCACACTTGACTATCCAGTGAAAGACCAGAAGTAATCATCTAAATGAACCACCCAAAAATCAGTTTTTCTGATGATATCTGGTCATTCTGTTGTTAAGTGCAGAATTAAAAAAATAATAGGATACATGATTGGTTTAAAACACTATAAAGTCAATATTTCATTATAAACAGGAACATACTGTAATGTAGCCCAGCCAGGAAGTTGACTGTGAACATTATGTTTTTATATTGTCTGGCACTGATCAGTATAAAAATTCAGGAAGTGTGTCATGGGAAAATAGTGTTCAATGCTTTGGGTTGAAGCCACTGGCGTGTGACTCGAGCAAGTGTTTTTAAAAAATCGCTATATAAGTGACCACAAGCTTCTTACTATAAATTGAAGCCTTGTTCAGCGTGATTGGCCACCAAGTGTAAAAGTTTATGTTGGCACATTTATGTTGGCAAGAACAAAAATAAACTTAGATTTTATCTGCTGTAAGCTATTAAATAATTGCAGCTTTGCAAACCAGCATCCTGTTCTAGTTGTCAAAAGGAAGAGAAAATAACCTGATTCCTATGCTTCACAGAAATTACTGAGAATATTTCACTGAGGTTCACTGCATTATGGAGAGAAAAGCAGAAGTGCAAGTGTTTGCAAAATATTCTCAATTCAACTTAATGTTTAGTTTGTACATCAACAAAGATGTTACTTTCTTGTGTCTTCAGTACACATTTGGAGTGAGTTGAGCTGGTCACCATATTGGTGAGGATGTTAGTATGCATGCAATATGCAACAGGAGCAGCAAGTTGCATTTACATTGCCTTTAACATAAACAAGTCCCCAGGCAACTTACAAGCATTATTTAAACAAAATTTAACATTGGATCATATGAGGGAACATTATGCCAGGTGATCAAAAGCTTGGTCAAAGAAGTAAGGAGCATCTTAAAGGAGGAAAGAGAGGTAGAGAAGCAATAAGGCTTATGAAGAGAATTCCAGAGCTTAGGCACTTGACAGCTGCAGGCACGGCTATCAAAGGTACCAATCAGCTGTGGCTCGGTTCATAGCACCCTCGCCTTTGAATCAGAGGGTTGTGGGTTCATGTCCCACTCCCGGAAACCAAGAACTGTGATTGTACTCGAAAGAGCTGCAATCTGTGACTGTTGATAACTCGAAAGAATTTTTTTATCAAAGGTACCAATCAGGAAAGCTAAAGTGGCCGTATTTGAACAGCATAGAGGTCTTGGAGAGCTGTAAGACTGGAAAAGATCACAGCAATAGGGAGAGGCAAGGCTATGGAGGGACTTGAAAACAAGTATGCGAAGTGAATTTTAAAATCGAGGCATTGCTTAATCGAGAGTCATTGTAGGTCAGCAAGCACAGTGGGTGTTGTTGTGAGCTTGACTTGGTGCAAGTTAGGATATGGGAAATGAAATTTAGAATGACCCCAGGTCTGCAAAGGGTAGAATTAGGAAAGCTGGCCAGGGAATCTGTTTAAATAGTCAACTCTAGAGGTAACAATGCATATATGAGCATTTCAGCAGCAGATAAGCTGAGGTAAGGACAGGGTTGGGTGATTTTACAGGGTGAAATTAGGCGGTCTTCCTGATAGTCTGGATATGTGGTTGAAAGCTCATCTCGGGTCTTAAATATAACGCGAAGGTTGTAAACATTCTCATTCAGCCTCAGATAGTTGCCAAGAAGAGGGATGGAGTTGGAGCAAGGGAACAAAGTTTGTGAAGTGGACCAAAGACAATGGCTTCTGTCTTTCCAATATTTAACTGACGGAAATTTCTGCTCATCCAGTACTGGATGTTGGGCAAGCAGTCTGACAATTTAGATATATCAGAGGGATCAAGAGGGGTGGAAGTGGGATTGAACTGGGTGCTAAATTTCACCTCATTGGCATATTTGTGTAATTAATAAGGCTTACATTATCAAATAATACTGTACATGAGCTTAGTAATGAAAAATCTTAACTTGTATGTATTATTGGGATGATTCTTGAATTTTGGGTAATGTTGTTTAAAAAGTCTTAAAGTTGGCATC
The DNA here is from genome assembly GCF_964194155.1 of Cetorhinus maximus. Classification (NCBI taxonomy): domain Eukaryota; kingdom Metazoa; phylum Chordata; class Chondrichthyes; order Lamniformes; family Cetorhinidae; genus Cetorhinus; species Cetorhinus maximus. Next base: position 81,456,520 of record NC_135888.1, on the reverse strand, counting down.
CCCTTAAGTGTCACTTATGTGACTGTAGCTTTAAGAAAGAACACAAGGAAGAATTTTATGGCAGCAGGATTTTACGATCCCCGTCAAAGTCATTGAAGTTTAGTATGGCTTGCCACATTTTATGGCCCCATCCCACCTTGACAGGACTGTAAAGCTCTGGCCGTAGAGTTTGCTGAAATTATAGCCAGGCACATTTGTACATTTGGGCTCCAGCAAGTCTAGCTTAAACAGTATATAGAAGCTAAAGCTACAAAGCTGATTGGCTAGAAGAATGGCCTGAGGACAAGATCTCTGGTTAAGGGGTACAAATTAAGGTTAGATTGTTGTGATGAAGCTAGGAGTGCTCTTCCCATTGGTCAAGAGTTACAAATATTTGGTTAGAAGTTCTTAGATGTATTGATCCAGGTGCACATACTTGGGCTAAATGTTGCAAGGTTACCTGCAAAAAGGGTAGAAAAATAGGGATGCCTCACTGAGCACTTTGCACTTGCCAAGGGTCAGCAGTTGTCACAGGGCACTTGCTGGGGGCATTTGTCAGGAGAGAAAGTTAGGAGTATGGCACTTGCTAGCAACTTAGCATTTGCATAGGACGTTGACAGTCAATGGGTATTTGTCAAGGGCTGAGGAGTTGCCTTACAAACCTAGTATTAGGCTTAGCTAGTGACTAAAGTAATAGTCACAAGGTTGAGGATTGTCATAAGAATCCTGTATGAGAAATCAGTGGATCTAGTATAGACAGATTTGCCAGGGCTTAAATAATTGCCTTAAGAGAGAGTGAATAGAAAACGTAAAACCACTTAGCTGTCAGTTAATGTTTAACTTGGGAGAATCAGTTGTAAAGTGCAGTCTTAGTCATTTTGGGAAAGCTACAGTTTTGTTAGAAAACTATTTCCACCAAAGAGAAAAATAGTGGGCAGAATTTTCTGCCTGTCAGGCAGGTGGGCCCAACCCAATGCTGGTGGGTGCGGAGTTGATCACCGCTAGTGAAGCGGGCCGCACCACCATTTTACGTGGGCAGGCCAATTAAGGCCCGCCTAGCATGAAATCCGCTGGGAAGCGCTATGCTCTTCCTGTGCGGGTGGGGAGGAATCCCTAAAATCGAGAGTGCATTCTTTCATGCATGCGCACGAAAGAGTGCACATCTCCCTGAGGCTAAGTGCAGCTTCAGGGAAATCACTTCGACTTTTAAAACTATTAAAAATAGAGAAAAGAAAAATCCCTTACATGGCCCCTCATGTGACAATGTCACATGAGTTGGGACATGTTCATAATTTACAGAACAACTTTATTACAATTTTTAAAACCTTACATGAAACCTCATCCCACCACTGGATGAGGTTTCATGTTTTATCTATTTGCCGTCGGGGCTCCTGGCCGACCCGCCAACCTTAAGATTGGATGGGCAGGTCCTTTAATTGGTTAAATGATCCTGTCAATGGCCTCAAGTGGCCATTGCCCTTCCGCCTCCCTTGCGCCCCCGCCTTCCTGAAAATTTAAATGGGGTGGAGTGACGTCGGAGGTTCAGCCCGACGTCATCCCGCGTCATTTTACACATCGGCAAGCAGGCCCCGCCCCCTGCTCGCCGACGGCAAAATTCTGCCCAGTGAGAGAGAACATTCATCAGGCAGTTGTGAATTGTGTAGCTTCAGCAGTTAAAGTGGACTGGAAGCTTCAGCATTTAAGGTAGACTGCAAAGCTGTGGGTTGGAAAAGGGTCCACTAGAGTTGAAGCCTTAAAGCTGAAAAGGGATTTGTATGTATGTTAGAGTTAAGCTGGCTAAGCTAAAATCTCGAAGGATGTAATGAGTCAAGAGACCAGGTTCAAAGAACCAAGTGGAGGAGGCCCCAGAAGTCCCGAGATCCAAGGGAAAGACAGACTGACACATGGTGAACTTGTGCATCGTGCCATGTCTCAACGAGTGAAATGTTAAGTATCAATACTTATTGTTCAATAAACCTTGTTAGTTTACATTCTAGATTAGTGATTGTCCTTTTAGCCAATAAGGTTATTCCTTGACAAGAATTTTCTTACTCTGTGGTTCGGTATAGAGTTCAGATCCCTACATTGTTATCATCGGCTTATGTGTAGAAATTGACTGTGTTTTTGAATGTTGTCACCCAGAGCAGCATGGAGCTAAGCAATAGGAGGGGCCCAAGAATAGATCCTTGGGGATCACCAGAGATAATGATATGGAAACAAAATAGTCATTGGAAGTATTTTAAGCAGGCAAATCATGATGTCAATCAATGTGCAATGCTGATTTGATGTTGACAGTGCCATATTACAGCTCAATGCTCTAGGTAATGCCCTTTCTTAAACATGCACAACTAAGCACATATTCAGCAGCAGGAAGGAACCTACACCAGCACTGTTTAAGTGGATCAACTGCTTATAGGTTAGTTAGTGGTTGATTCCTTCTGGCTGTTACTTCAATTCTACAAGTACTTAGTGCTTTCTATAGATGCATAAAGTTGCCTAAGTCTGCAGGAAGGGGTGTGGCAGGCGCTCAAAGAGATTTTTTTGACTTCAAGCCTTCTATACAAACCAGTTTCTCCCAGACTTGATTGCACTTGTAGGTATTTCTCTTGGAATACAACATGATATGGAGAATGAACAGAAAGCATACAGAACAGACCAAGCTGCTAAAAGAACAAGGAGGAGGAGCAGAAGGCTCTCAACCACAGACCATATCCATCCTGGGTCCCCAGAGACTAATTCTCCTATCTGAACATCAGCTTGGAAAATGTATGCAAAGGCTGTGCTTCAGTAAGGATGTCCTCATTGAAATCTTCCACCAACTCCAGCCGTAACTACAACTTCATAGGATGAAAAGGACTGCACAGCCAATGGCTGTGAAGTGGCTTCAAGGCTGGAACTGGAGTTATTTGAAACATCTAGCAGTTTTCCATTTACTGTTGAGTCAGGGAGGACACTGACACTCTCTATACATTCAGAATCAGTTGCACCTCTTTCTCTTTTGCTAGAGAAAAGGAGGCAGAGTGAGCATGCAGCTTTGTTAGGATTGTAGGATTCCTTATGGGGCAGCGTGTCATTGACGGCACTCACATCACTTTGTCTGTGGTGCATATAAACTCTTCCCTACACTACAACCGAAAGGGTTTCCTCTTTCTCAACATCCAGCAGATGTATTGTCATTTCATGAAATCAGGAAATTAATGGCTAGTATCCTGGCAGCAGTCAACTTGCACTCATTCTGCAACAGTTCACTGCCCCAGCTGCATTTGAATTACCACAGCAAACCAAAAAGTGGCTACTAGGCAACAAAGGCTATCCACTGATGACATGGCTGGTGGTTCCAGTGCACCAGCTACACACCCCTACACGCACAGCTACACACACGCACACACATGCCTACACATGCACATGTGTGCAGTATGCATGCAATGAAAGCCATGCTGCCAGATGAAATGTAGCAGACCAGAGATCATTGATGTACTGAAATAACATTTTCAATACCTGGACCATTTTGGCACAACAGGTCCAGGATTTTCTGCCCACCAGCAGAAAGTCAGGGGCAGGCCTCTCTCCACCTGCCCTGGAAGCCACAGTTTTATTTTAGGTTCAAGTAATTAGTTGCCTGAAGTTGTAGCTTCTGCCCTTTGAGGCAGGATGCCCCATCTCCAATAGTTGCTAGCCAATCAAAGGGCTCTTTAGTCTTCAACTCTTCAGTCCCACCAGTGCCTTTGGGAGTGGTTGCTGCTGCTGGGACTGCATCAGTGACCCTGTTGCTGGAGTTCAGGTAAAAATGGGTTTGGGGATCACCGGGGCCAATCTAGCAGGACCTTCATGAGGACATGTAGGGTCCCCCACAGGAGGTGGCCCGTATCCTGGAGGAGCCCCCTGTGGTCACAGTGAACTCAGTCAGGAAGGGTCACCACCACAGGACTTATTGGGAGGCCACCAGGTGGAAAAGTGGCCTCCTGCTGCTGGTAAAACACCAATGGTGGTGGGAAGAGGCTCTTAATTTGCCCTTAATTGGTCACTTAAGGGCCTTAACTGGCCTAAGGATGGACAGACTGCCCACAACCTCCCATGCCACTCGTAAAATACCAATGGAAACAGGAAGGTGATGGGGACAGCACCCTAAATGATTCCACCGATTTAACTGTTCCAGGGGAGGGGGATCTGCAAAATTTCACCTCAGCTGTCAAGATTATTGTCATGCTGCAAGAAGTTGCTATCATAAGGGCACAGCCCTTGACATCAGCTATACAGTGAGCAACAGGAGTACGAGGAGGTGGAGCAGGAAAAGGAAGAGGAGGAGCAGATAACACTTTGATCCTCAGACACTGAGCAGCCTGTTCCCATATGTAGTAAGATCTGGACAACATTCAGGTTTGGGCTGATAAGAGTCATGTAAAATTTGCCTCACCGAAGTGCCAGGCAATGACCATCACCAACAAGAGAAAACATAACCAACTCATTTTGACATTCTGTGGCATTTTCATCGCTGAATTCCCCACCATCAAAATACTGGGGGTCACCAATGGCAAGAAACTTAACTGCCATGGCCACATAAATGTTGTAGCTACAAGAGCAGGTCAGAGACTGGGTATTCTGTAGCAAGTAACTCACCTCCTATCTTGTCAAAAGCCTGTCCACCATCTACAAGGCACCAGTCAGGAGTGTGATGGAATACCCTTCACTTCCCTGGATGAATGCAGCTCCAACAACACTCAAGAAGCTCGACACCATCCAGGACAAAGCAAGCTACTTGACTGGCATCCACCATCTTAAACATTTACTCCCTACACCACCTGCACACCATGGCAGCAATGTGTACCATCCACAAGATGGCCTGCAGCATCTCACCAAGGCTCCTTCAACAATGCCTTTCAAACCCGTGACCTCTAACATCTAGAAGGACAAGTGCAGAAGATGCATGGCAACACCACCACCTGCAAATTCCCCTCCAAGCAATAAATGCTGGTCTTGCCAATGATGCTCACATTGCATGAATAAATTTTTTAAAAAGCAGGAGGGTGAGGATTGGGAGGAACGGGAGCAAAAGGAAGCAACCATAGATAACCTCTTTCTGGCTGGGCTGCCTATGAAGAACTCATCAGGCTGCAGTATCAGTAACTGCAACCTAAGTTCCCCATCTTACCTTCTTTCTTCAGCTAACTATCACAGCATTTGCTTGGGCACAATGCAAAAATAAAAGCCACCAGAAAATAAACATTCCGAATCAACTTTATAAATTAAATCATTCCATACTGTGTACATAAGTCAATTAACCCTTGGGCCTTCGCTTAATGTCTGTATTCCATGTGCCATTGCCTCTCCTAGTGCTCCTATGGAGTGCTACAGTGGTTGCAGTGTGGCTGGTTGAAGGCTGCTGTCAGTGGAGGAGACTGCAGATGACCTTGCAGAATGACCTTAAGCAGTCAGGGCCTAGAATTGCTAAACAAAAACAGAATTACCTGGAAAAACTCAGCAGGTCTGGCAGCATCGGTGGAGAAGAAAAGAGTCGACGTTTCGAGTCCTCACAACCCTTCAACAGAATTGCTAAACTCAGCATGGGCTCTCGAAGCCTGGGTTGGCTGGTATGAAGAATAAGAGGTGGGAAGATGAATACTGTCTTTCTAAAAGAGGGACATTGTCTCCAAGGTGTGAAGAACATGATTGTTTCTGGAAACAATGCTTTACATCAGAGGTTCCACAGGATAAGAAGCATGTAGAAGCCAGTGACTGGGAAGCGTGCAGGACAGGATGAGAGCTTAATGGGCAGAGGGGTTTAATTATCTGTTTAGAAATCCATTTTCTCGATCAGGCCCATTAGTTCTTGAACCAGGAGGCCCAAGGCCTGTCTGATATTGAACCCTGGCCCTAGCTGAGTAATGTTGGTGAGCCGCCAGCCCACATTGTAAGTATTCCAGGTTTGATTGCAAGTGTTTAGAATTGGGGGGAAAAGTTTAGGCTCCATAGATATTGGAAGGTCAGACCTTCTATTTGTAATCTTTTATTCTAAAATATACATTTCAAGATACCGTAAGAAGGAGAGAAGGCCCAAAGCAGATGAGGAAGGGGTTACGGGGAATACAGAGAAACAGGGACTGATCATGGTCTGCAAATCAGCTGTCAGGAGTGCTTTAGAGTCAGGAAGAGTATCCTGCACTTCTTAATTCAATAGGAAGGCTTTAAAGGGCTTTTTAAATAAAATATCCTTTCATTGACAGCTGCTAAAGAATCTGGAATGGGCGAGGCCTGATGTCTCCCCTGTTCGTACATATTAACTTTACATTTCACCATTGTAAATATTAAACACCACTGAACAGGGTCATATTTTGCTATTTTAAGAAGTTGACAAAATAATGTTTCTATTTTTTTTAAATGAACAACAAAACAGTTAATAGCAATCAAGTTTTCAGTTAAGTTCAAAATTAAACAACAGACACTGCCAAACACATCCAAGCATTGAGCTAAGATCCAACATGAAAGGAAAGACCTTTCGTGCATGGCCTTACAGGGTGTGTTCAAATAATCCAAACACAGGGGCTCAGCCCTAACTAAAACATTTTTGAGGACCTTATTTAATTTTGCACACAACACTTGCTTAGGTATCAAGAATTACAAGTGTTTCTAGTCTGCATTTTGACATTCAGTATATGCTTTTGAGAACTGTAGCAACTGCATAATGCAGGGTATTTGCACCTGAAGCATAGTGCTAAGGATGCTGAAGATTCCATCCTGTAAGGCACTGAAACCAAATTGACATTAGTTTATTTTTCCATTTTGAGAGTTTAAAATTGCCTACCAAGGGCAATTAGGGATGGGCAACAAATGTTGGCTTTGCCAGTAATGCCCTCATCAATGAAAGAAAGAATAAAGAAAAAAAATACTCAGCCAGTCCATGGTCAATGCTCTAGCCCCCACTCATACTGAACAACATCCTTTGCTTTTCATCAAAATCCTTCAATCAAACAGGATATGAGAGATGCAGATAGTGGTCACTTCCTTGCAATGCCCAGTTTCCAGGATTCAGCTAACAACTTGTTTGGGGTCATCCTTAACATTACCCATTGTTACATGGAAGTACCTCACAATTTATCAATGCCTTGCTGAGGTGATGTAAGGGACAGTTCTTGTCTTTTTTTCAGAACTGCCTTGCATTAGAGGATATACCATATTCTATGCTACATGATGTTGTTGTCCTTGAGCACACAATTCTGCCTAAGCATGTTTATAAACTTTTTAAACTCTTATCCATTTGTCCAGCAGATGAAATCTCCTTTTAGTTTTAATCCCTATTTCATAATAGAATCACGCTCTTTAATATTATCGGCAGGATCTTCCGCACCCGGCTGCCGCTGCGATCTTCTAGTCCTGCTGCAAGTCAATGGACTTCTGGCTGGGGCACTACCTCGCTCGCGGTGGGTCCCGCCTGCGACAGGGTCAGAAAATCCTGACCAATAACTCCTTATTTATAGCTGGATTCTCTTTTAACTTCATAATTATAGCTGCATTCCTTCACATTTTGAGTGTATTTCAATAAAATAATGGGAAGCTGTTGGGAAAAGTGGCATCATTCTCGTAAGCTCCCCTTGACTCTAATGAAAAGCAGCCCCAAGCAACATGCTCACTAGTTTGAAAGATCGCCTGTCCCTTGATCTAACAAATTACCAGTGTCAAGACAGAAAAAGCTGCACCAACCCCTTGGCAAGCATTGCTCCTAGTGCAAGCACAGTTTTACCAAAACATCTGGACCATCAATACTCTCTTACTGCAAGTGCAATGCAATAAAAATGTGCAATGGCTTCTTAAAATGTACATGTGAGCCTACACCTTCATAAAATAAACAGGTAATACACAGCTTCCCAAAATCAATAAAAAAAATAGGTTTGTGATCATCGAGGTAATTCGCGTACAATTAGAAAAGTTATTTTATTTCTCCAAGGTTGGTACTTTGATACTTCTTACTTTTCCACCATCAAATATAAAGATGGCTGACTTACAATGTATGATTGGATTGCAGCATAATCAAAATATAAAAAGTACAACATGAGTTTGGTAACCAAATTAGGCTCTACAATGTCTATTGGCTAAACATAATCATGTAAATTGGAAACAATATGGTATCAGAAGAGGCAACAAAACACAAAAAGGAAATAGATGCTATATTTGTGATGCATATGTGGATTCTCTTCCATTTATAAGCAACACTTGCTTCAGCACAGCCACTGGCAGAAATAAGCATTAAATCACTTACTAGCATTATTGATTGGGAAAATACCTTCAGTAGGAAAAAGAAAGTTGCTAAAAACATAAATGCCAAAGATTTTGCAGTGCAGCAAATCCTAATCAGTAAACAATTGCTCAGGTCAACTCAACAAAAAACCATTTTATGGCAGTATGGTTTATTCATGTTGCTATGTGGAAATTGAAATTCAAGAAGTCTACAGTAGCCAGGAGGAGGTGTTGGATAAAGATTGCTCATTTTCATTCCTGTGCTGTTTGTAGCAAGTACAGTTCAATCATGTCAGTACTACTTTGCTGTAAGTTATTAATTTTGAGTCAGAAAGAACCATCATCTGTAGAAAAATTTGGATCTTACTTCCTGGAGTCCACTGGGAAAATATTATGACTCAATCATGAAATCAGAAAACATTTTGTGAAACAAATTTAAAAATACTCTTTGTAAATTAAATAGTAAAACAATAGTCAATATACTCCATCATTGTGTATTAATAATATGGCGTTTACAGCTAAATTAAATTTTTCATGCAACATGTTAACAAATCTCTGTAGTAAAATTGTCACGAATATCTATTCAATTACCACTAATGTTCTTTGAAAAAAATCACATTCAGTAAATTGCAGGAGCTGAAATATCTCCAGCTCTTCTTTTTCTCAGTTTGCGTGTTACTGTGTGCTGTTGCAAACCCGATCTAACAATATCTCTTAATTCTCATCATTCTCTGAAATAATAATGTTTGAGTGAAAAAATATCACTGTATTTCCAGTACAATTCATGCAAAATTGGCCAAACCAGCCCAAAAGATCAAGGAATTTCAAGCTTAAATTATATCCACTACAAACAGATTGTAAGAAACATTCAGCTGGAAGCTGGCCCTGTCCCACAAGACTGGCCATGCTCCTAGATCAAAAACTGGCCACTTTCCATTAATTGAACCTTCAAAGAGATTCTTAAAACTGTCCCGCTTTTTAGGCACCAGGGCACCAACAGGCACATAATTATCATTAAAATATTCCAATTACTTTTTTTATTTACTAAGGAACTGATTAGTGGGACAGGATTTAAATTCTTGGTTTGGAACCAGACATCGTGATGACTTCTGGGTTGTAATCCCGCAATCCCATAATCCTGCGTCGACATGGAAATGCTCACTTAACTTTTTTGATTTGCAAATTGCTTAATTGGCCAGGAGCCTCATTTGGAACCCAATTAGTGGTGGTGAACGTGGGAAGGAAGTGGGTCTAAGGCATCAACGGACCCAATTTAAAGTGTGGGTAGCAGCCATTGTTGAGCCTGCCATTCATCCAGAAAATGGAAGCACAATCTGAGCAGAGGCAATGGGCAGGGAGTGTCCTCATGCCATGGCAGCCTGCCACTAACTATGGTGTCTCTGTGAGCCTTGATGAGCACAGGAAGCTGCAGATCAGGAGTTGACTAAAAGCACAACTCATTAACATCACTCTTGTCTCTCCTGTAGTTTCAGGCATCATTTTTGGTAAAGACTGTGCGTGTGGAACATGGGTTAGTTATGCACTGCTGTCGACTGCAGATCAGGCTAAATCATGGAAGAAGAGGATCTGAAATTCTTCATGAAGAAGTCAGAGTTTTGAAGGATTTTGTGACTGGGGTTGATGACATGTATGCAGAATGGATTACTGAGCCAGTTCATAAGATCTATCTAAGTTGTATCTGCCACTGAATATGTAATTTATAGTTTATAATCAACTGCATTACATGCTAATTCATATTTAAGTTATGTTTATTCTGGGTTTCAGAGTATCAGTGGTTACCTAAGATAGTACTCGGTGTTTGCTTTGTTTGACTCTTGTATAGTAAAACTTCTGTTTTAAACCGTGGAATCTAGTGACTCCATTCTTTCACTAAATAACTGGGATTTTGGATTTCATCTACTTTTTAGAAAAAAAATTACTGGTCTTAACCAAAATCAGTGAGTGACCACCTGGTGAATCCTGAGGTCTTTTTGTGGGCTGGGTAGGGGAGCCTCCTAATTGGGCACCCTGTGGCCCATTGAGGCACCCCCCACCAGCGCAAAGCTGCCCCTACAGAAATATGACCTTTCACCAACCACCCCATCTTACCTCCTTGCCAGGGTGCAGCTGACTAACTGAGTAAAGACTTGGAGTTTAGTGAGAGGGGAGTTTTAAGTGAAATTTTTGGCTTTTAAGTTTTGTTCTTAAAATCTAATCTAGTACGTAATTAGCAGTAGCTGGAAAGTACGGTATAAACAGCCTAAGTTCTTTCTTTCTTGCAGTTTAGATGGGGTAAACTCACTCTCAGCTGTAGGAGCTGAGTAGTTAATTAGCTAACTGGTTGAATCTGGTTACTGTAGCCCCAGTTCAGCTTACTATAAATTCAGGATTCTTTAGTGCAGCCTTGGCAAACGGAGTGCAGCTGACTAACTGAGTGAAGACCTGGGCCGGGACTTTATGGTCCCATTGGGGCTAGGACGGAGCCGTAAAATGTGGCAAGCCATTCTAAACTCAATTGACTTCAGCGGGACTGTAAAATCCTGCTGGCATAAAATTCAGCCCTTGACGTTTAATGAGAGGGGAGTTGGGAGAGGGAGTTGTTCATTTCCTCTTTCTATCTTTCTCACCCCATAGGCTCTTACTCTACTACAGGGAAAGAAGCTAGCTGTCTGGTGAGTATCTGATAAGTGGGTAAATTCTATCCCTAAGGTTTAAAATAGTACAGAATTTCATAGTAAAGTTTAAAAAAAATAAGAAAGCAACATAAATAAGTGATTAATATAATTAAGTAATTATTTAAAACACATTAATGATGGCAGGACAGGTGATGTGTCAAGGCTACAGCATGTGGGTTTTCCTGGATAATATTGTGATCCAGAGCAAACACACCTGCAGTAAGTGTTTGCAGCTTGAGGAACTTTGGCTCAGAGTCATTGAGCGGGAGGCTGAGCTGCAGACACTGCGATACATCAGGGAGGGGGAAAGTTATCTGGATGCTTTATACCAGGAGGCAGTTACACCATTTAGCATATGGTCTTCTGATTTTGTCAGTGGGCAGGTTGTGACTGCGATTGAGGCAGGTAATGGGACCCAGAAGGCAGGAGTGCAGGAGACAATCTGCAATTGTCCAACAGGTTTGAGGTTCTCTCAGCTTGTTTGGATGAGAGTGGGGACTGCGGGGTGGATGAGAAAACTGACCATGGCACAGTGGTAAAGGAAGCCATCCAAGTGGGGGGAGCAAAAAAGGAACGTAATGGTAGTAGGAACAATATAGTGAGGAGGATTGACATTGTTCTCTGTAGCAAAGAGTGAGAATCTGGATGGTTTTGTTGCCTGCCCGGTGCCAGAGTTCAGGACATCTGCTCAGGACTGGAGAGGAACATGCAGTGGGAGGGGGAGGATCCAGTGGTCATAGTCCATATAGGTATCAATGACATAGGCAGGATGAGGAAGGAGGCTCTGCAAAGTCAGTATAACGAGCTAGGCACCAAATTAAGAAGCAGAACCTTAAAGGTAATAATATCTGGATTATTACCTGAGCCACGTGTAAATTGGCATAGGACAAATAAGATTAGAAAAATGAATGTGTGGCTCAAAGACTGGTGTGGCTCAAAGAAGTGGGTTCTGGTTTGTGGGGCACTGGCACCAGTATTGGGGAAAGTGGGATCTGTACCATTGGGATGGTCCATACCTGAACTGTGCTGGGGCTGGTGTCCTCGCGAGCTGCCTAACTAGGGAAGTGGAGAGGGTTTTAAACTGAGTATTTGGGGTAAAGGATCAAATTTGGGAAGATGAGGCAAACTAAAGAGTGGAGACAAGGCAAGAGAGACAGGTATTAATATGAGAAATGATAAACTGACTGTGACAGGAAAGGACAGAGTACAAATCTAAGGGTAAATCAACAGATAAGCTAGACACTATAAAAGGTAATAAAATGACAAAACTAAAGGCTCTGTATCTAAACACACATAGCATTGGAAACAAACAGACGAACTGTTAGTGCAAATAAAAATAAATAAGTATGATCTGATAGCCATTACAGAGACATGGCTACAAGATGACATGGATTGGGACCTGAATATTGAAGAGTACGTGACATTTAGGAAGGACAAGAAGTTAGGAAAAGGTAGAGGGGTGGCTCTGTTAATTAATAATGGGGTTAGCACATTAGTGAATGGCCTAAGCTCAGGAAACCGAGATGTAGAAATGGTTTGGGTTGAGATGAGGAATGGTAAAGGCAAGAAATCACTTGTGGGAGCAGTGTACAGGCCTCCTAATTGTAACTACACAGTAGAATAGAGTATAAAAGAAGAGATTATGGGAGCTTGCCAGAAAGGTGCAGCAATAATAATGGGGGATTTTAGTTTACATATAGACTGGAAAAATCAGATAGGTAAAGGTAGCATGGATGAAGAGTTCATAGAATGTTTTCGGGATAGTTTCTTAGAACAGCAAATTCTGGAGCCAACCAGGGAGCAGGCTATGCTAGGTCTGGTATTGAGCAACGAGATAAGATTAATTGATAACCCCCTAGTGAAGCACCCCTAGATAGCAGCGATCATAATATGATTGAATTTTACATTCATTTTGAGGGAGAAACTAGTGCATCCAAGACTAGTATTTTAAACTTGAATAAGAACAATTATGAGGGCATGAAAGCAGAGCTAGCTAAAGTGAAATGGCAAGTGAGGTTAAGGGATATGTCAATAGATGTTCAGTGGCAGACCTTTAAAGGGATATTTCAGAATACCCAGAATATAAACATTACAATGAGAAAGAAAAATTCCAAGGGGAGGGCCCACCATCCGTGGTTAACTAAAAAAGTTAAAGACAGTATCAAACTTAAAGAAAAAGCATATCATTATGCAAAGATGGGTGGCAGGTCAGAAGATTGGAAAGAATATATACAACAGCAAAGAATGACAAAAAGATTAATAATAAAGAGGGGAAAATTAGAGTATGACAGAAAGCTGGCTAGTGATATAAAAATAGATAGTAAGAGTTTCTATAGATAGTGAAATGAGAAAAGAGTTAACAAAGTGAGCGTTGGTCCTATAGAGGAACCTGGGGAATTGATAATGAAAAGTAGGGAAATTGCAGATGAATTAAACAGGTATTTTGCTTCAGTCTTCACCATAGAGGACACAAGTAACATCCCGGAAATAGCTGTAAATTAGGAAATGGAAGGGAGGGAGGAACTTTGGAAAATGATAATCACCAGGGAAGTGATATTGAGTAAACAGTTTAAAAATAAGGGGTCACTCATTTAAGACAGAGGTGAGGAGAATTTTTTTCTCTCAGAGGGTGTGAGTCTTTGGAACTCTCTTCCTCAAAAGGTTCCATTAGATTGGAAAATAGCAAATATAACTCCTTTATTCAAAAAGGGAGGGAGACAGAAAGCAAGAAACTATAGGCCAGTTAGCCTAACATCTTTCAGAGGGAAAATGTTAGAAACTATTATTAAAGATGTTATAGCAGGGCACTTAGAAAATTTCAAGGTAATCAGGCAGAATGAGCATGGTTTTGTAAAAGGGAAATCATGTTTAATAAATATATTGGAGTTCTTTGAAGGAGTCACATGTGCGGTATATAAAGGAGAACTAGTGGATGTACTGTACTTAGATTTTCTAAAGGTATTTGATAACTGCTACATCAAAGGTTATTGCAGAAAATAAAAGCTCATGGTGTGGGGGTAATATATTGGCATGGATAGAAGATTGGTTAGCTAACAGAAAGCAGAGAGTTAACAGAAATGGATCTTCTTCTGTGTGCAGGATGTGATGAGTGGTGTGCCACAGGGATCAATGCTGGAGCCTTAACTTTTTACAATTTATGTAAATAACTTGGATGAAGGGACCGAAGGAACGGTTGCTAAATTTGTTGACAACAGAAAGTTAGGTAGGTAAGTAAATTGTGAAGAGGACGTAAGTAGGCTACAAAATGACATCGATACGTTAAGTGAGTGGGCAAAGATCTGGCAAATGGGGTATAATGTGGGCAAATGTGAAATCATTCATTTTGGCAGGAAGAATAAAAAAGAAGCTTATTATCTAAATGGTGAGAGATTGCAGAGGGATCTGGGTGGCCTAGTGCATGAATCACAAAAGGTTAGAATGCAGGTACAGCAGGTAATTATGAAAGCTAATAGAATGTTATAATTTATTGTGAGGGGAATTGATTTCAGAAGTAGGGAGCTTATGCTTCAGTAGTACAGGGCATTGGTGAGACCATATCTGGAGTATAGTGTACAGTACTGGTCTCCTTATTTAAAGAAAGATGCAAATATGTTAGAATCAGTTCAGAGAAGGTTTATTAGACTAACATCAGGAATGGGCCGGTTGTCTTATGAGGAAAGGCTGGACAGGTTAGGCTTGTATCCATTGGAATTTAGGCGAGTAAGAGGCTACACGTTGAATGGTAGTACCCTAGGAAGTACAGAGGATCAGAGGGATCTTGGTGTAAATGTCCATAGATCCCTGAAGGCAGCAGCACAGGTATGTTGGAGCTGTATAAAATGCTAGTTAGGCCACAGCTGGAGTACTGTGTCCAGCTCTGGTTGCCGTGCTGTAGGGAGGATGTGATTGCACTGGAGAGGGTGCAGAGGAGATCCACCAGGATGATACCTGGGCTGGAGTGTTTCAGCTATGAAGAGACACTGGATAGGCTAGGGTTGTTTTCCTTAGAGCAGAGAAGGCTGAGGTGGAACCTGATAGAGGTATACAAAATTTTGAGGGGCATAGATAGGGTAGATAGGAAGAAACTTTTTCCCTTAGTGGAGGTATCAATAACCAAGGGCATAGATTTAAGGTAAGGGGCAGGAGGTTTAGAGGGGATTTGAGGAAAAGGTTTTTCACCAAGAGGGTGGTTGGGATCTGGAACACACTGCCTGAGGGGGTGGTAGAGGCAGGAACCCTCACAACATTTAAGAAGTATTTAGATGAGCACTTGAAATGCCATAGCATACAGGGCTGTGGGCCAAGTGCTGGAAAATGGGATTATAATATATAGGTGCTTGATAGCTGGCATGGACACGATAGGCCAAAGGGCTGCTTTCTGTGCTGTATAACTCTATGACTGTGACTTAATTGAAACCTTTAAGGTGCTGAGGGGTTTTGACAGGGTGGATGTGGAGAGAATGCTTCCACTCTCTGATTAAATCTCACTGATTGAAAATAAGGAGTTGCTCATTCAAGACAGAGAGGAGGAGAAATTTTTTCTCAGAGGGTTGTGAGTCTTTGAAACTCTCTTCCTCAAAAGGCGGTGAAAACAGAGTCTTGAATATTTTTAAGGCAGAGCTAGATAGATTCTTGATTAACATGGGGGTGAAAAGTCATCAGGGGTAGGCAGGAGCGTGGGATTGAGGTTACATTCAGATCAGCCGTGATCTTATTGAATGGCGGAGCAGGCTCGAGGGGCCATGTGGTCTACTCCTGCTCCTAGTTCGTATGTTCGTAAGACTTCCCAACTGGCCTTGGTGTTCCACACCCCACTCATCTCTGTTTGAGGGTGGGGTCCATGTTGCTGCTCCTGGCTGGTTGCAATTCCAGCAGTGACCATCAATTTCAGGATGGATCAGTTGGCAGCTCTTAGAGATAGGTAAGACACCTTAAAGGGACAGGAGCCCCGACACCAGGCACTTAATTGCCTGATGCACGTAAAATTGGTTTGGGGCTCCCAGACCTGGTGGGAATAACTGTCCATCTGGTGGACAGGGCCACCACCACCCAATAAGCTCCTTGCACTTAAGGTCTCATTTGGACTGCAGCTCATATCTGTGCTATAAATCAAATTGGGCTCTGATTTCACATTTATATTGCAACTACTTCTTAGTGTCCAGAACTTACCGTGCTCCTAGCCAAGCTGTTCCAGTACAGCTACAACACTGGCATCTATCTGGCTATGTGGAAAATTGCCCAGCTATGTGCTGCACACAAAAAGCAGGACAAAACCAACCCAGCCAATTACCACATTGCCATGGAGATGGGCTGTTGGAGTTAGAAGGTTCTTTTGTTTAATTAGTCTACTCTCGATCATCAGTAAAGTAATGGAAGGGGTTATCAACAGTGCTATCAAGCGGTATTTGCTTAGCAAAAGCCTACTCACTGATACCTAGTTTGGGTTCCGCCAGGGCCATTCAGCACCTGACCTCGTTACAGTCTTGGTTCAAACATGGACAAAGGACTGAACTCCCGAGGTGAGGTAAGAGTGACTGCCCTTGACATCAAGGCTGAATTTGACCGTATGTGGCATGAAGGAGCCCTAGCAAAACTGGAGTCAATGGGAATCAGGGGGAAATCTCTCCGCTGGTTGGAGTCATACCTAACACAAAGAAGATGGTTGTGGTCATTGGAGGTCAGTCATCTCGGCTCCAGGACATCCCTGCAGGAGTTCCTCAGGGTAGTGTCCTCGGCCACCATCTTCAGCTGCTTTGTCAATGACCTTCCTTCCATCATGAGGTCAGAAGTGGTGATGTTCACTGATGATTGCACAATATTCAGCACTATTCACAACTCCTCAGATACTGAAGCAGTTCATGTCCAAATGCAGCAAGACCTTGATGATATGCAGGCTTGGGCTGACAAGTGGCAAGTAACATTCACGCCACACAAGTGTCAGGCAATGCCCTATTCCAACAAGAAAGAATCTACCCATCACCCCTTGACGTTCAATGGCATTACCATCACTGAACCCTCCACTATCAACATCCCAAGGGTTACCATTGACCAGAAACTGACTGGACTAGCCATATAAATACTGTGGCTACAAGACCAGGTGCGAGGCTAGGAAGCCTGTAACGTGTAACTTACCCCCTGACTCTCCAAAGCCTGTCCACCATCTCTGCAAGGGACAAGTCAGGAGTGTGATGGAATACTCCCTACTTGCCTGGATGAGTGTAGCTTCAACAACACTCCAGAATGTGGACCAAATCTAGGACAAAGCAGCCGACTTGATTGGCACCACATCCATGAACATTCACTCCCTCCACCACCAAAGCACAGTAGTAGCAGTGTGTACCATTTACAAGATGCACTGCAGGAACTTTCCAAGGCTCCTTAGACAGCACCTTCCAAACCCATGACTATTACTAGCTAGAAGGACAAGGGCAGCAGATAGATGTGGGAACAGCACCACCTGGAAGTTCCCCTCCAAGTCACTCACTATCCTGACTTGGAAATATATCTTCATTCCTTCACTATCACTGGGTCAAAATCCTGGAACTCTCTCCCTAACAGCACTGTGGGTGTACATACACCACATGGACTGCAGCGGCTCAAGAAGGCAGCTCACCACCACCTTCTCAACTTCACAATTAGGAATGGGCATTAAATGCTGCCCCAGCCAGTGAAGCCCACATCCCCTGAATGAATAAAAAAAAAAAGCTTTTCAGGGGCCTTAAAAGCAAAATATGACACTAAACCACATTAGGATATATTAGGAAAGATGATCCAAAGCTTGGTCAAAGAGATGGATTTTAAGGTGTGCCTGAAAGGAGGAAAGTGAGGGAGACAGGTGGAGAAGCTGAGGAAGGAAATTCAAGAGCTTAAGGCCCAGGCACTTGAAGGCACGGCTAGGAATGGTGGAGTAATTAAAATAATTAGAGGAGCACCAATATCGTTGGAGGGTTGTAGAGCTGGAGGACATAGGGAGGGACCAGGCCATGCAGGATTTGAAAGCGACAATGAGAATTTTAAAATCAAGACTTTGCTTAACTGGGATCTGGAAAAGCGAGTGCAGGGGTGATTAGTGAATGGGGTTTGGTGCGAGTTATTTGTACATTGCAGCATTCTACGTACTTATTTCAGAACCATTTTCTCTTTGGAGGGAAATATAATTTAAGTTATAAGCACATATGTTTCTCAAGTAATTAAGTGTGGTGACATTTATTATCTGCAAACACAATAATTTCAGCTGGCGTGAAATCGCGGTCCGGGGCTGATCGGGGGCAGCGGGCCGTACCCTGGCCACTCCCAGGCCCGCCTGTCATGCCTGTTTAGACGACCCGGAAATCCTGCCCTTGAAGTACAAAAGAATGCAGTGATACTGGTGTTAACTTAATGGGATCCGTCTATCCAGAGTGATGCACAAAAAAGTTATGCTATAAACAAAAATGTTGAAAATCAGCTAACTGTGCAGAAGCTACATTGCAAAAGTTAATGCTGGCCTGGATACAGCACGGAACATTCCCTGGCAGTGAATCATAGAAATTACAGTACAAGAGGCCACCATTTGTCCAGTGCAAGCGTTAGTACTTGCATTGCAGCTGTCTATGACTTCAGGGATGAGAAATTTCTGCCATTTGGTGGAATTCTGGCTTTTGGATCACGGAATTCTGCTCTTTTAGCATTTTTTCTGACCTTTGGTTGCCCCGGGGGGGTGCCGTCACTCAGCCCTCCTTCTTTAATCTGCTGCCATCCGAGGCACAATTACCAATGGAGCGACTTGGCCCTGACCCAACCTCAGTCTACTGCTTGGTTTCAGGCTCCGGCTCTGGGAGGAAAGGAGATTCCAGGCGGCTGCGGTCTGGGCCAGATCCCGCCCTCGGTTTTCTCAAAAATGCTAAGGCCTCCTGCCTGATTTGCCCGCCCACCAACTGTAAGGTTGGACAGGCAGTGCAAAATAGCAGTTAATTAATATTTTAATGGCCTTAAAAGGCCTCTTAATTGTCAGTGGGCATGCCGCCGACTGAAATATTACGCAAGTGCAAGATGACATCAGGACCCTCCTCCGATGTCATCATTCGCTATTTCACACTCGGACGTGTCTGGAATGTGCCCACATGCCGAATGGAAAATTCTGCCTCATAATCAGAAAACATATTTCCAGACTACAGCGCCCCATCAACATGATTTACTTTGCAGCCAAACTATAAGCATAAGATCATTTGAATGCCCTGGTTAAATTTACAGTCAATTTGATTTTCTGATGGTAAGAGAAAAGCCATCTTTGTTGGCTATGTTGTTCATGCAACAGCAGACTTACCAACTCTGGAGAATAATTGAGCTTACATTTATCACCTAATTATTTTCATTTTGATTCTCAAAGCACAGCACATGAAGCCAGCTGAAATTATTGTGTTTAGAGTTTGCAGATAATGAATGTCACCGCATTTAATTTTGCAATTACTTGAGAAACACAGGTGTTTATAACTTAATTTATATTTCCCTCCAAAGAGTAAATGGTTCTGAAATAAATACGTAGAATGCTCCAACCTACAAATAACTCGCACCAAATCCCATTCACTAATCACCCCTGCACTCGCTTTTCCAGATCCCAGCTAAGTAAAGTCTTGATTTTAAAATTCTCATTGTCGCTTTCAAATCCTGCATGGCCTGGTCCCTCCCTATGTCCTCCAGCTCTACAACCCTCCCACGATATTGGTGCTCCTCTAATTATTTTAATTACTCCACCATTCCTAGCCGTGCCTTCAAGTGCCTGGGCCTTAAGCTCTCAAATTTCCTTCCTCAGCTTCTCCACCTGTCTCCCTCACTTTCCTCCTTTCAGGCACACCTTAAAATCCACCTCTTTGACCAAGCTTTGGATCATCTTTCCTAATATATCCTAATGTGGTTTAGTGTCATATCTTGCTTTTAAAGCCCCTGTAAAGTATTTTTTTTTAATTCATTCAGGGGATGTGGGCTTCACTGGCTGGGACAGCATTTATTACCCATCCCTATTTGCCCTTGAGAAGGTGGTGGTGAGCTGCCTTCTTGAGCTTCTGCAGTCCATGTGGTGTATGTACACCCACAGTGCTGTTAGGAAGGGAGTTCCAGGATTTTGACCCAGCGACAGTGAAGGAACGAAGATATATTTCCAAGTCAGGATAGTGAGTGAATTGGAGGGGGACTTCCAGGTGGTGCTGTTCCCATCTATCTGCTGCCCTTCTCCTTCTAGATAGCAATGGTCGTGGGTTTGGAAGGTGTTGTCTAAGGAGCCTTGGCGAGTTCCTGCAGTGCATCTTGTAAATGGTACACACTGCTGCTACTGTGCATCGGTGGTGGAGGGAGTGAATGTTCATGGATGTGGTGCCAATCAAGCCAGTTGCTTTGTCCTAGATGGTGTCCAGCTTCTGGATTGTTGTTGGAGCTGCACTCATCCAGGCAAGTGGGAAGTAATCCATCACACTCCTGACTTGTGCCTTGTAGATGTTGGACAGGCTTTGGATTGTCAGGAGATGAGTTACTCGCCGCAGGATTCCTAGCGTCTCACCTGGTCTTGTAGCCATAGTATTTACATGGCTAGTCCAGTCAGTTTCTGGTCAATGGTAACCCTTTGGATGTTGATATTCAGTGATGGTAATGCCATCGAACGTCAAGGGATGATGGTTAGATTCTCTCTTGTTGGAGATGGCCATTGCCTGACACTTGGCGTGAATGTTACTTGCCACTTGTCAACCCAAGCCTGCATATCATCCAGGTCTTGCTGCATTTGGACATGGACTGCTTCAGTATCTGAGGAGTTGCGAATGGTGCTGAACATTGTGCAATCATCAGCGAACATCTCCACTTCTGACATTATGATGGGGGAAAGGTCATTTAAGAAGCAGCTGAAGATGGTTGGGCCGAGGACACTACCCTGAGGAATTCTTGCAGTGATGTCTTCGAGCCAAGATGACTGACCTCCAACAACCACAACTATCTTCCTTTGTGCTAGGTATGCCTCCAACCAATGAAGAGTTTTCCTCCTGATTCCCATTGACGCCAGTTTTGTTAGGGCTCCTTGATGCTACACTCAGTCAAATTCTGCTTTGATGTCAAGGGCAGTCACTCTCACCTCACCGCGGGAGTTCGCCCTTTGTCCATGTTTGAACCAAGACTGTAATGAGATCAGGAGCTGAGTGGCCCTGGCAGAACCCAAACTAGGTGTCAGTGAGCAGGCTTTTGCTAAGCAAATACCGCTTGATAGCACTGTTGAGAACCCCTTCCATTACTTTACTGATGATTGAGAGTAGGCTGATGGAGGCGGTAATTGGCCAGGTTGGCTTTGTCCTGCTTTTTGTGTGCAGGACATAGCTGGGCAATTTTCCACATAGCCAGGTAGATGCCAGTGTTGTAGCTGTACTGGAACAGCTTGGCTAGGGGCGTGGCAACTTCTGGACGCTAAGAAGTAGTTACAGTGTGAATGTGAAATCAGAGCCCAACTTGATCTATAGCACAATTATGAGCATTTAAAGCTGCAGTCCAAATGAGACCTTAAATGTGTATATAGGCAAGGATCTTACTGGGTGGTGGTGGCCCTGTCCAACAGATGGGCAGTCATTCCCACCAGTTCTGGGAGCCCCAAACCAATTTTACGTGCATCAGGCAATTAACTGCCTGGTGTCGGGGCTCCTGTCCTTTTAAGGGTCAATACCTGTCTCTAAGAGCTGCCGGCTGATCCATCCTGAAATTGATGGTCACTGCTGGAATTGCAACCAGCCAGGATCAGCAACATAGACCCCACTCTCGAACAGAGATGAGTGGGGTGTGGAACACCAAGGCCAGTTGGGAAGTCATACGAACATACGAACTAGGAGCAGGAGTAGACCACTCAACCCCTCGAGCCTGCTCCGCCATTCAATAAGATCACGGCTGATCTGAATGTAACCTCCTGCCTACCCCTGATGACTTTTCACCCCCATGTTAATCAAGAATCTATCTAGCTCTGCCGTAAAAATATTGAAGACTCTGTTTTCACCGCCTTTTGAGGAAGAGAGTCCCAAAGACTCACAACCCTCTGAGAAAAAAAATTTCTCCTCCTCTCTGTTTTGAATGAGCAACTCCTTATTTTCAATCAGTGAGATTTAATCAGTGGTTCTAGATTCTCCCACGAGTGGAAGCATTCTCTCCACATCCACCCTGTCAAGACCCCTCAGTACCTTAAGGTTTCAATTAAGTCACAGTCATAGAGTTATACAGCACAGAAAGCAGCCCTTTGGCCCATCGTGTCTGTGCCGGCTATCAAACACCTATCTACTCTAATCCCATTTTCCAGCACTTGGCCCACAGTCCTGTATGCTATGGCTTTTCAAGTGCTCATCTAAATACTTCTAAAATGTTGTGAGGGTTCCTGCCTCTACCACCTTCTCAGGCAGTGAGTTCCAGATTCCAACCACCCTCTGGGTGAAAAAATCTTTTTCTTAAATCCCCTCTAAACCTCCTGCCCCTTACCTTAAATCTATGCCCTCGGTTATTGATACCTCCACTAAGGGGAAAAGTTTCTTCCTATCTACCCTATCTATGCCCCTCAAAATTTTGTGTACCTCTATCACGTTCCACCTCAGCCCTCTCTGCCTGAAGGAAAACCACCCTAGCCTATCCAGTGTCTCTCCATAGCTGAAATACTCCAGCACAGACATCATCCTGGTGGATCTCCTCTGCACCCTCTCCAGTGCAATCACATCCTTTCTATAATGTGGCAACCAGAACTGGAAACATTACTCCAGCTGTAGCATAACTAGCATTTTATACAGTTCCAACATACCTGTGCTGCTGCCTTCAGGGATCTATGGACATTTACATCCCTCTGATCCTCTGTACTTCCTAGGGTCCTACCATTCAACGTGTAGCCTCTTACTCTTCCAAATTCCTGTGGATACAAGCCTAACATGTCCAGCCTTTCCTCATAAGACAACTGGCCCATTCCTGGTATTAGTCTAATAAGCCTTCTCTGAACTGCTTCTAACATATTTGCATCTTTCTTTAAACAGGGAGACCAGTACTGTACACAATACTCCACATGTGGTCTCACCAATGCCCTGTACTACTGAAGCATAACCTCCCCACTTCTGTAATCAATTCCCCTCACAATAAATGATAACATTATTAGCTTTCCTAATAACCTGCTGTACCTGCATACTAGCCTTTTGGCTATTGTGTAAATGTTTACAACTACTTAACGTCATTGGGTGGAGGCAAAGAATGTCAGTGCTGCCCTGTTCTCTGGGACGTGATCACATGGAAACCCATTATTGCATTCTAGTGCAGTAAGTCATTTTACCCTAAATGAAGCCAAAGGGTGTTTGTCAGACACAATTTAATCAAGGTGTGGACCTTTTAACTGGCTGAGTCAAACTGTAGCATCACAGTGAAATCAAACACCACAATAGATTCATAAACTGGATAAGTTTGAGGCAGGAGGCTGCACAGTCAGTTTAAGTGAAGGAAATGCAGCTGCATTCACTGTTGCTATCCGGCTGATCCCTCTAAGACCGAATGTCATCAACTAGAAGATCTGAATAAGTTTACTTTGTGAAGGCAGCCTGAGCAATAGTAACGTCATCAACTGGGAGGGTGAGTGGAAGGTTACTGATATTGAAAGGTTTGTCTCAACATGGGTACCCTGTCTTGTGATTTGTGAAGCAACACTGCTGCACAGCAGGATGAACTATTTATATTTGTTGCCATAAGTAAATCTTCTATGACATTGTTCATAGGTCGTTGGGTATCTGCAGCCTGATTTCTGATGGTTAATCAGCCCCATTCTCAGGTTTTGCCTTGGAGTCCCTGACTGATCAGTGCTGCATGTCTGTGAGTTTGGTGCTCGTGCCCTGTTCTGTAACTACATTTAGCTAGTTAACATCATTGTCATTGTTTGAGATATTCTAGAGGTTGGACTAAAATGATCAATATTTGCCAGATGCACTTGAAAGTCCCAGGTAGACCTATGCCCCCAGCTACCTGCATGTGTAGAATAGAGCTTAATGGCTCATTACTGGCTCATCTCCCATAAACTCTGTCAGCAAGGATCTTTTGGAAAGCCTTGACACCAATGCATATATAGCCGAACAAGAATTTGTTCAACTCCAACTAAGGTCCACATCAGCAGCGATTGGCTCCCCATCTCTGGCTTCAGTGAATCCTGATCAATGGTATCCAGCACCACCAATGATCTGCAGTGTCCAGTTCTACAGCTGTCCAAGAAACACAAACACAGTTTCAGAGGACATTGGAGCATTGGAATCATCCTTCACCAAGAGGAGGAGACACAGAGAAAGAAACAATCCCATTGCTGTTGTCCACTGGCCACCTTCACTGGGTTGTAACCACATGGAAACCTGCTTTTAGCCATCTAGCTCATTCTGTCATTGAAACCTAAGGATGTTTGCACAACATTTTTATCAAGGTGAGGCCCTTAGCTGGTTGTATCAAATCATAGCATCACAGAGCAAGTCTCACCGTCACACTGAGCGTCACAGTGCGATCAGACATCACAGTAAGTTTGTAAATTGGGTACATTTGAGCCAGGATGCTGCACAGTCAGATTCAATTAAGGAAATGGAACTGCACAGCCGTTACTTACTGACTGATCTATCTAGGACTGAATGCGGTTGGCTAGAAGATCTGAACGGGTTTATTTTGTAAGTATGGCCAATAGCAACATCATCAACCAGTAGATTAGAAAGAAGGCTGTGAACATTGAATGGTTTGTTTTACCTTGTATCATAATTTGTGAATGTCCTAAAAAGCAATATCATCAGTATAACAGAGGCAGCAATATTGTTGCATTGTAGGGTGGATTACTTGAATTTGCTGTTGCTAGTAAATCTTCAATATTGTTGCTCATACTTTGTCAGGTTTTGGAACCTAGTTACTGCTGGTTACACTGCCCCACTATCAGGTACTTCCCTGTTGTCCCTCACTGACTGGCTGCTATCTGTCTTTGGATTTGGTGCACTCCCTGTTCTGTAAAAAGAAAACTGCTTACTATCAATGGTAGATCTCCCATGGTATTGCTGGTATCTTTCTGAAGGGCGGGCAATAGTCACCAACCCTTACTAGGCCCCACGCTAAAGTCCCAGGAAGGACCCTGCCCACCCCACCCCCACCCGCACCCCCACTACCTGCACATACAAAATAGCGGGGAGATGGTGATGTCGTGGTAATGTCACAGACTGGTAATACAGAGGCCCAGACTAATGTTTTCGAGACGTGACTTAAATCTCGCCATGGCAGCTGGTGGAATTTAAGTTCAATTAATTATAAAACTGGAATTGAAAGCTAGTCGCAGTAATTGTGACCATGAAACTCGCATAATTTATTGTAAAAACCCATCCAGTTCACTAATGTCCTTCAGAGAAAGAAATCTGCCATCCTTACCTGGTCTGGCCTACAAGTGACTCCAGTTCCACAGCAATGTGGTTGACTCTTAACTGCCCTCTGAAATGGCCTAGCAAGCCACTCAGTTCAAGGGCAATTAGGGATGGGCAACAAATGATGGCCTTGCCGTTGACGCCCACATCCCATGAAACAATAAAAAAAACTAAATGGAATTGTTTTATCAAACATGGACTTCCTCTTGTGCAATAACTTGTTGAAAAGCTGCGACATCAACAACACATACATTGCAGATGGAATTGGATTCAGCACCCATCAGCACCAATCAACTTCCCTCATCTTATTGATATCAACTCAGCATCAGTGGGTGCTGATCTATGGCACCTGGATACCACGATGAATACCAATGGTATCTGGCACCATTGATGACCTGGAGCGCTCAGCTCCATTCTCATCACTGCCCATTGCCCTCAGGCCACAAGGTAATCACATGTGAACCTGTCTTTACTTCTAGCTCATTCTGTCATTGTGACCTAAATGAAACCCAGGGGTGTTTGACCAAAACTTTCATCAAGGTGTGGCCCTTAACTGGATGAGGCAAACTGACATCACACAGGAAGTGTCACCCCACACTAAGCATTACAATAAGATCATATATCACAATAGATTTGTAAACTGAATAAATTTGAGGTTAGAGGCTACACAGCCAGTTTCAGTGATGGAAATGGAAATGCGCTGATTCTTACTCTGTGGCTGAAAGCTTTAGGACTGAATGTGGATGTGCGTACAGTCTGAACAGCTTTGTTTGTGAAGAATGGAAATATTTCTAGCCAGCTGACACTCAGAAGTTGCTTCACACAGATAGTTAGAACTATCTGGCTATTGAGACAGAAACTGCAAAATGCTTCAAAGTGTTGTCAGCTGTCCGACTCCAGAAGTGATGGAATCTTCTGCCTTTAACACTAAGCTGGCATCAGTAACATTACAAGGAACTGGTTGCAGTTTTGCACCCTGTATTCAGTATTTATGGGCTAAATTGTTTTCCTAGATGAGGGTAGCTATAAAATACCTGTTGTATTGTTGCAATCAGTATTTTCTGTGTCTAATTTCTCCTTCTGCCACAGGTGCACAGTTGGTGTTAGGGTAAGAGGAAATGGAGTTTTTAATCAAACTACCCACAAACTCAAGCCATGGAAACAAAACAACAAAGGCAATTGAATCTAATAAAAAGAGAGCAAGTTCTGACCAAGAACCAATCAATGCCTGCAGAGATACCGGAAGGAGGAAGCAAGTCTCCGCTTGTCCTTTCTGTGTTCCATTCATTTCTCAGTGCCAACTCAACATCCTTTAATTTATTTTTAATTGATGGTCAACAACTACCCTCCTCAACGACCTTTCTAAATGCCTTGTTACAGCAAATAGTTGAGGCAAAGATCACTGTATCTTTTAGCGAAAGTTGGGTAAATATTTTTAGTGCCACTTGCTGGTCAGACTTCAGGCCCTCACAGAGAATGCCTATAGTCTGTGGGTTGTGTTCTGGGTACTAAAGCCACAAGACATTCATCATTACCATCTCTGCCAGGCTTTATTTGGACATATTTCTATTGTTAATTGTAAATTCCCCCACCCCTCCTGGGCTGAGTATAAAACATACAGCCCTCATGACCCACATCGGTGTTAAGGACCAACCCTGCTTCCACTACAGGCTTAGTTTGGCACTGCTTGATGTTACCTGCAACGGTGCATGTTTGGAAACCATCCATACAATCATCTCTGACCAATGTCAGCTCAACTTTCAGCCTTGGAGTGAATGAGAGAATCTCAAGAAGAGAGATGTTCCAGTACCCTGAGTGAGGTTAAGAACTCTGAGGGTACCACATCCAAATGTGGCAGTTCTGAATGGAGGCCAATGTTCTGGGGTTGGGTTGCTGTCACCAGAATAGCAGTGCTTGCCACTTGTGAAGAACTCACCAACAGTAGGTGGTGGTACTTGGGGGAACTCATTCTGGCATCAGTATGCTCGACCATCTCAGAACCAGCTGATGCCAGAGGGGGAGTCTCCCTCTTGATTCTGGGAAGCCTCAACACATCTTGATACCCGGCACCTCACCTAATGGTATGGAACGGGATGGTAGAGATCGGTTAACGAGGGTCATTAATTAACCCATTTCACTCTGCAGCTTTGAGGCAACAACTGGAGAGAGTCTCTCTCCGTTTGTCATGAAACTATTAATTTATATATTATTGGAAAATACTTTTCTTTTTAAGATAGAGATTTAATCTGTGGATGTGTCTTAATTGGATTAAAACCAGCTAGTCTGGGTGCTCTGATGTATACTAGTTTTGAGATGTAAGAGAGGTAGAAGTAAATTTGCATTTTGTTGAATAGAGCATTCAAGAAGTTGGGTGAAATCTGGCACCTAGCGAGCAGAGACCAAGCAATATGTTTATATTACTAATAAAATTGATACTATGAAAGGGGCTTTATTGTTACAAGAGGTGGAGTTCAAAGGGGCTGGTGATACAATAATAATTTACATTCAATGAGATGTGCAAGGTATATCAGATGGCAGTTTTGTGTGCACAGGGCAGAGGCAATGTAAGGTCAAAGTGACTGTAAGCCTACAACTGTCTCCACAGGAACCAAAGTGAAAAGAACTTAATTTTGAATTTGTAAGGTGAAAATGCTTTGCCTGGTGTCTGCTGAAAGTCTATGGGTTGCTGTTGCCTTAATGGAGATTAGTTTGGGAACTTGTTAAAAGTTATGACAGTAATAATTTGTAGCCATGACTATGTGTTTAATATGTTGTAACTTAATAAAATGTTTCATTTAGTTCAATATAAAACCTCTTGACAACTGGTGGCCTGATTCCTGAACTTAGAGCTGCATTTCAAACATACCACTTAAAAATATAGGTTGTGACAGTTGTTTAAAGTTTCCGTCTGGGATTTTAAAATAACTCAACTTTACCAACTGCTGGGTCATAACATTGTCTTTCAGATTTTCATATTCAGAGTGGAAATTGCCAGGGTTGGCAAGTTGAGAGAACAGTGAGGAGTGCATGTTTAGTGAAACTGTGAGGCTGGGAATTCTTCAAACAGTGAAACAGAACAACTGCAGCCAAGGTCATGTGAAAGGCTACTGCTCATAGCAATGTTTCTGAAAGTGTGCTGTCACTGCATGGCAGATGATTTCCAACTTTCGGAAGTCAGTTAACTTGTCCGGGACCTCATTCATCTTGATCCACATTTCCCTGCTCTCAACCTTCACCACAACACAGGACCAGTTTATACAGCTCCAACTTGAACCTCTTCTGAGGTTATCAACCAGATACTGGCAAGACCATGAGACCATAAGACATAGGAGCAGAAATTAGGCCAATCGGCCCATCGAGTCTGCTCTGCCATTCAATCATGGCTGATAAGTTTCTCAACCCCATTCTCCCGCCTTCTCCTGAGCAAGATCCAGGTCCCAGTGATTCAACCTAAGTGTTTGGATCTAGCACATGTCAATAACACACATAAAAACTAATTGGCCTAGTAGGACCAGCCCTTGTCACCCTGTGTAACAGTTATACAGTGTTGGAGAATATAATGATTCCCCAGATAAAAGTATTGTCCTCTTTACTCTTCAATGGAGAGGAATGTGCATTAAGCTAAAAGCTACTGCGGATGCTGGAAATCCAAAACAAAAACAGAATTACCTGGAAAAACGCAGCAGGTCTGGCAGCATCGGTGGAGAAGAAATCAGTTAACGTTTCGAGTCCTCATGACCCTTCGGCAGAACTGAGTATAGTTAGGAGAAAGGTGAAATATAAGCTGGTCTAAGGTGGGGAGTGCGGGGGGAGAGAGAAGTTGAGAGTGGGGTGATTGTGGGGATAAGCAAGCAGTGATAGGAGCAGATAATCAAAAGATGTCACAGACAAAAGGATCAAAGAGGTGTTGAAGGTGGTGATATTATCTAAGAAAAGTGCTAATTAAGAATGGAAGGCAGGATACTCAAGGTATAGCTCTAGTGGGGGTGGGGTGGAAAGACTAACAAAGTTTTAGTTTTAGATTTAAAAATAATGGAAATAGGTGGGAAAAGAAGAATCTATATAAATTATTGGAAAAAAAGGGAGGGGGGAGAAACGGGGTGGGGATGGGGGGAGGGGGAGTTTAAGATCTAAAGTTGTTGAATTCAATATTCAGCCCGGAAGGCTGTAAAGTGCCTAGTCGGAAGATGAGGTGCTGTTCCTCCAGTTTGCGTTGGGCTTCACTGGAACAATGCAGCAAGCCAAGGACAGACATGTGGGCAAGAGAACAGGGTGGAGTGTTAAAATGGCAAGTGACAGGGAGGTTTGGGTCTTTCTTGCGGACAGACCGCAGGTGTTCTGCAAAGCCCAGTTTGCGTTTGGTCTCTCCAATGTAGAGGAGACCGCATTGGGAGCAACGAATGCAGTAGACTAAGTTAGGGGAAATGCAAGTGAAATGCTGCTTCACTTGAAAGGAGTGTTTGGGCCCTTGGACGGTGAGGAGAGAGGAAGTGAAGGGGCAGGTGTTGCATCTTCTGCGTGCGCATGGGGAGGTGCCATAGGTGGGGGTTGAGGAGTAGGGGGTGATGGAGGAGTGGACCAGGGTGTCCCGGAGGGAACGATCCCTACGGAATGCCGTCAGGGGGGGTGAAGGGAAGATGTGTTTGGTGGTGGCATCATGCTGGAGTTGGCGGAAATGGCAGAGGATGATACTTTGAATGCGGAGGCTGGTGGGGTGATAAGTGAGGACAAGGGGGACCCTATCGTGTTTCTGGGAAGGAGGAGAAGGCGTGAGGGCGGATGCGCGGGATATGGGCTGGACACGGTTGACGGCCCTGTCAACGACCGTGGGTGGAAAACCTCGGTTGAGGAAGAAGGAGGACATGTCAGAGGAGCTGCTTTTGAAGGTAGCGTCATCAGAACAGATGCGACGGAGGCGAAGGAATTGAGAGAATGGGATGGAGTCCTTACAGGAAGCGGGGTGTGAGGAGCTGTAGTCGAGGTAGCTGTGAGAGTCGGTAGGCTTGTAATGGATATTGGTGGACAGTCTATCATCAGAAATTGAGACAGAGAGGTCAAGGAAGGGAAGAGAAGTGTCAGAGATGGACCATGTGAAAATGATGGAGGGGTGGAGATTGGAAGCAAAATTAATAAATTTTTCCAGGTCCCGACGAGAGCATGAAGCAGCACCGAAGTAATCATCGATGTACCGGAGAAAGAGTTGTGGGAGGGGGCCGGAGTAGGACTGGAACAAGGAATGTTCCACATACCCCATAAAGAGACAGGCATAGCTGGGGCCCATGCGGGTACCCATAGCCACACCTTTTATTTGGAGGAAGTGAGAGGAGTTAAAGGAGAAATTGTTCAGTGTGAGAACAAGTTCAGCCAGACGGAGGAGAGTAGTGGTGGATGGGGATTGTTCGGGCCTCTGTTCAAGGAAGAAGCTAAGGGCCCTCAGACCATCCTGGTGGGGGATGGAGGTGTAGAGGGATTGGACATCCATGGTGAAGAGGAAGCGGTTGGGGCCAGGGAACTGGAAATTGTTGATGTGACGTAAGGTGTCAGAGGAATCACGGATGTAGGTGGGAAGGGACTGGACAAGGGGAGAGAGAAGGGAGTCAAGATAACGAGAAATGAGTTCCGTGGGGCAGGAACAGGCTGACACGATCGGTCTGCCAGGACAGTTCTGTTTGTGGATTTTGGGTAGGAGGTAGAAGCGGGCCGTCCTCGGTTGCACGACTATCAAGTTGGAAGCTGTGGGAGGAAGATCTCCAGAGGAGATGAGGTCAGTGACAGTCCTGGAAACAATGACTTGATGTTCTGTGGTGTGGTCATGGTCCAGGGAGAGGTAGGAGGAAGTGTCTGCGAGTTGACGCTCAGCCTCCGCGAGGTAGAGGTCAATGCGCCAGACAACAACAATACCACCCTTGTCAGCGGGTTTGATGACAATGTTGGGGTTGGACCTGAGAGAACGGAGTGCAGTAAATTCAGAGAGAGACAGATTAGAATGGGTGAGAGGAGCAGAGAAATTGAGACGGCTAATGTCACGCCGACAGTTCTCAATGAAAAGATCAAGAGAAGGTAAGAATCCAAAGGGAGGGGTCCAGGTGGAGGGAGAATATTGGAGGTGGGTAAAAGGATCCGTTGAACGGGGAGAGGACTCCTGCCCAAAGAAGTGAGCACGGAGACGAAGACGGCGGAAGAAGAGTTCAGCGTCATGCCGAGCCCGAAATTCATTGAGATGAGGGCGTAAGGGTATGAAGCTAAATCCTTTGCTGAGCGCTGAACGTTCAGCATCGGAGAGGGGAAGGTCAGGGGGTATAGTGAATACGCGGCTGGGGCTGGGATTGGAAGATGGGGTGGGGACGGAGGGACAAGCAGGGGTGGAGGGTCCCAGATGGGTGTTGGTGTCGATGAGTTGTTGGAGCTTGCGTTCCTTATCACTTGAGAGAAAGAGAAAAAGTTTCTTGTTGAGGCGACGGATGAGGCAAAGAATAAAATGAAACTGGGGGCACGCGCAGCTTTGAAAAAGGGTGCGGCGGTGCTGCTGGAGGGAGAGGTCGAGTGTGTTCATATGGCGGCGCATGGCACTGAGTGTGGATCTCAGAATGCGACGGGAACAGCAGTCCGAGAAACGTTTTATGTTCCGGAGATACCTGTAATCCTGGGTGGGTTCAAAACAAGAGGGATGGAATTTCAGTTGAAATCCACGTGGGGTGAGTAGGAGACGGAGACAGTCACTGAGAAAGGAGATATGGCTGTGAAAGCGGGTTTTAGTAAACACCTTGTCAAACACCAGGAGAGAAATGGAAAGCAATGAAGCTGAGCAGGGCAGAAGAGACAGGCGGAAATCCTGTCGGAGAACAGAACAATACTTCTTCAGAGAGGGCATTTCTTGAAGAGAGGTGGCAGTCAATTAAACACAGAGAGAAAAACAAAAAGCTAAAAGCTACTGCGGATGCTGGAAAATCAAAACAAAAACAGAATTACCTGGAAAAACTCAGCAGGTCTAGCAGCATCGGTGGAGAAGAAATCAGTTAACGTTTCGAGTCCTCATGACCCTTCGGCAGAACTGAGTATAGTTAGGAGAAAGGTGAAATATAAAACACCGACACCAACACCCATCTGGGACCCTCCACCACTGCTTGTCCCTCCGTCCCCACCCCATCTTCCAATCCCAGCCCCAGCCGCGTATTCACTATACCCCCTGACCTTCCCCTCTCCGATGCTGAACATTCAGCGCTCAGCAAAGGATTTAGCTTCATACCCTTGTGCCCTCATCTCAATGAATTTCGGGCTCGGCATGACGCTGAACTCTTCTTCCGCCGTCTTCATCTCCGTGCTCACTTCTTTGGGCAGTAGTCCTCTCCCCGTTCAACGGATCCTTTTATCCACCTCCAATATTCTCCCTCCACCTGGACCCCTCCCTCTGGATTCTTACCTTCTCTTGATCTTTTCATTGAGAACTGTCGGCGTGACATTAGCGTCTCAATTTCTCTGCTCCTCTCACCCATTCTAATCTGTCTCTCTCTGAACTTACTGCACTCCGTTCTTTCAGGTCCAACCCCAACATTGTCATCAAACCCGCTGACAAGGATGGTACTGTTGTTGTCTGGCGCATTGACCTCTACCTCGCGGAGGCTGAGCGTCAACTCGCAGACACTTCCTCCTACCTCTCCCTGGACCATGACCCCACCACAGAACATCAAGCCATTGTTTCCAGGACTGTCACTGACCTCATCTCCTCTGGAGATCTTCCTCCCACAGCTTCCAACTTGATAGTCGCCCAACCGAGGACGGCCCGCTTCTACCTCCTACCCAAAATCCACAAACAGAACTGTCCTGGCAGACCGATCGTGTCAGCCTGTTCCTGCCCCATGGAACTCATTTCTCGTTATCTTGACTCCCTTCTCTCTCCCCTTGTCCAGTCCCTTCCCACCTACATCCGTGATTCCTCTGACACCTTACGTCACATCAACAATTTCCAGTTCCCTGGCCCCAACCGCTTCCCCTTCACCATGGATGTCCAATCCCTCTACACCTCCATCCCCCACCAGGATGGTCTGAGGGCCCTTAGCTTCTTCCTTGAACAGAGGCCCGAACAATCCCCATCCACCACTACTCTCCTCCGTCTGGCTGAACTTGTTCTCACACTGAACAATTTCTCCTTTAACTCCTCTCACTTCCTCCAAATAAAAGATGTGGCTATGGGTACCCGCATGGGCCCCAGCTATGCCTGTCTCTTTATGGAGTATGTGGAACATTCCTTGTTCCAGTCCTACTCCGGCTCCCTCCCACAACTCTTTCTCCGGTACATCGATGATTACTTCGGTGCTGCTTCATGCTCTCGTCGGGACCTGGAAAAATTTATTAATTTTGCTTCCAATCTCCACCCCTCCATCATTTTCACATGGTCCATCTCTGACACTTCTCTTCCCTTCCTGGACCTGTCTGTCTCAATTTCTGATGATAGACTGTCCACCAATATCCATTACAAGCCTACCGACTCTCACAGCTACCTCGACTACAGCTCCTCACACCCCGCTTCCTGTAAGGACTCCATCCCATTCTCTCAGTTCCTTCGCCTCCGTCGCATCTGTTCTGATGACGCTACCTTCAAAAGCAGCTCCTCTGACATGTCCTCCTTCTTCCTTAACTGAGGTTTTCCACCCACGGTTGTTGACAGGGCCCTCAACCGTGTCCAGCCCATATCCCGCGCATCCGCCCTCACGCTTTCTCCTCCTTCCCATAAACATGATAGGGTCCCCCTTGTCGTCACTTATCACCCCACCAGCCTCCGCATTCAAAGGATCATCCTCCGCCATTTCCGCCAACTCCAGCATGATGCCACTACCAAACACATCTTCCCTTCACCCCCCCGGCGGCATTCCGTAGGGATCGTACCCTCCGGGACACCCTGGTCCACTCCTCCATCACCCCCTACTCCTCAACCCCCACCTATGGCACCTCCCCACGCGCACGCAGAAGATGCAACACCTGCCCCTTCACTTCCTCTCTCCTCACCATCCAAGGGCCCAAACACTCCTTTCAAGTGAAGCAGCATTTCACTTGCATTTCCCCTAACTTAGTCTACTGCATTCGTTGCTCCCAATGCGGTCTCCTCTACATTGGAGAGACCAAACGCAAACTGGGCTTTGCAGAACACCTGCGGTCTGTCCGCAAGAAAGACCCAAACCTCCCTGTCGCTTGCCATTTTAACACTCCACCCTGTTCTCTTGCTCACATGTCTGTCCTTGGCTTGCTGCATTGTTCCAGTGAAGCCCAACGCAAACTGGAGGAACAGCACCTCATCTTCCGACTAGGCACTTTACAGCCTTCCAGGCTGAATATTGAATTCAACAACTTTAGATCTTAAACTCCCCCTTCCCCCATCCCCACCCCGTTTCTCCCCCCTCCCTTTTTTTTCAATAATTTATATAGATTCTTCTTTTCCCACCTATTTCCATTATTTTTAAATCTAAAACTAAAACTTTGTTAGTCTTTCCACCCCACCCCCACTAGAGCTGTACCTTGAGTATCCTGCCTTTCATTCTTAATTAGCACTTTTCTTAGATAATATCACCACCTTCAACACCTCTTTGATCCTTTTGTCTGTGACATCTTTTGATTATCTGCTCCTATCACTGCCTATCCCCACAATCACCCCACCTCAACTTCTCTCTCCCCCCGCCCCCCCCACCTTAGACCAGCTTATATTTCACCTTTCTCCTAACTATACTCAGTTCTGCTGAAGGGTCATGAGGACTCGAAACGTTAACTGATTTCTTCTCCACCGATGCTGCCAGACCTGCTGAGTTTTTCCAGGTAATTCTGTTTTTGTTTAGGAATGTGCATTAGATTACTGTACACCAACAGTGTTATATAATGGCCATGATGTGACCCAAATTCACCTGCAACATGTAGTCACCCGCATGTCCCCAGGAGATTGCAGTATTCAGACTGCCATCATTTGATAATACTTTATCAGATGAGCTCAGTCTCCATTCCCGTACAAGTGCCTCCACCATCCTTGTCCTCATTACTGTTAGGTTAGTTCCTCGCTTTCTGTGCAGAATACCTGAATGAGGTTCAGCTTCCTTGAAAACTGATCTATTGTAAAAGCTTATTCATTCCACCAGTAACACAGCATTTTCCAGTTGCCTGTTTGTCTCCCAGTTCTTGTGGGGAGCATTTACGATGTTTCTTTTCCTCATCCTGACTTGCATTTAGACGTCAACAATCTGAGTTCCAGGGTGTTCTCAAAGTTAACAATGAATAGGAGCCATTCAGGTTGAGGAAAACATGTGGCCACACTATCCAGAGTTAGGATATTTGAAAAATAATCTTTTGTAAGGGAGATGATGCCTTAAGAGATTTTCCTGAGATAAACTGTGCATCCCGATGATAAGATCTACAATCTGCTCCTTTCAGCCAGTCCAAAGACTGAAGAGTTGTAGCCCTGCCCATGTGATCAGTGGATGCTCATAGCACTTCTTCTGAAAGTGTGCCTTCACTGCTTGACAGGTAATTTCTAATTTCCTGGAAGTCAGTTTCGCTGTCTGGGACATCAGTCATCTTAATCTGCACTTCTCTGCTGTCAGCCTTCACCACAGCACATGGGCAGCTTACACAGCTCCAACTTGAACCTCTTCTGAGGAACAAAGACAAACAGCAGTAGCAGGAGCAAAACCAGCAGCAGCTGCCTTACTTCAGATACATGGAGCTCAACAGGACTGAGGTGATGGACACAAAGATCCTGAAGGGAGGAATCAGCTCTTTCAGCATGTATCGTGAGTAATAGATCCAAACAATTAAGCTTAATGAGGAGGCTCAGGCTTTCATGGCAGGTCGTTGCTGACATCTGCAGCTCCTGGATCAAGACCTCCTTCCCAATGAGCAGCATGAGTGTAGCCCTTCGAACCTGGAGACAGTGCCCCAGGGGGTACTCGTAGTCATGCATAACCAGTGGTTGTCAAGGTGCATGTCACTGGAAGGAAAGCCTACAGTTTTCTGTCTCTCCCTCAAGTTCTGCCCTCTTCTTCTGCAAGGAGTAAAAGCAGAGAATTGTGAGTGTGAGAAATGGATTGTGTGGACAGGTGGAAAAGACAATACTTCTGGAGGGAGTGTGGTGTTTGACACCTGAACCAGTTGTGCCGCACACACTGCCTTCCACTGTTCCTGGGGCACTCTCTCCAGGTTCAAAGGGCTACACTCATGCTGCTCACTTTCTCAACCACTTCCACCTATGCCTGCATGCTTTGAAAAGCTGGCTCTTCCTCTTGTACTTGGCAAATGTCACCTCAATGCATTCCCTAAAATCCTGCATCAGGGCCTCCAGCTAAGTGTCTGAGACTCAGGAAGTGCAGTTTTCTTCTCAATTCCTGATGTTGCTGAAGCCTCAGGAGTAATGAACAGTTCTATCATTCTAACCTCTGCCAGGGTCAGATGGTGTCCAGATGCTACAGATGTCAGCAATGACCTGCCATGAAAGTCTGAGCCTCCTGCGCAATCCTTCCTTCGACAGATTCAGCGCGCTGTCCTACCCGCCTTCTCTGGTGGGCAAACGCAAAAGCAGGATGCCAATGCCGTGGCTGAGTTAAGGAGCTATGGCAAAATCCAATCCTGTATCAAAGGGGTTCACAACCCTCTACCGACCTCCCCAGTGTGTGCAGGGGCCTTAAGATTAGATTCAACCTATTGCTTCCCTTTGGTCCTTGAACCATGAAGTGAGATTCCTGGTGTCAGATATAGATGAAGTGAAAACACAACAGTAAGTACATTCAGCTTCTCTATAATCCACCTTGACCAGTGAATGATCCACATTGAAGGGGTCCGCATGCTACAGAATATTGCAGCAGGAAATGATTCTAGTTAATCATGTACTGGCCTCACAAACTGTGCTTCTCAGACACTCCTGCTGTTGAATGTTGCAGTCTGATCCCAGGTTCCTCAGGGAACATCGAGTCTTAGGAAGATGACAATACTTTCATTTAGACAAATGGCACTTTCTCCAACTCTATACAACCGTTACCCACGATGACAAGGGCTAGTCCTGCTATGCTAAATAGGTTCATTGTATGTTATTGACACGTGCTGGGTCCAAACACTTAAGCTGAATCACTGGGATCTGGATCTTGCCAGTATCTGCTTGATAGCCTGGCTGTTTAGGTGGAATGCGTGTTAGATTACTGTACACCATGGCCATGATATTTCCCAAATTTGCCTCCAACATGGGATCAACTGCATAACTCCAGGAAATTGCAGTTTTCAGACTGCCATCATTTGATAATACTTTATCAGATGACTTAAGTCTCCATTCCCATACAAGTGCCTTCAACATTCTTGTCCTCAGTACTGTCTGGTTAGCCCTAAGCAATGGATGCTCAAAGCACTTCTGAAAATGTGCTTTCACTGCTTGATAGGGGATTTCCAACTTCCTGGAAGTCAGTTTTGCTGTCTGGGGCTTCAGGCACCTTGATCTGCACTTACCTGCTGTCAGCCTTCACCACAGCACATACAGAGTCAGCTCTTTCCACATGTATCGTGGGCAATAGATCCAAACAATTAAGCTTAATTAGGAGGCTCAGGCTTTCATGGCAGGTCGTTTCTGACATCTGCAGCTCCTGGATCAAGACCTCCATCCCAGTGGTCTCGGTAGTCACGCAAAACCAGTGGTTGTCAAGATGCATGTCACTGGAGGGCAAGCCCACAGTTTTCTGCTTCTCCCTCGAGTTCTGCACTCTGTTCTTCTGCAAGGAGAAAAAGCAGAGAATTGTGAGTGTGAGAAATGATTTGTGTGGAGAGGAGGGATGGACAATATTTCTGGAAGGAATGTGACTTTTGGCACCTGAACAAATTATGCCACACACGCTGCCCTCCTAAAGATTTTGAACCCCTTGGGGCACTGTCTCCAGGTTCAAAAGGCTACACTCATGCTGCTCACTTCCTTGAGCACTTCCACCCACGCTTGCATTCTTTGATAGGCTGGCCTCTTCCCCTCATGCTTGGAAAATATCACCTTATTTCAGTCCATCAATTCCCATAGTAGGACCTCCAGCTAAGTGCCTGTGACCCAGGGACCAGCCTTCGTAGTTCTCTCTATTCCTGTCGTTGCTGAACCTTCCGGAATCAGTGAACAGTTCAACCATTCAGACTCCTCCCAGGGTCAGATGGTGTCCACATGCTGCAGATGTCAGCAATGACCTGCCATGAAAGTCTGAGCCTCCAGTGAAATTCTTTGTTTGACAGATTCAGCACGTCATTTCGCCTGCCCGCCCGCTCTGATTGGCCGGCAAATGCGGAATGCCACAGCTGAGTTAAAAAGTCATGGCAAAGCGTGTTCCTGAATCAAAGGGGTTCCCAACCAGATACTGACCTCCCCATTGTGTGCAGGTCCATTACGATAAGATTCCACCCACTGCTTCCCCTTGATTCTTGAGCCATGAAGTGAGATTCCTAGTGCCCCTTCAGCTGATGTGGAAACACAACAGTCAGGGCAATCAGCTTCCCTGTAATCCAACCTGACCAGTGAATCATTCACACTGAGGAAGTGTAGATGCTACAGAATATTGCAGCAGGATGTGTTTTTGGTGAATTGTTCACTGACCTCACAAACTGTGAGTCTTGGACACTCCTGCTGTCACATGCTGTCTGTCTGGTGCCTCAGGAGAACACAAGGTCATTTGAAGAGTAAAGAGGACAATCCTTTTATTTACTAAATTGTTATTTCCTCCAACACTTTACAACTGTTAAATAGGTTGACAAGATCTGGCCCTGCTAGGCCAAATAGATCAATAATATGCTATTAATTGGTGCTAGATCCAAATTGTTAAGCTGAATCACTGGGATCTGGATCTTGCCAGTATCTGATTGATAGCTTGGCTGCAGTCTGTACTGATTACCTGAATGAAGGTCAGTCAGCTACGTTATAAGCTTATTCATTGTAAACTGCTGTTCATTCTTTAAGTAGCACAGCATTTTTCAGCCACCTATTTGTCTCCTGATTGAACTGATCTGTTGGCTGTCTACTGACTGGGTCAACAATGAGCCACAGACCAAGTAGGGCGCAGGTACTGCGGGTTGTGTCTGGAGCTGGCCGAAGAAGCTGAAAAATGGCGAGGAGTTAGAATTGAAGGATTGACAAACAGGAAACTCAAACCAAACATCTTGTCAAGGTCTGGCAGAGTCACTCGATTCATCAGGACCTGAATGTCATCAACATCTGAATGTTGAAGGAAAAAAGTTTGGCTGTTCTCTCTGTGAGAAAAAGTTACATGGTCCAGTCTGCCAATTATTAATCTACGAAAAAATGGGGGCAAGTAATTACCATAAGCTTGTCCCATCCAGTAAAAATTATAAACGTGCACATGGCTATCACACCACTTGGAATTCTGTCTCTTGGAATGGACAAAGAAATGTGGCCACTTCAAGAAAACTCTTGGCAATTCCTCCCCTATTCCTGAAGCTCCTGTTTGGACAATCCAAACTCCCTGTAACTGGCAATGTTCTCTCAGGAACTTTTCAAGCTCTTTTTAAGGCACGATAGTGCTCCCACACTCACCATGTGTTGCGGATGCCTGTTCCAGGGCACGATGACTCTGTGATGAGCCATACCACCTGGTACCTATGGGAGTGGCTGCCAGTTCTGCCATCCATTTCCATTTCAAATAGCTAGTAATAGTAATAGCTTTCAAAAGGGAATTAGATACATACTTGAAGGAGAAAAAATTACAGGGATATATGGAAAGCATAGGGGGTGGGATTATGTGGATTACCCTTTGAAAGAGCTATTTTAAACTCAGGTGAATGGCCTGCAATGCACCACTATTCTATGATTCCATGATTTCTCATCTCCTCAACATGAACGTTTTACATGAGGATGGCGCGTGTGCCAGCTCCCTCGAGGGTGAGGCCACAGATAAGTTCTGCTGCACAGGACTCAGATGGGTACAGGGTAAGAGTGATGAGCATGCATGCAGAGATGTTTGTTTCATTGGCAAGCCTCCCACAAACTCTATTGTCGGTGTCAAGGAGTATGTATGTGTCCCGTTCTAACTTCCATAGGGTTTTGCAATGAGCTTGCAGCCAATCCTTTCCAGTGTGGAAATGGTGGACAACTCCATGAGCGTACCTTTATGCCACTATCAGCACCTCCTTTAGCCCTTACCACTACCATTAACACTCCCTTTGCTTTTTGTCCATGACATCTTTGTCAATCTCTCCTTAGCCCCACCTATTGCTGGCCTTCTTTCCAGCTTCACTTGCTCCATCCCCCCTTAAAAAGTATAAATTTCATCACATCTCTACTTCTCCTTAGCTCTGAAGAAGGGTCACACAGACTCAAAATGCTAACTCTGTTTCTATCTCCACAGAGGCTGTCAGACCTGCTGAGCTGATCCTGCATTTTCCGCTTTTATTCCATGAGAGTACTTGTGAAGCAGCATTTACTGGTTGATTTTTCAGCTTCCATTGCAGCACAGGCAGAAGCTACCTCTGAGTACTGCAGTGGATGCTTAGACTTAGAGCTTGAGATCTATTCTTGCTTCTCTGCCAACACAGCTTGGTGCCATGTAGACTCAAACTGCTACCAACATGGCTGTGGTGCCAGTGCTGAAAGGGACATGTAGTGTAGCAATCTGTCTTCCAGCAGATTGCAGACGTACTCCCCTGGGAGAGTGGCTCCATGATGGAACTGCTATCATCTCACAGGACAGCATTTGTGCTCCTGCCATTGCAACTCTGCCAGTGTCCCTGCTAATGCCTCTCAGCCCACCAGCCCAGATTGCAGCTGTGCTGAGGCGGTGCAGGCTAAAGCTGGAGCCTCAAGGATCAGAGCTTTTTGAGGCCATCCTGCAATTCCACCTGCATGTGTGCATTATTGTTTGGAGAATAATAAAAGCCTTTTGTTCTAACTGCTTTTTTGAGTGTGTTTATTCCAATCTTCAGCCAATCTTCAATAAGTTAGTGGGTGATGGAGTGAATATGTAGGTGGGTACGGCGGGTAGTTGGATGAGGTGGGTAGATGGGTAATTGGGTAGGGTGGGTGAAGTGGGTAGGTGGGTGAGGTAGGTTAAGAGGGTGAGGTGGGTGAGTGGGTAGTCTGGTCAGGGAGTAGTTGGGTTAGGCCAGGGGTTGTTGGGTGATCAGGAGAATAATTGGGTTGGGGCAGAGCGGGGCGGTAGTCAGGTCAGGTCAAGAGTAGTCAGGTTGGGTCGGGGGCATAGTTGGGTGGTTGCGGTTAGTCAGGTGATTGGGGAGTAGTCAGCTCAGGTTGTTGGGGTTGTTGGGATATTGGAAGTGTAGCCAGGGGTGTCGGCGGAGGTGTTGATGGGGTGCAGGGGTGTGGGTCAGTTGTGTAGTTACCCAGGTTTTAGATTAATCTGTCTAACACTTCCTGTGTAACTACCCAGTTAACTACTGCGGAACTGTCCAAAGTCTCTGACTCAATGTCAGAGTCGGAGACATTTGCGCAGGGTCCTGGAGAGCAGGGGAGTTGCCCATCAGAAGTTGAAACTTAGATAAAAGCAAAATACTGCGGATGCTGGAAATCTGAAACAAAAACAGAAAATGCTGGAAAAACTCAGCAGATCTAACAGTATCTGTGGAGAGAGAAACAGAGTTACTGTTTCGAGTCTGATTCGAAGAAGAGTCATATGGACTCGAAACGTTAACTCTGTTTTTTCCTCTCCAGGGATGCTGTTGGACCTGCTGCGTTTTTCCAGCATTTTCTGTTCTTGTTTCAGAAGTTGAAACTTCCTGGGCAATTCCCATGTAGGTCAGTGCATCAGGATGTCCACAGGACCCCGACATGCATCTTCAGTCATACTTCAGTTCAATGATCCAAAGGCGGGAAAATTTGGCCCAATGTCTAAGTCTGTACCTCAAAAGTCACTTTTGGTAAATATTCCCTCTTGTAGTCATCCCCAATGTGAAAAATATTCTTCTAAATTCCCTTCCCATTATTTTAGTGAGTTGATAGTTACCAAATGTCATATCAACACAAGTATATAAAATGATCACAAAGACAAAATTCTCAATTCCTGTACTATAGATTTACAAAATATTAGACAGTTACAGAATGGCTCCTTAGCAAAGGTTTCATGTTGGATAGAATGCATAATGCAGATATTATTCACTGTATATTTATCCTGATATAAGACAGTCATACTTGTGGGCCTGTTAAATATCTTGGTTTGGATGTTAAGCAAAGTAGATCTTTGATAACTTTAAATCAACAATCTTATTTAGAGAGTGTTACTCCCATCCCAGATGATCGTACTAGCTCATCACAGAAAGATGAGATCTCATCTAAAGAAAAGACAGAGCAATTGTGAAGCTTGATTGGCCAGTTGAACTGGCTCTATCTCAGGCTAGACCAGGTGCTGGTTTTGATGTGTTGGGGTTAAGTACTAAGATGAAATACCCTGAAGTAGGGAATGTTTTAATGGCAAATAAAAGCATTTTAAAAAGCCTGGAAAAATGTTTACTTAAGTTCTCATCCTTAGGTGACCCAAAGAATATGCAGCTAGTCATTTTTAACAATGTTTCACATGCTAATCTTCCTGATGGGTATTCTAGTGCAGTTAGTTTCCTAATATTTCTGATATTAGAATGGAAAATATTATCACAATAGCATAAGAAATAGTAGCAGGAGTAAACCATACGGCACCTCCACCATTCAATATGATCATGACTGTTCTTCTGCCACAACTCCACTTTCCCACCCTTCTCCAAATCCCTTGGGCCAGGATTTTACGCCCCCTCCCCCTTGCGGCATGTCCCCCCCTGGCAGACGTGGTGCAATATTTAAAGCTCCATTCAGTTTGGCGGGACCGGAATATACCACCGGGGGGGAGGGGCTGCAAAAATTCACAAACTCCGAAGGTTCACAGCCCTCTGGGTGAAGAAATTTCTCTTCATCTTATTCCTAAATGATCAACTCCTAACCTGGAATTGTGACCACCACCCACCAGATTCCCCAGCCAGGGGAAACAACCTTTTCGTGTGAACCCTGTCAAGTCCCTTCAGAATCTTGTATCTTCCCATGAAAAAAAAATCAAACTATACAAATAAAAATTTTAATTGATTGGCTTGGCTCCTTCCTTGGATTCCTAATCTTCTGCGAGTGAAGTTATTTTTAAATCTGGACAGATGAGGAAGACCATTTGACCTATATTTGTACATTCACTTAGAAAGATTCCGCATCCACAAGTCCTTCACCATCGCCTCATGTAATGGATTCTTAAATGATTCAAGAGTTTTCATTACTACTACTATCTGGGAGTTTATTCCATGTATTGATCACCCTCCAAGTGAAGAAGAGCTTCTTGACATTTTGTTTTTACTCATTTAAGGCTGCGCCCTTTAGTATACTCACACAATTTAAAGTAATGTTACCTACCCTTAACTATATTATCTATTTCTGTAAAATTACCTCTCATTGATTTCCTTTCCTGCTTGAATGAAACCAATAACATTATGCATAATAGTCAAAAAAGCAATCAGCTCATTTACATATTGTGTGTGGCTCTCAGTATGCAGCAAATGACAAACTGAGATTGCCATGAGGTTAGGAGCCAACACGTTGGATGCCAGCAACTGTGATGGATTAGTGGTTGTCCTTAAACTATTATTTTTTTTCCATGAAGCACAAAGTCCCCACTGAAGAACTGGTCAATGGACAACTTGCCAAGGTGGGCATGCAGGTAAAGTTAGCCTAGAACAAATAGAGCAACATCTCTAAGTGACATTTTATTATTTTTGAAATGGCCTTCCTGAAGTGTCTTTTGGAATCAGATTCTCAGCATCTGCATTGGCTGGTCAGATGCTCCAGCTGCATGATGGGGAGGTACCTTCATTTACAAAGAATTTTGGGCTTTGCATCAACTCCTGGTATTCTGGGCCTCTACTAGCTACATTTCACTGCATTTATTCAATCATGTAGGCCTCTATGCCTGATAACATGGTGACCTGAAAATATGAGGCTTCAGACAGTGTGAGCCATAATGTTGACTGCAATATGTTTAGACTGACAACAAT
Organism: Cetorhinus maximus; assembly: GCF_964194155.1. Lineage (NCBI taxonomy): Eukaryota > Metazoa > Chordata > Chondrichthyes > Lamniformes > Cetorhinidae > Cetorhinus > Cetorhinus maximus. Next base: position 81,412,227 of record NC_135888.1, on the reverse strand, counting down.
GTTGCATATAACCAGGCCTACAGCAACAAATTACATTTATATACTGTTCTTAACACAATAAAAAGCATCCCAATTAGACATTTCACAGGAGCATTATCAAACAAAATGTGGCACCAAGCCACATAAGCAGTTAAGTCAAAGACATGGGGAAGAACATTCTCCCCATCGGATGGGCTGGGTGGGACCGGGTGTGCAGCCTATCACCACCCGTGATCAGCTGCGCGCTGCCATTTTACGTGGGCAGGCCAATTAAGGCCCGCCCAGCGTGGTGCGCACCCAGAAGCGTTCAGCGAAAGAGCTCAGAAATCTCCCTGAGGTACAGGGCTGCCTCAGGGAGATTATTTTCTTTATGAAAACTTCAAAAAAAAAGAAAAAATTATACAGGCATGTCCCCTCATGTGACAGTGTTACATGAGCTGGGACATGTCAATGAATTTTAATTTAAAAATTTATTTAATTAATAAACATTTCATGGAACTTCGTCCCGCCCGTGGATGAGGTTTCATGATAAATGTGAAGGCTGCCTGGGATCTTTGCCTGCCCACCAACCTTAAGATTGGACAGGCAGCTCTGAGAATCAGTTAAATGAATTAATTAATGGTCTTAACAGGTCTTTGACAGTTCGGAGGGCGTGCAGCCGACTCCAGTGCGCACCCACCGAACTGAAGATCAGAATGACGCGCGGTGATGTCGGGATGCACGCCCAACATTACCGCACATAATTTTATGCATTGGTGAGCGGGGCCCACCCCCGTATGCTGACCAGAAGATTCAGGCCATGGGTTTTAAGAAGCATCTTAAAGGAGGAAGGAGAGGTATAGAGCCAAATAAATTTAGGGAGGTAAAAACAAAAAGCTAAAAGCTACTGCAGATGCTGGAAATCCAAAACAAAAACAGAATTACCTGGAAAAACTCAGCAGGTCTGGCAGCATCGGCGGAGAAGAAATCAGTTAACGTTTCGAGCCTTCATGGCCCTTCGGCAGAACAGGGCCATGAAGGCTCGAAACGTTAACTGATTTCTTCTCCGCCGATACTGCCAGACCTGCTGAAATTTAGGGAGGTGGTGGCGTAGTGGTATTGTCCCTGGACTAGTAATCCAGAGAGCCAGCATAATCCTCTGGGGACTCAGATTCAAATCCCACCAAGGCAGATGGCAGAATTTGAATTCAATAAATATCTAGAATTAAAAGTCTAATGATTGTCATAAAAACTCATCTGGTTCACTAATATCCTTCAGGGAAGGAAACCTGCTGTCCTCACTGGGTCTGGCCTACATGTTATGTGGTTGACTCTTAAAAATGCCCTCTGCACAAGGGTAATTAGGGATGGACAATAAATACTGGTCTAGCCAGTGATTCCCACAAATGAATTTAAAAAAAATTTCCTCCCAGTCAGTGGTGTTAATGCCTCCATCCTTTAGGGCGACCTTGAGTGAATCCTTATACGTTTTCCTTTGGCTGCCCTTTGAGCTGTGAGAAGAGAACCTGCCGAGCGTGGCAGTTTTTGGGCATCTGGATGCAATGGCCTGTCCATCGGAGTTGGTTCCGCAAGAGCAGGGCTTCAATACTGGTAGACGCAGCTTCATGGAGGATGCTCGCGTTAGTCCAGCAGTCCTCCCATTAAATCCCCAGGATTCAATACAAGCAGCACTGATGGAAGCTCTCAAGGATTTTAGTGTGGCGTTGGTGGTCAGTCCATGTTTCGCTGCAGTAGAGGAGACTGGTCAACACAACAGCCTGATAAACCAGAACTTTTGTTGACTTGCAAAGATCCCTGTTGTCAAAGACACATTGACGCAGCGTGAAGAAGGTAGCACTGGTACTGTTGACTTGGTGTTGGACATCCTCATCCATGGTAGTCCCCTGCGAGAGGTGGCTGCCGAGATAAGGGAAGTGCTGCACATACTCCGGAGCCACCCTATCTACGTGGATGGCGGGGTGGGGTGATGTTCAACTGGCCCGGGGGAAGTTGGCGAAGGACCTTCATCTTGGCGATGTTTAAGGTCAGGCCAAGCCTCTTCTACAAGGTGTTGAAGAGAGATCACCATCTCTGTGGTCGAAACAAGAAAAAACTAAACTTCAGAACCTGAAATGTAAGAACACTTGTTGACAACTCAAACAGTGATCGCCCAGAAAGACGAACTGCCATCGTGGCTCGGAAGCTACTGAGGGCACACATTCGACATCGCTGTTCTTAGCAAAACTCGGCCCATTGGGGAGGGGCAGCTGAGGGAGGCCAGTAGATGATACACCTTCTTCTTGAAAGGGAAGTCAGACTGTGACCCCCGCATCAATGGAGTTGGTTTTGCCATGAGGAACAGGATAGCTGCCATGCTCTTCGAACTCCAGCTGGGGGTCAATGAGAGGCTGATGACCCCACACCTGCATCTCAGTCTTAACCAATGCGCCACTGTCATTAGTGCATACGCCATGACTTCAGATTCTGACCATGCCAACTTATCACTTTTAAATAAAACATGATTATTTTCATTACAGTTTTTAAGAAATGTTACATTCTAAAATGTTGCCCATTTACACAGGTTCATGGAAGATTTTAAGTTTAGCGATTTGAAATTAATTTGGGGTGGAAACTTGAGCGAAAATTTACTTATTCCACCCATTTGCAAAATATTTTTGTTTGCTACATTCAGATGGATGACTTAAACTGGAACAGGATATTTCAATTCTCCTGAAAATGGAGCTGCCAACCAAACCATGCAAATTAAGCCTGCATAATATGTGTATTTAAATCAATTAAAAAATACATTGGTTCAGGTCACATTCGGTGATATGCAAATGAATCTGAATGGGAAGTTAAGCAAAAAAAACCTTCACAAAACTAGTACAATTTTGGGCCCAATATGCACCCAAATCAATCATTGTGTCCAAAATGAAAACTCAACTGCCTGAGAACATATTATCAGCAGGAAAAGCTATCACTGAAGTCATGCCCAGTAAAGGCATGTCATATCCATAACTTTAAAAATGGACAGGATTCAACATAGAATTTTCTTGAGCTGCCTATTCATTTTAAAAATGGACATTAAAAGGCTGCTAAGATGGCTACTGAGGGTCAGGTGACTTTTTGCAATTTTTACATAGGGCAAAATTTTTACCTTGGCAAGTTAGCAGGTGCCCGACCCTCTCAAACGTAAAATGACTTGCATTGACCTTGGGCGAGCATCCTAACGTCAACGCACAGTCAATTCCCGCGTGCGCCCGCCAACAGTTAAAAGGCCTGTTAAGGCCATTAAAGTCTCATGTCTCTGCTCATGTGACAGAGTCACATGAGGGGACATGTTTTATAACATTTTTCAATTCTGTATTTTTTTTTTGAAAACTCTTCATCTCTCTGAGGCAGCACTGTGCCTCGGGGAGATTCTCATGTGTGCACTCGTGAAGTTCGTGCTCGCCCCTCTCGGCCTCCTCCCCCTGCCCACACAGGCAGTGCTGGGTGCTGCTGCTTGTGTTTCACGCTGGGCAGGCCTTAATTGGCCCACCAGTGTGAAATTGCCTTCCAGCCTCAATTGCAGGCAGAGGTCAGCTTCCCAACACCCCCTGCCCAACCTCACTGATCCCGCCCGAAAAGGGCTAAATTCTGCCCATAGACTTAGAAGCATCTCAAGTCTCTGGAAAGTTACCAATTGAATGATGGGTGGAGTCCCACCCTTGAATGGACATTCCAAGACAAAACCATTTGTGTAATTCATACTCCTATTGTTTGTAGACTTACCCAAAACTTAAAAACAATGGACTCCTAGATTTTCAGACTTGCGAGTTTATAATGGGAGCTGTGGAGAAAACTGTCAAATCATAAGTGGTGTGAAAGGCCACCATCCATTCTCCATTGTATAGTAATAGCTTCTAACTTTAAATCATTTTGGATGAACCAAAAAAAATATGGGTCATGTGGCCAACTGAGTGAAACTAGCTTGCGATAACGAATTTAGTTGTGATGATAACTAGGGAGAAAGAGTCAGTCTGGAAACCATGCAGCAGCAAAGGCAGCAATATCTATGCCTTATCTTAAAAGGAGAGACTGCAACCTCTTAAGGTCTCCAAAGGTTGTTCCTTTTCAAGGCCACCAGTACAGAAACCTGACCTTCTGGTATGGAGGATACAAGTAACTAACTTTGTGACCTGTTGAAAATCCATCTCTTTGAGGATATTCTAATACACGACTCTGGCCATTGAATCTACCTAGACTACCATTCAGGAGTGCAAACATCATCTTCACCAGGCTTGCAATGCATGCTTTTTCATGAGATGAGCCAAACACATGAATTACAAACTACTTCTTGTTTACAACTTGTAAAGTGCACTATTCTCTTTAACTGTATTTTACTTCAGCGTGTGTATGTGTGTGCCGAGTGAGTGACGTAACATGAGACTTTTGGAATGATTGTGTGAATAAGTAATCCTTTTTATTTAAATCCACTAAAGCTTGCTACTGGTTATTCAAATTAGCCACACACTCAGGAGTTAAGAAACATGCACATCTTTCTTTTCAAAAACACACTGATTACAGACATTAAGGTAAGGGAATTGGGGTTTTTGGTTCTCTCTCATCCCTGTCCATAACTGAGCATTTTGATGTTTATGTAACAAATTAAGGAAACATTAAAAAAGGGGTAAGCAGTCGGTATACACAATCACGGTAGCTCCAATTTTGTGCAGCTTTGCCGATTGTACAGGGCTTTGACAGCAAGTAACATAGGCCAGAAATTTTATCTGCCAGTGACTCATGCATAAAGAATGGCAGTGGGTGTGGGTGGGAAGGGACTCTGTGTCTTGTCGGTAATTTTTAATATTTGTAGCATTGCTGGAATAAATACAAGTAAAGTAATAACTGTGCAAATAATTGGGTTTATAGATTTCTCCTTCATCTAAACGAGGGATTAAATTAAAGGAAAGCAGAATACTGCGGACACTAGAAATTTGAAACAAAAACAGGCAATGTTGGAAATACTCAGCAGGTTATGGCAGCATTGTGAAAAGAAAAAGAGTTAATGTCTCAGGCCTGTGACCTTTCATCAGAAAGGTCATGGGAAGAAGTAGAAATGCAATCGGCTTTCAGCAAGTGGTGGGTGGGGCAAGGTCAGCACTATAGGTGCACCTACACCACGGACTGTAGCTCACCACCACCTCCTCATGATGGGTAATAAATGCTGGCCTTGCCAAACATGCTCATGCCCCTTGAATGCATAAAATGAAATCCATATCTTAGTTATCTCAATTGTTCATGTACCGGCATCCTTGTATTAAATCTTCATAAGAATGAGCCTATTCAAAACACCAAACCTGACTCTTCACTTACAATAATTCCTGCAATACTATCTAGTTCAGTTAGGTATTAGAAATCCATGGCCTGAATTTTCAGCTCAGCAGGTCCGGGAGTGGTTGGGAAACAGACTGCCGACCACGTTCGGTCCCTAACCGCGATTTCACACTGGCTGACCAATTAACAGCCAGCCAGCATTAAGCATGCGTGGAAAAGCTCAGCGCTGCTGGGGTGGGGGCGGGAGGAGGGCGGATGATGACGTCAATGTGGGTACGGGCAAGCGCTGACAGAAAGCTCCCCGAAGGCAGAGAGCTGCCTCAGGGAGCTGAAGACCCAAAACTCAAAGAAATAAAGCTTTTAAAGTCAGGAAAAAATGTCCAAGCATCACAGTCAGGGATCTGAACATATCGATTATAAAAATGCTGCGCACAAATTTCTATTTTTATTTTATTTAATAACAAAAACCTCATCCCACCCTTGGATGAGGTTTGCCAACTGTAAGGTTGAACGGGCTACGTAAAATGACAGACAATTGTGCCGTTCATGTGTATACACCAGTGTTTCTGAAAAGATATCACAGTCTGGTGCTGAGGATACGATCGTGGATTCCCCAGCTGAATAAATTTAGAGAAGCTTTCAGAAAAAAAAAACAGCAGAGGAACTGAGGGTTTTTTTTTCCCCTGAGAAATAGGCTTAAAAACCTGATCTTAGAGAAAAGGCTGTTTGTACATGTGGGTGGACTGACCTTTCAAGATTGCTGCATCAGGTATAATTGAGCATCTAGGAGAGTACAGCCATGACCGATAGTCTTTTAGTGTGTTTGTGGAGCGTGTAAGGATGTTTTTCACTGCTCATAATATCCACAAAGATCCTGATAACCCAGCTATTAATCAGGCAGTGGGGGAAAGAAACAGAGTGATATTTTTAATGGAAGCAGGTCCAGAAGTTTGTGAAACACTAAAGAACACACTGAAAAGCCAAAAGACATGCCGTTGTCAGGCATTTTGTGTAAGCTTGAGCAGCATGACAGTCCCAAGCCGTTGGAGTTTGCAGAAAACACGATTTCTCCAGCTGATGCTGACTCAACTTTTTACGGTATAGAGATTCAGGAATCACACTAACCGATACACCCATTTGGCTTGGAACAAGGAATCAGTTGCCCAATGAACACATTGGAGAGTTTGGAAAGCTGTCCATCCATTATAATTTTGGAGAATTCCAAGAGAGAGCATTGTGGGACAGATTTGTGCATGGTTTAAAAATTGAAAGCATTCACAGTAAGTTGATGACGTTGCCAAACTTAACTTTCAATATAGCTTGCCAAACAGCATTGCCCAAGGACATGGTGGAACATTACTTGAGAAAGGTCAGAGTTAACAACCACCAGTCACCTGCTGAAGTAAATAAGCTGCAGCCTAATAAGAAGAAGGCCCCAACTGCGGCAATTAGCAGTAGCAGTGGTACAACAAAGTCTTGTTACTGGTGCTTAGGCCAACCCTGGGCACAGAACTGTCCATTTGTGAAGGCAGAGTGTTACAGCTGCAAGAAGAGTCATTTTGCTGAGGCATGTAGAAAGAATGTAAACAGAGAAAATGTTGGCTGGAGGAAACGCACATAACTGAATATGGTTTCAAAAAGGCACCAGATCGATGTGAGTTTGGTTGAGACCCATATGATCTGAAGCACAAGGATATCTAGTGGAATCTCGTAGGGTACTGTAGTCCAAGTAGCAAAAGAAGGAGCTCTGGCAAACATGGAGGTCGACCCAGGTGTATTGGTGTATTAATGTGATTCCTCAATCTCAATATGTAAAAAATTAAGTCAGCATCAGCTGGAGAAATCACGCATAGATTTAGAAAGTTATGGAGGAGATAGAAATGGAAACTGTGTCGGTTCCAGTCACCTACAATGAGCAATGTGCAAAAATTGCTGATCATTGTGGTGAAGAGTGAAAAATCAGCCCTGTTAGGAAGAAATTGGTTAGCAGCACTAAGATTAAATTGGAATGAGCATTTTTGGGCTGGATTGAAATTCACAACACAAAATGGCATGATCAAAAAGTACCTTCGGGTGCTTAGTGAAACCAACAAATTGACTCAAGGATACAAGGCTAATGTTGTTCAGCAGAATGCAAGACTGGTGTATTGCAGGCCTCATCCTATGCTCTAGAGGAGCAAGTATTGCAAGAGCTGAAAAGACTTGAGACTGAGGACATTATCTCTAAGGTAGAACAGAGTAATTGGGCTACTCTCATAGTGGTAGTACCAAAGTCAGTTGGTAGTGTAAGAATATATGAGGAATATAAGGCAACTGTAAATCAGGTACTAGAATGTAATCTACTCATTACTCTGCCAAACATGGAGGGTCTGTTCGCAATGTTGTCAGGAAGTCAGCTTTTTTTCAAAGTTAGATTCGATCTGACAAATGACTATCTGCAACTTGAGTTAGATAATGAGTCCAAGTCATATTTGACTATTCATACACACATACATCTATTTCAGTTTCATAGGCTGACATCTGGTGTTTCTTCAGCCTCTAGAATTTTTCAAGGGATAATGAAAAAAAATGGCAAGGAAGTCAGGGAGTGGTGTGCCATTTGGATGAGGTACTTATTTCAGCTCCGAACAGGCAGACCCATGAGACAGGCTGAATAAGGTGCTCCAATGTTTGGAAAAGCATGGGGTTTGGGCGAAGGCACACGAATCTGAAATGCTTCAAAACTCTGTAGAGTATTTGGGTCAAAAGGTAGGCACAGATGGGTTACATCCAGCCTAGAGTAAGGTTCAAGCAATAAGAAATGTGCCACACTCTCAAAATATCTCTGAACACAAATTTTTTTGGGGGCCCAGTGAATTACTATGGTCAGTTCATTTCACCCCTCTCCTAACTTTACTCAGTTCTGCTGAAGGGTCATGAGGACTCGAAACATCAACTCTTTTCTTCTCCGCCGATGCTGCCAGACCTGCTGAGTTTTTCCAGGTAATTCTGTTTTTGTTTTGGAAAACTTATTCCACCTGTTGAATGAGCTCCTAAGGAAAGATATTCTGTGGAATTGGACAAAGGCATTCAAATTGTGTAACAGTCAATTGGTAGATGATACAATGCTTGTACATTACGGTGGGTCCAAAAAGATTGAGTTCTCAAGTGATGCTTCTCCACATGGAGTAGGGCCGTGATGTTTCATGTGCCAGTAATCTACTCGTATCCCAACTATCCAAATCATCAGACCCATTTGATTCTTCCCAACTTTCTTCTTCTTTATGAACCTCTGAAGGTAAAACATGATCTATACGTACAAACCTAATGTCTCCACTACCAAACATCTTGACCAAATAAGTACGACTTTTTCGCAAATAGATGGCTAACATAGATGCTGGATTTAGAAATCACGCCATTTTTTATGCACAAGAATGAATTGTCAATTGAGAAAGGATGTGTTTTGTGGGGAACCAGAGCTGTAATTCCTGAAAGGTACAGATCGCAGTTGCTATGTGGTTTTCATGATCAATAATTAGGGATGAGCTTGACAAAGAGTCTGGCAAGAAGCTATCTTTGGTGGTCAGAGTTAGATAAGGACATAGAAGACACAGTGAAATAGTTTAGAGTATGTCAAGCTGTAGATAAGAAGCCTCCATCAGCACTTTTGCAACCATGGAAATAGCCAGTATGGCCAAGGCTGCACATAGATTTTGCAGAATTTGAAGGGTAATAGCTACTCATTGTGATAGCCATTTGAAGTGGTGTTGAGGGTTTCCGATGAATTGAACAAAAATTAGCAAAACTCTAGATATTTTGTGAAGTTTGCTTGCTGCTTATGGGTTCCCGGGGAAATTCCCAGACCTCAGTTTTATTCAGAAGAGTTTGCAAATTTCATGAGAATGATTGGGGTAAAGCACACTAGAGTTCCACCCTGCTTGAAATGGAGCTGCAGAATGTATAGTACAAATTAATAATATATATATATTTATATAATATAAAATAAAAATAGAAATCCTGGAAAAACTCAGCAGGTCTGGCAGCATCTGTTGAAGAAGAGTCATACGGACTTAAAATGCCAACTCTGTTTCTCTCTCTACAGATGCTGCCTGACCTGCTGAGTTTTTCCAGCATTTTCTGTTTTTATTTCAGATTTCTAGCATCCACAGTATTTTACTTTCAACATAGTACAAATTGTTAAGCATCCTCTTGTTAAGAAAAGCCTCGATACAAATTGGAAGAAACATCAGTTGTCATTGAATCACAAACTGGCTTTTTTTTGGTTATTTATTGTAACACACCTTACACCCCTACTGGTAGAACTCCAACTGAATTGTTTGTTAGAAGACAACCTAGAATGAGACTTTCATTGCAAAGCTTGACTTAGCACAATCAAAAGAAGACAAACAATTCAGGCAGAAAGAGAGTTATGATAGGGGATAGAGTGAGAGAAAGCAGCCTTCAGTTGAACCAGAAGGTTAAGGTGAAAGAACATTATCATAAGTGGTTGAAGTGGTTACCAGGAAGATTCTGAAAATATGTGGTCCTCGCACATTTTTGGTCAAGGTGTTTGGTAGTGGGGACGTTAGGTTTGTACATGTAGATCATGTTTTACCTTCCGAGGTTCACGAAGAAGCAGACAGTTAGGAAGAATCAAATGAGTCTTATGAATTAGGTAGTTGGGATACGAGCAGAGTACCAGTAGTTACTCCGGCACAAGTTGTGCCTGAAACCAGTTCAGATCTGAGTCAGGTCACAGGCAGACATATCACATGAAGTGGAAATTTCAATTGAAGGTGCAAGGCAAAATCGGTCTTTGTTGTAGAAAACTTCTCCTCAGGCTCAGGCCCAGAGGGTCAAGGTCCTTCTCCCAGTTCTGAAAGTTTGGAGACATCCTCTTAGGAATAGAAAACCAGTGGTTAAGTTGGAAGATAGTTGGACCTAGGACAATGCAATGGAGAATTCCTTTAATGAAGTCTTAAGGCTAAGATGATTGACCTCCAACAACAACCATCTTCCTTCGTGTTAGGTAGAATGGTGGAGGGGTCTTCCTGTGATCACTCCTTGCAACCACATTTGGTTGAATACTAACTTGGCGTCAAGAGCAATAACCGTCAAATCACCACTGAAGTCGAATAGCCCCTGGAGGAACGTGAATTGAGCAAAGATGAGCAGGTGATTTGCCAATAGGTGTGACTATATAATGCCGTTGCCAACTCTTTTAATCATTTTGCTAATGATTTGGAAAAGGTTGACAGGATAGTAATTAGTCTGGTCAGTTTTACCCTACTTTTTCTGGTCAGGATGTAGCTAAGCAAATTCCCACTTTGTTGTATAGATGACAGTGATGTAGCTGTACTTCAACAGTTTGGCTAGGGATACAGCTAATTCTAGAGCACAGGTCTTCAAACCTACGGCAGGGGTGTTGTCAGGGTCCATAGTCTTTTCTGTGTTCAATGCACTCAACCTTACATCAGTTCAGCTGTTCTTTGATGACTCAAACAAGCTGTGCATTCACTCCAAGAAATAATGGGCTGAATTTTAACCTAAAAGAGTGGGTGAGTTAGATGGGATGGTGCTTAAAGTCTGAGAAATCTGGTTCTCAACCCAAATCCACCTCCAATCCCCATTTCCAGCTTCAACTAAAGCTGGAGGTTGGGAAGGTGTCAAACTGATCAAAGGGTGTATTGGGAACCCTGGCACCTTCATTGAGGTGATGTCTTGGTGGATTCAAGAGGTGAATGCCCTTACATCTTCCTTCTGGATCCAGGAGCCTGCTGAGAGGCTCTTCACAATTGGTTATCCACCATGACCTTCCTCCCCATGTCCCCTGATCCACAACCACCAGGCCCCTATCCCCCCCAGCAACTTGCCTTTGACTTTATGTGATTTGTTGCTGTCTGACAATCAGTATTGGGTGAGCAGAAATTTCCTCTAACCAAGTATTGGGAAGATCAAAGCCATTGTCTTTCTGCAAACTCTGTTCCCTAGCCATCGCACTTTCCAGTCACTGCCTGAAGCTGTCTGAATCAGGCTTTTCATAACCCTGACATTCTATCTGACCCTAAGATGAGTTTCCCACCAAAAACAGCTCTATTACAAGAACCCCTATTTCCTCCTTCAGAACAACTCCTGTCTTCATTCCTACCTCAGTTCATCTTCTGCTGAAACTCTCACTCATTTCTTTATTACTTTGAGATTTGACTATCTCAATGTTCTGCTGGACAAGGTTCCATCTTCCACCCTATGTCAACTTGAGCTCATTCAAACCTCTGATGCCCTATATCATAATTCACACCAAGTCCTGTTGACCCATCACCCCTATGCTTGCTGATCTACATTGGCTTCTGGTCTGACAACATCTTGATTTTAAAATTCTTCTGTTGTTGCATTCAAATTCCTCCATGACCCCACCTCTCCATAACTCATGACCTCCTCCAGCCCTGAGATATCTGCATTCCTCCAATCCTGGCCACTTGCTCATCCGCATTTTTATTTACTCCAACATTAGCTGCCGTGCCTTCAGCTCCCAAGGTCCTAACCTCTAGAATTTCTCCCCTAAATCCCTTCTCTTTCCTCCTTTAAGACAGTCCTTAAAACCTAACTCTTTGAACAAGCATAGCTCCTAAATGGCTCAATGTCAAATCTTGTTTGAATCTGCCTCCATTAAATGCTTTGACATGTTTTATTATGTTAAAGGTGTTTTAGAATTGCAAGGAGTAGTTGGTTTTCTTGGTCTATATGGTATAGTTAGTTACTCACCAGTTAAGTAAAATCAGTCATTTACATGCAAACTATTAATGAACTTTGCTTCAATTAAAATTTTCTAATTTAATATTTTCAAAGTTAATTTTGACAGATAACATTCCAAGTTCCAGTAAAACTTTTGTGCTCCAGGTTTTGTAAAGAGATATCTAATTTTACTGTCAAAAATAAAAATGACAAGGATTGTGAGGAAACGTAAAACAGACTGTTCAACTGACAGTTATACTGCATACAAGGTATTGAATGGCACAAGGCCTTAATGGCATTCAAAAATTAAATGTGGAATATTTTCCCAGCAGAAAATACAAGGGATAATGCAGAATATGCTAAAATTGTAAAATAGGTTGACTAGAAAAACTGACAGCAAGAAACTGATGTCAGTTCTTTCCCCAGCCTCTTACTTCTGTCTCTTGTGCTTCTTGCTTTACCCTTAGGCTTATTACATGGTTCTTCATTTATTCTTATGCTTTCTGCTTCTTTCCCTTGCATCTAGTCTATCCTGGCATTGCCTTATTTGCTATTTGGCTTTCCTCTATCCTTTGCAATGTTGCCTTACCATTTTCAAATTCTCCAGCTTTGCACCAGCATTTTCATTATATCATGAAAATCCACTACTTCAAATTCACAAGTTCAGATGCTATTGGCATGAGTGACCCTTTTATGCATTTCCATTGTGGTCTACAATTGCTGAGATATTGTACAATATCTATTCTGATAACGCTAACTAAATTGTTTGGTGTTCGCTTTTCTTTCATGAGATGTGAGCATCACTGGCTAGGCCAGCAATTATTGCCCATCCCTAATTGCCTTTGAAAAAGTGGCTATGAGCTGCCAACTTGAACTGCTGCAGTCCTTCTGGAGTAGGTATACCCACAGTGCTGTTAGGAAGGGAATTCCAAGATTTTGTCCCAGCGACAGAGAACAAACGGTGATCAGTTCCAAGTCAGGATGGTGTGTAGCTTGGAGGGGAACTTGCAGGTGGTGGTGTTCCCATGGTGCCTTTGTCTTTCTAGGTGGTAGAAGTGATGGGTTTGGGAGGTATTGTCTAAAGAGTCATGGTGCGTTGCTGCAGTACATCTTCTATATGATGTACACTGCTGCCACTGTGCAAGGGTGGTGGAGGGAGTGAATGATTAAGGTGGTGGATGGGGTGCGAATCAAGATGATGAATTGGAAAACCTGGAACAAACCAGGCAGAAGATTTCCCATGAGCAGCCGGTGAAGAAGCTGGACAAAAATGACCAAGGCAAATAGCAAAAACAGCAGATGCATTGTCACACATTCCTGTTGAGAAGCCTGAACAGGACTTAAGTTTCATTGAGGATGTAGAATCATATACCTCATTAATCACAAAATGCTTACCAGTAGCAACACAGAGGTCGAATTAAATTCGACAAGCCCAAAAAGCGGATGAAGAATGTGCTAAAATTAGAGAATAGTGCAAAAATGGATGGCCAGAATATGTTCCAAATAATTTCATCCTGAAACAATACTTCGGGCAACGTAGACGAATCAGTGTCATGGATGACTTACTGATTTATGATGAGAGGTTGGTCATACCAAGAGTCCTCAGACTCAAGATCCTTTAGAGAATATGCCAGGGACACCTGGGCATTACAAAGTACCTTGCTAGAGTGTAAAACTCAGTCTGGTGGCCAGGGACCTCAAAATCATTGGAGGAAATGATTTTGAGCTGCATCACCTGTGCAATCCATTGCCAAGAGCAAAAAGGATCACTGATGGTATCCTCATTCCCATCCAGGCTTTGGGAACGCCTCAGAATGGACCTGTTTGAGCTTAAGGGAAAGACATCCCTCATAGTTGTTGACTATTACTCCTGATGGGTTGAGGTTAAACGTCTTCATAGTACAACCTCAGAAGAAGTCATTAATTCACTAAAAGAAATTTTTGCCACAAATGGCATTCCAGAGCTTGTCATTTCAGGCAATGACCCACAGTTTGCAAATGAATGGTTCAATAATTTTATAGGAGACTATTGATTTGTCCACACAACTAGTTCATCCAGGTACTCACAAGAAAATGGAGAGGCCACAGGAGTAGTAAGAACGATAAAAGCTTTGTTAAAAAAGAATGATGATAACTTAGCACTGCTGAGCTACTGTTCCACACCACTTCAGAATGGATTAGCTCCATCAGAACTTCTGATAGGAAGAAGACTACGGACTCAACTTCCTGTTCTTCCACATACGCTCATGCCGTGCCTAAAAGCAACTGATATGGAATGAGTAAGGGAGAAGGATGAATATCGTGAAAATCAGAACAGGAACTACAATCAACTCAATAGAGTGCATGATTTACCAGAACTCCAATCAGGTGAATTCGCCTAGATTAGAGATTAAAATCAAGAAGGCTAAGTACTGGAAAAGACAAAATCCAAGATCTTATCTTTGTGAGACTGAAAGTGGCAGAGTGAGAAGAAATAGAAGCACACTTGAAAGATCAGAAAGACAACTTGAACAGAGAACCAATAGTCTCTGATGTTTCACACACTACTCCACAGTGTTCGAGAGAGAACGTGGAGAACTTGAATTGTATGCAACCTCTGAGAGAGATGAGAACAAGGTTGGAGAGATTGGTAAATCCACCACAATGGTACAGCAATAATCATAGGGGATCTTAATCTACATATAGACTGGAAAAACCAGATGGGCAAGGCAGCAGATGAAGAGTTCATGGAACGTTTTCAGGATAGTTTCTGAGAACAGCACGTTCTGGAGCCAACCAGGGAGCAGGCTATGCTAGGTCTGGTGTTGAGCAATGAGATAGGATTAATTGATAACCTCCTAGTGAAGCACCCCTAGATAGCAGCGATCATAATATGATTGAATTTTACATTCATTTTGAGGGAGAAACGAGTGCATCCAAGATTAGTGTTTTAAACATAAATAAGGGCAACTATGAGGGCATGAAAGCAGAGCTAGCTAAAGTGAACTGGCAAATGAGGTTAAGGGATATGTCAATAGAAGTTCAGTGGCAGACATTTAAAGGGATATTTCAGAATACACAGAATAGATACATTCCAATGAGAAAGAAAAATCCCAATGGGAGGGCCCACCATCCGTGGCTAACCAAAAAAGTTAAAGACAGTATCAAACTTAAAGAAAAAGTATATAATTATGCAAAGATGGGTGGCATGTCAGAAGATTGGAAAGAATATAAAGAACAGCAAAGAATGACAGAAAGATTAATAAGGAGGGAAAAATTAGGGTATGAGAGAAAGCTAGCTAGTAATATAAAGATGGATAGTAAGAGTTTCTATAGATAATTAAATAAGAAAAGTGTTTACCAAGTGAGCGTTGGTTCTATAGAGAGTGTGCCTGGGGAATTGATAATGGAAAGTAGGGAGATGGCGAATGAATTAAACAGGTATTTTGCTTCGGTCTTTACTATAGAGGACCCAAGTAACATCTCGGAAATAGCTGTAAATCAGGAAATGGAAGGAAGGGAAGAACCCAGGGAAATTACAATCACCAGGGAAGTGGTATTGAGCAAATTTTTAGGTCTGCGGGCTGACAAATCCCCAGGTGCAGATGCACTTCACCCTAAGGCTTTGAAAGAAGTGGCTAGTGAGATAGATGAGGCAGTGGTTTTGATTTTCCAAAATTCCTTAGGTTCGGGGAAGGTTCCATTAGATTGGAAATTGGGAAATATAAATCCTTTATTCAAGAAAGGACAGAGACAGAAAGCAGGAAACTATAGGTCAGTTAGCCTAACATCTGTCATAGGGAAAATGTTAGAAGGTATTATTAAAGATGTTATAGTAGGGCACTTAGAAAAATTCAAGGCAATCAGGCAGTCAACATGGTTTTGTAAAGGGAAATCATGTTTAACCAATGTATTGGAGTTCTTTGAAGGAGTCACATGTGCTGTGGATTAAGAAGAACCGGTGGATGTACTGTACCTAGATTTCCAGAAGGCATTTGATAAAGTGCCACATCAAAGTTTATTGCAGAAAATAAAAGCTCATGGTGTAGGGCATATTGGCATGGATGGAAAATTGGTTAGCTAACAAGAAGCAGAGAGTTAGCATAAATGGGTCTTTTTCTGGTTGGCAGGATGTGATGAGTGGTGTGCCACAGGGGTCTGTGCTGCGGCCTCAACTTTTTACAATTTATATAAATGACTCGGATGAAGGGACTGAAGGAATTGTGGCTAAATTTGCTGACAACACAAAGATAGGTAGGAAAGTAAATTGTGAAGAAGATGTAAGTAGGCTACAAAGTGACATAAATAGTTTAAATGAGCAGGCAAAGATCTGGCAAATGGAGGCAAATGTGGGCAAATGTGAAATCATTCATTTTAGCAGGCAGAATAAAAAGGAAGATAATTATCTAAATGGCAAGAGATTGCAGAGCCCTGAGATTCAGAGGGATCTGGGCATCCTAGTGCATGAATCACAAAAGGTTGGTATGCAGGTACCGCAGGTAATTAGGAAAGCTAATAGAATTGTTATCATTTATTGTGAGGGGAATTGATTACAAAAGTAGGGAGGTTTTGCTTCAGTTGTACACAGCATTAGTAAGACCACATCTGGAGTATTGTGTACAGTACTGGTCTCCTTATTTAAAGAAAGATGTACATGCGTTAGAAGCAGTTCAGAAAGGGTTACTAGACCAATACCAGGAATGGGTGGGTTGTCTTATGAGGAAAGGCTGAACAGATTAGGCTTGTGTCCACTGGAATTTGGAAGAGTAAGAGTAATTGAAACCTTTAAGGTCCTGAGGGGTCTTGACAGGGTGGGTGTGGAGAGGATGTTTCCTCGTGTGGCAGGATCTAGAACTCAGGGTCACTGTTTAAAAATAAGGGGTCACTCATTTAAGACAAAGATGAGGAGAATTTTTTTCTCTCAGAGAATTGTGAGTATTTGGAACTCTCTTCCTCAAGAGGCGGTGGAAGCAGTCTTTGAATATTTTTAAGGCAGAGCTAGATATATTCTTGCTTAACAAGAGGGTGAAAGGTTATCGGGGGTAGGTAGGAATGTGGGGGTTCAGGTTACATTCAGATCAACCATGATCCTATTGAATGGCAGAGCAAGCTCGAGGGATCAAGCAGGCATACTCCTGCTCCTAATTCGTATGTTCGTGTGTATGTATGTTCGTATGTAACTGAAGACATTCAAGAAGTAGAAAGGGAAAAAAATCACAGGATCAAATGGAAACTATTGGATGCAGGTGTGGCCAATGGACATAAAACAAAAATCAAGTTAAAGACTGGTGCAGGATTCTCAATTCTGTCAGACACAGAAAAGGTTAAAACCATACTCCAGCCATCAACCATAAGACCAAACAGACCAGGAGGCATTCAACTGGAAGTCAAGGGACTGTTGACTGCTAATCTCCTGCACAAAAGAAGATAATTCACAGAAAATCTGCATGTGATTCACAATCAAGGAAGCTCACTGTTAAATTGAAAATCTTGCACACATCTACGACTCATCTTTAAAGGAGGTGAACTGGTAAACCTTCAGAAAACCAGACAGAAGATTTCCCCAAAAGAGCAGGTGAAAGAACTGGACAAATTTGAACAATCAGCCTAGACCAAGAAAAATTAGTGTCAGAAGTGCACGAATGTCAAAGGCTGCGTGAGAAATTAGGCTCTGCTAAGGAAAAACTGATCTACGTAGGGAACCAACTCTCACACACGGAGAATAAGTTTGCTAATGAAAAGCGAGAACTGGTGAGAATACTGGAGTATCGGTCACAGGAAGTAGAACACTTGAATAAGGACTTAAAACATCGAAATGGTAAAATTGTAGAATCAAATTTAACAAATAAAGACCTTCAATTAAAACTTGACAAAGTTCATAATCAGAAGTCTCTATTAAATATTGTGAAAAACACCTCGAAAAGGAAAAGGAATTGCTGGCGAATCAGACCAGTTGGCTGAATGCCGAATTAAAGATCGACAGTTGAATTGTCCCAGATTTGCACTGAGTGCAAAAACTAAGACGTTTTATCCGCCGGCTGCAATAGCGGCTTCTCATGGCATATCCCAATATCATCCCAAACCTGCTGCATTAATTATGCATTCCCGGGAAACGCGCTCTTTCTATGGTGGGCAGGCTCTCATTCGCCCGCCACACCATCTCCTTGCTGCTTCATCACACCGGGCACCATATTTAAAGTGCAGCTGTACACACACCTCAGCGCTTCCAGCCATGACAGCTGCATAGAAAACATGGCCTTGAAATTTGAGAGGACTGCAGACCCCAGGTTCAATGATGTGTAACTCGAGTGCCTTTTGGCTGTGATGTCCTCTACCCCCGCTCTGGCCAAAGGCTGGGCAGCAACATCACTAATCCGGCTCTGGAGGCGGTGGCAGTGGTGGTCAGTGCCAATGCCCTGCAAAAGAGGACAGTCACCCAGTGCCACAAGAGGATGAATAATCTCCTCCTTTCCACCAGGGTAAGTCACTCTTCTCATCACTCTCAACTCACACACTCACAAACCCATAGCACATCCATAGGGCCCTCACTCACTGCCAGTTAAAGTGACAACACCATTCACTCTCTCATGCTCACCATCATTGTCCTCTTTCCATCCATGGGACCACTCACCACCCACACAGGCCAAGCATACTTATTATCTGGCCTGGCAGTCTTCATGCTTACACTACCTCCACCTCTATTCATGCAGGACAAGCTGGCACACAACATGAGGGAGGGGTCGCAGAGCGGTGGAAGAATGCCTGAAATCAAGGTCCTCACAGACTTTGAAAACAGAGCCATCCAGCTGGATGGAGAGGATCTGGACCGGTCCTGTGCTGACGGTGAGGTCAGCTGTGCTCTACAAAGTGAGAATCCAGCAGGGCAACGCCCATCAGACAACCATTCTATGGGTGATGTGTCCTGTTTCATAGGCCACTACCTTGTACTAATTATCTCTCCTTGCTTTTTACAGGTACATCTGGGAAATTGCCAAGAGAGTCCATGATCCAGGGCCTCCAATCAAACCCCAAGGGTAACTCAGAAGAGGAATCTGCTGAAACGCTCCCTGAAGACCTACCACGGTTCTCAGCCACACCCTCCACCAGCACAGAGACACACACCTCGGTGGGACCTAGCTTTAGAGTAGCCTCAGGATCACAACCTGGTGGGCACATCACACTGTCTGATCCGCAGCAGGTGGTGACAGGGACTTCCCAGGTGTCTGGCACTTGGAGGAATGCTGGAGGCCAGAAATTTGCTGATTCTGAGTCAGATGATGAGCCTCTGGACTCGGTCATGACACAGTTGCTGGAGCTGCAAAGGCAAGCTCGGGAACATCAGGAGCGGATGTCCGCTGCACTCCTCAGATTGCAAACAGCAATGGAGGAGTCCATCCACCTTCGAGCTGAGGTGATAGTGCTGGCATGCCAAAGTACCGAGGTCAACACTGGCAGGATGGCGGCTGCCGTGGAGACCTTGGTCTAGAACATCACTCCTGCATCGCTGTGCGGGCTTAACTCCATCGCTGATGCCATAGTTGGCCTCCAACAGTGTGTATATGAGAGGGGTGCGGAGCAGCTCGATCTCACTCCAGCTACCCCTTCTCCTCAAGAGTCAGCCAGGCGCCCTCGGGCACCCATAGGGAGGAGGATCAGCAGGTGCAGCCCCCGGGGCCATTCATCCATGTGACTGTGGGAGTGTCCGGCCCATCCAAATCCTCTCCTCCTGTGATCGCAGCAGCTCCAGCTCCACCAGCCAAGGAGGGTGCCACTGCTACACAGCAGGACCCTGAAAGCAGGCCACGGTCCTCCAGATCTCAGCCTTCCAGTTAATGCCCACCAAGGTCATCACAGATAGGGTGTAGTAGTCAGCAGGCTGTCTCCACCTCCGCTGTGGATGTCCATGGAGCACCAAGATGTAGCGGCAGGGTTAGGAAGGTTAAGAAGATGTAACTCTTTCGAGTTATCAACAGATCGCATGTAACTCTTTCGAGTACATTCACAGTTCTTGGTTTCCGGGAGTGGGACATGAACCCACGACCTTCAGGTTCAAAGGCGAGGGTGCTATGAACTGAGCCACAGCTGACACCTAGTTGCACAGCCTGGGCATGGGTGTTAATCACTTGTACATAATGTTCACTATTGTAAATAAACTCCCAAGAATGTCTCCCTGCCTATGGCTCTTTGTTCTGATGAGCAATGTTCATGTCACACAGATGTGAAACCTTTCTGCACAAGATAAAGGCAGGTGTCTCAGACCAGTGCCTCTTCCCTGTGCTCTGTGCAGCCTTCAGACCAAAGTGATGGTCCAGCCTCACACTCCCTGGATGTTTAGTGATGCCTGCACATCAACGGTGCTTGTCATTGCTGCCAGAATGTAGTGAGCAGGCATCACAGAGTTCTTTCATTCTCTCTGTGTGCTCTCAGCACCTTTAAGGTGGGGCTGGCCCCCATCTCTTCAGCATCTGTGACCAGTGATGCTGTTGTCCTGAAGGGGTCAGGTGCTGTAGATGATCCACATTGCTGCCAATGTGCGTCACTAGTGAAGGGAGTGAATGTTTAAGGTGGCGAATGGGGTGCTGAAGCGGGCTGCTTTGTCCCAGATTGGAGCTCCAATCATCCAGGCAAGTGGAAAGTATTCCACTCCTGACTTGTGCCTCTTAAATGTTGGCTAGGCTCTGGGAGCCAGGAGTGAGTTAGTCAACCAGAGTTCCCTGCATCTGACCTGATTTAGTGGGCACAGTATTTATGGGCGGAATCATCCCAGATTTGCACTAAGTGTGGGAAAAAAGACGTTTTACCCGCTGGCTGCGATGGCAGCTTTTCGTAGCTTTGGCGCCGTATCGTCCCAATCCTGCCTCATTAATCATGTATTCCCGGGAAACACACAGGGTCACTGGCTGGCGGCCTCCAATTCGCCTGACATGCCGTCACCTCACCCCCTTCCTCACGCTGGTCGCCATATTGGAACTGCAGCCATGCGACAACTCTCAAGGACTGTTGCACAGAAGGCATGGCTGAAAGGCAAGAAGGCTGCAGCCTCCCATTTCAGTGATGTGTCCCTCAAGCACCTTTTGGATGCTGTGGAGGCCCGCCGTGATGTCCTCTACCCCCACTTTAGCTGCAGGAGGGGCAGCAACATAACCAATCTGGCTTGGGAGGTGGTGGCAGTGGTGGTCAGTGCCAACACTGCCCACAAGAGGTTGGCCATCCAGTGCAGAAAGAAGATGAATGATCTCATCTGTGCCACCAGGGTAAGTCAACCATCTTATCACTCTAAACTCACACTCACAAGCCCATCACACATTCACAGGCATCTCACTCATTGCCAGCTCAAAGAACATCACCACTCACTCCCTCACACAGACCCCCACATCTCCTTTAGGCTCATATCCTCTGGAGCTCAAGTCCTCGTCCTGCCCTTGGCTCCACTCACCACACAAACATTCCATGCAGTGCCATGTGTCCTGCTCACACTCTCATCTGTTTTCATGCAGGAGAAGCTGGCTCACAGCAGTAGGGAGAGGTCCCAGACTGGGGGGTGGAGTGGCCCATATTAGACCCCTCACTCACTTTGAGGAGGATGCCAGTCCTGACTGGTGAGGACATGGACTGTGTTGGTGGCGAACACCCACATGAGGATCCTGCACCACATCATCCCTTTCTCAGCGCAACTGTGAGTGCTTTCTCTCCTACTTTTGACTCTACTGCCATGCACTAATCACCTCTACTTTGGTTCACTGGGAGCTCTGCCAAGCGACCGACACCCTCAGCCAGCCAGTCCCTCAGCTCCATCCACATCCTCACTTCCAGCCAAGACAACACCTGCTCCACTCAGCCAGGAAGACCTGTTACAGCGTTTACCCACACCCTCCACCAGCACAGAGACACGCACCTCAGTAAGACTTAGATCTAGTGCAGGCACGCGTTCACAACCTGGTAGTCAGCGCATGGACACACATCCGCAGCAGAGGAAGACGGGTTCAGCCGAGCTACCCAGCACTCTGAGGACAATTGGGGAAGAGTCATCTGTGAGGTCTGAGTCAGATGACGAGCCTCTGGATTCAGCCCTCCAAGTCATCGTGGAAAGTCAGCAGAAGGTGGGGTAACATCACACAGAGCTGTTGGAAGTCCTCAACAGAGTGGCACTCGAGTTGGAGGAGTGTGTCCTGCTCTCTGATGAAGTGGTGCCCACATGTGCAAATATGGAGTTCTCCATCAGAAGGATGGTGGATGCCATGGAGACCCTGGTCCAGCAGAACGTGGAGATGCGCAGACCTGCACTCCATCGCAGTAGCCATGGGTGAGTTCCTGCAGTGGTAACGTGAGAGGGAAATGAGGCACCTCAATGTCACTCCAGGTACTCCTTCCCCTTAAGGTGTCAAGTCAGGGACCTCAGGCACCCGAGGGGAGGAGGGGCAGCAGCTGGACACCTCTGGGCCATCCACTCAGGAATCTCAGAGACTGTCCTCTCCCTCCAAGTCCCCTCAACATCATCCTCCATCATCACCGAGGGAACAGTTCTACAGGAGGACAGCCAAAGCAAGCCAGGCTCCCAAGGCCTTGGCTCTCCAGAGGTTGCACACTGAAGTCAGAGGCAACAGGGCCAGCTATTGCACAGGCTGTCTCCACCCTTGCTGCGGATGTCAGGGCAGCACCTAGAAGAAGTGGTAGGCCTAGAAAAGTTAAGAATTTCACATCACAAGCGGTTGCAAAGGTTAACATTTTGTCACTTTATAATCTGAAAATATATTCACTTTAACTGAGTAACATGTAATGGTGTCTTTCAGCTTCATTGGCAGGATTTGCAGGTCCTCCACTGTCCTTTCACCCATGTCCTTTCCCCCATCACCGTTGACCCCACTGGCATCACCTTCCCCTCCCCACTGTCACCTACCAGCCAGAACCCTTTTCTTTCCGGGATGTCCGGGTGAACGTGCACATCCCTACCTTCCTGAGAATCCCACCCCCATCCACATTGACCTCCCTGGCCTCCTCCTTCCCACACCCAGGGTCTGTGCCTGCCTCTGAGTGCCCACTAACCATCCTCACTGTCCCTTCTACCGTTACCTTCACACCCTCATCCTCCCACCCTTCCAGCTCACTCTGCCCTCTCTCATTCTCACCATTCCCTCCGACCACATCCGCCCCCATTTTGCTCTGCAGGAGGCAGTCATTGACTCCACAGAACCCTCTCTTGCACGTTCACCTGAACAACCCCGCCACCTTACTCCTTCCTCCACCCTAACCCCTTCAACCCGCGAACTCGTTCCTCCTTCACCACCCCCTCCCTCACTCCTCCCTCCTCCCTCTCCTGGTTCCTTCCTCCCCCTGGACTCCTTCCTCCCCCTGGACTCCTTCTCCCCTGCAAACTCCGCCCCCCACCCCCTCCAGTTCTGAACTCCTTCCCTTACACCTTCCTCCCCATTTGCCACATTCTCCCCATTACACCCTCATGCCCCCGTACTCCCTTGCCCCTCAACGCCGCCCCCCTGGGACCAACATTTCCCCCCACTCCCAACCTTACCACCCGCCCTCCTCACCAGCCACCCCCAACTCTCCTGGTAAACCTTCCTCTCCCAGTCAAACCTGGACCTTCCTCTCCCATCCCCCAGGTATACCTTCCTCTCCCACTCATAGCTGGACCTTCCTCTCCATTCTCTCGATGATCATCTGTAGCAAGCCATGGCCAAGACACTGATGTCCCGAAGCAGACTCTTAAGAGTGACCTTTCAGCCTCCGTGAGCTGCTTTGCAGTGGAGCCACGTCCATGAGAATCCACCCAGCATGCGATACATGTGTTCCTCCAGGGTCCGATTGCTGTAGGACTCCAGCATCTTCTGCTCCTCAGAAGTCCGCGATGTGAGCAAGGCCCTGAGAGTAAGTCCCAACTTCTGAACGTCAAATTTGTCATGTGTTCTGGGCCAACGTGTTTTCCCACCGACAGTGGGCAGTAAATTTGAAGTGGAGGGGGTGATTCTAGAGATCAGGGCTTATCATGATATGTAGATGTATTAAAATGAAGTTCCCAACATCTGGTGGCAGGAAGGGTGGCCCACCATTGACGAGTAGAGCAGACAATCGCAAATTTGTTTCACAATGTCGAGAAACGAAATTTTGGACTTCCTCCCCATATTGTCCACTCACGCCTGCCATGATACCCAACGCCAACGGGCATGGAAAAATCTACCATATGTGACTGGTTCAGTTAAGTTTCTGGCCAATTGTAACCCCTGCAGGATGTGGATAGTGGAGGATTCAGCAATGGCAACGTCGTTGAATGTCAAGGGGAGAAGGAATTAAGACATTTTATTCTTCATTTGATTACTAAGCTTCATTTAAACTTCTATTTTAGGTTCTCTTAGTTCATTGTGTCTATGTGTTTGCTTAATTGATCAACCATGGTGAACACAAAAACCACAGCTGAATGTACGTTTTCTAAATAATTACTCATTAGCACTGTCCGTTAATATTGTGACTAATTCAGAAACCTGCTCTGAAGTTTCATTATTCGAATGTGATAAATTTTACCGCCAGTTTTATAATTGATATTGAGTACAAGGTTCTACAAAATACACGACAGAAGTGAATGGTGAAAAGTACAGCAGAGATGTTCAATTCATGTTTGCAATATATGTATTCGCTCACTGGTTGGAGGGTTTGGTGAACTGCTGCAGCACGTTGTGGCTAGCTAAAGGTTTCCATTGGAAACGCCCTTTGATTTACACTGAAAATGTCCAGGAGTGGATTATAAACTTCTGTCAATGTACATAAGCAAAACAAAAATAGCATTTTACTTGTTCTACTCAATGAGACAGAAGGAAACCAATGCAATCCTGATTGACATGTACATAACTTCTAAACATTCAGACAAATAGTTAGCAGTGAGACCACCAGCAGTGAGAATGTTGAGAGGGTTAAACCAAGATGAGGGGCTGAGTAAATTGGGGGCGAATCATCCCAGATTTGCATTAAGGGTGGTAGCAGGCTTGAAAGAAGGAGTTTTACCCGCTGCCTGCAATGGCAGGTTTTCACGCTGTTTGGTCCCATTCCCAGCACAGCCCACCTCATTAATAATGCATTCACAGAAGGCATGCCAGGTCACTGGTGGAGTAACCTCTGATTTTCTCATCCAGTCGTCATCTCAGACCTTCAATGATCTGGGCGCCATATTTAAAGGGTGCCCCCGCACAGAGGTAGCACTCGCGAAGGGATCAAAAGCTGCTGGAAAGTCATGGCCGCTAAAGGGAGGAAACATGCTACCCCCAAATTTAGTGACGCCTTCCTCAGGCGCCTACTGGACATGGTGGAGGCCCGCTGTGAATTCCTCTGCCCCCACTCTGAGCAAAGACCAGCAAGCAAGGTCAACAATTTTTGTTTTTGTGCTAGGTCCTTTTGTCTTCCATCAATACTCAAAATGTATTGGGGAAATGGGGAAATGTTTTATGTCCCAGTAGCAAGTTCAAAATGAAGTTGGACAAAGGTAGCACTGCCAATGTCATTAGCTTTCCAGTGCTAGGAATCTACTTGTGTACACTGTTACTGCTCATACCATGCTACTGTTGTACAAAAAATGCACTATATTTTAACTCCTCATCATGACAGCTTGTGTTTTCCCTTTCAGCAGGAGGCATGGAACAATGCAAAGCCAGTAATACAGCATGAGAAGCGCAAGCAAAAATTGTTAATAGCTGCTTAGTGACCATGCCACCAGTAATGTCATTTTAAGGTGGCACAGGAATAGCGCTGCAGCACCATTTAATTTCCAAACTCCTTGCTCCAGAAATTCCTTTTCATTCCTAGGCCTCCAACTGTTAAGAAAATAAATCAGCAGCTACCTACACTCATGTGATTTTGGTGAGGTAGGGTCTGAAACGTGAAGTATGCAGATTGACCTGGTAGGAGCAAGTATGAACCTTGTGGATTCGTTTGGATAGGAGGGGTAAGGTACCACTTTGGATATAGTCCCAGGCAACATTTGGAAAAGTTATTGCCGCCATTTGGGAAAGGTAAGACACCCTTTGGTGTATGTCACGTTCCCTTTGGGATTGTTAAAAGAAGACATGATTGCACATAAAAAGTCCATAATGTCATTGGAACTGTCAAAGCCATCAAAGAACTGCCACAGCACAGAATTACATCATTGTTACAGTGCATAAGAAGGTCATTTCGTCCGTCATGTCTGCATCGGCTCTCCGAATGAGCATTTTACCTAGTGCCATTCTCCTGTCTTTTCTTTGTAACCCTGCACATTGTTTCTTTTCAAATAATCATCTAATTCTCTTTTAAATGCCTTGATTGAACCTGCCTCCACTGCACTCACAGACAATGCATTCCAGACCCTAACCACTCGCTGTTTGAAAATGGTTTTTCTCATATTACTTTTTCTTCTTTACCAATTACTTTAAAGCTGTGCCCTCTGGTTCTTGATCCTTCTGCCAATGGGAACAGTTTCCCCCTATCTACTCTGTCCAGGCCTGTCATAATGTTGATTACTTCTATCATATCTCCTCTCAGCCTTCTTTTATACAAAGAAAGGAATCCCAACATTTCCAATCGATCTTGATAAATGAAATTTCTCATCCCTGGAATCAGTTTTGTAGACCTCTTCAACACTCTCTCCAACATCTTCACATCCTTCCTAAAATGCACCACCCAGAACTGTACGCAATACTCCAGCTGAGGTCTTACTAGTGCTTATACAAACTCAGCATAAGCTCATGTACCAAATGCCCCTATTAATAAAGCCTAAGATACTATATGCTTTACTAACCATGCTCTCAACCTGTCCTGCCACCTTTAATGACTTATGTACATATGCACTCATATCCTTCTGCTCCTGCACCCCGTTTAGAGTATAACCCTTTATTTTATACTGTTTCTCCATGTTCTTCCTACCATAATGTATCACCTCATATTTCTCTGCATTGAACTTCATCTGCCAGCTTGTAAATATCCTTTTGAAGTACTATATTGTCCTCCTCAAAGTTTGGAATGCTTCCAAGTTTTGTATCATCTGCAAATTTTGAAATTGTTTCCAATATCTCAAGGTCTTGAACACTAGATCATTAATATAAATCAGGAAAAGCAAGAGTCCCAATACCGACCCCTGGGGAATTCGACTACAAACTTTCCTCCAGCCCAAAAAATATCCATTAACCATCACTCTATTTCCTGTCACTCAGCCAATCCCATATCCATGTTGCCATTGTCTCTTTATCCCATGAGCTATAACTTTTCTCACACGTCTGTTGTGTGGCACTTTATCAAATGCCTTTTGGAAATCCATGTATACCATATCAACAGCAGTGTCATCATCAACTCTCTTTGTTACCTCTTCGAAAAACTCCAGCAAGTTAGTTAAACACAATTTTCTCTTTAGAATTCCATGCTGGCATTCCTTAATTAACCCACATTTGTCCATGTGACTATTACTTCTGTCCCAAATTATGATTTTTAGAAGTTTCCCCATCACTGAAGTTAAACTGACTGGTCTGTAGTTGCTGGACTTATCCTTACCCACTTTTTTGAACAAGGATGTAATGTTTGCAATTCTCCAGTCCTCTGGCACCTCCCCTGAGTCTAGGAAGACTGGAAAATTATGGCCAGTGCCCCTGCAATTTCTACACTCACTTCGTTTCATGTGCTTGGATGCACCTCGTCTCGTCCCGGTTCCTTGTCAAATTTAAGTACCGACAGTCTATTCAACACTTCCTCCTTATCAATTTTGAACCCTTCTACTGACAGAGTTTTCTCATCTGTCACCATGGCCTGGGTAGTATCTCCCTCCTTGGTAAAGATGGATGCAAAGCATTGATTTAATACCTCAGCCATGGCCCCTTCATCCATGTGTAAATTCCCTTTTAGGTCCCTAATAGGTCCTACTCCTCCTTTAACCACCCTTTTACTATTTATATGTCTATAGAAGACTTTGGGATTCCCCTTCATGTTGGCTGCCAGTCTTTTCTCACCAAGGCTCCTTAGACAGCACCTTCCAAACCCATGACCACTACCACCTAGAACTACAAGGGCAGCAGATAGATGGGAACACTGCAACCTGGAAGTTCTCCTCAAGTCACTCACCATCCTGACTTGGAAATATATCACCGTTCCTTCACTGTTGCTGGGTCAAAATCCTGGAACTCCCTTCCTAATAGCACTGTAGGTGTACCTACACCACATGGACTGCAGCGGTTCAAGAAGGCAGCTCACCACAACCTTCTCAAGGGCAATTAGGGATGGGCAACAAATGCTGGCCCAGCCAGTGAAGCCCACATTCCTTGAATGAATGAAAAAAAATCCCTCTTCGCTTTTCTAATTTGCTTTTTCACCTCCCCTCTGAACTTTCTGCGTTCCTCTTGGCTCTGAATTTTCTATCTGACACCTGTCATAAGCACACTTTTTCTTTTTTATCTTAACTTCTATCTCCTTTTCCATCCAGGGATCTCTGGATTTGTTTGCTCTATCTTTCCCTTTCGATGGAATATACCTTGATGTTGTGCCCGAACCAATTCATTTTTGTTCAGCTACATTTTTTCCTGCCAATCTTTTGTTCCAGTCTACCTGGCCCAGCTCTGTCCTTGCCCCATCAAAGCTGGCTCTCGTCCAGTTAATTATCTTTAATCTGGATTGCCCATCACCCTTTTCTTCCATCATCCTAAAACTTACAATACAATGATCACTGTCTCCTAAATTTTCCCCCATTGACACTTGATCTACTTGGTCCACCTCATTTCCAAGAACCAGGTCCAACAGTGCATCTTTTTTTGTTGGATTGGACACATACTGCTGTAGAAGATTTTCCTGAACACAATCTAGGAACTTCTGCCCCTCTCCATCCTTTACACTACTACTGTCCCAGTCTACATTTGGGTAATTGAAATCACCCATTATAACTACTCTATAATACTTGCATCTCTCTATAATTTCCCTGCAGATTTGTTCTTTTATGTCCTTCTGACTGGTTGGCGGTCTATAGGCTACACTGAGCATCTTCAGGAATGAAAGGTGGCATCTATAGACCCTGGGTCTGGCTAGGCGCCCACCAACGGCGGCTTGCTGTGACTCTTCTGCGTGTGTGGGAGCCCCAGAATCCCCTTCTTCCTAAGTGTGCTGCTCCTCC
This sequence comes from Cetorhinus maximus, assembly GCF_964194155.1. Lineage (NCBI taxonomy): Eukaryota > Metazoa > Chordata > Chondrichthyes > Lamniformes > Cetorhinidae > Cetorhinus > Cetorhinus maximus. Next base: position 81,383,138 of record NC_135888.1, on the reverse strand, counting down.
CTCTGCACAGCCAGGCGCCTCTGTCACTCTCTTCTCCATCGCCTCTGTTCTTTGTATGCCTCGAGGCAGACAGCTAGGTCACCAGGCTCCATTCTCCTGATGTACTCCCCTGTAGGATGAAAAAGAGAGATGCGCGGGTTAGCATGGGTGTTCTAAGAACTTCTCTTTGTTAAGCCTGAAGGTCCCTTAATGCATCCCAGAGAGTGCTGACCACCATTTGGATAGCCAGAGTTTAATGCACCTGTCCTAGTCCCCAACCACCTCCGCCCCACTCCACCTGACCGATTGGCGGCAGCTTTGCCCAGTGGACTGCATGCTGTGTTCTCAGCTCAGGTGCAGGCATTCTCCTGACCCACACTGCAAGGCTGTGCTGTTAGCTTGAAGCATGGGGGAGACTGTTCCAAACCGGGATGATGACATTGCAAGGGGCTGTGAGTTCCTCCACCAGTTACTGCTCCACGGCCAGCTATAGCAAGGAGATTATACAACCTGCCCAGTTGTCCAACTGTTTTGCAGTCCACTAAAATGCTCATTACTTTGCAGTCTTTTCCCAAGGGGTGAAAAGCTCTGAAGCACTTGGTGGCACTTTCATGCCTCTGCATTGCTTGAGTGGGCAGATAAGCTTGAAGTGTGACTGCATGCATGTCAATGTGGCTGCATCTGAACTGTCTCAGCTACGGAGGGATGGTCATTTTATACAAGGTTTCCCTAATGCATTTCCGCTTCCCTCCCCCCACTGCCCCACATGTGCTTGTGCACTACCTTCAATGACAGGGCAGCGCTTGCCCCCTCCCAACGCGTCTCAACTGCAGGGCAGCCCTTGCCCCCACACCTTCAACGTGCCTCAGCCTTAAAGTCCAACAGGCGACTGGGCGACCGCTGCGCAACATTATTGTGTAATCACCTCTGAGTTCCTCTCAAAGTACAGCCCGACAAGTGCACACCTTATATTTACTGTTGTGAAACACGTCAGTGTGTTTTCCTGCTGGCGTGGGCAGATGATCCAACGGGGGAGGGGGGGATGAGTCTAGCAGGTTGGCCATGTAATGACATGCTGATGTATTACAATCAGGTTCCTGACGACCGATGGCAGGAAACGCGCAGCCTGCCATCGACGGGCTGAGTGGACGATCACAAACCGGTTTCAGGATGTTGTGAATCTGATTTTCGGCCTTTTCTTGATATTGTCCGCTGACGCCACCGAGTACACCCGAATCGCCAAGCACGCCCGACTCGCCGAGCATGCCCGACTCGCCGAGCACGTCCGACTCGCCGAGCACGCCCGACTCGCCGGGCACGTCCGACTCGCCGGGCACGCCCGACTCGCCGGGCACGTCCGACTCAGCGGGCACGCCCGACTCGCCGGGCACGCCCGACTCAATGGGCACGCCCGACTCGCCGAGCACGCCCGACTCAACGGGCACAGACGATTCTTCCCCAAGGCTGATAAACTGTTGCAACTTCATCCTGAAAAGAGCAAAGACATTCTTGAACTCTCTGTAGAGCCTCGTGCAGTCTACCTTGTAAATAGTTAGTATAATGGTCAATGAAAGATAGAGTTTTCTAAAAGTATCACCTCCAACATCGTCTTTAATTCCAGGTCCATGAATACCTCCTATAAGAACAAAACAACAACAGCAGAAGAAAGACAGAATTGGACTCATTTGAAAGACTCCCACCTCAAGGTAAAATAGGATGTACATGCTCACCAACACAGAGAACATTAAAAAAAACTTGAAGAAAAAATTAAATTCTAAATCAATTGTGTCTACTTCAGAAGTCACAGATTAGCACATACCACTGAAAACTTCTTTGAAAATCAACCCAAGGCACATTTGGTTTATTCAGGGATATGAAGAATACTGGATAATTTTAGCACCACTGTTAAATAGAGGTTGCATTGCATGCTAGCTTTCCAGCTGTCTCTCAGGCTAAATTCAGCCACAGCTAATCAAAGTGTACACTGAAAGCCAATTTAAATTAACATAATTATTCATGCAGTGGTACCAAATAAATTGTTTTTCTTTATCTCCTTTGCACTCACATCTGTGTTTAATCACCGTAAACTCCAATAGAACAGTGCAAGTAAAGTCTTGTCCTGTAAATACATATATTTAGCAATAATTAATTAATAACTTGCAGAAGCTGTGACAATACATTCCAAACATTTTTCATATTACAAGCTTTTCAAAAGTGACCAGAGGGATTAACTACATTTGGTATGTTAACTGTGTTAAATAGTTATTCCATGTCTCACAATTATCACTTATGAATAGTGGTGGTATCACTATAAATTTTGCAACTTCATAACCGTAATAACTCAAATATACTGTAACAATTGTAAATATATATTCCCATCCATTTACTCTTCCTGAAGTTAGCTTCTGCATTCTTTGTTGGACAGGTGGAGAATTCAGTCTCCTGACGTCAGACTGATACCCTGGGCATCTAGGTATGAAGTCCTTGGTATTGAGGCCTGGACCTCAATAGCAGTTGACCCTAGGCTATCACCCCTACCCCAGCAACCCGTTCTAGAGTGTTGCAACACCAGGCCTCCCTGCAGGCCTGCAGTTCACAAGAATGTAATAAAAAAAATGGAGGGTCCATCTCACTCCACAAAAATAAAATTGAACTTGTTTTTGCATCCCCTCCTGACCCCAGCAATCATGTGCACCATGTGAGCTCTACACAGTTCAGTCCGAAAATGGTATTTGAGTCCTATTGATGTAATGGGATCCAGACTTAAATATTTCAGTCAGTTGAGTGCTCTCATCAATCAGGCACTCAGACTATCTACAGTGACATAGTGACGTACATTTCCACAATGGTGGAAAGCGGGAGGTAATTTCTTACATTTTCATTTTTAGTCCATCTCTGATAGGAGGGTGGCGGAGGGGGTGCAAAATTTAGCCTACGGTCTTTTTCTTTGCTGCACTTTTCAGTCAATTGAATGGAATCTCTGCAAGTTTCAAAACTCAGAGGTTGTCAAATTCCCCCCACCACCACCCCCAGCCAAGTTTGTACTTGGCCCATAATAAAAACAGAAAATGATGGAAAAACTCAGCAGGTCTGGCAGCATCTGTGGAGTGAGGAACAGAGTTAACGTTTTGAGTCCATATCACTCTTCTTCAGAGTTGCCTCGTGTTGCACTCTACCGATCGGTTGAAAAAATATGCAGGGTGACCTGTTCCATCACCACAGCTGATGATGTTCTACAACTGACAACTCAACGATTATTGACTAAACAGTAAGTTAAATAATGGTAGTGACAGTGATGCCCACCTTATATGGTCAGTATTTAACTCTGGAAATTACACGGAGGGCGGGATTTTCCGGCCCCTCCCACCGGCGAGATCTTCCGTTTCCACTGAAGTCAACGGACATTTGAATGGCCCGCCACATCCCGTGCTGCGGGTCCTGCCATGGCAGGGCCGGAAAATTCCGGCAAGAGGGTTGGTGCAGGCTGCCAGTGGCATGGGATAAAACTCTGCATGTCTGATCTGATCACTCACAGGTCTGAGGCTCGAGCCCTGATCTACATTTGATTCGTCAATCTTAGCTATGATAGCAATAAAAGTACAACAATTAGACTTAATGTATTTGGCTATGTTGGAAAAAGTAAAGCATTTTTCTATTTCTGTTTGCTACTCAGCAACTCCTGTTGGAAGCACATATGTAAACATCAGGTGATCACAGGAATGGGCTCAGTTGCGATGCTTCCTTTAGTCAAGTAGGCTTTTGACCGTTATTATCTAGACTCACTAATGGCCGTTTCAGCAAGGGAGTATAGGTACTCATTCCTACCATCAGTGTTTCCAGCTAGTAGCATTTTTAAAGCTTTTTGCAACTTTGCTAGTTAATTTTCTAGCCTTGACATACATGTAGGCAGTACCAGAGACCACAGGACCCTAATCCACTGAAAAAGCAACATCTGGAGAAGCAACAAATGTAGAAAGCTAGCAGAATACAGATATATATTATATTACTGTTTGTTAATACAAGGATTGCATGAACATAGGATTGTTGTCGATATTTTCAATGTTGTGACCTTCTTATCAATTAACATGGCTTAGATCTGATTCAGTATTCGTGGCTCTGAGTCTTGGAAAGTATAGATTTGTCACTTCCTTTTCTGTTGTTTTGCACATATCTGGTTGTTGAGGCTGAAGAGTCAGATCTGACCTGCCAGGGATGGTAATTAGTATCTACACTCAAGGTTCAGGTTTCTATCTGATGACTACAAGCTGAACATAGAAGTTACACTTTGTCCCTTGCTGCTGCTATCCGTGAGAATGCTGAGTATACGCTGACTGTAACATATAGTCCTGAAATATCTTAAGTTACACAGTGACATATATACTTGGTGTGTCGGCCTGCGAAAGCAATCCCATGGGGAGAAATAAACATTGAAAGGCATCACACTAGATTTGACATAAACTTTCAGTGAAATAACAATGCAAATTCTATTTTGAAATTTTCTCATGCAATATTGCAAACAAACACACTGGGCCTTAGCAAGGCCTATGATAACAGATTATGGATAAATGAGGACATGGAGAAATAACAGGGACTCTCCATCATCTGCTCAATACCTTATATGCATTCTTAAAAACAAACTGCAGCACAATACTATGGAATGGTTATGTGCACAAGGTTATCATTACACCCCCATTGACATACTTCTCAGGAAACCGTTTTCTAAGTGATTTATATCGTGCAGTTTTTAACAAAAGAAAAATTCTGCTTTTGTCACTTCCAGTTTACCTGTGTACCCCAGATTCAACCCTGAAAGGTTAAGTGATTGACTTTAAGAAATAAATTCCTCTACGCAAAAATATGTATGAATGTCTTTTAATGTAAGGAAACAAAAACCTAATGAGATCACCTTGCTCTTTTTACAGACCTTCCCACACAATAGCAATGCAATGGCACTGAACAGCAGTAAACTGCATTGTGGCTTCGAATTTGTGGTTGTAATGATGGTGACACTATCAGCCTGTTCCTCCACAGGGTGCCCTGTTGCAATCTTTGCAGATTCAATTAGCCAGAATTAGCTATTTCACATGAACTTCAACGTTTTATGCACAATTCTCACTGTTAAAAACCATTGAAAAATTTCAGCTTTGTTAAATGAGATGTAACTTTTTTGACAGCATACTAAATTACAATTCCTGCTGAATAAGCTCTCTGGCTTTGAAAAACAGATTTTAGAGATCCAGGGTGGAATTTAATGCCCTCCACCAAGGTGAGTTTGGGGGTGGGGGAAGAGGGGGGTCATTTAATTGGGCTGGAGGGTGCAGAGTGGAGACTCCACCATCTTCCCACCTTTGCCCTGATTAAGTCCAAGGCTGAGGCTTGTGGACAGCCTTCCTGCCCAATGCAAACTGAAGCCCTTAAGGCAATTAATGCCTATTTAAGGTCCTCACCCGGCCACTGCTGCAGGGTTGTCACCTCATAGGGAGCCAAAGAAGCAAAACCCTGTCAGGTTTGCTTGGGCCTCCTGAAGAGGCGTCCTTCATTGTCATGCACTCAATGCCTTATCGAGGAACCCAGCAATGGGAAAGGAGGGACGCTGAGCCCTGCCCTTTCTTCCAAACCCTCTTCCCTCCCAGCCAGTAACCCGCTTCCCCTGACCCCCATTCCACCCTCACTCACCTGTGAGCTGATACCTTCGTTGATCCTGGGCCTCTGGTGGTTGCATTACCGGCAACCACCACTACTCCTTGTAGCACTTCCTGTAATGGAGAGCTGCCAGCCTCTGATTAGCTGGAAGCTCTTGGCAGGTGGGATTTCTGCTTCTGGGGTCCTTGATCATGGGGAAGGGCCCACCACTGGCCATTTAAGTTCCTGACTGTCGCTTAATATGGAGGACCCTTCCCAAAGGAGGTGACGTGGAGCTCTCGTTGACTCTCGAGCCAGAAGGCAAGACCCCCCTTGCCAAGATGAAACTTTTCTCCTGCTGTTTCCTTCCTCCATTCCATGATTAAAAATCCCGCAGATTTTCAAAATAATTAAAAACAAAACTTTATTGTGATATTTCAGTTTCTACCTTCATTCCATGTCTATGTTTCAATCTTTATTTTATTTTCTATAAAATAATAATAAAGTAAATTAAAATGCGGCTTTTAACCCCTGGTTTGCTGTGCGTGAGAATTCTTTGATCGGATTGGCTGCTCAGCCAGCTTGTTGGCTTCACTGTTTCTGAATGCCAGAATGAAATTGACATTGGATCGGGTGAAATTGACAATCTAGACCCTGCTAATGTTTTGTGTGCAGCTTCCTTCAAAATCAGCGGCTTGCATTGCCCCTTTTCCGCTGATCAGAAAATCAGGGCCAATAAATAGTAGCAGAATTAAAAGTGCCAGTTCAACAAAGTCTACATATGAAAACACAGCAATACAAAAAGACGACACAGGAAAGGTAACCATTTTTTAGATAAAAATCTGCAAACACATCAAATTTTGAAACATGCTTTGAAGTGGCTTTCAAAGAACACACTGATGGTGGTTAGAGGCCACTTTAAACAAGAAAGTTTTACTTAAAAGGTTGCTGAGCATTTCTGTACATCATTAAAGTGTAAAGGAAAATTAAACAATTTGATATTAAAAGCTTTTGCAATTTTCTTTCACAGTTTAAATAATAAAGTACTTTCTGTGACCAGGGGCATCAGTTGATTCTTGTGATCAAAACAGGATATCCTCGGGGTGACCATACTAAACTTTTATACTTATTTTTAATGTATGTAGCCAATTATGGAATGTTTCTGTTTTTGTTGGCACAAAACTACTTCTAAAAATAATTGGCACTTGTCTTACATTTTTCTTGACATATGAGTACAAGATGAAGGGTCAATATGCAGTTCTAGTGCAATAGAGCTAAATAAATGAACTGGCAGACACACCTACCTCGTTATTAACTCCAAGGGAAGTGGGGTGAGAGGAAGGGGTGCACATCATGCGCACAACTTGGAAGTACATTCAGCATGCCTGCCTGAGGCGTTTTAACACAGGCACCTCCTTATCATTTTACTTGCAATGTTGACATCGATTGTCTGGAAGTGAGTAATTGATGAGGGTTCACAAGATACAATCTCAACTCCAGTATTTAAAGGGCCAATCTAAAGATGAAATATGGAAGAGTTGGGAGTTGGTGGCAGGAGAGGAAAAATATTGATACCCGATTCAGGAAATTCAAAGGCTGCAGCCACTTTCATGAGACCTGCCTTGATGTATTGCTGGAAGCTGTGAAAAGCTGGAGGTAGATATTCATCCCTAGCAATGGGAAGAAGAAATCTTTTGCTGTCATAAAGAAGGCTTGGCTAGAGGTAACCCAAGATTGTGCCATGCTTCTGTATCCAGCGCAGGAAGTTCTTTGGTGGTGTAACCAGGTAGGGAAAGGTACGTACAGTTGCACATTCACCTATATCTTACTGTCATCCTCCTTCATCACCCCTCTCCTCCTCACTCTGCCTTGTCAAGCATGTTCCTTCAGATCACTTCTCACACGCAATTATCTTGCAAGTGTGCCCATCCTTCTGTATCTATGCAATTCCTCACATCTCCATCTATCCATCCACTACTGTCACTCACCCTTATCATTATGCAATCTTATTCCTCTCCCTGTCATTACCCATCACCCAATACACTTTACACATCGGATGAACACATTCCTTCACAGTCATTCATAGGTCTACGCCTTCCCCTGTTTTGCAGAAGAGAGTGCAATGTACAAGAGAGATAGTGAGAACAGAAGTTGAGATCTCATGATTAACAACTGCAGAGGAGGAAGTACTAGAAATCAATGGGACTGCTTGCCATAGGGAATGGCAAAATGTAACGTGTCATATAACACTCAGCCACATGGACTTGTTTTCAGCAGTGAGTGAAATTTGATCATCTTCTTAATTATAAGTTGCAACGTTCTTCCTGCTGGAGGGAAGACCACTGAGAAAGCAGTTGGAGATGTTTGGGTCTAGAACACTAGCATAAGAAACTCCTGCAGTGATGATCTGGGGCATCAAACATCAACTACCTTGGACACTAGCGTTACTTCCTCACTTCATATAAAGCCCTTTTGGTAAAGAAAAGGAAAATGGAGAATATACTAATGTCTGAAGTTACCAAAGCCAATGTTCAGATTAGAGGATCGCAGAATGCTCAGCAAAAAGAGATTCCATTCCAGAAGCTCACTGAACTTTATGGAAACAATGTAGGAGATTGAAGGTGAAAAGGTCAGCATGGGAATGGTAGGATGTGTTAGAGTTAATTTGCCTTAGCTCTATCCACCATAGAATACTGTGCTCAAAAAATACAGTGCAGATTGGAGGAACTTCTGCCTTAAATAGAAGGCATGTTTGAAGCCCTGGCTGAGGTAAGAGAACAATTTTTGTGTTACACAAAAGGTGCCAGAGGATGGACAGCTGGAAGCAGGATAGCAAAGGAATAAACATGTCTATTATAGTGAGGTCCCTCCCTCTGGAAAGCACAAAAGAAAGAAAAAGAGAACATGTGATTGGTGGTGGAATTGTATTTAGATGGTGGAAAACAATCTGGTGAAGGCAGAGGCTACATTCACTCCCTCCTCAAAATATCCACCCTTTCCCCATCTATCCTTGAAAATTATTGCTTCCCCAATCTCTCTTTCCTTTTGAATGTCCTTGAATGTGTTGTTGCCTCCCATGTCTGTGACAATCTTTCCCACAACTTTTTGTTTGAATCATTCTAACTAGGTTTTTACCCTTTCACAGATTTGAAATGGCCCTTCCAGAATCAAAAACTGCATTCTCTGTGACTATGACTGTGGTTGAGATTGTGACTGTGGTGCATTATCCATCCTCATCCTCCTCAACATCTCTGCAGACTTTGACATGGTCAGCCACAGTATCCTCCTTTAACTTCTGTCCTCTGCTGCCTGGTTCAGTGAGATTGCTCTTGCTTAGTTCCACTGTTAGCTATTTGAGTGTTGTCACAGCATCTCAAGAATGACTTTTTTTCTGGCCTCCAGATGCCTCTTGCCATCAGGAATGGCAAGCCTCCATTGCCTCTGGAATCCCATCGGGATTTATCTATCTTCTTCATCCACATGATGTCTTTTAGTAAAATCGTCCACAGACATGGGGTCGGATTTTTGTCTCCGAATAGAGGTGCAAATTGGGCCACGAAACACTGAAATTAGATTCATTTTGTTGCAAAAACAGTTTCCTTGGGCCTTCCTGACCTCACACCAGGAAAATTGTGTTTCCTCCTGCACATTATTTTCACGTACTGGTGTGGGCTTTGGAAGCCTTAAAAAATGAACCTCTTCAGTGAGTACATGGCCACTGGGAAAAGCCTGCTGATGAGTCAGAACGATTCTGAAAGTTCAGTGTAAAATGTTTAGACACATTCAAATGTTATTATTAGATGCTGTATTGTGGTATATATGTATTCTTAATGCAGTGGTTCATCATACTTCCTTTGATCTTAATAATAAAACCACCCAATAAGTCAGAAGACAGAACAAGTCACATGATCCCCTTCATTTACTCAAAATATAAAGCTACAGTCCCAAATATAATAATTTTTTAAACCTCATAATTGTAACAAGTATGAAAAGAAACTTGCAGGGGTATCAAAATCAAGCCTTTTTTTTTTACATAGGAAAAGAAAGGTGGTCAGGAGCAATGCGTGCACATTGAAAGCTAATAACAGCAATATTGTCACTGAACACAAAATTAACATTACAGAATTAACAGTAATGAAAAAAATAATAGCATGAAAGAATGACAAATCCCTGGTGATCGAGATGGGTTCCATCCCAGAATTTTAAAGGAAGTGGGTGAAAGAGTTGCAGGTATCCAAACTGTAATTCTCCCAAGTTCTATCAATTTGGGGGCCATTCCTTTAGATTGGAAAATTGTGCACATCACTCCGCTATTTAAGAGGTGAGACAGGGAAACCAGGAATTATAGACCAGATGCTCCAGCATCTGTTGTCAGGAAATTAATAGAGTCTATAATTGAGGATAGGATGACTGAACATCATGACAATTTTCAGCTAATCAGAGAGAACAACATGGTTTTGTAATGGGTGGGTCATGCCTGACAAGCCTGATTGAATTGTTTGAAGAGCTGCCTTCTTGGTGTTGACTTTGAGCAGCACTATCAGGAGATGGTGTTCCCTTGTGTCTGCTGCCCTTGTTCTTCGACGTGATAGTCGAGGTCAGGTTTGAAAGGTGCTATCACAGGAAGCTTGACGGGTTCCTGCACTGCATCTTGTAGATGATCCACATTGCTGCCAATGTGCATCAGTGGTGAAGGGAGTGAATGTTTAAGGTGGCGAATGGGGTGCTGAAGCGGGCTGCTTTGTCCCAGATTGGAGCTCCAATCATCCAGGCAAGTGGAAAGTATTCCACTCCTGACTTGTGCCTCTTAAATGTTGGCTAGGCTCTGGGAGTCAGGAGTGAGTTAGTCAACACAGAGTTCCCTGCATCTGACCTGATTTAGTAGGCACAGTATTTATGGGCGGAATCAACCCAGATTTGCACTAAGTGTGGGAAAAAAGACATTTTACCCACAGGTTGTGATGGCAGCTTTTTGCGCCGTATCGTCCCAATCCCGCCTCATTAATCATGTATTCCCGGAAAACACACAGGGTCACTGACGGGCGGCCTCCAATTCGCCAGACATGTGGTCACCTCACCCCCTTCCTCACGCTGGCCGCCATATTGGAACTGCAGCCATGCGACAACTCTCAAGGACTGTTGCACAGAAGGCATGGCTGAAAGGCAAGAAGGCTGCAGCCTCCCATTTCAGTGATGTGTCCCTCAAGCACCTTTTGGATGCTGTGGAGGCCCGCCGTGATGTCCTCTACCCCCACTTTAGCTGCAGGAGGGGCAGCAACATAACCAATCTGGCTTGGGAGGTGGTGGCAGTGGTGGTCAGTGCCAACACTGCCCACAAGAGGTTGGCCATCCAGTGCAGAAAGAAGATGAATGATCTCATCTGTGCCACCAGGGTAAGTCAACCATCTTATCACTCTAAACTCACACTCACAAGCTCATCACACATTCACAGACATCTCACTCATTGCCAGCTCAAAGAACATCACCACTCACTCCCTCACACAGACCCCCACATCTCCTTTAGGCTCATATCCTCTGGAGCTCAAGTCCTCGTCCTGCCCTTGGCTCCACTCACCACACAAACATTCCATGCAGTGCCATGTGTCCTGCTCACACTCTCATCTGTTTTCATGCAGGAGAAGCTGGCTCACAGCAGTAAGGAGAGGTCCCAGACTGGGGGGTGGAGTGGCCCATATTAGACCCTTCACTCACTTTGAGGAGGGTGCCATCGCACTGACTGGTGAGGACATGGACTGTGTTGGTGGCGAACACCCACATGAGGATCCTGCACCACATCATCCCTTTCTCAGCGCAACTGTGAGTGCTTTCTCTCCTGCTTTTGACTCTACTGCCATGCACGAATCACCTCTACTTTGGTTCACTGGGAGCTCTGCCAAGCGACCGAGACCCTCAGCCAGCCAGTCCCTCAGCTCCATCCACATCATCACTTCCAGCCAAGACGACACCTGCACCATTGAAGAGCTGGAAATAAGCAGCCTGGAAGACCTGTCACAGCGCTTACCCACACCCTCCACCAGCGCAGAGACACACACCTCAGTAAGACTTAGATCTAGTGCAGGCTCGGGTTCACAACCTGGTGGTCACCGCATGGACACACGTCCGCAGCAGAGGGAGGTGGGTTCAGCCGAGCTACCCAGCACTCTGAGGACAATTGGGGAAGAGTCATCTGTGAGGTCCGAGTCAGATAACGAGCCTCTGGATTCGGCCCTCCAAGTCATCGTGGAAAGTCAGCAGAAGGTGGGGTAACATCACACAGAGCTGTTGGACGTCCTCAACAGAGTGGCACTCAAGTTGGAGGAGTGCATCCTGCTCTCTGATGAAGTGGTGCCCATATGTGCAAGTATGCAGGTTTCCATCGGAAGGATGGTGGATGCCATGGAGACCCTGGTCCAGCAGAACGTGGAGATGCGCAGACCTGCACTCCATCGGAGTAGCCATTGGTGAGTTCCTGCAGTGGCAACGTGAGAGGGAAATGAGGCACCTCAATGTCACTCCAGGTACTCCTTCCCCTTAAGGAGTCAAGCCGGAGACCTCAGGCACCAGAGGGGAGGAGGGGCAGCAGCTGGACACCCCTGGGCCATCCACTCAGGAATCTCAGAGACTGTCCTCTCCCTCCAAGTCCCCTCAACATCATCGTCTGTCACCACCGAGGGAGCAGTTCTACAGGAGGACAGCCAAAGCAAGCCAGGCTCCCAAGGCCTTGGCTCTCCAGAGGATGCACACTGAACTCATCAGAGGCAACAGGGCCAGCCATTGCACAGGTTGTCTCCACCCTTGCTGCGGATGTCAGGGCAGCACCTAGAAGAAGTGGTGGGCCTAGAAAAGTTAAGAATTTCACATCACAAGCGGTTGCACAGGTGAGCATTTTGTCACTTTATAATCTGAAAATATATTCACTTTAACTGAATAACATGTAATGGTGTCTTTCAGCTTCATTGGCAGAATTTGCAAGTCCTCCCCTGTCCTTTCACCCATGTCCTTTCCCCCATCACCGTTGACCCCACTGGCATCACCTTCCCCTCCCCACTGTCACCTACCAGCCAGAACCCTTTTCTTTCCGGGATGTCCAGGTGAACGTGCACATCCCTACCTACCTGAGAATCCCACCCCCATCCACATTGACCTCCCTGGCCTCCTTCTTCCCACACCCAGGCTCTGTGCCTGCCTCTGAGTGCCCACCAACCATCCTCACTGTCCCTTCTACCGTTACCTTCACACCCTCATCCTCCCACCCTTCCGGCTCACTCTGCCCTCTCTCATTCTCACCATTCCCTCCTACCACATCCGCCCTCATTTTGCTCTGCAGGAGGCAGTCATTGACTCCACAGAACGCTCTCTGGCAAGTTCATCTGAACAACCCCGCCACCTTACTCCTTCCTCCACCCTAACTCCTTCCCCCGCGAACTCATTCCTCCTTCACCACCCCCTCCCTCACTCCTCCCTCTCCTGGTTCCTTCCTACCCCTGGACTCCCTCCCCCTGGACTCCTTCTCCCCTGCAAACTCCTCCCCACCACCCCCCCACCCAACTCTGAACTCCTTCCCTTACACCTTCCTCACCATTTGCCACATTCTCCCCATTACACCCTCCTGCCCCCGTACTCCCTTGCCCCTCAACGCCGCCCCCCCCCGTCACTATCATTTCCCCCCACTCCCAACCTTACCACCACCCCCTCTCCACCGCCCACCCCCAACTCTCCTGGTAAACCTTCCTCTCCCAGTCAAACCTGGACCTTCATCTCCCACTCTCCCCAGGTACACCTTCCTCTCCCACTCATAGCTGGACCTTCCTCTCCACTCCCTCAATGATCATCTGTAGCAAGTCATGGCCAAGACACTGATGTCCCGAAGCAGACTCTTAAGAGTGACCTTTCAGCCTCCGTGAGCTGCTTCGCAGTGGAGCAATGTCCAAGAGAATCCACCCAGCATGCGATACATGTGTTCCTCCAGGGTCGAATTGCTGTAGGACTCCAGCATCTTCTGCTCCTCGGAAGTCCGTGATGTGAGCAAGGCCCTGACAGTAAGTCCCAACTTCTGAACGTCTATTTTGTCATGTGTTCTGGGCCAACGTGTTTTCCCACCGACAGTTGGCAGTAAATTTGAAGTGGAGGGGGTGATACTAGAGATCAGGGCTTATCATGATATGTAGATGTATTAAAATGAAGTTCCCAACATCTGGTGGCAGGAAGGGTGGCCCACCATTGACGAGCAGAGCAGACAATCACAAATTTGTTTCACAATGTCGTGAAAAGAATTTTTGGCCTTCCTCCCCATATTGTCCACTCACGCCTGCCATGATACCCAATGCCAACGGGCACGGAAAAATCCGCCATATATGACTGGTTCAGTTCAGTTTCTGGCCAATTGTAACCCCTGCAGGATGTTGATAGTGGAGGATTCAGCAATGGCAACGTCGTTGAATGTCAAGGGGAGAAGGAATTAAGACATTTTATTCTTCATTTGATTACTAAGCTTCATTTAAACTTCTATTTTAGGTTCTCTTAGTTCATTGTGTCTATGTGTTTGCTTAATTGATCAACCATGGTGAACACAAAAACCACAGCTGAAGTACATTTTCTAAATAATTACTCATTAGCACTGTCCGTTAATATTGTGACTAATTCAGAAACCTGCTCTGAAGTTTCATTATTCGAATGTGATAAATTTTACCGCCAGTTTTATAACTGATAATGAGTACAACGTTGTACAAAATTCACGACACAATTGAATGGTGAAAAGTACAGCAGAGATGTTCAGTTCATGTTTGCAATATATATATTCGCTCACTGGTCGGAGGGTTTGGTGAACTGCTGCAGCACATTGTGGCTAGCTAAAGGTTTCCATTGGAAACGCCCTTTGATTTACACTGAAAATGTCCAGGGGTGGATTATAAACTTCTGTCAATGTACATAAGCAAAACAAAAATAGCATTTTACTTGTTCTACTCAATGAGACAGAAGGAAACCAATGCAATCCTGATTGACATGTACATAACTTCTAAACATTCAGACAAATAGTTAGCAGTGAGACCACCAGCAGTAAGAATGTTGAGAGGGTTAAACCAAGATGAGGGGCTGAGCAAATTGGGGGCGAATCATCCCAGATTTGCATTAAGGGTGGTAGCAGGCTTGAAAGAAGGAGTTTTACCCGCTGCCTGCAAAGGCAGGTTTTCACGCTGTTTGGTCCCATTCCCAGCACAGCCCACCTCATTAATAATGCATTCACAGAAGGCATGCCAGGTCACTGGTGGAGTAACCTCTGATTTTCTCATCCAGTCGTCATCTCAGACCTTCAATGATCTGGGCGCCATATTTAAAGGGTGCCCCCGCACAGAGGTAGCACTCGCGAAGGGATCAAAAGCTGCTGGAAAGTCATGGCCGCTAAAGGGAGGAAACATGCTACCCCCAAATTTAGTGACGCCTTCCTCAGGCGCCTACTGGACATGGTGGAGGCCCGCTGTGAATTCCTCTGCCCCCACTCTGAGCAAAGACCAGCAAGCAAGGTCAACAATTTTTGTTTTTGTGCTAGGTCCTTTTGTCTTCCATCAATACTCAAAATGTATTGGGGAAATGGGGAAATGTTTTATGTCCCAGTAGCAAGTTCAAAATGAAGTTGGACAAAGCTAGTAGATGCAGCACTGCCAATGTCATTAGCTTTCCAGTGCTAGGAATCTACTTGTGTACACTGTTACTGCTCATACCATGCTACTGTTGTACAAAAAATGCACTATATTTTAACTCCTCATCATGACAGCTTGTGTTTTCCCTTTCAGCAGGAGGCATGGAACAATGCAAAGCCAGTAATACTGCATGAGAAATGCAAGCAAAAATTGTTAATAGCTGCTTAGTGACCATGCCACCAGTAATGTCATTTTAAGGTGGCACAGGAATAGCGCTGCAGCACCATTTAATTTCCAAACTCCTTGCTCCAGAAATTCCTTTTCATTCCTAGGCCTCCAACTATTAAGAAAATAAATCAGCAGCTACCTACACTCATGTGATTTTGGTGAGGTAGGGTCTGAAACGTGAAGTATGCAGATTGACCTGGTAGGAGCAAGTATGAACCTTGTGGATTCGTTTGGATAGGAGGGGTAAGGTACCACTTTGGATATAGTCCCAGGCAACAATTGGAAAAGTTATTGCCGCCATTTGGGAAAGGTAAGACACCCTTTGGTGTATGTCATGTTCCCTTTGGGATTGTTAAAAGAAGACATGATTGCTCATAAAAAGTCCATAATGTCATTGGAACTGTCAAAGCCATCAAAGAACTGCCACAGCACAGAATTACATCATTGTTACAGTGCATAAGAAGGTCATTTCGTCCGTCATGTCTGCATCGGCTCTCCGAATGAGCATTTTACCTAGTGCCATTCTCCTGTCTTTTCTCTGTAACCGTGCACATTGTTTCTTTTCAAATAATCATCTAATTCTCTTTTAAATGCCTTGATTGAACCTGCCTCCACTGCACTCTCAGGCAATGCATTGCAGACCCTAACCACTCGCTGTTTGAAAATGGTTTTTCTCATATTACTTTTGCTTCTTTACCAATTACTTTAAAGCTGTGCCCTCTGGTTCTTGATCCTTCTGCCAATGGGAACAGTTTCCCCCTATCTACTCTGTCCAGGCCTGTCATAATGTTGATTACTTCTATCATATCTCCTCTCAGACTTCTTTTATACAAAGAAAAGAGTCCCAACATTTCCAATCGATCTTGATAAATGAAATTTCTCATCCCTGGAATCAGTTTTGTAGACCTCTTCAACATTCTCTCCAACATCTTCACATCCTTCCTGAAATGCGGCACCCAGAACTGTACGCAATACTCCAGCTGAGGTCTTACTAGTGCTTATACAAACTCAGCATAAACTCCTTGCTCTTGTACTCTATGCCCCTATTAATAAAGCCTAAGACCGTATGCTTTACTGACCACGCTCTCAACCTGTCCTGCCACCTTTAATGACTTATGTACATATGCACTCATATCCTTCTGATCCTGCACCCGCTTTAGAGTATAACCCTTTATTTTATACTGTTTCTCCATGTTCTTCCTACCAAAATGTATCACCTCATATTTCTCTGCATTGAACTTCATCTGCCAGCTTGTAAATATCTGTTTGAAGTACTATATTGTCCTCCTCAAAGTTTGCAATGCTTCCAAGTTTTGTATCATCTGCAAATTTTGAAATTGTTTCCTATATATCAAGGTATAGAACACTAGATCATTAATATAAATCAGGAAAAGCAAGGGTCCCAATACCGACCCCTGAGGAATTCAACTACAAACTTGCCTCCAGCCTAAAAAATATCCATTAACCATCACTCTATTTCCTGTACTCAGCCAATCCCATATCCATGTTGCCGTTGTCTCTTTATTCCATGAGCTATAACTTTTCTCACAAGTCTGTTGTGTGGCACTTTATCAAATACCTTTTGGAAATTCATGTATACCATATCAACAGCAGTGTCATCATCAACTCTCTTTGTTACCTCTTCGAAAAACTCCAGCAAGTTAGTTTATCACAATTTTCTCTTAAGAATTCCATGCTGGTATTCCTTAATTAACCCACATTTTTCCATGTGACTATTACTTCTGTCCCAAATTATGATTTCTAGAAGTTTCCCCATCATCGAAGTTAAACTGACTGGTCTGTAGTTTCTGGACTTACCCTTACCCACTATTTTGAACAAGGGTGTAATGTTTGCAATTTCCCACTCCTCTGGTACCATCCCTGAGTCTAGGAAAAATTATAGCCAGTGCCTCTGCAATTTCCATTCCCTCTTCCATCAGTATCCTTGGATGCATCTCATCTTGTCCCGGTGCTTTGTCAACTTTAAGCACATATAGCCTATCCAATAACTCCTCCTTATCAATTTTAAACCCTTCTAATGTCTGAATTCCCTCCTCTTTCACCATGGCCTGGTAGTGTCATCTTCTTTGATAAACACAGGTGCAAAGTGTTCATTTAGTACCTCAGCCATGTCCCCTGCCTCCACATAGAGGCTATAAAGGACCATGAGGATGAATGGGGCATAGGTTGGCATAAGGGAAATGTGTGGCCCTTGGGGTGTGTAGAAGGGCATAGGGTGGCATGGGGGTATGAGGGGCTATGGGTGTGGGTAGAGGGTCATAGGCTGGAATGGAAGGTATGAGGGCCATGAGGGTCATAGGCTGGAATCGAAGGACTGAGGGCATGAGGTGGCAGAGGGTGGCATGGGTGGGACATGTGGAGTTTGTGGGGTGGTGGGGGGGGGTAAGAGGTGAGGGTTGGAAGGCTATTTTTTTGTTTTAATCATTTTTTTAATAACTTCAACAAAGCACCAGAGCACAGAGGCAGGTATTCTGCCCAGCCCAACTCCGCACGTGGCAGCCTCCGCACTCACTCTGTGGGCAGCGGGTGTCACATCTAATTCAGCCCGCCCCCGCTCAAAAGAAAATTGGATCTTCTGGACCTCTTCTTTCCAGGTTGGACTGGCAGAGCCAGGATATACCCTGTCTCAGGAGCGAAAATCCGAGCCTAAGTCTGCCCTCTCAGATGGATGTAAAAGAATTCAATGCACCATTCAAAGAAGAGTGAGAAGTTTTCCTGGTGTCTTGGCCAACGTCCATCTTTCAACTAACATCACTAAATGGACTATCTGGTCATTTGTTTTAACTGCTGTGTCCGGGCCTCGCTGTGCATAACTTGGCTGCTGCATTTGACTGATTTACAATTGTGATTGCACTTTAAAAAAAACACTCAGTTGTGAAGTACTTTTGAGATATTCTGAAGTTGTGGAAAGAATTATAAAAAGGAAAGTTCTTTTTTTCTCTCATTGAGTTCTTGTGAATATCGCAAGCAATATTTAGTCATGTACATGTTGCGAAATAATGCATGACATATCACAGAGGAAAAATGTTTGTATGTGTGCCTTAAATAAGAAAATAAATGGGAAAACAAGTATCAAGTATTTCCTTCACACCCAACAAGTGAATCACAATCCTATTGCAGGATCTGAAGGGTTTACTTAAACTGGAATTCATTCACATTAATTCTCAATTCAACCTTTTTCCGTAAAAGAGGGTCAGAAAGAACAGGACAAGGGACTGGGTGGTGCAATGTATGTCTTTTCACCTCTGGGTCCTGAGTTCAAATCTAACCCAGACAGAAAGTCTGGTCTCTCTGATAAATGTTAAATGTGCTTTCTATTTCTGAACTTCTTTGGAGGTTATCCAAAATGGCAGCATCAATAAAGCTCATGGAGTTTTCACGGCATTGAACGCATGTAACTACACCAAACTTAAATTGTAGCTCATTTTAAAACTCTTTTATTATACCAGAATGAAGAGTTTTCAGGTGGAGGTGACTCATCCATTTGATGATTATTAAAAGCAATAACTGTTAATACAAAATTTATTTCAGAATTTTCCAAAGATTGGTCTTGACCACGTGAATCCATTATTAGCAAAAAAAACCTACAAGACATGCAAACTGCTTTCAACATTTTCAATCCAAGTTAAATTCATCCTGTATTTATTTGTGGATTTTTCTCTCCCTTCTTGTAATTATACAACAATGTACCTTCAAATCGTTAAGTGAAATGACTGATTAATATTAATGTTAATCATCTCATAGTGAGCACCAATTCAAAGTCCAAAACTGACATCCAATTAGCCACAATTGGTCATCGTTTGGCAATCCCAGCAGAAAGATTATATTGGTGCATTAGGGTATCTCTGAAACTAGAAGTCAGGTGGTTTCACTTATGGAATGCCTGCAATGGAAATGCTTAGTGATATCAATTAAAATAAAAACAAATAACCCATTCTCCAGAGCTGTCATTTTGGTTAGCTATGTAGGTGGCTTGTGCATTGGATCATCTAGAGGAACTGTGCATATCAGGGAATTATGTGGATTGAAACACACACCATAGGGAAGAAACAGTAAAAACTGGAAATAAGAGTACCGGTCCGAACTGTCTTGTATACCTTAAAATGGAATGACAGTTCGAACCAGTACTCTTGTTTCCCAGATTTCATTCAGCCTTTCTTTGTATTTAAATTAGTGGAAAGAAAATGGGGCAAGTTCCAGCTCAATTCATTTTCCAACATTCACTGTACCCAGATGTGTCCTAGAGCACAGATTCAGGAAAACTAACCACCCACCCACCCTCCCAGTGCCCCCTGCCCCCATCCCTCTTATTTTTCCTTGCAATCAATCCCAATCATAGCACAATGGAAGGGATGACTAATTGTCTGTCCAGTGTTCCTCTTTTAGTATGAAAGCTAATCATATGAGTCTGCAGACGGGGCAAATCATTCGGGTTACAATGGCCAGAATTACTGATGCTTTAGAGCTTACCAAACAATGTATCTTGACTCCAGAGTTATTTCCAAATACCATCTTACAAATAGATACCATCGCAAAATTTCTGTAATGCCCATCCATCAGAAAATAAAATGTTAAGATGAACACAGCAAAGCCAGCAGGAAAAATTCCTGCAAGAAAGTGCCTTTAAATCTCTGTGTTCAATTGCAGACACTTCATTATAGTTTATCATTTCGCATGCAAAGGGTATGTCAGTATGTTTGATTTAACATGGCTGTTTAGTAATAAAATACAAGAAATTGACTTTTCTTAGCTCTTTATAACTTACAAAAATGTGTTTTAAATTGCAAAAACAAAGGTTACCATGAAAGCTATCAGATAAGATTGTGATTTATTGAAGCATGATGTACATCTTCAAAAACATATGAGAAATTTGCCATGCATGAAGCTGATACTTTATATGGTTTTTTACATTATGAAGGTTTAATACTTTTATTTATAACAGTAAGTCTGCTTCTGCAAATACAACTCAGGTAAACAGTACAAATTTGGGACCATTTCAGATCACATCAGATTGACTAATTCAATTAAATTTCTCATCAAGATGGTTTTAATAGACATGTGTTAAACTGGGAGACAGCCACATTCAGCAAGGAATAGTTCATGCAAATTTAGGAAAGCAATGGTTCTGAATACTTGCCATGCAAACTACCTCAGTGACACTTGAAATGTAATCCTTTTATGTCATGAAACACCCTCTTAAAATATTGTGTTATTTTTATAAAGAAATTAGTGTACCATTGAACTACAGTAAAGAATGAAAAGCAATCTAATAGAGAAAGATTGATTGACCTCCTCCACATGATTCTAGTCCAATTGGATGAAGCTTAACTAATATGTAACCATATATTTGCATATTTTAACCACCTAATTAATATTGTGTAGCACCAAGGTCAGAAAGTAATTTCTGTAAAGATTTGCATCCTAAGGATAGAATTGTGCATCACAATATTCACCTCAGAGGAGGAGAGGGACAAAATTTCTCCAATTTTTTAGCTGCACATTACTAACTGTCTACTGCTATTAAGTGTGAGTTGGCAATGATGAACACAGTTTTAGTGCCTAAGACAGAAATAACATTATTAAATGTAATTTTCAGGAGCAACCTACTTTCCTTAAGTACTAATTAGTTTTGGCATGACCTTCCAGACTGATAATGAGCCAAAATTAGGTTTAACTTCTAGGAGAATATATGATCATGGAAAACACAACTCATACCAGTAAGAGTTATTCAAGGCATTAGGTTACCAGGGAGCATCAATGAGTTATGCCTGGCAGCTCGGCTGACTTTGATAACAGATTGTGTGTCTAAGTTCTGCCAAAAGACATCTATAGTTTCATGCACCTTTAATGTTTAAGTTAAAAGTTTGGTGGCAGCCAATAGTTCCTGATCCAACCTAACAGTGATTTTTGCAATACTAGAAGAATGAAGTAGGTTAATCTACTCATGCAAACATGCAAGTAAGCAGTTTAACAATGGACCCAAATCTCCACTCCTCCACAGATTAATATGAATCCTGTGGAAAATTTCAGTTTCTTCATATTTGTTTATATTACAATAAATTGTATATGATCTGCTGTCAGGAAAATTAATGATGTGTAGTGAATGAACAAAATAAAAATCCAGAAGTTATTTTACACTCTTGTAGTACAGCCCCTTGTATAGTCATGGCCCATTCAAAACAGTCTGAATATGTGTAAATTTAAGCCAAAATACCAGAATTTCACTCCTGAGCCTGGTAGTGGGAGTTGGGAAATCTCCCAGCTTGCTGCGCTCATCTCAAGATAAGCTCACTTGAATGGCATGATCTTTGCTCCTAGGGGCATTGGTGCAGGATGGAGTAGGGCCCGCTTTCCCCGGATGTAGAACGGAAGCAGCCACAGGGGCTGCCGAGAGCTGAAGTGGGCTCTTTAAAAGGCCTGCTTTGGTTCTCTGGGACCTCATCCCAGTTATTTTGTTAAACATTAGGGCCTCTAGCCCTCACCTCTCACGCTTCCTCACACCCCCACCCACTGTCCATGCCCCTTCCATGCCAACCCATGCCCCCCACCCACCCCATGGCCTCTTATAGCTCCAATGCCAACTTAATGCCAACTCATGCCAGCCCATGCCCCCTTACACCGTCCATGCCAACTCACCATTATCCACCTGGGGCAATGTTGAGATGAAACAAAATAAAGGTCTAGATATCTATTACAGCTTTGACTATGTAAAAAAAAAAATTCCCATCCATGAAACCCATTCAAAACATTTAAATCCTCTCACATCCCCTTAACCCCTTATAAAAACAAACCCCATATCAATTCTGCTAATCCTTCAATAAACTCTTTGAACTGTCAATAAAACTGTGAGCTTAAGATTCCCAAATGAGATGTTAGTTTGTGGAAAGCAGCCAAACATGAATAGAGACATAATGATAGCCCTTGGAGTAATGCCTACAACAGTCATTCTAACTGCTAAAAAAGATTTTTTTCAACTCGCACTAACACCGGCAGCCTTTTTAAATTTAAAGCTTGAGCATTTTCACCTCTCACTGACATATGCAGACTGTTTTTTAAACTTTTAAAGAGCTGGGGATTTAAGTAACTTCACAGCTTGACAGTTCTACCGACTGTATCCCCGCTTCAAGAGCATTCAAGAGCAATTTTAACAATTTGTAACTCCCACACTACCAGTTAAGGCCCTTGTTACAGCAAAAATGGGGCCTGTTTGAACTCAGCATGGACTCTGTCCCTTTCCTCTGCAGTTGAAAATGGGATCCATCAGATATGGGGGCAGGACTTTTGGATCCAAGTCATTTTTAAAGAATACATCATCCCAATAATTTTCTGATAAGTTCAATGTTCTAACGAACCTCTTTGACCGAGCATTTGGTTTCCTGCCCTAACATCCTTATATGGGTCAGTGTCACATTTTGCCTGATTATGCCACTGCGAAGAACCTTGGAACGTTCCACTATGTTAAAGGTACTAACTAAATGCAAGATGTTGTTATTGAAATTTTAAATAATTCCACACGTCTTAATTCTGAATTTCAACAGAAGTGCTCACACTTTTGGCCATGGGTATTTCTCCCTTTAAAACAGTCTCAATTGCCTATTCCAGCCAAGCGCTGCTGAGTGGCCATGATCCTGAAAAAAGTAACACTGGTGTCCTATTCATGACATAGGACCCTGATTTATGCAAAATTACTATTGTGGTCTGGTCACCATCTAGTCTGCACAAGGAGCCTGTCCATTTAGGCTACCCCCAGGAAGCTGGTGTCAGAGGCGGCAAGTCTTTTCCTGAGATCTGCAGGGCTCTACCATCCCATTTTGCTAGACTTAAAGACTCAAAATTCACCTTCAGTTCCTTAAAAGTTTAGAGAGAGGAAAGTCACTGCAAAACATCAACAGTTGTTGTCATGCATCTCCAAGTGCAAGACTGCATGAAGTCTGGAAGTATATAATCTTGTCCAGGACATGGTGTGTGACCTTGGGGACTTGAGGGCATGGGGGTTGGGGGTTGGGGAGTGGGGAGCCTGTGGATGCACAATTAGGGAAACCCTGTGACATATACTTTACACTATTACAGGTATAAATCCAGAATCTCATTTGAATGGTTTCCTTTTCAAACATTCTTTCTATCAGTCAGATTCACTGACACTTGCCAAGCCAAAAGCAGTTGGACAAAATTACATTAAAAACTTTGTTACTTGATCTTCTACACACTGAGCAGAAAGTGTCTTTTTGCAGAGTAATACTTTCTGCCAGAAAGTTTTGTTTCTGAGCACAGCTTATCTACAGGTTCCTATGTCTAGAACAGAATGAACTACATAAACAAAAAGCAAATTCAATTTAGACTTTGATGAATGACACAGTATTGTTAGCAACTTTATTGCAGGAAGAAACATTGTTATTTCCCTAAATGATGCATTATGTAGATTAAGTAAAACATTTCTGTTATTTTGTCCAGAAAACACATGGGGCTGCTGTATTCCATTTCTAATCAGGCTGTTCCAACAACTGCCAAAGCAAAATAACATTGAGAAACATTTGCTCCCTTCAGCCCCACTGCTGCAGAAAGCATCAGCATCAGAGCATTCTGCTGTGTCATCAGCCTGCGTAAAAAATGGCTGACCATTATTGTGGTTGATATTACTATGTTGCCCATCCCTTATTTCCCTCGAGAAGGTGGTGGTGAGCCACCTTCCAGAACCGCTGAAGTCCATGTGGTGTAGGTACACCCAAAGTGCTGTTAGGGAAGGAGTTCCAAGATTTTTGACCCAGCGACAGTGAAGGAACGGTGATATAGTTCCAAGTCAAGATAGTGCGTTGCTGGAGGGGAACTTGCAGGTGGTGATGTTCCCATGCATCTGCTGCCCTTGTCCTGCCAGGTGATAGAGGTTGTAGGTTTGGAAAGTGTTGTTGAAGGGGCCTTAGTGAGTTGCTGCAGTGCGTCCTGTAGATGGTACACACTGCTGCCACTGTGCATCAGTGGTGAAGAGAGTGGATGTTGAAGGTGACGAATGGGGTGGTAATCAAGTGAACTGCTTTGTCCTGAATGGTGTTGAGTTTCTTGAGTGTGGAGCTCCACTCATCCAGGTGAGTGGAGAGTATTCCATCACACTCCTGACTTGTGCCCTGCAGGTGGTGGACAGGCTTTGGGGAGTCAGGAGGGGAGTTACTCTGCACAGAATTCCCAGCCTCTGACCTGCTCTTGTAGTCACAATATTTATATGGCTGGTCCACTTCAGTTTCCAGTCAATGGTAACCCCCAGGATGTTGACTGTGGGGGATTCAGCGATGGTAATGCCATTGAATATCAGGGGGAGATGGTTGGATTCCCTCTTTTTGGCGATAGCCATTGCCTGGCATGAATGTTACTTGCCACTTGCCTGCCCAAGCTTGGATATTGTCCAGGTTTTGCTGCATTTGGACATGGACTGCTTCAGTATCTGAAGAGTCGCAAATGGTGCTGAACATTATGCAATCATCAGTGAAAATCCCCACTTCTGACCTTATGATGGAAGAAAGGTCATTGATGAGGCAGCTGAAGATGGTCGGGCCTTGGACACTACCCTGAGGAACCCCTGCAGTGATGTCCTGGAACTGAGATGATTGACCTCCAACAACCACAACCATCTTCCTTCGTGCTAGGTATGACTCCAACCGGTGGAGAGTTTTCCCCCGATTCCAATCGACTCCAGTTTTGCTGGAGCTCCTTAATGCCATACTTGGTCAAATGCTGCCTTGATGTCAAGGGCACTCACTCTCACCTCACCTCAGGAGGTCAGCTCTTTTGTTCATGTTTGAACCAAGGCTGTAATAAGGTCAGGAACTGAGTGGTCCTGGCGGAATCCAAACTGAGTGTCAGTGAACAGGTTACTGCTGAGTAAATGCCGCTTGATAGCATTATCGATTACCCCTTCCATCACTTTGCAGATGATCGAGAGTAGACTGCAGGAGTGGTAATTAGCTGGGTTGGATTTATCCTGCTTTTTGTGAACAGGATGTTGCTGATTAGTATACCACATTGACAGGTAGGTGCCAGTGTTGTAGCTGCACTGGAACAGCTTGGCTAAGGACGCAGTTAGTACTATTGCCAGAATATTGTCCATAGCCTTTTCAATATCCAGTGCCTTCAGACATTTCTTGACATCACATGGAGTGAATTGAATTGGCTGAAGACTGGCATCTGTGATTCTGGGGACCGAGATGGATCATCCATGCGGCAATTCTGGCTGAAGATTGCTGCAAATACTTCAGCCTTGTCTTTTGAACTGACATGCTGGGCTCCCACTTCATTGAGGATAGGGATATTTGTGGAGTCTTCTCTTCTAGTTAGTTGTTTAATTCTCCACCACCATTCACAACTGGATGTGGCAGGACTGCACAGCTTAGATCTGATTTGTTGGTTGTGGGATCGCTTAGCTCTGTGTATCCCACGCTGCTTCCACTCTTTGGCATGCAAGTAGTCCTGTGTTGTAGCTTCAGCAGGTTTACACCTCATTTTTAGGTATTCCTGTTGCTGCTCCTGACGTGCCCTCCTGCACTCTTCATTGAACCAGGGTTGATCCCCCGGCTCTATGGTAATGGTAATGGGAGATATGCTGGGCCATGAGGTTACAGATTGTGTTCAAATACAATTCTGCTGCTGCTGATGGCCCACAGCACCTCATGCATGCCCAGTTTTGAGTAGCTGGATCTGTTTGAAATCTATTCTATTTAGCATAGCTATAGTGCCACACAACATGACAGAGAGTATCCTCAATGTGAAGAAGGGGCTTTGTCTCCACAAAGTGTGAGTGGTGGTCACTCCTACCGATACTGTCTTGGACAGATGCATCTGTGGCAGGTAAACTGGCGAGGATGAGGTCAAGAAGGCTTTCCCCTCTTGCCAGTTCTCACAACACCTACCACAGACCCAGTCTAGCAGCTATGTCCTCTAGGTCTCGGCCAACACAGTCAGTCGTGGTGCTACTGAGCCACTCTTAGTGATGGACATTCTGCGCCCTTGCCACCCTCAGTGCTTCCTCCATGTAGTGTTCAACATGGAGGTGCACTGATTCATCAGCTGAGGGAGCGCTGTAGGTGGTAATCAGCAGGAGGTTTCCTTGCCCGTGTTTGACCTGATGCTATGCGACATCATGGGGTCTAGAGTCGATGTCAAGAACTCCCAGACCAATCCCTCCCAAGTATGCCACTGTGCCACCACCTCTGGTGGGTCTATCTTGTTGGTGTAACAGGACTTACCTAGGGATGGTGATGGTGGTGTCTGGGCCATTGTAAGGTATGATTCCATGTCCGGCTGTTGCTTGACTAGTCTGTAAGACAGCTCTCCCAGCTTTGGCACAATCACCCGATGTTAGGAAGGTTGGCTTTGCAGTGTCGACAGGGCTGAGTTTGCCATTATAATAAAGGCAAAATACTGCGGATGCTGGAAATCTGAAACAAAAACAAAAAATGCTGGAAAAACTCAGCAGGTCTGACAGCATCTGTGGGGAGAAGGACAGAGTTAATGTTTTGAGTCCGTATAACTCTTCTTCAGAGTTAAGGGGAGGAGAAATGTGGTGAAATATATACTATTTGGGGGCGGTGCGGAACAGGTGAAGCTGGATAGAAGGCCAGTGATAGGTGGAGGCAAAGGAGAGATAGTGAAAGATGTCATAAACAAAAGGTGAAAGGGTTGTTAGTAGTGGGGGTTCTGGTTAAAGGAGGTGCTAATGATGACATTAAGAATGGAAAGCAGATTGTGATAATGGCAGGACCAGGGTAAGCACTGTGGAAAGTGACAGGTGTCCCTAATGGGGGTGGGGGGAGGGGACAGTGATGGGAATAAAGATCGAAAATCGGCTAAAAGCTGGGGATTAAACAATGAATAAAAATGGAAATACATTTAAAAAATAATAACAATGAAAATGAGTGGGAAAAGAAAGAAATAAATTAAATTAAAATGGAAATGAATAAGAAAAAAAGGGGGGGGTCAAAAAGGGGGTAGGGATGGAGGAGAGAGTTCATGGTCTAAAGCTGTTGAGCTCAATGTTAAGTCCGGAAGGCTGTAAACTGCCTAATCGGAAGATGAGGTGCTGTTCCTCCAGTTTACGTTGAGCTTCACTGGAACATTGCAACAGGCCAAGGAGGGACATGTGGGCATGAGAACATGATGGTGTGCTGAAATGGCAAGCGACAGGAAGGTCTGGGTCATGCTTGCTGAGTTTGCCATTGTTGTTTCTGGTGCCTACATCTACGCTGGGTGATCCATCTGGTTTCATTCCTTTTTGTAAACTTTGTAGTAGTTTAACACAATTAAGTGGCTTGCTAGGCCATTTCAGAGGGCACCTAAGAGTCAACTATATTGCTGTGGGACTGGAGTCACACGCAGGCTGGACCAGGTAAAGATGGCAGATTTCCTTCCCTAAGGGATGATAGTGAACCAGATGAGTTTTTATGACAATCAGCAATAGTTTCATGGTTATAAAAACAAAAAACTGCGGATGCTGGAAATCCAAAACAAAAACAGAATTACCTGGAAAAACTCAGCAGGTCTGGCAGCATCGGCGGAGAAGAAAAGAGTTGACGTTTCGAGTCCTCGTGACCCTTCAACAGAACTGAGTAATATTAGGAGAGGGGTGAAATATAAGCTGGTTTAAGGTAGGGGGGGAGGTGGGGGGAGAAAAGTGGGGGCGGGGGTGGGGGGTGGGGTTGGCGGTTGTGGTTGTAGGGACAAGCAAGTCCACCTTAAACCAGTTTATATTTCACCCCTCTCCTAATATTACTCAGTTCTGTTGAAGGGTCATGAGGACTCGAAACGTCAACTCTTTTCTTCTCCGCCGATGCTGCCAGACCTGCTGAGTTTTTCCAGGTAATTCTGTTATAGTTTCATGGTTGCTAGTTTTTTAATTCCAGATTTATTAATTGAATTTAAATTCCGCCAGCTGCTGGGGCGGGATTCAAACCTGTGTTCCCGGAGCATTAGCCTGGGCTTCTGGATTATTAGTCTGCTGACATTACCATGGCACCGCCTCACCCTCAAACATTTTAACATTTACGTTAAAACATGTCTCCCTTTCTTGTTTGCATGGCTTTGCTGTGCACAGGTTATCTGCTCCATGCCCCTACTTTACAGCAGTAACTACACTTCAAGAAATAATGAATTATCTGTAAAGCACTTTGGGATGTTCAGAAATGATGACAGGGGTTGGACAAAATGTGAGACCTTTGCTTCATTCCTTTCAGTTAATACCTCTGCTGAAATACCAAAGAGAGGAATGTGATTTGGTGAGGTGATGCATTCATCTGATAACACTGTGGACAGCCCTTTCCAGGTTAGGGAGTCTGCTGGCTTGCTTGAGATCAGGCTTGTCCAGCCTTCTCGCGTGGGGAGGCTACATTTGAATTTTTCTCACACTCAGGGGGCGCTGATGAGCAAATTTCGGAAAGATAAGGCTTGGCACAACATTAAACATGAGTTTCAAAAAAAAAAACCTGTCATATGAAAAGAACAACTTGCTGAACGCAAAAAAGCCACAACAATAAATTGATAATTTGAAAAAAGTAATAACAAAAATGACCATTAGAGTGTGAAAAGGTGAGTGTGTGTGCATTCAGCTCTGAAGAAGAGTCATACGGACTCGAAACATTAACTCTATTTCTCTCTCCACAGGAGCTGCCAGACCTGCTGAGCTTTTGCAGCATTTTCTGTTTTTATTTCAGATTTCCAGCATCTGCAGTATTTTGTTTTTATTTTGCAAAAATAAGATGTGCTTTTTTGTTATTTCTTAAGCTAAAACACCAGTATAGTTAGGTAATCTTTGAAATCCATTTAATGTATAAGCAGTTTAGGAACATAGGAACAGGAGTAGGCCATTCAGCCCATTGAGCCTGCTCCGCCATTCATTTAGATCATGGCTGATCATCTTCCTCAAGGCCACTTTCCTGAGCTATCCCCATATCCCTTGATGTCATGAGTATCCAGAATTCAATTGATTTCTGTCTTAAACATGCTCAATGATTGAGCTTCCACAGCCTTCTGGGGTAGAGGATTCCAAAGGTTCACCAACCTCAGAGTGAAGAAATTCCTCCTCAGCTCAGTCTTAAATGGCCTGTCCCTTATCTTGAGACTGTGTCCCCTGGTTCTAAACTCACCAGGCAAAGAAATATCCCATCTACTTTTACCCTGTCGTGCTCTGTAAGAATTTTGTAAGTTTCAATGAGATCAACTCTCATTCTTCAAAACTCTAGCGAATACAGGCCCAATTTCCTCAATCTTCCCTCATAAGAAATCTTGCCATCCCATTATGAGTCTGGTGAACTTCCATAGCACTCCCTCTATGGCAAGTACATCCCTCTTTAGATAAGGAGCCCAAAACTGTACACAGTACTCCAGATGCAGTCTCACAAAGGCTCTATACAATTGCAGCATGACACCTTTACCCCTGCACTCAAATCCCCTTGCAATGGAAGCCAATATACTATGTGCCTTTCTAATTGCTTGCTGCACCTGCATACTAGCTTTTAGTGACTCATGAACAAGGACACCCAGGTCCCTCTGGACAACAACACTTCCCAACCTCTTATCACTAAAGGAATACTCTGCTTTTCTGATTTTTTACCAAAGTGGATACCTTCACACTTACTCACATTATATTCCATCTGCCATGTTCTTGCCCATTCACTTAGCCTGTCCAAGATTCCTTGAAGCCTCCTTGCATCCTCCTCACAGCTTACATTCCCACCTAGTTTTGTGTCATCGGTAAGTTTGGGAGCATTACATTTGGTCACCATGTGCAAATAATTTATGCAGATTGTGAACAGTTATAGCTCCAGCACTGATCCTTGCGGTACCCCACTAGTAACAGCCTGCCAACCTGAGAATGGCCAGTTTATTCCTACTCTCTGGGCAGAATTTTTGGATCATCGGCAGGTGCACGCCCAACATGTCCGAGTGTGAAATAGCGCGCGATGATGTCGGACAAGCGTCCTGACATCATCGCACGCTCGGCGATATTTCGTTTGGCAAGCGCGCATGAGAGGCAGCAGCACACCCGCCAACAATTAAGGCCATTATTTATTAGTTAACCTGGATTTTCTGCTACCTGTCCAACGTTACGGTTGGCGGGCGGGCGAATCGGCCTGGCGGCCTTTGAATTTTTGAGGAAACCTTATCCAAGGGTAGGATGAGGTTTCCAATATTAATTTTAAAAAATGTTTGGGCAGAATTTTTATCATCAATATGTTTAGGTGAGTGATTCTTATGGGTGGATTTTTTTTTCGGAATTTCATAATGTTTATTTTTGGCTTTAAAATCCTTCAGCTCCCGGAGACAGATCTCTACCTTCAGGGAGATTTCATTGCACGCTCCCCCACACTGTGCTGACTTCATCTATCGCCCTCTTCTCGCCCCCACCCCGGCAGCTCTGGGCCTTTCAGCGCACCTTTCACACTAGCTGGCCGTTAATTGGCCAGCCAGCGTGAAATCACAGTCGGGGGCCGATCGCGGGTGGCAGTCTGTTTCCCAGCTGCTCCTGGGCTTGCCCACCATGCCCGCCCGACGATGCAAAAATCCTGCCCGCTGTTTTCTGTGTGTTAACCAATTCTCAATGTATACCCATATATTACCCCAATCCCATGTACTTTAATTTTGTTTCGTAATTGTTTAGCTTCTCTGCCATTTCCCTTTTCTCATTTATAAATTCTCCTGTCTCCGCCTGTCATGGAGTTTTAGGGGGTGATTTTTAGCGAATACTATAGGTGCCATAGTGCCTCCTAGGAGGCAAAGATTTAGCCTTAAACTGCATCACTGGTTTAGCTTGTATTCAGTGCAAGACACCATCTTGGTAAAGGAGTTGAAGCTAACGCTAGGAAGGACTCCCAAGAGTCTAGTTAAACAGCTGATTTCCACTTAAAATGTGTGCTAGCGCTTTTTATGAGGATACATAGCAATTGCTGACTGGTGCTATCCTAACGCCATCTCCTAACATCAACTAGCTATTTGGGAGTAAATATTGTTTATGTTAATATTCAGCACTACTTAAAGTGATATTCACTATTTCCTGTTTAGTGCTGCTAGAGCTGTGAAGAGGACTTCAGATACACATTAGGAGACTTTCTGGGACACTTTGCCAAGACTTCAGCAACATTCATTCTAGAAATTCTCTGAGAACTTAACAGAAAAAGAGTAAGTGCTGTGCTTTACCTTATTGAACTCCTTGGCCTGGACAAGGAATGGGAGGAGGAAATGAGACAAGGCAGAGCAGCACTAGCTGCTGTAAAAAGGATTGACAGGAAGGTGAGTTGGTGTGCTTCACCTCTGCAGGTACAGGATATTCCTCCTTCTCTGGCTCTCATCCACCAGAATCTCCAAGAATCTGTACACCCCCTCCCTTTGTCCGTAAGTCATCCTGCAATGCGCCACTCTGGGCCAGCCAGAGCATTCCACACTTTCTGTGGATATGAGTGAGGGGAGCCCACATGTACTGTTCCACAAAAACTGTGTCTAATCAACATTTGAGTGTTAAACCTGCATGTTTCTCATTTAGCACCTCCAGGAAGTTCAAATAATGGTAATCATCAATTAGGACCAAAATTGTGTGCTAAATTCAGACTTTCAACCAGTTGTGTCTTATTAGTGCAACACCAATTTATTACCTGTTTTCACCCTTTGGCCAAAAGAACCTTCCTTCAATCCACCATTCATATGCAGTTGCTTTTTAAATTTACAACAAATCAAATGATTTACAATATATATTTATATTTTGAGAACAATTTATTGGCTATCAATTTCATAAACAGTACAAATATACAGACATTTAGAATGTGACACTTCAGTGCTCAGACATCATCAGGGCCACTGATTTATGTTGGCTGAAAAGTAGAGTTTTGTTTTTATCATAAAAAAATCCAGGGGCATTATAAATGGTTTGAACAAAATTGTGTTTTGTAATTCTGTCCCTTTATAATTATGGCCGTTGATTTAGGCTGACTGAAGAATTCAAATTCTGTTTTATTACATGATGTTCTAGGATTTTTATCAGTGGCTAAAATTTGATGATATCATCGATTTTTCTGTGAAAACTATAAATGCCCTTGTTTGTCATGCTATCTCTGCACCATTGGGATAGACAGAAGAGACAGGATAAATCCTGGAGAAGATACTTCCCGCTATACACAGCATAATCAAGCTGAAAGTAAACATATCGAACAAACAACAAAAACTACTTCTTCTCCCATCATGCAGGTGTGTTTAGACACCAGCAAAATTTCAGATCCAGGCAACATTATCACTCAACCTAGAGGTATCTAACATACTTCGGCGAGCACTTGCAATCCCCACCCCGCCCGGGTCACCCACCCCCACCACCCCCAAATCGTTTCACATTTCAAACATTATACATATACATTATCAGTGCTTATGTCACTGTCCATAGCTGCAAGATGCCCATAGGCTGGTATATCCCTCTTTCCTGGCACAATTCTAAATTCAACAGCCAGGAACATGAATATAATACAAACAGGAATGGTTATCATCTCCACAGCTGTTGGATATCTCAACATTGGTAAAAGTCACTTTTTTCTCTTCTGTCAAGACCCTTGTCAAAGAATTTACTAAGTTTATAAAGAATCAGTAAACTGGGATGGATGGTTTGGATTTTTTTTTTAATATTGACACTGTCTCACTGGGGTGGGAGTTATTTGAACAGCCTAAGTTCCAAAAGCAGCATGCTCTAAAATTGTGATTCCCATAATGTTGATGCTACAATGCATTTTTTTCTTGCAACATGTCATATTGTTTCAAAAAATAAAATACAGACAGTACAAAGTTGTACCAGACCTGATCACAGAGTCATTACAGCTTCATTTGCATGTGGCAATGCCTTGCACGACACCTCACCATGATGAAATTACCCATTTAAAACTGTAACCTATTCCCCTGATAAAATACTGACAAGAGATTTGCCTGACATTGTCTTCTGATTGTTTACCCTACCAGGGGCACTGCTTCAAATTGTAGTGCAGCAAAGCGCTCAGCCCAATCCAAGGGCTGAATTTTCCCCCCATCAGAGGGGAAGTTGAATGGCGGGAACGCACAGACGCGCTTCCGATCGGCGCTCCTAATTGGGGGCGCAGCGCCATTTTATGTGGGCGGGCCAATTAAGGCCCGCCCAGTGTGACGTTCGCACAGAAGCACTATACGCTTCCTGTGTGGGCGGGGGGTGGCGGGGGTGGGGGGGGTTGCGGGGAATCCCAAAATCGAGAGTGCGCTCTTTCGCTTATGTGCACGGTTGGCTGTAAATGTCAAAAAGATAAAAATAGAAAAATAAAATTTCCCTAACATGTCCCCTCATGTGACAATGCCACGTGAGTTGGGACATGTCCATAATTTCCACAAAAACTTTATTAAAATTTTTTAAAAGCTACATGAAACCTCATCCCGCCCGTGGATGAGGTTTCATGCTTTTTCCAATTCACGCCAGGGCTGCTGGCCTGCCCGCCAACCTTAAGGTTGGCTGGGCAGGTCCTTTAATTAATAGCCTCTGTCAATGGCCTCAATTGGCCATTGACAGGTCGGCGGGCGCGCAGCTGATTTCGCTGCATCCCCGCCTTCCTGAAAATTTAAATGGGGCGCGGTGACATCGGGAGTTCCCCCCGACGTCACCACGTGTCATTTTACGCGTTGGCGAGCGGGCCCTGCCCCTGCTTGCTGACACATAAAATCCTGCCCCAAGACTGTATTGGTACTACAACCACATAAATCAAAGGCAGCAATAATGTGACCTCTTAATACACCCATAAATAATTATCCTGGACTAAATTTGAAAGGCTTACACAAAATTGTAAACTTTTCTCAGCACACTCATGTAACTCAGCTGAAAATCTATCACCATTGTTTTTACATTTCATGGAAATCATGCAGGATAGCTT
Organism: Cetorhinus maximus; assembly: GCF_964194155.1. NCBI lineage: Eukaryota > Metazoa > Chordata > Chondrichthyes > Lamniformes > Cetorhinidae > Cetorhinus > Cetorhinus maximus. The sequence continues at coordinate 81,348,751 of NC_135888.1, read as the reverse complement.
CCGTTTTTCCTTCCCAAACAAAAATAGGCTTTTCATAAACATAAAACAGAACACTGCTTTGTTAATTTAATAATGGTCTTCAAGTAGCACATGTAATTGCTATAAGACAGACAAATTATTGTCCAGTAATGATGGCAGTAAGATTAAGATACATGCAATATGTTCAACCTCAGGTGATATAATCGATTTATGTCAGTTACACTCAGGTCACTTACCAATACAGTTTTGCATATTTAGCCGACACATGAAGGAGATGCAAATAATTCCCACAAGCTATTTAAATATAAAAATGGCAAAACTGAAATACCCCCCTATATTTAGTTCCATCGTCTAATTGTCAATCCCCAATAATAACCTACTGTCGAAGAATTTGTTAAACTTCAAACAATGGACTCTGACCCCCTTCCTCCCCGATCATCTGGATGACTAATCAAACTTAACCAGTAAGCAGTACACAACTGAGAAAGTCACAAATTTGCTCTCTACCTCGGTTAACTGGTCTCTTCTGTGTCAGCAGCAGTGGTTCTATAATTGACTCCAGCCTCCTGGGTTAGTGAGGGAAAAGTCAGCCAACTTGCTTGCCGCTGATTGCTGACCAGTGACCTCTACTCAAAGTGTGTACAGGCTCATGTGTACAGAATAGGGCTTGCCTGTAATGCCTTCTTACACTCCAGATCACCTGGGCAAGATTTCAATAGTACCTGTGAAATTGTACCTCACATGAGAAGCATTTAGGATGCCAGATCATCACTACAGGCAGGCAAAATTTGACATGGGTAATCTGAAGAGAATTCCAAAGCATTTTCAATGTAGATTACTTCCATGTTGATTGAAGAACAATTTTCTGATTTATAGTCCTGGTGGAATATGTATGAAGAATATATTTCTTTATCTTGTCTCAATGCATCACAACCCTAACCAACATAGTATGTAGGATATTTTTTATAATACATTTGCAGGAGGCATTCATAAGTGGACATAAAAGCCAGTGCCCATTTTTGTGCATGAGGCCCCAAAATAGCAGGCAGGGAGCATACGCACACATCAAGAAGCTGCTGACCACAATATTGGGTAAGGACAAAAAAGAGGCAACCTTTACCCATGCCTGAAGGAGACATTAGACCTTTTGTAAATGCAAGCTAGGGGCTCAACACCTGTTTGAAATCCCATCTCCCTAACTGGATTGCTCTGAGGTAACCTGAGGCATCAGGCCCTGCAATAAAAAACGGACTTCAATGTGGGTCTGAAAGTGCTCCTCTCGATCCCACATTTAATCCCCCCCTCCTGATCGCTGCCACTTTCAACTCCGAACCTCCCTCATGGCCTCCTCTCCCATCTTCTGATTGCCTTCCTACTCAGCTGTGACCTCCAATCCCTCACCCCCATGACCCCAAAGGAAAGGAGACATAATAACCTTCTAATTAATTATCCCTGGTCTCCCCATGAGGAAGTGCCTGAATTCTGCTTAGTGCTTCCACAGCGAATGATGCATCAAGTGAAATCTGGAACCTTTCGTCTTGGAATGCTTTTTTTTTGTTTAAAAAACCCTGACACTCCACATTAGGTTGAGTCTCCAGTATGCTAATGCAATTGGGTGGTATTTACCAAAATAATAGAGAAAAGGTTTATGGAGCAGAACTGTAATAATTCATACAGGGCATTGTGCTAATTTACCAAGATAAAATGACATCCTCTATGGTAAGTATTTCATATTAGCCTCTTCTCATTATACTGTAAACCAACTGATTAAACATTCTTGGAACACTTTGTTCTATGACAGAGCATATCCAGTACTCATTTGCAATATGGACCTCAAACACAGTTGACATGTAATTTACAAGGCAAAACAAGCTTACTTGAATTTGCCACATGTGGCTGAGAGGTGCTGTGGAAGAAAGACTGAACCATTATTAGCCACAATATAGCTCAGCAGTTTAATGGTTCTTATTTAGCACTAAAAAAATAATTCCCAGTCTCAATTAATCTCCTCCCTAAAGACTAGAAAGTTCTGAGAATTATCATAACAAAGTACACATAATTCTGTGAAGCAAATAGATTGCTTGTGAACGCATAGATAAAAGCTGCAAAAGTGGATTTCCCTACAGAGGGGCATTTCTTTCTAATTCATGCCAAAGGCTATTAAAGCAGATAACACACTTATGGACAGCATATGAGGTATTGTACATTTGAAGCTTCTATAGTTTTGATCATGGGAAAATAGTATCTGTGCTCAGCACCACATAACCCCCTATCCCCAGCCCTCACCATGCTCACACTGCTGAAACCAATCCTCCCTCATCTTAGGATGGAATCATAGATACACACTTTCACAGATTAATTATTCTTCTTTTAGCATAAATGAGACAAGTTGAGAACTTTAAACATGGGAAACTGGCACATTGGAGTGATTTTATCATGATCCAAGCTACAAAGGCATTAAAATGTAAAAGCAGCTTTCAAATGATGAAGTGCAATAATGATTTTTATTAAAAAAAGACATATTTGATCTAAAGAATAGAGCTTGTGAATCTTAAAGCCCATTATAGAAGTCATGTACCTTTATAAGAACATAGGAACAGGAGTGGGCCATTTAGCCTCGTAACCTGTTCTGCCATTCAGTGAGATCATGGTTGATCTGTGCCCTAACTCCATTATCCACCTTTGCACCAAACCCCTAATACCTTCGGTTAACAAAAAAATCTATCAATCTCAGTTTTAAAATTAATAATTGATCTAGAATCAACTGCCATTGCAGAAGGAAGTTTCAAACTTTTACCACCATTTGTGTGAAGAAGTGTTTCCTAATTTCACTACTGAAAGGACTGGCACTAATTTTAAAACTATAGTCTTAGACTCCACAACCAGTGGATAAAACTTGTCTCTATCTATCCTATATCTTCCCCTTAATATCTTGAAAATGTAAATTAAATCACCCCTTAACATTGTATATTTTCAGGGAATACAACAAGAGTTTGTTTGATCTCTCCTCATAGCTTAATACTTGGAATCCATGTATCATCAGGTAAATCTACACTGCATTCGCTCCAAGGCCAATTCTAAGGTGTGCTGCCCAGAACTGCTCACAGTACTCCAGGTCTGGTCTCACCAGAGCTTTGTATAGCTGAAGCATGACTTCTACCCCCTTGCATTCTGGTACCCTAGGTAAAAGGCCAGTATTCCACTCATCTTATTGATTATTTTCTGAACCTGTTCATGATTACTGAATGGGCTATGTACCTGGAACACCCAAGTCTCTTTGGGCCTCTGCTGCTTCTGGCTTTTCACCATTTAAAAACACTACTCTGTTCCACAGTTTCTAGGTCCAAAGTGAACTTCACATTTTCCTACATTGAATTTCACGTACCTTCCCGTCATCTAACTTGTTAATATAGTACATGGTTAAGGTCCCAACACAAGTCCTTGCAGGACAACACTAGTCATATCCTGCCAATTAAAGTAACTGCCCATTATCCCTACCCTCTGTCTCCTTCTGCTCAGCCAATTTCTTAACCAGGCCAATGAGGTACCTTCAAATCCATAGCTTCAACTTTAGCTAACAGTCTGTTATGCAGGTCTTTATCAAATGGCTTCATTATAGGGCTAAAAATTCAACTAGGCCCATAAGCAGGCTTGGGTTGTGAGGATCAGAATACACAATTACCCTGCACCCAATTGAGATGATGTAGACAACACACAAACTTTGTACTACTTTTCCATCTCAATGATTCTGGCTTGCAGCCTAGTGTAAGATGTGTTTCTTGATGGCTGCACGCTCAGCCCCAGTACATGCATGGTTAGCACAGCTTCCAGTTAGCCAGCACTTCTTAAAGGCAGCTTGCTCTTCTTAAAGGAGACCTGCATTCAGGGTGCAGCAGCTGGTGGAACAGTTTGTAAAAGGCTTTGAGGGAAAAAATAACACTATCAATGGAAAAATAGGCCAGAGAGGGAATGTCGAGATTCTGTAATGAGACACTGGGGGTCTTAGTCTAGGGGGTCAAAAGGAGGAGCGAGGTCATGTATCCACAGGGGGTCAGGAGACCTTCAGGACACACCCTGGTAAAGAAGTGGGAGCCATAATGGTGAATTCCAGGAGTCTGGCCCTGAGAACTCTGCTCCTGTGCCACAAAATATTCAATGACCTCACACGGATGGTCAAGGTTAGTCAATGCATTTTACAATGAGTTTGCCTAAATACCACACCTTCTACCACTTACTATTCAATGCATCCCACCCCCATCACTCACACAACAGCAATCCCTAGCAATCACAGCTCATGTCTAACATTCAGTTGCTTCATCTCATCTTCACACACTTCACCTAGTGGTGCAAGCCTCACACCCTGATCTCAAAGCTTCCATATTCCTCCATCTATGCAGCTATGACAGGTGGATCACCCAAATATATTGCAACACGCTCTTCACTCCCTTTTGCAGAACATGGTCAATCATACAGGAGTGAGCAGTATGGACTGGCAGAAGATAGATATATATATGCATCTCCTGAGCCCTTCAGGGTAGATGTTGCTCCATATTATGGGCCAGCAGTGACTGAGGCTGTTGTATACAGCACCACTGAGAATCTAAAGAATAATGGCGTGTTCCTCCCTTATAGCCCTTCTCAAATCCAATTTCATCCTCAACCCGCAATCTGGCTTGAAATGCAAGCTGCAGATGGTGCAGCCATGGCCTTCTTGTTTTCTACTTCAATCTCCTTCCCTCATCTCAACATTTCCCTTCTTCATTTATGCTTTTAGATACTGAAAACCTGCCACTTGACCAGCCAATGGTGCCTGAAGATGAAGCCCAATGGGACTGGATCTGACATTTGCAGCCAACAGCTCAGATACTGGTATTGCATGCACTTTAGAGGGTAGTGTAGATTCAGGATCTGTACAGGGTGAGTCATCAGGCATGTTTTAGCTGTAACCAGATTGGGGGAAAGGATATTGCGCATGCCAGCTCCCCGGATGGTAAGTTTGCAGATGAGTTCCACCACAGGGAACTCAGATGAAGACTTTGATGGGGCGACCTACAGAGATCGCTGATGGCATGCACACAAAAATGTTTTGTGCATTGTCAGGCTTGCCACAGAGCCTACTGTCACTGTCAAGGAGCAAGGAGGAGTCTGGATCCAACTTGGCACAGGGCTTCAATTTGGAATCCATCGTTTCCATCATAGAGGTGGCAGGCAATGTCATGAGGACACTGACAGGCAAGACACCATGAAACATCTGATGACTGAAAGCTCAGTTTCCATTGCTACACAAGTAGGAGCTACCCAATATCGCAATGTTACAGTGGAAGGTCAGGCCAAGGCCACAAGATCCATGCTTTTTGCCATATCAGCTCAGCTTGGCGCCAATGTGGCTGTGGGATATAATGCTCAAAGGGACAAGCAGCCTCGCACAGTAGTCCAACAATCTGTGTTCCAGCAGATTACTAGGATTTCTGCGGTGCTGCTCTCGGGGGATTGCCAGTGGCTCCGTGGAGCACGTGCCTGCTTTCATCTCTTAGGATTGCAGCATTCGTGCTCCCACACTGCCAGTCTGTCAGTGACATTGCTGTTGTCTGTCAGCCAACCAACCCAGACTGTTGCCTATGCCGGGCTGGAGCTGTCCGAAGCCAAGCCCAGAACTCCTCAATGTCATTTTGCAGTCTCTTCCAATTAAAGTTTAGCAGCCATGCTGCAGCCACTGGGGTAACACTGCATATAAGCACTAGGCCAGAAAAAAGGCACCTGCAAGACAGCCATTAACAAAATGCACAAGGGTGAATAGTTCAAGTTTGTAGGTATTATTGGAAATGTGTTGGATAAAGTTGTTATGGAAAGGTTAGTTTTTTATCCTGCCTTGCCTTTGCTTTCAGGGTTTATGACAGACGATGGAAAGGTGGGGAGCAGCAGTGGATGTCTGGATGAGATTTTAGGAGAACCTGAACCTGATTAATTGCACAGACAGCCCATCCGGAGTAAAGGAATCCTCAATGACTTGTCTTTCTCCTCCCAATGTCCATGCTGAAAGCCTGGTAGCAAAGGCTGTGCCCTCATGAGAGAAAGGTTGGAGAGGACAGAGAAGATCACCACAAAATTTGGAGACATGCTCTGCAGAGTACTGGAGCTGCTGAGGCAGTGAAACTGTTGGCAGCGGAACTCCACAACAGCATGGCTCTCATTGTATAGATACCATCCAAATGTAGTTGTATGGCAGAAGGAAGTAATCAGCCATGTGTAGAATGTGTAACTCTTGTCACCAAGCAGTCAGCCTTTGGTTCATCATGGCTCTAGGTCAAATATGGTGGGAACAGCTGACTGGTGCAGACGAAAGTGTCGTTGTTGCTGCCAGCATAGCATGAATTCACCAACATGATGTTCTGTGCAGGGTTGCACATCAGCTGCACATAAAAGGAGTGAAAGCATTTGTGGTTGTGGGATATCTCCCCGTTAATATGTGGCACCTGTAGAGTGTCATGCATGAAGTTGATGGCTTCCAACACCCCTTGGGAATACCACTACCCTGGAAAAGCCATGTGCCTGCTCCTCCTGTTTCCTCTGATTAGAAATACTATGAAGTCTCCTCTCCTCGTGTATAGCACCTCTGTTTACCTGCTTGATGCAGCGATGCACGTTGAACTGTGACAATGCTGTGACAATGTTGCCAACATGGGAGAAACCCTGAAGTCAGCTGGGTGGATCGGAATCTGCCATCTCAGTTCAATTCGACCAATTAAGAACATAAGAACATAGCACCCCAATGGGTCATATTTAATGGAGGTGACAGGATCGGGCCACTGCTGGATGGAAAGCAGGCAAGAGCCCCTCGCCAGCTCTTTTAGGGAGAGCAAGATTGCTCAGGGGCAGGAACATATTGAGGTGCCTACCCAATGCACAATTGTACAATTTTGCTCCCCGTCCCATGATCCTTCAAACCTGCCTCCACCAGACTGGGCTGATACCACCCAGAGTAAGCAGGAGTGAAACATTTAGTTTTGATTTATTATTAGCATGTAAGTGTTTATTTTGTTACTATAAGTTTAATATTGCACTAATAAAGCTACTATTATCTGATGAATCACTTTATTACCAAAATACTGGTCATTATTTCAGCAATGCAATATGTAGGCTGAAAATTGAGAACAAACTGTTCTGGGAGCCTAAAGTACTTCAAGGTGCCAAAGGCTGGATTTCCTGATATAAATTTGCATTCATGAAAGGGCAGTGGGTGTGCACTCCCACCCACACACTGACCTTAGCAGATTTCCTGGGGTCAGCTACTTTATAAACAAATCAATGGTCTCCCACTGAAGAACCACCAGTGATTGGGTACAAGTAGTTAGGGGAGGAACTTGGAGGCTGGGAAGGTCCTCTCGGATTTAAAGGCCAGTAGCTGCTCAATGAGGAAATGACAACAATTACTGCTGTGCAAAGAAACTGAAAAATCATGACTGCCAAAAGACCTTCAGGGAAAAGAGCTTCTAATTTCAGTGAAGCAGAAATGGAAATATTACTATCAGGGCTAGAAAGGCATGACTGCTTGGCACATGAGAGAAAAAAAAATTCAGGTTACAGCGAGGACACAGTGGAAAATGGCTAAAGTTGTTAGTGCCATCCCTTCCTTCTAAGAGTATAAATGCCACACAGGAAAAAAAATGTAATATTTTGACCAGAATTGGCAAGGCAATTGTCTCGCCATTCCAGTAAAGGTCATACAACCAGCATCTAATATACTGCCATCATGATGCAACACATCCCACAGTGGAATTGCATGCTTGAATGGAGATGTCAGCTGCTCTAAGCTATAGTTGGCACTATACTGAGATCTAGGCTTGGCACTACAGTTGAATAAAATATGATCACAGGCTCATCATGTGCATCCCATTTAATTTGTGTATATCAACTCTGCCTGTTAGTTATTTGCATCCCTCTGTGCCTTCCCTAATCCTCTGATGAGACTATCATCTCATAAACTCTGCATTTGTTTTGCAGGAAGAAATGCTCCATAATTCAAAAGAAAAAGGGTGATGGTGGGGAGAAGTGAATTATATGTGAGTTGATTTAAGGCACTAAGTACAATGAGATAACCAATGGCTGAAGGCATAGGATATGGAAAAAGAGTAGACAGTTGACACTATCAGATTTATGCATGAATGACTCTTATATGGTCATAATTGCACTTTTTATGTAACTTCCTATAGCCCTGCAACTGGCCAGTATTTCTGCACTCCTCTAATTTTGGTCTCTTGCACATCCCTGATTTCCTTTGCTCCACTATTGGCTGCTGTGTCTTTAACTGCTGAGCCCCTAACTTTTGGAATTCCCTTCTTAAATCACTTTGCTTCTCTCTTCCTTTAACATACTCCTTTTGATTTACCTCTTTGACCAAGCTTTAGGTCATCTAGGCTAATTTCTCCTTATGTAGCTCAATGTCAAATTTTGTCTGATAACACTCCTGTGATTTGCCTTGGGATGCTTTACTATGTTAAAGGTGCTACATAAATGCAAGTTGTTATTGGTCTGTTGAAGATTTGCACCTTTATAGTGATTTGACATGCTGAATGGTCTCCTTTTATTCTGTATCACACCATGATGCTATGATTCAAATTGTCTTAAATAATTGTACACAGCATGATGGAATCAAGAATGATGTATATGCTTTCATAAAACTATTACTCCCTCTCATCTTGGACATTGTCCCTGGTAATGCCCTGACACAGACTCAAATGGATATGGTGGACAATTGGTTTAGCCATTCACCAACAGAACTGGCCGGATCACATGAAGCTCTATTGCGTCCTGTTCTCATCTGCAAAAACTGCCAACCATTCCAGGATAACCCTGGAATGCAAAAGTAACTGCTGGCTTCTTTTCCCTACTGCAAACCATCTTCTTAAACCTCTCCCTGCTGTCCTCTCCAACCTCGCCTCCCACAAGTGCAAGTAGCTTATGGACTTCTTTGTCACCATGTTAGTGACCATCCAATCAGCTCCCTCTATCACTTCACTCCCTTGCTCCAGGACAAACTCCCCCCAGCCCCCCCCCCTGTCCTAGCCCTGAACACATATCTTGCTCTACTTTCTCTCCTATCTCCACTCATGCCCTCCAGGCTCATCTTGCCCATGAGACCCGCCACCTGTTGTCTTGACACTATTTCTTCAAAACTACTGACCACTTAACTTCCCTTCCTGGCTCCCATGTTAACTGACATTTTTAATGATTCCCTCTCCTCAGATTCTGCCCCTCTATCTTTCAAATCTGTCATCATCACCCCTCTCCACAAAAAAACCCCTTGACATCTTGCATACTATTGTCCCATATCCAACATCCCTTTCCTCTCCAAAGTCCTTGAACGTGTTGTTGCCTCCCAAATTCATGCTTATATTTCCCAGAACTCCATGATTTGAGTCCCTCCAATCAGGTTTCAGCCCGTGCCACAGTACCAAAATTCATCTTATTAAAGTCACAAATGGCATCCTACATGACTGTGACAAAAGTTAACTTTTCCTCTTCGTCCTTCTCAGCCTGCCTGCAACCTTTGGCACAATTGACCACACCATCCTCTTCCAATGCCTCTTCACCACCACTCAATTGGGGTGCCAGCAGGTAGAATTTTAAGCCCTTGTCTTCAGTGCCCACCACAAACTCCACTCCCTCACCATCGAATCCAACCCTTTCCCTCGCACGGGTCTGAGGCTGAACCAAACTGTCCACAACCACAGTGTCCTATTTGACCCAAAGATGAACATTCAAACAGATATCTGCATTAAGAGCACTTATTTCTACCTCCATGACATCACCCATGTCTCAGCTCTTCTGCTGTTGTAACCCTCATCAATGCCTTTGTTATGTCCAAGCTTGAGTATTCTAATGTGCTCCTGACTGGCTGCAGTAAACTTCAGGTCATCCAAAATTCTGCTGCCCGAGTCCTAAATTGCATCAGATGCCATTCACCACCACCCCTATGCTTGCTGACCTACACTTGCTCCTGCTTAAACATCACCCCTCCATGGTCAGGCCCCTCACTATCTCTGTAATCTCCTACAGGCTCACAATCCTCTGAGATACCTGAGCTACTCCTATTCTGGTCTCTTCAGCATCCTCTATTTTAACCGCTCTGCCATTGCTGGTCTTGGCTCCAGCTTCCTATGCCCTAAGCTCTGGAATTCCTGCCTAAACCCCTTCATCTCTCTACATTTCTTTCTTCCTTTAAGTGGTGGCAGCCTTCCATCTCGTGAGATGATGCTTAGCGCTATGGTGGTCAACTCTGTGTTAAGCGTCGCTGCTAGTGGCTGATAGAGCCCCACTCTGACATGGCAGCCTCTGCCACATTTGTTGCAGAGGAAGACAATGGGCTGAGAAGGTGCACAAATCACTGGCCTCTCTTTTTTCTGGTTGCTCTTCTTAGCCAGCTGAACTTTTCATTTCTGCTCACCTCTTCCAATGCCCTTCCAAACAGTCAGTTCCCTGAGGCCATGGCTGTCAGAAACTGTCTACCAGCTGTCAGTGTCAATGTCTGCCTTCCTCACATCTTGCTTGCAGGTGTCCTTGTAGCAGAGATATGGATGCACAGGAGATCGTGACTCAATGGCCAGTTCACAGTACAGAAAATCTTTGGGGATACGGCCGTCATCCATCTAATGAACATGGATGAGCTAACACAGACAGCATTGGCTTAGCAATGACTGTATGCTCCTCAAGGGCAATTATGGATGAGCAATAAATGCTGGCCTAGTCTGCAACACCCACATCCCATGATGGAATTCGCACACTCCAGGACCTCTGAACTGGTGACCCTTGTCCTGTCAAGAATCGCTGAGGGTATGTCTGAGACAGCAAAGGTGGAAATTGTTCAGCCTTCTCTCCTGTCTAGCATATGTTGTCCAGGGTCTCATTACTGTCGAGGAATGTGCTGAGGATGCAGGCTTGGTTTGCAGACTCACAGTTTGATGTTCTCAGTCAGGTTGATGTGTTCCACTCTCTCTTACTCAGTTTGAACATAACAGCTGCAGCTTTTGTGATGCATGTGTTGATTTTAGTATCGCGTGACAGGCGACTGGTAATTGTGGAGCCTAGATATGTGAAGCTATCAACAACCTCCAGGGTCACATTGCCAATGCTGATAGATGGCAGTCTGACAACATCCTGGACCATGACATTTGTCTTCTTGATGTTGATGGTAAAACCAAACTCTTTACAGGCTTGAGAGAGTCTTTCCATTTACCACTGAAGATGTTCCTCATTATGGAATGTTAGTACGGCATCATTAGCGTAGAGCAACTCTCTGCTGAGGACTTGACATATCTTTGCCTTGGATCTCAGGTGAGCAAGGCTGAACAACTTTCTGTCAGTTCTGGTTTGTAATTAGACACTCTCTGTGCATGACCTGAAGACATCTGACAGCAGCAAAAAGAAGAATATGCCAAAGAGTGTTGGTGCCAGAACAGTTTAGCCCCACTGCAGATCTCAAAGAGTTTTCAATGTTGCCTTCTCATGGCTGATTTTACCCATCATGTTGTCATGGTCACCTAAAAATTACCTCATATCTCCTTATATGGGTCAGTGTCATATTTTGTTTTATAATGGCTCTGAGAAGCGCTTTGGGACAATTTATTACACTGAAGGCACTATATAAATACAGGTTGTTGTTATTGTTCCTTGAAATTTCGAACAGCATTACAATCAAGGCATTGGTGAGAAGCAGATTCATATTTTACTCATACTAAAAAATTAGAGTGTAAATCAAGCTGCCTTAAAAGCAATGGGAAGAAAAACTCTATCCCTAGGTAGGGTACTGACTCCAGATTTTTATTACAATTTTTTTGAATTGGTACTTACTGATGCTATGCGAATTGCATAAAACAGCTTCCAAAAAATCAGCTGTAATGAATGATACAATCTGTTTTTCTGGTATCCAACAAACTGCTTTTATTTCGTCTAACTTTTGGCCAATTTTCCGTTTGGCTTTGTAACAAACAAAGTTTGTGGATTTCCCTGGTGCAAGATGCGTTAAAACTTGTGAAGTCATGTCACCTGGATCATAAAGTTCACATAAGGCGGTTCAGTGTCACTGTAAACTACACAGGCAGCAGTGCAATTAATTAGCCACTTTTTATTGTCACAATGAAAAATATAAATACATTTTCCACTTCATGTTTTAACTAAATACTAATTTTCATCATTAATTCAACAACTCAGTTTTCTTCTTAAGTGGAAATTGAAAAAATATATACAGATTAGTCATGAAGTTGCAGTGCGTGTCAAATATTTTTCCTTTCTGGTGGAAGCTGTCAAAGATATCCATTACAAATTGCACCCTGATACATGGTAGCATGCTTTGCGCCTCTAAACCTATCAGATTAAATTGTATGATTATCACTCATTTTAAAACACTGGAGACTACTTTTTCTCCATCATAGCACAAATATATAATTGGTGCATTGCATAGACATTGTTCAGCACTTTAGACAATATCAATCAATCAGCTGGGATAACTTCCAGGATAAAAAATTAAATTAAATTATGCCCAGCAGGAGTTGCACAAAAGACCTGCCATTGTACACTTTCATAATCCAGCATTGCAGCTGAGCCCTGCCTCAAACAAGCCACAATATTTCCCATTTCAGTCTTGGAAAAACATTGAAAACTTTTCACAAAAGATCTGAACTTGAAATAATGAACTGTCTTTCCCTGTACAGATGCTGAATGACTTCTATGATTTTATGAATATGCTTCCTCTACACTTTCAGGCAATATATTCCAGATCATAACAACGCACCGTGTTAAATAAAACACTTTGGGCCAGATTATCCCCTCCCGACATTGAGCAAACCTGCGTTGGGAGGGCCAAATTTAAGACGTGAGAGGCCCAATTTTATACTTAACAGGCCATTCATGACAGACACGATTTTCCCCAGAACAGGAAGCATGGTGTATCGTGGTCCAATGCTCATGTAAAGTGATGTAATGATTGTCATCTAAATGCTTGCTGCAAATTTTTCTAGACATTGGTATTTTCTTTGTGTCAAACAGGTTCCTGAAGGTTGTGGGTACCATGCCAGGTCAGTCCAGTCATGAACCTTGGTGTAAGGACGTGGTGAATGAGGGAACGTTTTGACAGTTGAGTTTAAGACGTCTTGCCAACCTCAAATGTTATAATGTTATGGTGTATGATGATTAAAGTATGTTTTTAATGCAGTGAATAAAAGGTAAGTGACCATTAAATTGACCACATTGTATACATGTTCGTATGCATTAGAATACTTTATCAAATGGATAAAATACTCTTATGCATTCAATAGTATTGAGAATCTGATTTAAAAAGGTATCTGGACATGGTGCTTTAATTTTTACATTAATTTGAGCCAGACATTTGTACAGCCTTTGGAAAAACTGAACAGATGCCAAACTTCTTTGATTGGAAGCTCATCTGGTGAGGCCTTGAAAAGAAAGGAGCAGATGGCTAAACTTCTGGATAGGCAACTTCAAGGATGCTATTATATTGATTTCTGTAGGGTTTGTTTATTCAGAAGTGCAATGGAATCTCATTTTGAATGGATGGATGAGTTTTAAACCTGCCCTAATGGATTTAGCTCAGCGGTCATCATTTACACAGCTGTGGAGGGGACTGCATTTTTTATTTGATTGGTGGTTTTATAAGCAGTTAATCATATTAAATGGTTTAAAGAGGGTTTTGAATAACTTTTTTAGTTTGACAGATTAATGAGCACTTGAGAGGAGAGACTGAGTTTCATGGCTGTGTGTTTGATTGACAGTTTAATGAGGGACATTTTTTTCAACTAGAGTTTGAATGTATTATTTTTCAAAGATTTCCCAATCATTGGCTCATGAGTTCTCTGCATAGTGGATACTGGGTGAGTAGACATAGAGGACACATGGTTGGTGGAGGTGGGAGGGGGGGGGGGGGGGGGGTGGGTGTTGAGGGTGGGGGGTGCTGGATGCATGAAGTGGCTGTGGAGGTTTTGAAGTATGGATGGCAGCATGGAGGGTGAATAGGGGTTTTGAAGGGTCATGTAGGATATGGAGGAGGCATGGGGTGTTTGACGGGGGCATGGGGGCATGGAGGATGCATACAGACCATGGAGGGGGAATGGGATATGGAGGACGCACGACAGCATGGTGGAGCATGGAGGCTGCATGGGGGTGGATGGTGGGGTGGAGTTAAGTGAATAGGTGAGGGCTGGGGACCCAGCAACCATGTGGAGAACTAGGCTGACGAATGGAGGCGGGCCTTTTAACTTGCTGACCTCGGCATCCATCCACCTCCGTTCCAACCTTGGACCTGCTTTGGGTGGTCCCACATCGCTGGTACCATTTTAGTAAATCGCCTCTGCATCCAAAGGCCTTAATATCCTTCTTAAAGAGAAGCACCCAGAATTGGACACAACGCTCCAGCATAACTTCCTTGTATTTATGCTCTACGGCTCCAATATTATTATGCAGGCAGCTTCTGAATCTGGGCGTGGAATTGCTTGGGTGAAACCCAGAAGTCAACCCAATAGATCAGAATCTGCAATCTCAACTCAGCTGAACCAAAGGATTTTGACTTCTAGATTTCATGTTTCAAAACTATGCATTGGGTGTGATGCTCACCCACATGACCCAATCTCTGCTTCATTTAAAGAGACGGTCAACAAATGTAAACTGGGAGGTGTTTAGGATGGATAATGGACATAGAGCAAAGGCAAACCGCAGATTCTATGACCATCACTGGAATTACAATTGGGTCTTAAAATTAGTCTTAGTTAATTGGGTTTTCACCTGGTGATTCACACCTTACAAGTGAGTATGAGGAGACATTGGTAGCTGGCAGGACAGCCGTAAAGTCTCTGCATCAGGAGGCAGAATTCTCTCCAACCTCCCCTCAGCTGGACACAAACACTATCATTGTATTAGCAATTTAACTAGGTACTGACAGACATGCCACGTACACTCTACACATTAGCAGAAAGGATGGAGGAGTCCAACTTGGTAACTAATGGATTGGTAGTTCAGGGAATTGCAAAAATGTCTGCCAAGAGATTACCCACCTTCATGGTCCTTCAGGCAAGGCTGTCAAATTACTCCATCACCATGACCATTCAGGGTATGTCTGCCACCTTAGACAGGATGGAAGAAATACCATATTCTTGGCCTTACAATGGCTGAGTGGTAGGAAAATTGGTGCTGACCCAGGAGAGGGATGATGGTGAAAGAGGCCACGGTATTAGGAACTTCACTCAAATTGTTCTCACATCTCAAGAATTATCCACCACCCTTCACCCCCTCAGCTAGTACCCAACATATTGCCACCTCTCCCAATGGCAAGGCTGCCTCTAGACAGGTACAGATGTAACAGTCTTTGGCAGTGCCCTTATGGGCTTCAAAGCCCAGAGAACATCGACAAGTGGCACTTCAGGGAAAGGATCTGAGCTATCTGCTTCTATCTGGGCTGAAGCCACAGGTGATGCACCATGTTAAAGTAATTCTAATTCACCAAGGGTAAGCAAATCACTGTTTATGCATCTGCATTATCATATACGCTTCCGTTACCTCTGGCTTTGACTATTCTAACACTCTCCTGGCCGGCCTTCCACAGCCAACCTTCCATAAACTTGATGTCATTCAAATCTCTGCTGCCCATGTCCTGATTTGCACTACATCCCATTCACCAATTACCCAAGTGCATACTGACAAACATTGCTTCCTATTGAATGCTTCAATTTTAACATTCTCATCTTTATTTTCAAGTCCCTCCACAGCCTTGCCCCTCCCTATCTCTGTAATCTCCTCCAGCCTCACAACTAATTATGGCCTCTTGGCCGTCTCCTATTTTATTTGCTCCACCCCATTGGTGGCCATGCCTTTAGCTGCTTGGACCCTAAGTTCTAGAATTCCTTCCCAACACATTGCTGCCTACCTACCTTGCTTTCCTCCTTTAATACACTCCCTACAAGCTCCTTGACAAGCTTTAGCCATCTGCCCCAACATCATCTTATGTGGCTTTGTGTCATATTTTGTTTTATAATTCCCCTGTAAATGTAGTTTGGGACATTTTATTATGTTAAGAACGCTATATAAATACAAGTTGTTGTTGCTATTGTTTTTGAGGTAGACTTTGGTAATGATCTCTGTAATGGCTTCAGATATGCTAAGTGCATCTGTTTGTACAGGAATCATTCTCACAGGAAGGAGTTATGATGAGCCTGAAGACTGAATTCATTGTTGAGGACTATAAAATAACAAAGATATGATAAGAAAATACACCAAGGTTGTAAATTGAACTGCATCAATATGATAATGCCATGAGCAGGGAGCCACAAAGATCAATACTGGGACCATAACTGTTCACAGTGAGACAAATTACTTACAGATGGCAATAGGGCAAAAAAGCAGTCAAACAGTACAGTTACACATGAGAAAATTAACTTGGAGCAAATTGATCCTAAGTTAATTTCAAAATTTTGAGATGCAATACATAATAACAGGAAAGTTATATTGGTCTTGCAAGGGATAGATTGCAGATCCACCAATTGATGATTAAACCATGTTGATTGTAATTCACCAAGGGTATGCAAATGGCTGTTTATGCATATGCTCATAGTAATCCCACTCACTCTTTCCCTGTATTTCTGGAATAGTAAACAAACATTTAAGACCAGTGGATGGAAAATTGTGGGACAGCCCCCCTTAGGTCAAAAAGCCCTCCCTCCCACCCCTTTTCCTAACCTACCCAAACTGTCCCAGCCCAAGACTCCCCAGACTTACCTGCTCCGGAGCTCCATGGGCCTTGGTAGCCTTCTTCATCTGCTGTCCCAGCAGCAGCTGCTAATGCCTTCCTGGCACTGTTGGGACTGATGGAGCTGTCGGCAGCTCCACAGGGCAGGACTTCTTCCTCAGTGAGGGACAGAAGACCCACCCACCCTCATTAATCTGCCCTGCAGCACTTCATGACTGCAGGGCAGGTCGGCATTGAACATGTCAGCTCCACGCCAACATTGATTCCTGGTGGGTGAGGCACGCTGTCAGCCGCACCCCCTCCTCCCCTGCCCACCCATATTAGTCAACCCAAGGTTGTGGAGTGGAGTCTGAGCAATTGATCAATGGGTTGGATGGTTGTTTGGGGCAACGAGGTGGGGTGGGAGTGGTGTGTTGCCACAGAGATAGATAAACCTCAACCAAGCAGTCACTGCAAAGAAAGCTTTGAAATTGGAAATAAAAAGAATTCAAAACAATTATTCAATTGTCTAGAGTTATTTGGTGCTTACCGTTCATACACCCCACCGGAGTGTCACAAATCATTGGGGTTTGCTGAATGTTCTACAGCATTGCTGTGCAATGAAGCTGGCACATGGACTCACCGATGGGGAAGAGCCTTCAGCTTTGAGAAGGGTTAGACACATATTAAATGAAGGAGCCCATGAAGCTGCTGGGAAACAACAGGTACACTTTGGACACCATACAGAGGGCGTACCAACTCAGTATGTTAGCTTACATTACTGACTTACTTTTGTTTTTCACCATTGTGTTTGATTATTTGGTACTTGTACCTTGCTACAATTACCTGGTATTAAATTTGTTGCTTCCATGAGGCATTCCTCTGTTGGCTGGAGTTGGTGGTTGCTGTGTCTCAGTCAAGTTTTCACGAAATGGTAATTAAACTCTTGAGAAATATCGGCTGCACTTTGTTGGCTGCTGCATATTTTCTGCCATCTGTGTAGATATTGGTTGTGAAGACAGACAAGCTTCTCCATCTCCTGCTTCCTCTGTATTCTCCTTATCCAGGATTTCTAGATATGGGATGAGAAGATTCTTGTGGCCTCTTCCTGTTTGGCTTCCTTTTTCAAGGTCAGAATTTCCCTGCTAAAAGAGTAGAAGGGGTAATTAATTTACTTTGACCCCTGACTCCCCAAAGCCTTACTATTATCTAAAAGGCACAAGTCAGGTGTGTGGTGGAATACTCTTTACTTGCCTGAAAAAATGCACTTCCAACAACACTCAAGAATATTGACAGCATCCAGGACAAACCAGCCTACTTGATTAACACCCCATCCACCACTTCAAACACTCATTCCCTCCACCACTGATGTACAGTGCCAGCAGTGTGAACCATCTACAAGGTACACTGCAGCCAATCATCAAAGCTCTTTCAAAAGCACCTTCCAAACCTGGGCCCTCTACCATCTAGAAGAATGGGGCATTAAACATATGGAAACAACACAGCACGAGTCACACATTCATCCTGACTTGGAAATATATTTGTGTTCCTTCACTATCTGAGTCAAAATTCTGGAATTCCCTCCCTAACACCACTGTGGACTGCAGTGGTTCAAGGATGATGGCTTACCACCACCTTCTCAAGAGCGATTCATCATAGGCAATGAATGCTGGCCTTACCAGCAATGCTCACATCTCAGGAATGAATAAAGACAAAAGGATTTTCACCATTAACATTTTTTCAATCTGCTAAATAAGAAAAGGTACCATGTTATTAAAAATAAATAGGAGTTGTGAAAAGGAGCGTGAGGGAAATTAACGTCTTCCCTACTAGCTAATGGGCAGCCATGGGAAACTTCTATTGGGAAAGGTGGGATTATGGGCCACACTCTGCAGAATAAAAATAATCATAGAATAATAGAATTTTACAGCATTGAAGGAGGCTGTTGGACCCATCATGCCTGTTGCGACTTTTTGAATTAGAGAGATGAGTGAGCTTTCCTCTCTTACTATAGTACACTGTAGTCAGGTATTAACATGGTTGGTGATCTCTTTCAAAACCTCTGTAACTTCCATTGAAACATAGGGAAATAGGATGGTCCTCCTCTGTTGAATTTGATCCATTAAGATCTCCCATACCCTGTCCAAAAAATGAGGCACTCATTCCTCAGACACTCCTTCAGGAAAATAAGCAGAAAAACTCTTAAAAGTTGTTGTGCTTTTAACTGGGAAAGATATAACGTCACTTAAAACTGCTGCTGGCTGAAAGTGTGTAGTGATATGGAAATTCCAGTCACCAGACCTTCATACTATTTGTACTTGCAGCTCAGTCTAATATGTAAATAAGGCTAAATCTATAGGCTCCATTCAATCTGATGGCGGAGGTGGGGTTGGGGTGTGGGGGAGGGTTGGCGGTGTTAATAACAGTTACGTGTGGAAAACAAAACAAATGGCCCAACAGGAACTAAGTTTAAAGGTTGTTATGGTAAGCCACATGTGTTTTGTAAACCAATTAACTGTATAAAGGAGTAATGAGACCCTTCTTTAATGAAACCATCATCAAAAGGCAGTTTTTAAAGCTTATTATCCAGTGCACTTACCAACTTCTATTGGTAAGTACAAAATAAACAAGCAAGTACAATCATAGTACATTAACTCAAAAATTAACTCAAAAATTGTGCATTGTAACAATAACTAAGTTATAATAAAAAATTAAGAACTGGACAAAGCAGTAGGCCATTGTGTCAAGGTAATCAGGTAAAAATTAGTATAATTCAGATGAAATGACTAGAACAGTGGAATTTTGAAATTATGGTAATCCCATACCCTATGTAAATTCTGAAAATTTCCATGCTGCTCTTAAAGTATGCAAAGTTTGATTCTTATTTTAGCCAGTACCTTGGCAGGTTCAACTATGTTGGAAAATGGTCAACAAAGGTGTTTCAAGTGTTTTCAGATTCATCGGCCAGAATTTTCCCGTTGGCGTGCAGGGGTGTAAAATGATGCGCGGTGATATCGGGCAAGCGTCCCGACATCATTGCACACCATCGCGATATTTCGTTGGGCGGGCGCGCAATGATATCCGATGCGCACCCGTCATTAATTAACAGGCCACTTAAGGCCCTTGAGGCACCAATCGATGGCGCTTTTCCGGCGCCCATGTGATGTTCGGGTTGGTGCACGGGCACAACAGGCGGGTAGGACACATTTGTGTAAACCTCATCCACGGGTGGGATAAGAGGGCTCACTGGGGTCGCAAGTGTGCTCCGTCAAATATTGAGTTTTCAAAGTTACTGATACTTGCTTGTGTGATCTGCAGTACTTCAAAACGCATACCAGCTGCTTGGTCTGGACTCATAACTTTCAAGTCAGCAATCTGCCATGAGGAATCTTTTTTGGGCCTGCAGGTTTCAGGAAGCCTTCCCTTAGCCTGGGAATGGGAGCTGGACTCTCCATTGGAGGCACCTCCTCTGAGGAGGAAGGGAGGGTTAGAAGGGAGCTGCATCAATATCCTCTTCCTCTAGTGGGTCCCCCCTTGCCAGTGCCAGATTATGGAGAGCGCAGCATGCAACCACGATCAGTGCCACCCGCTCTGGGGGTTATTGTAGTGCTCCCCCTGAACGGTCCAGGCATCGGAAGCACATCTTCAGAAGACCTATGGTTGTCTCTACCACCGCTCTTGTAGAGGCGTGGCTCCTATTATAATGCTGCTCTGCCTCTGTTCTTAGGTGGTGGAGAGGCGTCATGAGCCACCTTTTCAACGGACAGCCCCTGTCACCCAGTCGGGCTGGAGCACTGAAGAGCCTCGGCACCTGGGAGTGTCTCAGGATGTAAGCATCGTGGGAGCTGCCTAGGTACCTTGCACAGACTCGCAGAATCTGCATCCTGTGGTCACACACTATCTGCACATTCAGGGAGTGGAATCTCTTCCTGTTGATGAAGGCTGACCTGCTGGTGCCTTGATGGCCTCATGTGTGCAGTCGATGGCACCCTGGATGCAGTGGAACCCAGCAATTGCTGCAAAGTCTCTGGATCACTCAACCTGGCTGGCCTCGTCTGTACGGAAATTAATGAAACTCAATGCACACCTGAACAGAGCTTCTGTCACCAGCTTGACACAACTATGGACAGCTGATTGGGAGACTCCACACAGATCCCTCACTGACCCCCTAGAAAGAACCGGAGGCATAGGAGTTGAGGGCCACTGTAACCTTCAGAGCCACTGGCATGGGGTTTCCACCCATACAGTCGGAGTTGATCTCAGGCCCAATCACCTAACAAATGGAAGTCACTGTCTCCCTTGAAAGGCAGAGCCTCCTTCGGCATTGCACCTCGGGCCTATTGAGGTAGCTGCATCGCCACCTTTAAACTCTGGCAGCAGGATAGTGGCATCTTCTGTTTTCCCTTCTGCCTTGGACTCCCTGCTGGCTCTGCCCGCCTTGTGCCTGGCCTTTACTCCCACAGGCTTCCCCCATGCAATCTGCATAGGGACGCCTGGCCTCCTCTCCCTTCTGCTGCTCTCTTCCTCCTCAGAGGAGGTGCCTCCAGAGGAGACCACAATCCCCATTACCAGGGTCACAGAAGGCTGTCTGATACCTGGAAGGGTCCACACAGTCTGAATCCTCCAGGGTCCTTGGAGACACCAATGAGTCCTGAAATGATGCCTGAAAATTCTAAGAATGACTCCCCGAACAGAGATGAGGCTACCGAGTACCAATAAGCAACCAGCAGCAAACTATCTCCCAAACTCTTCACTGCTCACACTGGCAATGCTACTGATCCTTTTAATCCTGCCCTTGGATGAGGTTTTGCAAATTGCCAGCTGCCCACCTGCCCGTTTTGCCAGTGCGATGAGCCCAAAATTGCACTGGCAACAAAATATCGGTTTCAATTGCCTTTTTACTTGTCTTAACTGGCTTTTTATTTGATGGTGGGTGTGGCTCCGACACCCATGCGGCCCGCCGACTGAAATATTGCGTGTGTGCAGGATGATGTCGGGACGCTCGCCCAACGTCACCTCGTGCTATTTTACATCCAATCAGGTCGGGAGCATGCCTGCCCGATCAGCGTAAAATCCTGCCCCATAAAAATGCTGTACACAGATATTTATTTTTATTTTGTTCCACAACGGAGATTCCATCCTGTCCTTAGGTGAGGTTTGATGAAAAATGTAAAGGCTCCTGGCCGATTCGCCTGTCTGCCAACTGTGAGGTTGGACAGGCCACAAAAAAATCAGAAACAATTGCACCATTGGGCTTAATTCCCCTCTTAATTGTCAGTGGGTGCGCTTCCGACTTTTGTGCGTGCCCACCGAGCGAAATTTCGCGCAGGTGCGCGATGATGTTGGGATGCTTGCATGACATCATCTCACACGATTTTACGCCTGATCAGGTCGAGCGCTTGCCCGCCCACGGGATGTAAAATTCTGCCCCATGAGGTACATTTTTAGAGGCTTGATTGTAATGAATGGGCATTTTTTTTTACAGCTTTTTAAACCTTTGTTTAACCATTTGAAGGTCTGCAGCTCCCTGGGGCAGCTGTCTGCCTTCAGGGAGCTCTCTCGCAGCGCTCACCTGTGCCCGGGGTGATGTCATCGCCCGCCCTCCTCGCACCCCCACCCCAGTTGCACCGGGCTTTTCAGTGCGCATTTCACGCTGGCTGCCCGTTAATTGGCCACCCAGTGTCCAATCGTGGTTGGGGGCTGAGTGTGGTCGGCGGTCCATTTGCTGGCCAATCCCGGGCCTACCGATTACACCCGCCCGCCAAAGCTAAAATTCAGGCCATCAAATTCATCCATTCCAACATTTACCATGTGATGAATTTGATTATTTAAATGCCTTTCATAACTTTACAGTACACTGAATTCTGTTTTAACTTTGTCAATTTCATATCATAACCAGATTCTTTCCAGCACATTACCACCAGATGCTTTGCCAATGGTTGTTTCACACTCACATCATCAACGAATTTGATAAACTGCATTTTGGAATGCAAGGGCTTTAAACCATTGGCAGTGCTAAAGACAACTGCAAGCTATTTCTACCTCTGTTTGACAGGGTGTTGGGTTTAATTAACCAGGAGGGGACCCATACTGATTATATAAGGATGACCACAAGTTTATAAAAGAAAGAGCATATCAGTTTCTAAAAAAATACAGGAAGGCCAATTTTACCTTCCGGTGTACAATGAGCTGAGTGCATCCTTTGCGCATTCATTGAAACCACAATGAAGTCCAAGTCACTTTGAGACTCACTTGCATGTAGCTGGTGAGCTGTGTGGTCTGGTTAGGGATGGCAGGAAATCAGCAACTCCTACATGGAACCAGCTGACAGTTGAAGCCTGGGCGAGACAATCCTGGAGGCGATGGCGTGAGTGCATTTGCTGACAATGAAACAAAGAGGTTTTGTTGGCTATTTCTCCAGGCTCCATCTGATGTCACAAAGGTAATTGTTGGAAATATCTTTGCACCATTTTTTTAGTGGCCTCCATCAGTCCTTTAATATTGGAAAAACTGAAGCCATTGTTTTCAGTTGCTGCTACAAACTCCATTCCTTGGCTAGCGACTCCATCCCTTACCCCAGCAACAGTCTGTGACTAAACTAAGCTGATTGTAATAAGGGTGTCATATCTGACCTACGTAAGCTTCTGTCCATATATTCACTCCATCACAAACACCACCTATTTCTACCTCTGTAACCTGGCCCAACTTTTCCCCTGTCTCTCTGCTGCTGAAACCCTCATTCATCCCTTTACCTCTAGACCATTCCAATGCACTCTTGGATGGTCTCCCATATTCTACTTGAGGTCATCCAAAAGTCTGCAGCCCATGTCTTAACCCAGACCAAGTCCTATTCCCCTACCATTCCTATGCTTGCTGACTTAGATTGGCTCCTGGTCAACCAATGCCTTGACTTTCAAATTCTCATCTTTCTTTTCAAATTCCTCCATGATCTCGCCCCTTCATATCTCTATTATCTCCATCAGCCCCACAGTCCTCCAAAATATATGTGATCATCTAATTCTGGGCTCTTGATCATTCCTGATTCTAATTGCTCTACCAATGGTGGCCATGCTTTTAGCTGTCTAAGCCTTAGGTTCTGGAATTCACTCTGGAAACCTCTCCATCTTTCTTCCTCACTGTCCTCCTTTAAGATGGGGTCCCCCTGGTCGCCCACATTAAACTCCGTCCAATATCTCCTTATGCAGTTGAGTGTATTTTTTTTAAATATAAATGCTCCTGTGAACCACTTGGGATGTTTAATTTTATTGAAGACGCTATACAATGCAAGTTATTGATGTTGATCTGCCATTAGTTAGGCCACTCATGTCAGTCATGTCATATAAATGGACAAAGAAAGATAAAATTCAGTGCATCTCAAAATTACAATCAGGCACTGGGCTTGCCCCATTAAGGACCCTTTAGTGGCTCTCATGGCTGCCAGTGAAAGGTGGGTGAGAAAGGCCCAATGCTCACCACACTCATTAGTGACTAACTTCAACAAGCATAAGGCTATTACTTCACATATTTAAGGGGCCTAAGGCCTTGGTCCTTTAAATAATGTGTCCCACGCATTTAGCTGTGGAATCAGCATCTGTGGAAATTGGGTGTAGGAAGTACAACTGCTAAATTGGTACGCTTTGCTATGCTTTGCACATACCAATTCTATGCCTGAAAAACAGGTGAAATGAATGCCACCTACTACCCCATTGTCTAAGTTTGAAGTAGATTATGAGTTGCAACAATCTACAAACACATTTAAATATAACCCATTTTCAAATCCTTTTCATTAAAAAAATCTTGAACCTTAATAGCTCTCCTTCAATTCATGGCTACTGACTATTGATAAACCTAATACACCTTATCCTGGACACCTCAATATCTGTTTGCTGCTCCCAAACTTCCAGCTCCACTTTCAAGTAAAGTATGCCATGTACAATGGAATGTGCGTGCAAAAGGTCAATGCCTGGGCATAATGTATCATACTGGAATTCCTATAAAAGTGTGGCAGTTTCCAGTTTAGGTTTGTAAGGCTATTTCCAAATGAATGTGAGCAAAATTGAAGAGTACAATTATCTTCAGCTCTCTGCTGATACCAACAAATTCATCCCTCATCTGGTGCCAGGTATAAGAAACCACGTTCCATGGATTCAGCCTTCCTCCTTGAAGATTGCACTTGTATTTTTACTGAATTGTGTCTTCACAGGAGGCTGATCTTCTGGGCCAGATTTTTGTGAAGGAGAAAGAAAGCCTGGGTTGGACTAGGTCTCGACCCATAAACGCATCTCTGTTGAGAAGGCCCCCGCCAGCCATATTTTTGTTCTGGGGTGGAGGGGGAAGGATGGGATTGGGCCCGCCACCTCTGGAGGCTGGCCCGAGGTGGCAACGGAGGCGGGCGGAAGGCAAGGCTGGCAGGCTGGAATGCTCGCCTCCGTCTACATGGACCCAATTGTAATGTTGAATGTCAGCCTCTCAAACCCTCATCCCTTCTTCTCCTCAACCAACCCCCTACCATCCCACATGCCCCCCACCTCACAATCCCATGTCCCCTCCATGCCTCCATGTATCCTCCATATTTACTCTCCCAGCATCCACTATGGGTAGACCTCAGGATACATGTAATAGCAAAAGCAAGGCCTAGATATGGAAATAAAAATGGACTGAAGAGATTAAGCTTCTAACATTCAACAGCTCTCACTCAGACAGACTTCATATCAAAAAAATACTCCAGACCCAATGAAAAAAAAAATAAATCTCTCAAGTGGTCAATGAGTTATAAAAACAAACAAATATCTATCTAGTAACCACATCAAAGACAGATGATCCTTTAGTAACCTTGTAAAACTGCCAAACTGTTCACAACCCCCTGCTGAGACAAGTGGGCCAGGGGCTTTTGAAACACAGCCAAGCATTCATAATAGGCTTGCCTGTCAAAATAAACCTATCGCAGTTCCAATGCAATCTAATGAAACTGAAAGAACAGATGTTTTCTTTTCTATTTCAAAGCAAATGGCCTGACAATCAAAGAATTCCAGGAACAGGTGGATTTTTTTTTGATTCCCCTCTTGGGACTGGGGTCCTCTATGGTTCACAACTTTTCTGAGGTGCCGTGAACCATATCGACTTACGGAAGGGGCCTGAATTGCCCAACCCCACAATGGAGTTGGAAAGGGCCAGAGTGCTGCATGTGGGCTGGCTACCCACATCCTTATCCCGCGCCAGGAAAAATTGCCAGATATGAGAATGAGGACATGAATCCCAGAATCAGGTACCACCCACCATTTTTAAAAGGCTCCTGAGTTGGTTCCAATCAGCAAAACCCCGGGCCTCTGTCTTTTCTTGGTCACTTGATCTATCAATTATATTGAGGAGGGTCCTCTACCCTTATAAATTTTTGTTGATTATAATAACTTAGATGAGTAGGTGAGAAAAGATACACGCAACCAAATAATCCGTTACATTAGACAACAAATACACCATTTGAACGCTCCAATATAAATAGGAAAATATTAAAAAGATGGGAATCCAAATAGTTTGTGCTATGTAGATGCTCAGTTGAACAATACAGGCAATCTCCAAACTAAATATTGGAGCCAGTTAAAATGTGGAAAATATGGGAAGTACAAAGCATGTCAGGTTGACTCTGTTATTTCTCCCTAAGTCTGTATGATATAATTTTAATTTTATGTCTCCTTAATATAACATTATAGATGCCTGTTAAAATAAATAAGGAGTTACACGCACTCTGTTATTTTCAATATAAATGTAATTATTAGGTTTGGATGAATTATGAAACTGGGAAACTCACATGCAGAGTGTAACTGATGTTGAAAATGTGCCAATCAAAACTATTTCTTAAATTAATCAATTTACTGTGCAAGCATATTTTTTGGAAGGGAGAGCTGCAGTTACTAAATTCTCAAATGTACTTTTTATGCTGTTCTGCAACTAATCAATTTGGCTCGTACCAAACCCTTCTTCCCCATAAACAACTTGCCATTGCACAGTAAATTAACTTGATACGGTGTTTTTAATCCACAACAAACTTTGGTGTATTTCCAAGAATCAATATATGTTCTACACTGTCAACTATTAAGATTGAAACTTAATATGCAGCACCAAATGCTAAATCACAATCACATCACTAATTCCACAAAGGGCACATTGCACTCCTTTACAAAGCGCAGAAGGTAACACTGCAATCTCTCCCTGCAATCTTTTTTTTATGTGATATATAATTAAATTTGTTGTCATTCTTAGGCTGGGATTTTCCAGCCTCATCGTGGCGGGACCCGCTGCAGAGGATGCAGTGGCCCAGCCAAAAGCCCATTGACTTTCGGCAGGACCGGATGATCCTGGCAAGGGGCAGGGCCGGAAAAACCCACCCTTATTATTCTTCTTCCATCCGTCTCCTTGGCAACAGTCTGAGATTAAACCAGTCTGTTTGCAATCTTGGTGTCACATTTGACCCCAACGTGAGTTTCCAACCTCATATTCATGCCATCACTACAGCTGTCTGCTTCCACCTCCGTAACATCGTCCAACTTTGCCACGATATCATTCGAGACTTGCCCATTCCAATGTACTAAGATAAAAGCAAAATACTGCTGATCCTGGAAATCTGAAACAAAAACAGAAAATATTGGAAAAACTCAGCAGGTCTAACAGCATCTGTGGAAAAAAAAACGAGTTAACATTTCAAGTCCTTATGAAGAGTCCCTATGAGCTCTGAAGAGTCATAAGGACTCAAAACGTCAACCCTGTTTTTTCTTTCTCCACAGATGCTATTAGGCCTGCTGGATTTTTCCAGCATTTTCTGTTTTTGTTCCATTCCAATGCACTCCTGGCTAGTCTGCCTTCTGTAAATTCGAGGCCATCAAAAACTCTCCTGCCCATGTCATAATTCACATCAAGTCCCGTTCACCTATCACGCTTATGCTCACTGACCTACATTGGTTCTCGGTCAAACAACGTCTTAATTTTATAATTCTCATTCTTGGTTTCAAATCCATCATGACCTCTCTCCTCCATAACTTTGTAATCTCCTCCAGCCCCACAGCCCTCTGAGATACCTGTGCTCCTTTAATTTTGGCCTCTTGAGCATCCCTAATTTCAATTGCTCCACCATTGGTGTATGCACCTTCAGTTGCCTAAGCCCTAACTTCTGGAATATCCTCCCTACACTTCTCTGCCTCTCTACCTCACTTTCCACCTTTAAGGCACAATTTAAAGCTGTTGGTCATCTGACCTAATTTCTCTTTACTTGGTTTAGTGTTATATTTTGTTTTATAATTGTCCTGTGAAGCGCTTTGGGACATATTATTACATTAAAAGCACAGCAAATATAAGTTGTTTTTCTGTGGGACTATGAAGATTTTAATGAAAAGTTAAATTAAGTACAATTCAGGAAGTTTGCTTACTTAATTTAGTTTTTTTTTCCCCCAAATGAGAAGCTATTTAATGATAACTATGATGTATCTATAGCCACTACAATATCACACTTTATGGCCTTAATGGATATGCAGCATGCCACATAGTAAAGAAATTCTGATATGTTTCAACCTGTTGGCATGACACCAATGATGACAGCATCTAAGGATGACAAGGGGCAGCGGAAAATGTTATAATCCAAGGCAGATGTTTTCTAAGTCGGTGTGAGTAGCAAGCCCATACAGTCACATATGAAATTAAAACGCAGCGGGCTATAGCTTCTGTGCTCCAGGGCAGGGTAACTGGGGGGTACCCCAAAGATGCACTGGGAAAGCCCCCCACCCCGTCAGAGGATTCCACATAGGGATTGCACGGCAATTGTCCTGCATTGGTAACCACCTGATAATACGATTTAAATTGCAAACTTCAAATGGTTCTGGCTGTCTTACATCAACAATTACCCAGAAAAAGTTAGAAGAATTAAAACCACTAACTTTTGGATAACTATTGTACAGACCCATACTGACTCCCCACAGAGGACTCCCCCGGCTATGGGACTCCCCCCAACCCCTGAACCCCAAGGGGCTCACCCCGTACCCTCTGGATACCCCCTCACAATGGGCCACCCCACTGACAAATGGGATGTCCCTCCTCAGGACTCACCCCAGCCCCTCCCACAGTACACCCCAGAACCCCCTGGGGACTCCCCACCACCACCTGGCTACTGCCCCACCAAGGGACCCCCAAACTAGCAAGCCAGGCCCGACCCGACCTGAACCCCTGGCGAATGCCTCACCTGCCCCCACCGCCGACTGCCTGACCCTCCCACCCCTGTCGACTATCCAACCCCTCCCCACCACCGACTGTCCGACTCCCTTCCCCAACTATCTGACTCCTCTCCCTGTCTCAACCCCGACTACCCCAGCCCCGCCGACTGTCCAGCCTCTCCCCTCAACTGTCCAACCTCCTCCACCGACACCTCCCTCCACTGATTGCCCGATGACCCCCCCCAAGCAGTCCAACTGCTCCCCCCGACTGTCGGCCTCCCCTCGACTAAGGGTAGCCAGGTCCAACCACCTCACCCCCTACTGTCTGATCAGCCCTCCCGACTGTCCGACCTCCCCCCACCAACTGTACGAACACCCCCCACTGTCTGACCTCACCACTCCGACTGTGCGATCCCACTTCCAGACTACCCAACCCCACCCCTTAACTGCGCAGACCCCTCCTCCCCCCGCTGACAGCCCAGACCACCATCCGCCCCCCCCACCCCACCCCTGCCCCCCAAATCCTAACCAGTTACCTTCTCCCTAGCTTGAAAGGGACTGGAACTTTAAGCTTACCTGATTTATGGCAGCCAGTGCACTGCCTCCTTCCGTCCGATTTTGCAGCGCCTGGCTGAAGGTCTCAGAAGTGCACTGCTCTGCACAGTTCTCGCCTGGCCTGAGGCAGCAGGTCTGGCAAGGTGGGACCAAGAAGATTTCCCAGGAAGACAATCCAACTCTGATTGCCACTCTGTGGAAGTTCAGGCCCCCTGCAGATGCTAGGAATTGAAATGAATTGGGAGAAGCTGGAAATATTCACCAGGTCAGTCAGCACCAGTGAAATGAAAAAAAGAGTTAACGTTTCAGGTCGGTGACCTTTCGTCATCAGGTTTTGGACTTTTTGGCTATGCTGCCACAGGAGGATAAGTTAACATAACTTATGTCAAAATGTGACTATTAAGTTTAATGTAGCTCTCAAAAAGTTAAATTCACAACAGCACAACTTGGAGTTATAGATTAAATTCTAGAAGGAGAATCTAAATCATTCAAACTCTAGAGGAATAGGTGCTAGGGTAGACTGGTTAGATTCACTTGAATAAGGGAAGGGTAGCAGGCTTGAGTCTCAATTCTACTGACCAGTCCCCAAAAAGCGAAGGGATCAGAAACCAATCCCTACTTGCAGTGCTGAGCAGCAACAACGATCCAAACACTGGTCAGCCAGTTGACAAGTTCTGCACAGATAGGGGCCAGTAAGGTCCAGGCAGGAGTCCTTTAAGAAGACAGAAGGTTTATTAGCTTAGATGGCTGTGCAGGATCCCAAGAAAAGAAATTGTCCAAGAAAAGGAGTTTTTTAGTCTGTTTGAATAAGAGGATTCTTGTTAGGATTTGGCAGTAGGAGCCTTCTTCCAGAAAGATAATGAATCAAACTAACAGTTTCATTTTTTTAATTCATTCATGGGATCTGGGCATCACTGGCTAGGCCAGCATTTATTGCCCATCACTAATTGCCCTTGAAAGGTTCTGGTGAGCTACCTTCTTGAACCACTGCAGCTTTAGACAACAATATGCACATTTGTGAACATCATTTTCCCCATTAGATCTCCTTTTGAATTTATTATTAGTCTCAACACCTCGTGGCACCATTCTTATTTTTACTAGATGGTCAACTCTCAAGTCTGACACGAGTCTGCAATTTAAAATCTTAAACGATATTGACTATCATCTGTTCAGTTAGCACAACACTGTGGGTGTGCAGTGGTTCAAGAAGGCAGCTCACCCCCACCTTCTCAAGGGCAATTAGGGACGGGCAATAAATGCTGGCCTAGCCAGCCACACCCACATCCCATGAAAGAATAAAAAAACGGTATTATTTACTCTGCAATACTCAGACTAAAACAATTTCTCCTCTCATATCATCAATACTAAATTCATCATTCAATCAAACATAATCTTTTGGAGTGTTAAATTTGAATTTTAAAATTTGGAAATAAAAAGCTGGTGTGAATAAAAAATGACAACGGATTGTTGTAAAAATCCTATTGGTTCAATAGTGTTCTTTCCGGAAGGAAACCTAAATCCTTATCCAGTCTAGCCTAAATGTGATTCTTGTACTGCTCCTTCATTGTTGACTCTTAACTGCCCTCTGAAGTGGCCTAGCAACCCATTCAGTTATATCAAAATACCACCACCTTCTCAGGGCAAATGAGGATGCCAACGATACCTACAGCCCAAGAATGAATAAATATAAATGGCTGGGCCTTCCAACAGCTGGTGGACAAATTTAGAGCTTTAGTTTGACTTTCCAGATCAAATACTTGCAAATTAATTGCTATTCAAATGCAAGCCTATACTCCTAGAACTATTTTTAACACCCCAAAAGGATCCCAAAGATGCATAATAAAAACAGAAAATGCTGGAAAAACTCAGCAGGTCTGACAGTATTTGTTGGAAGAGAAACAGAGTTAACGTTTCAAGTCTGTATGACCCTTCTTCAGAGCTAAAGAGAAGTAGAAATATGATGAAATTTATACGGCTTAAATGGGTTGGAGCAGGTAAAGCAGGCTACCTGGACTTAACATTGAGTTCAACAACTTAAGACCAGGCCATGAACTCTCTCCTCTATCTTCAACCCTTTTTTAATCCCATTTTTTATATTTATTTTTTATCCAATTATTTCTATTTTTACATGGCTGCAAATTACTACTATCATAGCTTTTAAACTTCTTCCCCGTGCCTCTGCCCTCACGCATTCCCCTTCCTCCCAGAGCTAATATAGGGTCCCCCTTGTCCTCACTCCAGCATGATGCCACGACTAAACACATCGTCCCCTCAACCCCCCCATCAGCATTCCATAGGAACCGTTCCCTCTGGTACGCCCCAGTCCACTCCTCCATCACCCACAACACCTCATCCCCCTGCCACGGCACCTTCCCATTCAATTGCAGAAGGTGCAACACCTTCCCCTTTAGCTCGTCCCTCCTCACCATCCAAGAGCCCAAACACTGCTTTCAGGTGAAGCAGTGCTTCACTTGCACCTCCTTCAATTTTATCTACAGCATTCGCTGCTCCTAAAACGGTCTCCTCTACACTGGGGAGACCAAACGCAGACTGGGTGACCGCTTTGTGGAACACCTTTGGTCTGTCCACAAGCTTGACCCAGACCTTCCTGTTGCTTGCCATTTCAACACACCATCCTGTTCCAATGCCAGTATGTCCTTCCTTGGCCTGCTTATTATTACACAGCCGATTGTAAAGGCTGAGCTGTTCAAATCCCAGAGGGAAACTTGAAACAACTGTCATAACCCATTTTTGCAATTTGTATCTTTCGAGATGCAGGCTTTGAATTCAGTAGTAATAAGACCACCAAGTCTCAAGAGGTTTTTTAATAAAACTAAATTAAATGTTTATTAATATAAGAAAGATTGTAAATTTATACATATATCTACAAAATTACTACTATAATAACTACAAAACCCCTAATTAATCTGACTCTCAGTTAGACCCCCCAGTAAGGCAACAGTAAAACACATAGGATAGAATTTTTCCCCCGTTGGGTGGGATTGGCAGGGCCAGGTGGGGGCGGTCGGGAAGCCGACCACCACCCGCGATCGGGTCTGGACTGCGATTTCATGCTGGCAGGATAATTAAGGCCTGCCCAGCGTGAAACGCAAGTGGCAGTGCTCAGCGCTGCCTATGTAGTGAGGGGGAAAGGAGGGTGAGCCCAAATTTGTGCATGCATGCAGGTGCATGCTGGAGAAGCTCCCTGAGGCACGGAACTGTTCACCCTCAGGGGGATGAACAGTTTTCAAAATAAAAAATAAAGATTTCTAAAATGTTTTAAAACATGCCCCCTCATGTGACCTACACCACTGATTGAATTAAAATTCTCATTGTCTCACCAGTCTCTTTGAACTTTACATTTTAACAATGAAACCCCATTCATTGTACTAACTTTATTAGTAATATAAACATATCTCTTGGTAGCTGCTAGAGGTGTCAGTTTTCACCCCACTTCTTGAATGCTCTATTCAAAAAATGCAAATGCACGCTATCTCTCTTACATATCAAAACTGGTACATATCGAAGCACCCAGGCTAGCTGGCTTTAATCCAATTAAGACACACACAGACACGCACATAGACACAGACCCCACTAGAACTCTATCTTAAAATATAATTTCAAATAACATTATAGACATTAATATCTCTTCATGACACTGCTGCTAAGTTCCAGAGAAGCCCAACGCAAACTGGAGGAACATCACCTCATCTTCCGATTCGGGACTTTACAGCCTTCCGGACTTAACATTGAGTTCAATAACTTCAGATCATGAACTGTCTCCTCTAACTTCACCCATTTTTTAATCCCCTTTTTTATATTTATTTTTATTTTTTTATCCACTTATTTTCATTTTTAATTTTATTCATTTATTCATTGTTCTATCCCCTTCTTTCATCCCCTTTTAATCATTTTCTCTAGTCTTTTTCCCCAACTACCAGCCCCTTTCCCCACCCCACCTCCAAAAGGGCCATCTGTTAATTGTTCCATGTTGTTCTTTCACATAGTACTTATCCTTGTTCTGCTATTAACATATTCTGCTTTCTTACCTTTATGTCACTATCAGCACCTTCTTTAGCCCTTAGCAGTACCATTAGCCTTTTTCTTTTTGTCCATGTCATCTTTGTCAATCTCTCCTTAGCCCCCACCTATAACTGGCCTTCTATCCAGCTTCACTTGCTCTAACCCCCTCCCTTAAACAGTATTAATTTAATCACATTTCTACTTCTCTTTAGCTCTGCTGAGTTTTTCCAGCATTTTCTGTTTTTATTTCAGATTTCCAGCATTCGCAGTATTTTGCTTTTCTCCCAGAGATGCATCTCCATCTTTGCTGTCATGTTAAAATATGCCATCAGAAACTTAAACAGGGTCTGGAAGTTATAACTTCATCCGATCATCCTGAATGTCTGCCAGGCTTAATTAATGTGAACATCCTTGCATTCCTTGTAAACTCAGTCCCATGCCTGATTCACTGGAAAGTGAGAACTGCATTCCATACACAAATGTACACACATGTGAACAGTAGCACATAGTTTATTATAAACAAATAATAATGGAAAACCCATCACAACAAAATGAAATATTGTATTTAATGCATGTTAAAACATACTAATTTCAAAAAATAAAAGGGCCTTGGAAAAATTAAGAAAAATGCTGGCCCAGAACTTCTGTGGAATGTTGCTCACCGTCAGATTGCCACTCCTCTCCTTTTCACATACCACATTTCTCATCCGATCTTCCGTCCTGGGCCTGGTGAGGAATGTGCAGCACAGCAGTTCCGGAATCCTTCCAGTATAATGCAGCGTCAGGGGAAGTGAAGCCATGCTCACTGTTCAAAGAGACTTGAGTGTGCTCAT
Source organism: Cetorhinus maximus (assembly GCF_964194155.1). NCBI lineage: Eukaryota > Metazoa > Chordata > Chondrichthyes > Lamniformes > Cetorhinidae > Cetorhinus > Cetorhinus maximus. The sequence goes on along the minus strand of NC_135888.1, from coordinate 81,314,441 downwards.
ACAAGGAATGCAGAAAGTTAACATGCAAACAATCAAGAAGGCGAATGGCATGTTGGCCTTTATTGCAAGGGGATTGGAGTACAAGAATAAAGAAGCCCTGCTACAGTTTTTCAGGGTTTTGATGAGACCACATCTGGAATACTGTGTGCAGTTTTGGTCTCCACATTTAAGAAAGGATATACTTACATTGGAGACAGTGCAGCGAAGGTACACTAATTGGCCCCTGTGATGGGGGGACTGTCCTATGATAAAAGGCTGAGTAAATTGGGCTTATATTCCTGGAGTTTAAAAGAATGAGAGGTGATCTCATTGAAACATACAAAATGCTGGGGGTAGACATACAGATTGTTTCTGCTGGTTGGGGAACCTAAAAAAACACAGGGGGGCATTCTCAGGGTAAGGAGCCAATCATTTAGGACTGATCTGAGGAGAAATCTCTTCATTCAAAGGGTTGTGAACCTTTGGAATTCTCTACTCCAGCGGTTGTGGATGCTACATCATTGAATACATTTAAGGCTAGGACAGGCAGGTTTTTGGTCTCGCAGAGAATTAAGGGCTATGGTGAGCAGGTGGGAAAATAGAGTTGAAACCCAAGATCAGCCATGATCATAATGGCTGGTGGAGCAGGCTTGATGGGCCATATGGTCTGCTCCTGCTCCTATTTCTAATGTTCCTGTGTTTTTTTTAATGGCACTAGCTGCTGTAAACTGGGTGAGTTTAAGTCTCAGTGTGTAAGGTAAGTGGGTGAAGAATTAGGGTGGTCAGGAGGGGGGAGGTCAAGTGGTCGGGAAGGGGAGGGGGGGTATTGGGTGGTCAGGAGTGATCTGGAAGGTAGGGTGGTCGGGAGGGTATTCACGGGGTCAGGGCTAGTCGGTGGGTGGGAGGTAGTTGGGTGGTTTGGGGAGTCATTAGGGGGTGGTTGGGTAGTCAGGTGTGAGGGTAGTTGGGTATTCGGGAGAGTAGTCTTTGGGTGAGGGCATAGTCGGGGGTTGAGGGGAGTCGGGTGGTGAGGGGTTAATCAGGTGGGCAGGGTAGTCGAGGGGTTGGGAGGCCAGTTGAGGGTTGGGGAAGTAGTCAGAGGTGGGGAGGTGGTCGGGGGTTGTGGAGGTGGTCGGTTAATAAGGGGGCAATCAGAGTGGCATGGGATGGTCAGGAGAGTAGTCAGTGGGTGAGGCAGTAGTTAGAAGGGGTGGAGATAAGTGGTTAGTTCAGATGGGGTGGGAGCCAGAGTCAGTATCAAGTTCCCCAGGAGTTAGAAATGGTTTTAATTCTTCTAATTTTTCCTGGTTAGCTATTCTGCTAAGAGAGTCAGAACCATCTGAAGTCTGATTTAAATCAGAGTATCAGATGGTTCCCTGTGCAGGGTAATTGCCCATCGGTAGTTTAAACTTCCTGGGCAGTGACCGTGCGGTCCTTCTTCCCCCTGGGGAATGGTAGATCTGGGCCATAACTAGGGAAAAATCTCTAACAGAAACAAAGATATTATGAAAATTGCAAAAGAAGAAACTTAAAGCTTTTGCAGTTTAAGAACTCCTTGATCCATGGAGATTCCCTTTTCTACTTTCCAAATGGGTGTACAAGGATTAAAGAGCAGACCTGGCATAAATCCCACAAAATTTTCCTACCGTATGAAATCTGGGCTTTAATGAGGCTAAAGCATGAAATGGATAAAATGACTCTAGCATGTAAAATGAAGCAGATCACTAAATTGTAGCTTATAAAGAACTGAGTGCAAGACCCAGGCTTACAATTTGCCCCTTGTTTAGTTGTTTTCTCAGCACACAATCCTTCAAAATCATCCCTTATATATTAACAACGTCATCTACAAGTAATTCAGTGGTACATTTTAAGACACGTGATTTTATTATTTTATATGGGGCAGTTTTACGCCGATCGGGTGGGCGCGCACCCAACATGATCAGACGTGAAATCATGTGAGATGATGTCAGGCAAGCACCCCGATGTCATCCTGCGGTCGCGCAATATTCCGGTCGGCGGGCACACGCTGGTTCTGGAGCTGCGCCCGCCACCAATTAAGAGGCCAGTTAAGGCCAGTAAAAAGGCAATTGATGCCGATTTTACGTTGCCTGTGCAATTTTGCACTCGTCGCACGGGCAAAATGGCAGGCAGCCAGCCGACAGTTTGCAAAACCTCAGCCACGGGCAGGATAAAAGGGTCGGCAACATTGCCAGTGTGAATGAAAAGCTTGGTAGATAGTTTCCTGCTGGCAGATTCATATCTGTTTAAGGCTTCATTCTTAGCATTTCCAGGCTTCATTTCAGGTCTCCTTGGTGTCTCCAAGGCCCCTGGAGGATTCAGACTGTGTGGACCTTTCCAGGTATCAGACAGCCTTCTGTGACCATGGTAATGGGGATTGTGGTCTCCGCTGGTGGCATCTCCTCTGAGGAGGAAGAGAGGGCAGAAGGGGGAGGAGGCCAGGTGTCCCAATGCAGCTTCCAGGGGAGCGACCTGTGGGAGGAGAGGCGCAGGCACAAGGGGCACAGGGCCAGCAGGCGGCCCAAGGCATTAGGGACCGCAGAAAATGCCACTATCCCACTGCCAGGGTTTATAGGAGGCGATGCAGTTACTTCAATATGTCTGAGGTACAATGCTAAAGGAGGCTCTGCCTCTAAAGGGAGACAGTGAACTTCATTTGTCAGGTGATTGGGCCTGAGATTACTCCGATTGTGTGGGTGGACACCTGATGCCAGTGGCTCTGAAACTCATAGTGGCCCTCAACTTCTTTGTCTCCACTCTTCCCAAGGGTCAGTGAGGGAGCTGTGCAGAGTCTCCCAATCAGATGTCCATAGCTGGGTTCCCCGCATCCAGGGTGCAATCGACTGCACACATGTGGCCATCAAGGCGCCAGTGGGTCAGCCGGGTGCCTTCGTTAACAAGAAGGGATTCCACTTGATGAACGTGCAGATAGTGTGTGACCACAGGACGCAGATTCTGCAAGTCTGTGCAAGGTACCATGGCAGCTCCTATGATGTGTACATCCTGAGACACTCCAAGTGCCATGTCTCTTCAGTGCTCCAGCCCGACTGAATTGATGGCTGCTGGGTGACAAGGGCTATCCATTGAAAAGGTAGCTTATGATGCCTCTCTGCCACCAAAAAGGAGAGGCAGAGAAGCATTACAATACGAGTCTTGCCTCCACAAGAGTGGTGATAAAGAGAACTGTAGGTCTTCTGAAGGTGCACTTCCGATGCATGGGCCACTCAGGGGAAGCACTGCAATACCCCCCAGAGTGGGCGTCACTGATAGTTTTTGCATGCTGCGCTCTTCACAATATGGCACTGGCAAGGGGGGACCCACTGGAGGAAGAGGATCTTGATACAGCTACACAGGCCACAGAGGATGAATCCAGTAGTGAGTCAGAAGAGGAACATGGTGAGGAGAATGCTGAGGGCGTGGAGGCGGACCTCAGTAACCTCCAGGGAGGCAGGGACAACAGGGATGCCTTGATCTAACGGTCCTTCAGCTAGGCTGCCAAATAAGCGCTACCACCTCATGCCAAGGCTGCCACCTCCATCCCGGATGTCTGAAATAGCCCTTTCATTTGAACCCAAAGTCCAGTCAGTGCCTATGTAATAAAGTTTAGAGCCACTCACGTCCAGTGTTACATACTGGCATAACCTGCACCAAACAAATAAAAAAGGTGAAGCATATTCAGGCCATTACGACAAAATAAAATTTATCTCATTTTGACAGTCCAAACAAATTAACAGAACCTTCTCTGATCTTCAACCCCAGACCCGTAAACATAAACAAAACATTACACAACAGAAGATCACCTGTGACCAGTCCCTTTTGTGCTCATGGTGCCTTAAACTTAGGTTTGCAAGAGCTACGACTTGGTGCTCCCCCTCAATGGCAGTGGCATTAGAGGCAGCCTGCTGGATCTGCTGTCCTGTTGGTTTTGATGACCTTGGTGGTCGTCCTCTGGCCAGTGAAGCCTGTGCTGGCCCCGCCTGGGAGGGAGCAGCCAGTGCCACGGCTGGCATCTCCCCAGTCATTGCAGCCTCATCAGATGCCACAGTCACTGGCAGGGGGGCAGAGGAGTTGTTGCCATCATCCAGAACGCCCTGAGAGGAGTCCGCAGAGACGACAAGCAGCTCATGAGCCAATACGAGTTCGCTCTGAACCTCCCTGCACTCCATTGATGGATGGGCACCTGACTGGGATGCTGTGGGCCTTATCCACCTCCCACATTGACACTGACCACCTGAGGTCAGTGCCTGTGTGAGAGCTTGCTGGTCTAAAGGCAACCTCAGGAACCCCTGATTCTGTTCCTGGAGCTGACTCTCCATGAGATTCACCACTCTCTCAGTGGAGGGGGCAGTGCACTCAGCCATCAGGGTTAGCACAGTGCTGATGCTCCACATGGACTCCTCCATAATGGAGATCATGGCACGCATACCCTCATGGATCTCCACCAGATCCTCCCGCACATCTCGCTGGACATCCAGTATCTGCTGCCTAATTGATGACTCCAGAGGCTCATCATCTGCCTTCAATGATCATCGGCCTGGTCTCCAGCAATCCTCCAACTGCAGGCGTCCTGGGCACTTTCTGCCTCCACCTGCACCTCAAGTGGGTGTGAAGTGCCCTCACCGCTGTGCACCAACATTCTAGCCACCGATCTAATGCCCACCAATGTGCTGGTATCTGCTCTGGTGCCTGGTTCAGGAAGCAGGTGTGACGCAGGTACACATGGAGCCTGGTGGTCCTCTGGTGTCAGGGGTGGCTCTTCGGGGTCCTGCATTTGGGTGCATGGTGGCAAATCTAAGGGAGAACAGCGACATGCCATTAGTTTAAGTCATCACATTGTCACTGTGCATGCCAGACAACCTGGTGAGACCTTGGAGATCTGTGTCATGGTGTCATTGTCTTTCAATGATCACTGGGAAAATTCAGTTTTGAAGCTCCTACCAATGATGAGACTACACAAGAATGTTTGCACCATCCGAAACTCTCTCCTCTGTGCACTGCACTTTTACCTTTGTCCAACACCCAGCCTCTGGGCGGCCAGTTGTCCGAGGTGCGTGCCTGCTCTCCATCTTGCTTGTACCTTGAGAGGATTAGGAGGCTTTGGGGGCCTCTGCTGGCCTGCGACAGTTCAATGTTGTTCTGGGCCATCTTCTACTAAAAGGAACAGAGGAGCATTGATAATCCCACTCTCTAGCTGCAGCGCCATTGCAGCCTGGCCAACCCCATATGAGGAACACCTTGCAAGCCACATCCGAGTCGTGGCCCTCGAGCCGCAAGGCACTCAGTCCAGTCAGTCAGGGCTCAACCCCTTGGCCAGCTCTGGCATCATTGATGGTTGGCATGCAGACTTTAACACCCCTGAGCTCCAAGGTGGTTGGCTAGCCCTTAATACTTCAACACACTGATCCATGCCAACACGGTACTCACCCTTCCTGAGTGCAGCAGGTCATTAAACCTCTTGTAGCATGGGACCCAGGTGCGCCCCACAACATCATGGCTGCTGACCAGCACTGCCACCTCCTCCCAAGCTCTTTTTGTAAGGTGTGGTGGCCTCCTTCTTCCATCCCTGAGGGCTTGGGTGTCTCTCCTGGCAGCCACCTCCTCCAGGAGAACCGTAAGGCGCTCAGTAGAAAACTGGGTGGGCTGAGTGCCCAACAGACCTGCCTGGCATCTGCAGTTGCAGTTGAAGCCATAATTTCCTGTTGACAACACTGAAGATGTGCTTGTTGCTGGCAGCCTTCCAGGGGCTGACTGTGCCATTTTTAAACAGGCTGCGGGGTTGCCATTGGACCCGGCGGTTGACAGGTCCCCACCCCGCTACTTCCTGACCACTGGGGAGCCGCTCTTCACACTGGGCAAGCCTTAATTGGCCCCCCAGTGTGAAATTGCGGTCGAGGGCCGGTCGCAGGTGGCGGCACCTTTCCCGGGCCTGCCGATCGCGCCAGCCCACCAAACTAAAAATTCTACCCATGATTTTAACCAATGATTTCTGAATAAATCAATAACCATCATTATTGTCAGGCAATTAATCAATTTGGAATCTATAGTTCCATCGTGCATTTACAAACTGTCTTTACTCATGGCCCAAATCTTGCTGAAGGTGGGGCATCTCATCGCTGGCATCAATAGTTAGACTTTTTCCCTCACCCTTAGCACAAATTGTTTTTGCACTGTAACTCGCTGATGTGCAAACTGGTAGTGGAGTGGTGAGAACAATGGGGCATTTGGCACCCTTGTGAATGACTAAAAAAATAGTCTATCCCCTTAATCGATGAGATTTAAGGATTGAGAAAGATACAGAGAAACAATGGAGAAAAAGGTAAAATAGAATCAAATCAGATACGGAGGAAATACAAAGGGAAGCAAAGTTTGGATTAAGAGAGAGAAAAAAGGGATAGAAAGGGTATGTGGCAAAAGTTTAAAAATGTAAAATTTAATATTTTTTGAAATATTGTAGAATAATTTCCTCTATGGTGAAATGGAACTTAGAAATCTTCCTGGGCTGGAGAGGCTCACCATTCATAGTTTAGCTATTCTTCACCTGAACGTGCTGGCCAATTCATGCATTAAAAATGGCGTGCACTGTGAACTCGCCATTATTTTTCCTGGAAGATTTGAGCCATTAATTTAACTGTCTATTAGCTAGGCTCTGGCTAGAACACTCATTCTAGACTATGCTATTTAAAGGTGCACAGGATTAATTAAAACGTTCAGCAAATGAGAAAAGCTTTGCCAAACATTCAACATACTGATGTAATTCATTTTAAAATGCATCACTGCGACACAAAAAACATCTTACAATGCTTCAATGCAATATCATTGCACCAAAAGTGCAATGTGGCTGCTTTAGTTCCTCCTCAAGAGCAATGAGAACAATGTTTACATATTCCTTCATTATGAAAAGGCTAATTTCATTTTCCATGGACTTTTTTTTTGTACAAATGAATATTTTTTGCCAAACAGGATACTATTTCAAAATTTGTAGATGACCAAAATCTTGGTAGTGTAGTGAATTGTCAGGATAGTGATAGGATTTTTGAGGGCATGGAAAGGTTGCTGGAATGGCGAGACAAGTGGCAGATAAAATTTAATGCAGAAAAATGTAAAGTGATTCATTCTGGTAGGAAGAATAAAGAAATGATATAAATTAAAAGGTATGATTCTAAAGGGGGGCAGGAACAGAGAGACTTGGGGACACACGTACACAAATTATTGAAGGTGGCAGGGTAGGTTGAGAACCTGGTTAAAAAGACATGCAAGATTCTAGGCTTAATAAATAGAAGCATAGAGAACAATTACAAGGAAGTTATGATGAACCTTTAAAAAACCCTGGTTCCGTCTCAATCGGAGCATTGTGTCCAATTCTGAGCACCGTCCTTTAGGAAGGATGTGAAGGCTTTAGAGAAAGTACAGAAAAGATTCCCGAGAATAGTTCCAGGGATGAGGAACTTCAGTTGTGTGGATAAATTGGAGAAGCTGTGACTGTTATCCTTGGAGAAGAGAGGGTTGAAAGCAGATTTGATTGTAGGTCTCAAAATTATGAGGGATCTAGACGGAGAAACTGTACTCATTGGCAGGAAGGTCGTGAACCAGAGGACACAGATTTAAAGTGATTGGCAAAAGAGTTCAAGGCGACATAAAGAAAAACTTCTTTACACAGCAAGAAGTTATGATCTGGAATGCACTTCCAAAAAGGGAATTAGAGAAGCATCTGAAAGGAAAAATCCTGCAGTGCTATGAAGAAAGGGCAGGGGTGTGGGACTATCTAAATTACCCTTGCACAGAGCAGGCATAGGCCTGATGGGCCAAATGTCCTCCTTCTGTGCTGTAATTCAAGTTTATAATAATAAATTTGTTATTTTTTTTAAAAAGGTGTAACGATAAGCCCAGCAACTACAGGCGAGTCAGTTTAACTTCGCTGGTGGGGAAATTTCTACAATCAATAATTAGGGTCAAGATTAATATGCGGGTTAATTAAGGAAAGCCAGCATGGATTTCTTAAGGGAGAATTGTGTTTAACTAACTTGCTGGAGTTTTTTGAAGCAGTAACAGAGAGGGTTGATGAGGGCAATGCTGTTGATGTGGGGTACATGGACTTCCAAAAGGCATTTGCTAAAGTGTCGCACAACAGACCTGAGACCAAAGTTACAGCTCAGGGAGTAAAAGGGACATTAGCATGGATATGAAATTGACTGAGTAACAGGAAACAGAGTAGTGGTTAATGGATGCTTTTCAGGCTGGAGGAAGGTTTGTATTGGAGTTCCCTCGGGGTCAGCGTTGGGAACTTAGCTTTTCCTGATACATATTAAAGATGTATGCTTTGATGTACAGAGAACAATTTCAAAATTTACAGATGATATGAAACTTGGAAGCATTGTGAACTGGGAGAAGGATAGTGTAGAACTTCAAAAGGACACAGACAAATCGGGATGGGTGGACAAGTGGCAGTTGAAGTGCAATGCAGAGAAATGTGAAGTGATTCATTTTGGTAGTAAGAACATAGAGAGACAATATAAAATAAAGGGTACAACTCTAAAGGGTGTGCAGGAGCAGAGAGATCTGGGTGTATCTGTGCATAAGTCATTAAAGGTGGCAGGACAAGTTGAAGGCGTGGTTAATAAAGCATACAGACAACATCCTGGGATTTATAAATAAGGGCATTGAGTACAAGAGCAAGAAGGTTACATTGAACTTGTAGAAGACACTAGTTCAGTCTCAGCTGGAGTTTTGCATCCAGTTCTGGGCACCACACTTACCGAAAGATGTGAAGGCATTGGAGAGAGTGCAGAAAGATTCACAAGAATGGTTCCAGGGATGAGAAATTTCAGTTATGAAGATAAATTGGAGAATTTGGGTTTGTTTTCCTTGGAGAAATGATGACTTAGAGGTGATTTGATAGAGGCATTCAAAGTCATGAGGGGTCTGGACAAAGTACCTAGGGAGAAACTGTTCCCAATTATGAAAGGGTTGAGAATGAGAGGGCACAGATTTAAAGTAATTTGCAAAAGAAGCAAAAGCAATTTGAGAAAAAACTTTTTCATACAGTGAGTTGTTAAGGTCTGGAATGTACTGCCTTAGAGTGTGGTGGAGGCAGGTTCAATTGAAGCGTTCAAAAGAGAATTAGAATGTTATCTGAAAAGGAAGGATGTGCAGTTTATGTAGAGAAGGCAGGAGAATAGCACTAAATGAATTGATTATTCAGAGAACTGGTGCAGACACGATGGGCTGAATGGCCTTCTGCGCTGTAACAATTCTGTGATTGTGCAATTCTGTGAGACTCTTATTTACAACATATCCCATGTACAAAATGAATTATTTACTTCACATAGGACTGCACATTGCTAATGTTTAACAATTTAGGAGAGGCGATGGTGTAGTGGTATTGGTGCTGGACTAGTAACCCAGAGAGCCAGGTAATGCTCTGGGGATCCAGGTTCCAATCCTGCCACAGCTGATGGTAGAATTTGAATCCAATAAAAATATGGAATTAAAAGAGCCATTGTCAATTATTGGAAAATCCCATCTGGTTCACTAATCTGTCGTCCTTACCTGTTCTGCTCTACACGTAACTCCAAACCACAGCAATGTGGTCCACTCTGAAATGGCCTAGCAAGCCACTCAATTGTAATAAACCGCCACAAAGTCACAAAAAAGAATGAAACCGGCCAGACCACCTGGCACTGAGGCACTGGAAACGACAACGGCTAATACGTGGGAGCTGGTACCAAAATTGGGAGAGCTGTCTCACAGACTAGTCAAGCAACAGCCTGACATAGTCATCCTCATGGAATCATACCTTACAGGTAATGTCCCAGACACACCATATTCACCATCCTTGGGTATGTCCTGTCCCACTGGCAGGACAAACCCAGCAGAGGTGGCTGCAAAGCGGTAAACAGTCAGGAGGGAGTTACCCTGGGAGTCCTCAACATCAACTCCGGACCCAATGAAGTCTCATGGCATCAAGTCAAACCTCCTGCTGATTACCACATACCGCCCTCCCTCAGCTGATGAATCAGTGCTCCTCCATGTTGAACACACTTGGAGGACGCACTGAGGGTGGTAAAGGTGCAGAATGTACTCTGGATGGGGTACCTCAATGTCCATCACCAAGAGTGTTTCGGTAGCACCACTACTGACCAAGCTGGCCGAGTCCTAAATGAGACAGGTGCTAAACTGGGTCTGCGGCGGGTGGTGAGGGAACCAACAAGGGGGAAAATACAGTAGACCTCATCCTCACCAACCTGACTGTCACAGATGCATCTGTCCATGACAGTATCGGAAGGAGTGACCACCACACAGACGGGGTGGAGACCAAGTCCTGCCTTCACATTGAGGGTACCCTTCATCATGTTGTGTGGCACCACCACCATGCTAAATTGGATAGGTTTCAAATAGATCTAGCAACTCAAGGTTGGGCATCCATGAGGCACTGTGGGCCATAAGCAGCAGCAGAATTATAGTCAAACACAATCTGTAACCTCATGAGCTGGCATATCCCCCACTCTATCATGACCATCAAGACAGGGAATCAACACTGGTGCAATGAAGAGCGCAGGAGGGCATTCCAGAAGCAGCACCAGGCATACCTAAAAATGAGGCGTCAACCCGGTGAAGCTATAACACAGGACTACTTGCCTGCTGAACAGCATAAGCAACAAGTGATTGACAGAGCTAAGTGATCCCACAACCAACGGATCAGATCTAAGCTCTGCAGTCCTGCCACATCCAATCATGAATGGTGGTGGACAGTTGCACAGCTTACTGGCGGAGGAGGATCCACAAATATCCACATCCTCAATGATTGAGGAACCCAGTACATTAGTGCAAAAGATAAGGCTGAAGCATTTGCAACAATCTTCAGCCAGAAGTACCTCCTCCGGAGGTCTCCATCATCACAGATGCCAGCTTTCAGCCAATTCGATTCACTACACATGATATGAAGAAACAGGTGAAGGCACTGGATAGTAGAAAAGCTATGGGTCCTGACAATATTCTGGCAATGGTACTGAAGACTTGTGCTCCAGAATTTGTCGCACCCCTAGCCAAACTGTTCAGTACAACTACAACACTGGTATCTACCCAGCTATGCAGAAAGTTGTCCAGCTGTGTCCTGTACACAAAAAGCAGGATATATCCAATCCGGCCAATTACCGTAAAGTAATGAAAAGGGTCATCAAAAGTGTTATCAAGTGGCACTTGCTTAGCAATAACATGCTCACTCTCGCACAGTTTGGGTTCCGCCAGGGCCACTCAACTCCTGACCTCATCACAGCCTTGGTTCATACATGGACAAAAGAGCTGAACACCCGAGGTGAGGTGAGAGTGACTGCCCTTGACATCAAAGCAGCATTTGACCAAATGTGGCATCAAGGAGCCCTAGCAAAACTGGAGTCAATGGGAATCAGGGGGAAAACTCTCTGCTGGCTGGAGTCGTACCTAGCACTAAGGAAGATGGTTGTGGTTGTTGGGGGGTCAGTCATCTCAGCTCCAGGACATCACTGCGAGAGTTCCTCAGGGTGGTGTTCTCAGCTCAACCATCTTCAGCTGCTTTATCAATGACCTTCCTTCCCTCATTAGGTCAGAAGTGGGGATGTTCGCTGATGATTGCACAACGTTCAGCACCATTCATGGCTCCTCAGATAATGAAGCAGTCCATGTCCAAATGCAGCAAGGCTTGGGCTGTCAAGTGGCAAGTAACATCCGTGCCACACAAGTGCCAGGCAATGACCAACTCCAACAAGAGAGAATCCAGCCACCACCCCTTGATGTTCAATGGTATTGCCATCACTGAATCCCCCACTATCAACATCCTGGAGGTTACCATTGGCCAGAAACTGAACTGGACTAGCCATATAAATACTGTGGCTACAAAAGCAGGTCAGAGGCTAGGAATCGTGTGATGAGTAACTCATCTCCTGACTCCCCAAAGCCTATCCACTATCTACAAGGCACAAGTGGGGAGTGTGATGGAATACTCCCTGGAATACACTTGCCTGGATGAGTGCAGTTCCCACAACACTCAAGAAGCTTGATACTATCCAGAACAGCTTGATTGGCACCACATCCACAAACATTCACCCCCTCCACCACCGATGCACAGTAGTAGCAGTGTGTACCACCTACAAAATGCACTGCAGGAATTCACCAAGGCTCCTTCGACAACACCTTCCAAAACCACAATCACTAGCATCTAGAAAGACAAGGGCAGCAGATAGATGGGGACACCACCACCTGGAAGTTCCCCTCCAAGTCACTTACCATCCTGACTTGGAAATATATCGCCATTCCTTCACTGTTGCTGGGTCAAAATCCTGGAACTCCCTTCTTAACAGCACTGTGGGTGTATCTACACCACATGGACTGCAGCGGTTCAAGAAGGCAGCTCACCACCTTCTCAAGGGCAACTAGGGATGGGCAATAAATGCTGGCCCAGCCAGCAAAGCTCACATCCCGTCAATGAATAAAAAAAACAATTTGTTGTTGTATCTGTAAAGTAATTAGTTATTCGCCTGCTCAGTATTGTATTTACAATTTTATAACCTCTGATTCATTTGACTCCAAGAACAACAAAAACATAAACCACTTGAGCTCTCTGGTAGCACAGGGATTAAGCGTGTCTTTCACTGTTGCTTCCAATTAGACATTGTAGCCTCTGTACTGTGAAAGTGTTTGCCTTGTGTGAGATGGTTTTGTTCTTACTCAAATCTCCAAGGTAAACTTTCTGCATCATACAACACAAACTTAGGGATTTCAAGACATTTATTGATTTCCTTACTTGCAAGGAAACAAATATTTGACTGAACACAACTTCAATGCAGTTTAATTCTAGTAAAAACAGTGAAAGTCAATTGAAATTCTGAAATAAGCAAACTATTATGTTAATTATGTCACAGGTGTATTAACCTGGCCACCATTAACTTCTACATTATGATCATTAAACTGTTAGGACCTTGAGACACTATAGCATTTCGAAACTCACAAACCCAAGGTACATTGCTCGAAATAATGCATGAATCATTTTACCTCACTCTGGAAGTCATTTTCCTGTCCACTCCTTAAATAGTATTGACAGGGGAAGACAGGGGCAGAATTTTACGCCTCGTGGGCTGTCGCACGCCCAACCCGAACAGATGTGAAATAGCATGAGATGACGTTGGGCGAGTGTCCCAACGTCATCCTGCATGTGAGCAATCTTCAGGTCAGCGGGAGTGCGCAGCAGCCGGAGGCGTGCCTGCCTACAATTAAGCGCGCAATTAATCCCATTAAAGAGGCATTTGGAAGCAATTTTTTGTGGCCCGTCCACTTTTGCAGTTGGCAGACGGGCCAACTCGCCAGGCAGCCTTTACATTTTTGCTCAAGCCTCGATCCAGGTCGGGATGAAATCTCCGTCGGGAAAAAAAATAAAAAGAGACATCTGGGGGCTGTCTTTTTATCAGTTATGTTTTCAGGTGCTTGATTGTGCTGCATGGACATATTTTGCAGCGTGTCTGTTGTTTTATTTATTCTGTGGAGGTCTGCAGCTCCCTGAGGCAGCTGTCTGCCCTCAGGGAGTTCACTGGAAGCGCTCGGTGACATTGGGGCCCGCCCTCTTCCTGCCCCCACCAGCAGTGCTGAGCCTTTCTCAGTGCACATTTCACACTGCCTGGCCGTTAATTGGCCAGCCAGCGTGAAATCGTGGTCGGGGATCGATCGCAGTCAGGGACCTGTTTCCCATCTGCTCACGGGCCCACCAACCGTGCAGGCCCAACGAGTGAAAAATTCAGGCCATGGTATATCTAGTTTTACTAAAGTGGCAAAGTGCACTGGAGAAATGTAGAAAAATGCTGAAATTCCTTTGTGGGTTGTAACATTAACAGCCTGAATACATCTAACAGAGAGCAGAAATGTGAGTGTGCATTCATGCACATGTGTGTATTCAATTCACCTTAACAAAGTTAAGTGGTTCTCAATAAGAGCTTATTTATGTTGGAGATGCGTGCTGGACTGCAACTTCACTTCAGCATTCTGTGCTCAACAGAAGTTAAAAAAAAATTTAAGGTCTGTGCCCAGCATCTAATTATGATATTTGCAGTTGTCGACAGATTTAACATTTACCTGTCAGAATGTTCCTGACTCCTCAGCAGGCTTCCCCCAAGGTTCACAAACCCTCTTACCTGGTGGGTTTCCCAAAGGCCTCAAAAGTCCATCTGACCTGAGAAAATTGCTGTGGTACATGAAAAACAAATTTCCCAGCTGCCTGGCAATGACAACCCTGTCACAGGACATGCGTGCAAGCTCACAACCCAAACCTAGCCCTTTCTGGAGGCTCACACACCCATCCCCAATTTTGTGGGATGCGGAAGTATGGTTCCTGAAATCCAAGAAACTTCTTTGTTTTCCATAAGGGTCTTTGAATAACCATGAGTCATTAATATTCTGATGCCTGCAATTGACTCTTAGCTTTCTTTCTCCAGCATCGTTTTAACAGGAACATTAAAAGAGAAATGCATGTTAATTATATAAAAATTGAAGAAAACGAAATGTGCAACTCCTAGCAGTAATGATTGGTTCATACGAAATAGGAGCAGATATCAGCCATTCAGCTCCTGAGCCTGCCCTAGCACTTGACACGATGTCCTGCTTAGCTGCCATAAATATTTTCGACAATAGAAGGTTCTCACCAAGATTATCATCACATTTCCCATTCAGTTCTAAATGGGTGTTTTCATACTCATCTAACATATAATTAAAAGGAACTATAACAATATTATCTACATGGAACAGCAAATTTTAAAGAGGGAGTATCTTATTTAATACTAAGAACACAACTATTGTAATGATAAATTCTTATGTTGGTAAATGAAAGAGAGCTTCTCAATTTTTCCACCAATTTGAACTCAGCTATCATTCTCCTGAAAACTTCTCCAGAACCAGGGGTCATAGTCTAAGGATATGGGATAGACCATTTAGGGCTGAGATGAGGAGAAATTTCTTCACCAAGAGTATGGTGAGCCTGTGGAATTCATCACCACAGAAAGTAGTTGAGACCAAAACATTGTATGTTTTCAAAAAGGAGTTAGATATAGCTCTTGGGGCGAAAGGGATCAAAGGATATGGGGAGAAAGCAGGAGCAGGCTATTGAGTTGGATGATCAGCCATGATCATAATGAATGGCGGAGCAGGCTCGAAGGGCCGAATGGACTACTCCTGCTCCTAGTTTCTATGTTTCTAAAAAATGAGGTCCTTCGATGAATCTATTAGTAGAACTGGCTTGATATTTTGTGCCTCAAGCTAACTTATGCAATTCTGATCATTCCAATTGAGTTCATTCAGTACTAAATTGTGATGAGCACATGCAAAAAAATAAATGTACCTTCATAAACACATGCATTTACCATGCACTTCCATCATGAGATCACAAACACAATAGCACAAAATGGGCAAGTATAAAATATAGCTTTATAAAATATCCTAATGTGCATGGCTTTTACTCAGTCGTCTGAGTATAGTATATGAACAAATATACTGAAGTTGTATAGAATGAGGGAAGTTCAATTCCAAATTTTTTTGTACGTTATGATTTCCATAGAGGCCAATAACATTTTAAAAGAGTTAAATTCCCCATGACCGACAGGAAGAACCGGGAGATAAGACTTCACATTTTAGGACTTTTACTGTGACAAACTAAAATCAATAAAGACTAAACATTACTTAACAGGCAACTAATAAGCCAAAATGAAGAAAAAATACTTTGCATTAATGCAATCGAGAAAAGTCTTACAACCCCTTTCACTGTACACCACATTTCTTGCAGATATTTGGCATTTTAGGCACCATTGTTCTGTGACTCCCATCTCTCCAGCAGGCTCACTTCTTACGGCCATGGTCAGCCAAAGCTTCCAGTTGTCCTTCAAAAATTGTTTCACTCAGCCTGCGCCTTCCAGATCTGACTTCCACCAGCAAGACCCACCTTGGCAACTCCTTGTTCCTCAAATCTCCCAAAGTCCCATCTGTTCTGGCCTCTTCCTTTTGAACAGAAAACAAACTCTCACAAGCACCCTGCTTAGTTGTTAACACAAAACAGCCTTTCTCTGCTTCTCCACACAGCAGTATCTGTTTTTCTAACTCTATCAGTAGCTGCTTTGTCTCCCTCCCTGTGTATCAAAAGTAACTATCCTTTTGCATGGGTCATTGTGGAAAGGTGTGAATACCGTCACTTGATATATCAGTAGGTTTCTGTTAATGTTTCTCCACCGTGGCAACCAGAACACATGAGCATGACCTCAGGGGAGGTTTTGGTATGACCTCACCATTCTTTTTTTCGGAAAGTTCTGTTTCACCTTAAGTTAAAGAAGACATTTTAAAACATAAATGCCTTATAAAGTCCACCTTCAGAACAAGTGTTGCAGTTACACTTATCTTTGCGGATGATGGTTGGTCAGTGGGTCTGCAAAACTGTGGAAGGCTGTTTGTTGATGGGTGAGTCTAACATCTGATTTCTGGTGCAAAGGAGCTTCTTTTCATAGTAAAGAGGGTGCATCTATGGTCACTGGCAGTCTAATGAAGCATGTATAAAAGCAAAATACTGCAGATGCTGGAGATCTGAAATAAAAACAACAAGTGCTGGAAAATCTCAGCTGGCCTGGCAACACCTGTAGAGAGAGAAATAGAGTTAACGTGTCGAGTTCAATGACTCTTCTTCGGAATTGAAGAGAGGTAGAGATGTGATGAATTTTATGCTCTTTATATTTACTTATTTTGAGAAATATGAACACAAATATCCACAATTCTTGAAGGCATGTTTGAGTCCAATGGGTTAAAAGGCATTGTATGTATGGACTAGTACAATCATACCCTCATGATAGACTGATTAGTGATACTGATGTTCATTATCTTATTGCACCACCTGGGCTAACTAAATTCCAATTATGAGTAAAATAAATCCCATCAAATCCCTAACTCTCTTCAGTTTCAAAGAAATCATATTGGACTCGAAACAGTAACTCTGTTTCTCTCTCCACAGATGCTGCCAGACCAGCTGCATCTGTTCTCATATTTAAACTTGTGTCCTGGCTTGAAACACTTAACCAAGTACGCATTTTAAAATACTTGTGTCCATCGGAATTGAGTTATAGTTCATTTTCATGGCTTCAAAACCAAAGCTATATATATTTTTAAAATTATTTTTTCTCAGAAAGTGGCCAAAGGTGGCAAGGCCGTATTTATTATGATCCTATTGATAGGCTCTTTAATGGAGCTGAATCTCTGCTTCCATTCATATCTGGGGTGACTCTTGGTATGAATCTTTGCAGGTGCAAATCTAAGATACTTTGAACTAGAACAGAATCTGGACTTCATGCACTCCCCTCTGTTTACCTCGTAAGCAACAGAGTCTCAATGCATCCATTTTAAGATCAATGACGTCAGGAGCAAATCTTTGCGCCAGCACCACTCCCACCCCAAATGTGTTTACTTCTGCTGCCTAATGTTCCTTCCCTCTTTCAATTTCTATTTCTTCCTTCTCTGTGATCTTCAATTTCTCCAGTCTCACACTATATTTCATTGTCAGTCCACCTTCTTAAAGTAACTATATATCTTGCTGTTGTACAGTCATATGAACTGGCAGCAAAGAAAACTTACCATGAAATCAGTACTATAACACCACAGTGCCTCTGCAGAACTGCGGCCCCGATTGAAGGAAAGTACTGACTGGGCTGCAGGCCCGCATTATGTTTACTACAGTATGAGGAGCTAAAACAACTCAGGCAACTAGCCACAATAACCCTTATTGATATTTATTTTGAAAAATATGAACACATATATCCACAATTCTTGAAGGCATGTTTGATAAAATACTGTCCAATCGGTTAAAAGGCATTGTATGTTTGGACTAGCACAATCACACCCTCATGATTGGCTTATTAGCAATACTGACATTCATTATCTTGCTGCACCACCTGTGCTAACTAAATTATGAGTAAAGAACATCATATTGCCTGACTAAATAACATTTTATATTCTGTGATAAATTGCTGGCCCACATACCACCGGGGAGGTAAGAAACCAGGTGAAATATCACACTCGCCACAATTGATGAATAAAAATTCTATAGAAATTGGGTCAGTTCCAATCCAAATCTTGTTGGCAATTACCCAAGAAAGAAAATTAATTACAGTTTGTCTTTCAGTACTAAACTGGCATTTCATTCACAGGTAGGTGTGGGAAATTGAACTGTTATATTCAAAGAATGAAAAAGCAAGTCTTGAAATTACATAGCCCTTTTCATTACATCAGGATGTCCCAATGTGCTTTACAGTTAATGAAGTATTTTTGAAAGGTAATCACTGTTGTGATATATGAAGTGCAAGAGCCAATTTGCGCATTGCAAACGGCAAAATGTCGTAAGACCAGATAATCTGTTTTGGGATGTTGGTTGAGGGGTAAATATTGGCCAGGACACCAGGGAAAACTATTCAGTCCTTCATGTACAATGGAAACTATTTTTTTTGAGAGTTTGGTTCTGGGCCTGTTTTTAACTGAATATCAGAGTACGTCTCTCAATTTAGTTTTCTGTCTTTTGCTCCACATCCCCCTATGACTTTTAATTACTTCTCCAATTAGTGTTCCAAGCCATCAGTCTTTATTGCAGCCATTTTGCAATGATTAGAAAATTAAGTTGTAATGATTGGTATATGTTTGCTATGCCTTACATGTGCTAGCTTTTGTGCAAAAAGATTAATATGATTAACTTATTTATGAGACTTATCAATGGAAGTTCTTTCTTTGATTTCAATGGGCATTGCATAAATCATTGCTGGTTTTGAATTGTATCCAGTTTCAACTTGACTTTAGCCCAGGATCCAATAAATTATACTGGTCAGTGTTGTTTCTTGAAGACTTTTTAAACGTATTTTATAGCCAGTTATTGAAACTTTTCTTATTTGACTACAGCTACACTCAGTAAAAATAATCAGCTCAGTAGGTCCAGGAAAACAAATCAAATATCAACACTGGATGCATAACAGAGAGCAATTCTTTTTCATTTTACTCGTTTCCAAAATATGCCACTGCCAGTAACAATGAGGAATTATTTAAGTCTATTTGCAAATGATTTACAAGTCATTTGTAATTCTGTTTCCAAACGGTAACATTACTCAAACAGACTGTTGGAAAAGAATACTGCTGCTTTAAAGAAGAACCAAGCAGTGTCCCAAAAATGCTGTAAGCTACTGTGCAGCGACTGTACATTGACCTATATAAGCCCAGGTTTTCCTGTCAAAATAATAGTGAGGCTAATGGTGCCTGTTACTTATGCATAAAAGATAAAAAACTTCAGGTGAGGAGCAATGTCTGGTTAAACTCAAAAATGCAAATGTTGGTTTGCAAAAAAGGGCACCGTATTTCCTTGTTCACCATTGAAACGCATTGAGCGGCAGAAGTTGCTGTATTTGTGCACTCATAGGCTCATAGACGTTTACAGCACAGAAGGAGGCCATGCCGGTCATCAAAGATCTGACTACACTAATTCCATTTTCCAGTGCTTGGCCCATAGTCCTGGAGGCTATGGCAAAACAAGTGAATATCTAAATACTTCTTAAATGCAGTGGATCGGAACTAAACAGAAAGTTAAGTCTTGCTGATAGTAGTCTAAGTACCTGTTCGACAATGTGGTGTGTTAATTTTGCCAGTCAATCTCTTTGGCACTGAAAAATAACTATTACATGTGTAGAATTCCAATCCTTCAGGTTTTAATTGTTGGAGATTTTAAAAATGTCATTTAAAAAAGGAAAAAACCTTCCTCTTTTTTCTCTCAATTCTTTTCTTTCTTTCCCTCTCTATTTCTCTTTCCGTCTCTGATTTGACATTAACTTCATACTCTAATTGATACTTCCTTCTCGGTCCTTGCACTGTTCACTTCACAATCCTTCAATCAGATTGATTAAGGAATTCACAGTTGCTTGCCCTGTTCACATATATCCTAGGTGCCCTGTTTCCCTCACTGGACCATTATCAGCTCACACTTTCAGCAAATTGCCATGTAAAAAAATTAAAACCTAAATGTGCAAGGACATATCTATTTAATGGCAAACACTGTTTGGTGCCCTGCTACATCAACATTTGTCCACCCACAGCCAGGCAGGAAAGCAGGTGAGAGGACCTTAAAATAGAGGGCTCTGTCATCAGTGGCCTGCTCGCCACCGATCCCCACATTCTGCCGTGATTTTACAAGCAGCAGGGAGGCCAGCCACCCATGAACCAATTGAGGGCCTTAAGTGGGCAATTAATATCAAATTAAGGGCTTTAAAATGCCGCCAGATCAAATTAATGGTTAGGAGAGGCCTGCATCCAACATCTAACCCAGCAGGAGACCTCCATGCTGGTGGCCAGTCAAAGTGGGGGGAGGGGTGTGTTGGGATCCTCATTTCTGGACCCTTGGTGGCAATCAGAGAAGCCCCTCCCACAGTTTTCCTGCTCCATGTCTACCCTCAATCCCTGCCCTGTCCAGAACCCCTTGCCAGGGTCCTGCCAATCTAGCCCCAGCGAGATCCCAGACTTCCCTGTAGTTCCGGGTTCATCACTGGACCCCTCTTCGACGTCCTTAGTTCAGAGCTGCCAGTGGCTACCGCTCCTGGTGGCGCCACCAATATTGCAGAGCTGCCAGCCCCTGATTGATCAGCAGCTGTTTGAGGGACGGGGATCTTAGCACATAACAATTAATGCCCATCGGCCAAAAATTGATTCAAGACAAGCCGGCCAACCAGAGGTGGACTCGTCCCTGGCATTGTAATAAGGAAGTCAGGTACCACCCTCAACGTATAACTCAGCCCCATAAGTTTTCAGCTTAAAGACCCAAACAAACAAAAATTGCATCTATATGCACAGCCTCTAAATGTATTAAGATAAAAATAACAGGGGATTACTTGGTCTTGAAGGCAAAACAAATGGAGAATTAGTTAATAAAAATAAGCCTGGCTATCTCAGTTCTTTAGTGGTCTTATCACATTCAGTCATTGACAGAAATTATTCAAGTACATGACCAAATTGAGCAGCAACAATAACCCTCATCTGTTAGGCAACACATTGACAGTCCTGGTAAAGTAGTAACATGATTGCCAATTTTTTTATCCTCACGTGAAAATATTTATCATTTATCAAGCTAGCTCAGATTGGAATCTCTTTCCAAATGGAACATTTGATATAGAGGTAATAATGAACTGGGTGAACTCCATACCATCACGAGATATGTAACATGCAGAAACCACAGAGCAGAGCTGTAAGGCATCATTTGTCTCTTCCAATTTGTCTGAACCCTTATTTAGATCAATGCATGATAGTCTGATGAAGTCTGATGTGTAAAATTATAGTCAAGGGCCTGATTTTTCTTCAGGGACTGGGAAACCTACATCAGGACCAGTTCCCAGCCCCAAGTGGAATGTAGTCACATCTTCCAATTTTTACAAAGGGAGCCTGCTAATTTGCTGGAGTGCAGGTTAGGCAACCAATTAGTGGCCATGGAGGCAGGAATGGAGGTTGGTCTGTGCAAGTATGAGCCGAATTTAAACAGACCATGGAAGTCATTACCTTGGCTGCCATTTGACTGAAGAAATGGATGCAATTGTGTGGAAAAGGAAAGGCATAGGATTGGTAGCTGGGGAAGGGCTGCCTCCTTGCTTCATCAATGATGACCTGGAGGTCCTCCTTGAGCCAGCAAGGGCTAGGAGCCAGGTCTTCTTTCTGGAGGGCAGCAAGAGAAGGCCACCTTAACAAACCAGGCAGGCATGGGTCAAGGATCGAGGGTGCTGAGAGTGTTAGCAGGTAAAGTGTGGTCAAGGGGAACTAGGTCTAGTGCCAGAAGAGGTTCAATGACCTTACTGACAGGCAAGGTGAGTGCAATGCCAAACCCTCATGACAGACCCCTGGGTATTCAACCTCCAGCAGTCACATTCGCTGAAGAGCCTGAGGTTGGATGCTGCCCCTGAGCATGATAGAAATGTGTGCCCAGGGTACATTAACTACTCAGCCCCCCACTTCCCCCCACTCCCACCCCCACCCCAAGCAAGGCTCAGAGACCTAGCGATGTTCAGAGATTGCCAGAACTGATGCATGCAGCTTCTAATGAAAATAAGCTGTTGGCATAGGTCACAGAGGGTAGGAGTGCCTTATCTCTCTCTCAATCTTCTGTTATTGCAGGAGATAAGGGCTCATAATGCCAAAATAAGAATGCTGACAGGAAGAGTGCCCCACCTGCACATTGTCACTGCCACAAGAAATGCTTATTTCCACCTCCGTAACAGCGCTCAACTTTTCCCCTGTCTCAGCTTATCAGCTGCTGAAACCCTCACCCATGCTGTTGTTTCCTCTAAACTTGCACTCTTGGTTTGTCTCCCACATTCAACTCTCCAAAAATTTGAGGTAATCTGAAACTCTGCTGTCCATGTCTTAACTCACAGCAAGTGCTGTTCCCCTATCACCCCTAGGCTCACTGGCCTACATTACAGTCAAGCAAAGGCTTGATTTAAAACTCTCATCCTTGTTTTTAAATCCCTCCATGGCCTTGCCCCTCCCTCTCTCTATAATCTCCTCCAATCTCCCACAACCCTCTGAGATATCTGTTCTCCTCTGATTCTGGTCTCTTATGCATTCCCAATTGTAATTGCTCCACCATTGGTGGCCTTGTTTTCAGTTGCTTAAGCCCAAAGCTCTGGAATACCCTGCTTACACCTCTCCCGCTCTCTACATTGCTTTCTTCTTTCAAGATATTTCTCAAAACTTGCGTCTTAGACCAAACTTTTGTTTATCTGATCTAATGTCTCCTTATGTGGCTTGGTGTCATACTTTGTTTTATAATGCTGCTGTGAAATGTGTTTCATTACATTCAAGGTGCTATATAAATATAAGTTGTTGTTGCAGGCAGAATACATAATATTATTTAAATGGATCGAGACCACAGAATGCTGCAGCACAGAGGGATTGGGTGTACTCGTACATGAATCACATAGGCCAGGATTTTATGGCCCTTCCCACCCGGCGGGTGATTACTGTCCTGCCGAACTGAATGTAGATTTAAATGGCTCGCCGCATATGTCGGGGGAGACACACCATGGCAGGGCCATGAAATCCTGGCCATAAAAAGAACATGCAAGTACAGCAATTCATTAGGAAAACAAATTGGAATTATGGCCTTTATTGCAAAACAGATGGAGTATAAAAGTAGGGAAGCCTTGATAGAACCATACAGGGCATAGGTGAGAACAGACCGAGACACCTTTGGTCTCCTTATTTAAGGAGCAATATACTTGAATGGAGGCAATTAAGAGACTCTTAACTAGTTTGATTTCTGGGATGAAGGGGTTGTCTTATGAGGAAAGGTTGAGCGGGGTGGGCCTATACCCATTGGAGTTTGTATTTTTTATTCATTCACAGGATGTGGGCATCGCTGGCTAGGCCAGCATTTATTGCCCATTCCTAATTGCCCTCGAGAAGGTGGTGGTGAGCTGCCTTTTTGAACCGCTGCAGTCCATGTGGTGTAGGTACATCCACAGTGCTGTTAGGGAGGGAGTTCCAGGATTTTGACCCAGCGACTGTGAAGGAATGGTGATATATGTCCAAGTCAGAATGGTGAGCTGGTGATCATCTTCCAAAATTCTGTAGATTCTGGAACAGTCCTGGCAGATTAGAAGGTGGCAAATGTAACCCCACTATTTAAAAAAGGAGGAAGGGGAAAAACAGGAAATTACAGACCAATTAACCTAACATCAGTAGTAGGGAAAATGCTCGAGTCTATTATAAAGGATGTGATAACAGGACACTTAGAGAATACCAATGGGATTAGACATAGTCAACATGAATTTATGAATGGGAAATCATGTTTGACAAACCTACTACAGCTTTGTGAGGACATAACTAGCAGAACAGATAAGGGAGGACCAGTGGATGTGGTGTATTTGGATTTTCAGAGAGCTTTTGAGAAAGTCCTACATAAGGGGCTGAATATTCCCAGAGTTGCACTAAGTGCAGTAACGGGCACCTCATCCCCGTCGTCGTCACCACTGAGGACCCCCTCACCCTCATCCCTTTCTGCGTCCTCCTCATCGGAGGAGACCTCCAGCTCCTCCATCTCCTTCTCAGCCAGCTCCTCACCACATTGCAGCACCAGGCTGTAAAGGGCGGGGCAGAAAATGGTGAATCATGACACCCTCTGTGGACTGTATTGCAGGGCTCCACCAGACTGGTCCAGGCACCTGATCCGCATCTTCAGCATCCCGATGGTCTGCTCCACCAAGTTGCAAGCTGCTGCATGAGCCTCATTATAGCGTCACTCTGTTGCAGTCTGAGGCTGCCGCATGGGTATCATCAGCCACGGCCTCTGTGGGTAGCCCTTGTCCCCAAGGATGTCATCAACCTTTGTGGATCCTGGAAGACTGCAGGGATCTGCAAGCAACTCAGGATGTAGGTGTTGTGCACACTCCCTGGAAACCACGCGCATACCTGCAGGATGTGTTTCTGGTGGTCACACACCAGCTGCATGTTCAGTGAATGGAAGCCCTTGCGGTTGATGAAGTCCACTGAGTGTAGCGATGGAGACCTGAGCACCACATGAGTGCAGTCAATCATGCCCTGCACGTGTGGGAATCCCGAGATCAGGGCGAATCCAGTGGCCCTTGCATCCCGGCTGTCCTGGTCCCGGGCAAAATGCATAAATTTGTGTGCCATGGAGAAGATGGCATCCGTGACCTCATGGATGCACTTGTGGGTGGTGGATTGTGAAATCCCACAGAGGTCATCTGTGGAGCCCTGAAAGAAGCCACTGGCATGGAAATTGAGTGCCGCTGTCACTTTCACAGCCACTGGCAGTGGATGTCCTCCAAGTCCCCTTGGCGCCAAGTCCTGCAGTAAGTGGCAGATGTGAGCCACCAGGTCCCTAGACATGCGCAATCATCAGCGACACTGGTTCTCAACATCTGCAGGAATGGCAGCCAGTGTCTATAGACCCTGGGTGTCGCTAGGCGCCGACCAGCCACGGTCCCCTGCCCCTTCTTCATGAGGTTGCTGCTCCTGCCTTTGCGCAGCCAGGTGTCTCAGTCACTCTCTCCTCCATCTTCTACGGTCTATGTAGGCCATCAGGCATACAGCTAGGTCACCAGGATCCATGATGGTGATGTCCTCCTGCAACATGAAAGAGAGATAGAGATGTGGTTATCATGGTTGTACTTAGCACCTTTCCTGGCCCCGTGTGACTGCCCTGATTCCCAGAGAGTGCTGGTCGCCCCTCAGATGGCCAGAGATGAGTGCGCTGCATGGCTGCCCTGTCAACCTGCGACATGGGGGACACTGGTCTAAACCAGGATGCTGAGATTGCAAGGGGCTGTGAGCACCTCCAGCAGTGACTGCTACATGGCCAGTGTTGGCGAGGAGATTGTACAAAGTGTGCAGTCCACCTGCTCCGCGGTCCAATAAAGTGGTCGAGGTCTCGAAGTCTGTGCTCGGATGTGGAGGGCTGCCTGTGTACCCGTATCTGTAATGTACACAGCCAAACTACAGTGCTAGTTTGATGTTGTACTTTGCCAAACAACAATAAAAGTTTGGAACTGTTAAACTTGACTATATATTGAACTGAAATGACATTGTATTTCACCTGTAACTCTAAGTCAGTTCCAGATTACCTAGCTGATTTGGGAGTTGCTTTGCTTAGTTGACTCCTAAGTTATACTGTTACATTTACCGTTTTGTGCATCTAAGATAAATTACAGGAGTATGCATCACTGAAATTAGCTGAATGTGTGATGTGTGTAACTTCACTGGAAGATTTCATTATATTAAGCT
The DNA here is from genome assembly GCF_964194155.1 of Cetorhinus maximus. Lineage (NCBI taxonomy): Eukaryota > Metazoa > Chordata > Chondrichthyes > Lamniformes > Cetorhinidae > Cetorhinus > Cetorhinus maximus. The sequence goes on along the minus strand of NC_135888.1, from coordinate 81,288,641 downwards.
TCAATTGGCACACGGATATGTACCATCATTTCTACAGATTTACAGATCCTGTTTATTATAAGATTAGGTTGTTTTAAATTGTAATTGACAGTGTGTCACTAGTTCAGTGTGAAAGGTGTGTGATTTCACATATTGAGCAAGTTTTATTATTCTGAACTGGCCATGAGAAGGAGGAGGAGAGAGAAGGGTGGGTTCGGGGAGGAGAACTCTGGTCATTTCTATACCCATGGAATTTAATGCAGCCCACTGGAGGGGGAAAAGTGGTGGGGGAGTCGTAGAATTGCATGCGAGGCTACACATTGGTTCCTGATGTCAGGAACTCTGGGCCGATGGTTCCTGATGTCAGGAACTCTGGGCCAAGTCACACAGGCAGCAGGGAAGTGAGACGGCAATGCCACATAAAGCAGTGGGGAGATAATTAACATTGCTAAAAAGGTCATTAACTTGGATTAATGGAATTAAATGCTGCTCTCCTAATTTAACTAGTGGTGAATGGGGAGCACCCAGATTCCTGGCCATTAAAAGGGGGCAGATTCCAAGTGATGTCTCAGACTTCGAGATAAGGTCAATTATTCTGCAGCTGCCTTCCATGGGAGTGCAAACTTTCATCAAAAGGAGAGAGGAGGGCAAAGAACGTGTGAAGGAGAGGGGCAGCTCTGAGAAGCTGAGGGATAAGAGCTGGACCTTGTTTCGCTTTCTTCCCTGAAGGCTGCAGGCACTTGGAGATGCAGGATGTGATCTGATGGATCCAGATTTTCCATTTCAATTATTTCTGGCTTGAGGCTGAAAGCTGTTGTTCTGAGCTGCACGGCAGCTCCTCTCAGCTGCAGTTACAAAAACAGAGACTGTGGAATCATTGTAGGCAGCTTTGGCTAGTGTTTAAAAATGTTGCCAGCCATTGCGCTGCCATCAGCCGACACCAGGGCTGGGATTTTCTGGCCCTGTTGTGGGTGGGACCCGCCGCGGGCGAGGTGGTGCCCCAGCCAGAAGCCCATTGACCTTGTGGCGGGTCTGGAAGATCCCGGCGGTGGGCGGGTGTGGAAAATCCCAGCCCAGGATTCCTGCCTTATTGCCCACCCCATCACTTGATTTTCTGGGTCCCGCGCCTCTACCTGGTTAACCGGCCAGCGGTCATATTTTTTTTTTTTTTTTTTTTTTGCGGCCAGCGGTCATATTTTTTTCTTTTTGAGTTATCATCAGTCACAGATTGCAACTCTTTCGAGTACAATCACAGTTCTTGGTTTCCAGGAGTGGGACATGAACCCACAACCCTCTGATTCAAAGCGGCCAGCGGTCATATTTTTTTTTTTTTTATTGTAAAAATATACTTTATTCATAAAAATCTTCAATCACATTCAAAACCATTTCAAAAACAACATTACAAGGGTACAATCCAGGTTAAACTTTTACAAAATGTATCACCAGGTGCATCAGTACAAACAATATTACAGTCATTTACAGCCTTTCATTTTGATCTGTACAGCCCGAGGGGCTCTAAACAGTTCCCAGTCTCTCGGTGCGCTGTGGTAGAAAGGTCTTAGACAGCGACCCTTCCCCATTGCGCCTTTGCGGCAGCTGCCCCAAGCTTTAGTGCGTCCCTCAGCACGTAGTCCTGGACTTTGGATTGTGCCAGTCCGCAACAATCGGTCGGGGACAAATCTTTGTGCTGGAAGACCAACAAGTTTCGGGCAGACCAAAGCGCCTCTTTCACCGAGTTGATGATCCTCCAGCTGCAGTTGATGTTTGTCTCGGTGTGTGTCCCTGGGAACAGCCCGTAGAGCACAGAGTCCTGTGTCACAGAACTGCTCGGGATGAACCTCGACAGCAACCACTGCATCTCTCTCCAGACTTTCTTTGCAAAGGCACAATCCACAAGGAGGTGAACAACGGTCTCTTCCCCACCACAGCCACCTCGAGGGCATCGTGCAGAGGGGGTGAGACTCCTGGCGTGTAGGAAGGATCTGACGGGGAGGGCCTTTCTCACCACCAGCCAAGCTACGTCTTGGTGCTTGTTGGAAAGTTCTGGCGATGAGGCATTCTGCCAAATGACTTTGACAGTCTGCTCGGGGAACCATCCCACAGGGTCCACCCTCTCCTTATCCCTCAGGGCCTCTAGGACGTTACGTGCTGACCACTGCCTGATGGACTTGTGGTCAAAGGTGTTTTTCTGCATAAATTTTTCCACCAGGGACAGGTGGTACGGCACGGTCCAACTACTTGGAGCGTTCCGCGGCAGCGTGGCCAGACCCATCCTTCGCAACACCGGGGACAGGTAGAACCTCAGCACGTAGTGACACTTGGTGTTTGCGTAGTGAGGGTCTACGCACCGCTTGATGCAGCCGCACACAAAGGTGGCCATCAGTATGAGGGCGATGTTGGGCACGTTTTTTCCCCCTTTATCTAGAGGCTTGTACATCGCGTCCCTGCAGACACGATCCATTTTCGACCTCCAGATAAAGCGGAAGATGGCTCGAGTGATCGCCATCGCGCAGGAGTGTGGAATGGGCCAGACCTGCGCCACGTACAGCAACAGCGAGAGTACCTCACACCTGATGACCAGGTTCTTACCCGCAATGGAGAGGGAGCGTCGCTCCCACATGCCCAGTTTCCTTTTCACCATAGCCACTCGCTCCTTCCAGTTTCTAACGCATGCCCCGGTCCCTCCGAACCATATCCCCAGCACCTTCAGGCCGTCAGCCCTGACAGTGAAGGGGACAAAGGATCGGTCAGCCCACTTCCCAAAGAACATGGCCTCGCTCTTCCCACGATTTACCTTGGCTCCCGAGGCCAGTTCGAACTGGTCGCAGACGTGCATCAGTCTGCGCACCGACAGCGGATCCGAGCAGAAGACGGCGACGTCGTCCATGTACAGGGAGGCTTTTACCTGAGTGCCTCCACTGCCTGGGATCGTCACTCCTCTTATGCCCGGATCCTTCCTGATGGACTCGGCAAAGGGTTCTATGCAGCACACAAAAAGGACAGGCGAGAGAGGGCAGCCCTGCCTGACTCCAGATTTAATCGGAAAGCTATCTGTTTCCCACCCATTGATTGAGACTGCGCTACTGATGTTAGTGTAGAGCAGTTGGATCCAATTTCGAATTCCCTCCCCAAACCCCATTTTGGAGAGCACATCCCCCATGTAGGTGTGCGATATTCTGTCAAAGGCCTTCTCCTGATCCAAGCTGATGAGGCAGGTATCCACACCCCTGTCCTGTACATAGGCAATCGTATCCCTGAGCAGCGCCAGGCTGTCAGAGATCTTCCTGCCTGGCACAGAGCAGGTCTGGTCAGGGTGAATCACCAATTCCAGAGCGGATTTGACCCGGTTGGCGATGACCTTGGACAGAATCTTATAGTCCATATTCAACAGTGAAATGGGTCGCCAATTTCTAATTTCCTCCCTTTCCCCCTTGTGCTTGTAGATGAGGGTGATGATGCCTTTCCTCATGGATTCTGACATGCTGCCGGCCAGGAGCATACTCTCGTACACTTCTAGCAGGTCTGGGCCGATCAAGTCCCACAGAGCCGAATACAACTCCGCCGGCAGGCCGTCGCTTCCGGGGGTTTTACTCTTCTCGAAGGACTCGAGGGCCTTAGTCAGTTCGTCAGGGGTTAGCGGTTTGTCTAGGCTCTCCCGAGTACTGTGGTCTAGGACCTCCGTGATAGAGGACAGGAAGGACTGGGAGGCCGTGCTGTCCGTGGGCTTCACGTCATACAGTCCGGCATAAAAGGATTTGCTGATCCTCAGAATGTCGGACCGTGATGACTTTACTGAGCCGTCTTCTTCCTTCAGGCTGCTGATCACAGAGCGCTCTCTGTGTACCTTTTGGAAGAAGAAACGTGAGCACGTCTCATCCTGCTCCACGGAGCGGACTCTGGAACGGAAGATGATCTTGGAGGCCTCCGAGGCAAAGTGCGAGGCTTGCTGGCCCTTCACCTCTTGGAGCTCCTCCTTGACATCCACCCCCATCGACTGCAGCCGGAGCAGATTCTGCATCTTTTCCTGGAGTCGGGACATTTCCCTCTGTTCCTTTCTAGCTTTCTGGGTGCCTTTGAGGATGAAAAACCTCTTGATGCTTCCCTTGATCACTTCCCACCAGTGTGTCAGGGACTCAAAGAGGGGTTTCACGGTTCTCCAACCTTTGTAATCCCTCTTGAGCTCCTCAATGTTCTCTGGGGTCAGCAGTTGCACATTTAGCTTCCATGCCCCCCTGCCCACCCTCAGGTCTTCCTCCAAGTGGCAGTCCGCCAGTAGGAGGCAGTGGTCAGAGAAGAACACCGGCTTGACCTCGGTGGATCTGACTGTGAATGCACGGGACACAAACAGGAAGTCTATCCTGGAACGAATGGACCCGTCTGGCCGCGGCCATATTTTTTTTTTTTTTTTTTTTTTTTTGTAAAAATATACTTTATTCATAAAAATCTTCAATCACATTCAAAACCATTTCAAAAACAACATTACAAGGGTACAATCCAGGTTAAACTTTTACAAAATGTATCACCAGGTGCATCAGTACAAACAATATTACAGTCATTTACAGCCTTTCATTTTGATCTGTACAGCCCGAGGGGCTCTAAACAGTTCCCAGTCTCTCGGTGCGCTGTGGTAGAAAGGTCTTAGACAGCGACCCTTCCCCATTGCGCCTTTGCGGCAGCTGCCCCAAGCTTTAGTGCGTCCCTCAGCACGTAGTCCTGGACTTTGGATTGTGCCAGTCCGCAACAATCGGTCGGGGACAAATCTTTGTGCTGGAAGACCAACAAGTTTCGGGCAGACCAAAGCGCGTCTTTCACCGAGTTGATGATCCTCCAGCTGCAGTTGATGTTTGTCTCGGTGTGTGTCCCTGGGAACAGCCCGTAGAGCACAGAGTCCTGTGTCACAGAACTGCTCGGGATGAACCTCGACAGCAACCACTGCATCTCTCTCCAGACTTTCTTTGCAAAGGCACAATCCACAAGGAGGTGAACAACGGTCTCTTCCCCACCACAGCCACCTCGAGGGCATCGTGCAGAGGGGGTGAGACTCCTGGCGTGTAGGAAGGATCTGACGGGGAGGGCCTTTCTCACCACCAGCCAAGCTACGTCTTGGTGCTTGTTGGAAAGTTCTGGCGATGAGGCATTCTGCCAAATGACTTTGACAGTCTGCTCGGGGAACCATCCCACAGGGTCCACCCTCTCCTTATCCCTCAGGGCCTCTAGGACGTTACGTGCTGACCACTGCCTGATGGACTTGTGGTCAAAGGTGTTTTTCTGCATAAATTTTTCCACCAGGGACAGGTGGTACGGCACGGTCCAACTACTTGGAGCGTTCCGCGGCAGCGTGGCCAGACCCATCCTTCGCAACACCGGGGACAGGTAGAACCTCAGCACGTAGTGACACTTGGTGTTTGCGTACTGAGGGTCTACGCACCGCTTGATGCAGCCGCACACAAAGGTGGCCATCAGTATGAGGGCGATGTTGGGCACGTTTTTTCCCCCTTTATCTAGAGGCTTGTACATCGCGTCCCTGCAGACACGATCCATTTTCGACCTCCAGATAAAGCGGAAGATGGCTCGAGTGATCGCCATCGCGCAGGAGTGTGGAATGGGCCAGACCTGCGCCACGTACAGCAACAGCGAGAGTACCTCACACCTGATGACCAGGTTCTTACCCGCAATGGAGAGGGAGCGTCGCTCCCACATGCCCAGTTTCCTTTTCACCATAGCCACTCGCTCCTTCCAGTTTCTAACGCATGCCCCGGTCCCTCCGAACCATATCCCCAGCACCTTCAGGCCGTCAGCCCTGACAGTGAAGGGGACAAAGGATCGGTCAGCCCACTTCCCAAAGAACATGGCCTCGCTCTTCCCACGATTTACCTTGGCTCCCGAGGCCAGTTCGAACTGGTCGCAGACGTGCATCAGTCTGCGCACCGACAGCGGATCCGAGCAGAAGACGGCGACGTCGTCCATGTACAGGGAGGCTTTTACCTGAGTGCCTCCACTGCCTGGGATCGTCACTCCTCTTATGCCCGGATCCTTCCTGATGGACTCGGCAAAGGGTTCTATGCAGCACACAAAAAGGACAGGCGAGAGAGGGCAGCCCTGCCTGACTCCAGATTTAATCGGAAAGCTATCTGTTTCCCACCCATTGATTGAGACTGCGCTACTGATGTTAGTGTAGAGCAGTTGGATCCAATTTCGAATTCCCTCCCCAAACCCCATTTTGGAGAGCACATCCCCCATGTAGGTGTGCGATATTCTGTCAAAGGCCTTCTCCTGATCCAAGCTGATGAGGCAGGTATCCACACCCCTGTCCTGTACATAGGCAATCGTATCCCTGAGCAGCGCCAGGCTGTCAGAGATCTTCCTGCCTGGCACAGAGCAGGTCTGGTCAGGGTGAATCACCAATTCCAGAGCGGATTTGACCCGGTTGGCGATGACCTTGGACAGAATCTTATAGTCCACATTCAACAGTGAAATGGGTCGCCAATTTCTAATTTCCTCTGATCTCGTTCAGCTGGCTACTTCCACCCCAAGCAGCAATGTTGCACACTTCCAGGTTCGCCGTTGAGATCCACGCCACCAACATTAAACTCCACCTAATATTTTCAAAGCTGCTCTTACTTTTCTGTGTTGTTGAACAAAAGGTATTGTTAGTAATTAAGCCAAACTATCCCGTTTAAAATAAAAGTCCAACCCTATTGTTCTTGTAAGGATCGCTACAATCTGTATGTCTTAAGTCTTTAATTCAAACAAATAGTTTGAATGTGTTACCAAGTGATAAGATCATGCTGTGACCAGGTGAAGAGGGACAAGTTTTCCTCTTTGCCCACTCCCTGCTTGGTTATAGCAGCGGTTTTGCATTTTAAAAGGATGCACGATTGCCAATACAGTATGTGCTTTACTGGGCGCAGTTTGTAAGAATAAAGCCAAAAGGCATTCTTGCATTAAACATGTAAGAGGTTAGTTTTATTGTGCTAAAACCCACCCAGGTAAAAATATTAAAATGTTAAAAATGTACAAATATGTCTTACTTCTCACTAACATGCACAAACACACACTCAAACCCCAAGCGTGGAGAAAAAAATACAACATTACAGAGTATCGGATGTTAATCTTGGCCAAATCAAAGTACAGATTGAAAAAAAGGAATGTCAATATGAGTTCACTGATTGTGTCCGGAGGCGCTGTTCTCAGCTGAAGCAGTAATTTTTCACAGTTGTGTCTGGCATGTCCCTTTTACTCCTGGAACCACTACTGTAGGAATCAGTAGAGAGTCTCTGCGGTAGGAATGTAGACACCCTTTAAAGTCAGCAAAACAGGGTTCAAAACTTAGATGGGAAATTATAGAGAGAGAGAGAAGCGACAGCTGTTTGGTTCAGCAGTTAGAATATCTCTATCAAATCCCAAATTTAAGCATCCACACAAAAGGTTGTATCACATGACCTTGCTTTATGTCAGTTGTATATTCTAAAAGGAAGTCTATCATCTCTGGCACAGCTCCTCTAAGCCATTGTGATAGCTGAGGTGATTAATTTTTAATGTTATAGCAATTAGTTCCTGATTGGTCCATTCTTCCATTTGGATCAGATAGGAAAGAAGCTTTACACACCTCCAGGGAAGTCATTGTCTGTTAGGCCATCTATAAATCCTATGTCTCCATGAAATTGACTGTGGCTACACAGATGCAAATTCTAAGTCAGTGTCTTGATGTTTTTCAGTGAAATGTCCCTTTTTAAAAAAGTTTAACATTAAACCAGCCAATGAGATATCAAATTAATTCTATATAGCACATCTTCGTGACAACCATAAGATCATAAGAAATAGGAGCAGGAGTAAGCCATTTGGCCCCTCGAATCTGCTCCACCATTCAATAAGGTCAGGGCTGATCTGGTTGTGGCCTTAACTCCACAGTATGCCCCCAAAACCCTTGATCCCCTTGTCAATCAAAAATCTGTCTAAGTCAGTCTTGCATATTCAATGACCCAGCCTCCACTATTCTCTAAGGAAGAGAATTTCAAAGACTAACAACCCTCAGAGAAGAAATTTCCCCTTATCACCATCTTAAATGGGAGACCCATCATTTTTCAACTGTGGTCCCAGTTCTACATTCACACAGGAGAGGAAACAAATCTCTCAGCATCTACCTTATCAAGCCCCTTCAGAATCTTACATGCTTCAATAAGATCACCTCTCATTCTTTAACATGTCAATGAGTACAGACCCAAAATTCTAAAGCTTTCATCAAAAGACAACTCCTTCATTCCAGAAATGAGCTGAGTGAACCTTCTCTCAACAGCTTCCAATGCAAATATATTCTTCCTTATGTAAGTAGACCAAAATTGTACAAAATATTCCAGTTGCGGACTCACCACTGCCCGGTACAACTGTAGCAAGTCTTCCCTTTTCTATTCTATCCTCCTTGCAATAAAGGCTAATATTTAATTTGCCTTCCTAATTACTTGCTGTACCTGTATGCTAATATTTTGTGGTTCATGTACAAGGACACCCAGATCCCTCTGTACTGCAGCATTCTGCAGTCTCTCGCCATTTAAATAATATTCTACTCTTCTATTCTTCCTGCCAAAGTGGATGATCACACATTTTCCAACATTATATGCCATCTGCAAATTTTTTATCTACTAACTTAAACTATCTATAATCCCTTTGCAGACCCTTTGACTGGCATCATCCCTCATGCCGGTGGGATCTTCCGGTCTGTTCTGATGTGAGATTTCGATGGTTTGTCGGCCCCGCCATGGGGGAACTCGCTGCATGTGGGCTGGGGGAGGGTGGGAGGGGGGGGTCCTCGTAAATTCTGGCCTTTGTGCCCCCCACAACTAACACCTACAAAATAAAGACAACATAAGTTCTTGGTGAATTTTTGTGCTCATCAAATTAAAATGTCAGAAATGCAGAAAGGAACAGTTTTCCATTTTTGAGTATGCATTTTTCATTATTCATTCCAAAACATTAAATAAATTAGAGTAATATGTCTTCTACTCTACCCCAGCAATATGCTTAAACTCTAATCTTAGAGAAAGGTTTTCTATTATGCCACAGTTAAGACTTCAATATCCCATACACCAACCATCTCTGACATCTGTCTGAATAAGACTAACAATTCAGTTCCAATTATTGGCTAATTATTCATTCTAGGAACTGGGCTCATGTAAGAAATAAATACAGAAAATGCAAGTTATTTAATTTCTTGCTTATTTTAATGCTTGCCTCTCATCTTCAACCCTCTGTACACTTGAGCTCATGGAAACCTTTGTGTGCCCATATTCTAAGCCACATCAAGTCCCATACACTCATCATCCCTGCACTAGCTGACCTACATTGGCCCCTAATCCAGCAACTCCTTGATTGGAAAATTCTTATCCTTGTTTTCAAATTCCTCTATAGCTTTGCCCCACCGTGTTTCTCTAAACTTCCTTCAGCCCCACTATTCTCCATAAACTCTGTGTTCCTCCATATCAGGCCTCTTGCACATTTCTATTTTAATCGCAGCCGTGTCTTCAGTTGCCTGGGCCCCAAGCCCTGGGATTCCTCCCTAAACCTCTCGGCTAGTCTCTCCTCAGTTATTGACAGATCTTAAAATCGTCCTATTTAATCAAGCTTTGGTCACCTGTCACAATATCTCCTTGTGTCTGCTTGCTGTCAAATTTTGTCTGGCAACACTCATGTGAAGTGCCTTGGGATGTTTTGTTACAATAAAGGCAAGTTGTTGTTTAACTTAATTCATAATCCTTACAGCTGGCAATGAATAGGCTTTCATCCAATTGCCTAGGTTTAGATCCAACATTGAGAAATGCATGAACAGTTTAAGAATTATACTGAATTGCTGTCTTAAATCATATGATCATCAGAATGACTTTTACTTGCATTATTGTAAACACAGAGAAAAGATAGATTACAATCAACAGCTTTGCAACATGCTAACAAGTCACAATTATGGCTAGAACCACCAAACCTGTTTCATAGCTTTTCTCATTAAGTAGCTAGTGTGTAAAGTGATTGGCCCATTTGTCTAATCATATTGGCAAGTACTAATTGTCAGTAAAGACGTAGGTGAAGTCTCACCCATGCTTCAAGTCTTTGAGCTTCTATTATAGTGCACTGTAGCATGAACACAGAGTGGATAGCTGGAATTACACTTACATTGCTGTCAATGAAAGATAGATTTCAACATCAAATGGTGAGAGCCACTGTTATTTATCCCCTATTAATAGTGTTGGTTAGTCATCCAGCAGCTTTAATTTCAAGTTTAAAATGTATTTCATGTTTTCAAATATTGGCTGGAATTTTCAGGCCCCATTGGCATCATAGCGAGTGGGGCGGGGGGGAAACAGTATGGCGAGAAGGCCAAAATTGTGATTGCCCGCTCCATCTGTCAATGGCGGGCTGCGTTTCCTGCTGCCACATGTCGGGAGCCTAATTTCAATACTTTAGCATCTCGTTATAAGCCCTGCTGTCTGGAATCGTCCCGCCACATCAAATTTACTGCTCACGTCAGCATGACTACAGAACGGCGTGCTTCACAACAGACTTTAAAAGGCGTGCACCTGGCGACCTGAACTTCGAGGGGAGCTCAGAGCTGAGTGCACACCTTGCGCTTGTGAGCATCACCCATAGGACATCAAGGAAGAGGTGCTGTGAATTTGTGGGGGGCACAGGCAAGCCGCTTTTTTCTGGCTGGTTTTCAGTGCGGTGCCGGGGCAATTGCTCCAGTGCGGGTCAGGCCTGTCGGGGGTAAGGCAGCACAGGGTGAAGGAAGTACACAAGCACATGCTGGGAGTCTGGGGAGCAAGACAGCAGAGATTAAAGGAAGTACACAAGCACATGCCAAGTGGGAGTAGGGGGGGAGGGGAGGGAAGCAGCCATGTTATGGAAAAGCTTGTCAAAAGTGAGCATTCTTCCGCAGCTGAGACCATTCAGCTGAAGTCCCATTGACGTGCTTGGAGTTGGGCCTCTGAAGATTTCCTGCTCACTCAAGCAATGTAAAAGCATGAAAGTGCCACCAAATGCTCCGGCACGTTTCAGCCCTCAGGCGCAGGCTGCACGTTAATGTGCGTTTTAGGGGGCAGCAGAACAATTGGCCGACTGGGCAAGTTGTAGAATCCCCTTGCGAAAGGTGGCTATGACGCAGTCACTGAGGCTCACAGCCCATTGCAATGTCTTTATGAAGATTTGGACCAGTATCCGTTATGGTTAAGCTAACAGCGCAGCCTTGCACAGTGGGTTAGAAGAATGCCTGCACAACATGCAGTCCAGTGGCTGAAGCTGCTGCCAATTGGTCAAGTGGAGTGGGGCGGAGGTGGGTGGGTTTCAGAGAACCGATGAGCACACTACACACTGGCCATCCAGGTGGTGGCCAACGCTCTCCTGCATGCACGAGGGGCCCTTCAGACTTAACCAGGAGAGGTCCTTAGTACACCCACGCTAACCCATGCATCTCTGTTTGATCCTGCAGGAGAACACCAGGATCACGGAGCCTGGTGATTTAGTGGTATGCCTCATGGCTCACAGGGAGTAGAGAAAAAGAAGACAGCAGAAGATGCACCTGGCTCAGCAAAGGGAAGAGCATCTCCTTCAAGGTGAAGGGGCAGAAGGGCCTGCTGCGCACGCAGCTGAAGATCCACAGTGAGCTGTCACTCGTAGGCACCTCGCTAGATGCAGGGTCTATTGATGGAGTTTGTCATTCCTGCAGATGACTGAGAACGAGTGTCATCGAAAACTGCGCATATCCAGGGAACTGGTCGGTCACATATGCCACTTGCTGCAGGATTTGGTGCCACAGGGATATGGAGGGCATCCACTGTCAGTGCCCATGAAAGTGACCACAGTGCTCAATTTTTATGCCAATGGCTCCTTCCATTGACCTGTGCAGGATCTCGCAAACCTCCACACATAGGTGTTTCCAGGAGGTCACAGATGCCAGCTTTGCGAATGCACAGAACTTTGTGCATTTCGCCCGGGATCAAAAAAGACAACAAAGAGCACTGGGATTTGCGCAGATCTCAAGTTTTGCACAGGTGCAGGGTGCCATTGACTGCACTCACATGGTGCTTAGATCTCCATGGCAACAAGCAGTCAACTACATCAATCCCAAGGGCTTCCATTCACTGAATATTCAGCTGGTGAGCGACCACCACAAATGCATCCTAGAGGTCTGCATACAATTCCCAGGGAGCGTTCACGATCCCTGCGACCTTCCAGAGAGGCTGCAGAGTTGACTCCTTGGGGGCAAGGGCTACCTGCAGAGGACTTGGCTGATGACACCCGTGCAGCAACCTCAGACTGCAGCAGAGCGACGGTATAATGCGACTCGAACTGGAGCAAATGATAGGCATTTTGAAGATGAAGTTCCGGTGCCTTGATAGGTCCAGTGAAACATTGCAATACAGTCCTCCAAGGGTTTCGCACATCATCATTGCTTGCTGCGCACTCCACAACCTGGCGCTGCAATGGGGGGAGGAGCTGGCTGAGGAGGAGATGGAAGAGCTGCATATCTCCTCCGATGAGGAAGACATCAAAGAGGATGATGATGATGAGGTCCATGGAGGTGAGGATGCTAGCGATGAGGCCATTGCACTGGCCAGACGAGGCAGGGACAGCTCGCTTGCGCTCTGTGAACAGGATCATATCGTGGAGTCGCAGCCATGGTGCTTTAAATGCACCTGATCCTTTGTCAGCCTTCAGCACCCGACCCCTTCAGGAGCACAGCATCACTGGCCACAGATCCTGAAGAGACGGGGAGTCAGTTCCACCTCAAAGGTGCTGAGAGCACACAGAGAGAATGATGGAACTCTGTGACACCTGCCCATGACATTCTGGCAGCAATGACAAGCACCATTGAGGTCCAGGCATCAGTAATGTGTGCGGTGAGTGTGAAGTCAGACCATCACTTTGGTCTGAAGGTTACACACTGCACAGGGAAGAGGCCCTGGACTGAGACACCTGCCTTTATCTTGCGCAGGTACCAAGGTTTCACATCTGAGTGACATGAACACTGCTCATCATTACAAGGAGCCATAGGCAAGGAAACAGTCTTGGGAGTTTACTTACAATAGTGAATATTATGTACAAGTGATTAGCACCCGTGCCCATGCTGTGCAGCCTGTTGACTGCTACGCCCTGTCTGTGATGACCTTGGCGGGCGTCCTTTGGAGGGCCCTGGCCTGCTTTGCGTGTCCTGCTGTTGGCCAGCTGCACCCTCCTCAGCCTGTTGAGCTGGAGCTGTAGGGTCACAGGAAGAGGAGATTTGGATTGGCCGGCCATTCCCGGAATCGCTTGGGTGGATGGCCCCGGCATGTTGAGCTGCTGGTCCCCCTCCTTATGGGTGCCCAACAGCTCCTGGCTGACTCCTTGAGAAGAAGGAGAAGCTGGTGTGAGATCGAGCTGCCCCGCATCCCTCTCGCTTTGACACTGTTAAAGGCCAACTATGATGTCAGCGATGGAGTTCAGCCCGCGCAGCAGTGCAGGATCAATGTCCTGGACCAAGGTCGCCATGGTGGCCACTATCCTACCAGTGTTGACCTGGTGTCTGTCATGATAGTGGATCACAGCCTGAATTACTTATGAGCATATTGAACTTTTAAAGGGAGATATGTGTATTTTTTTAAAAAACCTCCAAGCAAAGGCTGGCTGAGACTGTAAGTAACCAATTTCTGAAAAATTCCTATGTGGATTATTCTGGACCAAATAGTCCAGAGAGGCCCTGGAATGTTGCACCTAAAACGGTGTCAAGACCTACTTCAGGCTGAGAGACTTGAAAGGGAGAGATGCAATGCAAAAGGCTGATCTCTAATCACTTGTAGTTGCAGAAAAAATGGAGGCTGATTACCATATCAGCAGGAGCCAACTCCTGTTGAGTTATACATCAGAATGTGGAAATGGTCTGAGTTGAAAGAAAGCAGGTTCTGGGTGAAAGACATGTTTGTTTTTTCCCTTCCAGGAATACAAAAGAAAATGGGTTAAAAAGCCAGCTGCAACACTGATCTGTGTGTTCCAGTTCAGGTGTGCTAGTGTGTGCTGTGAAGGTCACAGCTAAAGAACATTTATTAGGCATCCCTGCAGCTTGCAGGTAAAAAAGTATTTCTCTGTTGCTGGAGGCAAGTCACAAGCCAGCAAAGCCATAGTCAAAAAGGAAATAGGACAACAGTCTCCAACCCAACTGCTGCACTGCCAAAGTCAGCTCTACCGGAATCACCCAACTTCAAGGTCGCAACATTTCACCATCTACTCCTCATGGATAAGCCAAAGCTGATTTGCATATTTTTTTAACTTTCATTTTTGGACTCAACTTCTCATTTGTAACCTGTGTGTATGTGTGTTGCGTTTTTATTATTTTTTTCTCAGGTTTTTAGTAACTAATAAACTTACTCTTTCTTTGACTCAAGAAAGCCTGGTTAAATTGGCTGCTTCTAAAACATAAATACATTTGGACTGGGAAAAGGTATCCACAAGGGAAGAGGTTCTTTTTAAATTAACCTTTTTGCAACCAACCGAGGGGGTTGAATAAAGAAGGAGAGCCAGTTCATCCCTCCTCACCTGGGGGCAAAACAATTTGGGGTATCTCGTCTGGGGTCATAACAAATTGGGGGCCTCACCTGGGGACCGGTCGTAACAAATTGGGGGCTCGGTGCAGGAATATTTCCCACAGACGGAACAAAAGAATTAGAGTGGGGAAAGTAAATCATTCCTTTGAAGCCAATTTTAAAAACTGCAAAAAGATTTTCTTGACTCTGTGTTACTGAAGTGAAGAAATGTCCACATTTGATGCCAGTGCTTTTTTAGGAGAATTATGGGAAGTTACTTTTGAGGATTTAACTGTTCGAGCGGCAGAACTTTTAAAAGACTTAGCAAGGCACTTAGGATTAGAATTTCGCCAGAAAGCCAGAAAACCTGAAATTTTAAAAGTGGTGGCCAACAGTCTACAGATGGAAATTGAGGACGATGAAATGCATAGAGTAGCACTAGAGAGATTAAAATTGGAGCAGCAGAAATTAGAATTTCAGGAAAGGGAAAGAGAAAGAGAGAAAGAGGAAAGACAGGAAAAGACACAGAGAGGAGCAACAGAATTTCAGGTCAGAGCGAGGGAAAGGGAGTTTAAACTAAAACAACTCAAGCTGGAATCCTACTGTGTCCTTTGAAGGCACCACTTGCTCAGACTTAAGTGCTGAGGCAACCCAGTTTGCTCGTTTAATCCCTAAGTTGGATGAAACAGAGGGAGGATTTTCCGGTCATCGGGCAGGCGTGGTGGGCCTGGGAGCAGTCGCGAAACAGTCCGCTACCCGCGATTGGGCCCCGACCTCGATTTCACGCTGGCTGGCCCATTAACAGCGCGCCTTTCATGCTGGCTGGCTGAGGAGCTCAGCGCTGCCAGGGCGGGGGCGGGCAGAGGGCGAGCACTAAAGTGCGCACATGCAGGGGGGAACATGCAGGGAGCTGCCTCAGGAAGCTGCAGAATTGTAGAATCAAAAAGAAAGATTTTTAAAATGTTAAAAACATGTCCCGACATAGAACTCAGTAACAATAGTAGAAACATAATAAAAATTATGACTAAAAACTTTTTTTTTAAATTACTGTTCGAAATCTCATTCCACCCATGGATGAGGTTTCATAAAAAATCCAAAGGCCGCTTGGCCAATTTGCCCGCCCACCAACTATAAGGTTGGATGGGCAGTGAAAACTTGCTTTCAATTACTTGATTAAGGCCTTAATAGGCCTCTTAATTGTCGGCGGGCGCGCTGCCAACTCTCACATGCGCACCCGCCGATCTAAATATCACACGAGTGGGCAATGACGTCAGGACGCTCGCCTGACACCATCACGTGCTATTTTACGCCCGATCGGGTCGGGCTTGCGCCCGCCTGTGGGAAGTAAAATGCTGCCCTATATCTTCCGAGCAGTTAGCACACCAGGCCAACATTGGTCCTTGTTACTGCAAAGTAAGCTTTTGGGAAAAGCTCATGAAGTTTACTTCCTCTTGCCTGAGGAAAGTGCCACTGACTATGAGGCAGCAAAAAAGGGCTATTTTAAGTGCACACCAGTTAGTGCCGAAGGCGTACCGTCAGAAATTCTGTACCCTCAGGAAACTGCCTGACCAGACGTACCTGGAAGGCTTAAGCAACTTGCTTTTGACCAGCAGGTGCGGGCACTTAAAACGAAGCCACTTACAAAAACCTCCGTGAGATAATTCTCCTTGAGGGGTTTAAAAACTCCCTACCCTTCCCAATGAGAACACACATAGAGGAACAGGGGCCAGGCAGGCAGCCACACTGGCTGATTATTATGAACTGGTCCAAAAACCCTTGTCCTAGAAGAGACCATCCCCTCGTCATCCCCAACCAAATGGAAAGGATAGAGGTGGAGAGAGTGATAGGAAACTGAACACCCATGGGAGAGAAGGAAATGGGGACCCTCCTCAGGACAGAAAGGGTGGTGCTGAGTTGAAAAGTGAGGCCAAGAAGCCTGTGTGTTTTAACTGCCAAAAGGTAGGGCACCTCCAGGCCAACTGTTGAAGGTTATGGGAAAAACCAGTGGGATTTATCAGGGTCCATACCCACCGTTCAGAGAATGGGAGTCAGTCAGAGAGCATAGCAGGCCAGGCTATGGCTCTGACTGTGGCTGCAAACCCCTGTAGATGGACCCTGAGAGTGCAGATGAGGTTAAATAGTCCCTGAGAGTTACAAGGATTTTGCTTCTGATGGAAGGGTGACCACATTTCCCCAGGGTGAGGTGGGTAAGCCTGTAGTGACACTGAGGGATACAGGAGCCAGCCAAACTCTACTGCTGGGAAAAGGCATGACCTTTCTATCAGAGAGTGCAGTAAGTGCCAAGGTGCTGGTAAAGGGGATTGAAGGAGGGTACATGCCCATTCCCTTATAGTGGGTGCATCTGGAGTGCAACCTTCTGTCAAGACCAGTGACCGTGGGAGTCGTCCCCAGTCAACCTGCTCCTTGGCAATAACCTGGCAGGATCAAAGGTAATCGCACCTCCAGTGGTCTCAGAGAAGCCCACTGAAGTCAGGGAGACAGAACAGCTGCAGGAGAAAATGCCTGGCATTTTTCATGACTGTGTGGTAATGCGGTCTATGGCCAGTCAAGCTCTGTCAGTGGAGGCTGAAGTGGCACCACAGACAGAAGACCCTACGGTCTGGTTATCTGAAATCTTTTTCAGGAGCCTAGAAGACCCTAAGGAGGTAATAAATAGATCTTCCTTGGTAGCAGCCCAGTAAGCCGACCCACTGTTAAAAACATTAGCTCAGACTGCACACACTGAAACTGAGGCAGAAGTAGTCCCTGAATGCTGCTACATTAAAAATGAGGTGCTGATGAGGAAATGGAGACCCTCTCACAAACCTGCAAATGAGGAGTGGACAGTGATCCACCAAGAAGTGGTACTGCTGAGGTACCATAGGGAAATATTACAGCTAGCTCAGAAAATTCCGATGGCTGGGCATGTCGGTATATGCAAAACCCAAGCCCACATCAGCCAACATTTTTACTGGCCACACCTCCACAGGTGTGTAGTAAGGTTTTGTAGAACCTGCCATGCCTGCCAGGTTGTGGGAAAACCCCCGCCTGCAATACGACCTGCACACTTGATTCCCATGCCGGCTTTTGGGGAACCATTGGCGTCAACCTAGGTGCAGAACAGTGAGTAGACTAGACGAGGCTGCTCACTGCATTTAAAGGCTTTTGCAGAGACAAGCCAGGCTGCACCACACTAGCTCTAGATGTGGATGTGGAAGAGGCCCCTCCCATAAGGCAACATTCCTATCATCTAGCTCAGAAAAGCTGGCCCAAGTTCAGGAGAAGATTAATTACGTACTGGAGCACCAGCTAATAGAGTCTAGCAGCAGTAGCTGGAACTCTCCAGTTGTGCTCTTGCACAAGCCAGATGGCTCCACAAGGTTCTGCATTGGCTGCTGAAAAGTTAATGCAGTGACCAGAGCCGACTCCTACTTGATACCCCGGCTGGAAGACTGCATAGATAGGATAGGTAAAGCAGCCTACATTACAAAGATAGATTTACTCAAGGAATACTGGCAGGTTTCCTCGACTGCCTGTGCAAAGGAAATCTCCACCTTTGTAACTCCGGATGGGCTATACCAGTGTCAGGTCATGCCATTTGGACTCCGAAATGCCCCAGCCACCTTTTAAAGGCTGATGAACCAGGTAGCGGTGGGCTTATCCAATTGTGTAGTGTACCTAGCTGACCACCTAGTATACAGCGACACCTGGGAACCTCACTTAGAACACCTGGAAACCCTCTTCCAGAAAGTACAGTTAGCTGATCTAGTGGTCAGTCTCGCAAAGAGCGGGTTCTCTAAGGCTCAGGTGACCTATCTAGGACATGTAGTGGTTCAAGGACAATTACTGCCTAGGGCTGCAAAGTTACAAACAGTACCACAGTTTCCCATTCCCACAACGAAATGGGAAATCATGAGGTTTTTGGGGAATGTGTGGGTTCTACCGCAAGTTTGTCCCAAACGTCAGCACAGTAGCCGCCCCGCTGACAGACCTACTACAGAAAAAAGCAATGATAGCATGGACTGAGAAATGCCAGACAGGCTTTGAAAGGCTGAAGGCCACTTTAATAGACGAGCCTGTGCTTGCAGCTCTAAACTTTAACCAAGTATTTAAAGTAGCCATCGATGCAAGTGGCATCAGGGTAGGGACTATTCTCCTCCAAGAAGGCGAATCAGGGATAGAGAAACCAATCGGGTACTTCGCCAAAAAACTAAACAAGCATCAGAAACAGTACTCCACAGTAGAGAAGGAAACCCTTGGTTTATTACTGGCTCTCAAACACTTTGAGATATATGTCCGAAATGGATAGAGAGAGACCACATATTGGCCAACATCTGTTAACCTTTGTAAAAAAGTTTAAGACACAGAATGCCAGGTTATTCCGTTGCAGTTTGTTTCTCCAACTGTACCACCTAAAACTCACCTGCATCGCCAGGAAAACAAGTATGATTGCAGTCACCCTGTCCAGGACTTTAAGAGACCCGGTTAGAACTGAAAAGATAATATGGGCCAAGGCTAGGAAAATGAATGTGTGTATGCATGTATGTGTGTTGCATTTTCATTATTTTTTCTCGCGTTTTTAGTAACTAATAAACTGACTCCTTCTTTGACTCAAGAAAGTCTGGTTAAATTGGTTCCTTCTAAAACATAAATGCATTTGGATTGGGAAAAGGTATCCACGAGGGAAGGGATCCTTTTTAAACTAAACTTTGTTACAACCAACCGAGGGGGTTGAGTCAAGAAGGGGAGCCAGTTCATCCCTCCTCACCCGGGAGCATAACGAAATTGAGGTGCAGTTCGGGAAGTTAACAATTTGGGTTATCTCATCTGGGATCGTAAGTTGGGGGACTTCGTCAGGGGACCAGTCATAACAAGGTGGACAGACTCCTCCATTGTGCCTTGTAATCTGAGGCTACAACAGGCATCCCTTCCTGATGTTCCCAAGCTTGCCTTTGCAGCTCCAGGAACTGAGGTATGACCGAGTCCAGGGGCTCCTCATCTGATTCGAACTTGGCAGATTTATGACCTCCAGCAGTCCTCCAGAAAGTCCCTGCCTTCTGTGGATCACATAGTGTGATGTGTTCACCAGATTGTGATCCCGAGGCTACTCTAGAACTAGGCGCTACTGAGGTGTGTGTCTCAGCGCTGGAGGAGGGTGTGGGTGAGCGCTGTAACGAGTCTTCAGTGAGGGTGTCATCAGATTTTTCTTCCGAGATGTCTTCAGGGCTTGAGTCGAGGACCTGGCTCGTGAGATTGTACTTCTGTCCTTAACAGTACAGTAGGTAACTTAAGGTGACAACATGTGTCTCTAGATGGCTATCAATAATAAGATCAATACCATGATGGTAATTGAAGAAGAGTATTACAATTAGATGCACTGTTCAGCTGATAGTCCAACCCTGTGGGGCTGAAAACCTTAGGGAAGCAACAATCATCTTGCACATTGTTATCACTGCTTCCAACACCTGTTCACATTGTCATTGTTCATTCAAAATCAATAAACAGGAGGGAGAACTCAAATTACAAAATGATTTTCCTAAGATGCCAATGTATAATTGCTTGTAAAAAATATAAGAAAAAATGCAATTGTATGGGCTGGATTTTCCCCTTAAAGTCAGGGAACCATGTCAAGCCACTTCAAAACATCATATTCCCAACTTCTGAAAGTCAGGGAACTCCCAAGAGCTTTTAGTCTCTGGGAGTCATGGTCAGGCTGGAGTCAGGCTTGCCGCCTCCCAAAACTGGCTCGTGGTTTCAAAAGAGGTGTGTGTGGGTGGCAAGGCAAGGTGGTTAGAAAGCCCACCCTAGTTCCATGGTTGTTAGGCCCCTGGCCCTCAACTGCTCAAAGCCCTACCCATCCACCACCATACTCCCTCATAATCTCTCAGCCCCTTCATTCTCCCTCATATCCCCTCCATATCCTTTCCACCTCCTGATACTCCAGTCCATGCCCCTTCCAATCCCTCATGCACCCCCATACCCACTCTTCCAGTATCCACTTTGTACAGAACCAATGTGCCATTGGCAAGTCTTTGAAATTCTCCTGAAACTGACTCAACAAGCAAAGAGGCCTTGAAAATCTCATTTGTAAGAAAACTGTTCATTTTACACCCTCATGAAGGAGTAAATCAGCCACAGCCATTCAATATCAATGAATAAAATTTAATCCTCTTAGTCTTGTCCATTTAAATAAACAGGCATTGCAAAATCACATCAAATAAAGCAAAAATTATTGCAAGATAATAATAGTGTCAATCAAAGCTAGCAATCTTCCTCAAGCTTTCAACATTGCCTACAGGTCTGAGTCCATTAGAAATTCTTGGAGCTCAGACAAACATTCAAAATGAGGCCATCTGACAACTGTATTAACAATGCACAGATGGTCAGAATCACAGAATTGTTACAGTGCAGAAGGAGGCAATTTGGCCCATTGTGTCTGCACCAACACAGCGAATGAACAACTTACTTAGTGCCATTCTCCTGCATTCTCCTCATAACCCTGCACATTTTTCCTCTTGAAATAACAGTTTAACGCCTCAGCTGAGCCTGAAATGACTACACCCACAGGCAGTGCATTCCAGACCTTAACCACGCACTGCCTGAAAAAGATTTTTCTCCTATCACTTTTGCTTCTTTTGCAAATTAGTTCAAATCTGTGACCTCTCATTCTCGATCCTTTCATGTATAGGAACAGTTTCTCCATATCTACTCTGTCCAAATCCCTCACAATTTTGGATAACTCTATTCTCTTCTCTAAGGAAAACAGTCCCAACTTCTCCAATCTAGCTTCATACCTGAAGTTCCTTATCCTTGAAACCATTCTCATCAATCTTTTCTGCACTTTCTCCAATGCCTTTACACACTTCCAAAAGTGCAGTGCCCAGAACTGGATGCAATACTTCAGCCGAGGCCAAACCAGCGTCCTATACAAGTTCAATTTAAGCTCCTTGCTCTTGCACTCTATGCTCCTATTTATAAAGCCTAGGATACTGTATGCTTTATTAACTGCTCTGTCAACCTGTCCTGTCAACAATGACTTGTACACATACAGTACTAGGTCTCTCTGCTCCTGCACTTCCTTTAGAGTTGTAATCTTTATTTCATATTGTCTTTCCCTGCTCTTCCTACAAAAATGAACCACTTCACACTTCTCCAAGTTGAACTTCATCAGCCACTTTAAGCCCATTCCACCAACTTGTCTATGTCCTTCTGAAGTTCTACACTATCCTCCACACACTTCACAATGCTTCCAGGTTTGGCATCATCTGTAAATTTTGAAATTGTGCCATGTATACCAAGGTCTAGGTTATTAATATATATTTCAGGAAAAACAAGTGTGCTAACACTGATCCCTGGGGAACGCCAATATAAAGCTTCGTCCAGTCTGAAAACTATCCATTCACCACTACTCTGCTTCCTGTCACCCAACCAATTTCATATCCATGTTGCTACTTTCCCTTTCATTACATGAGCTATAACTTTACTGACAAATCTTTGTGTGGTACCGTATCAAATGCTTTTTGGAAGCCATGTACACAACATCAATAGCATTGCCCTTATCAATCCTCTCTGTTACCTCTTCAAAAAATTGCAGCAAGTTAATTAAACACAATTTTCTCTTCAGGAATCCACGCTGGCTTTCCTTGCTTAACCTGCATTTATCTATGTGACTATCAATTTTGTCCCTAATTCTTATTTCTAGAAACTTCCCCAACACCAAAATTGAATTGACTGGCCTGTAGTTACTGGGCTTGTCTTTACACCTTTTTTGAACAAAAGTGTAATGTTTGCAATTCTTCAGTGCTCCAGGACTACCCTTGAGTCTATGGAAGACTCTAATATGGCTAATCCCTTTCACTTCCCTCAGTATCCTTTGATGCATCTCATCCAGTCTTGGTACCTTTTCAACCTGGTGCTTTTTCAGCTTGATAGCCTGGTTTGCATCTTCTTCCTTGGTAAAGACAGATGCAAAGCATTCATTCAATAGCTCAGC
The DNA here is from genome assembly GCF_964194155.1 of Cetorhinus maximus. Classification (NCBI taxonomy): domain Eukaryota; kingdom Metazoa; phylum Chordata; class Chondrichthyes; order Lamniformes; family Cetorhinidae; genus Cetorhinus; species Cetorhinus maximus. Next base: position 81,266,129 of record NC_135888.1, on the reverse strand, counting down.
TGTGCCTTCTGCCTCTGTACATCAATCCCCTTTTTGATCCCTAATCAGCCCTACTCCTTCTTTTACCACCTTTTCACTATTTATATACCTACAGAAGTCTTTGGGATTCCTTTTTATGTTAGCTGAAAGTCTCTTTTCATAATCCCTCTTTGCTTCTACTATTTGCTTTTTCACCACCCTTCTGAACCTTCTAGATTTAGCCTGGTTTTCAATTGTGTTTTCCACTTAACATCTGTCATAAGCATACTTTTGCTTCCCAAGGCGAATTGTCCCAGATTTGGGCTAGGTGCGGTAGCGGGGATGAAAAAAGTCATTTTACCCACCATCCACACTGGCAGGTTGTTGGCCCAAATCGTCCCATTCCCAGGGCCTCATTAATAATGCATTAACGAGAAACACTCCAGATCGCTGGCGGGGGGGCTCGGATTTGCCCTCCATGCTGTCACCTCAGCGCTCCCTCGCTCCAGGCGCCATATGTAAAGCGCATCAGAGTGCATGCCTACTTCATGACTACAGGCCAAGACTGATCGAGGCAACAGATGACCCCAAAAGCAAAGAAGGCGGCATCCCTCAAATCTAGTAACACCTCTCTGGGGCGTCTGCTGGACGCAGTGTATGGCCTCCACAATGTCCCCTACCCCCGCTCTGGCCACAGGAGGTCCACCAGAGTCACAAATCTGGCCTGGGAGGCAGTGTCAGTGGCAGTCAGCACCACCAGAGCACAGAGAAGGTCAGCCATCCAGTGCTGCAACAGGATGAATGCTCTCATCAGTTCCGCCAGGGTAAATAGTTATTCTCATCACTCACAACTCACACACACACAAACCAATCACACGTCCACAGGATCTCACACTTCGAGGGACAACACCACTAACTCGCACACACACCCTCATATCTCCATCAGGCTCATATCCTCTGAGCTCGCATCCTTATCCTGCCCATGGCTCTGCTCACCACACAAACTTACCGTGCAGTGCCATGCATCCTGCTCACACTCTCTCCATCTGTTTTCATGTAGGAGAAGCTGGCTCACAACAGCAGGGAGAGGTCCCAGACCGGGTGTGGAGTGGCCCACATTAGACCCATCACTCACTTTGAGGAGTGTGCCATCGCACTGACTGGTGAGGACGTGGACCATGCCTGCAGCAACAGTGAGGTCTGCAGTGAACACCGACGTGAGGATTCTGCACCACATAATAATGCAACTGTGGGTGCTCTCTCTCCTGCTTTTAATTGCCATACACTAATTATCTCTACTTTGGTTCATAGGGAGCTGTGCCAAGCGACCTATGCCCTCAGCCAGACTTTCCCTCAGCTCCATCCGTGTTCTCACCTCCAACCAAGAGGACACCTCCTCCATTGAAGAGCTGGAAGTAAGCAGCCTGGAAGACCAATCACAGTGCTTACCCACACCCTCCACCAGCGCAGAGACACACACCTTGGTGGGGGCCTAGGTCTAGAGCAGGCTCAGGTTCACAATTTAGTTGTCACTGAATCACAGAATCACAGTGCAGAAGAGGCCCTTCGGTCCATCAAGTCTGCACCGACACGTGAGAAACACCTGACCTACCTACCTAATCCCATTTACCAGCACTTGGCCCATAGCCTTGAATGTTATGATGTGCCAAGTGCTCATCCAGGTACTTTTTAAAGGATGTGAGGCAACTCACCTCCACCACCCTCCCAGGCAGTGCATTCCAGAATGTCACTACTCTCTGGGTAAAAAAGTTTTTCCTCACATCTCCCCTAAACCTCCTGCCCCTCACCTTGAACTTATGCCCCCTTGTGACTGACTGGACATGTGTCCAAAGCAGGAGGAGGCAGGTTCAGCCAAGCTCCCTGGCACTTGGAGAACTGCTGAGGTCCAAGTCAGATGACGAGCATCTGGATTTAGCCTTCCAACTCATTATGGAGAGCCAACAGAAGGCAGGGGAACATCCTGCAGAGCTGTTGGAAGCCCTCGACAGAGTGGTATGCAAATTGAAGGAGTGCTTCTGCATGCTCTCTGATGAAGTGGTGCCCACAAGTGCCTGTATGGAGGTCTCCATGGGAAGGATGGTGGACGCCATGGAGACCCTGGTCCAATAGAACACGGAGGTGCGCACTGACCTTCACTCCATTGCGGTAGCCATGGGTGAGATCCTGCAGGGGCAACGCAAAAGTGAAACTGGGCACCTCAATGTCCCTCCAGGTGCTCCTTCCCCTCAAGGAATCAGACCGGGGCTCTCAGGCACCCGAAAGGTGTTGCAGTGGCAGCTGGACATCCGTGGGTCATCCACTCAGGAATCTCAGAGGCTGTTCGCTCGAGTCCCCTTTGCCTGTGACCCCCTCAACCTCTGGCTGGCCCATAGGAGGACAGCAACAGCCTCAAGGGCTTGGCTTTCCAGAGGATGCATGCCAAAGTCATCAGGGGCAACAGGGCCAATCATTGCACAGGCTGTCTCAACCCCTGTTGCAAATGTCAGAGCAGAACCTAGAAAAGTGCTAGAAAAGTTCAAAAATTCTGATCACAAATGGTTACACAGGTGAACACACTTTGTCACTGTAATCTGAAAATATATTCACTTTCACTGAATAATGTGTAATGTTGTCTTTCAGCTTCACTGACAGGCTTCAAGAGTCCCCCCACTGCATCCCCCCCACCACCACACACACGCCCCCCAACTCCCCCCACCACCCCGCGCACATCCCCCACCTCGCCCCCCCCCCACCACCACTAGTAGTTCAGCTGCACACAGCCGAACCACAAGTGATTCTGGAGGGAGTGTGTGTGTGTGTGGCAGGGCCTTTCAGAGCTTCGCGCAAGAACTCGCCCACCCACATGGAGCCTTCCTCCATCACACTCATCTTAGTCCCGAGCATTTTCAATGCTGTCTGCTGGGGTTCCCTTTCAGTTGTCCATCTGAGCTGACCTGTATCTCTGCCGAGCCACTGATTGCACTCCCATGCAGCACTTGCCTGTCCAAAATGAGGCTCTACTCACTTTCGATTTCGACAATGGTGGTCGTAGTGAAGTTTCGGATCAGCTCCCCCCTCCTTTCCCCTCCCGCAGTCACCCATGGTCTTTTACCCCATCACCATCGACCCATCTGACATCATCTTCCACCTCCCCTCCGTCACTTTCCAATCTGAACCCTTGTCTTTCCAGGATGTCCAGGTGAAGGTGCACGTTCCCTACATTCCTGAAAATCCCACCCCCATCCATAACTTCTTTGCCATCCTCAGGATCCGTGTCTGCCTCCGATTCCCCCACAAACCACCCTCACCATCCCTTCTACAGCTACTGATGCACCCTCACCCCCCTAACCTTACGGCTCCCTCTGCCCCCTCTCATACTCTCCATTCCCTCCTACCATGCCCACCCTCAGTTCGCTCCCCAGGAGGCAGTCATTGACTCCACATACTCTTCCTTAGCACGTTCACCTGGATATCCCCCACCCCTTAATCCTTCCTCTCCCAGGTATCCTTCCTCCCACAGACAACCTTCCCTCCTCTGAACTCCCTCACCCCCCCAGGCAAATTCCACTTCTGAACTCCCTCCCCCCACCCCTGAATTCCTTCACCCCGAATTCCTTCACCCCCCCCAAACTCCTTCCCCTAACTCTGAACTCCTTCCCCGCTTCCAAATTCCTTCCCCACCCTTATGAGCTCCTTCCACCTCCCCTAAACTCCTTCCGTCCCCCCTGAACTCCTTACCCTCCTCCAAACTCCTTCTCACCATATTGTTCCCCCACCGCCCACCAATGATGTCCGCTGCCAACAGGGCTGGACGATTCTAGCCCTTATCTTAATTTCTATGTTTTATAAAATCCAGGGAGCTTTGAATTTGTTTGCCCTAACTTTCCCTTTCAAGGCAATATTGTTTGACTGTGCCTGAACTATCTCTTCTTTGAAGGTAGCCCATTGTTCAGCTATTGCTTTTCCTGCCAGCCTTTGACTCCAGTTTATTCGACCCAGGATCATTCTTACACTATTGTGGTTGGCTTTGCCCCAATTAATGACTTTTATTCTGGATTATTCTTTGTCCTTTTCCATAGCTTGCCTAAACTTTATGATACAATGGTCACTGTCCCCTAAATGTTCTCCTACTGCCACTTGATCTACTTGGCCCACTTCATTCCCAAGAACCAGGTCGAGCAGTGCCTCCTTTCTCATTGGACTGGAAACATACTGCTGCAGAAATTTTTCTTGAACACAGCCTAGGAACTCTTGCCCCTTTCTGCCCTTTACACTTCGACTATCCCAGCCTATATTTGAGTAATTAAAGTCCCCATTATAACTACTTTATAATGTTTGCACTTCCCTGTAATTTCTTTGCAAATTTGTTCTTCTACATCCTTCCTATGAGTTGGAGGCCTATAAGCTTGTCCAAGCAATGTAATTGCACATTTTTTGTTCTTTAGCTCAAGCCAAATAGATTCTGTCTTTGACCCCTCTGGGCCATCCTCTTTCTCTAGCCATGAGATACTCTCCTTAAACAACACTGCCACCTCTACCGCTTTTCTTTCCTTATCTTCCCTGAACACCTTGCATCCAGGAATATTTAACTCTCAGTCCTGTCCTTCTTTAAACCAGATCTCTGTTATAGCTGTGCCTAACTCACCAATCTTATTTGTAACACTCCATGCATTCACACACATGCACAGTAGCCCTGATTTAGGCTTTATTACTTTTTGTCTTTCTTTGACCCTAGCACTAGTATAGGGAACAGTAAGTTATCTGTCTCTCCCAATATACTGCACACCTTGGTATTCCTCTCTGATATTATCTTATGGTTGCCACACCCATGCAAAGTTATTTCAAACAGTTCTAATAAAACAAGGAACACAGCCCGGACTTTACTTAGGTGCAACCTTAATGCGACTTTTCTGGCCTGTACAGGTCCCGTCTCCCACACAGCCTGACACAATGTCCCAAGAACCTAAAGCCCTCCCTCCTGCACCAACTTTCCAGCCATCCATTCATCTGCTTTATCTTCCTGTTTCTATACTCACCTGCATGTGGCACTGGGAGTAATCTGGAGATTACTACTTTTGAGGTCCTGCTTGCTATTTTCCTACCTAGCTCCCTAAATTCTGACTACAGGACCACATCCCTCTTTCTCTCTATGTTGTTCATATCAATGTGGACCACCACTGCTAGCTTTTCACCCTCCCCCCTCAGGATGCCCTGCAAGTGTTCAGTCACGTCCTGGACCCTGGCACCAGGGAGGCAATACACCATTCTGGATTCATATCTGTGGCCACAGAAACGCCTATCGAGTCCCCTAAATATTGAATCCCCCATCACCATTGTTCTTCCAGTCTTCCTTATACCCCCAATCCCCCCTAAGTACAGCTGAGCCACCCTTGGTGCCATGGACGTCGCTCTGGCTGTACTCCCCAGGTGAACCATCACTTTCATCAGTGTTCAGAACTGAGTACTGCTTGAAGAGTGGGATGCAATCAGAGGACTCCTGCGCTACCTACCTAGACCTTTTTGGCTGTCTTTTGGTTACCCATCCCCTGCCCCCTCCCCCCCGCATACTCTTAAGCTGCGGGGTGACCGCATCAATATAAACATGCTTGCCAAGAAGCTCTCAATGGCATGGATGCAATGCAGTGACACCAGCTGCTGCTCAAGTTCCAAAACCCAGAGCTCAAGCTGCTACAATTGATGACACTTCCTGCAAAAATGGTTATCCAGAGCATTGGAAGTATCCTGGAGTTCCCATATTGCACAGGATGTGCACTCTCAAGGTTGGAGCAGCTCTGCCATTTCTCTATTTATTAATTAATAACCTTGTTACTGCCAATAAAACTCACTACTGGCAGTAACCTTACCAATATTAATAAAGCTTTACCAATATGAACAAACCTTACTACTATTAATAAACCTCACCAATATTGATGAAACCTAATTCTTAATGCACCTAACTAGTGGTAATAAACTTTATTCAAAAATAGAAGATAAGACTCATCAGACACCCATATGTTACTTGTTATTAGTATTTAATATCTTTAACGTTTGTTAAACTCCTAGTTGTTCACACTCAGTCCCGAAGCAGCAATACTTACCCAGCCAATCAGCTTATGGGTTTCCTATGAGGCCATGGCTTGATTTTTTTTCTCTTCCAGGTCTGCTCCTGCCTCCGCTCCTGCTCCTGTCTTCAGATAAATGAATGCCTCCGAGCCTGGACCTCAATTTATTCTCTCCCCCATGTCCAGCGGTTCCCTTCCAGGTCCACTCCTGTCTCCACTCCCGCTCGTGTCTTCAGGTAAGGGCAGGGCCAGACATCTGTCTTTCCAGATGGACTCATTATAAATGCCTGGTTGAACTCCAAGAATTGATAATAGATTCAGTTCAGCGGGGATCTGTTGGTGCAATTTGAAAGGAAGTGCTAGTTTGTTTGATTGGCAGCTTTGAGGGTATAATATGTTTCTTTGATGCAATTTGTCAATGCCTGTTTATTTATATGAACAAGATTATAAGGTGTTAAAAAGATTAAATTTTTATTTATTCACGCTGAGAATGGCTGTGGTTATGAGATTGTAAAATGAGCAGTATTTTTCAAAGGTTATTTTCAAAGCCTTTTTGCCTATTTGTCAGTTTCACGACCATTTCAAAGACTTTGTAATTATATGGCTCATTGGCTCTGTATATATTTTTTCATTAGTTCACGGGATGTGGGCATCGCTGGCTAGGCCAGCGTTTATTGCCCATCCCTAATTGTCCTTGAGAAGGTAGTAGTTAGTTGCCTTCTTGCAATATACATGGTGCAGGTACACCCACAGTGCTGTTAGAGAGGGAGTTCCAGGATTTTTATTCAGTGACAGTGAAGGAACGGCGATATGTTTCCAAGTCAGGATGGGGAGTAGCTTGGAAGGGAACTTGTAGGTGATGGTGCTGCCATATGTCTGTTGCCCTTGTCCTTCTAAATGGTAGCGGTCATGGGTTTGGAAGGCGCTGTCTAAGGAGGCCTGGTGAGTTCTGGCAGTGCATCTTGTAGATGGTACAGACTGCTGCTACCTTCTGTTGGCGGTGAAGGGAGTGAATGCTTGTGGAAGGAGTACCAATCAAGCGTGCTGCTTTGTCCTGGATGGTGTTAAACTTCTTGAATGTTGTTGGAGCTGCACTCATCCAGGCAAGTAGAAAGTATTCCATCACACTCCTGACTTGTGCCTTGCAGATGGTGGACAGGCTTTGGGGAGTCAGGAGGTGAGTTACTCGTTGCAGTATTCGTAACCTCTGACTGTAGCCACATGGCTGGTTCAGTTCAGTTTCTGGTCAATGGTAACCTCCAGGATGTTGATAATGGGGGATTCAGCGATGGTAATGCCATTGAATGTCAGGGAGCGATGGTTAGATTCTCTCTTGTTGGAGATGGTCATTGCCTGGCACTTGTGTGGCATGAGTGTTACATGCGCTTGTCAGCCCAAGCCTGGAAATTGTCCAAGTCTTGCTCCATTTGGACATGAACTGCTTCACTATCTGAGGAGTGGCGAATGATGCCAAACATTATGCAATCATCAGCGAACATCACCACTTCTGACCTTATGATGGAAGGAAGGGCACTGATGAAGCAACTGAAGATGGTTGAGCCTAGGACACTACCCTGAGGAACTCCTGCAGGGATGTCCTGGAACTGAGATGATTGACCTCCAACAACCACATTGGAGGGGTGAGTATGGAGGATGCATGGGGGCATGGAGGGTAGAGGGGGCACTGACAAGACCTTTAAAACTTACCTTCAAAAGGTTCTCAACTCTTCAGCAGGCTTCCCCCAAGGTTCACAAACTGACTTACCCCACAGGCTTCCAAATCCCTCCCATTGTGACAAAATGGAGGATGAATTTTAAATTTCCTCTGGACTTTATAACGCTGAACCCGCCGTCATAGGATGAGAGTGCAGGGTTGCTGTCTGACACGCTTCCCAACTAGGGGAAGGGAATGAAGGGGTAAGTTTGAAATTCAGGCCCTGGGGGCCTCATTTTACCTATTCCTGACTCAATTTCGGGAAGATGCAGGAGGGGAAATCCAGCCCTTGGTGTGCAGTCCTAATTGTGCATGTTTGTCTTTTTCAAGCACCATATTGGAGCTTTTTGAATGCTCCAAACTTATGTGCATATTTGCATATCATTGAAATGCATTGTATAATAGGGAATTGTAAATAAACCACAAGCCCAAGTGGAGCAGTTGTTTCCAAGTATCTTTCGCCTCTAGGACCTGGTTTTGAATCTAGTCCTGCCTAATGGAATGAACATTTCTTTTCACAGATGGTTATTGAGATTTTATGCAAGATGACTTCAGGCAGTCTTAACCCAGTTTCCACCTGATATAAAATCACTGCATGAAACTGCCCTTTAACTAACACTAGTTACCATTAAATTAACAATCTCACTAAGGAAGACTACAAACATTGCTGATATGGGAAATGAAAAATATGCACTGATGGACTAGGTGTGCTTTTTAGACAGGGATTAAAAAGTTTGGTGTGGCACAGAAGAGGGAGAACTTTGACCTATTTTGACCTGGAAGTGTTTGATGCTGACACTAGGTGCTAAAAGTTGAAGCAATTTTCTTCATGCAGCCCTGGCATCCTAACATTCATGAAAACAAAACAAAAATAAATCATTTCCCAACTTTCTAAGCTTATAGAAAGGCCTACAGTTGGCAAGCATTCATATATTCATTATATTACCAACTGAAAATGAATTCAAAATGTTTCAATGTACACCACTATTACTATACTATTCTTCATAGACAAACAAAATAGGGTAACTTTTATGAATGTAGCACCAAATCCTCCAGTCTCCGGATTGTCAGTGGCCAGATATATGACTGAGATGCGTGTCGGGACCAGGTGGAAGTCTTGATATATGTACGTTCATTGGGTACTGCCCAGGAAGTTTCAACTTCCAATGGGCAATTCCCCCAGCTGCTCCCCAGGAGCCTTTGTGAATGTCTCTGAGTCTGAGTTAGTCAGAGATTCGGGACATTTCCATGGTATTTCTCTGGATAGTTACCCAGAAATGTTAGACAGATTAAAACCTAGTCTAACGTCTGTGCAGCTCCAGAATTGACCCCCCAATTACCACTGACTTCCTGTCTACCCTGCCTGACCCCCAACAACCCCACCTTACCGACCCCCGACAACCCCACCTGACCACCTAACTACCCCCTGACCCTTCAAATACCCTTAACCCCGCCAACTATCAAACTGACCCATAACTGCCTTCCAATCACCCAACCATCCCAAGAGTATCCGATGACCCTACTGATACCCAGACTACTCCTGACCACCTGACTACACCCCTGACCTCCCAAATACTCTCCCTCCCTTGTAGCCCCCTTGTTTGGCACCCCAATTCAATCCCTCCATCACAACCTCACAGTGGCAGTAGTGTGTATCATCTGCAAGATACAGTACAGCAACTCACCAATGCTCCTTCGACAACACCTTCCAAACCTGTGACCTCAACCACCTCAAAGAACAAGGGCAGCAGATGCATGGGAGCACCACCACCTGAAAGTTCCCCTCTAAGCCACACGCCATCCTGACTTGGAAATATATCACCGTTCCTTCATAGTTGCTGGGTCAAAATCCTGGAACTCCCTCCCTAACAGCACTGTGGGTGTACCTACACCACAGGGACGGCAGCAATTCAAGGCAGCAGCTCGCCGCCACCTTCTCAAGAGCAACTAGGGATGGGCAACAAATGCTGGCCTGGCCAGTGATGCCCACATCCTATGAACAAATAAATTTTTAAAAATCACTTGAAAAAAAATTAGAGTTCCAACATATCAATCCTTAGAAGCCTTTATCCAAACATAATTTTTATCTTCTGATTTAAGAAATTTGCCATGTATTTGCCAAGAATCATGTGTGTGTATACATACCACTAAAATGTAAACCACCTTCTCTCATACAAAATTGAAATCAATACTAAGAATTTTTGAACTTATGATTCCCGTTTGCTGCATTTATATTTTTAAACTTATGTGGGTAACAGGCAATAAGCTACCAATAAGCTATTCAGGTACAACATAAAACTATTTTTAAATCAAAGGAAGGAAATATCTGTAATGGAGCAGGACAACTTATCTTCAGCTACTTGCAATATAAACCTGGGGTAAATATCCCAACTGAATACAGGTGCAGTGTCTCAAACCTGACTATCCAAAAACCAGCAATGTCCGAAAACCGGTCATTTTTTTAAGCTGCCAAGCATAAACTTTAATCATTATTCGGCTAGGTGCTACATTGATGCGGTGGCAGGCCAACGAGTCATTGGCTTTGTGTGCCAATCTTTTTTCCACACTCTCAGTTGCCCAAGCAACCCTTGACCCAACCCAACCATGTCCAAGCCGTCTGACCCAAAAACAGGCAAGGTATGAAATCCGGCATGGACTCGGCCCTGAGGTTGCCAGTTTTGAGACACTGTGCCTGTAACTGATTCATATAGCTGGACAACAAATAGCAATGGCTATAAATCACAAGGCCCCCACCCAATCTCCTCAACTCTTCAGATATATGGGCTGTCAGATTAGAGGATCTTGTGTGACCGCAAAACAAGTTGCATATAACATGCTGCTCTTGTTTTATCATTGTTTCTTTAAAATGGGGAATCATTTCTTGAGAGAAAAATATGAAAAATAACTTTATTTAAAGCTTTTGTGAGGTGATTCAAATTCACAATTTGTGTTAACTGCTACCTAGTTTGCCATCTGTCCCTTCTTTGCTTTTCTGTACTCTATTGTTTTCATATTGCTGTTTGTTATAATTCTGGACTTTTACAAAACAGTTTCTCCCTCCATAGTTTCAAAAACAATTTGTACTTACTTACATAGCATCTTTAATGTAGGAAAACATCCTGAGCAGTTTCACACGAGCTAAATTAAACAAAAATCAATGCCAAGCCAAAGAATGGGCTATTAAGCAGAGCAACTCAAAGGTTGGTTAAAGAAGTATGTTTTTGGGAAGATCTTAAAAGAGAAAAAGGCTTCGGGAGGGAATTCCAGAATTTACATCTTCAGTGGCTTAAGGCTTAGCTGCCAATGGTAGGAAGAATAGGGCCAGGGATGCTTTAAATCAGACTTAGAATAACACAGAGTTTTCAGGATGTTGTAGGGCTGGAATGTTACAGAGATAGGGAAGGAGATGCCATGGAAGGATTTGAATGCGAGGATGAAAATTTGAGGCATTGGTGGGCCATGAAGTTCAGCAAGCATAGAGTGATGGGTGAGCAGAACTTTACACGGGTTAGAATACAGGCAACAGGATTTTGTATGAGATCAAATTTGGGAAGGTGGCAGATGGAAGATGGGCCAAGAGAGCTTTGGAATTGTTGAGGCAGGAGATAACAAAAGCATGGATGAAGATTTCAGCAGCAAATGCCTGAGGCAGGGACAGGGACGAGCAATGTTACAGAGGTGGAAGTAGGCAAATTTTGCGATTGAATGGATATAGTGTGAGAAGATGAGTATCAAATAGTATGATGAGGTTAAATTCCAACTGGTTCAGCCCCAGGCAGGCCAGTCAGAGGGATGGAATTAGTGGTTAAGGAATGGAGTTTGTAGTAGGGACTCAATGTTTACGATAGTTGAAGGAAATTGCGGTTCATCCAAGACCAGTTTTTGAAAAAGCAGTCTGACAACAGAGGCAGTGAGGGCTCTGAAAGAGGTGTGTAGAGATAGAGATGGATGTTGTCAATGTACAATAAGTTCCTCACTTAAAATTGTAGTTGTGTTCCTGAAAATCGTGACTTTAGGTGAAACAAATTTAAGCAAATCACATTTTCCCATTAATAATTGTAGAAGCTGTTGTTCCGCATCTGAAAAAAAATCAAAAGAATATATCCTGTAAGTTGAAATAATGTTTAAAATAAAATACATTTTAAAATATAAAGGAAATATGGTAATGATCCTGCTGCCCTCTCGCCACACATCCCACTCTTTGACCCCCCCCCCGGTCGCTGCAGACCCTTCCTCTCACCAACCCTCCAGCTTGCAGCCTCTGCTGCTCCCTAACCACCCTCTCACTGATCTCCACCCAGCCCCAGCTCCCCTACTCTTCCACTTCGCTCTCCTGAACATTCGTTCCCGGTCGAGATCCGGATCCAGACCTGTGCCAAAGCCGGAGCTCTGGGGTTGTGGAAGTGCGAGTCCTAATGTGGAGAAGAGGCGAGCTGGCGCTGTTATAATGCAGATGCTGCTCACTGCTTCCCTCTCCTGAACCTTTGCTGGCAGCATGGACTCTGGAGGTGAACGGAGAAAGGCAGAAGGAGCAGCTTCAACTTAAGTTTTTGATTCATGTCACTGAAAAAAAATCTGTAGTGTATTTAGCCCTGGATATCTGTAGGAGGAAGATGATTTGCACAAGGCAAGGGGATTTCGAGATGTAACCCTAAAAGTAAGCAGCCATGGCGTGCTAGGACCCTGGGGATGCAACTGTGAGGAGTGATAGAAATGTGTGCAGCAGACAACGATATGGAGAAAATGCAAAAAATATGTGAAACCCATTTCTGGTTTCACATCCTATTGTATGTATTAAAAAAACATTGGTTACAACAACCCAGCTCGGCACTTCTGCACTAGCCTGACCTGTACTTTCAGACCCCGGAGCTCCGGCTTCGGATCAGATCTGGATCTAAGACCTTCCCTGAACAGGAACACAAGTTCAGGAGAATCATGGAGCGGGAGGTTCAGTGAGAGGGTAAGTCAGCGAACGACACAGACCATAAGTCAGAGGGTCAGCAGCAAGAGGGTGGGCTGGAGAGGAAAGCACTACCACTTGGGGGAGTCTACAGCAAGAGAAAGGGTCAGGCTGAGGCCGGTCAAAAATAGCACTGATCGGGTCACACGGCCCATGTCAGACCAATGGGAAATGACTTAAAATGAATCTCGTGACGCTAAACAAGAATACAGGCCCCCATTAACAGGCTGACATTAAAGTGGGACTTGTTGTACATGTAAAATCTGACATAATAATTCAGGTGATGTCACCGAGGAGCGGCATGTAATGGAAAATAGGAGAGGGTCAAGGTTAAATGCTTGGAGAGAGTCCAGAGGTAAGTGTGGGCAAGAGTAGTCATTGCAGGAGATGCTCTAGCAATGGCTGGGTAGTTAAGAGTGAAGCTGGGCAAGGACAATGCACTCAGCTGGACAGTGCAGAAGAGGTACTGGAGAAGGATTGTGTGATCAACAATGCCAAAGGCTGTAGAGAGATTGAAAAGGATAAGGAGGGATATTTCACTGTGGTAATAGTTACAGAGGATGTCATTTGTGACTTTCATTAGGGCTGTTTCCAGTTGTGCCAGGGGCAGCGATCTGATTGGAGAGGTTTGAAATGGAATTGTGAAAAAAATGGGCGCAAATTTGGGAGGTGGCAACGTTTTCAAGGACTTTTTAGATGAAAAGCAGGTCGGAGATGGGGTGGTAGTTTGCGAGGACAGAGGGGATAAAGGAGATTTTTGGGGGCAGAGGAGGATGGTGGCATATTTGAAAAGGGGAGGGGCAATACCTCATGGAGAGGAAACCATTTAGAGTGGCTGCTCCTAATGCATCTCCTGCTGTGAAGCATCGTGGAACATTTTCTACATTAAAGGCCCAATATAAATACATGTTATTGTTGTTGGTTTAAGTTTATAGCATTGCTTAGGCCTTCTGAATTGGCAGTCCTTTTCCTCATTTTTATGCTGCCTCAGTGGGTTCAAACTTATATATAATCTGCACATTTGTAGGTTGTTTACTGATCTTAATTTAAACTCAGCAAGAACATTTTTGCTTCAGTAGCTTAAGCACAAAATTACCTGATGGCAATGTGCAAACTTAATTTCTGTTTGGTTGAAATAAGGGAGTAATATTTCCCAACCGTAGTGCATTTGGTAGGATTGTCAGGTAATGCCACAATACTATCCAGTAAGGGAATGGATTGAAATTTTGAACAGGAACAAAGTTTGGAAATTTCTCACTGTTCTTTGTGATCGGAAGTTTTAATTCTTGTTTTTTTATAGAGAACTTGAATGATCAAATGCAAATTTATTACGATAATGTATTGAACTTGCCACAGTACCATACAAAGTGAAAGTATTTGTTAGGAGTGAAAAAGGAGCATTCAAAACAAATTACAGACAGCTTGTTAATGAATAACAACTATAGATTCCAAAGATGCAGATTAGTTTCAGTACTTATGTGGATTTATTCAAAAATCATTGGTTAAAAATGTGAGAAATAATGAAATCTTACCTATCAAAATTTAACAATGATGGATGGTGAAATGGTGTGAATATACAGTGAGGATGATTTTGCAGTATAGTTTGCTAACAGAACAATTACACAATAGGCAAGTTGCAACATCAGGCCTTCTAGTCACTTCTGAATTGGCTGCAATTTTGTGGTCTGCTGCATTTTATGTGCTAGAGTCCTTGTACTCATTTCATGCCTTAACCTCATTAAGCCAATTCCTTTAAATTTTCACAACAACCCTAACGTTTAATAATTGACACTAATTATTTAAATAACATGAGCTCACAAACCTGCACAAGGTCTGGTCTTTGCACTGGTGATACACAGTGCACCTTAAAAACAGCAATTCCCACCAGCATTATGGCATGGACAAAGAATGAGACCCAGGGCTTGATTTTCACAGTCAGGTCGATGCCAGAGGCCTTTAAAAATGGCGGGCGGGACCCAGATGCAGTGGTCCCATCCCCTTTTCCAACAGATCCCATTTATGTCGGCAGGGGGAAGGGGCAGGGCCATGAACCACACAGGCGGGAAGCCTGAACACAGCAGAACCGTTTGAAATTATTGCTGAGTTCACGCAAGCCCTTTTTTTTACTGTTCCAAGGGCCTTAATCTGCTGTATGGGAGTCATGAATTTATGGAGTAGGCATAAATGCTTCTGAAGGTGGATAAGGTTTTAAATTTCATAATCTGAAGGTTTTTTTAAATCCCCAGCTCTTTAAACATGAAAATAACAGGCAGAAGCTGCCATGTGGCGTTAAAAACAACACCCTTTGCTGGCCTAAAACAGAAAATGCTACAAAAATTCAGCAGGTCTGAAAGCAGCTGTGGAGAGAGAAAAACAAAGTTAATGTTTCGAGTCCATATGACACTTCTTCAGAGCTTTGCTGGACTACTTTGATTGATAGGCCATCTGGTGTAGGTAAGAAAAAACACAACCATCTGTTCCTATCGTTTCAATAGAGTTCTTTTTTACCATTTTCCAAGGGATGTTATTACAGCTGAGACCATTAAGAATGTTTGGCTGTGTTTCAAAAGTTACAAAAGCACTTATCTCAGCTGGGGGTGAGTGGCTGAGTCACATTTTGATTGATAGTTTAAAGATGCTATTAAAGGGTTAGCTGTCTTTAATGTGGTAATTGAATAAAACTTTCTTTTAACAGATTGAACACGTTTTTTATTGTTTCAAGGAATGTGAGCATCGCTGGCAGGGCCAGCATTTGTTATCCATCCCTAATTTCCCTTCAAAAGGTGGCAATGAGCCACCTTCTTGAACTGCTGCAATCCAACTGGTGCAGGTACTCCCACAGTACTGCTAGGAAGGGAGTTCCAGGATTTTGAGCCAGCAACAGTGCTATAGTTCCATGTCAGGATATCTTATGGTTATCTCATGACAAAAGGCTAGACAGGTTAGGTTTGTATCTACTGGAATTTACAAGAGTAAGAGGCAACTTAATTGAAACCTTTAAGATCCTGAGGGATCTTAACAGGGTGGATGTGGAGAGGATGTTTCCTCTTGTGGGAGAATCTAGAACTAGGGGTCACTGTTTAAAAATAAGGGGTTGCTCATTTAAGACAAAGATGAGGAGAATTTTTTCCCTCAGAGGGTTGTGAGTCTTTGGAACTCTATTCCTCAAAAGATGGTGGAAGCAGAGTCTTTGAACATTTTTAAGGCAGAGCTAGATAGGTTCTTAATTAATAAAGGGCTGAAAGCTTTTCCGGGGTAGGCAGGAATGTAGAGTTGAGATTCCATTCAGATTAGCCATGATCTTATTGAATGGTGGAGCAGGCTCAAGGGGCCAAGTGGCCTACTCCTGCTTCTAATTGGTATGTTCGTATGTGTATGTATGTATGAGTGCGGCTTGGAGGGGAACTTGCAAGCGGCAGTGTTCCCATGTGTCCATTGCTCTTGTCCTTCTAGATGGAAGAGGTTGCGGGTTTTGAATGGATTTAAAATCTTTGACTGGGTTTCATGGATGGGAGGTTTTTTTACGTATCAAGTTGTATGAGCGAGAGCTCTATTCTGTACATGGCTCCTGAGGTCTGCCCATAATGGATATTGAGTGGTTGGCTATGGAAATGGCATGAGGGCATGAGGGGGCATGGAGGAATCATGTAGGGCATGGAGAATATGAGAGGAAATGGAAGGTATACGGTGGTATGAGAGGTATGAGTTGGCATGGAACGGGCATGATGAGTGGGTGAGATTGAGGGCTAGAGGGCCTAGCAGCTTCTAAAACAACTGTGATGAAGTCTCACAAAACCGAGACAAGCCTTCTAACCAGCCTGCCTCAGCCTGCCCCCATGGTCACCTACAATCATTGTTCCAGGGTCGGTGGGCCCAACTCTATTCTACCCTCGCCTCCCCGGTGTGAAATCAAGACCCTTTACACCAAGGCGGGTCTAGTGAGTCAGAAAATTTCCCAGCTTGAGCTACCCACCTCGGTAGCAAAAATCCTGCCCATATACTGTTCACAAACATATTCTGATGGTTGTAATGGATACAGATAGTCCTGATAACTTGAAAAAGCACTTAACTTTACAAATTAAAGATACTCCTATGTAATGTTTCAAAGCAAGTCAAATTGTGCAGTTTGAATCACAATCACCAAAGAAGTTGCTTAATCAAAACAAACCCTTTAAAATTATTTGACTAGAAACAGGCTATTGACAAAATATTGCAAGAGGGTAGATGGCATGAGGAGATCTTATGGTGCAGTGCTAGCATCCATACCTATCAGCCAGAAACCTTGGGTTCAAGTCCCACTTCAGGACTTGATAGCCACAGAAGATGCATTCATAACACAGCCAAAGAGGTTGATTATCAACCTGCAAATCCTTCTGATACACTTATGACAGGTGGTAAGAGCGGGAGAGTCTCCTGTTCTGCCGTGCTTGATGCAGAATAGTGCCCCTCATGCTATATCCTCCGGCAATGAGCTAATGACCTGTTCCAGGAAAAACTAGCTGTGGAAACAGACATAAGCACATGCATTGTCTGCCTCATGCATCACTAAGATGTGGGAAAGAGAAGTAAATAGCATACTTTAAATTATCTGCACTTACTAGTAGGTTTCCAAACTGATTTGTATTAACTTCAAGATGGTGGCGGTTATTGAGGATAATCTTCACATTGACCCTTTTTAAAATACTGTTAATACACCTCCATTTTTGCCAATTATCAGCAGAAAAGTTGCTTTCTTTCCCCACACTGTCTCCTTTTATTCTGAAGACAATGAGAAGTGAGGCATTACAAATTAGGCATTGGCCATGTTGGGATTATTAGGCAAGGGCAGTTCATTAAAAATTTGTAATTTGCTGACATCAGTCAGAAATATTTTACAATTTCTGTTGTCAACCAATCAAATATACTTAAACCAACCATCATTATAGCTAGAATAATTGAAGATACCTGATAAAGGATAGAGCTTCTAATTTGGGTGCGAGCAGCAATATAGGAGTAAATTGCACTGAAAGTTGCCACCATTTTGAATTTTATTCCCCTTGAGTTTCTGCTCAAGCTCATTTGCATATTTGGAATGTGAATATCTGCTATGCAACTTAGCAGCACTTTGAAACTATTTTTCTTTGACATAAAATGCTTTGAAAATATTCCTTGTTAGAATAAAAGAAACTTGTTGCCATTTGACAAAGACATCTAAAATTATGTTTATCACAAAAAAAAATTTTTTTAACAACAGTGTGAATCCAACACACGTAAGTAATCTGGTTTTAATTGGAGGAATATGACTTTTAAAAGGTATACAGAACCATTTGCTTGTTATATTTGGATAAAGTAGTCAGTTTCTTAGTAAATTTAAAAAAAAATTCAAAAGCTTTTAGATGTGGCTACTGTCCTTGGAACCAAAAGAACTGGCTTAATTTATTAGAGCCTCTTTGAAGGCCTGCCAATCAGCGCAATTAGCAAAAATTTCTAACAGAGATGATTTCTTCCGAGGTCCTGGACAGTTCTGTGGGTGGAGTTGTTTTCCAGCAAGAAGTTTTTAAAATTAGGCTAACAGAATGTGAAAACTCAATTAGTGCTTAAAATTCTGCGTGTGTTTTTAAGCAACTTGCATTGAAAAAAACAGCTCAACCAAACAGAAATTATCCAAAACTGTTTAGCCCTTTCACCATCTCATATACAAATTGTGTCAATACCTCAACAGACAGGAACTTGGGATCTACATATTATGAATAAAGCACCACTTCAAAACATTGAGATGACATTATACTCTGTTAAAAGGAAGCCTGAATGATTTACCAAGGTCATCTCAACCTGTTGGTGTATTCTATATTTGAACCACATTCCAATCATGTTATCCTAAGTAATACATGCAAATGGAATTCATGGAATAAAGATCTTACACACATTACCCACAAAACTGCTAGTGTTAATTCAAAACTGAGAACGTGTCTCCCCACTTTAGGAAATTACTTTGCAAAAATGGAAATTGCACAACATAAGAGGCAAAATAAAGTTATCAGCCAATTACTGACCAGGCAACGTTCAAAAACTCAAAGAATACAAATTTGTGATACAGAAGAGAACTTTAGCCTGAAACAGGGACTGTGGGGACAGGAATTGCTGTTTCAGAAGAGAAGACCATTGTGAGCAAGATGCAAACTGCCTGATAGTTATAATATGTTTAAAGACAATGAAGAATTAATTTTCTCAAATGTCAAATGTTCAATTTTCAGCAGCTTGACAAAGCATTATAAGTCAGAAAGATAGGATAGCTGAAAAGTGGCACAGGAGCCCACATCTTCTGGCATTACAAGCCACAAGCTCTGTCAAATTGGAGGGGTACCTTGCCACCTGTACATTTTATTTTAAAACTTTGTTAAGACAGTGTCACAGATGCTTTAGAAGTTGTTTGCCCAAAGTTGCCTGTGAACAATGTATTTGGATGTCTGTATGTGTATTTTCTTACCCATGGAATGAGAAATTCAATTTCAAATAACCCAACAGCAAAGCCTTTTTACTTAAAAGGGGGAAAGGTTAGTTTATTTCACACTATTGCTCTGAAAGTTACCTAAGAAAAGATAAAGTCATTGACACATACACAAAAATTAGTTACAGAAGAAGGTCAAAACAATACTTACAAAAATTGGATCAGTTCAGTCTCTCCATTGTTCGGTGAAGGCCTGATATGTTTGAAGTCAAGATATTGTAGAACAAAAATAGAATTACCTGGAAAAACTCAGCAGGTCTGGCAGCATCGGCGGAGAAGAAAAGAGTTGACGTTTCGAGATATTGTAGAGTTGTCTCTGCAGCTGCAATGGCTTCGACTGTTGAATTGCCAGACATTGCTTTAACAGGTGGAATCAGAGTTTACAGAGAGGAAAGAAAGATCCTTTTTTCTGGTTCTGCAGATGTGGCACTTTCAAACTGTCTAGTTCCTCACAGCAGAAGCCATGGCTGTTTCTCTGTCTCTCCTTGGGTTGAAGCTTCTTGAAGATAGTTCTCTTTGGATCTGCCACTTTCAATAGCTTTTGCAGGTAAGCTAAGATGGCCATTGTTATCATGTGACCTGTACAAAATGCCAAGTCATCTCCCAAATAAGGCATCACCACTTCAAACAACCCTTCTCCCATGTGTGGTTCTTGGCTTTTGTCCTGGCATAACACAATTTACATTCTTACAATGAGGTGTCAACAAAAACCCTGTTATCTCCTTGACGAGATCACAGTGTCCCATAATTAAATGAAGGGTTATCTTTAGTCCTTCCGGAAGAGAAGACCCAGTCTAAAATCTACAGTCCTGTCTGGTAGCTCAAAGCCATTTTGGATCAGTCTTTGAACTCAATCCAAAGTGTTTTTTTAAATGTGACCTTCAGAACAGGTTTTTCAAAAATTTGTAATATCGTAGCTGCTCACTGCAATAACAGCGACAGCTTTGGTTTTTACGAATAAGTGTTAGATTTTAATTTCCACCCACTGTAGGACATTTGTCCTCACATACCCTGCTCCAATTAGGAAAGTTATGAGAGACCAATTCAACTAACATTGAGATGAATCATTTCAAACACTTTCCTGCAGCTGAATACTTAATTGTTGCTTGGCATACCATCCAGTGACCCGTACCACGAATTGAGCAAATTCAACCCTAGTATAGTTCAAGTGACTAATATGCCAATTTATGGCCCAGATGAGGGCCAAATTCTCAACAATTTTCGCAACTGGATGGGGGCATTCATGTTTACTGTTTTAGCTTCATGACAAAAATTATCAGTAAAATTAAAAACAAAAACAAAAACAAAAATACCTGGAAAAACTCAGCAGGTCTGGCAGCATCGGTGGAGAGGAGCACAGTTGACGTTTCGAGTCCGCATGACTCTCCAACAGAACTAATTAAAAATAGAGAAGGGGTGAAATATAAGCTGGTTTAAGGGGGGGATGGTTGGGAGGGACGGTGGGGGTGGTGGGGGGGGGGGCGGTTGGGACAAGAAGAGCTAGGTAGAGGGCCAGTGATAGGTGGAGATAACCAAAAGATGTCACAGACATCTTCACTCCAGTCGAAACGTCAACTGTGCTCCTCTCCACCGATGCTGCCAGACCTGCTGAGTTTTTCCAGGTATTTTTGTTTTTGTTTTTGTTTTGGATTTCCAGCATCCGCAGTTCTTTGCTTTTATATCAGTAAAATTAAATCTTGAACATAAACATACATCAATATCACACTTTGTAATATCTGGATTTCATTAATTACAGGACAAAAACTCCTAAAATTTTTCTGGGTGGTTGCCTCTAACTGGCTTGATTTTATCAGTCGAACAACTGCTTCACGCCGACTTTTCAGCTATTTTGGTCATGAAGTCAGCAAGTGGCGAGCAACAGAGGCCTGGCCATTAAATTCTGGACAGGCATGTCACTTACCTTGCTTTGTTCCCACCCAGGAGTAAAAATTGAGGCCTCCATCTCAAAGTGTTAAAAGGACGGACAGCTGGTCACTGATCCTGGTAACCTGACCTCTGCTCAAGGAATTTACAAACTTCAGGCTGCCAATCTGCAGAAATTTGCCTCAATAATTAGCTTTTAATTGACATCAGGGGGTTGCCATTTATGCATGGAGATTAACCAAATATTAACCTTAAAGGAATAAGTACAGGATCATTTCACAATTTGACAAATGTGCTCGATGCCAGAATATACCATGCGCAATTGCATGGGTTGTCAGCTATTGCTTAATGAAGTTATCTACGTGCTTATGAAGGACACAGGACACAAATGAAAACTTGTAATGTGTCTTAACCTCTAATACTTTGTCCTTCTATCATGAGGGACAAAGCACTTGACAAACTAATGGGACTAAAGGCAGACAAGTTGCCAGGATCTGATGGCCTGTATCCAAGGGTTTTAAAGGAAGTGGCTGCAGAGATGGTGGAGGCATTGGTTAAAATTTTCCAGAACTCACTGGATTCCGGGAGGATCCCAGCTGATTGGAAAACTGCTAATGTGACGCCCCTGTTCAAGAAGGGAGGGAAACAAAAAACAGGAAACTATGGGCCAGTCAGCTTAACATCTGTCGTTGGGAAAATGCTAGAGTCCATTATTAAGGAAGAAATAGCAGGACATTTAGAAAAGCTTAATGCAATCAAACAGAGTCAACATGGTTTTGTGAAAAGGAAATCATGTTTGACAAATTTGCTAGAGTTCTTTGAGGATATCACAAGCAGAGTTGATAAAGGGGAACCAGTAGATGTGGTGCATTTGGATTTCAAGAAGGCATTCGATAAGGTGCCACTTAAAAGGTTATTGCACAAGATAGGAGCTCACGGCATTGGGGGTAATGTATTAGCATAGCTTGAGGATTGGTTAACACACAGAAGACAAGAGAGTCAGGATTAATGGGTCTTCTTCAGGTTGGAAAGATGTAACTAGTGGAGTGCCACAAGGGTCAGTTCTAAGGCCTCAAATATTTGCTATCTATATTAATGACTTGGAGGAGGGGGCAGAGAGTAATATATCCATATTTGCTGACAATACAAAATTAGGCGGGAGGGTATGTTGTGATGAGGACATAAGGAATCTGCAAGGGGGTATAGATAGGTTGAGTGAGTGGGTAAAAACTTGGCAGATGGAGTTTAATGTAGGAAAGTGTAAGGTCATGCAATTTGGTAGGAAGAATCAAAAGGCAGGCTATTAGTCAAATGCAGAGAGACTCCAAAAAAGTACAACACAGAGGGTCCTGGGTGCTCTTGTGCATGAAATACAAAAAGTTAACATGCAGGTGCAGCAGGTAATTAAGAAGGCAAATGGAATTTTGGCCTGTATTGCTAGGGGTTTGGAGTTTAAAAATAGGGAAGTCTTGTTACAACTGGACAGGGTGTTAGTGAGGCTGCACCTGGAGTACTGTGTACAGTTTTGGTCCCGGTATTCATTAGAGTTTAGAAGAATGAGGGGTGATCTTATTGAAACATATAAGATTCTGAGGGGGTTTGACAGGGTAGATGTTGAGAAGATGTTTCCACTAGTGGGGGAATCTCAAACTAGGGCACATAGTTACAGAATAAGGGGACACTCATTTAAAACTGATGCAAAGGAATTTCTTCTCTCAGAGGAATTCCATACCCCCAGAGAGTTGTGGAGGCTAGATCAAAGAGGAGGTAGATAGATTTTTGAAATATCGGGAAGTTGAGGGCTATGGGGAGCTGGCATGAAAGAGAAGTTGAGGCCTGAGGCAGATCAGCCATGGTCTTATTGAATGACAGGGCAGATTGAGGGGCTGAATGGCCCACTCTTGCTCCTATTTCTTATGTTCTTAAAAGTAGTTGAAAAATGACTCAGCATATTGTCTTTCCTGCTCTGAAGTTTAATGCATTTAACATTCATATTTATGATTAAAAGTTCAAATTTCTGAACTCCAATCATTCACACATAAGTATTTTGTGTAGAATAAGAATCTCTGGCTTGATTTTAATTCCGTGCAATTTAACATTGCATGAAGCAAGCCCTAAGCCAGGCTTATCCTTTTTAGATTTGCAGATTGGATTCCAATGATGTCATCGGGACCTGATCTGATCAATCTATCCTGTGGCCTGAGTGAGATCCCTGCCGTACCAAACCTTCTGGAAATCAGCAGCCAGTGCAAGCAAGGTAATCTTTCAAAAAATGTTGTTTTCTTGGAGACCAGGAGTAGGGGTGCTCCTCTGAGCTGCACAAGGAAACTTTGGATTAGCCTGAAGTTCCTACCCCTTTCCCTGACTGCATCTCTTGGAGTACTTATTTCATGCTAGGACTGTACCTGAGTGCTGGGCACTGACTTGTTGGCTCCTAAATTTAACTGTTGGGCAACCTTCAAATGTTTTGTTCAGAAAATTGTCAAGCAGCATGCTGATAAGGCTCAGCTGTTAAAATTGGCTGAGTCTGTTTTGCTGTTGCCCCTCACTTTACCATTTTCCTATCTGGGTGTTAAAATAGAGTCCCTGGTATCTGTAGATCCATGTCACTGTTAATTAAGTTGAATCTTTTTCCATTTAATTTGTAAGGTTTACCTCAACCCGTCTATAATAAACCCAACTGCAAATCCTCCAAAAGTTCCAAAATAAGCTGAGCTTCAGATATACAGAAATATTCAAATTTATCATGTGGACCATCACTTTTGAAATTTTAATACCTTAGTGGGATATTATGCTGCTGAGGCGAAGCATGTAAACAACAGGAAGTGGAAGATTTTCTACTTTAAATTGCTTTAGACACTCCTTAATAAGGTTAAGTATAGAGCTGGGCACAGTAATGCTCCCTTTACCCTGCATCAGCATAATTGCCATGCAGCAAATCAAGTTTCTTTGTCCCCCTCCACCTCCCCACCTCAACCCACCCTCCCCATTTTCCACATGAACCATTTTTAAGATTTCTTAATAAGAGTGCCATCTCTTTGCCCCATTGTTAGCACAAAGTTGCCAAGCCCATGTTTGGTCGTGGCCAATCCCATTTCACACTAGTAACAGGCAGTGGGCTTTCATTCTGATACTCTGAAGAAGACACATTCAGAGCTCTGAAGAAGAGTCATACGGACTTGAAACGTGAACTCTGTTTTTCTCTCTCCACAGATGCTGCCAGACCTGTTGAGTTTTTCCAGTATTTTCTGCTTTTATTTCAGATTTCCAGCATCTGCAATATTGTGCTTTTACTTTAATGTGCAACTCATAGCAGACCACTCAGGTCTTTAACCTATTGTTTTTTAAACAAGGCACACACTGGACAAATGACCAGTTTGTGTTGATTTGGTGAATGTCCATTCTGACAGTTTGCATGGATCTATAGGTACTTTTACTTTTGCTCTAGTTTGAGAAACTTAGCAGAGTGTCCTCTGTACACATGTTCTCCCACATGTCTCCAAAGCAAGTTTCTGTAGTAATGTGCACTCGACCATGTCAGAGTACAAACATGTGATTTACTTTTTATAAACCAATCGTACAGTTTATATAAACTATCTCCCTCAACCGTATGGAACACTTGGAATGCAAAACTTTTGCAAACCCATGGGCATACAAAACCTTGGGGAGAATTTTCTTCCTGTCAGACGGGCCAGGCGGGAGCGGGCACGGGCTGGCATGGAGCTGATCGCCACCCGCAAACGGCTCCTTGCCGCCATTTTACGTGGGCAGGCCAATTAAGGCACGCCCAGTGTGAATCAGGGCTTCCGAGGACAGCAGAAGTGAGCGGGACTGCAATGATCGCTGGGTCCAATGACGACCCAGCGGCCTGTTTAAAGAGTGCGCAGGCAGCCTTGCAAAGGCGATGAACCATGGCCAGCAGAAGGGCTCTCGAGAGGGCTGTTGGTGAGCAGGCCAGGCAGGAGAGCTGGTCAGCGGGGCACTGTGCCTCTCGCTTTTCAGACGGGTGCCTTGCTGCCCTCCTGGAGGAGGTGGCAGCACGGCGTGAGATCCTCGTGCCGAGGAACGGGAGGACGAGGAACCCCCACATGACCAAATGTGCCTGGGAGGAGGTGGCAGAGATAGTGAGTTTACATGACGTGGTGCGACGCACCTGGGTTCAGTGCCGCAAGCGTTTCAACCACCTCTTGCGCTCGGGAAGGGTGAGTACCGTGTTGGCGTGGGTCACTTAACACAGTAGTTAGGCTTCCCCCACCTCGGCACCCCCCCCCCCAACCCCCCTGACGCCCCAACTCTGAATGTAGTTACTGCATTGAATTATTCACAGCCTGTGGCCTTCACTGGGTGGGCCAGCATTTATTGCCCATGCCTAATTCACCCTGAGGGGGTTGTGCTGAGCTGGATACTGCACCCGCTGCATGTGGTAGACTGACACCCACAGTAATGTTTTGGGGGCGACCTCAAGGATCTGCACCTACGTGCAGTGCTGGAACTCAGAAACATGTCAAAGTCAGACTGCTGGCATACTGGGAGGGGAACTTCCTGGTGGCGGGGCACCAATCCATCTGCTGCCCTCGGCATTCCATGTGCTTGTGCCTCCTTGCTTTGCAAGGTGAAATCGTGTGGGTGGCAAATGCGATGGAGGCAGCATCTGGGCAAGGGGGGGCTCAGCCCTGGCTGCTTGGTGTGAGTGTACGGCTGCTCCAGGGTCACGATTCACATGAGCCCTGCAATGATTCACTCAGGTTGGGGGTGGCAGGGATGCAATGGCAATCCAGGTACAGGGTGGACTAATCAATGCTCCTCTCTCCTTTTCAGGAGTAGACCATACACAATAACACAGAGCAGATGAGGACTGGTGAGGCCAGGCACAGTTGGCCTTTTTAACCAGGTAAGAGCAGGAGGCAATAGAGCTGGAGAGGTGCCATGCGCCCAGATCCACTGGTGGCGGTGAGGCTGGGATGCCGGGGGAGGTAAGAGTGCCGTGCACGGAGGTCACAATGTCTGTCCCTGCAACCATTCCACTGTTGACTGTTTAGTGAATTCAGCATCCAACATGGGCTTCCCATTGATTATGGAAGGAGGTGCGCATACTGAATTGGGGGCTAAGCATGCACATTGACATTGTCTCGATTTCAACTAATCAAATGTCCTTGTTCTTCCTTTCAGCCTCACCGGAGCAGGGCCGGGAGGAGGAGGCAGAGGGGCCGCCACTAACACCTGAGGGCCCGGACAAATTACAAGCACCAGCATCTCACCATCTCTGCCAGGCAGGCACCAGCGCAGAGACTGGCACCTCGGTGGCAATTAGATCATTGGCAAGTGTCGCAGGGCACAGCGGTGAGGGCACTTCACACTCGCTTGAGGTGCAGGCAGAGACAGAAAGTGCCCAGGGTGCCGGCAGTCGGAGGGCTGCAGGGGACCAGGCACATGCTCAGCCGGTGGCTGATGATGTGCCTCTGGAATTGTCCCTGAGGCAGCAGACGCTGGAAGTCCAGCAGGGTGTGTGGGAGGATCTGGCGGAGATACATGAGGCAATGCATGGCATGGTCTCCATGATGGAGGAGTCCATGCGCAGCATCAGCAATGCATTGACCCTCATGGCTGTGAGCAATGCTTCCTCCATGGAGAGAGTGACGACTCTTGTGGAGAGGCTCCTCCAGGAAAACAATCCTTACTGAAGCTGTCTGTTGTCTCTGCGGGCTTCTCTCAGTGCGCTCCGGATAAGGGCAGCAGCTCCTCTGCCCCTCTGCCAGTGGCCATGGGATCTGATGAGGCTGCGGAGACTGGGGAGTTGCCAACTGTGGACACCTGCCAAAGTCATCAAGGCCAACAGGACAGCAGAGTGAGCAGTCTGTCTCAGATGCCAGTGCCAAGATGTAGCACCCAAAAATGTAAGCGTAAGGAACCTTAGGCACACCACAGGTTTCTCACTGGTGGTTTTATGTTGCCCCGCCATTAGCTGATTATAATTTAGTGTACAGCTCAACACCTTTGAATGAAGGCTCTTTTCTGTTTTATTTTGTGAATTCATTAAATGCTTTATTTGTGAACAAGGCTCAGGGTGCTTCCTTACTTCTGCAGGTGGACGGGAACCCATGATGTTATGAGTGACTTTTTGTCATTGAGCTTTATTGACAAGGCACATAGTTAATGTTCCTATCCAGGCAGATGTTGCTCTCAGGTATCGAGTACGCAGCCTGCAGCCCTGGCATGTGTAGGAGGTCCATCTGTGGTGGGCTAGCTGAAGGTTCATTGGATTAAAGCCTCCCAGGTGTCCCTGCCTCCCTGGAGGTTGCCTGGGTCAGCGTCTACCCCCTCAGCGTTCTCCTGTGCGTGCTCATCCTCGGACTCACTACTGGACTCATTGTGTGCAGCCAGAGCATCTGCGTCTACATCTTCTTCCTCCACTGTGTCCCCCCTTTCCAGTGCCAGATTGTGGAGAGCGCAGCATACAACCACTATTAGCAACACACGATCTGCCGGGTATTGCAGTGCACTGTCCAGGCATCAGAAGCGCATCTTGAGAAGACCGATGGTTCTCTCTACCATAGCCCTTGTGGAGGCGTGGCTCCTATTATACTGCTGCTCAGCCTCTGTTCTTGGGTGGCAGGGAGGCATCATGAGCCACCTTTTGAGGGGATAGCCCATGACCCCCAGCAGCCATCCATCCAGCCGGACTGAAGCACTGAAGAGCCCCAGCACCGGGAGTGTCTCAGGATATAAGCGTCCTGGGAGCTGCTGGGTACCTTGCACAGACTTGTAGAATCAACATCCTGTGATCACACACTATCTGCACGTTCATGGAGTGGAAGCCCTTCCTGTTGACGAAGGCACCGGGCTCACCCGCTGGCGCCTTGGTGGCCACATGTGTGCAGTCGATTGCACCCTGGACGCGGAGGAACCCAGTAATCGTTGCGAAGCCTCTGGCTCACTCAGTCTGGCTGGCCTCATCCCAGCGGTAATGGATGAAAGTCAATGCACACCTGAACAGAGCATCTGTCACCTGTTTGACACAAGTGTGGACAGCTGACTGGGAGACTCCGTAAAGATCACCCAACGTCCCCTGGAAAGATCCGGAGACATAGAAGTTGAGGGCAGCCATGACCTTCAGTGCCACTGGCATGGGGTGTCCACCCACACAGTTGGCGCAGATCTCAGGGCCTATCATCTGACAGATGGAGGTGACTGTCTCCCTTAAGATACGGAGCCTCCTTCAGCACTGCACCTCAGACATACTGAGGTAGCTGCTTCGCCGCCTGTATACCCTGGCAGCAGGATCGTGGCGTCTTCTGCAGCCCCTTCCGCAGAATATGGACTCCTCGCCTCCTCCCCCTTCTGGCCCTCCCGTCCTCCTCAGAGGAGGTGTCTCCAGTGGAGAGCACAACTCCCATTCCAAGGCTAAGGGAAGACTTCCGGAAACCAGCAAGGCCCCAAGAATGATGTTTACTCCGAAGTCCTAACCTGAAGCCTGTTATTCCTGTACAAGCTGCTGTAAAGAGATTTGAAGTTTTCCTGCTCACACAGGCAAGTAGCAGTAAGTTTAAACATTAAATGTCTACCAAAGACCACTTGCAACCCCACTCACCCCTCTTATCCCACCTGTGGTTGAGGTTTATAAAAATGAGGCCTACCCACCTGCCCGTTGCGCCCGTGCGCTGTCCTGAAGATCGCACGGGCCCCGAAAAATTGTCGTCAATTTGTGGCTCAAGGATCTTAATTAATGGCGGGCACGTATCAGAGATCATCACACGCTCGCCCACCGAAATATCGCGATGGTGTGCGGTGACATTGGGACACATGCCTGATGTCACCACGCATCATTTTATGCGTCAGCATGCAGGGCCTGCCCCCACACGCTGACGAGAAAATTCTCCCCCTTAAGTCCTGTATACTAACAACTGCAGCAAGGGAGGAAATGGACCTTTACATTTCTAGGGTGGAATTTAATGGGGCATGTGGAAGGTGCAGAGAATTGGAGGGAAGGTGAGGGGTGTAGCCCCTGTCTCTTCTTGATGCTGTGGAGTAGGTGAAGGGCCTTCCCACCCTGAGGTCAATTGAAGCCCTTAAGTGGCCCCTTGGAGGCCTCCCCGATAGCAAACACTGCCCTACAGAAACACCCCCTCTCTGCACCCACCCCTCGCCCGACCTTGCAGGGGCCGGCCTGATTGACCCTGGTGACTCATCCCCTTGGTCTCCATGATGCTGCTCAGGGCCATGTGCAGTCCCTGCAGTGGCCACAATTCCTGGCACCGCTCTGGAACTGAAGAGCTACTGGCCCTCCAATTGGCTGGCAATTCTTGGAGGCAGATTATGGCTCCTTAAAAGGATGGAAGCCCCGACATCGGGCGGGTAATTGCCGGATTGCTGACAATATTGGGTCAGGGTTCCTGGAAACGGTTGAGGCGGAGTTGCCCTTCACCCGCAAACCCCCCCTCCCCTTAAAAAATCTGTTTTTGTTGATATTAAGGCCTTGGAGAAGGTGCAGAAGAGATTTACTCAAATCCTGCAAAAGGTGAGAGACTTCAGTTATGTGACGAAAATGGGGAAGCTGTGATTAATCTTCTTTGCTCTAAGGAAAATAAAGGGAAAATTGATGGAAATATATAAAATCGCAATTTTATTTTACAGAGTAAAAGAGAAACTGTTTCCACTGGCAGAAGGATCAATAACTGAAGGACACAGATTTAAGCTGATTGGCAAAAGAACCAGAGGTGGCAAGAGGAAACTTTCTATTTGCACAATGAGTTGTTGCGATTTGGAAAGCATTAATTGAAGAGATAGGAGAAGTAGATTCAATAGTAACGTCCAAAAGAGAACTACTTGAAGGGGAAAAATATTCCAGGGATATGAGGAAAGGTCAGAAGAGTAGAATTAATTGGACAGGTCTAACAAAGATCCTACATAGCCAGGATGGTTCGAGTAGCCTCCCTCTGCGGAGTATCATTGTCTGATTCTAACCTCTTGTGCTCTGAAGCTATGTTTGTTGTAAATATGTTCTTTGTGTCTTTCAGTGTCCCATTGCAATTATGTATGATCCCACCTGCAAATAAAACTGACTTCTAGTTTTAGCCTTGGTCTGATTGTATTTGCTGCATTTCAAGGTGGACAGGAAAATGTGGTAGGGTTTACATGTGTTTTTCAGTGAACTACTTCAGGTAACTTCAAACCCAGCAGCGTGCAATCTGACTCCCAGCAAATAGAAGGGGCTGGATTTTAGCATGGGCTTTGGGACCCTGACATCAGGACAAAATGTGAATCCCAGGCCTGCACTTGGTGGCAATGAGAGCAGCTTGGTAATTTTACCATAAGCAGCATCCTAATTGGCCACCTGAGGGCCTACAATTAAGGATGATGAGCAAACTCCTGATGCTGGCAGCAAAATCAAAGGGCCGACAGCTCTAAAGTCTCAGCAGCACCTCCAGGATAGGTAATTGCTGGTGAGGCAGGTTGGCGACCTCAGGTGCACCTCAAAATGGAGGGGCCCTTGCAGAAGCAAGTACAAATTAAAATTCAGCCTGGCTGCGGGGGAAGGCTTCGCTGATCGTCGGACAAATTCCTCCAGGGGGATCATTGAGCCAGGAGGTCTGCTTCATCCTCTGAATCCTATGGTCTCCCTGACTGCTGCAGGGAGGCTGTCTCCATGAAGCTGGCCCTTAATAGGGCCCTTTACTTATGCAAATTGGCTGCCCGCCTTCTTGGGGTGAGCAGCTGATCCATCTCGCAGCCTATTGTTGGGAAACCTCACCAGCACCAGGAGTGTGTCTGGGAGTCACCCGACCTAGTTCTCTGCTATTTTACCACTCCTCCTCCACTTTTTTCACTATCTTCATAAATATGCTTTTACAAATTCAAGGAACTATATGAATAAGCTATGTAGATAAGTTAGAACAGAACAATTAGCTATAGGTAAGTTAGAATAGAAATAAGAAAAAGTTACAAAGGGAAATCATTCTTTGGGTGTTATTTTGGTGAAAGGGTTAAACAGATCCTAAATGGGCACACCTATTGAAAGTCTAGCTTTAGCATGTAATATTGTTGATTGCCATAATTTGAACTTGCCTTGAGGTGCTAAAGCAGACACCTGCAGATTTAGCACTCAAGCGCTGATTAGAAACAATTTTTTGTGGAGCAGTATATGTGAGCTCCAGACACCCATTTCCACTGATGAAGTGGAGTGTTCTTGCTGCCATGCAACAGCATATTTCAGGTTGGCTCAGGGAAAGGGCACACAGGCTCTCTGATGTGGCACTGCAGATCCTGGTTGTGTCTTGTACCTGCAAGGAGAGGAAGTCCATCTCACCCTCCTGTCCTCACTCCTCAGCAGCTGGTGATGCTCTGCCTGGCCTCATCTCCTCCTCCTCTGGTTCCTTTTGCCAACAAGGGGTACCTCCAGTAAGGTGCTCATGACCACTTTTCCTACTCCAAGAAGGCAGAGTAACACTTACTCTTTTTAGGTGAAATCCTCAGACAATATTAGGAATCTATGTTGTTAGAGTTTTGATGAAATTTTGACAGTGTCCCAGAAACTCTGCCACATGTTTCAAATGTTCTCTTTAAACCATGGGCAACTGTTGAACATTAAAAGGTAACATACCTATAAATTATGCTCAAAATCCTCAGCAATGGCTTATTTACTCCCAGCAAGCTGGTTACTCTTTGGAGATGGGGAGGTGGGGTGGGAGGAGGGATGGCACTAGGTCAAGTCTTATTCACCAAAATGCTGTCTAGCCTCATTCATGACAGCTAGCAGGCAATTTATGTTATTACCAGCTCCTTAATGATCCTCTGGGTGGCTAGTCCCAGCACAAGCTTCAGATCCTTTACCAAAATAGCATCTTGTGTGAAATGTGGGCTAAACTAGCATTTCTGTTCAAGGCCCACATTGACCATCTTGCAGGCCCATTAGCACCTGCAGGCTTTGTTAAAAAATTGTTTTAATTTCAATCATAACAAAACCTGTAAAGTGTATAAGTGGGTAAAAATACACATATCTTTTCGAAAATTGGAAGAGAAATGATTCTGCAGTAAAGGAACACCTCATACGATTGCCGTGATGAGTCCTTCCACAATGTGAGCCAATTGCAGCTTAACCACTGTAAAAGAAATGGTTTATATTTTGACTGTAACCTTAAGACTAAACAGTGTAGAAAACTTGCCACAGTTCATCCTTCTTCAACCAATTCTCCATATTTACTATTAGTATATCCAGCAAGGTGAAACAGGCACAGTATTGTTCTTCCTCCCTGCAACATGGGATACCTTTTCTTTGCTAATCTTCATACTTTGTAGTTCATAGTAACTGATGAAAATCATCACACCCAGAAAATGGTCTGTCCTCAAATTCACAGCATTTCACTTAAGAGAAAAGCAATCAATTGTGTGACCTATAATTCGGCCCTACTCCAAAGCCTTTCAAATTAAACAGACATGGAGTAAATGAGCTTCTCATCATTGTTATTGAATTTCACCATGTGTTAAAACTGCACCCACAAAAGAACCAATGGCAACATGAGGAAAATATTTTTGCAAGGGTGTGATTAGAATCTGGAATGGACTGCCTGAGAGTGTGGTGGAGGCAGATTCAATTGTGGCCTTTGAAAGGGAATTGGATTACTATCCGGTGAAAAAAACTGCAAAGCTGCGGGTGTGGGACCAGCTGAGTTGCTTTTGCGGAGAGTCTTCAAAAAGGGCTGAACAGCCTCTTTCTGTGATGTAACCACTTAACTGCCTGAAGCCATTTGCCACTTACTGCAACAGCATAATGTGATCTTTAAAAATGATGAATCCCTAATTATTATTATACTACAAGCATAATATGTGTCATTATTGGAAACTGTGAAAATTTACTTCCAGGCTGTTTGCAGCAGGCATTTTATTATTAAAAATCTGGAGACCAAGGCTTTGGCTGAAATAGAAATACGAGATTGCATGGAGTTAGCAAATTAATTCAGCGAGCAGCGTTAAAGTAATCACATAGATTTTCTACAATTCAGAGAGCAATGCAGCTGAAAATGGATGGACTATAAGAAGAGAAACAGTTCCATAAATGCTGCTGCACTTTGGAAACATCCTTATTTGATGTGGTTGACTGATGTCATCACAAAAAACTGGAGGAGAACTGCTTCTTTCAAAGGAGACAATTTCAATAATTTGTTGGAAGATGTGACACATGGGAGGTGGTTTTATTTTGGGGAGCCCACATCTAGGAAAAGGTACATAAAATCAGGACAGCCTCCTTTGCGGAGCATAGATGGCAAAGGCAAATTTGTCAGGTATCTCAGGTTGATCTGCCAGGCTCTGAAGACTTCAGTCCAAGAGGAAGGTCAAAAGGGCACCATCATTTTTCATGGGACATGGGCCAGGCTAGTTCTGGAGCACAGGTCTTCACCTCTAAAGCCAGGTTGTTGACTGGGCCCATAGCCCTTATTGTAACAGTGCACTCAGCCATTTCTTGATATCATGTGGAGAGAATTGAAGATGGGAATCTATGATCGTGAGGATTTCAGAAGGAGACCAAGAATGATCATCAAATTTACACTTAAGGGCTGAAGCTGGTGATGAAAAGGCATTCTGTTAAAATGTGAACTTTGTGTTGTGGATGATTGTGTAAATAGGATCAACAGGTTACTATCCAGGCTTTCAAAATTTACTACATCTGCTGACACTCCACCCTGTAGTGGTATGGACATGACTGGTGTGCCAAAAGGATTATTTCTCAGTTAAGCAAAAGACTGTTACTGCTGCTAGTTCAAGGATACTTTTACAGCTTTGAGGTCAATGAGTACAGGATTAGCAGCTTAACAAATGTCCCAACAGCATTACCTCAGCAGCAATCTGACTGTCCTTTCAGTTGTACATTTGACATAATGTTTCCAACCTCTCAAAAAACAACTGAATAAAGTTATGGAGACCTGTCAATATGGTGAAAAATAAATAAGAGCATCAATTAATTCTCCTTTAATGCGTTTCAGTGTGTGAATTTGAAATTAACTGCCAATATTATTTTACATTTCTTTTCATGATTCTGCAAACGTGATATCTGACATGGTTCATACAAAGTTAAAATATTCTGCTTCAATTTATCACCAAATATCACAAAATACCTAGTTGTGCTTAATTATTAATTTCTTCATATTGTGTTGGCATTTTAATGAAGAGTTAATAATCACACTACAATGTACACACTTGCAAGTCCTCTACCAATAGCTAAAACCCTACATTTATCATATCAATTATAGGGTCCAATTCTAAAAGGGGCGTAGGAGTTGAGGGACCTGAGGATATATGTGCACAAATCATTGTAGGTGGCAAATCAGGTTGAGAAAGTGGTTAATAAAGCATATAGGATCCTGGCCTTTATAAATAGGGGCATAGGGCACAAAAGCAAGGGAGATCTGACACCTGTATAAAACACTTGTTAGGTCTCAGCTGGAGTTGTGTGTCTAGTTCTCGACAGCACACTTTAGGAGGGATGCGAATTATTAGAGAAGGTGCTGAAAAGCTTCCTCAGAATGGTTTTAGGGATCAGAAACTACAGTTACATTGATAGCTTTGAGAAGCTGGGGCCAGTGATCAACATACAAACTCAAAAACTTTGACCTCCTTTACTTGAGTCACTTTATTGTTCAGAATCTACTTTGCTATCCAGCTACACATTTCGCTTTCTGACCCTTGTTCAACTTGTTGGGCCAATGCCTAGTAAGTGCCTTGGGATGTTTTACTATGCTAAAGGCACTATATAAATGCAAGTTGTTGTTGTTATTCCACAAACTTAACGGACAGAGTTTTTCCCCGACCCGAACAGGGGTGAAATAGTGCACAAGACATCGGGCAAGCTTCCCAACCTCATCACGCACTCTCGCAATCTATCGGTCGGCAAGTGCACGCGAGAGGCAGCAGCGCGCCTGCCAACAATTAAGAGGCTTATTAAGGCCCTTAATCAATTAATTAAATTGAATTTTTTGCTGCCCGTCCAAAGTTACGGTTAGCAGGCTGGCAAATGGGCCAAGCGACCTTTGCATTTTTTGCAAAACCTCATCCACGGGAAGGATGAGGTTTCAAAGAGTCATTACAAAAAAAATTTTAAAACTCATTTTTAACATGTCCCTGCTCATGTGATGGAGTCACATGAGGGGACATGTCTTCCTTCGGGTGAATTTTCTCCCTGTCGGGCAGGCCGGTAGGGCGCAGGAGAGGGCGGGCATGGAGCCGATCGCTGCCCGTGATCAGTTGCATGGCGCTATTCACCAATTAAGGCCCGCCCAGTGTGACATGCACCCGGTAGCGCTCAGCACTACCTGTGTGGGCGAGGGGAGGAGGGAGAGTCAGTGCCTGCCGGTGCAGAAATCTCCCTGAGGCATGGAGCTGACTCAGGGAGATTAAGTTCATATTGAGAATTTTTAATAAAGGAAGTTAAAAATCATTTACACATGTCCCCTCATGTGACAGCATCACATGAGCTGGGACATGTTTATGAAATGAGCAAAATTTATTTATTAATTTAATAAAACCTTCATGAAACCTCATCCTGCCCGTGGATGAGGTTTCATGAAAAACGCGAAGGCCACTGGGGCTCTTCGCCTGCCTGCCAACCTTAAGGCTGGACAGGCAGCGCTGAGAATTAGTTTAATTGGTTTATTAATGGCCTTAACAGGCCTTTGGCAGTTCGGTGGGCGCACAGCCTCATCTAGCGTGTGCCTGCCGAACGGAAGATCTGAATGATGCGTGGTGACGTCAGGACGCACGCCCAAAATCACTGCGTGTCATTTTACGCCCTGCACGCTGACGTGAAAATTCTCCCCCTTATTTCTGAAATCTTTATTTTTAATCTTAAAAATCTTCAGCTCCCTGAGACAGCTCTGTGCCTTCAGGGAACTTTCACTGAGTGCACCCCCGCTTATGCGCACCCTTCAGTGCTCGCGCTCCTCCCACCCCCAACCCAGCAGCACTGTGGCTCACAGTGTGCCTTTCACATTGGCTGGCCGTTAATTGGTCAGCCAGTGTGAAATTGTGGTTGGAGCCCAATCGTGGGTGGCGATCGGTTTCAAGGCCGTACCTGGGCCCGCCCGCCGTGCCCGCCCGACAAGGTAAAGATTCTGCCCAATAACTCAATTAACATGAGTCTGAACTTTTCACTCAGTTGTGTTAACTGTTAGCCTCCTGATGCAGTAATAATAGTTCCTTCACTGTCGCAGGGTCAAAATCCTGGAACTCCCTTCCTAACAGCACTGTGGGTGTACCTACATGACAGGCACTGCAGTGGTTCAAGAAGGTAGCTCACCACCACCTTCTCAAGCGCAATTAGGAATGGGTAATAAATGCTGTCCTAGTCAATGAAGCTCACATCTTGTAAATGGATAAAACAAAATTTGGGCAGTGCTGTATGTGGAGAAACAAAGTTTTATTATGAGTATAGCAGTCCACATTCATGGAGCACTGTTTATCGACCTCTGACTTCAGGTGAGCGTTTTACTGATTGAGAACAGCCAATAGAACTGCCAACTTCTCAACATAAGGGTAGCATACAAAAACATCTAGTAAAAAAAATACAAGAGGGCCTCACACTGTTGGTGCATAATTTCCCCTGGTACAAAGTCAAAATGACACAAAGTCATAACAAGAGGTTTTTCCCTTACTAAATTCTAACCTTCGCTGGCAAACAACCTCAGATTACTTCCACATAACAAACAGCCTACAGAAACTCATTTGTTAACTGTGCATTAATCATTTTCCTATAGATGTCATTTATAATTTGACTGATTTACAATGTATTTATAAAATTATTTAGTATTTGTTGAATGCCTATGTGATTCTCCTGGTCTGTTTCCATGCAATAATTTCCAAGTAATTCTATGTAAGCCAAACCAGAATTTAATCAAGGGGAGTGGGGAAGGCAACAGGGTCACCCTGCACTTTCATGCCCTAGAATATTCTCCTCATCTCCCAGACCACCTCCGTGGGGGAGCATTAAATTCCGCCTAAAGAGTCACATAATGTACAGTGCAAGAAATGTTTAAGAGGAACAAAGTCATGCAAAGCTCAAAATAGTCTTTCTTTTTCTACTCAGTGGCTTCTCTTTTTCTTGTTTTTTGCTTTTTGGACAGTCAACTGTATGAGAAAAGTTTTTTTCATAACTAAAAAGGGAATTCATTTAAGAGTAAGCTTGATAAATACATGAATGAGAAAATAATAAAAATTTTATTGATAGGGTTAGATAAGATGCAGTGACAAGAGTCTTGTGTACAACATAAATGCCAGCATGGACCAGTTGGGCCAATGGCTTGTTTCTGGGCTGTACATTCTATCTAATTCTATGTAAGAAGGCACCAGGAAAGTTGTATTAAAATTATGTGGATGATGTTTTACAATCAAAACAAATTCATAAAGCAATCCTGCATTAAAAACTGATCATGATTAAGTTATGCCCCATGATCATATGTTTTATAGAATGAGCACCAAAAATTCCTACCCCAGTGACTACACTTCAAAAGTGCTTAATTGATTGAAAAGCGCTTTGGGACATCCTGAGGTGGTGAAATATGCTACGAATTGCAAGTCTTTCTTTTTCCTCTGTACCAGCTCCAGATGGACAAAAGGTATGAGTGGAACTGGTGGGGTCTGGGCTACTTTCCCGACAGCCTATATTTTCTCCCCGTCAGAAAAAAAGGCTGATTGTATTTTTGTTTTAAAAAGATCAAGTTAACTCCTTTATATACAGTGCCAAAGGGACCATGGCTGTGATCAGGAGAGATAGAGCCACTGGCAGGACTGGAAAATCCCACCTTTCATACTACAGTTGAAAATGAGTTTATCACCAAAATTAAACATTTTAATAAGATTGTTCAGTCCCTCACTCTCTTGTGTTGGAGATGATCATTGCTTGGCGTTCGTTGTGCTAGGCACAAATTTACTTACCACTTATCAACCCAAGTCTGAATGTTGTCCAGGTCTTACTGCAAATGGGCATAGACTGCTTCATTTGCTGAGGAGTTGTGAATGGAACTCAACACTGTGTAATCATTAGAGAGCATCCTACTTCTGATCTTATGATGGAGGGAAGGTCATGGATTAAGCAGCTGAAGATGGTTGGGCCTAGGACACTACCCTGAGGAACTCCTTCCTCATTGTCCTGGGGCTGAGATGATTGGCCTCCAACACTCAAAACTATCTTCCTTTATGGTCGGTATGAATTCAGCCAATGAAAATGGAGCCCTCACCCCTGGAATCCTATTACTTCAATTTTGCTTGGGCTTCTAGATGCTACACTCAGTCCAATGCTATCCTGATGTCATAGACAATCACTCTCGCTTCATCTCTCGAATTCAGCTCTTTTGTCCATGTTTGCACTAAAACCATAATGAGGTCTTGAGCTGAGTGCTCCAGGTAGAACCCAAATGAAGCATTTGTGAGCAGGTTACTGGTGAGTAAATGCTGCTTGATGACACTGTCGATGACAGCTTCCATCAGTTTGTTGCTGATTGAGCATAAATTGATTGACAATTGGCCCGAATGGATTGTCCTGCTTTTTGTGGACAGGATATACCTGGATAGTTTTCCACATTGTTGGGTAGGTGCCAGTGTTGTAGCTGTACTGGGACAGCTTGGCTAGAGGCACAGCTAGCTCTGGGGCACAAATCTTTAACACTACCTTCAGGACGTTGTCAGGGCCCATAGTGTTTGTTGTGTCCAGTGTGATCAGCCCTTTCTCAGTATCACGTAGACTGAAT
This sequence comes from Cetorhinus maximus, assembly GCF_964194155.1. Lineage (NCBI taxonomy): Eukaryota > Metazoa > Chordata > Chondrichthyes > Lamniformes > Cetorhinidae > Cetorhinus > Cetorhinus maximus. The sequence goes on along the minus strand of NC_135888.1, from coordinate 81,227,335 downwards.
CTAATTGGCTGCAGTCTGGCATCTGGTGCTTCCACTGTTGAGTATGCATGGAGTCCTGTGTGGTAGCTTCAGCAGCTTTGCACTTCAGTTTTGGGTACGCCTGATGCTGCTCCTGGCATGCTCTTCTACACTCCTCATTGAAGCAAGGTTGGTTTCCTGGCTTGCTGGTGATCATAGCTCAAGGGATATGCAGGGACACAAGATAACAGATTGTGGTGGAATACAATTCTTATGATTTTGTGCCTTCTATGCTGAAGACAATCACTGCCATTTCCTTATTCCATATTATAATTTCTTCTACCAGAGCTACATGCAGCCAACAAAGTACTGCAACTTGTTAACAAAACTGTAATTTTCTGAAAAATTTATTTTTGTAGGACTTAGATCTGTACATGTGAAATTCTGAATGTTGTGAGGGTGGGGTTCAAAAGATTGTGTTAGAGGTGGCAAATATTGTAGATGGAATCAAATGTTACAGGACATGAAGGAAGTAGCATTTTCTAATAACTTCTGCTTTTAAAGATGATGCAGTTATAATATTAGTGCAATGTCAAATTGGATTTACAAATTTTTCAAAGGCTACTTGAACTTCCAACATATTGCATAAACATACTCAAACTTATTTAAACATACTGAAAGTGGGGAAAGCTCCTACCCATGCTTTTAATGGATTTAAAATGCAAAAGCCACAAGTGGAACTAAGTGCACGCATATAAGGATTCACATGCAGAACTCCCACAATGTGCCCTCAATTTCACACAGGCACAACAGGCTGAACAAACAATGTACTGCTGGCTGTAAACATAGCTGCTGAATTGCTATAGATTAATGGCTACAATATAACTGCATAGCTAACAAATGCAGTATCAATTTCAACCACTCAGTGTCACACTGTCTGGCTTGAATTAGAATTCTCTGTGCAGGAGCGAGAGCTGCCCATGTATCTTTACACTTATCAATTCTATGGACAGAATCCTACTGCTTTAGTCTGTGGAGTAACAGTGGGACAATTCCTAGGTTTCCTGATTAGTGATCTTCCGATTGCATCCTTTTCAGAGTCAACCAATTAACAGTCTTTGATGGAGACCAGGATGAAGGTGGTGGGGGTCTTCTCAAGACTTCCTCAGATCACGAACCTTATCCTGGGTCCCTCTGACAGAGCTGCACATGCTGCATTCTGCCTCAACGCTGCGGTTGATATGCAGTTGGGGCATTTTTGGCAGGGTCCTCAGAAATTCCAAAACCCAGAAGTCATCCGCCACAGGCATCTCATGTGCCTGAGCAAGATAGGGATGGGATAGCAGGACATACCGTGCCAGTTGGCTACCCATTTCTGCTGGTATTTTACCAACAGTGGAGTAGGTTTTAGATGGCCCGCCCCTCTTGGGCCAATTGAGGCACTTAATTGGCCAATTAATGGCCACCTAAGGGCCTATTCCTGCCATCAATGGTATTTTTCCAGCAGCGGGATGGGGGGAGAGGGGCCCATAATGCAATGAGGCTGCCAAGCATACCCTGGCGGCCTGACTATGGGCTTGGCAGTTAAGGGGCCTCCTGTTTGGGTATCCTGTGCCCCACAGAGCATCTGTCCAGTAAAAAGGGTTGACCCATATGATTACCTCCTCCCTTGCCTCCCAGTTATTACGACCCCACTCATCAGGCCTGCCTGATTGGCCCCAGTGAGCCCACCCCACTCACTTACCTGCTTCCCCAGTTTCCATCGCTGTTCCTGTTCCATACCTTGCTGCAGTCCTAGTAATGCCCACTGCGTCCTGTTGTGCTGAAGAGCTGATGGCTCTCTGATTGGCCGGCGATTCTTAGAGATGGGTATATCCTGCCTTGGTGGGGTCAGAAGCCACGGCCTCAGGCAACTAATTGCCTGGGCAACGCAAAAGAGCATTTTGGTTTCCAGGGCTGAAGGGAACAGTTCCAGCATGACTTTCCAGCCAGTGGGTGGGGCAACCACCTCCATGATAAATCCTGTCCAAAATCACTGAGTTTGGGCAGTAGGAACTACTCTTGTCAGCATAAGCCTTTGACCATGACTGATCTCCGACTTGCTTGTTTCACTCTTTGTACTGCCAGTATCATGTCAGTTTCAGTCTTCAACGACTTCACGTTGTGTACTTGCCTTCTCCAAGTTGTAGATTCAGTGTGTGATCTGTGACCTGTAGGGAAAGAGGGACTGCATTCTTCATATTAATTGCCTTCTTAAATACCTCAGTTGACTTCCCACCGCAGGGGTTTCCCCACTGCTTTTGCAAATCACCCTGGGAAAGCTGGAAGGATCCTGACCCAACGTCATTTTCTGGAATTTTCCCACCCTGCTCACCCCCAAACCTGCCTCCTTCAGTTTGGGGAAAAAAAATTCTCCTTAACTTTTGAATATTTGGTGCTCCTTATACTTGAGAGGGCATCAAACCCAAGGACTATGAAACTTTTTCCTGCATTGGAATCTGACAACGCAGAGTTATGTACTATTAAAAGGTTGACTTTTAGTCAGGGTCAGCAGTGGAAGCTCTCGGCAGGTGCAGTTGTTCGAATATTACTAATCATCCTCCTGTCTTGTTACATGCAGAGGGTACAGTCTTCAGGCCAAAGGCAGATAGAACAACAGCACAATTGGACTAGAATACACAGACATAATTCAGTTCCCATTTTGAAGGCATGCATACAGTCCTTATTTTTCTTTATATCACCATTTATACGTCTATTGGTGATGGCAGAGGGGAGGCTGGGGAGAGGGATGTGAAATTACAGCATTAGTGTTGAAATTCACCTACTCAGGACCTCCACTGCTGACCCAACTAAATTTCAAGAGCAGGGGCAAATTATTTAATTTGCATGCCAACAGTGGGAACTCACCTGATCGGAGGTGGGTGTGAGGTGGCAGCATGATGGACAGACCTGCAAAACAGCTGGTCAGTGGGTGTATCAGGCCCTTTTCTCAGAAAGAATAATTTGATGCCATCTTAGGCAATTACGTGCAGAGCAGGGAAACTATAAAAATAGAGTGGGGAAGAAGTGGAAATGGGTTGGCTGGAATGCTGAGAGAAGAATTTAAGGTTTTCTACTGGCAACGAAAATATTTAAAGTGGGACTGGAAAATTTTTAGAATATTAAATATAAATATCATATAAATCAAGTTTTTTTTAACTACTACAAAGCAGATGTCCTTTTTTTAATTCTTTCATAGGATGTCAGCACCAATGGCTGGGCTAGCATTTATTGCCCATCCCTAATTGCCCTTGAGAAGGTGGTGGTGAGCGGCTTTCTTGAACCACTGCGGTCCATGTGGTGTAGGTACAGCCACAGTGCTGTTAGGGATGGAGTTCCTGGCTTTTGGCCCAGCAACAGTGAAGGAACAGTGATGTGCTTCCAAGTCAGGATGGTGTGCGGCTTGGAGAGGAACTTGCAGATGATGGTGTTCCTATGTTTCTGCTGCCCTTGTCTTTTTAGGTGATAAATCTCTGCTCCTCTAATTCTAGCCTCTTGAACATCCCTGATTTTAATCACTCCGCCATTGGTGGCCGCACCTTCAGTTGCCTAGGCCCCTAAACTCTTGAATATCCTGGCTACACCTCGCTGCCTCTTGACCTTGCCTTCCTCCTTTAAGGAACTCCTTGAAACCTATCCCTTTGACCAAGCCTTTGGACATCTGACCTAGTATCTCTTTATGTAGTTGTATCATATTTTGTTTTATAATGCTCCTACGAAGCACTTGGGGATGTTTTCTTACATTAAAGGCACTATACAAATATGAGTTGTTGTTACTGTAAGTCACAGATCAGCCACAAGTTCATAGAATGGCAAAAAAATGAACAGGCCCGAGGGACTAAATAGCCTAATCCTGTTCCTACATTGCTATGTTCTTCCTATGATGGTTTCAGGTGGGTGAGCTAGTGTGTTAAATCTGGTTTCTTGCTGAAGAGAAGGATTTTGGAGCAAGTGTCCTGGCAGCCCACTTATACTGCACAATGGAAGGCCCGAGTTCCCAAACGGATGCCACGATATTAGATTAAATCTGTTTGGGTGAGAGCAAGAAGCTCAAAAGCAGAAAATCAAATTGATATACAAAACAAGGAAGACAAAAATGTGAAATTTAAAGTAACTTATCGAATGAAAAATCATCACTTGGACAAAAAGCAAATTTGCAGCAGGAGTATCAGAGAAGCTTCTCAAATTTGGCTTGCTGACCTGCTACAGCAAAAATGTACAATTACAGCCTAAGTTTGCAATGGAGAGTGTGTTTTTGTAAATCAATATACACGGATTAATAAAAATAAATATTGAATGAAAGTATTGCAACGTGGGATAAGAAATATTGGAGAATGTTTGCATAATTGTAGAGGTTTAGAAAAAATCAGATGGAAAATGTCTCAGGTTCACTATTTATATGTGATGGAAATAGAACAAATGGTTGTGCTGCCTGTTGCTATAATTAGATTGCACAGTAAAATTAAAAGAACATTTCCGATCATAAGACTGTTACTGTAGGAAACACTTTAATGGATTAACAATATTGTTTATCTTCATAGCAATCACAAATTTAAAGCTCGGATTATTCCAAAGGACCCCATCTGGAAATTAATACCTTCTTCTGTGGCCAGCAAATAATGAAAAAGTACATGTACTGTGTACATAACATGCAAAATAGCTCCCAACAGTTCTAACCGAGTGTCAGCTATTCGCTGACTTAGTAGATCATTTTTGTGTATTCGTCAGGCTACTATGCCCTTCTATGTTTACATTCTTAAAGAGAGAATCCTCGAGGAGTACAGAGAAAAATGGCTGGCATTGTGGCAAACATTACATGCTGCTGTTGGCTTTTGTAGATGGTAGGTGGTATCTGCCTGCAGATATGGATGGAATCAGTAAACCCATTAGTGTTGTTCACCCAAAATGTTTACCCATGCTGCAAAATGCAGGGAGCATGCAATTCCCAGAAAAAAAGAACCTGACATTTCTTTAGAATTAACACAAAACTCCTTCACCCTGAGTTAGTTGTGCTTTGCCTAGACATTTGAGTAAAACATTCAACAACAAAACAGACTTAACATTATGGTTTCCAACTGAAATTATGGTGGAATTTTCCAAGCCCACTGGCGGTGGATGTGATAGGTCGCGTGTGGGGAAAATGTTGCGTGCCCTGCCTCACGACAGCGTGAAGGCAGCTCGCGATCATCCGCTCAGCCCGCCAACGGCGGGCCACGTTTCCCGCCATTGGTCAGCGGGGAGCTAATTGTAACACATTAGCAAATAATTAAAAGGCCATCCCACCTGGGTCTTGGAACCCCGCTGTATCATCCATCCATGTTGGCAGGAAGCACGTTGATGTGTTTCACAACAGCACGCAAGCAACGTGCACTTGGCGGCCTTCACTTTGGGGGACTGAGGTGAGTGAGCAGCAGTGTTGACCACAGCTCACCTGTTGTTTACAGGCCTCAGAGACTCTGGCGGGGGGGGGGTGCAACTGATGCCTGGCACCGGAGGCAATTGCTGAGGTGGGGGGTGGATGGTGTCTGGACAAGTGCTGGCCAGCCTCGGAGGTGACTGCTGAGAGGGGAAGGTATCCAGGGGCAAGTGTCGGCCAGCCTCGGAGGCAAATGCTGAGGTGGGGGGGGTCAAGTGCTGCCCTGGTGCTGAATCCCGTACACAGGCAATTGAGGTGGGGATCAGGGTAAGTGAGGGAAGTGGCCATGCATTAGGAGCGCCTGTATAAACTGACCATGCTTTTGCAACTAAGACAGATCAGGTGCAGCCACAGTGATATGATTGGGGTCAGGCTCCTAGCCTGCCCGCCCATGCCAGCAATGCGAAGGCACCAAAGGACCACCAAGTGCTTCATACCTTACCCCCCCACCTCACTCCCCCTGCTCAGACTTTGAGTCCGCCACCACTTTATTGGATTGCGGAGCAGTTGAACTGTATACATTGTACAATCTCCTCGCCAACACTGGCCATGTAGCAGTCACTGCTGGAGATGCTCACAGCCCCTTGCAATCTCAGCATCCTGGTTTGGACCAGTGTCCCCCATGTCGCAGACTGACAGGGCAGCCATGCAGCGCACTCATCTCTGGCCATCCGAGGGGTGACCAGCACTCTCCGGGAAGCATTAAGGGGCGGTCACACAGGGCCAGGAAAGGTGCTTAGTACAACCATGATAACCACATCTCTCTCTCTCTCTTTCATACTGCAGGAGGACCACATCAGGATCATGGATCCTGGTGACCTGGCTGTATGCCTGATGCCCTACAGAGACCATAGAAGACGTAGGAGAGAGTGACTGAGGCACCTGGCCGCGAAAAGGCAGGAGCAGCGATCTCAGGAAAAAGGGGCTGCTGGGGCTCGCGCACACGCTGCCGAAGAGCAACAGTGAGCCGTGGCTGGTCGGCACCTAGCGACAACCAGGGTCTATAAATACCGCCTGCCATTCTTGCAGATGACTGAGAACCAGTGTCGCCAATGACTGCGCATGTCTAGGGGCCTGGTTGCTCACACCTGCCACTTACTGCAGGACTTGGCACCAAGGGAACATGGAGGGCATCCAATGCCAGTGGCTGTGAAAGTGACCTCGGCGCTCAATTTCTATGCCAGTGGCTTCTTTCAGGGCTCCACAGGTGACCTCTGTGGGAATTCACAATCTGCCACCCACAAATGCATCCATGAGGTCACAGATGCCATCTTCTCCATGACACACAACTTTGTGCATTTCGCCCGGGTCCAGGACAGCCAGGATGCAAGGGCCATTGGATTCGCCCTGATCTCGGGATTCCCACAGGTGCAGGGTACAACTAGCTGCACTCATATGGCACTCAAGTCTCCGTCACTATACTTGGTGGACTACATCAACCACAAGGGCTTCCACTCACTGAACCTGCAGCTGGTGGGCAACCACCAGAAATGCATCATGCGGGTGTGCGTGCGGCTTCCAGGGAATGTGTACGGCTGCACGGCACCTACACCCTGAGTCACTCGCAGCTCCCTGCAGTCTTCCAGGGGTCACAGAGGCTGCAGGGTTGGCTCCTCGGGGACAAGAGGTCATGGCTGATGACACACGTGTGGCGGCCTCAGACTGCAGTAAATCGACGCTATAATGAGGCTCATGCAGCAGCTCGCAACTTGGCGGAGCAGACCATCAGGAAGATGCGGTTCCAGTGCCTGGACCGGTCAGGTGGAGCGCTGCAACACAGCCCGCAGAGGGTGTCGCACATCATCGTCGTCTGCTGCGCCCTTTAAAACCTGGCGCTGCAACAGGGAGTCGAGCTGGCTGCGGATGCCATTGGGGATGAGGGTGAGGGGTCCTCAATAGTGACGGTGACGGGGAAGAGGCTCTGGTACTGGCTAGACGAGGCAGACACACTTGGAGGTCCTCATAGCTGCCATATTTGTGGAGGATGATGACAACATGCAGTGAGGAGACTCCATGGATCTTCACATAGCCTCTGAGAATGTCTGACTCCTGTCTGGCCAAGGGCAGTTCGCTTGCTCTCCATGATCAGTGCCATCTCAGGTACGCTGCCATGAAACTTTAGATGCATCTGATGCTGTGTCCGCCTTCAGCACCTCAGCCCTTCAGGAGCTGGTGCACAGCATCACTGTTCTCAAATGCTGGTGTGATGGGGGCCAGCCCCACCTTAAAGGTGCTGAGAGCACACAGAGAGTATGAGAGAACTGTGTGACGCCTGCCCACTACATTCTGGCAGCAATGACCAGCACCACCGAGGTGCAGGCATCAGTAATGTGTCCACGGAGTGTGAGGCTGGACCATCACTGTGGTCAGAAGGCTGCACAGAGCACAGGGAAGAGGCCCTGGACTGATGCACCTGCCTTTTATCTTGTGCAGAAAGGTTTCACATCTGAGTGACAAGAACACTGCTCATCAGGACAAGGAGCCACAGGCAGGGTGACATTCTCAGGAGTTTATTCACAATAGTGAACAGTATGTACAAGTGATCAACGCCCGCAGCCAGGCTGTGCAACTACTTTTACCTAATTTTCCTAACCCTGCCATTATGTCTTGGTGCTCCCTGGAAATCCACAGCAGAGGTGGAGGCAGTCTGCTGACTGTGATGACCTGTCTGCGATGACTTTGGCGGGCGTCCTCTGGAGGGCCGAGACTTGGAGGGTTGCTTCCAGGGTTCTGCTGTGTGGCAGTGGCACCCTCCTCGGCCAGTGAAGCTGGATCTGCGGAGGTCACAGGAAGATAGGATTCAGATGGGCCAGTCACTCCCAGAGCCACTTAGTGGGTGGCCCCGGAGCGTGCACCTGCTGATCCTCCTCCCTATGGGTACCCGAGGGCTCCTGGCCAATTCCATGAGTGGAAGGGGTAGCTGGAGTGAGATTGAGCTGCCCAGCACTCCTCTCGTGACACACTGTTGGAGGCCAACTATGGCATCAGCGATGGAGTTAAGCCCGTGCAGGAGTGACGTCCTGGGCCAAGATCTCCATGGCGGCCGCCATCCTGCCAGTGTTGACCTCAGTGCATTGCAATGCCAGCGCTATCACCTCAGCCTGAAGACGGACGGACTTCTCCATCATGCCTTGCAATGTGAGGAGTGCAGCGGACATCAATTCATCTTGTTCCCTAGCTTGACTTTGCATCTTCAGCAACTGTGGCATGACCGAGTCCAGAGGCTCGTCATCTGACTCGGACTCAGCAATGTTCTAGCCTCCAGCAGTCCTCCGAGTGCCAGTGACCTGCGAAGTCCCTGCCTCTGCCTGCTGTGGATCAGAAAGTGCGATGTACTCACCAGATTGTGATCCCGAGGCTGCTCTAAAGCTAGGGCCCACCAAGGTGTATGTCTCTGCGCTGGTGGAGGGTGTGGGTGAGCATTGTGATGGCATTTCAGGGAGGGTGCCTCCAGATTCCTCTTCAGAGGTTTCTTTGGGGCTTGATTGGAGGCTCTGGGTCATGGACTCTGTCAGTTGTTTGGCAGATATGCCTGCAAAAGCAAGGGGAGATAATTAGTGCATGGCAGTGGCCTGTGAAAGAAGGCACATCACACACGGCATGTTTGTCTGATGGATGTTGCACTGCTAGATCCTCACTTGGTAGAGCAGTGTCGACCTCACTGTCAGCACAGGACTGGCCCTGGTCATCGCCGGCCAGCTGGATGGCTCTGTTTTCTAATTCTGTCAGAACTTTGATCTCCGGCATTCCTCCACCTGTCCGTGACCTTTCCCTCCTGTTGTGTGCCAGTTTGTTCTGCATGGATAGAGATGGGGAGAATGTATCAGGACACCTGCTGGACCAGATGATAAGTATGCCTGGCCTGTGTGGGTGGTGAGTGGTCCCATGGATGGGATGAGGACAATGATGGTGTGTGTGAAAGAGTGAATGGTGATGTCCCTTGCACTGGCAGTGAGTGAGGGCCCTGTGGATGTGTGATGAGTTTATGAGTGTGTGAGATGAGAGTGATGAAAAGAGTGACTTACCCTGGTGGAAAGAAGGAGATCATTCATCCTTTTGCGGCACTGGGTGACTGTCCTCCTCTGCAGGCGTTCGCGCTGACCACCGCTGCCATCGCCTCCCAAGCCGGGTTGGTGACATTGCTACCCATCCTGCGGCCAGAGCGGGGGTATAGCAAATCTCGTCGGGCCTCCATGGCATCCAGCAGTCGCTCGAGGGACCCGTCGTTGAAGCAGGGGGCTGCAGTCTTTTTACCTTTTCTGGCCATGTCTCCCAGGCAGCAGTGGTGAGCTGGTGGCGATTAGCACTTTGCTGGCAGCTGCCTTTTAAATATGGCGGCCAGCATGATGCAACAATGGGATGATGGTGAGTGGGCGAATGACAGCCCGCCCACCATGGAAAGGGCGTGTTTCCTGAGAATGCATAAATAATGAGGCGGGCTCGGGAAGATACAGCGTGAAAACCCACCATTTTCATCGGTGAGTAGGACTCCATTTTACCCGCCCACTACCGCACTTAGTGCAATTCTGGGAAAATTCCACCCTAAATTACACATTAGTTTTACAGTCCATTGATGATTGTTTTAAGGCATGATCCTCAGGCATATTAAACAAATGAAGCCTTGGGTAAAGTGAAAGGAAATGGTTTGCAATTATATGAAATTTTCAGCTTTTTTCTGATTATGAAATCTTAGAAAAATATATTTATATAGAATTTTACACCACAGAAAGAGGCCATGCAGCCCACCATGCCTATTCTGGTTTTTTTAAAGAGCTGTTCAATGTAGTTCCACATCCCAACATTCTCCTCAAACCTGCAAGTTAATCCTCTTCAAGTACGTATCCAATTACATTTTTAAATTTCCTATGGAATATACTTCCACCATTCTTTCAAGTAGTGTATTTCAGATCTTATTGACCTAATGTGCAAAAGAAATCTCATAATTTCTCCTCCAGCTCTTTGGTCAAATATTATACATCTGTAATCTCTGGTTACTTACCCACTTACCAGAGGACATGGTTCCTTCCTTTTCCCCTTGTAATGTTGAATGCCTCCATTATGTTTTCATTATGTCTCCCCTTAACCTTCTCTGGTGTAAGAAAAGCAATCCCAGTTTCTCCAATCTCTCCCCATAACTGAAATCCCTCATCCCTGGCATCAACGTGGTACATAACATAAGAAAGGAGTAGACCATTTGGCCCCTTGACTTTGCCCTACCATTCAATATTATTATCACGATTGAAGTTCTGCCTCAACTCCACTCCCCATATATTTTAATTTCCCAAGAATCTGTCTATCTGAGACAGACAGATTTCCCCAAAAATCTGTCTATCTCAGCCATAAAAATATTCAATAATGTTGCATCAACAACCTTCTGGGGTGGACAAACCCAAAGATTCGCAAACCTTTGAATTAAGAAATTTCCCCTCCTCTCACCTCTAAATGATTGACCCCTTCCTTATTCTGAGACTGTACCCCCACGTTCTAGATTCCCCAGCTGGGAGAAACATGCTGTCAGTGTCCAGCTTGTCAGGTATTTTCAAAATCTGGCATATTTTAATGAGATTACCTCTTATTCTTCAAACCTCAAAAAGCACATGCCCAATTTCCTCATCATCATAGGACAACCCTCTCATCCCAGGAATCAATTTAGTGCATTATCACTGTCCTGCCTCCAGTACAAGTATATCTTCCTTTAAGTATGGGGACTAAAACTGTGCCATCTCATCAAAGCCCAGTAAAATTGTAGCAAGACTTCCTTAGTCTTGTACTCCAATCCCCTTGCAATAAAGGCCAAAATGCCATTTGCGTTCCTAATTGCACTTGCATGGTAGCTTTCTGTGCTCCTTGTACGAATACACCCAAATCTCTCTGAATATCAACATTTAGAAGCTTCACACCTTTTAAAAAATATTCTGCTTTCCCATTCTTACAACCAAATAATGTCACATGTCCCCACATTATACTCCACCTGTCACCTTGTTACCCACTCACTCAGCCTGCTTATATCTCTTTGCAGCCTCTTTGTGTCATCCTCACAGCTTACATTCTCAACTAGCTTTGTATTGTCAGCAAACATTACTCTTGATTTCTTCATCTAAGTCATTAATATAGATTGTAATAGCTGAGACCCCAGCACTGATCCTTGCAGAAGGGCACTACTTAAAGCCTGCCAACTTGAAAATGCCCCATTTATCCCAACTCTCCATTAACCAATTTCCTATCCAAGCTAATATATTACGCCAACTCATGAGTCCTTGTGTTGCCAGGTGCCCTTATCCTGTGTATTAACCTTTTGTGTGGCACTTTATTCACCAAAGCTTATTGAATGCCTTTAGGAAATCCAAGTAGACTACATTCCTTGGTTCCCTTTTACCTACCTAAATGGATGCATCATCAAATAGCTATAATAAATTTGTCAAATTCAATTTTCCATTTATAAAACCCCCATGTTGACTTTGTCTGATCATACTATGATTTTCCTAGCGCATTGTTAAGATTTCCTTCATAATAGATTCCAGCATTTTCCTGTAGTCTGCTCTCAGGCTAACAGGCCTATAAATCCCTGGTTTCTCTTCCCCTCTTTTTTTTGCATGGTGGTAAACCTCCTCTTTCCCACTCCAGGGACTTGACACCCTTCCTAAATTGGGGTGCTCTGAACTGTACCCAATACTGCAGCTAAGGACTAACCTTGAATTGTAAAAGTTTACCATGGTTTCCTTGCTATTGTATTCAATGCCCTTATTTACAAAGCCAGTCATCCAAATGCTTCCTGTGCAACATTATGAACTTGCTGGACCATCTTCAAACAGGCTGACCTCCACAAAATAGTGTGACGCCTCTGTGATATTAGATCCCTTTTTAAAAATACAAATTTGCTTCATCCTGTAATGTCATGCAAGCAAACGAAAACGAATAACTATAAACAGCATTTTAATTTATTCTAAAGGACTTCACAAATGCGTCACACGTTTTGTTACCGACGTCAGCGTTTTATACTTGGCACAAACCATAAATTTTAATTGATCTATAAATATCTTAGGACAGTTCTACCCCTTCTGAAAATCAGCCCGGTTAGGCTACAGAAATCTATTATTGAGGATTCTGTGTAATTGTTTTACTTCATTGATTGTAGACACTGACAGAAAACTTCCTGGGCAGTTTGCTGGTGGAACTGGATTACTCTACAGTCTACACTTATGTGTTACCTCATTAAGCACTATATGCGTGGGGATATAAAGTTCTTATTTTGTTTCTTTAGATAAGCAATTACCATTACCACTTCCATGTGTTTTATTTCTCATCAAAAATGTCTTGCCGCGTTATAAATTATGTATCGTCAATGATTTCTCTCAACTGTTAACATTATATAACATCATATGAAATCCACAGCAAGGTTAATGTAAATAGTAGTAATCCAAATGTCCTATTTACCATCTGCCGCATGCAATCAACTGTGATAAATAGAATCAATCAGCTATATTCACGGAACAAAACAGTCCCAATGGTTTCAATGAAGCAGTACTGTTGATAGCGATGGACAACGGGTGCACTCAAATCTTTACATTTCCCAACTTTATTGAAGTGAAATTGAGCTGGTGGTGGCATTTTGTGAAACTGCCTTGTGTAAATCTGGACCTAATGTAAAAGCGAATTCATGCCTAAATGTGCTCTCTTTCTACCATGAGTGTGTAGAAATATGTAAAAAAAATGCGTTCCCTCTTTGTCACTCGTCAGGATTTCAATGTAACTGAGAACACGAATTGTTGGTGCCAGCCAATCTCTGCTAGAAGCTTTACTCCTCAACAGCGAGAAGCCTACTCTCAAACGAAGGTGGGAAGAAATGGTGTTGGAATTTCATCTGGTAATGTTGAGGATGTGATCTGATAAGTGCCGGGTATGTCATAAACTTCCGAAATCCTTTGGGTTGCTCCCTCCGTGTGTCCTCGGTTGCTGCGGCCTGATGCCACACACCAGCCACTTATTATTGAGCCGGCTTAAATGAGTTGAGTTTTTACATGTCCCAGTCCTTGCCAAGTGCAGAGGATATTCGATACTTAAAAAAAAACACATCTGATCCAGTGCGAAAAGATAACCCGATTGTCGAATTGTTACTTTGGCCTCCTGCGCTGAGCAAATTAATCCCATGTCACGATTTACAATCAATCACTATCAATATAATTACCTCTTGAATGATCTAACTAGATATTAAATGCCTGAATTGGGCATCAAAGGCTGTGAACAGTTAATCCGGAAAATTAAATTAAACTGCTGATAACAGAACTAGTAAAAGGCACAGTGAGGACGTTGGTTCACACGGGTGGAGCAGCACAGACCATCTCCCTGGGATGGTGTAGGAACGAATTGGATTCTGCAATGGAGGGACTTTTGCGACCAGTTTGAATGGATGAGCTAAAAGAGCCAAAGCCTTTTCTCGCCCACAATTACACTGTGATCAATTTACAGAACACAGTTTAAGCTTCAAGTTCCCATAAAAGTCTCAAAACCCCTTGACGTACAATGAATGAATTTACATTGCAGAAACTGGTGTCAAATGAGCAAAGGCTGGTATAGAGAGTGGAATGCTGACCCCGACACCAGGAGAGCTCCATGCCGTTCTTCAAATAGTGTAACAAGATATTTAACAGACACAGTAAACCAAATAGGCTGCAGTTACACTGTCATCCTAATGAATCACTAACAAACGCCACCCGCATACCCGCGCCCAATTAAACCCCTGAAACAGTCTAAGACGATTAAACCCTGAACGGCCACAGAAAATGTTACAAATTAAATCACGCTGACGGCAATATTCGGATTCACGTTAATATATATTTCCATCAAGATGATTAATCTATGTTTTCAAGTTATTTACGAGGGTATTATCTCAGGAAAACGCCAGTCTTGCTGCTGTCAATGGGTGAATATGCCTTCAAATATATTACCGGAATAAATATTCTGTTAAAACGTCAGACTTAGAGAAAAGCTTAGGTTTAGCGAGACAGTTTTCACTGATTTCCTTTGAATATACATGCGTATGATGGCTCAGCCCAGCTGGCTCCCTGCACTTTAACCTTAAAATGATTGTCTCTTTGTAAATCAAAACGAGTTGGGTAATTGAGTAATCCAGCGTTTGTTTAAACAGGTCCACAACATAAAACAGCTCGATCAGTTTCTAGAAAATTCTCTTATGTCGCACAACAACAGTCTGCAGTTATTTGGCGCCTTTAACACAGTGAAACGTCCCAGGGCGCTCATCAGAAGGAGCAGAAAAGTTGCGCAGACATGAACATATCTGAAAGAACAATAGAAAATGCTGGAAAAACTCAGCAGGTCTGGCAGCATCTGTGGAGATAGAAACAGTCTGTATGACTTCTTCAGAGCTGCTCTAAGAACTTGTTAAAAGCAAAAAAACTGCGGATGCTGGAAATCCAAAACAAAAACAAAAATACTTGGAAAAACTCAGCAAGTCTGGCAGCATCTGCGGAGAGGAACACAGTTAACGTTTCGAGTCCGAATGACCCTTCAACAGAACTAAGTAGAAATAGAACTTCTAAGAACTTGTTCCCTAATCTGAAAGCTTCCTTAAGAACTTGTACTTTCCCTGTGGGAGGCGACCATTGGGCCACTGTACAGAAATAAATGCGTGAGTTTTATTTTTTTTCCCACTGCATTTATGGTAACAAATTGGAAATACTTTGGCGACTCGAATAAACCCTGGTGTAAGTCACTGACCAGAATGCAGCGCCGTTGTGGGCTTCTGTGGTGTTCAAGTCCTTCTGTGCCCGGGTTCAGCCTCTTCAACGCCCTGGTAATGAAGTGTGACCCTGCAGTAACACTGACTGTTGGCAGCAGCGTGTGGCACGCCGGAGAGTGAGGCCAGGGACTCTGTGTGCAACCTGGCTCTCTCTCCGCTGCTAATCCGTGAAAGCTCTCTAGTATTTTGGAGCGGGAACTTTGTAGTCAGAAATAAAAGCAACGCGCGATTTCAATCGATTGAAACATGAGGAGAGGATGAAACCGAAACCACCACAGAACCCCCAGCAAACTCCAAATGGTGGAATCCGTGTTGTCAGCCGGAGGAGGATTTTTCAAAACTCCTGATTTCAGTTTCTGTGTTCCCTCACTGTCACTGCATGTGATGATGGAATCTGGCAAATGCGTGCTTTTGGGAGAATAAAAGCAGAAAATGCAGGGGGTGGAACAAATGTGTTTTTGCAGCCAATTTCTAGAGAGAATTCCTCGTCTCTAAAAGATATACAAGTGCACTTTACAATAAAAGTGCGTGTTTTGTGACTGCCTTAAGTAAATAAACCTGAGTTCCGATAAATTGCGAAAATGTGTGCAGCGCTGTGACCTCACCGAGCACTGAATGTGGACGTGGTATCTGGATAACTCCAGTGACAGAACTGGCGGGTATAACCTGCCAATTTCTAACGCTTGTAGGTAAATAATGTCATGGTAGAGAATATCTGTGCAGACTTTGGTGTTTGAAGCTACAGGTACACAGCGATTGGCTGTAAAACAACATGACGTTATTCGTGTGGCTATAAGTAGGGAAAGGAAGAGCTTTCAAACAGCATTAGTAACCACAGCTTCAGCTATGAGCAGGAGAGAAAGAGGGGGCCAAGTGGCCGGCTGGGGGGGCAAAAACCTGACTGACGTTTGACCGGAGACCGAGCAGCTTCTGCCAGTTTTTGCAGGGCTTTGCCCGCCGCTAAGATGGGATCAGAGATAACCGGTTCGGAGGAGAGCACATACTACCCCCTGCCCCCTGAATTACTCAATGCTAGCTCTGCTCCGGCCGCCGACAGTGCAACTGCCAGGAAGGAACTGAGTCCTGGCTGGAAGATTATCGTGAGTATCGTTATGTCAGTGATCGTGCTGGTGATAGTCTTTGGAAATGTGTTAGTGATAACGGCCATTGCCAGGTTCCAGCGGCTGCAGACGGTCACTAATTATTTTATCACGTCGCTGGCTTGTGCAGACCTGGTGATGGGACTGATCGTCGTACCTTTCGGGGGGGTGCGCAGCATTACAGGCGTGTGGTACTTTGAAAACTTCTGGTGTGACTTCTGGACCTCTCTGGACGTGCTGTGCGTAACGGCGAGCATCGGCACCCTGTGTGTGATCGCCCTGGATCGCTACCTGGCCATCACCTCGCCTTTCCGCTACCAGACTCTGCTGACCAAGTGCAAGGCGCGGCTCGTGGTGCTGGTGGTGTGGGTTGTAGCGGCGCTCACCTCCTTCTTGCCCATCTACATGGGCTGGTGGAGACTGGACGACGGGGAGTCGATGAAGTGTTACGCCGACCCCAAGTGCTGCGAGTTTCTCACCAACAAAGAATTCGCCATCTCCTCTTCCATCGTCTCCTTTTACTTTCCCCTGCTCGTCATGATCTTTCTTTACACCAGGGTCTTTCAGGAAGCGAGGCAGCAGCTGAAGAAGATCAACAAGTGCCAGGGCCGCTTTCACAATCACAATAACAACCTGAACCATGCCCCAGCCGTGAACGGGAAACCCGCCAAACAGGGTCACAAAAGGACGTCCAGGTTCCTAAACCTGAAAGAGCACAAAGCTCTTAAAACGCTGGGGATTATAATGGGCGTTTTCACACTCTGTTGGCTGCCCTTCTTCGTGGTAAATATCGTCAATGTCATTTTTAAAGACAGCATTTCCAACACCGTATTTACTTTCCTGAACTGGGTGGGCTATTCCAACTCTGCCTTCAACCCCCTGATTTACTGCAGGAGCTCGGACTTCAGGCACGCATTCAAAACGGTGCTGTGGGGCTGCCGGGGCTCGCCGCCCTCCGCCCACCACAGCAGTTACCCCAACGAGAACCCCGTGCCAAGCGAGGAGCGCCTGGAGAACGGCTGCATCTTGCACTGTGGCTTCGAAGGCGCTGCGTCCGTGGCGGGCACCCCGCCGAGCTGCAGCCCCGACACCAGTGGCAATGAGCACAGGCTGCTAGATTCGGGCATTTAGAACAATCCAGTGTAAGGACACGAAATGAGGCATCTGACAAGTCAGGGGGGGACTCAGCAACCTTCCAAAGGGGCATGTGGGATTTCTCATGCATTCACCTACCTCATAATCCTGTAAACGCAATGCAGTACCTTGTGGTGAAAGTATGTGATACCTGTAGGAGATGTAGCCAGTTCATTTAAAGCAGGAGGACAGGAATTGAATGTTGCTACACGAGCATTAATAGTGAATGTCTAAATGTTTACAACTCGCATGATGCCTATTTCTAAAGGCCATGTCGACTTGACTGAAAGCATTTTGCGCCCTCCCTTCCCTTTGAATGCTAATTGTTTATACTCGGCTGTGAGCAATATAGCAAGACTTTTGGAGGTTGGAGAAGAAATGACCCCAAACAAGTGTAATACATTGTCGAGCGCGAATTGAATGAGTTCCCGGACATATTGGAGTAAAATAGTCCAGTCACTACAGTAGCAGTTAGTAAGTTAAAGAGCAATACTGCGTGTACAAGCGCTCAGAGTTTGCCGACCAAGAGAGTACCTCACAGCACAAGGGGAATCTACAATGCAATCGCGTGTTAGGATGTTTGTGTATTAGGAGGAGGGGCTGTTGTCAGCTGATTTATTTAGGTTAGATGTACAGAAGGTTTACAGACCTCGTGCGCGCAGTTAGAGCTAGAAGTTAGGTAGCCCCATTATTTTTCCACGAATTTTCACAAAATGGAAAATAAACGTGTGTGTTCATGTGCCGGCGTGTTCACATGCTTGTGTCTGTATTTGTATGTGTGTGTGTTCGTCGTGACGTTTAAGTGCAGAACTGTATTTTGCAACATTGCACTTTCGAATCAGCACTCAATCTCTCTGGACGTTTCGCGTTAAAATGAAGGTGAGGTCTAATTTGCAGCTTTTTCTTTCCCGAATAGTTCCCGTACGTTAAGAGACTGCGTGGTTTCACGTGATTCAGCATCGACCGCATACTGTCAACAACATAAATAAGCTGACCTGAAAGGTCTGAGACTTCTATGGTAAATGATTAACTTGTACCGTTGTCAGTCAAAAGCTATCCTACTGAAACGTTAAATCTTAGTTTTCTGTGGCATTGTTTAATTTCTGTGGCCGGGTATTGGAATTCTCTTGTATGCCAACGCTTGAAGCGGATATTTGTGGGTTTATGTGCAATAATGCTCGTTATTTCGGCGCTGAACAGGCATGGGGCAGGTCAATGTTTACTTGATGTCCTGGTCGATATATTTTCGCACAACCGTGAAAACAAGGCATAAAGCTATTTTGGTCTTTCATATGAATTCAAGTAATTGAGAAATGAGACATTTTTGGATATTTATTATTTCGAATCAATGTTGGCTGTTACTCGTGTACAAATAAAACTTTATATATTCAAATCATTTCAATTGTGTGATTTTGGATTAACCGTGAATGTTTTGCTTCAAATTGAACGCACCCTCACCATGTTGTGTATTCACTTTGCTAATTAAAAGCCAGCCACTTAAAGTAGCTCGGATTTAAATGTTGTGACCGTCTTTTGGACTGAAATGTGGAGAAATTGCACAGTATCTGTCAGTTACAGTAGTTGAATAGTCAGGAAGAATTCCCCTTTCGTTAGCACACAGACTCATGTCTATCCAGTCTCAACGCCAACTCTGTAATCACTCTATGACTTTTTATAACGAAGTGCCTTATGATTATGTTGCATGCCAGAATTGCCAAGTCTTTGTGAATGCGAGAGGTTCCTATGCAAGTGGGCTCACTGTTTCTACAAGACATTAACACGGAGTTAAAACCAAACAGTAAAGGGTAACAAAATATTGACCCTGTCATATTAAATCACGAACTACCCATGACCTTTTACAACAAAGTACAAAGGCGATTGGCTGGGAGGAAGATCCCGAACAGCATCCAAATTTGCAGTACCTGAATCGAAATATTAACATTTTTTCCAATAGAACCACTTGGGAATAAAAGCCGTCGGGGGTATTATGAGTTAGAAGGTGTAATACATATATGTGCACATCTGCTTTTAAATCAGCTGTTAGTAGTGCCCAATAATTTCTAGATATCAGTGATCTCATCATTTGAAATAGGAC
The DNA here is from genome assembly GCF_964194155.1 of Cetorhinus maximus. NCBI lineage: Eukaryota > Metazoa > Chordata > Chondrichthyes > Lamniformes > Cetorhinidae > Cetorhinus > Cetorhinus maximus. Next base: position 81,207,836 of record NC_135888.1, on the reverse strand, counting down.
CTTCGTAGGTTGCACCAGATGACGGGTTTTTACCGGTTTCCTTCAGCAATCTAATCGATGCAGACAGTTTGGCAGCATTTTAACAGGGGACCGCGTTTCAATGCTTAACGCAGATGCTGGACATATCTCCCATTTTATGATGTGCAGATTCTAGAATTTCTCTGTGGTATACACCAGGCGCTTGAAAACTCCTGATTCCCAAAGTAGTTCACTGGTGAATATATAATCATAGTTACAAATACATGTTTCGTTTTAAAGTTTGTTTAAATATTTAACAAGAAAATAATTGTTAAGTAGCTTTTTGGAGCACTTCTGAAATAGGAAATTGCTCAACCTTGGGGAAAAAATCAGGAAACTTCGAACTAAAAATGTTTCGTGTAGGGTGTTTTTCAATTCCCCAACTAGCTTGCAAATCTTTAGCCATTAGCAGGAACTTTATATTCTGCCGGTGTTAGCACTGTCCCACCACATCTTTTGACCTTTCCTGCTATTTATATCGCCTTACAGCTCGTAATAGAGGAAGTTATTATACCCAGTTTTCATTTCTAATTGTTATAATTCTCGGTAAGTAACTGGATTATACCAAATTGTATGCATTTATTCTTGAATACTGTAAATCCAATCATGAAATGAAATCTGCAACCAGGGATTCACTGGCTCGCAAGTGACACCTATAGGAAAGAGGATGTCAATGACTGGACCCAGTGCAAAAACAAACCGTTCCGACATTAAACACTTCATAAGCTGCAAAGCATGATTTCGGTGCCCGTAAAAATGCTAGAAATAGACGAAAATTCCCCTAACTACAAACAATTTGGGTCTGCTTCTCATTCAACCGCATCCAATCCACATTGTCTAACCGAGGAAACTGCACTGATACACGCAAGTGAATGTACAGGGGTGGACTTTCTAGGGGTAACAGTCATTCATACCTCTAACAAAAACAGAATTACCTGGAAAAACTCAGCAGGCCTGGCAGCATCGGTGGAGAAGAAAAGAGTCGACGTTTCGAGTCCACATGACCCTTCAACAGAACTGAATATAGTTAGGAGAGGGGTGAAATATAAGCTGCTTTAAGGTGGGGGGCGGGGGGAGAGAAGTTGAGGGTGGGGTGGTTGTAGGGACAAGCAAGCAGTGATAGGAGCAGATAATCAAAAGATGCCAAGGAATTCTGTTTTTGTTTTGGATTTCCAGCATCCGCAGTAGTTTGTTTTTATTCATACCTCTAGCCCAGGTACCCCGCCGCTCATATCAAACTATTAACCATCACAGATAATGCATGGTGCTGAACAAGCATATATATATATATATATATAAAAGCCAGAGGCAACTTGGACGACGGATGCATTTACGCTATAACCATAACACCTGTTGCATTGCACATCAAAACGACACTTGACAATGTAAATACAGCCTGAATCCCCAGTCTGGCATTAATGTGAAACAGAGTGGGACTCCCTGGAGAACGATGTTTCACTTCTAGTCAGTTTTTAATGCACAAGTTTAGTGTTGATGAGAAGCTTTATGCCAATGCTTAACTTGTAGTGTTAAGTGGACGAATGGGATAGAGTCTTTGGGTACGTGGAGATGTCTGAGATTTATGTTGCGCTTATACAGTGGAGTGCGATGTAAAGCTGACAGACTGTAAATAGAATTGTTCTGGGTCACACTGAGATCAGCGCTGGCCTCGGGCACATGGGCAGAGCTCCCACCCCCTAGGCATCTGCACATTCCAAGACACTTGAGAGGTCTGTTCATGTCATATCCAAATTCAGTCAGCAATCCTGAATTTGCGTCTCAGCTGGTTTTACAGCATGCCGCCAGGAAAATTCACTCGGCTGATAAGGCCCTTTGCAGACTGGAAAATACTCCAACAGTGTACGAAGGAATTTCTATTTCAAGCAACCGGATCAATGATGATAGCGCATGTCACATTGGTCCAGTTGGTAGCACTGTAGTGAAAGGCTTTTGTTTGAGTTCCATTCCACACATATTCGGCCAACACTCCACTGCAGTTCTGAAGAAGTGCTGCAGTGTCAGAGGTACCATACCTCACATGAGCTTCTAAACAAAACCAAGATCATTCAGTTCTAGTGAATGTTAACATTCCATGGCATGAGGGAGTTATTTCGACGTTTAGGTTTACATTCTTTCCTGAACCAACATCATACACAAAAAATGATACCTTGCCATTTCATTGATGACTGTGGATGCTGTCAATGTTTTCTTACATAACAACACTGCAATTAAAAAATAATTCATTATGGTAAATATAACTAGAAAGAAATATTATGCTAGTAAGGTACTAAAATGTAATTATAATCTTTCTTATTCTCCAATTACAGTTTAGCTTAAAAAGTGTGCATAATATTAGTATTATTTTCAGGGTATTATTTTTGCAGAAGGCTGCTACATGCTTCATTTGCCCTCATATATCTAATCATACAAATATGTAGAACTGTGAATTCCCATGTGATATCTGAAGGCTACAATTTATTCAAGTGATGAGGCTCGGAAAAGAGCATTTGAAATGAGAGGACTCAAAGGGATATGTGTCATGGGCAGCCAAGTGGACAAACAAGTAAGAGCTTGAGAAAGCTGGTGTTAAGAGGAATTTGTTTGAGGCAGTGGTGTCAAGGAAGCTCACATATTTTGTTCACATGATGTGAACAGGGTGGGAGTGTTTGGGAGAATAGGTGATGCATGGCAAAACACCAGGAAAAATGCACAAGGAAGACCCAAGCTAGCAAGAATGGATAATATCAGAATGTGGACTGGCCTCTGCATGGGACAGGCAGTGAGGGTAGTGGAGAATAAAAATCAATGAAGAAAGATTGTTCAGTGCAGCCAACCCTTGGAACAAGGACAGATGAAAGACAAGAGACAATTTAAAAGCGGGCTGGCTGGCCTGCCAATCAATATTATAGAAACTAGAGCAGAAAATTCTGAAATCATCTGTTCCAGTTGTACCTTATTAAAAATATTAAAAAGAACAATCTTAACTTGAAAATGTCAATAATCTAGCTAAATTGCTATAAGCTTTGCAGTACAATTTGGGTTTAAATTACTCCAAACAGGAACTGGTCTGGAACAGGTACCCATAGCACAACAATGTCCTTAAGCCGTTAATTAGGTGATGTGTGTGAGTGAGGATCATAAGATAATTATGAACGAGAAAAGTTATTCAGTTCATTTGAGTTCATTCAATCAGAATGACTCAAAAGTGCCTCCCATTGAAGCATTCGGATATTACACTCCCAACCACCACCCTCATGGAGTATTCAGGCAGCATAGGTCAATGGGAGCCTCAATGAGGAAATGTGAATAAGAACAGTGCACATCACCAGAGGCAATAGGACTGTTTGTCTCTTCTGCATGCAGGCCTGCAGCCATGCTCATCCATCTACAGTGGCTCTGTGGCTATGAAGGTGACCATTGGACCCAACTTTTATGGCACAGGCTCAAATCAGGCTGTCATGGGTGATCTCTGAAGTTATTAGCCAATCTGTAATACGAGCATGTATTCATCAGGTGCCTGGCACACTTTGTAAGAAAGTGGGAAAATTTGTCATCTTTGGGATGGGGTCACTGTAAAGTATCAAAGGGCAGGGTGCTATCAAGATGCAATCAGTGGTACCCACATTGATTTGCAAGCATTCAGCAGGAAGGGCTTCTACAGATTCTTTTTCTCAAACAATATACTTTATTCATAAAATTCTGCAAAAGTATATTACATGTATTAACATTTCAAATTTGACACCACATAAAGTGCAATGCAGTTCAATGTCTTTATGTACTGTACAAGGCACCCTGAGATGCGTCACTACACATGCAATTGCAGGTTGTTTCTCATATACAATTAATGTCAAGCATTCTCTGGCGTATACAGCCCAAACAGTTTTCCATGGTTTCCAGTCCCTTGGTGTACAATGGTGGGAAGGCCAGTGACTTCAAAAGCACTTCATTGGCTGAAAAGTGTTTTGGGATGCCTGGTGGTTGCGAAAGCTAGCTCCAATGTAAATACAAGTGTTTTTAAAAATTATATTTGCCACTAAATGACTGGAGCGGATGTGCTGGATATGCCAGATACATACCCTTACTGATGTTGGTTGATTCTGCTGTGGGTGGTTTTTCTTTTGATCCTTAATTGTTGAGGTAGATTTTTGTCTTTGCGACCTGGTTGATAAGCATCACATTGGCAGAATGCAGAAAAGAAAATCTGGCCAAGTTTTTACAACCCATACAAAACCATCTTAAATTTCCTTCCATTAATTTAAAAGGGAGGAAAATCAAACCGGCCCTGTTACTGGCATACAATCTTCCACATCAAATCTTCCTTTCTGTGGTCTGCCCAGGTGATACTTAATGCTAATCATTAAAGCTGAAAGTCTACCCCATTATATGAATTGGCTTAAGTTGCTGTCATTCAATTTATGAATTAAATGTTACTTTTTAACTAGTTTTTATTATGTGCTATCTATGAGCTTTTGGCAAAGCAACATTGTGTTTGAAATGTTTATTTGAATAGACTGAGATTCATACTGAACTTTAGGTACTTTTTAAGTTGGTATCTTTCCAAGGTGAGTTAGCCCTGTGCTCTAATTCGCCCACCCCACTGCTTCTGTCAAGCAGGCGGATGACCAAAACCCAGATCAGCACCAACTACTCATTAGTTAGCCACTTCGAGGCAAAAGCTGCTGCCTAGGCTAACCTATCTTACCCAATTTCTCCGTAGCTACCAGGAGGTGCTATTCTAATCATTCAGCATTGCTCTATTAGATGCTGCTCAGGCCAGCAACTCACTGGAATGGGTGGATCAAGACTTGCACTCTTATATATCATGTCACCCAGCATTTATGTTTCAAAGGTCAGTGCTACTTCCTGGATTTTTTTCTAATATTGTGAGAAAGAATGGTGATTCTGAAGTAAACATTGTGGTTGGTGATTGTGTTTGACAGAGATCATGGAGTCTTAGGTCTGATGTTTAATATGATGTGCCTTTTGGTTCTATACATCAAAGTGCCCATATATTCTATTCTGTTCTTATTTTGGTTACTGTTCAGAAGTTCTAAACATTGCTTTTCCTTACTTGGTCTGTATTTAATTAAATTGATCCTCCATTACATCTAAATTCCTGCCACATAGTTCAAAATATAACATAATAATGTGTTGCACACCGGAGGGTGGGGCACATTAATTTAAACAGCCCTGATTTCTCCATTCACGACTCATTCATAAACAGAAAGGTGTTTTTGATTTCCCCCTTTATTAGTGGTGGTGTATTTTCCCCAACCCTTCAGTTTCGAGCGATCTAATTCTCTATTACTAACCCCACAGCAAACTCGAGATAAGTTAAAATAAGAGGGTTGGTTTATTTTACACACGCACAAAGGCGTTTCGCAACATCCGTACGTTTTGCAGTCATACAATAAAAGAGGGATAAGGGAAAGAAAGCGGTACAGGCAAGACCACAATAAAAAGGAGAGCTATGGTTGACGTGAGTCCAGAATCAAAAGTGCAGTGGCGCATTCCTTCAAAGGCTAGCAGGTTGAAGTGTTGCAGGGTGATCCAACATTCCAGAACCGAGGTCTTCCACGATGGGAGAAGGCATATAGAGATGAATTAGCCTTGAAGGTGCAGATACAGAAGTTCCAATGTACACAGTATAGATGAGGGCCAGGCACTTCACCTGGACAGAGCTCTTTCTGCTGCTACCTGTTGGATGAGAAAATGGTAGACAGATGCAGGCTGCTTGCCTGGAGTCCTGCTTCTCCTCTGAGGTCAAACAGAGACTGAAGACTCAATTCAAGAGCAATTAAAGGAATTCAAACAGCTCAAGTCTCAGACATGTGACAGGGTGGTTTTGGGTCAAGTTATTCTGCTAATAAGGTGCCTAGTTGAAACCCATTTTGTTTTGGAGCAGGTAATGGTGGGGCCATTAGCACAACATTGGAGATTAGGAGTCACAAATAGTTCTACCTCTGGCTAGAGCTGGCTGGTGCACACTTATCATCTATGAATCCTTTGTGTTGGCTTTGCTGGAATGTTTATTCAATATAAATCACATTCCAGGATGATAAGGAACAGCTTAGATTCTTCCAGAAAGCAGCATGTGATCAGCTGCAGCCATTTTTATCAGCCCATTTTGAAAAACAGAATAAGTAATTTTATAAAGTAGCCAGGCTCACCTAGATATATATATAGATATTTTCCTTCCTGTCTCCTGGCTGGGACAATAAGACATAATATACTTTAAAATGCTTATGCCCCTGAATAATTTTCTGGATTTAATTCAATAATTTATCTGTTACACATAGTATAGTTTTTTTTCTAGAAAGGCCCTGTACAGTTTTGAAAAGTTGACTTATCTTGATGTTACATGCATGTAATTAGCATCTTTATTATTCCTTTTTCTCTTTTTTGCCATTCACTCTCTCCCTACTAGCTGAAAGGGTTAATTTCCCAGTGGACTAATGTTCCATAAGGTCTGTTCCACAGACTATTTCACCTAACTGAGCCTGAAGAATGAATGTTGGCAAACTATTTAACTGCAGGGACTGGGTGGGGCGGGTGGGGAAAGAGATGTCCTTGTCTGATCTCTATACATGCTCAGTTGCAACAGAATCAGCAAATAAGAGCAATGACACTGCCTGAACTTTCCCTTCCTTAATCTATGAATGTTGGTGCCAATGGAATGTTCCTCTGCTGTTGCTGTTCCGCCTGGGACTAACTAACTCAACACTAACTGGAGATTTAATTATAGATTCCTTTTTAAAGTTTGTTTTCATGACTTGTTGGTAATACTAGCATTTATTGTTATTTGTTTGGTGGCCTGAGGTGGTGATGGTGGTTGTTTTCCTCCTTGCGCTGCAATCCTTGTTCTGACACTGCTTCCACTATAGAATTCCAGGATTTTAATCCTGTTGATGAAGAAATAATGATATGCGCCTAAGTCAGGATGGTATATACCTTAGATGTGATGGCTTTCTTATTTAATTACTCCTCTTATTCCTCTCAGTGATGGACCTCATGGGGCTGGAAGGAGCTGCTGACATAAGCTTGGTTGTCGAAGTTCAACCATTTGCTGAACTATCAGTATTTTAATTTGTTTTAGCCACTGAAGATGATTCAAGATTAGTGAGGTCTTGTTATCCATTCAAAAGTGAGAACTGCAAACAGCACAGCCCACTCCCATTATTCCTGATTACAGTGACATTTGAAATGATCCTTCCATGTGTCAATTATAAACAATGGTCTTTCAAACTGCTTGGCACGTAGTAACATTCAATTGAAAGAGTTTAATATTGCGCCTTATATAAACACGCCTCTGCACAAGGTGTGAACTATTAGAGTACAATGAGCGGAATTATCCGTGCCCACTTGTGTCAGGCGTGTTTGGTGGCGTGAGCAGACAATATGGTGAGAAGGCCAAAAATCTGTTTCATGACGTTGTGAAACCAGTTTGCAATCATCCGCTCAGCCCGTCGATGGCGGGCCGTGTACCCCCCCATTGGACATCAGGAATTGTAATGCATCAGCATATCATTACAAGGCCAGCCCGTCAGACTCATTCCACCCCCGCTGGATCGTCCGCCCACGTCGGCGGCAAAACACGTCAGTGCAGAACACAACTTGTCTTGGAAAAAGTCAGGTCTTACTGCCAGGGCCTTGTACATATCACGGCCATCCGAGAAACAGAAGATGATGAAGGCCGACAGCAACAGGATCCTGGAGGAACACCCATGGCATGCTGGGTGGATTCTCATGGACATGGCTCTGCTGCGAAGTAGCTCACGGAAGTTGGGAAGTCACTGTTGATGCTCACAATGGATGATGGTCGAGGGGGTGGGAGAGGAAGGTCTAGGATCGACTGAGAGAGGAAGAGGTGTCGGGGGAGTGAGGTTGGGATGGTGGCAATGGAGGTGTTGGAGTGAGGATGGGAGGGGGGGAATGAAGGTGTTGAGGGGCGAGGTTGGGGGGGTAATGAAGTTGTCGGGGTGGAGGTTGGGAGGGGGGATGGAGTACGGGGGAGGAGGGGATAACAGGGAGAAGGTGGCAACTAGGGAGGTAAGAGGGGGTGGAAAGTGTAAGGGAAGAAACTTGGAGGGGGAATGGAGTGCAAAAAAGGGAGGGAGTGCAGGCAGTGGAAGGAGTGTAGAGGGGGGAGGGAGCCTGGGGGGAGGAAGGAGAGGGGAGAGAATAAGGGCAAAGGAAGAAGTGAGATTGGAGAAAGAGGTAAGGCTGGAGGAAGAAGTCAGGAGGGAGGAAGGACTAAGTGTGGTGGAAGTAAGGGTGTCTGAGGGAGTCAGAAAGGGGGAAGGACTAAGTGGGGGCAGGGAATCTGGAGGTTGGGAGGACTAAGTTGGGGGGAAGGGGCTCCAGGGGGAGAAGGGGTTGGGGGAGCCAGGGTGGGGGATGTCCAGGTGAAAGTGCAAGGGAGGGGTCTGATGGGTCCATGACTGCCTTCTGGGGAGTGAACTGAAGTTGGGCCTGGTATGAGGGAATGGTGAGAATGACCAAGGGCAGACTGAAGCGGTAGGGTGGGAGGGCGAGGGTTTGATGGTAGAAGGGTTGGTGAGGGTGGTTGGTGTGGACTCAGAGGCAGACACGGACACTGGGGGTGGGAAGGAGGAGGTCGGGGAGGTGAATGTAGATGAGAGTGGGATTGTCGGGAAGGAAAGGAATGTACACGTTCACCTGGATATCCCCAAAGGAAAAGGATTGTGGCTGGTAGGTCATGGAGGGGAGGTGGAAAGTGATGCCAGGGGGTCAACTGTGATGGGAGAATGGAAATGAGTGACTGGGGGAGGGGAAAAGACAGGGGAGCTGACAAAAAAGTGAATCAAGACCATGCTGTCTAAATTGAAAGTGAAACGGCAGTCGTGGTGGGCGGGGATAGTATAGTTAGGGGAATAGATACCATTCTCTGTAGCCAGGATCGAGAGTCCTGAAGGCTGTGTTGCCTACCTGGTGCCAGGGTTAAGGATATTTCATCTGGGCTGCAGAGGAACTTGGAGTTGGGGGGGAAAGATCCAGTTGTCGTGGTCCACGTAGGTACCAACGATATAGGTAGAAGAAGGAAAGAGATTCTGCTGAGGGAATATGAGCAGCTAAGGGCTAAATTAAAAAGCAGAACCAAAAAGGTGATAATCTCTGGATTACTACCTGAGCTACGTGCTAATTAGCACAGGGTCAATAAGATTAAAGAGGTAAATGCGTGGCTCAAAGATTGATGTGGGAGAAGTGGGTCCGAATTCATAGGACTTTGGCACCAGTACTGGGGAAAGAGGGAGCTATTCCATTCGGATGGGCTCCACTTGAATCATGCTGGGACCAGTGTCCTGGCAAATCGCATAACTAGGGTCGTAGTTAGGGCTTTAAACTAAATAGTTGCGGGGGGGGGGTGGGGTGGGTATTCAATTGCATGGAAATATAAAAAAATCAAAGTTTAAGGAGCAGGCAAGAGTGCAGGTTAATGACGAGGCTGATTGCTATCAAAAAGTGAAAGGAAGGGACAGAGTGTGTGAATGCCATCTTGCACCAAAGAATCATATAAGAGTAGGGAAAATTGACAACAGGGCAAGCTTAAAGGCTTTGTATCTGAATGCGCATAGCATTCGGAATAAAACTAACGAGTTAACAGCGCAAATAGAGATAATTAGGTATGATTTGGTGGTGATTACTGAGACGTGGTTACAGGGAGAACAGGTTTGGGAGTTGAATATCGAAGGGTACTCATTGTTTTGGAAGAATAGGCAGGAAGGAGAAGGAGGTGGTGTAGCTTTGTTAGTAAAGGAAGAGATCAGTGCTATAGTGAGGGATGATATAGGCACTGGATAGCAAGACGTAGAGTCAGTCTGGGTAGAAATAAGAAATAGCAAGGGAAAGAAGTCCCTGGTGGGAGTAATCTATAGGTCCCCAAACAGTAGTTCAGCAGTAGGGCACAGTATAAACCAGGAAATACTGGGAGCATGTAGCAAAGGCACGGGAATAATCATGGGTGATTTTAATATGCACATAGACTGGACTAATCAAATTGGCAAGGGTAGCCAATACTAGACTGTATGAGAGATTGTTTCTTGGAGCAATATGTTGTGGAACAAGCTAGGGAGCAGGCTATTCTGGATTTGGTTTTGTGCAATGAGATGGGATTAATTAATGATCTCATAATAAAGGATCCTTTGGGGAAGAGTGATCATAGCATGCAAGAATTTCAAGTTCAGTTTGAGAGCGAGAAACTTGAGTCCCTTATTAGCATTCTGGAGTTAAGCAAAGGTAACTACATAGGTATGAGGGCAGATTTGGCCCAAGTGGACTGGGCAGGAATACTACAAGGTAGGACAGTTGATGAACAGTGGCAAATATTTAAGGAGATATTCAATTCCTCCCAAGTAAAATATATCCCAATGAGGAAGAAAGATGGTAAGAGGGGGAAAAAGCATCCATGGCTAAGCAAGGAAGTTAAAGATAACTTAAAGGCAAAAACTAAGGCATACCAAATTGCAAAGGTCAGTGGCAGGCTGGAAGATTGGGAAACTTTTAAAGATCAACAAAGGGTTACTAAAAAAATAATAAAAGGAGCAAAGGTAACTTTTGAAAGAAAACTAGCGCAAAATGTAAAAACTGATAGCAAAAGCTTCTACAAGTATATAAAAGGAAAGAGAGTAGCTAAAGTGAACGTTGGTCCCTTGGAGGCCGAGACTGGGGAGCTAATAGTGGGGAACGCAGAAATGGCAGTGACGTTTAATCAATATTTTGCCTCAGTTTTCACAGTGGAGGACACTAGTACCACCCCAATAGTAACAGGTAGTGCAGAGGATATAGAGAAGGAGGAACTTAAAACAATTGCCATCACTAGAGAAAAAGTACTGAGCAAACTATTGGGATTAAAGGGTGATAAGTCCCTAGGACCTGATGGCCTACATCCCAGGGTCTTAAAGGAAGTGGCAGTGGAGTGGATGCATTGGCTATAATATTCCAAAATTCCCTGGATTCTGGAAAGGTTCCAGTGGATTGGAAAAATGCTAATATAATGCCCTTATTCAAAAAGTGGGGGAGGCAGAAAGTAGGAAACTATAGATCAGTTAGTTTAATGTCTGTCATTGGGAAATTGTTAGGATCTATTATTAAGGAAGTAGTAATGGGGAATTTGGAAAGTCAAAATGCAATCCATCGGAGTCAGCATGGTTTTATGAAGAGTAAATTGTGTTTGACTAATTTGCTAGAGTTCTTTGAAGACGTGACAAGCAAAGCGGATAATGGGGATCCTGTAGATGTAGTATATTTGGACTTCCAGAAGGTCTTTGATAAGGTGCTGATAAGATAAAGATTAATATGCAAGGTAAGATCACATGGAGTTAGAGGTAATATATTAGCTTGGATAGAGGATTGGCTAACCAACAGAAAGCAGAGAGTCGGGATAAATGGGTCTTTTTCTGGATGGCAAGCTGTAACTAGTGGGATGCCACAGGGTTCGGTCCTTGGGCCCCAACTATTTACAATCTATATTAATGACGTGGATTCAGGGATAGAAGGTACTATAGCTAAATTTGCAGATGACACCAAAATAGGTGGGAAAGAAAGTTGCAATGAAGAAATAAGAAATTTACAAATGGATATGGACAGGTTAGGTGAATGGGCCAAAATTTGGCAGATGGACTTTAACATGGATAAGTGTGAGGTTATCCATTTTGGTCGGAAGAATAAAAAGGCGACTTACTGGGCAGAATTTTCTGCCTTCCGGGCAGGCGGGCCCAACCCAATCTCCGGCGGGCGGGGAGCCGATCCCCGCCAGAGAAGCGGGCCCTGCCTCCATTTTACGTGGGCGAGCCAATTAAGGCCCGTCCAGTGTGACGTCCGCCGGGAAGCGCTATGCACAATGTGCTTCCTGTGCGGGCGGGGGGGTGATTCCCCAAAAGCGAGAGTGTGCTCTTTCGCGCATGTGCATGAAAGAGCGCACATCTCCCCGAGGCTAAGTGCTACCTCAGGGAGATCGCAGACAGTTCTAAAAACATTTAAAAAATAGAGAAAAAATATCCTTAACATGTCCCACACATGTGACAATGTCACATGAGATGGGACATATTCATAATCTACACTAAAACTTTATTAAACTTTTAAAATCCCTACATGAAATCTCATCCCGCCGGTGGATGAGGTTTCATGTTTTTTCTATTCCCCCCCCACCGGGGCTCCTGGCCTGCCCGCCAACCTTAAAGTTGGACAGGCAGGTCCTTTAATTGTTTTAATGATCCTGTCAATGGCCTCAATTGGCTATTGACAGGTCAGCAGGCCTGCAGCTGATTTTGCTGCACCCCTGCCTTCCTGAAGATTTAAATGGGGCGGGGTGATGTCGGGGGTTCCGCCCAACGTCATCCCGTGTCATTTTACGTGTTGGCGAGCGGACCCCGCCCCCTGCTTGCCGACAGCAATATTCAGCCCATTATTTAACTGGAGAGAAACTTCAGAATGCTTCAGTGCAGAGTGACCTGGGTGTCCTCGTGCATGAATCACTGAAAGCTAGTATGCAGGTACAGCAGGTATTAAGGAAGGCAAATGGAATTTTGGTATTTATTGCTAAAGGAATCATGTATAAAATAGGGAAGAGTTGTTGCAACTGTACAAGGCATTGGTGAGACTGCACCTGGAGTACTGTGCACAGTTTTGGTCCCCTTACTTGAGGAAGGATGTAGTTGCACTGGAGGCGGTTCAGAGGAGGTTCACGAGATGGTGATTCCAGAGATGTGGGGCTTGTCTTATGAGGAGAGATTGAGCAGTCTAGGCCTATACCTGCTAAAGTTCAGAAGGATTAGAGGAGATCTAATTGAGGTATATAAGATGCTAAAGGGGATAGACAAAGTAGACGTGGAGCGGATGTTTCCCCTTCTGGGGCATTCTAGAATGAGAGGCCATAGTTTTAGGCTAAGGCATGGTAGATTTAAATCAGAGATGAGGAGGAATTACTTTTCTCAAAGGGTCGTGAATCTGTGGAATTCACTACCTCAGAGTGTAGTGGATGCTGGGACACTGAATAAATTTAAGGAGGAGATAGACAGATCAGTAACGGGTTGAAAGATTATGGGGAGAGGGCGGGAAATTGGAGTTGAGGCCTAAATGAGATCAGCCATGATCGTATTGAATGGTGGGGCAGGTTCGAGGGGCTGAATTGCCTACTCCTGCTCCTAGTTCTTATGTTCTTATGAGATCAGGTGCTGCATGGGAATGCAATCATTGGGTGGGTGGAGATGCAGATCAGCTCAGATGAACAACTGAAAACGAACCCCAGCAGGCAGCATTTAAAATGCTCAGGACATTAATGTGAGTGTGATATGTGAAGGATCCGTGTACGAGGGATCCATTTACGTTGCACAAGGCTCTGAAAGGCCCTGCCACACACACAATTCTCCCTCCAGAATTACTGGTTGGCCAGCTGCTCCCTCTGTGGTGACACAGGACAAGGTTGAGAGGCTCACAGGCAAAGGGGCCTGTGAGGTTCCTGAGTAGATGACCCAGGGGTGTCCAGCTACCACTCCTCCTCCCTTCAGATGCTCTGACCTTGAGGGGAAGGTGCACCTGGAGGGAAGTTGAGGTTCACCGTTTCGCTCTCGCATTGTCACTGCAGGAACTCACCCATGGCTCCCGCCTGCACACATCTTCGCTTTCCCCTGGACCAGGGCCTCCATGGCGTCCTCCATCCTCTGCATGGAGACCTCCATATGTGCACATGTGGGCACCACTTCATCAGAGATGGACGCTCTTCTCTGACTCGTCAGCCACTCTGTTGAGGGTTTCCAATAACTCTGTGTGATGTTCCCCCGTCTTCTGATGACTCTCCACGATGAGTTGAAAGCTCAAATCTAGAGGTTCGTCATCTGACTCGGACCTCACAAATGCCTGATACCTAGCAGTCCTCTGAGTGCCTGGGACCCCGCACAAACCTGCCTCTTGCTGTGGACACGTGTCCATGCGGTTACCACCAGATTGTGAACCCAAGCCTGCTCTAGATCTAGATCCCACAGAGGAGAGTGTCTCTGCGCTGGTGCAGGGTGTGGGTAAGTGCTGTGATGGGTCTTCCAGGCTGCTTATTTCCAGCTCCTCAGTGGAGGAGGAGTTCTCTTGGCTGGAGGTGAGGATGTGGATGAAGCTGAGGGACTGGTTGGTTGAGGGTGTAAGTCGCTTGGCAGAGCTCCCTGTGAACCAACATAGAGATAATCAGCGCGTGGCAGCAAAGTCAAAAGCAGGAGAGAGAGTACTCACACTTGCACTGAGAGAGGGACAATGTGCTGCAGGATCCTTACGAGGGAGTTTGCCACCAAAGTCCATGTCTTCACCAGTGAGTGAGGGGCCTAATGTGGGTCACTCCAGCCCCGATCTGGGGGCTCTTCCTACTGAGGTGAGCAGGCTTCTCCTACACGAAAACAGATGAAGAGAGTGTGAGAAGGACACATGGCACTGTGTGGAATGTTGGTGTGGTGACCAGAGCCTTGGACAGGATGAGGACGCATTCTCGAGAGGATATGAGCCCGTTGGAGATGTAAGGGTGTGTATGAGAGTTAGTGGTGTTGTCCCTTGAGGTGTGAGATCCCTGTGGATGTGTGATGGGTTTGTGAGTGTGTGAGTTGAGAGAGAAGAGAAGAGTGAATTACCTTGGGGGAATGGATGAGCCCATTCATCCTTTTACAGCAATGGGTGGCAGTCCTCTTTTGCCGGGCGTTGGCACTGACCACCACTGCCACCGCCTCCCATGCTGGATTGGTGATGTCACTGTTCCTCCTGTGGCCAAAGCGGGGATACAGAACATCATGGCGGGCCTCCACAATGTCCAAAAGGTGCTTATGTGACGTGTCACTAAACCTGGGGGCTGGAATCTTTTTGCTTTTTGGGGCCATCCTGTCTTCCGTGCAGCAGTTGTGGGCTGGAAGCACTGAGAGGTGTGTGTTTGGCTGGACTTTAAATATGGTGCCCGACATGATGAAGCGGTGAGGTGATGGCGTGGCAGGTGAATGAGAGCCCGCCTGCCATGATTTCACAGGAATGCATAATTAATGTGGATGATACAGCATGAAAGCCACCACTGCGGCCAGTGGGTAAAACGCCATTTTACCTGCCCACAACCGCACTTAGTGCAGACCTGGGATGATACCGCCCGAGGTTTTTACTAACTGAAATTTGTTCAGTTACTGCAGAATTACCCAATCATACAACCTGTTTTTGTTCCAGTAACTGCTTTGCTTTTTATTTGGTGTTTCTAGAAAATGATTTCATGTCTCATCCTGTACACATATTTTAATCTAGATTACAGTGTGATAGTAAAGTTGGTTCAAGGATTTCTGTCTTGCATTTATCCTAACTGTAGGAACACAGGAATAGAAATAGGCTCGGCCCTTCCAGGCTGTTTTGTCTTTTTTTAGATAATGGCTCACCTGCACCTCAATTCCATTACCTGTCTTTGTTCCTCATCCCTTGATAAACATTTTTTAAGATTTGATTTGTTTTGAGTTTAATTCATTTTCCTATGAGAAGCGTTTAGACTGAATTGTCAGGCCCTGCCGAGGTCGGGAAAGGAGGCAGGCGGAGCCCAAAAATTTCAAGACTGGCTGGTGTGCCAATTTCCTGACCATGTTCCCAGTGTTGGCTATTTTTCCAAAAGGCGGGCAGATAATTAGGCTTGTTCAGAGCCTTGTTAACCATAATTTTTTTTTTTATTCATTCACAGGATGTGGGCTTCGTTGGCTGGGCCAGCATTTGTTGCCCATTCCTAGTTGCCCTTGAGAAGGTGAGCTGCCTTCTTGAACCTTTGCAGTCCATGTGGTGTAGGTACAGCCACAGTGCTGTTAGGAAGGGAGTTCAAGGATTTTGACCCAGCGACAGTGAAGGAATGGTGATATATTTCCAAATCAGGATGGTGAGTGGCTTGGAAGGGAACTTTCAGGTGGTGGTGTTCGCATCTATCTGCTTCTAGATGGTAGTGGTCGTGGGTTTGGAAGGTGCTGTCTAAGGAGCCTTAGTGAATTCCTGCCGTGCATCTTGTAGATGGTACACACTGCTGCCACTGTGCATCGGTGATGGAGAGAGTGAATGTTTGTGGATGTGGTGCCAATCAAGTGGACTGCCTTGTACTGGATGGTATCCAGCTTCTTCAGTGTTGTTAGGAGCTGCACTCATCCATGCAAGTGGGGAGTATTCCATCACACTCCTGACTTGTGCCTTGTAGATGGTGGACAGGCTTTGGGAAGTCAGAAGGTGAGTTACTCATCGCACGATTCCTAGCCTCTGATCTGCTCTTGTAGCTACAGTATTTATATGGCTAGCCCAGTTCAGTTTCTGGTCACTAGTAATACCTAGGATATTGATAGTTGGGGTTTCAGCAATGGTAATGGCATTGAACATCAAGGGGTGATGGTTGGATACTCTCTTGTTGGAGATGGTCATTGCCTGACACTTGAGTGACGCGAAAGTTACTTGCCACTTGTCATCCCAAGCTTGGATATTGTCCAGGTCTTGCTGCATTTGGACATGGACTGCTTCAATGTCTGATGAGCCACGAATGGTGCTGAACATTGTGCAATCATCAGTGAACATCCCCACTTCTGACCTTATGATGGAAGGAAGGTCATGGATGAAGCAGCTGAAGATGGTTGGGCATAGGACACCACCCTGAGGAACTCCTGTGGTGATGTCCTGGAGCTGAGGTGACTGACCTCCAACAACCACAACTATCTTCCTTTGTGCTAGGTATGACTCCAACCAGTGGAGAGTTTTCCCCCTGATTCCCATTGACTCCAGTTTTGCTAGGGCTCCTCGATGCCACACTCGGTCAAATGCTGCCTTGATGTCACGGGCAGTCAATCTCACCTCACCTCGGAAGTTCAGTTCTTTTGTCCATGTTTGAACCAAGGCTGTAATGAGTTCAGGAGCTGAGTGGCCCTGGCGGAACCCAAACTGGGCGTCAGTGAGCAGGATATTGCTAAGCAAGTACTGCTTGATAGCACTGTTGATGACCCCTTCCATTACTTTACTGATGATGGAGAGTAGACTGATGGGGCAGTAATTGGTCAGGTTGGATTTGTCCTGCTTTTTGTGCACAGGACATACCTGGGCAATTTTCCACATTGCCGGGGAGATGCCAGTGTTGTAGCTGTACTGGAACAGCTCGGCTAGGGGCATGGCAAATTCTGGAATACAAGTCTTCAGTACTATTGCCGGAATGTTGTCAGGGCCCATAGCCTTTGCAGTATCCAGTGTCTTCAGCCATTTCTTGATGTCACGAGGAGTGAATTGAGTTGGCTGAAGACTGGCATCTGTGATGCTGGGGACCTCTGGAGGAAGCTGAGATGGATCATCCACTCAGCACTTCTGGCTGAAGATTGTTGCAAATGCTCCAGCTTTTGCATTGCTGTGCTGGGCTCCTCCATCATTGAGGATGGGGATACTTGTGGAGCTACCTCCTCCAGTGAGTTGTTTAATTGTCCATCACCATTCACGACTGGATGCGGCAGGACTATAGAGCTTAGATCTGATCCTTTGGTAGTGGGATCGTTTAGCTCTGTCTATCACTTGCTGCTTCTGCTGTTTGGCCCGCAAGTAGTCCTGTTTTATAGCTTCACCAGGTTGACACCTCATTCTTAGGTATGCCTGCTGCTGCTCCTGGCATGCCCTCCTACACTCTCATTAAACCAGGGTTGATCCCCTGGCTTGATGGTAATGGTAGAATGGGGGATATGCCGGGCCATGAGGTTACAGATTGTACGGTACAATTCTGCTGCTGCTGAAGGCCTACAGCGCCACATGGATGCCCAGTCTTGAACTGCTAGATCAGTTCGAAATCTATCCCATTTAGCACAATGATAATTCCACACAACACGATGGAGGGTTTCCTCAATGTGAAGGCAGGACTTCGTCTCCACAATGACTGTGCAGTTATCACTCCTACCGATACTGTCATGGACAGATGCATCCACGGCAGGCAGGTTGGTGAGGATGAGGTCAAGTATGTTTTTCCCTTTTGTTGGTTTTCTCACCACCTGCCACAGACCCAGTGAAGCAGCTATGTCCTTTAGGACCTGGCCAGCTCGGTCAGCCGTGCTGCTACTGAGCCAGTCTTGATGTTGGACATTGAAGCCCCCCACCCAGAGTACATTCTGTGCTTCCCTCAGTGCATCCTCCAAGTGATGTTCAACATGGAGGAGCATTGATTCATCAGCTGAGAAAGGGCGGCACTGTGGTAATCAGTAGGAGGTTTCCTTGCCCATGTTTGACCTGATGCCATGAGACTTCATGGGGTCTGGAGTCGATGTTGAGGACTCCCAGAGCAACTCCCCCCTGACTGTATACCACTGTGTCACCACAGGACATACCCAGGGACGGTGATGGTGGAGTCTGGGACATTATTTGTCAGGCATGATTCTGTGAGGAGGACTATGTCAGGCTGTTGCTTGACTAGTCTGTGAGACAGCTCTCCCAATTTTGGCACTAGTCCCAAGATGTTAGTAAGGAGGACGTCGCAGGGACGACCGGGTGATCAGTCTGGTTTCATTCCTTTTTTGTGTCTTTGTAGCAGTTTGTCACAAAGGAGTCGCTTGCTAGGCTATTTCAGAGTCAACCACATTGCTGTGGCTCTGGAGTCACATGTAGGCCAGACCAGGGAAGGATGACAGATTTCCTTCCCTAAAGGGCATTAGTGAACCAGACAGGTTTTTACAACAATTGACAATGCTTTCACGGTCATCATTGGACTTTTCATTCCAGATTTTTATTGAATTTAAATTCCACCATCTGCCGTGGCAGGATTCCACTGTCCCCAGAGCATTACCCTGGGTTTCTGGGTTGCTAGTCCAGCAACAATACCACTACACCATCACTTCCCCATTAATGGAGGGTGACTGAAATTGTCCAGTTGGCCTCTAGTTTCCTCATGTAAAACTGGCTGGAGGCAAGCACCCAGTGGCAGGCCCGAGTTCCAGAGTTCCAGAGCTTTAGGCAGTGGCCTTTAGGCCTTCCCTCCTGGATGGATGAGGGTGCAGCCAAAGGCCCCCACCCACCCCCTCATCCTCCACCACCAGTGAAATTCTCTCTCAGTTGCCTATGATTGGCCCCCCACTTTCAGGAGCCCGCCTGCAATTCTTAATTGAACAGGGAGCAGTATCCATGCCCTTCAAAGAGGGCACCCCTGTCAAAATTCCAACCAGTGACTATTTCCACCAGGGGCGGGTTTGGGACCTGAAAATAGACCCGACTCCTCTTACCAACCCCATCCCCCATGCCCCCACAAAGTGAAAATCAGCCCATTGTTTTTTTTTGTAGAATTTGGGATAATTTCAATTGCTTGAGAAGTGGTTATCATAGACTTTGTTTCTTTGAACAGTATTGTTTCCAGATATCCCTCAGTTCAGCTACTGAGATCTGAAATATTCAACACCCAGACAAAATGCAAATGGTGAGACTGTCACAGACATTGCAAATCCAAAAAGAACTTGTATGAAAAACTATCAAGGAATTCATAAATTGAAACGCAAGACAGACACAAACCAGAAATCAGTATTAGGAATCACTATTCTCGATTGCTCAAACTGTTTCTGCATGAGCTTGCACTTGCTCGAATGCTCAAAGAATTTGAGTACACTTTACTACGAGAATGTTAAAGCTGGCAATGTTGCCTTTTCATTAATTTCACTGTTAAGTATTGCCCTTCAGGCATTTAATGGGAAGCAAAACATCCTCAGTCGAAGTGTATTGATGGGTTAGCATTGTTACCAGGATGCCAGCAATATTTTCAAATTGAAGCTACATAAATTGTTAGCAGAACTTCAACTGTACCATTATGTGCATGTTATTATAATGCTCAACATGTGTTGTATATATAACAGTTTAGCCCAAGCATACTCAGCAGGAAAAAAGATATTTTTCCAACTTTAGTGAAGCACATCTGAACTCAATTTGTATTCAATTCAATTGTGTAAACATATCTTAAGTAGAGGGTAACACAATGCAACAGTTTGTATTAAATAGTGTTTTAGTTTTTAAAGTTTCTTAAACATTCTTAAAGTTGAGAACTTTTAATCATAGATTTAATTCTACGTGATACCACTAGCAACCTTTACTCCAAAGTTACTGAACTCCACTGAAAACATGCAGTACATGACTATAATTTCAGGTTTCCTATTGTTTGTTGTGCTTTACATTCTACTAGTATGTTAAGATCTTCTGTAAATCCCATCATATGTTTCTCACTTCATATGTATGTACTTCAGGCATCTTTTTTTCACACATACCAAATCAGACTGAAACGATATAACTTAAATGACCTGTATTTCTGAGGACAATATTACTAAAGCATTATTGGGAATGGTTTTATGTCATCATCTTTGAAACATGTAGAGGAATTAGAGTTTTGCATCCTAGTCATTTGTATTGAAGTGTACCATGTTTTTTCCCCTAATTTTGTTGAACAACAGACTGATGTTAAATAGAGAACCACATTTCAGAAATAACCATAATCCCAAGGTTTCTTCATACATTTCCAAAATGCCTGCATAGGAATAATGCTGGCTCATCTCATTGTCTCACAGTTAGTTCTTACAGTGTATTACAACTACAGGTGCCTAATTTTAACATGATGAGAGGATCACATTGAATTTAAATGCTACTTCAGTAAAACTGCAACCATCATTTAGTTTGGTTCAGAAATAAGCTATGAATCCATAATATTCATCATGTTGCAGGATGCCAAGACTTTTGGGTGTCTGACCAGCTGGTTATCTGTACCCACAGTGAAGAGGCAGCTGCAAATTTCAGGCCTTGGACTCCTTTGAATCGAGTTGGCAAACTGCAGAAGTCATTTGCAGTATTGGGTCTACCCAATGTTGGTTGACCCTGGATCTCCAGCATCAAAATTTCAGCTTATTTTTGTGGGTCATGCAGGAGCAGCCATGTTCCTCCAAGCCACACAGAAAATAATGGAAATCATACTGGGCCTCTTCTGTTGTTGCTTGTGGAATGTGGGCATCCATAATGCACACTCCAACAAGTTGTCATCTAAAATGATAATCGGGTTCGAGGACCTGAATTTGTATGTTAATGGGAACCAACTGCTTGAAACTGGGCGTCCAAAGCCTGCCAATGCCCAGTGGTGGACACCTTGCAGGAGCGAGTCAGCTAAGTCATTGACATAAATAGGACAGTAAGACAACATTGCAACCCTCATTTTGGAGCTCTTAATGTCATACACAAGGTAAAATCGCCGACAGTGAATTTTAGTGTTGGCGGAAGCAACAGTGTTTATTAATCAAATCTTGAAAGGTAAAACAAATACCATATCATAAGATCCCATTAACCTGATGTCATCACGCTTGTCTCTGATAATATAGAAGTCAGGCATGTGCCAAACTTGACAGCCCCCCTGACTTTTAAAAAAAAACAAATTAACAAGGTATTAAGCTTGTTAACAGGCCAATAGACTGGGAGTTTTTGTTGCTCATACCATTTTTTGGTGGGTGCACGGGAAAAACGTTCAGAGGAAGCTACACCAGGCATGAGGTTGCAAAGGCAGATAAAAGAGGATCTACGGTTGACTTTAGCAGAAGATTCTCCTGCAGAAGGTGGGAGAGCTTGCAAATGTTGCAGACTGCTCTAATTATTGTTTTGAAGCTTCACTGGGAGATATTGTCAGGGAAGCGGACAGAGATAGTGAATAGTGAATTTTCTACACCCCAGTATTGGACCCTGAGATAGGTCTCTCCATGGGCGTTGTACGTTTGGTGGAGGTTCCTCCTCCAGTGAGGCGGAGATGAGGAGAAGGAAAAGGAGGGAAACTGGCCAATGACAAGTGTGACCACTTCCTGCGGTCCAGGAAGTTGTGGATTCTGCTGCTGAGCAAAGGTCTACGGAGGGGAGAAAACAGCAACAGGCAGGCAGAGATAGGTGAAGGCTCTATCCTGCCACAGAGTATACTGACAAAGGATGGTATACCTCCAAATGAGTGCCAGTTCCTTAGAAGACTCCGTCTCTCCAGGGAGACAGCCACATCACTGTGTGACATGTTCGCTGGGAAGATTGCTTCAAATTGTGTTGGTGCACACCCTATGCCTTGGTGTTGAAGCTCACACTAGGCCTGAATTTTTTCACCTCCGAGTCCTTCCAGGTATCATCTAGAGACCTTTGCAGGATTTTGTAGCTAGTGGCCCATCATTGCATAAAAGGTTTTCATAGATGCAGTATTCCGGCGTGCCCATGAGCTCATTTCATTTAGCAATGACAAAGCCAGTCATGTAGACAGAGATAGAAGTTTTGTTAACATTGCAGGATTTTCAAAAGTGCAAGGAGTAATAGATTGCACACGTGGCAATTAAAGTGTAATCAGGACAGCCAGGGGCATTCACTAATAGAAACAACTTCCATTCATCAATGCGCAGTTTGCATGTGATCATAGACAAAGAATAATGCACGCTATCCTGGCAGCAGCCATGATGCCTACTTACATGGACACTCCCAGGTGCCAGGGATGTTCTGTGGACCGGAACCCTTGGTGGCTGGCTTCTGGGTTACAAGGGGTACCCGCTGAAGAGATAGCATATGATCCCAGTCTGGAATCTGTGCACTGAGCTGGAGAGGGGGTACAACAAAAACCACACTTCCACGAGAGCCAATGAGATTTTGATGTTTGGGCTACTCAGGAGGTGCTCTTTGACACTCACAATGGAGTGAGCCCTATCCTCTGACGAGGAGTCTGAGGATGAGTCTGATGATGAGGAGGATGAGCAATGCCAGCCAGCTGCACAAGCCGGTAAGCAGGATACTTTGGATCCCAGGGAGACATGAGATTCATTAATAATACAAAGATTTAACTAACAATCTGTAATTTGATTTATAAGGCCATCTTGACTGCCCTCATTTCCTCCTGGCATCTCCCACTCATCAACACCAGGGCCATTTGTGTGTGTGCCACTGCAGAGGTGTCAAATGAGGCCTGTAGGGAGTTGGACATGAGATTTCCTTTCAGAGCCTCACTTAGGTTTGGAGCCATACTCTGGATGTAACAGGAATGAGTGACTATGACAAGTAATGTGTTAAAACAGCAAACAGTTTGAAATGCCTAGCACAGAAAACACTGTGGCTGTTGGAGGTATAACTGCTATCAAGTCTGCCACTGCAGCCAGCATGGGTGTGCAGGCCCTCTTATTTGAGATCTGATAATCCACCATTCGCCTCCATGTGGTTTACGAACTGGCCAAATAAAAGAATTGACATGCATGGCTATTAACCTTAATCCCCTTGCTCTACTAAGGAATCAACCATAGTATTCAGATCTGCCTCTGCCTCCTGTGGAAAATTGTACTGTCTTTGAGGACGTGACATGGGGGTCTCCATTAATTCTAATCTCCACCCCTTTAACTAAACCACAATCATTTTTGTGCCAGGCGAAAGCTTCTCCATTCTGTGTTATTATCTCTGCACCCCAGGAGAGACTGACTCCACTGGGTCAGTTAAATTGTACGACTGTAAACTTGCTATCTGTCCCATCTGCTTATGTTTTACTGGGGGAAGAACCAGAATTTCTTTCCCCCCTTCTATTTCCCTCCAGAAGTAGTGATTGCAAAGGCGTCCTATAACATCATGGGCCTTCGTCCAATCCGATCCCAAAATTCTGAACCCTGTGTTTGATCACTAGATTAATATACATGACCACTGAATTTGTAGTGGTACCACCTCAATCTCCAGCGGAACTGACACTGTTCCCATTTAACCATCCCCGGAAAAACCCTCTAGGGATTAAGGTGCCTGATTTGACCTAGGATTGTTAAACGGAGCCTCACAGTAAATAACTGTGTGAGATGCTCCTATGTCCACTAAATAATTTCCACCCCATCCCTCCACCTTGACATCCAGGCAAGGTCAGCCGTGAGCGGACACAAGTACCCAGGCTGGGAGTGGTCCTGTCATTCTTGAATGGAAGGTGTGGGGGTGGGAAGGGAAGCATAGGCCTGCCAACTCACAGTTACAAGCAGCCCCTTCCTTTTCTCTAGTGTAGCCCCAACTACTGCTGCTATCCATTTTTCCGAATCCTGATTCTGACTTTCTGTCCCTGATTTTCCCTTTTCCTGAGGGAACTTTGCATTTCCCTTTCTAAGTGGCTGTTTACAATCTTTTCAAAAGTTGCCTGGAAGACGACAATTAAAACACTGCAGGCTGCAATTTCCCTTGTGGAGTCCTTCCTGCTTCCACTGTTTTCCCTCTTATCTCCTCCACCTTCTCTTTCTCCCAATAACGCTTGTCATTTTCTCACTCGGCCTTTTCTGAAAACAAAGGGTCATTTTTCCTCCCACTGCCTCCTCAGTTGTAGACTGATGTTCTGGGTCAAAATCCTCAAATCACTCCCCTCCGCCTACCACAACCCCTTATATAGGGCAGAGCATGGCTAACTAAGGTCCAGAGCCAGTGATTAAGGGCCAGTTCCGCTAAGTCGAGTTGATCTGCACCAACTGCTATATTTGTTCTGGCATAAACAGCCCACAGCCTGTCTGTGAATGCAATTGGACTCTCATCTAGTCGCTGCTGAGTTTGTTCCAGCATCTCAAAGGGGTTTCTCCTTGTCAGACCCATAGCCTTGACTAATCAGTTTTTCATCCCTTCCCATGTACCCACTCCCATTTTTGCCTCTCTAGGCAGAGCCCGGTAAACATCTGGAGCTAAAGTAACTAAGAACAATTTGTTCTTTTCATTCTCTTCTAATCCATGTAATCCTGAAAACTGATCAATTTCCAGCAAGGAAATTGTCCATAATTCCTTCCCCTCTTTCCAATTTCTTAAGGTTACTAGCCATCCTCTGTAATTCCTCTGAAGTATATGGGACAGTAAACTGCCTGTCCAAGGGTCCTAATGCCCCTTTTGGTGCACATGCGACGGGTGGTTGGCATCTAGACTGCCGCCCAGGTGCCATTCTTCCTGCTCTCCCTGTAGGGCAGCCAGTCATTTGTCTATCACTATCCTCTCCTTCTTCATCAGACGTTCCACAATTATCCAATTCATAGGGGTCTGATGCCCTTAATGCACAGACCATCCAACGCTGCTGTTGAGGTTTACTTTGTACTGCAGCTTGCGAGCAACATGATCTGCCTGTTCCTCTCTCTCTTTCTGCAGCACTCTGAATGCTGCCTTCACAGCCTCCTTTTCCCCATCTAATCTCTGATGCTCCCGGCTGATGCCCTCATTTGACTTTTCCAAAACCTTTCACATGCCTGCACATGCTGGCTTTTAAGATATTCGACCTCTCCCGCCCATCGGTCAACTCCTGTGGAATATTTTTCCCAGTCTTTATTTCTCCCTTCCCTCTCCTCTTGGAGCTGACCCAGATTGTGTTCTGCAACTGCATGCTTCCCTTTCTTTTCTCTGAAAAAGGTTTGCCAATTCGTTATCTTGCTGTATCACTTTTGCTTCTTTATCAGCAAATTTAGTTTAATACTGCTCCAACTCTTGCTCCTGATTGTTACACCTCGCTTTTATTTCAATCATCTGGCTTTCTAATTTCATGCACTTCTCCCGTAGTGCCAACAACCAGGCTGCTTTTAACTGTCCTGTTTTACACACAGATCCCCCTGTCCAGGGTTTCACCTCAAAGACAAGATCATCCAACTGCTCAATGAGTCGAATCCATCCCTCCTTCAGGGGTAACCTAGCTTCTGAGATACTTCTGTATAGCGTCATCCATGTTTGACTTCGGGCTCCAGCCAGCTTGTCAAAAACCTGTAAGGAGTGGGGCATGAGAGTCCCTTTCGGAGTCTCACGTAGGTTCGAGGCCATACTCTGGATGTAACAGGAATGAGCGGCTATGAAAGGTAATGTGTTAAAATAATAATTTTATTGCATATTGAATTACAATTATAATAATCAAACAATAATAATGATAAAACAATTATAATTAGCAATCTATAAAAAAGAGAAAAATAAATAAAAAGAAAGAACGATAACTTTATTGAAAGAAGAAAGAACTTCATATACATCAGAAGAAAAGAAAGAAGACAGATGTTTTTCAAGCGCGATCAATAATCCAATTTGCTCTGTTCCATCACAGCTCTCCAAAATGGATAACCCCAACTTAGTCTGCTCCATGACAGCACCCTAAATTGATATATATGTTACCATCTCCTTGGTACATCCATTACCAAGTCACCAAGTAACCTTACAGGTGAGCACTAAGGTCAATCAGTCCATTCCTGTCCCTTCCTCCTCTCTTCAGTAGCGATTATTCCACTACAGCTGCAGCAGTGAGTGCTCGAAGCAGCGTCCCTTTAAATCAAACTTCTGGCTCCATTCCAGCCTTTCAAGGTCTGGTACAGTCCTTTCTCAAAACAAGTCTCAGCTCTTATTAATTCTCCTCTCAGGCACTGCAGGGCCATGCAGACTTCACAATATCCAAGTTGTTTACGCATCTTTTCACAGAATCTTTACAGTGCAGAAGGAGGCCATTCAGCCCATTGAGTCTGCACTGAAAGAGCATTCCACCTAGCTCCACTCCCCTGCCTTATCCCCGTAACCTTGCACATTCTCTCTTTTCAGGTAGCAATCCAATTCCTTTTTGAATACCTCGATCAAACCTGCCTCCACCACCCTTTCAGGAAGTTTGCTCCAGACTCCAACCACCTTTTGGGTGGAAAAAAATTTCCTCACATCACATTTACTTCTTTTGCCAATTAATTTGAATCCATGCCCTCTAGTTCTTGATGTTCTCTTGAGTGGGAGCAGTCTCTCACTATTTACCCTGTCCATACCCCTCAGGATCTTGAATATGCCAATCAAGCTTCCTCTCTGCCTTCTTTTCTCCAAGGAAAACAGTCCCAACCTTTCCAATCTATCTTCATAGCTACAGTTCTTCATCTCAGGAGTCATTCTTGTGAATCTCCCCTATGCTCTCTCCAATGCCTTCACATCCTTCCTCAAGTATGGCGTCCACAACTGTATGCAGCACTCCAGATGAGGCCTAACTTTTAACTGTCATCCAGCAAGTGTTATATTCATCAATCAAACTTCATCTCTGATGATCACCCGAAGTGACCACTTCAAGTAAGGTTACTCATTGTTCCGGCCTGTAGTCCAAGGGTCACAGAATGCAGTAAGAAAAAGGACTTCTGATAAACAAAAGACAAAAACCGGAGCTGCAAGTGCAGAGGAAAAGTTTTTATTGACCTAACAAAATGAAGCAAATATCCTTGAGAACCCCTGTGGTGAGGTGTTTTCATAAATCTTTTTCCGGGTGCTACAGTGTGATGCACCCCGCCTCACCACCAACTGGAGACAGGCTGCTGAACCTTGTGCCCCTTAGCCTGTGAAGAACTTGGCTGATGTCCTCTGTTCACCTGAGGGCGTGATGTCCTAGCTTGATGGGAGTACAGTGGCAGGAGTCTCATTTGTCACCATGGCACGCTGAGGCATTTATGTGAATGGCAGAGGGGCAGAGGAGAAGTTGGCCCTTTCAGAAGCGCCCTGAGAGGTGCACGCCAACAGCAATAAAATCTGTTCATCCACCTCCATTTGGCCTTCTTTAATTTTCTGAGAGGAACAGCTGCAACTCTTGACACCTCATCCCTCCCTCGCCTAAGCTTTGGGCACCGGAGCACAGATACAAGGTGATGGAATGCAAGTCAGAGTGTATACCCAATACCCCATCAGTGAACTGCTAGGTTTGGCCCTCCAGTACAGTTACTAGTCTCTCAATTGAGGAAGCTATGCATTCTGGGTGATCACAGCATTCCTCCACTGTCCATCCCAGTGCATGAAACCCCTCTGGAATCTCTGTCACATCTCCATGTACCTTGTGCTGCACATCCAGCATCTGCTGCCTGATGGACAACTCTAGAGGCTCATCATCAGCATGGGGCTCAGCATCTAGGCCACCTCCAACATCCCTTCCATTGCCAGAAGTCTGCACTACCTCAGTCTCTGACAGTTGATCTGGTGATTGTGATGTGCTTGCGCCAATGTGTGGACCCTTTTGAGATGACTCATACATAGCCACTGAGGTGCATGTATCTGTGCTTGTGCTAAGTTTTGAGCAAAGATGTGATGCTGCACCCTCTGAGGCTTCCTCCTCCTCTTCCTCACAGGTTAACGGTGGGTCCTCAGGGCTGGTGGCTGAAGCTGCTGATATTTCACCTGTGGGGGAAGGAAACAAGAAGAATGAAGGGCACCATCATCATTTGAGATGATTTCAAAGATCTTACATCAGTAAAGTGATGGAATGGGTCATCAACAGTGCTATCGAGCGGCACTTGCTTAGCAATAATCTGCTCACTGACGTGCAGTTTGGGTGCCGTCAGGGTCACTCAGCTTCTGACCTCATCACAGCCTTGGTTCAAACATGGACAAAAGAGCTGAACTCCAGAGGTGAGAGTGACTGTCCTTGACATCAAGGCAGCATTTGACCGAGTGTGGCATTAAGGAGCCCTAGCAAAACTGGAGTCAATGGGAATCAGGGGGAATACTCTCTGCTGGTTGGATTCACACCTAGGACAAAGGAAGATGGTTGTGGTTGTTGGAGTTCAGTCATCTCAGCTTCAGGACATCACTGCAGGAGTTCCTCAGGGTGGTGTCCTAGGCCCAACCATCTTCAGCTGCTTCATCAATGACTTTTCTTCCATCATAACGTCTCCATCATAAAGTGGAGATGTTTGCAGATGATTGCACAAGGTTCAGCACCATTCGCGACTCCTCAGATACTGAAGCAGACCATGTCCAAATGCTGTAAGACCTGGGGCAGGATTTATAGTTCGGCAGGCGCCCATGATTGGCGGGCTTTGGAGCGGCCGGGAATGGACCCCTGACCGTGATCAGTCCCCGATTACGAATTCACCCTGGCTGGCCAATTAACGGGCAGCCAGTGTGAAAAGTGCGCTGAAAGGCTCAGCGCTGCTGGGGTGGGAGTGGGAGGAGGGCAGGTGCTGATGTAAGTGCGGGTGCGCAGAATGAAAGCTCCCTGAAGGCAGAGAGCTGTCTCAGGGAGCTGAAGAATTTAAATACAAAAAAATAAAGATTTTAAAAACTGGGAAAAAATGTCCATGCATCAGAAACAGAAACATATGGATGATGAAAATTCTGTCCAAACATTTTTATTGTTAAAAATATTAATATCAGAAACCTCATCCCGCCCGTGGATGAGGTTTCCTGAAAAATGCAAAGGCAGCCTGGCTGATTCATATCATATCATAACATTGGAGGGGAAACAAAAAATCCCAGTTAATTACTACTTTAATTGCCTTATAGGCCTCTTAATTGAGAGAGTTGGAAGCACGCCCATTGGCCTAAATATCATGCGAGTGCACGATGACATCGAGATGCTCGCCCGATATCATCACGCACTATTTCACGTTCAAGCAAGTCGGGCACGTGCCCGCGTGCTGAGTGAAAAATATCCAGGCTTGGGCTGACAAGTGGCAAGTAACATTCACACCACACAAATGCTAGGCATCTCCAACAAGGCAGAAACTAACCATCGCCTCTTGACATTCAATGGCATTACCATCACTGAATCCCCTGCTATCAACATCTGGGGGTTTCCATTGACCAGAAACTGAATTGGACTAGCCATATAAATACTGTGGCTACAGGTCAGAGGCTAGGAATCCTGTGGCGAGTAACTCACCTCCTTACAAGGCAACTACCATCTACTACCATCACCATCTACAAGGCAAAAGTCAGCAGTGTCATAGAATTCTCTCCACTTGCCTGGATGAGTGTAGCTCCAACAACACTCAAGCAGCTTGACACCATCCAGGACAAAGCAGCCCACTTGATTGGCACCCCTTCCACAAACATTTGCTCCCTCCACCAACAAACAGTAGCAGTAGTGTGTACCATCTACAAGATGCACTGCAGGAATTCACCAAGGCTCCTTAGGCAGCACCTTCCAAATCCATGACCACTAGCATCTAAATGGACAAGGGCAGCAGATACATGGGAACACCACCACCCGGAAGTTCGCCTCCAAGCCACTCACCATCCTAACTTGCACATATATCACCATTTTGTCGCTGTCGCAGTGGCAGACATTTAAGAAGATATTTCATAACGCTCAGCAAAAATTTATCCTGGTCAAAAAGAAGGACTCAGTGAGAAGGACAAACCACCTGCAGTTAACAAAGGTGATCAAAGAGAGTTTCCAATCAAAAACTAAGGCATACAAAGTGGCAAAACTAGTAGTAGGCCAGGGGTTTGGGAATTTTTTAGGAACCAGCAGCGGATGACTGAAAAGCTAATAAAGAGGGAGAAAATTGATTATGAAAGTAAATTGGCAAGAAATATAAAAACAAACAGCAAGAGCTTCTATGGGTATATAAATAAAAAGATAGTGGCTAAAATGAGCATGGGACCCTTGGACGATGCGACTGGAGAATTGATAATGGGGAACAGTGAAATGGCCGATACTTTAAGCCAATATTTTGCATCGGTCTTCACAGTGGAGGACATTATATACATGCCAAAGGTGTCAGATAAGCAAGGAGCCAATGGGAGGAAAGGTCTTGTAACAGTTTCTATCACAAGGGACAAGGTATTTGACAAACTAATGGGACTAAAGGCAAACAAGTCACCAGGACCTGATGGCCTGCATCCAAGGGTTTTAAAGGAAGCGGCTGCAGAGATAGTGGAGGCATTGGTCAAAATATTGCAGAACTCATTGGATTCCGGGAGGGCCCCAACGGATTGGAAAACCGCTAATATGACAATCTGCTCAAGAAGGGAGGGAAACAAAAAGCAGGAAACTATTAGCCAGTCAGCCTAACATCTGTCATTGGGAAAATGCTAGAGTCCATTATTAAGGAAGAACTAACAGGACATTTAGAAAAGCTTAACGCAATCAAACAGAGTCAACATGGTTTTGTGAAAAGGAAATCATGTTTGACAAATTTGCTAGAGTTCTTTGAGGATATAACAAGTAGAGTTGTTAAAGGGGAACCAGTAGATGTAGTGAATTTGGATTTCCAGAAGGCATTCGACAAGGTATCACATAAAAGGTTATTTCCATGATCGGAGCTCACGGCATTGGGTAATGTATTAGCATGGATTGAGGATTGGTTAACACACAGAAGACAGAGAGTTGGGATTAATGGGTCTTTGTCAGGTTGGAAAGACGTAACTTATGAAGTGCCACAAGGATCAGTCCTCAGGCCTCAATTATTTGCACTCTATATTAATGACTTGGAGGAGGGGGCAGTGTGCAATGTATCCAAATTTGCTAGGATACAAAAATAGGTGAGAGGGCATGTTGTGATGAGGACATAAGGAATCTGCAAGGGGATTTAGATAGGTTGAGTGAGTGGGCAAAAACTTGGCAGATGGAGTTTAATGTAGGAAAGTGTGAGGTCATGCATTTTGGTAGGAAGAATCAAAAGGCAGACTATTATTTAAATAGAGAGTCCAAAAAAGTGCAGCACACAGGGATCTGGGTGTTCTTGTGCATGAAACATAAAAAGTTAGCATGCAGGTGCAGCAAGTTAAGAAGGCAAATGGAATTTTGGCCTGTATTGCTAGGGAGTTGGAGTTTAAAAGTAGGGAAGTCTTGTTACAACTGTATAGGGTATTGGTGAGGCCACACCTGGAGTACTGTGTACAGTTTTGGTCCCCAAATTTAAGATAGGGTATATTAGCATTGGAGGTAGTTCAAAAGAGATTCAGTCGGCTGATTCCTGGGATGAAGGGGATGACTTATCAAGAATGGCTTAACAAGTTAGGCCTTTAGTCATTAGAGTTTAGAAGAATGAGGGGTGATCTTATTGAAATTTATAAGATTCTGAGCAGGCTTGACAGGGTAGATATTGAGAAGATGTTTCCACTAGTGGGAGAATCTCAAACTAGGGGACATAGTTACAAAAAAAGGGGACACTCATTTAAAACTGAGATGCAAATGAATTTCTTCTCTCAGAGGCTAGTGAATGTCTGGAATTCTCTACCTCAGAGAATTGTGGAGGCTAGATCACTAAAAGTATTTAAAGAGGAGGTGGATAGATTTTTGAAGTATCAGGGAGCTGAGGGCTCTGAGGATCTGGCACGAAAGAGGAGTTGAGGCCTGGGGCAGTTTAGTCATGATCTTATTAAATGGCGGGGCAAGCTTGAGGGGCCAAATGGCCCACTCCTGCTCCTATTTCTTATGTTCTTATGTTGTTGCATCAAAATCCTGGAACTCCCTCCCTAACAGCGTGTGGGTGTAACTATACCACAGGGACTACAGTGCTTCAAGAAGGTAGATCACCACCACCTTCTCAAAGGCAATTTACAATGGGAAAAAATGCAAGCCTAGCCAGCAATGCCCACATCCCATAAATGAATAAAAAAAGCATGCAAACACGCACACACACTCACACATACACAAACACATGCACATACACATACATACACACACACACACACATACACACACTTACTCACCACTGAGAGATAGTAACCAGGATTTAAACCTCAGTCCCTTCAACTTTGAGACACATTCCTTCCCAACTTCTGCAAACATCCAAAGTCCAAGCCCATCAATGCTACCTCCCCTTCACCTCCCCAAGTTTACCACCACATCCCCACCGCCACAGAGTCACAGAATTGTTACGGTGTGGAAGGAGGCAATTCGGCTCATTGTGTCTGCACCGCTCTCTGAGCATTTTAATATAGTGCCAATCTCCTGCCTTTTCCCCGTAACCCTTCACATTGTTTCTATTTAAATAATCATCTAATGCCCTCTTGAATGCCTCAGTCGAACCTGCCTTCACCACACTTCCAGGCAGTACATTTCAAACCCTAAGTATTCCTGTGTGAAAAAGTTTTTTCTCACCTCGCATTTGCTTCTTTTGCAAAACACTTTAAAACTGGGCCCTCTGGGTTTCAGTCTGTTTACAAACGGGAACAGTTTCTCCCTATCTACTCTATCCAGGCCCCTCATGATTTTGAAAACTTCTATCAAGTCTCCTCTTAGCCTTCTCCTCTCCAAGGAAACAGTCCCAACTTCTACAATTTTTCCTCATAACTCAAGTGTCTCATCCCTGGAACCATTCTCGTAAACCTCTTCTGCACTCTCTCCAGTGCGCTCAGATCCTTGCATTCTCTCTAATGTGTTCACCTCCTCCCCTCCCCCCACCCAAAGCACTATCCTCCACAGGAGAGAGCTATGTGCCCTTGGAATCTCACCACCCTGGGGTGGTCTTGCTACCTCTCCTCACCCAACAGTGCGACTCCATTGGCTTTCTGCCAGCTCAAACACTTTCTCCTCTCGAGGGCTGAAAATTGATCCTCTCTTGGGCATTGTCCACCCTTTTCTCCTGCAAATAAAAAGGGACATTGCAATGAATCTACTGTGGAAAAATCATGTTTTCAATTGTCTGTCCAACATGTCCTTTATCAACGACCAACAATTCTCAATGATTCTTGCTAACTAACAGGTGTTGCATTTCATAAGCCCCCACCTACCCAGAGGCCCCTGTTGCCACGCAGAGTGACATATCAGCTAAATGCCACCTTGTGCACTTGGTCGACACACGTCACGCTCTTCCATATAGGTCCATCTGCAAAATGGTTACACACTCACGCTGGCAGATCACAAGGCGAGGTTACGGCAGAGCAACCATGTCCTGTGGATGACCCCACAGCTGCTCACTCCCTCTGCGGCCTCTGTCCTAGCTGCTTTGGTCTGGCTGGGAGGTCTCCTCTTCATGTCAAAGGGATGAGGACCGCCCACTGATCACACACAGCCTGGAGGAGGACTTGCAGGGCCGTCTTTGAACTGGGTCCCTCAAAAGATGATCCCTCCATTATCTCCACCACATGGTGGACTGGGAGCCTCTGTGGAGAGACAAAGAGAGCTAAAGGATAGAATTTGAGTCTTTTCATAAACATTTGATACTTACAAGGACAATGGGACTGTGTGCTCAAATGCTCTTTCCTCCCTGGCAAGAATCTAGAATGCTACATCGGTAGTGCAATA
Organism: Cetorhinus maximus; assembly: GCF_964194155.1. NCBI lineage: Eukaryota > Metazoa > Chordata > Chondrichthyes > Lamniformes > Cetorhinidae > Cetorhinus > Cetorhinus maximus. The sequence continues at coordinate 81,173,890 of NC_135888.1, read as the reverse complement.
GTAATAAAAATGTGAAAACAAGTTCTTACCTGCTGCTGCTCCAATAGATCAATGGATTTACAAGTCTTCCTGATCCAAACTTCTGCCTCCAGACCACTAATTACCATGTAGCTGCCACTAACCCGTGTCAGGGTGCCTTTAAATGGGTGGTCATGACTGATTTCTGTTTCACGGCCTTACCCCTCTCTCCCTGGACATCCTGCCCACTGCCCACCCTTCTCATAGGTTGTTGACCAGCTTCCCACGGGGCAGCTGCTAATTGGACAATAAATGCTTTCTTTGGTGTCTTTAAAATGCTGGGGCAGAAGTCAGTGAACCATGCACTTCCAGGTCAGTTCCCTCCCTCCGTCCTCACTGTAAAATTCAGCCCTTTGTTAACAATTCTTTGGGAACCAAGGATTATGGGCCAGATTTTTGCTCCTGGGTCAGGTGTGCAGAGACAAGAGAATTCCTGGCCCTGCGTGCCCCGCATTTAAAAATGACCACTTGCAGGTCAGTCTTTCATTCCAGGAGGTTTGGACTGGATTAGAAGTCAGGCCCGCTGTCCCCAGGGTGAATGCAAAGGCTGCTGGGTGCAGAGACAGCCTGGACAGATGGCTGTCCCTGTGCTCCAGCACTTTGTTTAAGATATTTAAAAAAGATTAAAGCCAAAAAAACAGCCCTCCAGATCTTACCCCTCACCCCCTCTCAATTCCACATGTACACCATGCCCCATCCATGCTAAACTATGCCACCTCATGCCCTACTTACCACCTCATGGCCCCTCAAACCCTTAATTCCCAAACACCCCCATGGCTTTTTATTGCCCCGATGCCAACTTAGTGCCAACTCATGCTCATACATGACCCCACCCACCACTCTTTTCCCTTAGCCCAGTATGCCACCTCACCTAGTATCCTTTGACAGTTTTTTGACAGATTTGACAGCTTTGATGTCTTTGACAGTTCCTTGACAGCCTTGACAGCTTGGATAGCCTTGACAGTTCCAATGACTTTATGCACATTTTGCACACAATCATGTTTACTTTTAACGATCCCAAAGAGTGACTTTCCTCTCCTAAAGGGTGCTTTACATTCCCAAAGAGTTCCTTACCTTTCCCATAGGAGTCCCAGGACCATATCTAAAGGGGTGTCTTACCCCTCTAATGGGGTATCCTGGCTATCCAAACAAATCCACCAAGTTCAGACCTGCTTTTACCTGGCCTAATCTGCACACATCACGTTTCACACTCCTAGATTACCAAAATCTCAATTCAGTGGAGACAGCTCCTGATTTAAATAGCTGGCTGGCTCTGTAAACTGGGCATGAGTGAACCCCGGCTCAACTCCAGCCCCACCCCCACAAAAATAGGAAATGTCATGTTCGGCAGTCTGGCTTAGAATTTCAGGCCATTTCCACTATTTTCGCCATAAAGGAGAGGGTCTCCATCATGGCACAAATCTGGACCAATATCAGCTTTTACTCCCAAAGTGAGACATGTCTATCATAAGATAAAAACAGCATGTAGATCTAAACTTTCTAATGGAAAGTAACTATTTCCTTGCCAGCAGTAATATAGTAAGCACAGTTGTATTAACTAACAACTCATTATATAAAATTGATGTCAAGGATACTGGAGTGTTTTAATTATGTTAAACCTGACTTTTGTGTCTTAGATGGATTTGCATCATAGTTAATTTTTCTTTGGTGGCTCTCTTAGTTATGTCCTATGAGTCATTTTATGTTCAAATGTTGATGATTATGCTGTGGGATGAAGATTTCTCCAAATAAAAGCTTCAACAAGGTATCTTTTTCTAAATCTTGGTGCCATGTATTTGTCTGATTTTCATTTTTCAAAATTGCTATTGAGGTTGCTTTTATTATTTTTTTCAGGCAGTGCTTTCGCACCACAACAGCTTTCTATAAAAGAAAGACTCTCATGTAGCCTCTGGTTCTTTTGCTAATAGAGTAATATAAAGGAACGACATTGCTTGACCTCTTGTATTTAATCAGAAGATTGGCATTCAGGCACACAATAATGTTGATCATGTATGTGAATCTTCCCCTGATGTATCTTGTAGCAGGCAGCACCCTTTTCTCATCAGCCCCCTGCAGTGTTTTGGTGCAAGTATTCAAACTAAAATAATTCTTTAGCTGTACACTGTAATAATTCAACTAAAGCCACAACTAAAGCATGACTATCAATGGTTCCTACTTCATTTCTTTCAGTTTTTCAAATAGCTAAGTGCCCATGATGTTTGCACACTATGGAAGAAAATGAAACTATAATAAATAACGAGATTATTGTGAAGCCTTTGTTGTAGTTTTAAGTAATGTAACCAAGGCAATGCTTGATTTTGGTGAGCATCTGGATTTCATCCTTTCTTCAATATTTTATGTTTAATTTTGAGCCAAAAGAAGTTTATTCAAATGGATACTGAATGTCAGAAACTCCTCCATTAGTTCAGGCTTCCATAACCAAAGTCTGGGTCACGAAAAATATCAGATTTGTCCTTCCAAAGCAAAACACCCGAGAGGATAACTGTACTTTTTAGGAAAAAAAATGTCAGACTTCACAACCATTAACCATTCTTAGTTCATTCGAGAATTTTTCACTGGTGCAGTTGTTATTATAAAATGTCTAAGTAATTAGGGTATCATGTGATATTGCTCAGATTAAGTCAGATAATATGCTATTGTATAACAACCAGTGATGTATCGCATAATCTACAATGTATGATAATGTTTGACAGATGCAGCTGTGTTTAACTTGGCCTGCCATTTCAAAAGCAGCATGTCTCATTGTAAGTAGACAAACTCTTAGTCAATTACAGTTTACATGCGACAGATTCAATTGTAGCTTTCGAAAGGGAATTGGATAAGAACTAGAAAATAAGCGCAGGTTTACAGGAAATTAATTGGCAGTGGAGTGGGATAAGCTGAATTGCTCAAACAGAGAGTGGCACAGACACAACTGGCCAAATGCCCTCCTCCTTTGGTGAAACTATTCTGATTGTATGATTCTCTACTTGGATAAAGGAAGTTTGAAGATTGACAAATTCTTGCAAATTTTAAGTTAGAGGAGAGATCTAGCCAAGACTGGAGGCCAGTGTCTGTGAGCAGTGGGGAATTGTGTTAGGGTCCGGACCAAAAACCCTAGTGTCAGTTGGATAGTGCTGTGGTACTTGCTACAAAAATGTTCTATATGGAATGTTAATTTGTAACATCATCTGTCAGATCTATATATATATATATTATATATTGAACTTTTTGAAAAGAACATTTTGTGCAAAACAAAGGACGTTGCCAACAGCAGCGACTAAGTCACATTTGTGAAGGCCACAAACCACATTATGGAGACACAGGGCCGTAACTTCAGTGAAGTGGCAATCAGAGTCGGATTGCCACTCCGCTCCTAGATCTTTACCTTGAAATCCAGCCGCTCCTTTCTCACCCAACCTTCTGACAGTGCAGTACAGTGGGTTTCTGAGGCCTTCTGTCGAGGGCAGCTGAGTCGGAGGTTAGGAAGACTTTTTAATGGCACCAGCTGCCATAAAGCAGGAAAGTTTAAAGGTCTAGTCACTTTGAGAAGCCAGGGGGAAGGTAAGTGTCTAAGATAAGTGGGTAGGATGGGCTAGGGGTTGGGGGGGGTGCAGGGAGGTGGGGGGGTTCGTTATGGGTGAGGGGGGGTTGTCTGATAGTTAGTGTGGGTTCGGTGGCCAGTGGGGGCTTTGTCAGGAGTACAGGAGGGTCAGTGGAGAGTGGTCAGTGAGGGGGCTGGTCATTGGGAGTGTCAGCCTGTCAGGGGGATAGTCAGGAGGAAGGGTAGTCAGGGGGTCTGTGGGGGTGGTCAGGCACGTAATCGGGGTGGGGAGGGCAGGCTGGCTGTCCTGTGGGGGGTAGCAGGGATCAAGGGTTTAGTGTAGCTTGGGGTTAGTCGGTGGGGGTCGAGGGTGGGGGTAGTCCCATGGGAGCTTGGGGTTAGTCAGTATTAAAGTTACCTAGAAGTTTTAAGTGGTTTTAATTCTTCAATCTTTTTCTGGGTAATTATTGCTCTAAGATAGTTGGAACCATCCAAAGTTTGCGATTAGTATCATCATTTCGGATGGTTCCCATTGCAGGGCAATTGCCCAATGGAAGTTCGAACTTTCTGGGCAATTGTCATGCAATCCTTATGTGCGGACTTCCAGTGGTGGGGCAGGGGTCCCCCGGCACATCTTTGGGGTACACCCCTTCCCAGTTACGACACCCCGGAGCTTGGAGGTTACAGGCCACAGAGTCTACAGAGCTTTAAGAGACAATGCCTTTGAACTATCCCAGGCCATTTCACTCTGTTCTAAAAACACACTCTCCTTAAAAGTGGACATTTTGATTAGTAGGGTATCCCTCTAGCACACAAGAAAAATGTAACTGGTGTTTTAAGTCATGTCTAAGGATTAGTTTCATTTCCACTACCAATTACTCTCATTCATCTGTGGGTTCTATCCCAGACAAGTCCCCAAGTAATTGTTATGACCAGGTTAGGAGGGTGAGCTGACTTCTCTCTTGATCCTACCCCTTGGTTTGAATTGTAAAACAGATGTGATATTGCCAATCCAATATGCACTTAACTGTGTATAGCTCGGTGTAAGAATTATGCCAGGCAGATTCTTGAGTTAACACGAAAGGAGTTCACTTTATTACTAAAATTCACTCACGTGAAGATGTAGAAATTATTAACAAAATGATTTAAAATATACAAATATGTCCAACTTCCCAATCATGCAAAAAAACACACACACAACTTCCCCAGGTCTGCACAAAAAGAAATAAAACTTTACAAAGTATCAGATGCTAAAACATGGCCAAGTAAAAAAAAGTTAAAGTCAGAAAAAATATCCATGAATTATCCAAATGCTTGTTCACAGCTACAGAGTCACTTTCCATGGTGGCTGCTGGTACTTTGGTTTCTCACTGAAGTGGTACCTCTGCAGTCATGGCTGATTGATTCTCTTTTCTCTTGAAGACCGTGATGTTGATTTGGAATCCTCCTTTAAGAACTCTCAGTTTGCAGCAATGAGGTCTTCTGGTGTGTTTTCAAACCACAAAGAGGGCTCAACTTTGTTGAGAGATATTTCTGAGAGAGAGAGAGAGGGGAGTGAGGCTGTTGCTCCTACTGTCTCTTGTAGTCTCTGTCTGTTAATTCAAATCCAGAATATTTCACACCCAGGAACTGGGTCACATGACCATTCCCTGGTTTCAATCTTATTTTAAGCATTGTCTCTGAGAATTCTATTGAGCCATAAAGTGGCTTATGACCTTCAGAAATGCAACTTAGTAGGTCCGGTAGGCTAGTATCCTTTGTTTAGCACAAAATGATATTTTCAAAGTCCAGCAGGTGACGTAGCAAATTAATATTCTTTTTGGCACATCTTTGCACCATTCCACATTGGAAATGCAAATCTGTGGATGGGGAGACTGACAGGTAAATATATGCAGAAGCTGTAATTTAAATATGACCACCAGGATAGAAGCAACATTTACCTGAAAGTTTTGGGAATTCATGAATTTACCTTCCCATGAATTTCAATAAATTACCAACCAAATCTTCCTTCTTGGTATCCATGCTGAGTTGGAGGACATCTGTTTCCTAAATACAGGTGTTGGGGTGTTATCAGAAAATGGGTTACGAGAAATAGGCTTTGTATTTATAGGAAATTCTGGAGAGCCGGCGGCCTTTGTGAATCATAAAGGCTTTGTCTTGGTATTCCTAGTATGCTAGCTGCATCGGAAGCAGGCTGCTGACTCAGACACCCTAGTAGCCTGGGTGATCTTGGCGGTTGTCCTCTGGTTACTGGAGGCTGTGAGGGCCCCGACTGGGCGGGAGAGTCCTGCACAGTGGCAGGATACTCCGCAGTCATCATGGACTCTTCAAAGAGTCCTGTCACTGGCAGAGCTGCTGTCACCATCATGAGTGCCCTGAGAGGAGCCCCCAGATGCTCATTTGCCAACATGAGGCTTGCTTGGACCTCCCTGCTCACTATAGATGGGCGAGTAGCTAGTAGAGACACCAGGTGCCTCATCCATCTCTCAGACTGAGGTCACTGCCAGTGTGTGGGCTTACAGCTCTGAACACAGCCTTATAAACTCTCGGCTGAGCTGTTAGAACTGGCTCTCCATGATAGTTGCCAATCTCTCGATGGAGGAAGCCGTGCATTCGGAGTTGAGGGTGACCACAGTGCTCATGCCCCGCATGGACTTCTGCATTGAACGGGCCAGGGCACACATACCCTCTGAAAGCTCTGCCAGATCTCCACGTACATCCTGCTGGACATTCAGCATTTGCTGCCTGATGGATGACTCTAGAGACTCATTATTTGCCTGGGAATCAACATCTCCCTGGCCTCCAACACTCCTCTGGCTGTCACAGGCCTGAGAACTCTCAGTCTGACAGCTGCTCAGGTGAATGTGATGTGCTTCCCTCAGTATGTGTTACCATTTGTACCGATGTACTCAACCCCACCGAGGTGCCAGTATCTGAGGTGGTGCGAGGTGCAGAGCGAGGATGTAGTGCAGCAGCATCTGAGGGTCCGTCCTCCTCTGAGGTTAATGGTGGACCATCCAGATCCTCTACCGGTCTGGACGAAGATCCATCTGATGGATGAGAAACAGCAGCGAGTATACATGAGCATTAAAGAAGCAGTGCAAGCAGCTGCTGCTGCATTCTGCACATGGACATTGTGCAATTCAAACAATAACTGATGCAAGGAAACAGGGGAACAGTTGTCATAACCATGTACTTGCCCCGATGCCCTCCATTTCTGAGCTTCAAACCTCCCCCCCATTGAAAGCAAGTCTCCTTCACTCTTGCCCTCCTCTGAAACCCCTTCTCTCCTGGAATGGTAGATCTCGTCCCTGCTCGCAAGCCAGCTCTAAAATTCCCTCCTCCACTGGAGTCAGCACAGTCAGGTTCGGGACACCATCACCAGTGTGGCTGCATTCCATCACTTTGAGCTTCCTTTTCTCCTGTGAGGACAAAAGCAGATTCATGGGTCCCTTTTCTATATGACTGAGGTTTACATGCTCCTCCCCGACATTGCTGGCCCAAGTGCCCAACACATTACAAGACTTCCCCCTTCTAGGCATGCCTGCCATCCTGTCTAATGCCAGACAGCGTCCATGGGCACAAGTGACCTTGGCGACTGGAGCTGATCGCATACAACCTTCCAGCTCCACAAAATGCATGGCCGCTCATATGTATTCATTCAAGATGCAAAGCAGCTTCCTTACTCGCCTTTGCAGAGCGGAGAAGGTCATTCACCTTCTTCTAACACTCCTCCCAGGCCCTACGCAAAAGCCCACGGCTGCTCACTATAGCTGCCACCTCTGTCCAGGCTTTTTTGCTGACATGTGGAGGCTTCCTCTTGCCATCACGTGTCAGCAGTATCTCCCATTGCTCACTGACTGTCTGCAGGAGGATCCACAAGCAGTCATCGGAGAATCGAGGGGCCGCTTGGCTTGGTCCTCTGGACGACATGACACAAATCGTTTGACAAGCTGGTCCTGGCTTTGATTCTGGATAGTAAGAATTGACTGTCTCCTGCCACTGCACAAACTCCCAAAGCTGTTCACCACAGTCTTCACAGTGTCCTTCCAGGTGGCCTTTTAAACACCACACCACCTGCAGCTGCCTTCATGGAGGAGCCCTGTTCCCAGTCATCGAATGAGTTTCAGCTGGGCGGCTGTTAATTGGCCAGCCAACGCATGATTGTTGTCGGCTGCCAGTGTCGGGCGGGAACGGAGTTTACATCCGCTTCCAGGCCTTGAGTTTTTTTAAAATGAAATTTAAAGTGGAGCTAGTAAACATTGTGGGCCTGATTTTAATTCTAAGTGGGTGGGTTTTGAGTTAGTTAAAATCCCTACCTGTAAATTTAACGGTGGGTGGTAGAGCAAGGAACAGAGAGAAACCAGGGCAGAGCTGATGATGTGACTGGAAGGAGGAGGGTTGGCGAACCATGATAATTTAAGTGAAATCAGGCATTTAAGTTCAGCAGAGGTAGCATCAGGAGTAGAACAGGGCAGGTCAGTTGAAGGCACGGCCAAAAACTGGGCAGTGGGCCCCCCGTGGAACTTTATGAAGAAGGAGGTTAGAGTCACAGGTGGCCCAGGACATTTCAGCTGCTGATGCACATTGCAATGCAGCAAAGGGAGTGCCAGAAGCAGAGCTTGTTGACTGGAGGCACAGAGGCAGCGGGGTGCATTTTAGAGGAACAGCTAGTGGTAGGAGGGGGCAGATCCAGAGAGCTGAGATATTTTAGGGAGATGTTACTTGGCAGAGGGAGAACTAGAAGGGGGAAGGGCGATCAGCTGGAGGCAGAGCCAATAGGCACTGCAAAGAGAATTGCCCTGGATAACAAAGAAAACTCAGTGGCTGACAGACATTTTTCACAACAGAACATAGTTGCGCGAGTATTCTAACGACACATGTGAGCAGAGCTGGGAGGCATTTTAAATTTATTTTAATTCATGCAAAATGTGATGAGACCTGACTTCTTTGAATACCACACAATGGACATGAGAGGTTTGTGATATTGAGGGAGGGGGAGTTGGACTGGGGAGATGTTGGTGGAGTGGAAAGAAACACAAGCGTTGCCACTTAGTGGCCTACATTATATTAGAGAATGACAGCCAAGTACTGACTCAAATTCAGTTGCCATATGAACATTGACATCCAAAGCTTAACTCAAAATCATAACAGAAGAAGTCAGGTTAATGTGAAAAGTACATTTTAAAATTAATGCTTCTTAATTAGGTGATATTTGATCTCAATTTCTGATTCTCACAGAGAAATCCTGAATAGATTACAATGCAAATAGTTATAATGGAGTCACCATAACCAAGGACATTACTTCTTTTTTAACCATGTTACTTTAGTTTTCAATATTTGACAACACTATATTGTGTGTAACCCACCCATATAATGAAGTTGGTCTTGTCTCTCCCTTGATACTAGGGAGGAAGTAACCAGCTGTTTTAGTAGCCCTGTGATATACATTGAACACACATTCAATTCACCAAAGGTTGGTTCACATTTAGTGATCAGTCTGATGTAATTTCATTCCCAAGAGTAACTGAAGTTTTTTATATTGAATGTGCAAGTATCCTTGGGCCATTCATGTTGGTGTTTAATAAGTGATATTTCACCTTACCCGGTATCATTTCAAGGTTTTTTTCCTTTGCATCAGTAAAAGCATCGGATAAACTTTGTTCTAAAGGGTTTTCTGCTAAAATTTATGCAGTTATAAGTGATTTAGTTTTTATATATTTTGGCACAGGAAGTAAAATTTGAAAGGAATGCCAGGCAGGTTGTGGGATGGCTGCTACTTCCTTTATACGTTCCTGTCAACAATGAATTCTACCTCCATAGATTCTTGACATGCATGGTAAAAGAGTAAAATACAAACTTGCATTTATATAGCGGCTTTCATGATCTCAGCGTATTCCAAAATGCTTAGCAGCCAATAAAATACTTTTTAAGTAAGGTTACTGTTGTAATGTATGGAAATACAGCAATCAATATGTGCACTGAAAGCTCCCACAAATGACAATGAGTTTTAAAAAAAAGAACAAATGATCTGTTTCTGCGATGTTAGTTGAGAGAAAATGTTGCCCAGGCCACTGGGAGGACTCCCCTGTTCTTCGTCAAATAGTACTTTGGGATATTGAACATACACCTAAGGAGCCAGACAGGACTTTGGTTTAACATGTCACCCAAAAGCCAGCAGCTCTGGCCGCACCAAACTCCCTAGTAATGCACTTAAGCATCACTCTAGATTATAAGCTCAAGTCTCTGGAGAGGTGTTTCCGAAGCAAGAGTGCTATCACTTAGTCAAGGTTGCACAACATAGATTGTGCTCTTCTCCAAGTCAATGAGACTGTCCAGATGATTATTTTTCTTAATTTAGATATATTCAGGGATACTTGCACTTGATACATTGACAACACTGACACAACCACATTTAATTGCTCATCCCTTGTTCTGAAAAGGTGGTAATGAAAGCCACCTTTTTGAATCACTGTAATTCCCCAAGTGATCATATGTCCATGATGGTGTTAGGCAGGAAATGCCAAACAGTGACAATGAAGAGATGGCTTTATATGTCCAAGTCAGCATGGGCAACTTAGAGGTGTTCTGCTTCTGACATTTCTGAACTTGTGCTTCTTGTCTATTGAACATGCAGGCTGAGAGGTGCTGTCAAAATAACCTTGGCAATTTCTGGAGTCCATCCAATGATAAAATATATTACACACACATGCACTGGTAGCAGGGCTCCAATTAAATGAACTCTTTTGCCCTGGATGATGTTGAGCTCCTCATGTTGTTGTGACTTCAACCATCCAGGCAACTGAGGAGTATTCCTTCACAATCTTGACTTGAGCTTTGTAGATGGTGGAAAGTTTTTGTGGGACCATTTGCAGAATACCCAACCTCCACCTTGCTTTTGTCGTAATTGAAAAGTAAGTCTGTCAAACCTGGAGATCAAAAGTTATAGCAAGTTCAGATAAACCATGGGCAGAATTTCACCCATGTCGGGCAGGCTCGGTGGGGGCGGTCGGGAAGCCAGCCGTCATCCACAATCGAGGCTGGAAGGCGATTTTATGCTGACGGGCCAATTAAGGCCCGCCCAGCATGAAACGTGAGCTTCAGTGCTCAGCACTGTCTATGCGGGCAGCGGGAGGAGGGGGAGCGGGGCGAGCCTGAACTTCATGCATGCATGCAAGTGAGCGCTTGAAAATCTCCCTGAGGCTCTGTGCATCAGGGAGATGAACAGATTTTTATAAAATTTTTATAAATGTTATGGAACATGTCTCCTCATATGACTCTGTCACATGAGCAGGGACACGTTATTAATGAAAAAATAAAGTTTTTATTTTATGTTTATTTGCTTTTGGAAACCTTATCCCGCCCGTGGATGAGGCTTCCAAAAAAGTGCAAAGGCCGCTTGGCCTTTTTGCCTGCCTGCCAACCGTAAGGTTGGCCGACCAGTGATAAGTTTATTTTAATAAATTTTTTAATGGCCTTAATAGGCCTTTTAATTGTCGGCGGGCGCGCTGCCAACTTCAGCATGTGCCAGCCAACTGAAATATCGCGCGAGTGCGCAATGACATCAAGCGCTTGACCGATATCATCGCGCATCATTTACGCTCGGTTGGGTTGGGCGTGCACCCGTCCGCTGAGCTAAAAATTTTACTCCATAGTTTTATGCAAACAATTAGCATTTCACGGAAAGTAAGTCATTTTACAGTTTAGCAATCACACTAAACCCTTCAGCATTTTTGTCTCCTCTGTCATTCTCTTCTCACTGGCCTTTTGTTTCTCTGATGCTGTGCTCATTCATGTCTGAGCCTATGCAGCTGTGACTTCAGAAGGGATACCACTGCCATCCCTCAGTTCTGCCATCACACGAGGACCACGCACATACCTTTTCAGCAATTAGAAGCAGAAACCCTAGATAGGTTTTACTTTTCTTAACCTAAGGGCAATAAAGCCAATTGTAACATCTTTTCAATTAACCTGGTTGAATAAAGATAACTTAGCATGTATTGGGAATCAAACTTTACACTTCTGTTCCAGCTGGTTTGATGAAGTTTCTATTTGGCATATGGATGGTCCAATGGGTGTCCACCAGGTTTATTTGAATGGTGTATCTGCAGCGGGTGCCCCACTCAGTAAGTAGTTAAAATAGCACTGGGCCTTATCCAAGTGACCGGATTCTGATTTGCATATATTTATAAGACTCCCATTTCAGACGGGCACCCTGGAAATCTTGTCAGTAAGTGAATGACCATCCACTTTTTCTCATTCTCCAGATGTGTCCATCACTGGCAAAGCTGCCATTTATAGAGGAGTGAGTTTTCCCTCCTTCCAACCAGTGAAAACCAGGCACCCCAGCTGCCCAGGAAAACATTGTTAAAACAGCAAAATGAAGGGAAACAAGCAATTGAGAAAAAGAAAGTCTTTGCTTTATAGAGCGTATTTCAGAACCACCAGACATACCAAAATGCTTTACAGACAATAAAGTACTTTTGAAGTGTAGCCACTTCTAAAGTAGGAAATGCTGCAGCCAATTTGCACACAGCAAACTCCCACAAACTGAAATGTGATAATGGTTTTTGTGTTGTTATTTGAGGGATAAATATTTGCCAGGACATTGGGGAGATGGTGGTGCAGTGGTAATATCACTGGACTAATAATCCAAAGCCTCAGGCTAATGCTCTGAGGGCATCAGTTCAAATCCCACCAAGGCAGCTGGTGGAATTTAAATTCAATTAATAAATCTGGAAGTGAAAACTAATCTCAGTAATGGTGACCATTGTTATAAAAACCCATTTGGTTCACTAATACCCTTTAGGGAAGGAACTCTACTGTCCTTACGTGATCTAGCCTACATGTGACTGCAGACTCACAGTAATGTAATTGACCCTTAACTGCCCTCTGAGATGGTCTAGCAAGGCATTCAGTTCAAGGGCAATTAGGGATGGTCAACAAATGCTAGCCTTGTCAGCGATGCTCACATCCCATGAAGGAATAAAAACTCCACTGCTCTACTTTGAAATAGTGCCATGAGGTCTTTTACATCACCAGAGAGGGCAGGAGGGGCCTTCATTTAACATTTCATTCTAAAGACAGATGTCTCATCAGAAAGACGGAATACCACTTGGAATTTAATCCCTTTCACCTGGTTTTCACTGGTTGGAAGGAGAGAAAACTCACTCCTATATAAATGGTGGCTTTGCCAGTGATGGGCACATCTGGAGAATGAGAAAAAGTGGATGGTCATTCACTTACTGACAAGATTTCTGAATCTAATGATAAATATCACATTCCTCCAGTCAATTGGAAAAACTTCTTAGAATTGAATCAATGACTGATGCCTTTGTCAAATCTAACAACAAGTGATGTCAGACCAGCAGCATAACAAAACAGAGACAATGGAGAGTTTGAAAGAACCTGCGGTGAGGTAGAGCTTGGTCCTTACTTGGTCTGGCTTACATGTGTAAATGAGGGACCTCTTATTGTGATTTTAAATGATGTCACTGAAGGGCAACATATGGATGAGAAATAGGTAGGTCAAGCATACATTCTTGGGAGCTCCAAAGATAATGATGTCAGAGTGGAAAGAAAAGCTATTGTAGGTCATTCTCTGGTTACGACTAAATAGATAAGGGTGGACAATGGAAGAGGGTGGTCTGGTCAACTTTGCCAAAGGTTGCAAACAGGTCAAGAAGAGATAATTTACCACAGTCACATAGTATATCATTTGTGAATTTGACTTTCTGTACAGTGGCGGGGCGGAAACCTGATTGGTGGGATTCAGTTATGAAGTGGGGGGAAAGATGGGAGATGCCAACACATTCAAGGGAGATTGGAGATGGGGCAGTAATTTATGAGGACAGAGAACTGAGCCACTGAGGAGATAAAGACAATTTTTAATTAGATTGAAAGTAGCTCTAATTATGTAAGCAATTTAAAAGAGTTTGAATTGAGGGTTTCTGCAAGAAAGTAGTGAAGAACCAGACTTCAGCACTCTGTAAGGCAGAGTGTGAATGGTGTGATTAAAAAAATGAAGGAGTAAATTCCAATCAGTATAAGGTATAGTGTTATTTTTCACTTTTCCACAACAGTGCAGATGCCATATAACAGCTTCTTAGTGTGCCTGACTTTAAACACTTATCATGAGGGCTGCTTTCTGCATTAGATTAAAAAAAACAGGCATTGGTTTAAGTATCCAACACATAGATAACAATCTTCGAATGGAAAGTTAGCAACTGCAGTTATGAATCACTAATCACTTATGTCGAGAAATGCCAAAAGATATAAATATAATATCTTATATAAGCACGAGAGGAAGAGAATATTTTCCTCAAAGTCTTGCTTGAAGAGTTATTTGCATTTATATTCTTGAAACATTTTAATGAGGAGTGCAAGTGCATCCAACATTACACCTAACTATCTCTTGTCAGACATCTCTAAGGAATATGAGATGATGGCAGAGCGAGTTTTTTCTGTGAGAGAAGGTAAGCAAATAAGATTGGGTAATTAGGAACCTGGACCGAGACAGAGGAAATTAGGGAGATAGACAGCCTGTTCTGCAAACATGAAAACAAGTACCGAACAATGTTTTGGTTCTCAAGTTATAGGGTAAGGTCGTAATGAAGTGGGTGAGAAACACCTGACAAGAATCATTTTTTCTCCTTCAAGTATTTATCCAGTTCTCTTTTGAAGGTTGCTATCTGTTTCCACGAGCTTATCAGGTAGTGCATTCCACATCCTAACCACTCAATGTGTAAAAAAGCTTTTCCTCATGTTGCCTTTGGTTTTTATGCCAAACATCTTAAATTTGTGCCCTCTGGTTAATGATTCTTCAACCACTGGAAACAGTTTATCTTTGTATACTCTATTTAAACCCTTCATGGTTTTAAACACCTCTATTAAGTCTCCTCTTAGCTACATGACTGTGGTCTGCAGCCCAGCCCTGAATGCATTGTTAAGTGGCTGCATGCCTCAGCAGAGGCCCAAGTTTGTGCAAGGTTACCACCACTTAAAACTAGCCGGCATTATTTAAAACCAGACTGCACTTCTTAAAGGGGAGATGCATTTTGGCCACAGCAGGGGCTGAAACTTCTTGGGCAATATTTGAAGACCATTAGGAATGACCCCAAATGGTGTAGCAGACAAGAGAGTGTGCCCCCAGATTTTCGGATGTAATGCTGGAGTGGCTGTTGCGGGAGATGACTGGAGGAGAGAGGTTCTCTTCCCTCAGGGAGCCAGGAGGCCCTCCAGACATGTTTTCAGAAGGCAGTGGGAGCAGAGGGGGCCATATGGCAGATAATGCTTCCAATTTGGCACTGAGGACCTGGATGCAGTCCTGCAAGAAGTGGCCTCACCAGGGTGGTCAAAGTCAGTGAGTGCATCTTTACATGTCAAACCCTGCCAACTGCACCATACGCTGTTCCATTCACCAAACTTCCTTCACTCACCAATAACCTATCTCAACCACGACTCAAACCTCACATTCATATGCTACACCTCACTCTTGCACACTGAGCGCTCCTGGAAGCTGTACACTCACATCTCTCAACTTCCACAGACTGCTAGCTATTCCACTGTGGCAGCACATCACCCAAACTCTTTGCAAAACACTCACTGATGTACTACCTTCTCTGTTGCAGGATAAGGTGGTCCAGAATGGGTGACAGCACCAGCAAACCAGTAGCAGTTGTAGGCGGGCCCCTCCATGGAGAATATGGTCGTGGAGATAATTGGAGAGGTTGGCATTGAGGCAATGGCCTGTGGTGTCACTAAATCCATCCAGGATAGTAGATTGTTCCTGCCAACTACATCTTGTCAAATTCCATCTCGCTTTCATCCTGCTATCTGTCAAGACGTACAAGCTACAGATGGTGTAACCATGCATTCCTTGCTGCAATTCTGTCTTCCCCTTCCAACACTGCAAACCTCCCCTTGTGTATTGATGCTTTTAGATATCCAAGAACCGCTGCTTGGCCAGCCAGTGGTGCCTGAGGTTGAAGGTGTAGAGGGAGAGCAGACCTCTGATTAAGAACCACCCTCTCTTGATCTGACACTGGCATCCCACAGCTCAGGCACTGGCACTGGACATAACATGGAGGGTAACAAATGGACTGCAGCCATGTGAGCAGAGAGGATATAATAAGTGTGCCAGCTCCCCAGAGAGCAAAGTCACGGACAGGTTCTACTGCAAGGGCTCAGGCGAGGACCTCAATGGGCCGGCATGTAGGAACAGGCTGATGAGTATGAAGAATGAAATACTTGATGCATTGGTAGGCCAGCCAAAGAACCTGTTGTCACTGTCAAGGAGCATTGAGGAGTCTGGCTCCAACGTGGCACAGGGCCTCACAAAGAGCTTGAAGTCCATCCTTACCAGCGTGGAAGTGGTGGCCAATTCCATGAGAACACTTGTGATGCAGCATCTGAGGGCCAATTTCTCAGCTTCCATTGTAATACAACAGAAGCTACCCAATGTCTTACTGTTGTTGTGGAAGCTCAGGCCGAGGTCATGAAATCTGCTTGTTGCCATGCAAACCCAGCTTGGTACCACAAAGGCTCATTCTGCTGCCATCATGGCGGCAGATAAAGTGCTCAAGGGGGCTTGTAGGCTCTCACAGCAGTTTAGCAATCTGTGCTCCGACGGATTACTGGAATTACTAAGGCACCATCCACAGTGGGTCTGTGGAGCATGAACCTCAGAATGTCCTCTCTCAGGATGATTTGCACTTCCACCACTGCCACTCTACCTGCTGTCAGCCAGGCAGCCCAGACTGCTGCCACGTATGCCGAGGTGGAGTGGTCTGAAGCTGTGGGCAGAATTTTACCATCAGCGAGCAGGGGGTCGGGGCCGGCTTGCCGACGCATAAAATGACGCGGGATGATGTTGGGCGGAACCCTCGACATCACTGCGCCCCACTTAAATTTTTAGGAAGGCGGGGGCTTAGCCGAATCAGCTGCGGGCCCACCGGCCTGTCAATGGCCACTTGAGGCCATTGACAGGATCAATTAAGCAATTAAAGTTCCTTCCCGTCCAACCTTAAGGTTGGTGGGCCGGCCAGGAGCCCCGGCAGCAAATAGAGAAAACATGAAACCTCATCCAGCGGCAGGATGAGGTTTCATGTAGGGTTTTAAAAATTTTAATAAAGTTGTTATGGAAATTATGAACATGTCCCAACTCTTGTGGCATTGTCACATGAGGGGACATGTAAGGGATTTTTCTTTTCTCTACTTTTAATATTGTTCAAAGTGCAGGTGATAGCCTGCACTTAGCCTCAAGGAGATGAGTGCGCTCTTTCGTGCGCATGCGCAAAAGAGCGCACTCTTGATTTTAGAGATTCCCCTCATCCGCACGGGGAGCGCATAGCGCTTCCTGGCAGACGTCATGCTGGGCAGGCCTTAATTGGCCCGCCCACATAAAATGGCGGTGCGGCCCCGATTGCTGGCGGCGATCGGCTCCGCGCCCGCCCACGATTGGGTCAGGCCTGACGAATGGGAAATTCAGCCCTGTGTCTTTGAGTATCAGAGCTGCTCACCTTGCAAGGCCATCTGCAATCTCCTCCAGTGAAAGACAGCAGACTTCCACCAGCCATGCTGCAGCCACTGGGGTAGCACTGCATAGGAACACCAGGCCTGTCAAAGACACCCACAAGACAGACTCTAAATGAATGCACAAGGGTAAATAGTTGAGCATTATGTGGAGTATTGAATCAGTCATTGGATAAAGTTGGTGTAAAGTGGTTGTTCTGTGGTGTCTTTTATTTCAGGATTGTGGCCAAGAGGATGCTGTGATGGTTCAGAGCATAGATGGGGAAATGTTGAGCAATGAGAATCTGAGGTTTTATTCAGTAGAATTGAAGTCTGTTGATGTCCTCTAGGATTGCCTGTATGGAATGCGCATGTGTTGGCTGGCTTGTCCCTTCTTCCTCCTCTTCCTTCTCCTGAGGTAGTTGCTGAAGCCCTGGTGGCAAGGGTTATGCCCTCATTATGGCCAGGTTGTGGGGAATGCAGCAGACCACCATGAATTGAGACACTCTGGCAGGCACTAGAGGGCTCCTCCATCGTGTTCCAGGCAGCTAAACCATTAATTCAGGACCATGATGATCTGCTTGATGATGTTTCATCTAGCAGCATGGCTCTTATTATATAAGCACTAACAATGTGTTGCAGGATTTCAGAGGAGAGCCCTCAGTCATGCGTACAGTGGATAGTCCTTGTTGCTGAAGCAACCCCCTCCAACTCGATGTGGCAGCTGGGAGATTGTCATATCTGCGGCCGGGTGCAGGATGAAAATATCCTGGTTGCTGCCAGGATTGTGGGCATTCACCAACATGGCATTCTGGGCATGGTGGCACAACAACTGAGTAGTTCTCCTTGCGGCTTCGGTACATCTGCCCATTTTGTGTATCAAAACATATTTGTGTGTTTTAGATAGAAGCTTTAACTGGAGTGGCAAGGTCCAAACTAACATGTTGTGCAGTATATCAGTGTTAAACATTAACTGATGTCATGATCTGCCTACTCTGGCTGCTTCTGGCACACCTTCATTAGTTCACCTCAGCTGCGTCATGTAGTATGAAGCTATCAGTGCAACAGGACTAAATTTTGTGGCCTCTGTGTCCAATTTACCCAGGCTAGGTCCCTCCTCAGTTTGATGAAATTAGCCCTCCCCAGTTAAGTATTTATATTCTAGATTGTTTTGCTGTCCTTCTCCATAATTTAGCTCAATCTTGGGATACTGTGATCATTGTTCTCAAGATGCTCTCCACTGTGACAGAGAAACTAATTAGCAGTCATGTATCATCAATTAACTGATCACAAAGGAAAAGAAGAACATGAAGACATTTGACAAGTTAATTCTACATTAAAGTGCAAGGCCTCAAAGATAGTAATTTCAGGATTACCTCTTGGGCCACACACTGGATAAATTGGAAAAGAATGGTGTAAATTCACGAAATGTAGCTAGAGATATGCTGTATAAGAGAGGGTCCACTGCTTAGGTGCTTAGAATGAGTTCTGAGACAGTGATAAACTCCACAGACAAGGGTGGGCTTCACATAAACTAAGTTGATATGGATATCCACAGGCAGAAGAGAAATGGGGAAGCATTTAAGCTACCAAGACAGGAGAGGCTAAATCAGCTTAAGTATAGTGGCTCCAAAATAGTAAAACAAGAGGGTGTGGGAAAAGGAGCTTGGGACAGAGAAGAAAGTGGTCAAGATGAAGGAAAATGACAATAGGAGATACAAATGATTAATTGAATTGAGATGAATGAATGGATCAGTGTTTATCTATGCATATGTGACATGTTCGAATTAAGGGGTGGAATTTAATTTAAGAGAACTAGTGAGAACCCCATGTCACCTCCTACCAGAGGCCAGCAGCTCTCCATTGCCGGCAATGCCACCGAGAGTGGTGGCTGCTGACAGTAATTCAGTGAAGCCTTCACTGGGGATTATTGCTTTATCTCTGGAGGCAGGAGAGTGTGAGTGCGTTGCTGGTTGTGGAGGTGTGGGTCGCCAGTGAGCTGGGGGAGTTGGCGGAGGTTGGGGTGTCAGATGCAAGGACGGGAGGGTGGCTCTCTACTGTCACCCTGCTTCCTGATGCCAATCCTTAGATCGAGCACTAAGACGGACTCTCTGAGAAGGTGCTGGCAAGCCGACAGTGTTTGCTGGGCAGCCTTCAGGAGACATGGGAAATCCATGCGATTTCGGTAGAATCCCTGAGTCACCACTAAACCCCAGCGAGCTCAGAGGTGATAATCTTTAACTGGCTCAAATAATGAGCCTAATTAGCCAGGGGACGGCTTCCCCACATCAGCCCGTTCCAACCGGTGATGAAATGAGGTTCAGTTTTCCCGCCGGCAGGAATGCGCTGTGCGGCCTCCCCAGCAATTACACAGTCCCCCTCGCCAAATCCTGGCCAAAGTCAGGAAAATAAAGGCACTCATTAGAACAGTCAAAAATAAAGATCAAAGACTGGAAATTATTTATTTTCTTGGGATGAGAGGGAACCTAGGCCAGATTAATTGACTGATAAAGATAGCAGCTCAAATAATGAATGAGGAATGAGAGATATTTAAATACATTCCAACACTAATGAAGAAGATGTATTAATGGCTAGTGTTCCATGAATAAACAGAGATGTAGGAGGAAAATAATTATGTTTAAGTAAAATCTGTATGATAAATATCGGGCAAGAATGCAAAAAATGTGAAGAATATGGGAAGCTATGATCACAGAGCTATGGACAGGTTACAGCAAAGATTTGCTGGAATGTTTAGAAGCTGTACCAAGAATTTACTTAGTTAGGACTTCACAAACTGAACACATCAATAAAATTCAGATTTTGAGGTCAAGAAAAAATGGATAAAATAATCACCAATATATAGAAACCCTACGTGCAATGAATTGATAGCAGAATGGTCAGTCTGCTGTCTCAGAGTGAAGAAGAGTCATATGGATTCAAAATGTTAATTCTGTGTCTCTCTCCACAAATGCTGCGAGACCTGCTGAGTTTTTTCAGCATTTTCTGTTTTTCTTATGCCTTAGATCCACGACTGGTTAAAGGTGCTATGCAGCAGGTGAGGCAGACTTCCTGGTGAATTTAGAGTAAGTAGGAGTTGCTTTTCTTGTGTGGGGACTCTGTTGGACGAGGGGAGAGGAGGCTGAGTTGTTGCATTGAGCGGCAGCTGCCAAGGGAGGTCAGGGCATGGCTGTTCAAGGCAGAGCAGTTAGGGCCCTAAAAAGGTTCATGGGGGACGTAAGGAGGGAGCTGGATGACAGAGAGAAGGTTAATCTCTGCCCAAGGCAGCTCAAGCATATGTTAGAGGGGGGATCAAGAGTGATTGAGGGCAGGTCATTGGTGAGGCTGGGAGAATCGAGGATAACCAAGTGTAGGTGGTGATAGAGGAAGGGTCAAGGATAATGGCTTTGGGGCTCAGGGTGAAGGGGCAGGTCCAGGATGCTGGGGGGGGTGAGGTGGGGGGGTGACGGTGTGGGGGGAGAGCACAGTACGATGGTGACAGGGGGCATCTCTAGTTTAGCAGACAGCTGATCAAGGATGATGGTGGGTGGCTCAAAGATCAAAGAAGGCAGGGCTAGGGTGATAGAGGGAGGATCGAGGGTGATGGAGGGAAGGTTAAAGGTGGCTAAGGGAGGGTGCAGGGTGATGGTCTGCAGCTTCAGGGATCCAAATGTGGCAGGTGGGGAGGGGTTGGCAGCAATTCTAGTTCAAAATCCTCTTCTCAGGCAGGCAGAATGATACTGCTGGCTTGCAGGGAGTGGATGTCTGTCCAGGTACCATTTAAATATAGCGCCCAGATCTTCGACCATTGTGAAGTAACAGTGGGGCCAGTTACTTCTTGCCTGCCTCCAACATGCAATTGGCTGTGCCCCTCGACTGTGCATAGCTAATTGGCTGCCCGCCATGTGATTGCGCATGGCCAGCCATTCTGCCTCCAAGGGGATGTCCCACTCACTTCCAGTCCTGCTGTTGGAACACTTGCCCCTGCAAACTACCCATGGTTTTGGAATGCTTGTTTTTTGGGGGCTTTTAGTTTAGCATTGTGGGTAAGATGACACTGTGATGATCAATAACAGAAGGATGGAAAATGTCAGACTATTGTTGAATGGGGAGTTGGGGTTGAATTCACTGGTACCTCTGTCAATCACAGACAGCCCAACCAGAACAAAGCAGTGTTAATTGTGTTCCTCCTTCCTCCTCCCCCTCTCTTGCTCCTCCTTCTTCTCCTGGTCCTTAGCTGGTCGTAATGGCAATTCCTTCATGAAGGAGATGTTGTGAAGCATGGCACCTGACCATGATGAGTCTTGGAGTGCACTCTGCTAAGTGCTGCAGGGCTCCTCCAGAGCTCTCCAGGTAGTGGAAGTATTGCTTTAGCACTGCTGGTCTGCTCGATCACGTTTTGTGTGGCAACATGGATTTCATTATAAGCATGTTGCACATGTGTGTATGGGTTGCACACTGGATTCATGAGTCATGTCATCAGTGGATAGACCTTGTCATCCAGTACCTGCCCTCTAGTTTGTTGTGGTGGATCAAATGCAGATGTTACAGTGGACAGTCACGGAGTGAAGGCATCATAATTGTTGCCAGGATACTGAGCATTGGTAAACTGTCTATGGTTGTACGTCAGCTGGGCTTAGAGAGAGTTGATTCCTTTGCAGTTCCAGTACATCTCATGTGGTCTCCAGAAAGCATCGTGTGTGCAGTCAATGGCACCCTACGCCATGTGGAAGCCTACCAATCATCACGAAGGTGCATGCTTGTGCTGCCTGCTTTTCTATGGCATGAGAGAAAGATAAGTATTCCAGCCCAAAAGTAGTTGATAATCCCTTTAAATAGTGCTGGATGAGTACATTCTGCTGCTGAACACATGTTCAGCTGTGTGAAGTTTGGAAAGAATGTTAGTTGAAATGTTGAGCTCCAGAATAACACTGCTGGTGTCAAATCAGTGTTACAAATTTGCCCATCTACTATGCATGCTCCTACACCCAAGCTAATGACCTAGCCAAGATGGTGTCCAGCATATGGCCCTCACCACAAGTATGCGTGTGCACCGTGGACATCATTTCAAAAACAAAACAGTATGGGCACTATGGAGCCAATTGTTGCAGCCCTTGATTGATTAGCTTTGTGACACTCATCATTGGCCTTTGACTAATGTGGAGATACACAGCTTATTTGTGACTGCTTCATTTGAGTGATTTAAAATCACTGACGTAAAACCAGCAAAGGCTTTGCCAGTCAGCAGGTGACTTCTCCGTACTGCGAAGGCTAAGATTGAGATCATATGTCGTAATGTTTTTTCATAGCCAGACAGCTGGAAAATAAAATAACTTAGCTCTTTAACCTATTCAAAAGCATAGGTGGTTGAATTTCTATCTGAGATCTCCCAATGATCTGCTACAACTTAGGTGGAAAATCAGTGAAAATCCCAGGGAAACGGCATAAACGCCGTAGACTTCCTTGTGAAGTTATGGTGGATGATTGGAAGAGCCCCTGTGGTAATTCAATATGTAGGGTATTTTTTTCTTCAAAGCTAAAATATTCCCCATTCATTTCTGTGAGTACCAGTGTTAGTAAGTGTTACGTAAGTAGGTGTCACATTCTTTTAGAGCTTTAGTTACTAATTTGCTTGTGTCCAGTGCTAAAAATCACTTCTGTAAATGAGCCCATCCTCAAGAATCAGAATGTAACTTTACACAAAGAGGCATAAAAATCCATGTGCTCATTTAGTTATAATGCTTGGCTGGTATGCAATTTTTCTGGCACTTTTAAAACATACCTTTAAAATGAAGGACCTGCAGAGGCAAACAAAGACGGGAACAGAGAGATGCACGGAGGCAAAAGGGAAGATTACACAATTTCAAGGGACCAACATTCTGATGCTCCTAAATGAATTACAGTGAAGGAAAGAGAGGCTGCTGGGTGTTAATGTGAGAAAACCACAGGGAAACACCGTATCTTCCATATGGACAAAAGTGACAATGGTTCTGAGCGCCACCTCTCTCATCCCTAGGGCTGTAGACCAGTGCCAAATTAAGTTTAGTGAGAAGGCAAGATAGCACACTAGCCTCAATTTCACTCCTGTCACCTTGTGTAAAGCAGCAGCAGGTGGGGGAGTGCAGGCAGTGGGGAAGAGAGATAGTGGAGTTAATATAGATCAGGGGAGTTATACCCACTCTGATTTGGTTGGCTGCACAATTAAATTGTAGGCACCAAGGGGACTTGCCCCAAGCTGTCGGGTCCTTTTACAGTATACAAATCAGGCTACAAAATGATGTAATCAGAGTCTACCATCTTAACCTGAAGCCTGAGCAGAGAGAAGGAGTGGCTTCCCCATCAAGCAAAAGCTACTGAGAGCAGCATCCAGGCTCTGAGGAAACTGAGTGAGGCAAGCATTTGTTTTTTCTCTTTTAGATTCCTTGTGGGTCACTCCTCTGGGCCTTACAACAAAACTTTCTGTCACCCCCATTCTGAGCTTCCCAAACCATTGCCCCCTCAACCCCCACCTCATCCCTACATCTTGCATGTTAAGGATTCCCATCCTGGATTCCTCCAATTAACTTACCTTTCTCTAGACACTACTCCTGTGAGTCCACAATGGTTGACTTCTGCCCCCAAAATTCCTGCTCTTACTGCCTACGTGCGAACCTGCAGCAATTCCTATCATGTGTGGGTTCAAATCTAGTCTATAGATTTAGATGAGGCCTAGGAGTTAAAATCTCTCTAGGCGTCAGCATACATGCTTGCCGCATGCTTATGAATTACTTTTGAAATGTGGTCACACATTATTAAGGCAAACACAGCAGCCAAGTTGTACACAGCAAGATTCCATAAACAGAAGATGTGATAAATAGCTCTCCTTTTTTATGGTATGGACTGAAGGATAGATGCTGGCAAAGACACCACGATAGCTCCCCTGCATTTCACCTGAACAGCAAATGAGGCCTCAGACAGCAGTCAAAGAGATGGCACCTCTGCTATTGCATCACATTATTGGTGCTGCAGTGAAATATCAGCTTCCATTGGGAGCTCAAGGTCTAGAGTGGAATTTAAGCTCGGATCGTTTTGATTATTCTAAGGAAGAAGTAAATGGCAGAAGAAAATCATTCGAGCAGATTTCACTACATTGCCGACATAGTTGCTACATAACTTCTCTAGAAGAAGGATAAATAATTCTTAGTAAACCTAAATCTGGAGCAGCATTTGTAATACAACTTTTATATGTTAAGTTTAATCTACCAGCACATCCTCTCTAGCCTCAGCATAATTGACGAGCTAGGAGAAGTCTGTCACATTTATCTCAAGCATCATTAACTCAAGGCTACAGAGCCAAGTAAGATCAGGGCCTGCTTCCCATAGAAACTTGTCTAGTTTTTCACCTATTCCAAGACAAAGCCAAACTGTGTAATTTTTATTATGATGCCTCGATATGTCACACTATCACAACTGATCTAGCCCTGTCTCCTGCAACAACATAAACAATACCATATGTAAAAAGCAGAACAACATTATTAAATAAACCCAGCTAGACAATAGCAATCATCAATTTTTAAAATTACATTTTGCTTATCAGATGGTAATGCGTATCCTTGCCAACATGAGGATCACAAGGAAACAGAGACCCAAATATATAATAGTATGGAATAAAGTGATCAAAAGCATATAGCAGTTAAAAAATGGTTAGGAGCTATAGATAGTTTTAAGTAAGTTGTATTTGTGGGTGTTAGGAACAAGATATAGCTTTAAGTTTAATTTATTTTTTTATTTGTGTTTTAGAAAGTTGAAGCCTGAATTTTGGTTTCACTTTAGAGTGAGGCCAGCAGGTCTTGAGCTTTGTTTGTATACCTGCATTTTATGAGGTTTTACGATCATTCAAGTGGTTTAGGGAAGTTAAAACAAAGTAGGAAAACTGTACTGTTGCCTAGCAACAGAGACACAGGCAGAAACAGAAAGCAGTTTTACTGCAGTTAGAAGCAGGTACCAGGAGAAGCTGGACACAGGACAGAGAACTGCAGGAAGCAGATTCCAAAGAACAAAGAAGAAAGTCCCAAAACCAGGGAGTGGTACAGGAAAAGGTCCAGAGATGACAGTTAAGAGAAAGGGTAAGTACAGGAATCTGGAACAGATCATGTTCAGTTAAGTTAAAGTAAGGAGCAGAGTAATAGGCTCCAAATTAAAGAGAGAAAACTGTGGGGAGCAGAATCAAGGGAAAGTGGGCTTGCTAGAAGCCTGAAGATCTGAGGAGACAGCCAAAGGTGGTTGATTCCTCACTACAGGTCCGTGAAGCAGTGGTGTCCTGCTTGGCTGAGTATGTGTGTGGAGGGTGAAGCCTGTATGCATGTAGAGATACAGGGAAGGAGAATATCCTTTTTAAGTTCAAAGACTTTGCTGATGGGCTATTTTAAATTGGCTCACTCACTCCAAGTGAAAGAAATACACATCCACATACAAAATATTGATCACTTTGAGGAAATGCCTTACAACTGTCCATGACAGTACTTTACAGTTACTTCAAAAGGTAGGATTTTCCTCAGTCATCTATGAATGAGGGGAATTCTTAACTGAACCTCCAGTTGAGTACAAGCAAAATAATTAGATGAATATATTATAGCTAATTGCAGATAAAGCAAATCTTTTAAAATACTTTCATAGCTGATCCTGTTTTATGCAATTTTCAGTTTTAAATTCATGGTGGTGCGTGTTGCAACTGCAGTTAGGGGACACAATTGACCAACTTCACAAAATTAAAAACGGAAATGGAAAGTGAATTATGAAGTGTTAGGGCATGGTAAATGCTGATGGCAAATACTGAGCTGATCAAACCCCAGAGGGAACCTTGAAACAACTGCCACAACTTGTTTTGCAATTTGTATAAATTTTGAGATGCGTGCCTTGAATTCAATAGTAATAAGACCACCAAGTCTTATAGGGTTCTTACAAGACTAAATTAAACCTTTATTAACAGAAGAAATTATTTTAAATACATACATACATAGATCTACAAATTACTACTATGATAACTTTTAATTCCCCTAATTAATATAACTCCCAGTTACACTTGTGTTAAGGCAACAGTGAGACACAGATTTTAAAAGATACAGGCAAAGAAACACAATACCCTGAACAGCCAATTCAAAGTGAGTTTTCTGAACTTCAGTACTTTGTAGACAGCAGCTTGAGACGTAGATGCTGAAGGTTTTTAACACTTGTTACATCTTAGAATGCCTACCCTTACACACAGCCTTCACTCCTTTATACATATTTTCCGCTTTGAATGCAAATTCCCATTGTTTCGCCATGACTTTGGATTTTACCTTTCTAATAATAAAATCTCTCACAGAACCAAATTTACTAATAATCTTTGGGAAAAATAAACACACTGTTTCTTAATTTCCTCTGGCTAGGCGTAATATTTCACTCCCTCTCTTTGAATCCAAGCTAGTCTGTTTTATTTAAAATGAAAATGTTCCCTTTACCTCTTACATTCTAAAACTTTCCCCATGTTTACCTACTTAACATTTCAAACCTAGCTTATCTTCTGACACATCAAAGCCTTCAGACCAGTTGCTTTTAATTCAATTAAGTCACACACAGACATAGATCCACAGACACAGACCCCACTATTACTGTACTTAACATTAAATTCCAATAACATTATGAGAATCATTATGTCTTCCTGACATGAAGATATGGGCGGAATCATCTGTGTCTGCTGGCGCCGGGTGCATTCAATGGCGTGAGCGGACAAAATGGTTTGAAGGCCAAAAATCGGTTTCACATTGTCATGAAACCAGTTTGCGATCGTCTGCTCAGCCTGGAAATGACGGGCCGCGTTTCCTGCCACCAGACATCGAGAATCTCATTGTAATGCATCAGCATTATATCGTTATAAGACTAGCCCACTTGACTCATTCCACGCCCCTCCCACACCACCCCCTGGATCGTCCGCCCACGTTGACATGATTGCACATTGATGTGTTTCACAACAGCATATGTAAGGTGTGTGCTTGGCGGGCTGCACTTTGAGGGGAACTCGGAGGTGCGTGCACAGTGACAT
Organism: Cetorhinus maximus; assembly: GCF_964194155.1. Taxonomy (NCBI): domain Eukaryota; kingdom Metazoa; phylum Chordata; class Chondrichthyes; order Lamniformes; family Cetorhinidae; genus Cetorhinus; species Cetorhinus maximus. The sequence goes on along the minus strand of NC_135888.1, from coordinate 81,146,759 downwards.
TGTAGAGTGCTTGCGAGGGATGCCTGTTGGACTTAAAGGTTGAGGCGCATTGGGGCAGGGGGGCAAGGCTGCCCTGTGTTTGAAGGTAATGCACAAGCATGTGCGGGGGTGGGGGTGGGGTGATGGGCAAGGGAAGTGGCCACGCATTATGGACACGTTGTATAAAGTGACCATTCCTCTGCAGCTGAGACTGTTCAGGTGCAGCCACATTGAAATGAGCCGGGCTTCTAGCTTATCTGCCCACTCAAGCAACACAGAGGCATCAAAATGCCACCAGGTGCTCCAAAGCTTTTCACCATTCGGGCACAGACTGCAAACTAATGAGTGATTTGGTGGACGGAGGAACAGTTGGATGACTGGGAAAGTTGTACAATCTCCTTGCTAAATCTGGCTGTGGAGCAGTCACTGGTGGAGGCTCTCACAGCCCCTCTCAATGTCATCATTCCGGTTTGGACCAGTCTCCCCCATGGTTCAAGCTAACAATGCAGCTGTGCCTGAGCTGAGAGCACAGCGTGCAGTCCAATGGGCAAAGCTGCCACCAATTGGTCAGGTGGAGTGGGGTGGAGGAAGGTGAGGTTTCGGCCAGCCATGAAGCGCACTAATCTCGGGCCATCCAAGTGGTGGACAGCACTCTTCAGAATGCGTTAAGGGGCCTTCAGACTTAACCAAGACAGGCTCTTAGCACACCCATGCTAACCCACGTATCTCTCTCTTTCATCCTATAAGAGGAGTACATCAGGATCATGGAGCCTGGTGAACTAGCTGCATGCCTTCTGGTGTACAGCGAGCAAAGACAACAGGGAAGAGAGCGACTGAGGCGCTTGGCTGCACAGAGGAAGGAGCAACACCCTCAGGAAGAAGGGGCGGCTTGGGCTCCCACACACGCCACTGAAGAGACACAACGAGGCGTCGTTGGTCAGCACCTAGCTAGACCCAGATTCTATGGACACCGCCTTTCATACCTGGAGATGACCGAGAACAGTGTCGCTGAAGACTCTGCAGGTCCAGGGAAATGGTTGGTTATATTTGCCACCTGCTGCAGGATTTGGCACCATATGGTTGTGGAGGGCATCCAGTGCCAGTGGCCGTGAAAGTGACCGCAGCTCTTAATTTCTATGCCAGGGCTCCACAGGTGACCTCTGTGGTGTCTCACAAGCCTCCACCCACAAATACATCCATGAGGTCACAGATGCCATCTTCGCGAAAACACACAACTTTGTGCATTTTGCCCAGGACCAGAAGAGCCAGGATGCAAGAGCGATTGGATTTGCCCAGATCCTGGGTTTCCCACAGGTGCAGGGTGCCATTGGCTGCACTCACCTGGCGCTCAGGTCTCCGTCACAACAAGCGGTCAACTATGTCAACCGCAAGGACTTCCATTCGCTGAATGCGCAGCTGGTGTGCGACCACCAGAAATGCATCCTGCAGGCCTGCGCTTGGTTTCCAGGGATTGTCCACGATTCCTACACTCTCAGTTGGCCACAGATCCCTGATGTCTTCCAGGGGCCACAGAGGTTGCAGGGATGGCTCCTTGGGGACAAGGGCTACCCACAGAGGACATGGCTGATGACACCCATGCGGTTGCCTCAGACTGCAGCAGAGCGAAGGTATAATGAGGCTCATGCTGCAACTAGCAACTTGGTGGAGCAAACCATTGGAATGCTGAGAAAGAGGTTTCGGTGCCTAGACCGGTCTGGTGGAGCCCTGCAATATAGTCCACAGTGGGAGTCACGCTTCGTCGTCACCTGCTGCGCCCTTTACATTCTGGCACTGCAACGGGGAGAGGAGCTGGCTGAGGAGGAGATGGAGGAGCTGGAGGTCTCCTCCAATGAGGAGGATGTTGACGGGGATTAAGGGTGAGGATGTCATTGAAGGCGCCGATGATGGGCTTGAGGCCGTCACACTGTCCAAACGAGGCCCTTGGGAGGCCCTCATGGCTGCTAGATTTGTGGAGGATGATGACGACATGCAGGGAGGAGACACCATAAGATCCTCACATTGCACCTGTGAACATAAAAAAATAAAATAATATGGATGCTGGAAACCTGAAACAAAAACAGAAAGTGTTAGAAAAACTCAGCAGGTCTGACAACATCTGTGGAGAGAAAAAGACAAAGTTAATGTTTTTCAAGTCCATATGACCCTTCTTCAGAGCTGAAGAGAAATGGAAATGTGATGAAATTTATACTGTTTAGGAGGGGTGCGGCAGGTGGAGCTGGATAGGCCAGCAAAAGTTGGGAACAAACTAGGGATTGA